>NC_140592.1:72505550-73810550 GCF_964204655.1 Triturus cristatus | reverse complement strand
TCTGCTCGATTACTTTCACTTTAGCAGCTTGGACCCTTGCATTCCCCCCTCCCTTCTCACCCAGCCCTTTGATGCTTTGCTTGCATCTCCCTCCTCCCTGGGCGTGAAGGGAGACAGAGCCATCCTGCTTGATTAATGGCTTTGCATTCCCATGTGTTCCCGTAGTAAACAAGCCCGAGGCGCCAGCCGAGCACAAGGCTCACGGAGACATTCTCTTTACCCTCATTAGTCCCTGTATCTCTATTTCCTTCAGAAGCTCCTGCTTTTCCTACCTTTCTGCCCAGCGATTTGCTTGTTCTACAATGTACTTGCTACATGTCTTCCTCCCCATTATATATTTGTTAATTCGTTTATTGGATTTTAAAACAAAACAGTGTGCATTCGTTCATTACAGGCTATAATGAATAATGTCCTGTTTCGCCAAGCACCCCTTCTCTGTATTTACCAGTAATTTTCCAAAAGCCCGCCTTTCTTCATCTCAATTCTTTCGTCTCTGTGCACTTTCCTTTCTTCCTTCAATCCCTCTCCAATAGTCTTTAGCACTTTCACACTCCCTTCTCCTCTTCTACTCGTCCTTCATCCCTGTTTTTCTTTCTCACTCTCCCTTCCTCGCTCTTTCCGCCTCCCCCTAGGCGCTCTCCATCCTTTGGTACTTTGATGACCCAGCTTCCAGTGCCATTAATGCCCAGTAATTGCTTAATCCCAGGGCAGAGTCTGGGCTCGCGGCTCTCGGATGTCATCCCAGCGTGCACGTGCTAAACTCCTTTAGAAATGGCATCTCTGCGCGAGGCCTGCCGTTGCCGTCACCCTCGGCAGGGGGGCATTATTCAAGGCCTGACACACATTCAGAGGATTTCCTACTGTACTCCTTTCACGGGCGCATGTGCATGTGTGCCAACATGGGCGTAATACACATAGTATGCCCTACTGCGCAAAAAAGTACCGACGGAGAAAGAAAGTGGAGCAAAACGTCTTTGCCATTTGCACCGAAATATGCACCGGTTGTCAAGTTACAATGAACATTTGCATATACCTAAATATTGCAGCACCTGCACGTGTACAAATTAAGCAATCCAAGAATGTTCGGGCGACGTTATGCATTGTTATCCAGCCTTTACTAATGTTACCTCGTGCGTTCTTTTTATATAGCACACCTGTGTAATATGGCGCCTATGTAAAATAGCGCCTCATTAAAAAAATACCACCCAGGCAGCGCATGCAATTCGTGCCCAGAAACGCAAAGAAAACGTGTATGTATTGAGACAAGTCTACGTGTGTGTTCTGTTTGTTTCAGAAGGTATGCGAAAATGGGAAAGCGCTTTAAATATAGAACAAAAAGTGCACATGTGCGCTAGAGCGCCACAATAGAAATTGAATCAAACAGTAGTACAGGATTGTTTTTGCGATAGGACTTTACTTTCACAGAACATAAACATTCCTGGCCATCAGAGGTGTCTCGTATTGGAAGATAACTTGTTAATTCTACGCAGTCACCGGATCGCCCGAGGTTTGTTAAATGTATGAGTTGCTTTAAATGGGAGATGCGGACTAGTATCTTGAGCCAGAGTTTGCAACCTGGATATCTGCAGTTCAGTCGTGGCTTTGCCGCTTCGCGTGGTACATCATGTGATTCTGGACAGATCACTTCATCTCGATGTGCTTGAAACAGTAAAAATTGTGTGAACCAGCTGTGCAATTTGGTGTATTGCAAAGAGCCCAGGTAACGCCCCCCTCTCCCCCTCCCAACACATCATAGTTTTAGTAATCCGGTTTAACCTAGTCCTGCATATCATTTCTCTTCTACATACTGCACGCCCTTATCTTTAAGACGCCGCTGCAATGAAACTATACATTAAAAAAACCTCTCCCTCTCTCATTTAAAATGAATAAAAAGGGCACATGCCATTTCTCAGGATAGTGTTTCAACTCGATGTTTACGTTTATTGCTTCCAGAGTGAACATTTAAAAGACCTCCCCTGCCCTTCTCTCCTGAACTCCTCTTCAATAAGTAATCCGAGGTTTAAATAAATCCACCATTTATCAAAAGATGGGCAATAAAGAAGCTGCGCATTTCGCATTCAGTGTTGGCTTCTGGGAATTGGTTCTGTGTAAATCACTGCTTTGACTGTAGGGCCCTGCTATAGAAAACACCCCCACCCCCTGGAAGGCATTGAAGTGAAGTCTAGTGAACCCCTCAGTCTGACAGAGGATGTGGCCTAACGGCCAGAGCTGCCAACCTTGGAACTTGGGATGTCGGCTGAACATCCTGCGATTCGGGGCAAATCACTTAATCTTCCCGTGCCTACCAAAAAATGAATGTGTCCTTGTGTAACGTAACTGATTCTCATGTAAAACGCTTCGATACCTTCTAGTCGAGTTTGCGCTATATAAAACCGCTATAGAAACCTCTCTTCATTCGTATACAGATGCCACCATTTGCATAATTGTGCACGTTATAGTTGGACGAGACAGTGAATTAACAGGCAGAGCCGAGGCATGGATCTAGCTTGCCTCCACCAACCATGAGCCGAGCCCTCCGCATATGAGGCAGATACATCGAGCAAAAATGTCATGTTAAACATATGATAAATGGGCTTCAAAATAAAACAAGCATTGGCATAGCCAATAGGTCTCACCTTTGGGACATTAGAAGTGTTTAGCCATGCAACAGTTCATGTTGCACCAAGGATATTGTGCTGCATAATTAAATACTTATAATGTCCCAAAGGCGAGACCTATTGGCTATGCCAATGCTTGTTTTAAGTGTGTGTGTATATATATATATATATATATATATATATCAAAGAAATACCCTTTCAGGCATAGAGTGACGAATAAATTATGCAAAAAAGAAGCCGAGAACTCTGGGTAGTTCTCAAGTTTAGGTGGAAAGCAGCTCCTGTATGGAGCACTCTCAACACCAGCTACACTCTAGATCTGCTCACCTCAAATGTCAGTTTTTCTATCAAAATCTTTAAGCATAAGATTAGCACATTGCTGTCCTTGCCGAGCTGTAAAATGACAAAAGCCAATTACCACTCCAGGCACAGTATTACAGCTTTGAGTTGGTAAAATACCAATCAAGCCAACCTGAAATGAGTAAAAGCAACCCCTGACACAGTGTTTCGCTCTAATTAGAGCTCTTCAGAGAGGTATAGATTTGTCCAGACACAAGGGAGCACCCAGTATAAGTCAAAGAAATACCCTTTCAGGCATAGAGTGACGAATAAATTATGCAAAAAAGAAGCAGAGAACTCTGGGTAGTTCTCAAGTTTAGGTGGAAAGCAGCTCCTGTATGGAGCACTCTCAACACCAGCTACACTCTAGATCTGCTCACCTCAAATGTCAGACATTTGAGGTGAGCAGATCTAGAGTGTCGCTGGTGTTGAGAGTGCTTAAACTTGAGAACTACCCAGAGTTCTCTGCTTCTTTTTTGTATATATATATATATATAATATATATATATATATATATATTTAGTGTGTGTGTCCTGGGGCCTCGATATACATTGAGTCCTACAGCATAGGTGAAGGTCCATGGGAGGCTTCCCTGGACCACATCGAAACCACAACTTTTGGCTCAGCTGATTAAAAAAAAAAAAAAGATGACTTGCACTCACAATGAGTTGCAGATAAATGTAGATTTAATGAAATTTCATGTATAGTCTACAAACAGCGTGAACCATGGAGTAAGATACCCAATGGGTTTCAGCTTAACAAAACACCTTACTCACTGGCCGAGGGTGCCCTGGTATTTCCGGGCTCCCCAACAAAAGTATGGAGTGGTTGCAGGGGAATGGGAACTCCAGGCCCTTACAAGGCTAGGAGAGGAGGACCAAGTGGCCCGCTCCTATTTCATTTAAACAAAAATGGCCCTGGGATCATCCGGACCTAGGAAGGCTTGGGGAAGGAGGCCTGCAAAAAAATAATAATAAATAAATAAATAAATAAATAAAAGCCTCAGGCTGTGCGCAGCAGTGGGTTGGCTTTATGTTTTGTAATAAAATATTACTTTATGTATTAAAATAAAAATAAGTAGATACTTTTTAATACTCTGTAGTGTATTTCTTATGAGAGTTTCACTGTCTGAAAACTGTGAGGTAAAGAGCAACCTCTCTCCATAGAGGGAATACTGTTTACGGTACCCACTTTTCTACTCGTATCAACTTCATTTCTCAATGTAGGTTTGGTGACTGTCAAGGGTTCAATGCATGTAAAAGCTGTCCGTATCAGGGCATTCGTTTTGGAACAAACATTCAGTATTTTTAGGAACTTGGCTGTCTGTGAACAGTTGTATATAGAGTGACCACTGAATTCATTGAGGATTTCCCATATAGCTGTGGTTGATTGTTAATGTGAACTATGCTACCCGTGAAGTGCATGGTATAAGGTCAATGCTACACATAACCTGTGCTTCCTTCTGCTAAGGGAGTTGTATATGTGATGAAATTAATAATGCCTCCTACTCTTCTGAGATACTTTGTACACTTTCAGGCTTCTAATGCCATACTAATTTATAGAGCAATATGTGCTAAAAGGAAGCTTGGATGATGTAATCTATGATTTCATTTGAGATGTCATGAGTGATGTAAAATGTGAGGTCAGAAAGCGGTGCACGGCGGGGGAACAAGATATATTCATTCTTCACTTTAAATATATCCTTCCAGACTAATCTGAATAACTTTTCCCCCAGCAAAGGCTCTCCGGTGGCAACCTGCAGTTACAGACACAACTAGTTCAGAAGTGTCTTCCAGAACTTTGGGTTTAAACCCTGTGTCAAACATCAAAAGAAGATGTCCTCATAGGACCAACATGACCTCTGCATGTGGTGTTAAGGCCCGGAACACAACGCAGTAGTCTACGACTCCTGTGCTTCAGTGCACAAGAATGTCATCAGGGAGTAGGTCAAACTATTTTTGGCCAAGGCACACGGGCAAAAGCCCAATTGACCTCTGTCACCTTCATTTAAGTCCCAGGCTAGGAATGATCTTGCAACAGATCTGCCCACAAAAAACACACAATGCACCAGGGAAAGGAGAAGTCTCCTTTAGGTCTCGCTGGCGTTGAAGCGAGAAGCGCTGCCGCCAACGAGAACTATTGTTGCCGTGATGCCTCTCAAGGGAGACAGACCGGGGCACGCGTAGCGATCGGGGTCTGTGGACACGCTTCTGAGACGTGCTCGCGCAGATGCACACGCCCCCAAGCGCGCGCGCGCCATGCTCCGCCGGGCTTGTCTTGTGTTCTAGGTGAGTCTACGTGTTTGGCCAAGTAGTATTCGAATGCATTATGCAGCTGCTACTGCGCGTAACCCCACAACTTTGTTTCCTTCATCACAGTTCCAATACTTTTTGCACTTAGACCATTGGACTATAAGGATGCCGTATTTAATAACTGGGTTTCATTCGCTGGTATTTTAAGACTTTCGCAGCGAATTAGCGCGAAAGATGTCACTGCTGACAGCATGTTCCTCTTTAATCAGGCAACTGACGGGTCCTCTTTAAGTTTCCGAATCCGATCCCTTGTAAGGAGCTCTCACCTTATGACGTTGTACACGTATGCCCTTTTACTCGTGGGCTTCAGGAAGGCGATGGCTGTCGAACGGAGCCACTTCAGAGGCGGTGGCGTTATACAACTCTGTAATGGCCACCACTGCGTGGAATAAAGCGCTCTGTCATGCAGGCTGTCAACGGCCACGCTGAAAAACTATTTAGTTGCTAGTCGGACGATTTCTCTGGTGCACGCTTCCGGCGAGTGCGCGCGCAGGGTGCCCTGGGATGGTAGCTTGTACCGGAAGTGGGAAGCTGCTGTGTAATCCTATGGTGCCCGAGTTCAGAGTCAGACTCCTGAATCCAACCAGTGTTGTGTCACGAACGAGCTCTCCAGAGCTTTACCATGCCCGACTACCTAGGAGAGGACCAGCGCAAGACCAAGGAGGAGGAAAAAGAGGATCAGCCCATCCGAGGTCAGGGGAAAGTCATCGTTTTCTATTTGTGTATGGGATTAGTCAGAAAAGCAGCACCCTTCATAGGGAGGGCGAGATCAGCCAGGATATGATTATGAGTGGTACTCACATTGTGGTGGGACGTTTCAAGTCACGGGAGTGGGTGAAAAGTCCTCATGTAAGAACATTGTGTTTTCATGCTATAGGAAAGGGTCATCTAACTTGGAATGGGCCATCAAGACCAGGGTGGTCTCATCACTAATGCATTCCTTTTCACGTCCCTCAAGGAAGTTCTTACAATATTGTAGATGTGTAATCAATGCATGTACGATCCTCATCCTAATGTGTTTTTTGTGTGACTGCCATCTGTTGTTTTATTTTACTTTTTCTTCTTTCTCGTTTTTATCTGTAACGTGTAAATATGTAAAATTCTCCTCACGTAAGGTACTTGAAGCGCTCTGACACCTTTCGGTAAGGGCCGCGCTATAAAAAATGCATTAAATAAAATAAAATGAATCACTTCGTTATCAAGTTCACTGTTATGAGTTTTGGGCTTGCTGGTGGCAACCTCTTGCATTCTAGGTGTTGTTCTCTTAGTTTAGTTTCATTCGACTAAAACACGTGTAATCGGTGATTTATAAAATGACATTTCTGCGCTGCAAACAGTGTCCATGATGTCTTGGGTTGCCACCTTTCAAGAGTAAAATACCGGGCATTTGCTGTTGTTTTTAGAGTCTGTAAAGGCCCGGACTTCATACTAAATAGGACTTTAAACAAAGTCGTATGTATTCATTTCTAATATGAAATTTCTGCCGTTGTTTATTTAAATTATTAACCAGGGATCTATGACGCGGATCTAGAACACATTTCAAAGTGGTTTCTATTTATAGTTACTGTTTTAACCATGTGCAAATAAGAGCTAGAAAACCGACTTTAGGCGAATTTGCTTAATTTTTTAATTCCGCCGGGACAAAAATACCGGTGGTGACGGTAGAAAACCTTCCAGGTGACAATCCTACTTGGGGTGCCCCCTCTGATCATGTGATGGCGAGTTCTAGGGTATTTGGTGTTAGTGGGGGCCTTATTCTGATCAGGTTGTAAGGACAAGGCACAGCCTATGATGAATCATCGTGACAAGGGTGCCTCTGTGATGGTAAAAATGTGAAGATTCGGTACTTCTGCACAATCTTCCATTACAGCATCGAGCTTTTAAGACAGAATTGTCTACGCCTCTATAATTGAGCGACTGGTACAGAGTGGACAAACCGTCTCAATTGACTGGGGGGTGCCTAACCAAAGTCAAGTTGGAAATTACTAGCCAAAGCAACGCATACCCCACTTTAAAGTTTACTGTGCCTAAAAGACAGTCTGGTTTCACCCCCCCCCCCCCACTCCCAATAAAAAAACACCTATTCAAAACTGTCTGAGCCTCAGTCCAGACCTCTGTACTATCCCACCTAGACGAGGGTAAGTGTCCACTGATAGACCTGCCTCAGCCCTCTCAATTTCATCACATTCAACAGTGTTCTAATCAGAAGCTCGTCTGTGAAAAGGTAAAATACGAGCACATCATAAACATCTTGGCAGATATTTCTTGGTTTCTGTACAAACGTTCATCATGTTTATAGCTTGCTCTTTTATAAGTCGCAGATTTCTAAAATGTAGCTAACTCTGGGACTCCACGCTACCCTAGCCAAATCCTCCCCTGTCTGAACATGAGTACCACAAAAATGAATAGATCTGGAGATTAGCCTTCTTCTATTCGCAAGGAATGTCTCTTTATGGTTGACATCAGTTCTAGATCTGTCCCCCACGGTAGCACCTGTCCTTATTCAGCTGTACTTTTCGTTTTTAGGTCTCGCCTGGCGTTAGCAGCGCGCATGCGTTGCTCTCGCCATGCAAGGGCCTTTTGTGATCGATTCAGCCAAAGCCGAACATGCACGCGTACGGATGGACAAACATGGCTGCTCTCGCCATTCAGAACAAAGCTAAACATGCACGAGTACGTACGGACAGTGGACAGTCCGACGCCATCTTGTTTTGCTTGTTCCAAACTAAATGTGCACAAGTATAGACAACAGATGCGCACGTGCGCGCTTTGCGGCATGCTTTCGCTTTCCCTCCCTCCAAATGAAAAACTCGAAGTCCCAGGATTCAAAGAAAACAGAACTGGAGGTCGTTTCCCGCTACCGTGGGACACACTGGTATTTTTTCCAGTCTCTGTACTTAGTTAAGCTGTGCGGAGTAACAGAAAGCAGCAACAGAAGTAACCGAAGGCTGTGGCCCACAGGGCCAGGGATATCAGAAGCTGAAGAAGTGAGCGACCTTAGCATAAGTCCATCAGTCCCGTAGCAGTGCAGCGCCTTTAAAGCAGAAGGTGGGAGCAGGCACAGATCAGAGGCTGCGGCGCGCCAGCAGGGGAGGTGGGCTTGGGAGTCATGACCCCCAGGAGAGAGGGAGCGGCGGAGTGGCGGAGAGCAGTGCAGGCTCGGCTCCTTCTAGGAGCGGAGGGTGGGAGTGGGTCTCACCAGAACTGTCATCCACAGCCCGGATGTACCTTATAAACTTCTGTTTGGAGCGCATTCTGAGGCTACCTCTAAGTGCTATCTGGGCAAAAACGTGGAGGACATATCATCTGTCGCTCGAACGGTCAATTACCCACGCTTAATCCCGGCTATCTCACTTCACCGACATAGTGTGATCCTCGACAAATCCCTTCTTCTCCAAGCTCTATGGCACCGATATCAATCCAAATTGGAAGGCTTCTATTGAGGTCACGTGAAAAATTGTATATTTTCCTGGGCCAGAGGGCTTTTTTCCTCTGAGAAAAGTGGGGTCGCTTCTGCAATCTGGGCGTTTCCGAGGCCACCCCCATCCGGATGACATGAATCTCACGATGACACAGTAGAGATTTCTTGGAAACCCAAAAGCTGGACGTGTACTTTTTTTTTTTGCTGAGGTCGTTTCTGGGAAAGAGGGGTTTGGGAAATAACACCCTTCATCACGTCTTGTTACTTGGTGGCTTTGAGGCTGTCATCGTTGGAGAAGGAGGGACCCCCGTGCACAGGCCCCGTGGAGGAGCTTGGAAGTGTGTGGGCTGAAGCTGGGCCAGCTGTTGGACTTGTGGCCGGAATGAGGATGGGGGCGTGCCTGCCATCGAGGGGTCTGCTGATGGTCTGTGGTCTGCTGCTCTGCCTGAGGAGGTGAGTGCAGAACACGGGGGCTGGACACGTGGGCCGGACGGGGGCTCCCACATACATCTTCTGCACGAGGATGATGATAATGAATGTTAATAATTGTGATAATACGTGCTTGACATAGCGCTGTCGCCGCCTCTAAGCGCAGTCAACAATCGATGTTAATGGAGCTCAAGTGAGTGGTGCAGTGGACACAGTGTGGGAGTACGCTCGTTTATGCATAGGCATGTCGCATAGAGACCCCAAGAAAGCGTTGTGCTCCGCCCTGCTGCTTGCCCAGGCCATGACGGTTTGTTGCGCTCTGCTAAGTTACAGTCAATGGATGAATGTGTCTTCTTGTGTACACACTTTGAGCTATAACGGCTTCAGGCATGTATAGCGCTTGGCAGATGGGAGAGTCGAGGCACATGCAGTCCGATGCCCAGGAGTGACACGCCCGTGAGGTGACATGCACATGGGATGGTTTGCCTTACATTTCATAGTTCAGTTAAGTTGGGGGTCTGTGTTTTGCATCTAGTACTTATGGTCCGGCAGTCGCCAGTTTAACCACTAGCGCTTCTCTTCATAAAGTGCTACACCCAAGTTAAGTGGGTGTTGAGTAATACTTTGCTATGTGATGATATACTTTATTTATTATATTCTGCCATGTGCATGTTATGTGTTGTCGCGCGCTATGCTGTACGTCATGGTGTATATCATGCTGTGCTCTGGTATATTTTTTGCTTTGCTAATGTATGCAATATGTGATCATATGTTCGTTCTATATTATTGTGTGCTGTGCTCCGCTGCCCTGTGTTATGTGTTGTCCTGCGCTACGCTGTATGTTATGGTGTATATCATACTGCCTCCGGTATAGTCTATGCCATGATTTGCTATGTTATACTCTGTTATGAAATGTTTTGTTATATAGTAAACTGTGCCCTGTGTTGTTCTGTGCTATGCTATATGCTATGGTGTATATCCTGCTGGCTGTCCTCTGGTATAGTCTATGCCATGATTTGCAATGTTATACTGTATGTTCTTGAATGTTATGTTATACAATATATTGTGCCCTGTGTTGTTCTGTGTTATGCTATATATCCTGCTGGCTGTCCTCTAGTATAGTCTATGCCATGATTTGCTATGTCTTGTGTTATAGTGCGATGTGTTGATATGCTGCTCTGTGTCCTAAATTATGCTGTGCTATGCTGCGTATGTTTTAGCTATTTCTAATGTGCTTTTGTGCTCTGTTATGTTCTATGCTGTGCTATTTTATATGTGATTATTTTCTATATCTCAGGTGCTGTTGTGTGCTGTGCTATCTTATATGCTTTGCTATGTTTTATGCTGTGTTATATCTTTTCTTATCTTAAGCTGTGTGTTACGGTCTTCTATCTTGGGTCAGACTGAACAGTATAATCCCGCCAAGTCACTGTTTTCTGTCCTCTTATGCCACACTATGCACCACTGTGTGATACACACAAGGCAGTGGGGGCTTGTTATAATATGGGCTCTCTGCTGAGTAGACTACAGAATTCAAGAGGGCGCTGCACATGCTCATTATATCCTGCGAATAAAAGCAGGGCTGCTGGAATTGTGCGATTCTGCTGCCGTGGAGTTTCTCACATAATTGAGGATTTGCCGCATTTTCCACTAAGTTGCAGACTTATTTCTAGTTAAGACGTATCAAAGTTAATAAAGCGCTACCTCACAGGGTACGGATTCCTGCATTTAGGGGTTAAACTGATATTAATAAGTGAAACCAGCCCATATGGTGTTAACAAGGGTAACAACAAGCGTTAAAAATGCAATAGATCTAGCCTTTTATTAAGTTACAGCCATTTGCTTTGCTATATAATACCATTAGCAAAGCAAACGGCTTTAACTTGATCAAAGGCGAGACCTATTGCATTTTCAATGATTGTTTTCTTTAAGGAAACGTTCCTGCTCCCTAGGAGTTTTCAACTCCATCAGCTTGCTCTGCTTAGGTTGCGGTCTTCCAGCTGTTAGTGCTGCACTTGTTACGGATGGGTATTGTACCCTCTAGGTTTCCGCCTCAAGAGTGACCATGATCCTGCGTGCTTGGCGTCCCAGACCCAGCGGCCTCTGGTCCCAGTGCCTAAGAAGTCAAAACCTGCTAAAGAGCTGTCCCCTGTTTAGTGAGAGCCTTCTTTGGTGCCAACTACCAATACCTCTGTCGAAGGTTTAAAATTCATCCAAGATTATCCATGTGGAGAAATTGAAAGTAAAGACATGCTTTTGGTGCAATTCCTTCCCTGGGCTCATAGATGCAACCAGATGGAAGATTTGTTTGGTTCTAACTCTGTTACCTTTGGTATGCCTGGTAAAGCATAATGGCCACACAAAATATGATGTTTTTGCGGCTGATAACTTCATTCAACATTCTACCTTTGATGCTGGCTTCTAGTTGGAGTTATAAAATGCCAGTTCTGGAAACATCAATAAAAAGTGCCATCCATTTCCCCTCAGGCCGAGCTTCAGATGAAGCCTTTAAATTTACCTTTGTAGTATGAAATGCTGCTTACGCCTTGGAATTATCTTGCCATCTGCAAAGGCGAAGTCCAAGATGTTGACTTAAATCTAGCAACCCTTCTCCTCTGTGGTGTAGTCCTTGCTCCCATTTAATGAGTCTCTTTTCATGCCCAGCAGTCTTTAGATTAATAGATTCCATAGGCCTGCGACATATGACCCTTCCTTTTTGTCCTCTTTCCATTCACTGGAAAGCCTTGTAGTCCAGGCTTCTTCCTCAAAACGAATCCATAATGCATCTACCTCGGCACCTCCTAAAAGAGTTGTAAAATGTTGACTCTGGGTGCATGAAGTCTTTGCTTCTGGTAGTTTTCGCCCCACTCAGCCAATGCCATCCGGTTCTTTGACTGATATGCCCTTAACCCGTGGGAACTGCCAAAACTCACTGCAATTAGCCTACAGGATCTCCGATTTGGTAAACAACTGTTTGGACACCTCTAAACAGATCCTTTTGTGTGTTCCAGATTCTGTGAACACCATGGATCAGTCTGTGGGCCCAGCTGCCACCGTGCGCCGCCACATTTGAAAGCATATCACTGGCTTCTTTGGAGATTTTCAGGGAATACTCTTGGACCTACTCTTGGATGGCAAACTGCTGTTCAGAGTGAAGGCCAACTCCTCCCTGGAATGCTTCTGAAAAAGGGAAGCTAGGGCATGCTCACGCGGCCAGCTTCACCATCAAGATAGTTTCATCAACAGTATAAAAAAAACGTTGTGTATTTCAGGGTCATGTAGCCCAGGCAGAAACAATCTTCACCACCACCAACTTCCCAAGGGAGTGGGGGTCTCCCACTTTTTCACCGATTGGAAGACTATCATGACGAATCTCTGGGTTATCCAGCTAATCCACAAGGGCTATGTTTTGCTGTTGCCTTCCTCCAGACTACCCTACTTCTACCCTGTCGTGCTCTCTGACACACATCACAATTTGTGGACTTACAATACCTTGCCCTCTTGAATTAAGGGATATAAAATGATGCATCTGGAAGAAAGGGGTACCAGGTTCTACTTCCTTTACTTCTTGGTCCCCCAAAAAGGATGGAGGTCTGAGACCTGTCCATGAACTCCATCGTCTGAACATGGATCATCAAGACTCCTAGTTTCATCTTCTAGTGCTCCCCACACACAGATATTCCAGCAGTATGAGTTTGTGGTCTTTCCATACAGGCTGATGATTGTACTACATGCGTTAACAAGTGCTGGCAGTTGTGGTGCCTTCACCATGATGACCAAGAGTCTTTAAATTTCCATGTGTGGAAAACTGGTTACTGAAAGTGGAGTTCCCAGTGCTAGTCTGGGAACACATTGAGCTCCTGATGACTCTCCTCGACAATTTGGGGGTTTACTATCGATGCTCAAACGTATCGCCACACTTCAGCGTGGAGGTTCATCATCTTCAAAAAAGCAGTACTACACCCATCTGAAAATTGAGAATTGCTAGCTACTGTTCTTTTGTCAGGATGCAGACGTCCACTTGGCGGTCAGAAACCCACGAGCTGCTGAAGCAACAAAGTTCAATGGTGGACGTCTAAGCTCATTTCAAAGAACACCGTATCGTTCATTTTCTGCTGTACAAGAGACCAATTTATATTGCCTCTTGTACAGCAGGACCTGCTTGGGGCTACAGTCAATGTCTATATGGCTGCTTTAGTCCCGCCCTTGTGTTTTCCTGATCAGCCATCCCTGTTTAGAATGCCTGAGATGGCACATTTTCCTAAGACTTTAGTTTGCTTGCTTCACCCCACTTCTTTTATTGCTTCTCAACAGGATCTGAATTTTATGTTGACTTTTTTTCTACATTTGAACCAATGTATAGCTGTCCTGTTTGATGTATCATCATAAAAGATAGTATTATTGTTGGCAACAACTTCAGTCCATATGATAAAAACACTTCATCTTGCACACCTTTCACAGTTTTCCACCAACTAGGTTAGTCCTTAGTTCCTGCAAGTTTTTCTACCGAAGGTAGAGTCTGTTTCAAATGAACCAGTCCATTTACCTTTTATTCTTCTACCATCTTTTCCCATCAAAGAGGAGTGGCTACCTATGGTGGATCCTCCCAGAAGTGCTGTTTCCTATTACATCGATCACAATCTTTATCCTATTTTTACATGTTTACTGCATTATGTACATGTGAAAAATGTCCATGGCACAGTGCGGTCTCAAGCAGGGCAACCCTTTCTTTCATATATATATATATATATTACCTACTGGCGGTCGCCAGTAGGTAGTTATAGTTAGGACCACGTTTCCATAGGAAATCCGCAACATTCTATTTGGAATAACTTTGGCGCCGGTCGACGAATCCTCGCGACTTTTTCAGAATAGGTGGGGCGCTACGCTCCGCTCCTACCCTGAAAGTCTCTGGGGGATTCGTCAAGCGGGGGCTGAGATAAAAGGGGGGTCCCAAAACGCATTTTTCCATAGGACCTTTAGACACAGCTACAGCCCGAACGGCTGAACAGAATTACTTGAAATTTGGCAGAGAGGTAGTCCTCAGGTCAAGGAAGTGCCTTTTGTGGGTTTGGTGTAAATCTGTTCAGTAGATTCTGAGAAAATAGCCTTTAAATCAATATATATATCTGAGCCAGCGTACGGTGCGCTTACGGTGCGCTTACCGTACGCGTACGGTGGCGTGCGCGAGCGCGATTCTGATTGGCTGTTAGATCTTAGTAAACATTCGAATCGGTCGAAACCAGGAAGCGGCGGCCGCCATTTTCTCTCTCGCTCTCTGAGTTGGGCAGCAAAAACAAAGCCAAAAAATGGCTAAAGAGGCAGTTTCGTCACATCCTAACCACCCAGCATTGATATAGGGGTCCCCAAACAACCCACAAGCCCAAAAAAAAAAAGTATTTTTTTTTTCGTTAAATTCGCCGATTACGCTTACCGTACGGTAAAAATTAAAAAAAAATAATAATAATCCACATTTTCCCCACCCCGTGTGCTAATGTTGCCCGAAGTTCTCCATTTGAGCATGGCCTATTTCATCTATCAAATTAACAAAGAATACATTTCAAAAAGATGCGCATAATATGTCCCCCATGTGCGCACGGTGCGCGAAGCGCATCGTGCGTACATGGCCCATCCCGCATAATGTGGGCACGCGGTGCGCGCAGCGCACCCCGTGACCACCGTGCGTGCACGGCACTAACTGCGTAAAGTGGGCACGCGGTGTGCGAAGCGCACCGTGTGCGCACGGAACGAACTGCGTTAACTGGGCGCGCAACGCCACGAATGGCGTAAAGTAACTTAGCATTTAAAAAAACGTACAAATTCACTGAAAAAACCATAGGTTTCACACACGTTATAGTTAGGAATTAGCATTTAAAAAACCTTGCAAATTCACTGAAAAAACCATAGGTTTCACACATGTTATAGTTAGCTGTACATTTCACTCGTAAAAAACCAATGAAATTGCCCCGTTATAGTTAGTGCAGGCAACTATAACTCACGCGACCGCAATCTTCTGCTGATGACATATGTGTCTTTATGAAAAAAAAATATTTGTAATATATGTATAGCTAAAATTTAATGGAAGAAGACATGGGCAAATAAGTGTCTAAATACAGTATTAGCATCAGCAGAGGATTGCGGTCGCGTGAGTTATAGTTGCCTGCACTAACTATAACGGGGCAATTTCATTGGTTTTTTACGAGTGAAATGTACAGCTAACTATAACATGTGTGAAAGCTATGGTTTTTTCAGTGAATATATATATATATATATATATATATATATATATGCCTGACCCCCTGCTCGTCTCTCTTTATTAATTTTCTATCTATCTATCTATCTATCTATCTATCTATCTATCTATCTATCTATCTATCTATCTATCTATCTATCTATCTATCTATCTATCTATCTATCTATCTATCTATCTATCTATCTATCCAGTATCAACAGAGAGAAGGCCTACTTGAGGAATATAAAAAGTGAAAAGGGAGATCAGATCCTGGAGGATCAGGCCTAATGTGTAAAGAAACAAGTAGTAGTAGTCGATCTCGAAGGCAAGAAGGTTATCATAAGTCTGGTTCCTTGGGGGTGTATGGAAATGTGTGCTCTCTTGAAGTCTAATCGCCCTTTTAAAGCCTCATCATGGTTGTCCGCAGGATTTCTAGAACAAGATTACATCCTACGGTTTTGATCACTTTTTGTTACTCAAGTAGGCCGTCTCTCTGTGTTGATACAAATATATCTTTCAATCGTAAGGTGATGCTGTAACGTTTCTGCAGCCCACATATATGTGTGCTCCACACCTGCCGTCTGTTACGTTTGAACCATCAGGGCTTGTGCAAGAAAGAACAGTGCACACCTCCAGACAGAATACAAACTGCTTTCATTGTGTAGGACCACCTATTGCAAAGTGCTTGTATTGTGTTTGACCTTTAAGATGTGTGGTAATACATAAAAAAGACAGTTGGCTAGTGAGGGCACCCACTGTGCTTTATTGCAAAGGCTGCAGTAGGGATAGATTTACGTGTGTGTGTGTGTGTATATATATATAATATAATATGCCGCATTTCCACAGACATGAAGATAGAATGGAGAGCACTTACAATCTTCTTCTAAGGTGACTCCGAATTGAAACATAATTTCCCCAAAAACTATGCAAAACTAATGAACAGTAATTAAATAAAGTGGTGTAAAAATGCCACTAGAAGTTCAATGTTGTGTCACAAAATTTCACATACTGAGCTGCAATATCCTGGAGAGTAGCTTACAATGTATCCATTAGGAGACCGTTGCTTATCTTAAGTAACCATTTGTGGTGGATATATAATCTTCATGCAAATTTCTTAACACCCTCTGTCCTCTCTCTAGGGCAGAGGTCTTCAAACTTTTGGATGCTGAGACCCCCCTGTCAACATTTTGAGGCGTAAGGACCCCCTCCTGACAAAAATGTCTAAACCTGTTGACTAAATTGCGTGGGATGAAAATGTAAATGAGGTTATGTTATGCCGCGTATTTTGGGATTGCATTGCTTCATTATTTTGACAATTGTTACACACAGTAACACTGAGGAAAGATTTCACCTAATCAGTACCCATTTATAACCAAAATACAGCAATTCTCATCAGAAAGATTTCAAGTCAACCTTTATGAAGGGCCTTCCACTCTGCAGCAATACGTGCTGCCACATTAGAAGCTCACCTGGCCCTGACCGGGAGAAGCAGGGGTCCCTTAAAATCCTGGCGGTTTTGTGCAGAGTTAAGCAGTTTACCCATGCAGCTTTTCTCTCACCCCCTCCCTTCCATCCCTCTCTCCTCTCCTAACCCCAGATCCCTCTCTCACTTTGCAGGCCATTTTCTTTCACCCCTTTTTACAACTTCTGAATTCTCCCCATTCAACCTCTCACTTCATCTTTAATCACCTCATAATTAATCATAATTGTCTGTCTCGCTGTTTTGGTGCAGGCCGCGCAGTTATGGAACGTGCACCCTCCTTTGCTTCGCCCCACCAAGAATCTATTATCCTTTAGGAAGATATAAAAAAAACAACTTTCTCTATGCTCTGTAGGTTACCACATTTGGCTGTTTTTCCTTCTCCTTCTGTGTGTTTCTCATTTGCCTTCAGGCAGTAGATGGTTATTAGCCCCAGGACATCTTTTGGTAACAGTAGTGCACTACAAATGTAAATAATACGCAGAAGCAGGGGAGCCACTAGACCAGAACTTCAGAGGGGCGGGCTAACACTCCCAGTCAGGGCTGGTCCTAACGCTGGTCGCACCTGGTGCATCAGTCTTTTTTGATGCCCCACCCCCGTTTCCTCCTTCTCCATGAATTCCTTAACTGCCACTCACCAACAATGTACCGCATCTCTCTATAGCACCTTTCTGACAAACATTTCATTTTTTATAACACTACTCATAGTTTACTCACACTCCTTTCTGGGATCTGCATGGTACATATTCTTTGTAGCGGGCACATTAACCCTCTGCCCTGTGTGGGTGACGAGTGCCCATGTGAGTGCACGGTGAGCGATGCAACAGTGAGAGTAGGACAAGAGGAGTGATTGCAGGGTGAGTGAGGTGGCGTATGAATTTGGGTGCGGATGCAAGTTCAGAATGGGATGAATGAATGTATGATTACTGACGGGCTTGTTTGAGTGAGTTGCATATTGAGTAGTGAGGGGGACAGGTGAGTGAAGTGTCACATGAGTGCAGAATGAGTAGTGTACTCGTGTGACTGCAGGTTGAGGTATAGGGTGAGCAGCACAAGTGCATTGTGAGTGCAGAGTGATCACTGTGAGTGCAAGGTAAGCGGGTGAATGGTGCGAGTGCATGGTGATCAGTGTGAGCGCATTGTAATCGCTGTGAGTGCAGGGTGAGAGGGTGATCGGTGTGAGTGCATGGTGATCAGTATGAGTGCATTGTGATCGCTGTGAGTGCAGGCTGAACGGTGTGAGTGCATGGTGATGAGTGTGAGTGCATTGTGATCGCTGTGAGTGCGGAGTGAGCATGAAAGTGAAGGGCGAGAATGAGGAATGAGTTGTCTGAATGCAGGGTGCATTCCCAGACCCATGAAGTAACTCAGCATGTTATTGACGGCGGCGTAGAGTTTAAGATCTAAGTTAAACTATTACGGCATTAATCGGGGATCGAGGGTGAAGGAAATAATGTGCTGATCCTGCAACAAACTTCCAGCCCTATGGTTAGGGTTGCAAGCAGATTATTTTGATGGCCCAGACAGTACAAAAAAAAGCGGTCACCTAAAGCGGTATTTTCAGCACTTATCTGTGCATACTTCGAACAGCAAATATAAATAGAAAGAACTTTTAATTGTGTTCTAGGGCTGCCTCAATGATCCATGACTGATAATTAAAGAGAACGAAGACAGAAAAGTCACATAAGGAATGCATACATACTTTTTTATTTCTAAGTCTATTTAGTACCAAGAGGAGATCTTTGCAGGCTCTTTAAACAAAACACAGCAGGCATTTTTAGGTCTCGCCTTGCTATCGCGTAAGCGATTGCAAAGCGAAACTATTGTAAGGGGGCTTTTCAAAGTGCTCCCAAAAGCGGATTGCATGGCTAGCACGCGCGCATCGTGCCGCCATGCAATCCGCTTTGGCATCGCACTTCAAAGGGTCCGCTCCCCCGCCTGGAATGCGCTCCCCCGCCAAGCGCGCGCGCCACGCTCCACCGGCCTTTTTTTAATACCTTATTAAGCCTTACAGCAGCGTGAATCCCCTCCCCTCCCCTATGCCCTCCCTTCTCCCACTCCCTCCTCGTCAGCTTCATTTTCACTCCTCTCGCGCGCATCTGTCTCTTTCTTCTGCCTGTTCCTCTCTCTCATCTCTTATCTTTTGCTCTCTTTCCTTTCACTTTCTCTTTGCGCTTGTTGTAATGGCTGCTCAGGTGATTTCTTTTTAATTTAAACCTTAAGCTAAGAATTCCTAACCTGAAAAGTGGAATAAATTCATTTGCTGTCATTTTGAGATGTAGCTCAAGCAATGTTTGAAATCACAGATGCCTTCAATAGCACCGGGCGCTAAAGCAATGGGATAAAGCTGGTCAACTAAAATAAATATTATTGTTTAGATTACTAAATCTTGAAACAGTTGGTTGATGCACTCATCGTGTATACACAACACAGTGCCTCCCACTGACATTAGTGGGCATGAAGGCCAATCGCCACAGTCCTGAGGCAGCTGTGTTCAGATTTGTGCTGTGACGAAGTTCCAGAGGTCTTGATATAAATCTGCTCGGGCTGTCTGTCGACAATAATTTATCTTACTGTCGCTACACTAATTCCCTTCTATTAAAAGAATGAATTTGTATTGATAGTGTTATTGTTATGTTTCCAGTGCTTGTGGTATTGAGTTGAAGTACAAATAATCTGTATGCATTTTAAGTCTCCAGATACAAGGGACGGTAGTTGTCGGTGCTGGACACTTATTTATGTAATGTATCTATACAAAAGGTAGACCCCTTGTTCTTTATAATGGCATGAACATATGTGAATATCTATACCGCCACAGGGAGCAGATGTGACAATTTAGTGAGTAACTAAAGTTGTCTATAAGGTGTGCATGCATCACGCATGTCTCTTCTTAGAGCAGTCTCAGAAGTGACTTCTATGTGGTGTTTTCTGCTGAATCACGGAACTGTGAAATTTACTCGCCTGCAGTGTAATGCAAGGGATTCTGGTAACTGTCTACTACATACCTCTTCCCCTGCAGGGGGACCGACGATCTTTCCACGGGGTAACCCCTGGGGTACGTTTTAGGCACCCCAATTAGCAATTGCAGAGGTAGGGAGAGCTCACAAGGAACATAAGCAAGCACCACTGCAGCACAGAAAAGGGAGGGACCCGCACAGAGGGGATAGAAACTAATAAAGTGATGCTGGACAAACCACCCTGCAGCAGTAACCTAATGCACTGAGTTTTCCAACAGGCTGGCATTGCTCCTACGAAAAGAACACCAAAAGGGGAAAATAATGGCCTTTTTTACTTTGAAGTCATATTTGTAAAGAATATCAGCTTTCCACTCTTATTTTTCCTCTCTGCATAATTATACTGGATAAAAAAAAAGGAAAAAGCCCCTTGTTGTTATGCTGAGTAATTTACACGTTTTATCTGTGCCAAGGTTGCATCCCCCGCTCAGTAGTTTGTATTTGTGATTTCTGTATTGTCTACGGCTCTGTTACATCATAATTAACTGAAAGCTTTGCCCCTGCATGCAGTGTGCCACAAATCATGTGCATGCTGTTTACACCAAACAGTTCTTCTGTCGGGCACTACGCTATGCAGCGCGCCTGGATAAGAGGCAGCAAAGCACACGTGAGCAACAGGTCCTACTAAGTGCCAACACTTATAATAATATGCTATAAATCATGCACGGACTTTAGCTTTATCATTTATGCTGCTACAGCTTCTTTAATTGATTAGAAGGTGTGTGAGAACCAGAAAAAAACCTAAGCCTGTGTAACCAGTTTGTAAAGGCATGTAAAAATGCAAATGGTCTTTACAGACCTGTGAAAAACACGGAGGTGCCGGAGATAAGACTCCAGACATTGCCCAGCTGAGCCCCCAGTAGCTCAAGTTTCACTGCAGCAGCCCGGGCTGAGACACAGGACGGGGGGGGGGGGGCTGAAGTCCTTGGGCCTGGGCAGAAGTGTGACTGGGAAGGCGCGACCCCCTTTGCATCACTCCACGGCCCCCCTGGGGGTCGCGCCCCACAGTTTGAAGACCCCTGGAGGGTATGAGCCATGGTTAATAAGATCCTAAGTTATGCAGTTATGTTATATGCTGTAATAGTTGCAGTCTTGGGTTATCTCTGCATGCCTTATTGGGTGGGAAAAGTTTCAGAAACGGACACTACCACACCGGTTGGTACCGAATAGACTCTATCGTTGTTTTTGGCCGTCGCACTTCTGACGGAAGCTGCATGCTTCCGCCTGGCGGTATTGGAAGAGCTATTGTTGGAGAAACAATTTCGGGACCAGTTTGATAACTGGAAGGATATTTTTAAGATGAGGATACTGCTGGAAAATTATATGTCCTTCAAAAATACTTTTACTGATGATAAGGAGCTTTTTCTGGGTTTTTTTCTTCTTAAATATCTTTTATCTAGGCACTCTGGTTTTCTTGCGTCAGGATGGCTTTACTTCTCTTCATGTTTTATTTTATTTTTCGTTTTTTCTTCCTGTTCCTTTCTCATAATGCACTACTGCCTTTTCCCTGAATCTTTGGACTCAGTGCATAGGACCTCCAAAAAGAAACTAAACATAAAAAAGTTCACAAACAATAGGCCAGATTTACTAATTACTGGTCGCAAAAAAGTGGCTGCTGTTTGTGAACCGTGTTTTTGCCAACAGTAAAGAATTGTATGACCCAGCCTGTGTCCCAAACGGTTAGTTCACTAAATTCTGATTTGAAGTTGGGCACAACCTGACCTACTTAATGAATATTAATAAGGTTGGTTACAAATTGCAACTCATTACGATTGGTGGGCACCACAGGGTTGTTCAGCAGATCACCTTTAAATAAGTAAAACAATTTTTTTTTAATAGCCCGTTTTAGTTGAAGGAATCAGCCGAAACGCGTTGGTCGTTGTTTTATTTCTATTTGTAAACAACAAGTGACAAAGCTGTTCCTAAAGGGGTTGGGGGAGGAGGTACCATGTATGAAGATATCTGTTATGGATATTGGAGCCCTCACACAGCCATCGGGATATTGTGAATCACATACCCCTCAGGATGTAATGTAACATCATCGGGCTGCTCCTACGTCGGGTCGGCTGGAGACCCCCCAGTCCTGGTAGTGCGGGGTAGGTCTACGAGCGACACGGACTCGGCGTGTCAAACGCAAGGAACTCCTTGCGCAAGCCTACCAGGAACTGCTGTGGTTTATCCTATGGAGTAGATAGGGTAGACCGAGGAGCAGGTAATAATACCAGTTTTATATATTAACGCCAGTTGTCTATCACTTGATCCTCCTGGATAGACTTGTAGATAGAATTTCATGGTCCTGACGACTCACTTGAGTACAGCTCAGTAATAGTGAGAAACATGTTGACCAAGACGAGGCAGTATAGTTAACCCAGAACATAGATCTGAGCTACTATTACTTTACCTCATATTTTTTAATCAGGCGAGGAGACATCGTAATAAAATTGTTCAGATAGTACTCCCTCCCCTTTTTTAACATTCATCTACACTATCACCAAGCCCCACACTCGTTACAGTTGAACAACCGGCTATCGTGGATATAGAAGATCTCCATAAGAGTGCTCTCTAAACAAGAGCCCGTCGGGTATTGCACCAGCCGACCCGACGTAGGAGCAGCCCGATGATGTTACATTACATCCTGAGGGGTATGTGATTCACAATATCCCGATGGCTGTGTGAGGGCTCCAATATCCATAACAGATATCTTCATACATGGTACCTCCTCCCCCAACCCCTTTAGGAACAGCTTTGTCACTTGTTGTTTACATACGTTGGGCACACTTAGCTGGACCTCACCAAAAGCCCCTTTGGCCCCCCCCTCCCCTTCTTGTTGCTTATTTCTATTTGTGCCATACGAATATGTGGCGTTCCCCAAAGAAAATGGGGGGAAAAAAATTTTGAAAAAGAAACTTGGATGGCGCCTGTTCGTTGTGCTGCTGCGTGAGTGGTCTGTGGAGGAAAACCGTTTGAAGGGGGTGTGGGGGGTATGTGTGTGTGTGTCTGTGTCTCAGTCTCAGGACCACTCTCTACTCCCCAGCAAACTTGTTTTAGGGTTTGTCTTTTGTGTTTTTTCCCTTACACATTTACAGAGGAGAAGGGTTACAAAGGAACAACTTTTCTTTTGAAGATGGCTTACCAGCCCTAACTCAGGTGATAGTTATTTTTGCCATGTTTTGCAACAAGATTTCGGTCACAAAACATTGAAATGTTACATTCTAACTTGCAGTTTGGAATGGCCGCTTACAACTCTCCCCTTCCAAGCTGCGAATCAGTATTCATTCGCCAACCCAATTGAGGAGTCTGTAATAGCTTGCAGACTGCAAGATGGGTTAAGTACATAAAAAAAAAAAAAAAAAAAAAAAAAATTTGCAGTTGCGAATTGGACAGTGTGCAACCATACAAATGTTTATTACATCTGGCGCTAAGTCCACAGAAGACACCTCCATTAAGAATTAATTTTAGAGCATGTGCGTTAAAAATGCTAATGTTGTCATAGCATTGTTTGTCTTGTGTACCCAACTATAAAGATCAAAAGTTGCAAAATTAAATCAATAATTCATTTTTTTGGTTGTTTCCAAAGTAAGCAACGAAAAATGCTCACAAATGATGCTCCTCAAGAGAAGGATGTTTCTGTCAAAGAAGAGAGTGATAGCAAAAGCAGCGATGAGGATTGGGAAGAAGTAGCTGGTAATGAGTGTTTTTATTATTTAAAAATAATTAAATGGTAAGCTTTATTGACAAAAGAATGTGTGCACACAATTTTACTCACATAAATTACACTTAATTACCAAAGGACATTCACAAAGTGCAAGAAACTGTTATTTGGGGAAAGGTTTGGGTGGCAGCATTGCTTGCTAATCATTCCTCATCATTCATAATCCCTCTGCGGGAAACCGCCTTCACTTGCCTGGGTAATTGTGACAATCTGTACAAGCACCCCCCCCCGCCCCCCCCTCCCCTTCCGCATGTGGATGTTCGCTTCACACCAACCTGGGCATGTATGTCTGTACAGTATATGGCATGTCCCCTTAGGGTTTTTTTTTGGCTTTATCACTGGAGCGGAAAGGTTATGCTTTCGGGCTAGATGCTCCAGTTGATCTAATAACATCTGAACTTCCAGTTCGGCCAGTCCGTCTGAGTGTCAGCATCGGCTTTAATATGGAGAGTGTGAAATCCCTAGTTTGATATCCTGCTGTGCTGAGTGATTCTAGTCTCCATCTTTCTGTGGTCTACCTCCAGCCCATCCTTCTTGATCTCGGTTGGTTTGTTGTCATTTGCCTATCCCTACATCCAGTAATGGACTGACCCATGAGCACTGCATGTGGATCATATAATGGTAAATCCTGCTTTGGATATGTTTGTGTTGACAGAAATCAATGAGCCTGCGCTGGATGCCTGTGGTGTGCCGACTCTTCCAGAACTGCCCCTTCCCTCAAAACCAGTAGAGATTGAGATCGAAACCCCAGAGCTGATGAAGAAGCGCGAGAGGAGGTAAGGTCACTGCTCGGCTCTTTTTGTGGTCCTGCTGGCCAGTTGTGTTGCTGTATTGATTTGGCATCTTCAGAAGACTCCCCAAAATGCAACTGCGTGCAGCTTAACGATTCACTGTGGTTAAAATTAACAATTCAGAACAACTGTGTTGGAGTTGAGATCCACGTGAAGAATACTCACTGCATTACACATTATACAAATGTCTCCTAAGAGGAAGGGACATTTACCCTATGATGGTAGGGGGAGAAAAGGCGATCAGTGAGAGAGGCACCTGGAGGATCATGCAAAAGGCCTCCAGTATATTGATGTCATGAATTGGGCAGCTCTCTTTCCTGCAAGTTCATTTGTTTAAATTAGAAATGGTAACATTTAGCATCCTGTCCAAGGATAGGACCATAATGTTGTGTGGGTTATTTTGGTTTTTTTTTTGTTTAGGGTGGTGGAAGAGGGAAGTAGAGCTTGGAGAGGAGGGTTTCATGTCTGTGCACTGCTAACATTTTGGAGTTTTGTGCTCCTGAATAAATTCCATACTTGAATTAATGTTGGTTCCACTTAACCTAAATAGATGCAGACCGTAGTTAGGAATCTCCATTTTTAATGTAGGCAATATGCAGGCAGGGTGAGTGGCCCTCGCCTTCAATACACTTCAGATCTGAGCAGAAGAACTCAGTTAATTTTCTGTGTCAGACACGAGATGCATCAAGAGAATCATAGCTGTCCTTTATGTGTAGTTAATTTGAACAGAAGGGTAGAGTTGGCGATCCTGCTGTAATCTTGGATAAATCGCTGAAGTTCAATGGTTCTGCGTCACTACACACTAGTGAACCCACAGTATTGTCCACTGAAGAAGCCCACTGTCCAGGTGGTGCTAGTAAACTGTCTGTGTTCTATTCCGAAACATGCAAATGTATAAGAAAATTAATTCCAGGAACTGTGATCCGAGCAACGAATATTCTTTGAACTACCTCTGTATATTTTATGTAACTTCCAGAGAAAAAAAGAAAGCAGAGTTTGAAGCCTATCTGAGAAGAATGATGAATCGCTTCAACAAAGACGTGCGCGAGGACACACATAAGGTAGGAATCGCAGCCTAGGCAAGGCAAAGGGGCTCAAGTAGAGACCTGCAGAAATAGCAGAAGAGCAATGTTTGGGTACTGATTGCAGTTGTTGTAAAAGGAATGAAGGATGTTTGAAGGGTGCTCCCAACTTGCCAGGTACGGGGCATACTTGCCTGTTTCACAGTCTGACACACACACAAGCAATCACTAGTATCCTACCCTCTATCCTCAAACAGTTCCACTCCCCAGCAGCTGTGGAGATGCAGATTCTATTCCAACTTTTTTTTTTTTTTTTTTTTTTTTACTCGCCATACAAATACTTTTAGGGCCATTTGTTATTTTACTGCAATTTTATAGCGCTATCTTAGAACTCAGTTAGTTATAAAGCACCGGTTTGATGGCAATGTGTTTTTCTTTTGTAATAAAAGACATAAAATACATAAATGATATACTTCGGGTTGTACAGACTGTAAAATGAGCAAATATTTCTTAATGGAAAGGATATCTCCAGACAAGGCCACAGTCTGAAGGGAAAAGACTGGAAGTAGGCGAGAATGTGGGCAATAAGTAGGAAGAATGAAGTAGTTGGTTGTTGTTATAGCGATTATTAAAGGGGTCCTACCAGAGGTATGAAAGACCTGTATGTGTCTACTGTTATTTCGGCAAAAAATCATATTTTTCTGACAACCGAACCAAACATGTAAATAATTTGCCTATAATCCCGCCTTCTAAAATAACAAATGTTGAATTAAAAAAAATGCAGACACGCACATGGTGGAGAGGGTGCATTTTTGAAAGTATCCCACTGTATATTCTGGTAAATCTAGAAAACAATTTCTCTAGAAGCTGGGGGTCAAAACTCTTCCCTGAATTCAAGCATGTTTAGACCAGCACTTTTGATTATTTGGAAAAACAAGAAGAGGTGCATACATGATGTGGCAAGAAAATGCAGAGAAAATAAATTAATTTAACCAAGAATGGACAAACCACTTGCAAGAACATAGGTTCCTGTTCTGGTCTAGATCTTTTTTAGTTGGTCATTCACTTCTCTATCCTTTGTAAGCTTCGCTGACCGTATCATTCACATATTTTACCAAATAGCAGATTTTCATATCTATAATACATCTACTTTTTTTTAAAATGCAGTTGATAGCGACTCTGTCGTTCTGGTTAGGTCAGAGTTTCCATTGGAAATACTTTTTTAATAACCCTTGGAGGCATCAAATCAACATTGGAGCTTCATATGAACTTGCAAATACAAAATAAAACCAAATCGTATAGTCCAGTAAAAACGCTAAACGAGAGAGACCCTATATGGGAAGCCACAGAGAACTATTATAACTTATGCTAACGTCCGTGGCAATGTCCCAAACAGAGGCAAAGTCCTAAGAAACTGTCCGATCTATCCCATTTCTACATTTATTATTTATTGGAAAGGGACGTTTATACACCTTTCCCAAGCTGTAGGAGAGAGGGTGCCACGAGAGTTAAAATGTAATAACTTCATTGTAAAAGAAGACGTTTTAAGGCATGATATGTGTGTTGTGGGACACTGGATATGTGACCGCTTGCTTGTTTTACTCTGTGTTTGGACAAGCAATCCCATTGGACAAAACCAGGGAGTAACCGATACAGAGTATGTCCGTACGCAAACCCGCGGCGTCTTGGTGATGTGTTTTATAAGTTGTGCTCATAGTAGGATGGTGCTCTACAATTGTTGCTGCCTGATTTGAAGAGTTAATAAATACAGATTATTTATTGTGAACTTCTAACCATAACAAACGCATGGATTATAGCAAACATATACATGTGGTTACAATTGAACATTTTCTATTTTTGTGCCATTTTTTTACAAAATATTCTCACCAAGAATTAAGTTTCTTTTCTGTCTCAGAAATTATTTATCTCCAAAATTAGGGAATATAAACCTTTGCCTGGGGCCCTCTAGATCCTCTCAGTGTACAATCCCCAATGATTTAGGGAGATTTTCTTAGCAAGTATGTCTATAGGCCTCCTATTCTCCAAAGTTACACTATATAGGTTTGGCCCAGTAAACAGGCATAGGTAGGGCCAAAGAATAATAAATACCTCTATTTCACAGACTGACTGCTTTTCTCCCTTCCACTTACAGGTGCACTTGCTGTGCTTGCTGGCAAATGGTATCTTCCGCAATCGGGTGTGCAATCTACCAGATCTTCAAGCTGTGGCCCTGTCGATCATCCCTGCCCAATATACAAAACAACCCCGCGTGGATCTCTTCTTTCTGTCCAATCTGGTGAAGTGGTAAGATCGAGATTGGGCTTGGATATCTGCTGTGCATGAGCCCGCGTAGATGGGATCGGCAGTTGAGCGATGTGCGCCCCAGTAGGGATGTAGCTACGGCTGTATATACGATGCTAGAAACTGCACACGTAGCCAGTTTAGAGTCATATGGACTAAATTAAATGTTTGTTTATTGTGTATTGTACACCTTTAGTGTTTATTGGATGGCTTGATTGTTGCAAGGATAGTAATCAAACCTAGCGATATCGTTTACAGCCCGTGGAGCTGCCTAAATGCTGCTGTATTTAGTGGCGCCTGTTAACAGTTTGTTGCTCTCCTAAACTCCCTTATGTCTCCTGTCATCACCCATGCTGCTGGCACAATAGGTGACTGCCTGCCTGCAGTGTCCTTGCCCACCACCATCCCAGATAACCAGCTCCGAATTATATAGTTGTTATTTTTACTGTAATGTTTAAGGATTTCAGAACCTTGGTTATTTGTCTCTTAGCTCAAGGGAGAGTGCCCATTCCAGTATCTTTGGTTTCATTCCAATAAGCAGAGATTGTAAAATACTGTTTCTGCCATGAAAGCTTTGCTCAAAGTCTACAGTAAGTCTATGTGCATCTCTGAGGCTTGGTAAAAGATTTAAAGACTCTTCCTCCTACTAAACGCTTGTCCTGCTGAACCAGAGCACATTATGAATGAAAGTCTTATTCTTGCAGGTTCATCGCGGCATTCACATTCACTCCTGAGCTGTCCGCTGATGATGGAGAGCCGTTGCAGTCAACATTGGAGAGTAGGTTGGGGATCTTCTGTGCCAGAAATGAGGAAGAAATGGTTCATGTATGTATATCCATGGTGGAACTATTTCTCCTGTACTTTTTTTTTTGTAAATTATTTTTCTTTATTTCCATTTACAAAAAACAAACATAAATGAGCCATACATCATCATAAGTAATGCAAATATTAATTGACAGCATACATTGCAGGCTATCCCATCACATTTCAGATTATTCTCCTGTACTTATTGACAATGGGTCAGATGAAGGAAAGACTTGTGTATTGCAGTTCAGGAAGGTACATTACATCAAGGGCTGGCGGAGATTTTATTGTTGATGATCCGAATGGCCGAGCTTTGAGTGATATATTTAAGTATCTGAGTCGTGGCACCATTATTTTAGGTTCACTGGCGCTTTAACAGTTATCTGCAGATGACTTCATAGAAGTAGGAACCAGTGGTCTTTTGTAGGAGTTGGATTGGATGATGTATGTGTGAATCCTTGAATCTAGACGGTATTGCTTCTCTTAAAATTCTTGACCTATCGGCACCTTTCACTACCTTTGACTGTTCACTTTTACTTCCTAGACTCCACAGTCAGTACAAAGCCCTTTATAGAATTGTGTCTACCCAGATAGTTGCTTTCTGTCCTTTTAATTCGTCCGTCAAAGCCTTATCCGGTGGGCTGGAATACATTTTTTCAATTAGTTCAGCATTTTTCTACACCTGTGTTTCCCCACTCGCAGTCATTGGTCTCAATTCTAGCATCCGTAATCGCTCTGTTGCAAAACTGCGTGCATTATTAGTGACTGGATGGCTGCGAATGCATTGAAACTTAATTTGGACAAAACTAGAGTTTTGGTTGTGGGTGTTTTTTCTTGCATGCTGGTTCCAAGCCTAACAATCTAAGCTTCATTCCTTTGTTGTTGTGAGTGTTCAAAGTGTAGGGTTTATTGTCTATGCTAATATGAACCTTCAGGAGCTCAAATCTAAAGTAGGTAAAAACACCCTTACTAGTTTTCCTATATACATTCAGTAAGATCCTTCTGCTCCTTATCATGTAAACCTTCCACTGTGTTCCAGTCAGTAATATCTATCTAACTATAATCTTGCCCTTTCCAAACCTCTTCGCTCTAGATAGTAGTGTGCCCAAAACTGCACTACTTCGCCTAACATGGTACAACTTCATCTGTCGTTTGTGAAAATTGCATTAACTTAAATTCAGGAACAGATGTGCCCTTACGATTTGGTGTACATTTTTGAAAGCCTCCGTTTGGTGGAAAGCACATATAATCTTGAAATTGCCTAGTTAAAATTCAAGAAGTTTGATCACTGGTTTTAAACTAAACATGTACTTTTAGTAGATCCCTAAAGGTCAGCGGGTTCTGATTTTAACTTGGCTATTGAGACAAAGCCTGGAAGCTAGCCCTCTAAAAGCCTTACCCACGAATTTGTCATTGTTGGCTCTGGTAATAGTAAAAGTGAACATATTCTGCAAAGGGCTGGGACATTAGGTGGGATTCTGATAATGCAGGCCAAGAAAAAGTGGGGGCCTGGTGGACCATTTGAAGGGGACTCCTTTCAGCACAAGTAACCTGGCAGTGCATCTTGGCTAGGGCCATTGTAACATGAGCAGAGACTCATTACGAAGGGTTTCAAGTCTCTAACTTCAAATATGAATATTTCCTCTGGAGTGCATGGCGAGTTCCTTGTTGTGAGGCTGTTTCCTAGTCAGTGTGATGATTCTGTTCCTGATGACGGCATTGAGTGTTGTCATATATGTCTGTTATTATTTCTTGTCCTTGCTGAAGAGGAAAGGTAGCATTGCTCCTTACCCAACTGTAAAATCTGACCTTCCATTAAATACACACCCAAGACTGATTTCAATTTTGTTATTGATAGTTGTGTTTTTTGTTTTTCTCACAGGTATTTTTAGTTATTTTAAGATCATTACAGCTACTTTGCCGGTTGGTGTTGTCTCTGCAGCCCATTCCATTGAAGCAACCATCAGCGAAGGTATGCGGTACAACAACTGGAAAATGCAAGAATCCTTTGGAGACTAGTTAACATTGAGGGGCTTTTGTCTGCTTTGATCTCCCAAAGTTGAGGCATCTGCAGGACACTTTCAAAAAGAGGGGTGAAAGGTGAATCAGGTGTGTTAGGACAAAATGTGTCCTTTGCACCTTGTGTCTAATCTGGATGCACGAGGGAATCCTTGTCTACAGAGTTGTCTGCCTTCAGTTTGACCTTGCCATGATACGACATCTACAACTGGATTCTGCCAAGATATACTAGATCCTTGAAGGAAATCAAAGACCTCAGCAAGAAGTATCTAGCTCCTCTTATGTGTTGTGGCATGCTGTGTGACTTTCATTGCATTCGGATACACCATGATTGGTTAGATCCTGTCATCAAGTACCACATTCTCCTTAGCTGCATCCCATAGTTACAATGATTTAGTGTGGTTCCTCCCCTTTGAATTGCTGCACCCCCTTTGTGTGCTGTGGGACCCCTCCCCTTTGTTTGTTGCTGGATTCCTTTTTTAGTTGTGACTCCCTCTTTGCGCAATGCAGGACCCGTTTGTGAAAGACTTGTTTACTGTGTGAATTAGGAGGCCTGTTGGTAATGAACCAGATTCCTCTTTGGTGTTGAGCACCTTCCTTTTTGAGATCCGCGTATACTGAAGTTTGTTTTCCTTTCTTGAATATTTTTGGAATTATATCCATCTATAAATATATATTTTTGTACTTTTGTAGGAAAAAAAAGCTTCCAGTTGTAAATCATCACGGCATTCTTCAGGAGGAAAAGGAAGTGCTGCCAAAGCGAATAAAGCTGCATCAAAAAGAAGTGCAGGTCGGCAGGGGGGAAAGAAGGCGAAGACTCTTTCAGAAGAAGACAGTGGAGAGGAAGAAGGTGATGTTAAATCTGAAAAGCTGAGCTCACCTGGATCCAAAAGAACTGCAGACGAAACTAACCTGAGCAAAGGTGTGAAAAGGCTGAAGGGTCTTTCGGATGGAGAGAGCAAGGTGGGTGTTAAAGTGGGAATGCCGATGCCCAAAAATCAGCGTCGGCGGACAGTGGCCTCCAAGGTCTCTTACAAAGAAGGAAGTATGAGTGAGGAGTCCAGTGATTCAGACTTCCTTCTCTCGGACAGTGAGGACAGCACTTCTTCTGAGACTGACTATGGAAGCTCTTTTCAGAAGAAAAGGAGATCCTCTGGGTCACAAAGTCTTAAGGTGCCTATAGCAAGGCGAAGTGATGAGGGCAGCACTGAGAGGAATTCAGTTACCAAGAGTTTAGACAAACCCAAACCTTCTGAGGTCAAAGTGCCACCAGAGGACACTTCCAAGGATTCCAAGAAGAGGAGCAAAATAATTTCCAGTGATGAGGGAGAAATGGAAGTCACCGTAGACTCCAGAGGCATGGATCAGTGGGTGGAGGTGTTCTTAGAGCGGGAAAACAGGTGGATTTGTGTAGACTGTATACACAACACCATCAACAAGCCACAGCTCTGCTACAAGGCAGCCACCAAGCCAATGACGTATGTTGTTGGCATCGACAACGATGGATGTGTGAAGGATGTTACGCAGAGATATGATGCAATTTGGATGACTTCAACAAGGAAGCGGCGTGTTGATGCAGAATGGTGGGAGGAAACCTTAGCAGCCTATAGAAGTCCACTCACCGAAAGGGAAAAGAAGGAAAACCAGGAGGTGCAGTATATTTTTACAAATTGTACTCTTAGTAATCTTGATTAAAAAAAAATCGGTTTCTTAAGTAGTGCAACATTCACATCAATTTGATACAATTCAGCAAAATATTCCCACATTGCCATGCAAGTAGAAAAGCTCATGATAATTAACTGTCAGCTGCTATGACAATATGAGGGACAATGCTATGGCTGCCCTTTAAAACTCATTGTAATGCTTCCTGTGGGGCCTAGGAATCATAAAATGCACAAAAAGTAGCCCACTCTCTTCTGAAACATTCCTCATATATTTCCTTTCTTATCATTTACTTCTTTCTTTTGCTGCTTGTTTCTTTATTTCACTATTTCTTTTTCTTCTTTTCTTCTTCTTATTCTTCTTCTTTCTCGGCCTGTTAGATTTTTCTTTTTCCTTTTGCTCTTTTCTCCCACCTTCTCTCCTTTGTCCATCTTTTTTCTTTCATTCTCAACTTCTCTTCTTTGTTTCTTTTTTTTATTCTTATTTTTCTTTCGATGTTTTCCTGCCTTCCATTCGTTTGCTTTTCTCCTTTCTTCCACTTTCTTTTTCTTCCCCTCCTTCATTCCCCAATCATTTCTCTCCTTTTGTGTTTTTCTCTTTATTTTTTCTTCTTTCTTTATTCCTCTCCAATATTTGACTTTCTATTTTCTTCTTCTTTCCTTAAACTTGTACTGTACTTGCTCTCCTTTTCTTTCCTTCTATCATTTTTATTTGACCTGCTCTTCTCTCGTTCCGAAAATTTTTTCTACCTCTTTCTTTCTTACTCTAAATTCACTTCTTCTGTTTTTTCTTTTGCTCCTTTATTCTATCTCATGTGTTTAGCCTCTGTTTCTTTTTCCTTCTTTATCTTTTTTATTGTTATTCTTTCTCCTTGGTATTCTGCCTTCTCTCATATCTCTTTCATCTTATTCTCTCCTGTTTTTCAGTCGCGGAGGAGCTCTATGCCGCCGCCACCAGCAAATAAAACCGGTCTTAACCCTGTTTTATTATCTTTTTATTTTAATCCCCTGGACCAGCCCCCAGGACTCTGACGAGTCTTGGGGCGGGTCCAGGGGATGACACTGCTGGTGGGGGTGTGGTGAACACTCCCTTCACTGTGCATGAGGGTTTGGCCTGCCAAGCTCTCGCCATCCCCAGCTGCATTGCAGGGGTTGCAGAGAGCAGACACAGGCTCACAGTCTGCCTGGGAGCGCAAGTTGCCGGCGCTCAGGCCAATTCCGACGCTTCTTTCATGCATTGTTAGGATTCGGGAGATGGTGGTGGCGTTAAGATAAGTTTTTTTTTTTTTAAAGTTTTGTCCATGAACCCTCTTTCCCTCCCTTCCCACCTCCTTCCTCTGGCCTGGCTCAGCTCACCTCTTTGCCAGGGGACGAGCCACTACTGCTGTTTTTGTTTGTTTCTATTGTCCCCGTTTTCCATCGTCTCATTTGTTTCTTTTGTTCTGCTTCATTTTATTAATATCTCTCTCCCTCTTTTCATCCTTTATGAGCCAGTGGTGCAGTTATGCTATATTTTCACCGCTGCTGCCATGGGATACTCCAAGCACAGTGTTTATATTATTTGGACTTAATGTACTCTTATCACACACTCGTATATTAGGCGGTAGCTCAGGATGTTTTTCAATGACCAGAAATAGCTCTCACTGCAGAAAAGGTTGGAGACCCCTAATCTAGAAATGTGTACTGTCTATTTACAGATGCATAATTATGTAGGAACATAACAGAAGAGTAAGTGGTGAAGTAGAGATGTTTGCACTGCTATGTCTTTTTTGGTGGCATGCATTGCGACTTCAGCAAAATGATGCAAAGGTGTGCACCCGACATTCATGCAGATAATTTGAGTTACACTGGAGGCGGTTGGAGGAAGTAAATTCTTTGTGGAGTTTCATAGAGCACAAACTATACCCTATGAATATTGGAGAGGTTTACATATGCACAGACTTGTCCATAAAGATATTTAATGTTTCATTTTCTTAATATTTGGGCCGGTTAGTTTGGATTTACTATACATGAGAGCAGTAATGGGATACATACTTATTTGCATTAAATCTCTAGATTAAAATGGAGTGCATTCTATAATGTGTGACCTACTCCATTACCAGATGATTCTGTAGGGAAGAGGGTGTTGAGCGACAGACTGAAGAAGTCTAAGCAGAAATTCAGGACTCCAAGTGCAAGCAGATTGCAGAGTCTCCTGAACCAGCGAAGCTTTTCCGCATTTGGAAGGCTGCGATGGATCATAATGCACAATTCCTGCTAGTATCTTAAACATCCTGAGTAAAGCAACTCCTCTCATCCTGAGTCCTCACCAGCTCAGAGAGATTGCATCCCCCAGCTCCAGGAGGCCAGTTATAAGGTATAGAATGCATTACTGGCAGACAGACTTGGGGATTGAATGAATGAAAATATATTTATTAAGCGCACTGAAGCCTCCAAAAGAAGTATCCTGACGCTGATGGGCAAATTGATTGGATAGCCGGAACTAGAGACTGAGTAGAATGTAATGTTAAACAGGTAGGACTTCTGTTTTTTTTTTTTTTTGATCAACTTTATTGATTTTTGGAGAAACCGAAACAACAGTACAGCACATTTGCTCATTAGCCATTGGCATTTCAGAGTGTGCCAGCAGTGGTTGTGCGCATACATGCATATCGATCCAGATCTACGATGCTCAAACGGTGCATTCAAAGTGCATAGACAGACGTAAAACCCAATCCTCTCAGTTGATTTATCCATTTGCCCCAGATCCTTTTGTGTTTGGTTGGGCATCCCCTGGCCTCAGACAAGGGTTTCTCCTGGGCGGCACACCAGTCCACACCTCTGCGCCATTTAGCTACTAGGACTTCTGTTGTTTTATGTAGATTGAGCTTGTAGAAGCAGTGACTTAGCATTCCATGCATTAGACGTCAGAGCTGACAGAGCAGCTTACAGTCCTGTTTTTAGGGACTGCTGTGAGACATTGTGAGCTCGAACACAAAGTATAAGGGGGGAGTAGCAGGAAAACATTGAGGACATATAAGCATCTTGTCCACTGTTCTGAATGAGTTTATGGCAAAGGCACAGTGCTTTAAAAAGACTTCTGTGAGCAATAGGCAGCCAGTAAAGTTGATGAAGGTGTGCAGTGGTGGGTGAACTTTTTAACCCCACACTGTGCGTGCTGCAGCGTTTTGTAGTGATTGGGGACCATTCCATCTACACGTGTTGTACGTCATCGAAATACAAAGCACAAGCCATGTAAGTTTTGACAGGCAAAAGTGAATGTAGGCTGCAAGAAACGTATGCATTCAAAATATGCGTCAAACACAACTACCAGAACAAACATTACATCACGTTTATGACATAGTGAGTAATAGCATATGTCATAGAGTATATTTATTTACCTTGTCTCCTGTTAGATATAGATATAATTTTTTGAAGGTGTGCAGTGGTGGGTGAACTTTTTAACCCCACACTGTGCGTGCTGCAGCGTTTTGTAGTGATTGGGGACCATTCCATCTACACGTGTTGTACGTCATCGAAATACAAAGCACAAGCCATGTAAGTTTTGACAGGCAAAAGTGAATGTAGGCTGCAAGAAACGTATGCATTCAAAATATGCGTCCAACACAACTACCAGAACAAACATTACATCACGTTTATGACATAGTAATAGCATATGTCATAGAGTATATTTATTTACCTTGTCTCCTGTTAGATATAGATATAATTTTTTTTTTTTAGGGATGTGGGGTGAATCTACACTGGGTGGTAGCTAGGCACACCACCCAGTGGTACAAGAGCCCTCGCCCACCATGATCCCAGTGATTCCTGAACAAGGGAGCATGTCTGGTGAGTGAACTAGCAGTCTAGTTACTTCTCCAACAACTCATCTTATGGAGCTAGGATTGCCACTCTCCTTCCCAGAGGTGGAACTCGACCACAGCCCATCTCCTCCATGCCACTTCATTGTTCCCATCTCATGATCTTCAACTTGAAATCTGCATACCCTGTGCCCCAGCCAAGGTCTGTCGGATAAGAGTATTCACAGAAGGTTCTGACAATGTGTCTGGCACCCCTGCGAAAGTGCACTCCAGTGGGGCCTATTGATTTTCACACCAGTGAAACTACTTATCCTCGCCACATGGATGGTTCATTGGTAGACAGCGGTCATGGTATCGGAAACCATGAGGTGAAAAGCACAAGAAGAATCTGTGAAAAAGGAGCTAGGTCTTGGATTAGACCTTGCACACCTTTCATTCCACACCGTAGCAGATCAAGCTACTTCCCAGCTTCCGCGGTTCAGAATGTATGCTCCTCAGGTACCCTAACTTGTGAATTTCTTGTCTTTTGAGGTTTTGTGCTGTTGCTGCTAAAGACACTTTTACTTTCCTTTAACTGCAATCAACTGTGCCGTTAATGTTGAGTTAAGACCGGCATAGAAAATTTCCTTGTTCTTAATGATAATAACTTTGGTGCGGTTTGTTCAATCTGCACATAATTGAACATATGGTTGCCTAATATCTCCTCTGGTGATGATGATTAAGAAGAGGGGAGAGTTATGTAGGTTTGTGTTGATCACGTAATTTCCAGTTTTAAGCCCCGTAGGAATTAATTTCTGGTCTTCGCAGCAGCAAAAACAGAATTACACATGACTTGGTGTCAAGATGAAACTTCGCTTAGAATATGCTTTTCAGACGAGACTCTGCCCCGAGGATTAGGACTCGGAATGCTCAACAGAGGAAGTGAGACCACAGCAAAAACCTAAATCTTTTCAGCAACATAGAAGAAGATAGTCTTCTTTGCTACCCCTCCTTTACCCATGACTCACGAAGAAAGAAAACCGACACACCGTGTCCTAGTGTTTAGCAGGTCAATTTGACCGCTACAAAGAATTGGTTATTACCTTTTCTAATTCTTCCATATTACAATTCTTTTTGTGTTGAGTCACTGCGCACACCTCCTCAAAGGTGGTAGTCATTTCCTCTAATTTGTTTGTACAAACATTTCTGTACACTTTGATGTGAAGATCGTGTTTCTGAAGATCACTAAATTTACTGGATAAATTGATAATATTGTGGCATTGTCATGTATTTGATAAATTGATGATATGTTGAGAACAAATGTTTATGTAATGCACAAAGTCATTTGATGAACATAAAATGCAATGATCTATGTGATAATCAATATAACACAATTATTTAATACTCATTTCTGAAAATTTTGAATGACTATGATAATTGAATGATTTTCACTGAAAACGTACGGACAAAATACATGAACTATCCATGTGTACCCACAAGTGTTTAAATTAATAGCAACCGAGCTACTGCTTTGTCATTGCATTCAGTGCGCAGAAGGGCACTTAGGAGGGGGAGATTAAGTGGTCTGCAAGGGCTTTGGGGACACCAGAGCTTGTGACCGCAGGCACAAGGTCGGGCGAAGGGCGTGACTGAAGGTCATACCCTATACCCATATCCTACAACTTGCTGTAGAAAGCTGCACAGCAGGTTTTGGGGAGGGTGTCGAGTCCACAACCTAGCTCAGATGCTGTGCACCGTGTATTCTTCATATATTATTAGAACACCTATATAACACACTGTAAACGTGGGGTTCCCTAGTTCTAATTTATGTAAATTGATACTTGTATAGCGCACTACTCACCCGCAAGGGTCTCAAGGCGCTTGTACGAATACCGCTGTGGAACCCATCCTGGCTTTCCCTGTGAGGCGTCCACTCCTGGGCACCCCCAAGGTGGAGGCCAGGCATCCTTAGCGTTGTGGGGGCTGTTGTGGAGATTAAGCAAGCTATTGCCCAGAGTTGCAGAGTGGGACTCCATGATTGGAATGGCACCGAGGCAAGAATTATCAGGTCCGTGGAATTTATTTATTTATTAGCCCAAGACCCGCCGAGGCGGGGAATTGAACCCTGGTCCCGGGCTAGACCTCTGCATCAGGGTCTGCCGCTCTAATCATTGAGCCACACTTGAACCACAGGGGACTACAGTAATTGTTTGTGAAGTGGAAGACCGCATATCTCCCTATTAAAAAACAAACAAAAAAAAACCAAGTATTTTTAATGCATTGCCACAGACTTGCCCTTAAAGGTCCACTCCAAATTTCGTATTGCTAATTTAAGCTTTGGTTAGCAAAATTGCTTCAGTTGAACTAGTGGACCTTTCTGATCGTGAGCAGACAAGGAGTCTTGTAGAAAGGGCTGCAGCTGAAGTTGCCACTGGGGCGACTGATGCCCGGTACATAAAATCTGTGCAGGCCCTCAAGCTAACGCTAATGCCTCTGAGGAAAGGGTTGTGGGTTTGCTTCCTGTGTTTTTTTTTTTTTTTTTTTTAATTCTTTATTATTATTTTTTATCGGCGGCATTTCTGACGTTGTCACGATATGTGGTCTATGCTTTCAGAAATCCTGAGGATGCATTTTTTAAAAATCCTTCTTAGCTGTCACCTCTGGCCAAAGTAAGGTAGTTGAGGAGAGAGGGTCTTTTGTGTTTGGTCTATTTCTAATGTGCATAGCATCTAATTTACGGTTTCACTTGCAGCTTCAAGCGACGCTTCTAGAGAAGCCATTGCCGACGTCCATCTCACAGTTCAAGAGTCACCCTCTTTATGTCTTAAAGAGGCATCTGTTGAAGTATGAGGCCATTTACCCAGAAAGCGCCACTATTTTAGGCTACTGCAAAGGAGAGGCTGTGTACTCCAGGTGAGAAAGTAGAGAACTGCATTGTGCTGCACTTTTCATTCTCAAAGGCTGCAAGTTTGGGTTATACATTTCCTGTTTTAATTGATGCATCACATTCGCAAACAATGACCCCAGTAGGAGAGAGCACGCTTAGGTAGTCATTGACTGAGGCTCAATCCTGAAGCAGCTACGCTGACCATGGACCCAACTAGTCCCCAATGTTCTAGCGCTTTGACATCTACGCACGTAGAAGCTAGTGCTTGCTTATGCAGTGTATTTCACAGAAGGGCACACAGCCATACTGCATTGAGGAGCCAGCAGCCAATCGAATGCAACATTGTGAATTAGCCTTATAATCTTAAATATTTGCTAGTGTTGTTTCTTCCCAAGTGGTTAAATTTGTTACCCCCCCCCCCAATAGAGGAGACAGCTACCTGAAGTCCCTTAATTCCCTTACAGGGTATCCAGTACATCCGTAAATTGAAATCTGAACCACAGTGGATTTTCTGAACCAGAGAAGGTGTGTTAAACTGTTGGTTCCAGATTAATTTGAAAATGGGAAGACATTTTTGCAGGACTGTACTGCGTTTTGATATAGCTAGGGATTAAGAACAATCAGTGGCTGACACCCAGAAGCGAATACGGTTTACAATTCTGCACCGTGTATAAATGTTGTTGCTGGCATTGGGGTACTTCTGGGTGGGCTGGTGCTCACTTCACTAACGACTGTGGGCACAATTTGAATCCCTGTTGGCAGCAATTGTAGAGATGCTGAAGATGGAAAAAAAGGAAAAAAACGTCCATGATTTAGTATATCAGTTACACAACAGATGGGGGAAGATGTTTTTTCATACCTAGTGGTGTAGCTGTACGTAGCTCTTAGGTAACACATTGCAGAAACAATAAAGCCACTCCAAATTTGAAATTAAAAATGAAGGAATGAGACGTGCTGGTGCACCGCATCCAATTACAGACCCTTTGAGAGTATACTCATGTCCTGTCATAGTCTTAATCTGGCTAGTCTTGCCCCACATGTGTGGACAGGAAGAAGGTATGGGTTTAAGAGTTAAAGGCAGAACATACAAAAAAACTGATTGTAACAAAAGTCATAAACTCGTTAACGTATGAAAATTTAAATCCTGTTTTTGGCCTTTCTGTGTGGTTTGTAAAAGGCGATTGCAGTGGCTCTTGGGTTGAATATATATGTCTTTCTCCCGGTATGTACAGAGAGTGTGTTCACACGCTGCACTCGAAAGACACTTGGTTGAAGGAAGCCCGAGTCGTGGCGCTTGGGGAAGTGCCCTATAAGGTAAGGACACGATTATTATCTAAACCTGATGCTTTAGAAATTGTTCCCTTTTGGGTTACCTTTTCCTCTTACACAAAGACTACAAAAACTGTAAGTGACTACTTTGAGAAGCACAATGCCTTAACAGGGTCAACACTGCGTTTTTGTACTTTGGCTCCTTTGTAGAGTAAGTAAAAGCACGTGCATTGCATTGATTGGACTGGTAAGACCACAGCTTCAGCTTGGATGTGATACATTCCCTCCCCACCATGGGCTTTCCAGAATTGCCTCTGCTGTAAAATGTTTCAGAAGCATACTACAAATATCAAAGTGGAATAGAAAATGAAAGCGCATTAATTCTATATTGCCAACCATACCAGGCTTGTAAGGTGTCAGCTAAAGAGGACACACTGATGAAAGTTTCCATGCTAAAGTATTTGAAATGCTCATTAAGCATGAATATGCATTATTGTTAAACATAATTCTTTAAATATTAATTTGACATCTGCCACTCAAGACTGGGGTGGCATAGATGTGAGGCCCCAGAAGACCCAAAGTTGCAGTGGCCATCTTCAGAGGGCACAGTCACCACTCCATAGCCTAACTAGCTTGTGAGTCAGCGTGCATGCTATGCCCATGCAGCTGTGGTTTGATTTCCTTCCTTGCCGTTGGCACTGAATTCAATATCATAATTATTTGAACCAATGGACTCGGGTTAACAAACGTGCAGGATAAAGACGAGCCTTTTGCTTGTGTAATTAGATGTTTCAAGGGAAGTGGTGGATCACCTGGAGACTTGTTGGGCTGTAGAAGACCCATTCAGATCCTGGGAAGCCGGCCCTGCAGCCCCCTTTGTGTTCCTTCCATGAAAGAGGTCTACATCCGACATGTGCTCTCTATTGTGTCTCTACTGCGATGAAGCATTGGTCTGAAAAGGGACAGGCTGTCCACACTGCAGTTACACGTATTGCCCACCGTTGAAGGCGATAAATGTTATGTGTTTTTTTGTGTGTTGGTTTTAGCTAATTTTATTTTGTTTCCTAATAAAAGAATTGTGTGCTGTGTTAAGCAAAAGGTTTGCAGCATGCTACGAATTTGTTCTCAAACTTAAAACTGTTTGTTTTGATGTCCTTACGAATGTCTACATAACAGAAAAGTGTTTCCCTGAAATCTAAATGTTAATGCTTTTCTTATTTTTCAAATTGCATTAGTTTGTTGACTGGTTTATCCAAAGAATAACAAAACAATATAGTTTAGCCCCTTAAAACAAGGGTTGCATTAAACAACAATTCAAAGGTGAAATGGTCCTATAATGATTTCACAAAGTAGAATAAAATACCTTTGTAAAATAATGTCGACAGTGCTTAGCATTTGGTTGTCACAGGACCACTTGTGGAATAGATTGGCTCCTCATCTCAGCCCTGGATTGAGGAAGCTTCTACGGCTTTTCATGTCTCCGTATTCTGTAGCATGCTTGTTATCTGTTTCGTGACGGGTTTACCTAATTGGTTTTTTTCCTATGTTCATATTGGGATATGTATACACAGTGCAACTTTTGTTTTTGTTTAAAAGTATGTTCAGTATCAAGTGAACACAATTGATGCGCCAGGATGCAGTACATATAGTGTAAGTGAAACTATGTATTTGCATGTAGCTACCCTTGGCAGTCAGAAAGTGCAAAGTGGTGTGATAAGTTATAAAATGTATTGTCACTTAGTCTAAGCCAGTGATACTTAAAGTGCGGCCCGGGGGCCGTCTGTAGCCCTCCTGACCGTCACATGCGGCACCCGGGTCAACAGCAGCACTGCGCTGCTGTTTACTTCAGAGAGCACTAACATTCAGATAGATGTTAAATGGAGAAGCTTTTATTTACAAGCTAACTGAAGTAAAGGAAAATAATCTAATAAGGTATCTTGCAACATTTAACCACCCACACAGCCCCACTACCATCATGTCAGCATCATTGTGGCCCTCAGGCTCACCACAGACCATACTTTGAGGCCCCTCAGATGGTTGTGAGTCTTTATGGTCTAAGCTTTCCAGGTTTGTTGCATTCAGGCTGCCCCAGGTCCTCGGCTGTGCCTCGGCAGCAGAGACTGGGAAACCCACAGAGTAGTAACTACAACATCAAGAATTGCCACAGTTCAACTATATCTCTCTGAAAACCTGTTGCGAGAAGTCGGAGCTGTTTACAGAGTCCCTTAAATTATGAGCGTCCGGTTCAAGATTTTTTTTTTTTTAATTTCATTTCTCTGCACAAATTCAACCTCTCTAAGGCCTTTTGATTATCTTTAATTTTGTTCTCTCTGCCCGAAGTAAGAAAACTGCTGGGTGAATCGATGTCATTGCCATTTGTATGCTGCCTGCCTCATAGTGTTAGTTCTCTGCTGTGCCATCCAGTAAAGAGTAGTGCTTTAAACGCAGACCACCGCCTGAGAGTTCTTATAACAAGTTTTGGATGTTGTCATCCATGCCGTGGTGTGAGGTTGAACAGTAGGGTATCCAGGGGGTGTCTACTGTCCTGATGGACAATATGGAGGCAATCTGAAATCATTGGCTCATAGAAGTATGAATGGACGTAAGAGAAATTTAAATGAGGCCAGAGGCACAACTTTCACATTGTTAATGAGCTGTTTGCCTGGTGGTTGGGGATAGTCGGTGTTCCTGGCATCTCTTAGCAACGCTGGATGCATGCAACTCCTTCTATCTACTGCATTGTATTGCATATTTTGTGTTATGTGCCTCAGTATTGTTGGGAGCCCCTTGATGGACAACTATAAGCATACCTGAGCTGCCTTAGGGCACACTTCGTTTTATTGTGTAAAAGAGCCAGGCCTTCTGGATTACACTGAAATTATTTTCTTCTCTGACTTAACTTTCTTACTTCTGTGCTGCTTAACCTTTGGAAATGAAAGGATGGGGAGTCTCTGTAAAAGTATTGTTAACTCTTGAAAGCTCGCCACCTTCTCTCCTCTGATTTCACCATCGGAGTTGGTGACTCCATTCCCAATGCCTAGGTAATGCCTCCTCCCCTATTTATATTGTGTTGCATTAAACCACACTTTAGAGTTATTAGGCTCCTGATAGCTGCTTATGACCAAAGGTTTTGGCTACCACTCTCACATGAGGTAATCTCATTTGATTGTCAACATTTCCTATGTTGCTCTTCAATACATAGTTCCTAATCTGGTTGACTAGTCGGATATCTCCAATGAGTCTGGATTCTAGTCTCTAGTTTAAGGAAAGCCTTGTGTTTATCAAGAGCAGTATCCATGATTATTGTTCTTTCAGTCTGGGCGCATTGGGATGCTGCAACCATCTCGCCAGCATGGTCTGTAACCTCTAGTTAGACATTCATGTTCTCAGCCAGCACAGGTTTCGCGTATGCCTCTTTTTTTTCTATTAAGCTCAAGAGCAGGTGCTTAGTCTTTGCTTTACCCTGGAAGGTGGCTGGTTATTTGGTCCAGACTGTCCATCCTAATTTTCAGCCTCCATCAGCAGAGATTTACTATGTGCCCCTCACATACATCTCGCTCAAGGTGATCACCGAAAAAAAAGATGGAGTATAATCTGCAGTTTCACATAATATAAATTTGTGCTGTGAAACTGCACAATTGATGATCAAGTTTTCTCCATTTTCTTTCTTTTCCCAGGGAAGTCTCCCATCCTTTAGTTGCAGATGTTTTGTCTAGTCTTTCACATTAACACCAAATTGTTCCTGTAAAAATGTAGTCTCTCACCTTTGCTGTTGTAGGAGATGTATATGTCCGTTAACATCATCAATCTCATGCACGGTTGTGTGGCAACACCCTCCAGCCCCACTTTTATGCCTCGACTGAATATGCAATGTAGTTGATTACTAAGTGGCATTATCTCTGTTTGAACAGATGGTGAAAGGACAGTCCAACCGGGCAAGGAAGGCGAGGTTGGCTGACCCTGAAAATCAAGATCGTGATGACCTGCCAATATATGGTCTCTGGCAGACTGAGGAGTACCAGCCTCCTGTGGCTATTGGTGGCAAGGTTTGGGATTCTAGTTCATTTAAATGGCCACAGTCTCTACACATGACTGTGTAGATACTATAGCGTGGTGTCTTGTCTGTTCTTTCCCCATTAGTAATTCCCCATTTTTCAATATTGAATAAATGTCATTTATGTTGCGTGCACCTAGCTACACAACAAGAATGTACAAGAGGCGAGGGTTTGCTATAAAGAATTTGTACAAAACGGGTGTATTTCCCAAGATTAGCAGGTGTGGGGGGTGGGGGGGTTACATTGCTGAGGAAGATAATTGAAGTTCATAGTAAAGAATTGGAGAACACAGGGAAGAGGGGACCAAAAAGGCAATAGAATCGATGAGATAAGGGTGGGCGGGGGTGCTTCTGTCAGAGGGAGTCCATCAAATGGACAATAACGATGCAGCAAGGTGTTTTTCAAGAGATTGGTCTTGAGCTCTTGCCGAAACATACAACACACTGCTGAATATGGACACAAATCAATACACCGTAGCAAAAAGGCCTGTCCTCTCCTAATCTTTCTAGTCTCAACCATGGCGATGCACCTCACGCAGGTGGTGTGAGACCTTAATCATTGTTGCCAGGGGGGCTGAGGTGACTGTTTTGTACACATGGCTTAGTAGGTCTTGAGTGTGGTGGGGCTTACAGACTGAGATGAGAGATTTCTCGGAGGGTAGGTGTGACTTTGTCATACCTCCGAAGGCCCATGATCAGATAGGGCATAACATTATTTATCAGTACCTACATACATTTACAGGGGCTTTTTATACAGTTTCCCATTCTACAAAGTTAAAAAAACAGGCTAGTTTTTAAAATGCGTGTGTGTCAGAGCGTTATAATTGACAAAGAGCGACTGTTAAGAATATACACTCCATGCTCAGTAATTTTATTGTCTCTTCAATTTCAGGTTCCTCGCAACGAATATGGAAATGTCTACCTATTTAAGCCCAGTATGTTACCGATAGGCTGTTCCCACCTCCATGTTCCAAATTTGCATCGAGTGGCACGAAAGCTGAACATCGACTGCGTGCCCGCTGTCACAGGATTTGACTTTCATTGCGGCTTTTCACACCCAGTGTACGTTGCCATGATTTCAGTGTTTTTTCTAAAACTTGCTTTCCACTTGATGTAAGCACTGCCTCCGCAGCTGTGAGGGCAATGGCTCCGTTGAACGGCTAACGTCCGAACCTAACATCAGCAATTGAGAGCTAAAAATGTTTTCCAGAGGAATGTCAAGACCTCGCCCAGACCTCAAATTAAACTGGGTTGAGGGTCAATGGCAGAAGAAGCAGCAGTCTCTGAAGTACAGTGATGGGCAAGGATATCTTTAATAGCAGCGCCACATGAGCATTGCTGCATTTCACACTTTTGTCGGCCCCTAAAAAGGCCCTGTGTTTGCAACTCTGTTTAGTCTGACTTGCTAGTGCGCTTGCTTGGAGCCGCTCTCGAGCTAATGCTGTTACCTTAAATTCTTTTGAGTTTGTGATCCCGCCAAGAGAGCCTTTAGGGGTACTGGACATTCAGGGTAAAAACAGGGGCTTTGTGGCTTTTTAATAAATGTATTTGTATTCTCTTCATCACATCTAACTTTAAATTGGCTAAACCCCAAAACTCATAATAATTCTCCCTGTGGAAAAGCTGCTTGCCCTTACCTGCTAACCAAGTGCACTGCACGTTAGCACATCCTGTTTCATTCCTTTACAAGAATCAAGCCTACGTAACTGGAAAAAAATGCAAGTTGTAGGGATTCACCTTTCTCCCTCCATCTCCAGTTCTAAACTAAATGGATAGCTCTCTTTTAATCCCAGTCTTTCCCTATTCAGAATAGGGTAGGAAACCTATAGCATAAGCGTTGGACCAATCTTCAGCTTAGTGCCCATGGTCAGTCAAGGTTCAGCCTCTAAAACACAATCTCCACTGTGAATCCCCCTCACTCTGTGTTGCTACCCATCCTCTTGTTCAAACGCTAGTACTCACCCGCTATAAGCTGGATGGGAGCCTTAATATTTTGATGGGCAGGATTGCGATTGTGTTTAAGGTCGGATGACGCACCGCCATGAACATTGCCATGCACCGTAGGCCAGTTCACCACCTGCAATATTTTGTTCACACACAGGGCAGCTTAAAGTACTTGAACAGTACTTGGGCTCTATTCATTCACCTTCTCTGCGCATTGGGTATACTTGATGACATAAGGCTTTGGACATTTATCCATCTGACCAGCATAGGGACTTTAGAATTGGGATTCAATTTACAGTTTCTCTTGTTTCAAACCAGTGTTGTAGTACTTATGAGAAGATTGATTGCATATGGCACTGTAAAATATTGGTAATAGTCTTTCGCAGTGTGAAAGACTGTTACCAACACCAGGGTTTTTCAAATCTACAAGGACATTGATTAGCCACGTTCGGCACTACATACAGTATATATTTTCTGCAGCTTAGCCCACAGCAGTGTTGAAATCTACATAGACCGTAATTACAACCACCGCTGAAGCAAGCCTGGTTAATCATTCTCCACAGTGTGGCCGAGGGGGGTAGGATTATGGGAAGTTGTCTTTTCTAGTTTTAATTGGTGCACAAACCTAGATTTTGACATTGGCTATGGAGGTGCATGTTCCTGGCTCATACCTCACACCAATTTAGTGACTCCCATTGATTGACTGGTTTATCCAAATGTTGCACAGTCTTTTACCTCAGAGTTACAGTTTAAAATGTGTGCTAGTTTATGGTAGGAATGACTCTCATCTCAGAGTGAAGATCACACTTTGGCAAATAACTTATGTGATTCCCATAGTAGTATGAGTTGGTATTCTTTAACAGATGATTATGCACTTAAATCGTACTCTACCATCGCAGCTACTATGAACCCTTGCTTTTGTCCATCTTACCATGGGAAAGTGGAAAGGACATACAACTATTAGTCAAACACTGAATACGATTGATGGACATTTGTGGGTAGTGTGGGGAAATGTTTACTGCTGTAGGTAACTTTCATCAGTGCCAGCATTTGCCTCGTTCTGGGAGATTTAAACATAATCTATACATTTGTTCCATTTATTGCCCATGATTTGGTCTCGCATCAGTTTTGTGTTAATGCATCTACTTCTATATCGCTTTTTTTCCAGCACGGAAGGGTATATCGTCTGTGAAGAATTCCAGGAGGTGCTCCTTGATGCCTGGAACATTGAGCAAACTGAACTAGAAAAGAAGGAGAATGAGGTACTTGACTGCTCACATTAGCTGTTCTGCAAGCAAATGTTAAGTAGTCCTTTTATTCTAAATCACTTTTGATTATATATGCCTCGCAGTAAATAGTACCTAGCACATTTAAGGAAGCGATAGAGCAATATTAGTCCCCCCTCCAGAAAAAGAAGAAGACACTCTCTCCTTGAAAAACTACTGCCCAATATCCCTCCTGCCTAGCAAAGGTTCTAGAGGCCAAGCGTTAGGATGGGGGCATCAGGAAGGAGCTTTCTAAATCACTGTTTAAAGTGCGCATATCTTCTTGGCCAGCTGCTTTGCGATGGCCAGCCACACATGCACACTTTGAACCTCTCAACTCAGCTGTTTTAGGACAGCTGGGTTGAGAGTAAGTGCAGGCCTCTAGAGCGCTGTGGAGCACCGAGTGAGGCCGCACACTCCAATCAGGGCATCTGAGCAGTGCCAGGTTTGGGCAATAAAGTTCCAGCTTCTGCTTTTGCAAAGAAGAGGTTCAGAGCAAGGACGTCGCATTAGATACGTTTTTTTTTAATATGTATAACATATTGCACGCACTCCCACTGTTCTCCCCCACAACCCCAGTCATGGGTACCACCTCCACTGCCTTTAGCCAAGTGGTCATTGCCCTCGTCATTTCAAGGATCGACTATGCCTGCTCTCTATATGTTGGCCTTCCTAAGTGCCTTACTAGAAGGCTCCAAATCATTCACAACCTGGCAGCCCGTCTAATCAATAAACCACCAAAGCAAGGCCTCATCACCTCTTTCGTGAAAAACCTCCACTGGCTGCCTATAGAACAAAGAGCGACCTTTAAAGCCGGATGCATCATTTTCAAATTACTCCATAATAAAAGCCCCTCTTTTATCACTTCCTGACTCCACAAGTACACCTCCTAGCGCTTGTTATGTTCTGCCCACCTGATCTATATGTCAATTACCAAGCTTAAGAGGAAGAGGTTGTGCGGCGCTAGATTTTCGGTCTGTGCCTCCAATCTATAGAATTCTTTCCCCACTGGAATAAGATCAGCACTCTGTTATTTAAAATTCAACGAAAGCATTAAAACCTTGGCTATTCAGACAAGCCTACAACTAATTCATAACTCACCTGTTTTTTACTTCTCTGACTATCCTACATCTTATTTTCTATCCACCTGTATCCCCTTTTGTTTCCCTCCTCAGCACCATAAAACCAACTGGTGCCCTGCACTTTATGACTTCCATTAACATAACAAATGCAAAAGTCCTTTATGTCCTGGTAATTTCCAGCGCTCTTTTCGTCTCCGAGATGCAGTGTAGCGGGAAATTGAGGCAAAGCTTTATGTGGATGATATTGGGGAGCTAGGTGACACATTGCGACGGAACACCATACACCCCATAACTAGGTATGGGTAAAATACCAACATTGAAGGAGTCCTTTGTGCAGGCAATGCCCCTATAGCCTCTGCTGACTGTGCAAATGACACATGGCGAAGGGTAAATAACCCTGACAGTGCTGAACTACCATGTCCCCGCATATGTGCCAAGCACGTCCCCTCCCTCCATCTGTATAAGCCATTCCTTTCTGCCTTCCCACCATCAGACTGTGCTTGCCCCCTTTCCTGCCACCTCCCCTTACTGCCGGACATGGCCTGATCCAGACCTCACTTCTCCTTGGAGCGCTGGATGAGGGTCCAGTGTCTTAGAGATGGTCGAGTGAGGAGAGGTAGCTAGGTGTGGAGTGCATGCATGAGAAGGTGTCCGACTAGTGACTATTGGCGTCCTTGGTAAAATGATGAATATTTTTGGCAACTTGTGAGCATCCTTTGGATGATGCCCATTGCCCCACCATAGTGACCCTTGCATAATGGTTGTCATTCTTGGCTATTTATAGTTTCCATCGGATGATGTCTATTGCTCAGTCACTGGAAAATGGTAGCCTTTACATAATATGGTAATTGCCAGCATCTTCTGGACATCCTGGTCATGGGGATCACCTTTCGTTTGGAGCCTTTCATCTCTTGATAAATACTGTTGGCATCTCTGCGAGTCAGGCTGCTTCAGGAGGAGTTTTTAACTATTTTTAAGAGTTCTGGCTAGACTTTATAGCCTGTTATTTGTTTCTGTGTCTAATTGAATTTGTATGTCATGCGCACATGCACTCTGAGCTTTTTAGGAACTCTCCACATCAGTTATTGTGAACACGGCTAAACCAGGAAGTGGGTGCAGGCTCTTAGGAGTTTTGACTCACGTTGTGGACATAGAGTGCCACCATTTTGGGAAGTGGGCGCTCTAGTCCTTTCATGTATAGAAACTGAGATGCTGCGTGGCCGCGCAGTGGGCGCGCTGCTGGCGCGCCACAGGGGCACCAAAGACAAGCCTGTCAGCACCCCGGAGCCGGCCAGCGCCGGTTATGCGGCCTGTAGAGCCACTGACACAACGCGTATTGTACAGTATAGGCGGTAGACACTGCTTCAGTTACGCTCCGCTGCCACGTGTAGCGGCACTTCGGCTCTCAATGCCGGTGGAATCTTCTCACATTGCTCTCACTGCAACTGGTCTCCGGTGCTAACGGAGGAAGATGTACATATGGGGCTAACATTCAGCAGGAAAAGTCGAGGCAGGAGGTCAGGGAAAGAAGTTTAAAGCAATACTGCTCAATACCCCCTCCCTGCAAAAACATGAGGCGCAAATACATGACCTACTAGTAGATGAGAATCCGGACTTCCTGTTTCTTACTGAAACATGGCTGTTGGATGCCTCTAATCCCACTATAGCATCTGCCATTCCGGCAAATTATAGGATTATTAGGAATGATCGTGAGGAGGGGAAAGGTGGTGGTGTCGCTGTCATTTTCAAAGAGGAGATCGAGTGTGCCTCCATATCACGAGATGTAGTGGCAGGTGCAGAATGTTTGGGTTTTCGCTGCATTCTGTCATCTCGGCACTGTATCACTGGGATGCTGATCTATAGACCACCTGGCACATCCTGTCATTTCATAAGGGCCCTCCATGAATGCATTACATCGCAAGCTTTTAAATACAAACATCTTTTGATACTGGGGGACCTGAACTTGCATATGGACAAGCCTTCTGATCCTCAGGTGGTTGCTTTGCTGGAAACACTGTCTGCTTGCAGGCTAATGCCCCTCATTAAGGAGCCCACACATAAGATGGGTCATGTATTAGGCCAAGTCTTTTGCAGCACGAAGTTGGACTCCGATTTCCCTATTATTTGGTCTGATCATTTTTTAGTCCCGTTTCGGATATCAACAATAGGGAAGAGTGAGCTTTCAGAGACTGAAGCCTCTGAATATCATTTAAAAGCTCTTAATAAGATATCGCTACCATCTCTACAGAGGGCACTTGCCTCATCTGTCCCCTCACTGTCAGACAATCCAGCAAAGGATGCCTGTGCCATAGACTCCTGGTTAAGGACGAACATCGACGTGGTCGCGCCTTCCACCGTGCGTACCTCTAGAGGAACATGTCACTCAGCCCCCTGGTTCAATGAATCACTAAGTGTCAGTAAAAGGAAATTAAAGGCTTGAAAGGAAGTGGCGTAACCTTTATCTCTTGGAAGTTAGGAATACTTTATAGGGTAGTCTTAAAAGTGCATTACAAAATGGTGAGAGAGGCCAAGATCAACTACTGGCAGAGCAAAATCGCGGCTACAAAAAATAAGAGCAAGGAGATCTTTGGGATCGTGAAGTTTTTTACGGCTCCAAAGTCAATCAGTAAAGCAGCCCTATTGTCAGCGGACTGGACTCACCTGGTGGCCCAGGCCTTTAATGCTAAAATAGGGACAATCCAGCAGTCCTTCTCGGTGTCATCCAAAGATATGTCCTTGCTGTGTACGGAAGGGGAGACAATTAGGCCCCCTCCATCCTTGGAGCTCCCACAAGGCCCTCCGTTATTACACTTCCCGGCCATTGAAATTGGGGATTCACTCTCCTATCTGATGAGCCTGAAATCTGGTTCACCAATAAATGCGTGCCCTGCGAAGCTTTTACAAGCCCTTGCTCTCACCATAAATCAACAAACCAATAAGGTTTTGAACTCTTATTTTGCAGCTGGTATTGTGCCACCTCCCTGGAAACAGGCAAAAGTCCTGCCCCTCCTAAAGAATCCGAATGCTGACCCTCACATACCCACAGATTGCAGGCCTCTCGCCCTCCTTCCGGCTTTCTCCAAAGTGCTGGAGAAGCACGTAAAAAAAAAAATCATGGAGTTTGCTGAAAATCATAATCTTTTGCACCCTACTCAGTCCAGCTTCAGGGCTAATTATAGCACTGAAACTGCTCTGTTGGAGGTGACCGAACATCTAAAGGCGAAGCTGGATCCGGGGGGCAGAGCGATCCTCATATTGTTGGACCTGTCAGCAGCGTTTGACACCGTGCCACATAGGAGGCTCCTCGATAGACTGGAAAAGATGGGTATTGGAGGTAGGGCTCTAGCCTGGCTAGCATCCTACCTGGAGGAAAGAGAACAGGTTATGTGGACTCCCCCTTTTTCCTCTCCCATGCCCCTTTTTCCTCTCCCATGCCCAGCTTACAGCCCAACACTGTTTAACCTGTATATGCCTCCCCCTGGCAACACTGGTGGAGACCTATGGTGCATAGATAATTTCATATGCTGACGATAGTCAGCTGATTTTCTCTTGCAACAGAGGCAATGAGCTTGATGGGGGTATGATTAGATCTTGCCTCACAGAGGTCTTAGGGTGGCTGGAGGAGAACCAGCTTAAGTGCTGATAGAGATCGGGGTGTGTATAATATTCCCACTACCACGGATAGAGTAATCTCACAGTTACACGCACATACATTCATCATACGCTAGGGCCCATTTCACTAACATACGCTCAGATACTCTACCAGCAATAAACCTGTGGAAAGAAAACTCCTAGTCACCCTGCATCTATATCAGGTCGATAAGATCTGGTTATTGAGACTGCCCTTAAACATAATCTAAACAATCTATACAATAATAATCAAAATAGGATACTCAATAATTGACAAGAAATAATATCCAACACCATGTTCAAGTTATATTGCTTTATCTAAATTAGTAAAAGGAAATCAATCAGAATAAATCATCTTTCTCATAGTTACCTATTCTAGCTAAATGTCAGAACGGGTCAGGACCAGTCTCTCGGTAAAAGTCTCTCAAGACGAAGTCCCTTCAGCATCAATCCTCAGCAATGCAGATTCGGTACGCGGCAAAGGCAAATGGCAAGTGGAGTGGGGGGAACCCTCTCTAGGCTAACAATTTTTATACCAAATCGAACAAAAGAATGATACATAGAAAAGTTGTAATGTCCGCTGGACCACTGAGCAGAGCGAGAAGGAAAGGATGTAACATCGCTACATTTGAAAATCTCCGCTCAGGAAAAATCACAAAATAAAACTACGGAACAGGAACCAAGAAGCACAAATGTATCTTATTAGTTCTACTTTTCCTCGGCAATGAGACCAATGTTCAGAGTCTTTCTCTAAGGCTCCTTTGTTTTCCCAAGGCTGCCAAGGACGTTCCATTTCACTCGAAGATTACCCAGGCTGCTGTTGTCCTCATGGAAATTTTACAAAACAAGCAAGGACTGTGGTCAGCTGACTTCAGGACCATATTCAGCAGGGCTGTCTCCCATCACGGTTTTCTACTTTCAAATCGAGGCCAGGCTTACAAAATCGGCCATCTTTGACTAGGCCACCATAGGCCACAATAGACCATCTTAATTAAAAGAAACAAAAACAACGTTACCACAGCATAGTGATTAAACAGTGTTAATCCCACTAATACCCTTATGTGTATGCATCTATCTAGCACTTGCAACATAGAAAAGCATTAATTCGAAAAGCGTTTTGTGCTTGAAAAATAAACAGCACATAGCAACGTTTAAACATGAAAACACGCACGTTATTTATTAAACGGCACATTTAGGCGTACCCACGTGTAACTCTCTCTTATTAAGACAAACGGATTGATTAATATAAACACACTTACACAAGACAAATAATTAATTATTAATAATTAGTAAATTAATACGACAAATAGACATACCAGAGCTTCAAAAACCAATGAATTTTCAAACAGAAAACTCTGCTCCAGCAGTGCAACAAATCAGATTGTTTTCTTTGGCTTGCCCGCAGTGCAATCTGGAATCAATGGTGGCCAGAAGAATTTTCCTCCCCAGTCATCCTCTCCCCCCCCCCCTGTTCCACAGTTCGGAATCTGGGAATTTATATTGATAATGCTATCTTTATGCGTTCAAGTTCATGCCCTGGTGGGGACCTGTTTTGGACTACTTCGGATGGTGAGAAAGTTTCTTCTGCTTCTCCCGTTAGATTCTAGGAGGATTGTGATCCAGGCACTGATCACATCCAGACTAGACTATGAGAGCATCCTCTACCTGGGCTTACCGGACTTTCTCCTGTAACGCCTCCAGGTGGTGCAAAACTCTGCAGCCAGGGCTATTTTCCGTTCAAAACCTAGGTCCTCATGTCAAAGCCCTTCATTGGCTCCCGGTAAGGGAGCAGATGAAGTTTAAGACCATAGTAACTTTCTTTGAGGCTCTCCATGGCAAGGGGGCCAGTTACCTCAGAAGACGGGTCTGTTGGTGCACTCCAACAAGAGCACTTGTATCATAATATAGGATGTTTTTTCGCATGCGTTTACAACGCATGCCATAACAACGCGGTCCTTACAACAACCGCGTTGTTATTTTGCATACCATTACAACGCAAGTCGGAACAACAACTTGCTTTTAGGGGGGGCTGGATGTTGGAATAGTATAATTTACTATTCCAACTCCAGTCTTTGCGGACACCAGGGAAGGTGTTGGATTTTAAATCCAACACCTTCTGCCCCCTAATGCAAGTCGTTGTTCAGACTTGCGTTGAAACGGTATGCGAAATAACAATGCGGTCATTGTAACGACCGTGTTGTTATGGCATGCGTTGTTTAGCATGCGAACTAAACGTTGTTTACTCTTAGATCAACCTCTGCGGCGTATGCATGTGTCCCTAAGGTGCGCCTGGCACGTAGGGCCGGTAAATCCTTCAGCCTCCTGGGGGCACAGGCTTGGAACAAACTCCCACTGCCCCTTAGACTCTCTATGGACCTGACGAATTTTAAAAAACGGTTGAAAACTTGGCTTTTTGGGAGCCAAACCATCTCTATGACAGTATTGTGTGATTCGGTAGCGCCAGGACACTCCTTTTGCAGTAGCTGAGCGCTTTATAAATTCCAGTCATTCATAATGATTCCAGTTCCTGGCATAATGTGGGCAGCCCGTGTAATGATAGTGCCCGTCTCTAGCATCCTGCTCGCTCTGATTGAAAGGTGGTTATTCTTGGGACATTGTGCCAATTCTCAGCATAATAGTGGACCTGGAGGCATGGTGCTAATTCTCGGTATTTTGTATGCATCCTTGGATCCACCATGTCAAATCATTTCATAATTTTCACCCTGGCAGTTTGGTGGTAATTTTGTTATATTTTTGGCATCCAGTGCTCATGGTGGTAATTCCTGGCTGATTGACTGTATCCTTGGAAGGACCGTGCCAAGAAGCAAAGATCAATACCTTTGAATACATTAACTTTCAACCAGGCCCAGAAGAAACACAATATCGCTACAAACGTTTGTAAGCTAAAAGTCAGTGGGCTCAGACTTGGCTGAAATAACCTACTAAATCAGAAGCAATGTAGGCCCTGATAAGTTTCTAGGTAAGCAAAAAGAAAGCTGTATTTCAAAATGCAGCCTTTAACCCAAGGTATGCTGAATGATTACTATGGCTTCCTCTTTAATCAGTCCAGGTATCTATAAGAAGAAACTCTTTCCAAACATCACTCTGTTTTATCGCTCTGCAACCACAGATTAGTACCCTTAACTTTTTTTTCACAATTAATTTGCAGTTGATTTATCAAACAATATTTGTTTAAAGCGGAAATTGATCTTTGAAGCCCACCCACCATCCAGTTTGGTAGGAGCAGTGTCATACGCATACTAGAGATCTGGCAGCACAGTGTCCCCAAAATTTGGGATAAAATAATTTTGTTCCTTAACCCCTTCCATGCTGCGCAGATTCCGCCGCTGTGCTGACGGAATCTTGCGCGGGCGTGGTCATGACGGAACGGTTCCGTCATGAGCACAGCTCAACCGTGGCTCATGACGGAACCGTTCCGTCATGAGCACCGAAGGGGTTAGTGTCTGTATTAAGTCAACGACATGAAGGTCCTTTACCATTCGGTAGAAACTAGTTCATAGCCTTTTTTTATTTTTACATTGTCTTTACAAGCAAGCTGCTTTAAAAGATCCAAACATATTTATTTCGTGAAAAAATATTTTTTTCTGTTCTACTATCTGCAAAATTTGCAAAGATAATTTTTCCCTTAATCCCCCTTCCCACGTCCTGTAACTGAATGGCACTTCAGTTTTTTTTCTAAATCGATTAACTGTACATTAACCCTAAAATCCCCCTTCTCCCTCCCCCAGCAAGCTGACTGCATGTTTATTTCATTCATGATCTATGTAGATGTTATTTTGAGTTTGATAAAGCCTCTAGTTTAGTAGTGTCATGCTTGTCAGTTTAATTCGTGCCCCATATTAACGGTCAATCAATCAGGATTAATATAGCGCGGCAGCTTCACCCATGAGGCTCTCGAGGTGCTGTAAGGGTCCTGCTGTGGGATCACACTGCCACTTCCTGTTGGTTGAACATCCAGGTCCATCCACTACATACCCGTGAGGGTCTCAAGGCGCTGGGGGGGTAGCAGGGGGTTGGAGGGAGTGCCGCTACTGCTCGAAGAGCCAGGTCTTGAGGAGTCTTCTGAAGGTCAACTGGTCTTGGGTCTGCCGTAGGTGGATGGGGAGGGTGTTCCAGCTCTTGGCAGCAAGGTGGGAGAAGGATCTGCCGCCAGAGGTCGCTCTTCGGATGCGGGGGACAGTGGCGAGGGCGTGGTCAGCGGAGCTGGCGGGTGGGGTGTAGAAGCGGAGTCGGCTGTTAAGGTACGCTGGTCCGGTGTTGTGGAGTGCTTTGTGTGCGTGGGTGAGGAGCTTGAAAGTTATCCTCTTGTTGACGGGGAGCCAGTGCAGGTCTCAAGTGGGGTGGGGTGTGATGTGGCTGCGGCGAGGGATGTCGAGGATAAGGCGTGCGGAGGCATTCTGGATGCGTTGGAGCCGTTTCAGGAGTTTGGCCGAGGCTCCTGCGTAGAGGGCGTCTCCGTAGTCCAGTCTGCTGCTGACGAGGGCCTGGGTGACCGTCCTTCTCGTTTCGGTGGGGATCCACTTGTAGATCCTGCGGAGCATGCAGAGGGTGTTGAAGCAGGAGGAGGAAACGGTGTTTACCTGCTTCGTGGAGGTTGGTTTTGGCGGTGTGGGGGTCCTTGGTGAGGGAGAGGATCAGCTGGGTGTCATCAGCGTAAGAGATGATGTTGAGGTCATGCAGTCGGGCGACGTCGGCGAGCGGTGCCATGTAGATGTTGAACAGCGTTGGGCTGAGGGATGAGCCCTGGGGTACGCCGCAGATGATCTCGGTGGCTTCGGAGCAGAAGGGAGGGGGTGGACGCTCTGTGTTCTGCCGGAGAGGAAGGAGGTGGTCCAGTCCAGGGCCTTCTCTTGGATCCCAGCGTCGAGGAGGCGTGTTCGTAGTGTGCGGTGGCAGACCGTGTCGAAGGCGGCTGACAGGTCCAGGAGGATTAGGGCCGCGGTTTCTCCGTTGTCTAGCAGGGTCCTGATGTCATTGTGGCGGCGATGAGGGCCGTTTCGATGCTGTGGTTGCTGCGGAACCCGGACTGGGACAAGTCCAGGATGCTGTTCTCCTCGAGGAAGCTGGTCAGTTGTTTGTTGACGGCCTTCTCTATGACCTTCACCGGGAGCAGGGAGATGGGTCGGAAGTTCTTGAGGTCCTTGGGGTCCGCCTTGGGTTTCTTTGGTAAGGCGTTGATCTCGGCGTGCTTCCAGCTCTCCAGGAAGGTTGCTGTCTCGAAGGAGATGTTGATGGCTTTCCGGAGATGGGGGCGATGGTGGTGCTGGCTTTGTTGAAGATGTGGTGTGGGCATGGGTCTGACAGAGATCTGGAGTGGACGGTGTTAATGATCTTGATGGTGTCGTCGTCGTTGATGTTGGTCCAGGAGAGCAGGCAGTTGGTGTGGGCGGTGGTCGTGGGGGCGGAGGTCTCGTGGTTGCCAGGGCGGTCGCGGCGTTGAAGCTGTCGTGGATTTCTGCAATCTTACGGTGGAAGAAGGTGGCCAGCGAGTCGCACAGGTCTTGCGAAGGTGGGATGTCGTTGGTGTTGGAGCTGGGGTTGGAGAGTTCCTTGACGATGTTGAAGAGCTCTTTGCTGTTGTGTGCGTTGTTGTCTAGGCGGTCTTTGAAGGAGGCCCTTTTGGCGAATCTGATGAGGTTGTGGTCTGCGGGTGGCGTTCTTGTGGGCTACGGAGCTTTCCGGTGTTCGTTCACGGATCCAGTTCTTCTCTAGCTTTCGGCAGGTTTGCTTCTTGGAGGCCTGGAGGTCTTCAGTGAACCAGCTGGCTTTCTTTCTGGTGTGGCTGTTGGAGGGTTTCTTGAGTGGGGTGAGGGTGTTGGTGCAGTCGTCAATCCACTGTCTGACGTTGCGGGTGGCGGGGTCGGTCGGGTCTGCGGGTGGGCTCCGGACGAGGGCGGTGGTTAGCTGGTCTTCGGTGACTTTGCTCCAGCAGCGGTGAGGCATCTGTTGGGTGGGGTGGTGCGTGGTGGGTTTCCGGAAGGTGAAGTGGATGCAACGGTGGTCGGTCCAGTGGAGTTCGGTGGTGTGGTTGAAGGAGACGTGGGAGCTTGCGGTAAAGATGGGGTCAAGCGTGTGGCCGGCAGAGTGGGTGGGAGTTGTGACGAGTTGTCTGAGTCCGAGGTTGGCGATCAGGGTGGAAGAGTTGGAGTTGTTGTTGTTCTCGAAGTTGAAGTTCAGGTCCCCTAGGAGGATGTAGTCCGTGGAGGCGAGGGCGTGTGTGCTGACGAAGTCGGCGATGGAGTCGCTGAACTGTGGTCGGGGTCAGGGGGGTCTGTAGACGAGGGTTCCTCGGAGGGTGGTGTTGAGGTCGGTGTGTATCTAGAAGTGCAGGTGTTCGGCAGTGCCGAGGGTGTCGTCGGTGTTTGTTGAGACTTTGAGAGCGTTCCTGTAGACAATGGCGATTCCTCCTCCTACTCCGTTGGTGCAGTCCCTGCGGGTGATCTTGTAGCCTTCCGGGATGGCTATGGCGATGTCGGGTGCCGAGGAGGGGTTCAGCCAGGTCTCTGTCAGGAAGGCGACGTCTGGGGTGTTGGAGTCGAGTAGGTCCCAGAGTTCAACGGCGTGTTGGCAGGCGGAGCGGGTGTTGAGAAGGATGCATCTGAGGTAGTTGGGTTCTTTGGTGGGTGGGTTGGTGGGCCGGATGCTGGTGAAGCTGCAGTTCCGGCAGGAGAAGGGTCCTTGGGTGCGCTTCGGGCGGCCAGGCAGCAGGTGCGTGATCGTCCAACGTTGAGTGCGTGGAGGGAGCTGGAGTCGTTGCGGAGACGGTCGTCGTGGCATTCGCGGGGGCCAGGGAGTCAGTAGAGGTCTACCTGAGATACGCTCAAAATAAAGTGTTCACAGTCACAATACCAGCAGCACATTCTTACTTGGTAGACAAAAAGACTATGCAAATTAGACCACAAGACGATCAGAAGCCTCACCTATTGACTGTTTGAGAATCATGGGTGGCAGTGATAATTTGATATTTTTTTTATTTTGCTCCCAAAAGAAACAATTGTGTTTTTTTTTGTTTAAAGGTGACTGTTCAAATGCACATTATTGTGTTTAGGGCCCGTCTGCTGTGGTTTTATTCTCTTAGCATAGGAACTTTACTCTGATCATTTAGTATGTGCTTGATATAAGGCAAAAGATGCCTCAACTTGAATTTTCTTCTAATTGCCAGAATCTACTCACCTCATTTATGGTAACCCAGATAATATGAAAAACATCTGTGGGGGAAATACCTTATTATTTTTTTATTTTTTTTAATGAAAAAAAACTCCACATTTCCTGACCTAAATGTGAAAGGAAACATTCATTAATTGAACCCTTAGTAATTAATTTTTCCAAAAGCTAGTTAACCCTTTACTGCATGCACCTAAAATATATAAAAAATGTGCCTCTGTATGGAGCATGATTCATACTATAACCATGAGAAAGAAGACAGTTTTGTTGTCTAAGCCAGTACATGCTTTTTCTATATTTATTTTTTAATGAGTTTTAAATCTTTTGATATAGAAACGTGAGAAAAGGGTTTATGGAAACTGGAAACTACTAATAAAAGGACTTCTGATCCGAGAGAGGTTGAAGCGACGATACGGAGCAAAGGTAATTTAATAACCACTTTTGAAGCCTTAAGAAGCGGTGGGTTTGGTATGCTCCTGTGATTGTCCGGAGAGACCAGGAAGCAATATGTGTAATGAGTTCAGTGCATTTGTATAATAACTTTTCTGCATTGTTTAAGAAAATACTTCAGCAAACTGGATGCAAGTTGTACAAAATGGCCTAGTCCGTTTGTTCCGAATTTGGCTGGTGAGACCGCTTTTTAAGTGAGCAAATTCAACTTAAAAAAAGGTGCTTTTAAAAATCAGTTTGTGATGTCGATGCTTTTGCCACAGTGAAAACCCCACTTCAGGTCTAAAAGAACTTAAAGGCTTATTTATGCAAGGGTTGTGTCACGTTTGCTCCGCGTAGCGTGGTATATGCAAACCTCCAGGTCACATTTTTAAAGCCAAGCAACTTTGCGTGGCTCTGAGTGGTTTAAAAAATCTGCAGCAACGCAATGCAGAACAAATCACTGCGTTGCGTTACTCTGTCCTGGGAAGGCGTTGCATGGGCATTGGGTGTTTGTTCCCACGCAACTCCTATGGATTTTGACGCATCCCCAGATTTAAACCTGAGGGAGGCGTAACAAGGAAAATATCTCTCTTTCTCCGTGTTTCTTCCTCTTTCTATGTGTGCTGACATAGAAAGAGGAATATGCCTCCCAGGATTGTTTTTGTGCAGGAAGGTGTCCCTTCCTGCACAAAAATAATCCTGCAGGCTCCCTTCCACCAAGGTGCAATGGTGCCTGGATTGGCGCTAGGCTGCTAAAAGGGTGCCTGTGCAAGGGAGAGGACAGGAATGCACCATATTGCCTTAAATACAGCGCATTCATGCCCTTTCCCTGTCATGCAGTGCAGTGAAGCAAGGTGGCTTGCTGCACTGCACTTTGTGACTACTCCGTAAACGAGCCCCTTAGTGTAGAACTAGGAGTTTTAGTAGGCCTTTCATATCAACAATTTTTTGTGTAATCTGTGCATAGAGAGAGTGCACTCTGATATTTTGAACACTAGGCGCAGTACCCAATACTGGTGGGATCCTCATTTGTGCAGCCATGCCAAAACATTTTATTTTAAAGGTTCCTGTAATGTACTATAGATGACAAACTTCCATTTTTGTTCTACATCTTTTTAAATTAAAACTTGCATTGATGCATATTGTTAATGAACATTAGCACATGGTCTTTGTTTTTAGTCTGTTTTTAAAAACACTCCAATACACAGAACTTTGCAAAGATGTTTTCATTTTACATTCCATACTATCAGTTGCGCTCGTTGTCTTAGCTTAACCCAACTCTTCAGGAGAAGCAGTTGAAGGGTAGCAATGGGTAGGTAATGGGAGAAATGTACACCGATTAATGAAGCTGTACATGCAGTTTTATACTGGAGTGGTGCACCATTACTGCCCATTAGCTGATGTGTGAGAGACATTCAGATTAACTGATTAAGTCTCTGTAGGAGCCACTCATCTGCCTTCATTTAAGACTGCACCACTCCTGAAATATTGATGCGAGGCCTTGCATTTTCCTTTTCCTTTTCCCTTTCTCTCCCTCTATTAAAATGACAATTCAAAGTCGATTTGGTTAATCCTTATTTAAACATGCTTCTCCTAAAGGATGTTGAAAAAGGGCATCCATTTGATCAGATGTGATTAGCCACCACCTCTTCAGCAAAGAGAAGTTGGAGTGTCGGGGCTTGCATCTTCCAAATATCCTTGTTTCAACAACTTTGGCATTATTGAGGCCTTAATATTTTCATTGTAATTTTGTTTATCTAAGGACTGCATTCGGCATGTCATTTGCCCATAAAATTTGAAATGGCGCCTTTCATGCCATTTATGGACGAACTGCATGCTTGTCCCTCCTTTGCATCTGAAGGAAGGATCCTACCATCTTGGAACTAGGTTCACCTACAAAATAAGGCAGTAAGTGGTTGCACAAACAAGTTCTTGAGCTGGTCTTAATTTAAAGTGCTGGAATCTCTAAAGGAGTCTCTGAAGTTACTGCCAAATGAGATTCACAGACGCTGTGATGGACCAGCTTCTGAACACGGCAGTGAAGCAAAGGAAAACGCCACTGTCACTAATATTGCAATGCACTGTCCTTGCTCTTCACTACTCTCCATGTATTCCCTATCCTCCCTACATGGTAAAAAAAAGCATTTTGATTCCAGGGCCCCAGGATGTTCAATTGAGGAACTACTCGCATTACCGACCTTTCCCATTACATGTTATGAGAGAGCAAACTGAAGTTATGAATTTGTGCATCTGCTGCATGGTACAGGAATCCTCTTCTTACAGCATGGCGGTGCACAGGCACTTGTCCAGAGGTTTTATATGGCAGTTTCTCGTCTCCACGACTTTGGAAAACCATATTTAGGGTATTAGCCTAGGGATTAGAATTCCAGCACTGGAAGCGATTGCTTGAATTTTCTTTAAGTGGTGCCCATGCCATCATATTATTCCTCATTGGCGACTGATGGAAAGGAATAGCTGCAGCATAGTGAAGGTTTTGTTGGTGCCCTCATGCCACAGTCTACTCTTGTTAGAGGTGTGAAAATGTTGAAATAATGTAATCATTTAGATTTTCAAAATTCTGAATTTGTGCGATTGAGATCAGGAAGGAAATGAAAGACTGGCCAAACAGAGCTACAAATGCACAAGTTCTGAAAAGATTTCAGTGTCCAGGTGTATTGAAATGCACCAGCATTCTGTCCAGCCACGGCCACTGCAGGTAAGGGCGGTGGGGCCGGGTGGAGGGATTTTGACAGACGACGATGGGAAATTATTTATTTAATTTTCCCTCGTCATTGTCCGGCGAAATCACCCATCCCCACCGACCCTACTGACCCACCGCTCTTACTTGCATGGGCGCGGCTGGTTCTGTCTATTCTATATAATTTGGTACGGACTTGATCAGTGTGCTGTGATTTCTTTCATAGGAAGAGGAAGCAGGTTCCAACGTCCATGGAGGAGCTGGATTTTCCTCAGATGAAGAGGAGAAGCCTAGCTCCCAGAAACCCACTTCTGAAACACCTGCTGAGGATGCAACAGTTTCTTGGCCTCAAAACCGACAAGCGGAGAAGCAGAGCAAAGGGAAGCAGAAGCAAAAAACAACGCGTGCGAAGAAGGCAGAAGCCACACATTTATTCCCCTTCGAGAAATTGTAGATTAAAGGAAAAGGAGCGGATTCCTTCGTGTTTTTTGGTGGGGGTTGCCCCACAGTGATAGTGGGGCGATTTGGTGCTCTGAGATTAAGGCACAAAAATTGTATTACTTGAACACCAAAGCTCTTTCTGAAGTCCAAAATCATCTGGCTTTAAGGTGACTTGAATGAGCACCCTGCTGCACTTACGCCACAGAAAGTGAATTGTGTCAGTCCTGGTTAAACAGAAAAATATGACCTTGTTGATGAGATGTTAATTGATAATGTAAAAAGGGCTATCTAGCCCATTTTCCATATTATATACATATTAATCAGAATATGCATAGATCCTAGGTTTTGCCATGAATTGTGATGGAATGTGTTGCGTGTCTTTGGATTCTATCATTCTGTTGCAGTTTTGCTATTTGAAATCAATGGCTTTAATCCTCCATGGAATTGCGTTACCCTGCCTCTTCCCTCACTTAGGGTATGCATTCTATCATGTAAAGAGGTGGATCACACTGGTGGTAATGCATTACTAAGGAAAAAAATATACTTCCTCTTTAAGCTGGAAAATATTTTCAAAAAATGCCACTGTCAATCTCATGACAAATCAAAATCTACGTTATAAGATGTGCATCCTGATCTAATTGCCCCGCTCAACAAAAAAAAGCGTACGCCCATTCTTTAAATGTGTATATGTAGATAGCCTATTAATTCTAGAAACTTATAGTTTCCAGACTGTTGTAAACAGAAGCTGTCCTATAGATAACAAAACTGTATCAGAATGCCGAGGGAACAAAGTTAGTTGCTAGAGTGGTGGCTTATATAAACAAAAACACTTCCATTTATACTTTTTAACATTGTGGAGACAAATTAAACTGTCTCTCTTTCTCCTGGTTTTTGCAAAGATTGCTTTAGACCTCCACAAAAAACTCCACTGGCAGCAGGATATGGAAACCTCTTCAATCCCACCGTGCTGTGCTTTACAACCTCTTTCTTCCATTCTACATCATCTACTGTGCCATTAAGGTTAAATATCCACAATGCCCGTTGGCCACATGTTCCATGTATTTTCTTACACCAGTACTGTCTTTTAGATGTCAGTTTGTCCTATCTAATCTGTCTTCAGATATTTCATAGCGAGAAATAGAAATACTTTTCGTTTGTTGTTGTTTGTGTTATATTCCAAAAGCATTGTAAAATCGCTTGAACAATAATTTATAAATATGGTGTAAATATATTTTATAATACAGAAAGTTTGTTTTTACAGTGGCAAGTGGCTTCTGTTTTAGCTAAACAAAAGCATTTAATATTTCAGGCCACAAAAAAGAGCTGTGACGTTCCATATTTTTCTAGTCTTTCTTTTAAGAAAAAAATGTAGTATGTGAATAGTTTAGTAATGTATTTATAACATAAAAGGACTTTTTATAAGACATCAAACTGTATCTATACAAGAACTGCCTGAGATATGCTTTTGCCATCCTACTGCAACAGACCATATATAATTTACCTCCGGTGGATCCCGGACTCAGAATAGTAGACCATCTTAAATTTCCAGGGAGGCTTCATGCATGCATGTATTGTACCTGTCAGGAATGCTTGTCTCTCACCAGCTGGACAAAACAAGGATAGTTTTTACTTATACCGGATGTTTGTAGAAATGCAAGAAATGTAAATGTCTCTTCCAAGGATTTACTGATCTGTCAGTCCACATTGTGAACTAGTCACTGGCATTAGGAACTGCTCACCTAAGCTCTGGCTTAAAACATGAAGAAAAAAAAAAAGTATGTTCCCATTTTCTTTTTTCTGAAAAAAGCAACTTGTATTGACTAGCTGTCAATACGATCCTCTTGGGATATGAACAAGTTTGAACCTTGGGTCCATGTTGGCAAGTTAATGCATGAATGTATGTAAACTTTAAAAAATGGATTTAAGTTATTGCTAAAAATTATCTTTTATGTAGGTATGGATTTTTAAGGCAAAAATAGCTTTACTTCATTTCCAGGAAATTCTAGACTTTGGTTTTTTTTAACACATTTTCAAGGAAAAAAAGTATTTACTCAATAAAAGGTATTTTGGTTACGGTTACTATGTAACGGAGTCTGTGATTCTATGTTGGTATCTGGGATTTCAGATATGCAATTACTAGTCAATAATTAAAGTTCTTCCTTGCTATTTAATAACCACCATTTGAAAGCAGCAGTAAAGAAACAATCAAGTTAGCTAGTATGGCTTTCCTCTGTAGTCTGCAAAAGAATTACTGTGGGAGTCAATAAGTCAAAGCAAGACTATTTCTATTTTGAAAGAAACACTATAGAGATAAAGATGAAATGTGAGGTTCAAAATTCAACTAGAAATTAACAATATAATAGAAGATACCACAATGGAGCATGTTTGTCATAGAAAATAGAGTAATGGGTTCAGGAAAAAAATCCTTCTTCGTAGGACTGACTTTCACAAAGTGGGAACTTCAAATTCTGAATCGCATAGAGTTATGGTGGACTTACCCGTGAATTATACTCTGGTAGAGTAGGGAGATGTAAACATACTGGTGAGAAGAGAAACTTATAATCCCATCAGATCTTTCAGCAGTGCCAAGTAAATGTTGAAAAGAGGGGGAGAGTAGTCGCCACCCCTAAACGGGTGATCAGAGTTCGTGTTAATACTTCATGGTTGACAAAGTGCAAGGCTGCTGAGTGACCGGCATCACAACCACACTTTCCCGGTAGCAGAGTAATCGCTGTATGCAGATCATCCATTGATTGCACCCACCTATGGAGCCTCTGTTGCAGTTTCCCCTGTCCTTTACAAAACACTTAAACCCTGCTTTACCAACCCCCAATTCAACTAACCTTCAATGTGCAATTCACGTTTTCCACTTCTATCACTACCCGCTTTTTGTCTCCTGGGAGATGCCACTGTAAGGTCCATGAAAGAATCTTTCACTGACCTTCAACCGTTACCCTTATGAAACAATGCTCCCCTACATCCTCCAAAGGTGACCTTATTACTTCATAGCACCAATCACACACTCTATTACACTCCACCGGTACTCCTGGTTTATCAGCACATGCACCCTACCATACCCCAAACAGTAGACAAAGAACAAGCATTTGCAATGCAATAGGTCTCACATTTGTTGCAGTTGGAGCTACTGGCATTGTAAATGGCAGTGTTTTTTATCAATGTTTTTGTTTGCAGTGGAGTGATTATTTAAAAATTACACACTATACCATATTATAAGCTATTCTAGCAACTGTACAGTAAAGCTATGGCTATTTTAACGTAAAGGAGTGTGAATGGATGAATAAAAATACAAAAAACAGGATCTAAAAATTTACGATGGAATGTATAGCAGGGGACAGGGACTACCGATCACAACAAATGTACTTGAAGTAATTGGGGCATCATATGCAATAAAAAAATCGGTAGTACGGGTTGTCGGTGACGCTTGTGCAAATGATGTTCAGCTGGTGAAGTGGTCAGCTCTGTTTGCAGGCACAAAGGGATGAATGGTGAAGTGGTCACTCTCTTCAGCGGTGAACATGCTCTTTACTGTTGCTCATGGGCATCAAGAGACTCTGCCAGGTCTAAGGCATTCCAGAGACCTTATATGATGGCTGGAGTTTGTAAATGAACCTACATTAAACACCCCTAAGAGATGAAGCGATTTCTGCAACATCACATGATTTTTCTCCAAAATGTGTTTTTTCAGTTTTTTACTTTTTGGATTCCTGGGATGCTCTGGCATAAGATTCCCGGTTCCACCAGGATTCATTTGGTACAGTAAATAAACACAATAACCAAAAATACTCTCAAACTGCAGTTTAACGGAGACATGGTTTTCTGTGTAACAGACAAACGCCTGACCATGGTCCCAGCAGGGGCACGTGCCACCTGATCTAGAGACACTTCTCTCACAGGAGTTGTGCCAACTCACCTGCAGCCAAAGCTATGGGTCACTGGAAAATGGGATGGAGAGTAAAGGGGGTACAGGGAGAGAGAGAAAGGGGGCACAGGGAGAGAGAAATGGGGGCATGGAGAGCAATGGCGGACCGAGAGAGAACGGGGGAAGAGAGGCTGGAAGGGTGAAAACGAAAGGGAGAGAGGGCACTAGTGAGGGGGGTACCGGAAGGGGAAGGAGGGGGACAGGTGATATACATTTTAAAAAGCAGGTCTTTGGCAGTAGGTGATGACTGCTGGCAAGGACCAACACCCGGAAAGGAGGTTTGACATCCGAGCCCCCCACTATTATAATGTGAAACTATCATGCAACTACAATATCACAAAAAGGTGCTCGTTTTCCAAAGACACATGACCCGCCTGATGTACACACTACAAGATTCTTATAAGTCCCAAGAACATAAAGACAAATTCATCTGGCACATTGGAAAAAAATTATACATTTCAAATAGCCCTCCGTATTAAATTTGCTCCATTTCTACGCTCGGTTAACAGATATAACTACTACCCAATCAATGGTATTCAAGTGATCCACCTCGGAAGAATGAAGGCTGAGGCAGACTTGCCGGGAGTGTAACCTCTGCCCCTTACAAGTGTACGTCTCACTGAGCCCTTCTGCCGGTATTGTGTTGGACAGCTGGTTACAATTCGATCAGTTGAGCCCCTTATGTGTAGCCTTTAAACCGAAACACAGCAAAGCCCGCTTTTGTATTCGCCAGATAACTAGGAAAACCAGCTATACACAAGGCGCGAGCAGCAACCGGAGTCACAGAGGTAGAGAGACCAGCTTTGGCTCCGCTGGTTATGAATAACTTAACATCCACGTACCTACCAAACATGAATGTGTCCTTCTATAATGGAAGTGGTATACATGTAAAGTGCTCCAATACCTACGGATTGAGTGTGCGCTAAATAAAAAAAACAAATAAATACAAACACCTAACAGATCTGTTCCAGGTCAGGCAGCGGAGTCATAGTTCGCCCGACCCTTGTGAAGACAGAGCAGCCGTCCCTGAAAATCAGCAGGGCAAGGGCGAGGATGTGGTCCGTCGGCTAAACTACCGACTTTGGTGCTGGAAACCAGAGTTTGAGCCCCGAGGTCGCATCAACATCCTGTGATTCTGGGCAAATCACTTAATCTCCCCGTGCCTGAATGTGTAATGTAAATACGGTGCTCGTGTAAAGCGCTCCAATAAACTTTGGATCGAGTTCGTGCTATATATATATATATATACAAAAAAAACAAGTGCAAAGGCAAGTAACAGTACAAGGACATGTCGCCAGCTAGTCACATGCACTCAGTTCAGTTCATCATAACTTTATTTGGTTATAAAATACGATAACCATCAAAGTACAGTGTTAAAAGGAATTTTTTTTAAAACAATAAAATCCTAGTTAGGACATAAATGTTGTACAAATCACATAATCATTGATTTCCGGCATCTAAAAACATTTTTACGAAATACAGTAACAGATGCAATGACGAATTCGTTCTCTAAAAATTGCAGTGCTAAAAAAGCCGGGCGACAACGTCTCAAACCAAAACTCTTTAGGACTGGGGCAATCCATCTCTTTCTTTGTATATCATAAAATTTACAAAATAACATAATGTGGATGGTGGATTGCATAGAGGTATCGTCGCAAGGACATTTAGACAAATCTTTGGACCAATCATTCATCACTGGGAAACTTAGGAGTCTGAATAAGATATTAAGTCTAAAACGGGTGAACAAGAAACGATCAAAGTCATAGTCGGTTAAGGATATATATAGCTGGATAGTGGGTGACAACAAAGTTAAGTAATGAGCTTGGACGGTGGATTTTCTCATCTCAATAGCTGTTCTATTTTCAGCCAGGTAATCCATGCAACAGGCCTTAAGATCTTTTCTAGAAATAGTACGCATAGTACTAGGATATGTGTAGTATTCAGGATGACCTATATCTGACATGAATCTTTTCACGTATTCCAGCCACCTAATAGATTTTGCACCATCAGACTTCAATGCGTCAGTCAGTAGGTAGCGGTTAAAGCCAGTTTCATCTGACAGCCAGATTCTGTGCCACAAAAAAACAGGTTGGATCTTAATGGTATCTTCCAAATATGGGATTCCCATGTGTACTATATGCGTTGAGATGCTTTGGGGTACACCTAGAAGGAACTTCAAAAACATGTTTTCCGCGACCTGCAAGGTCTTAGTATCTACGTAACCCCATACACCCGCTCCATATGTGGCAATGGACACACATTTGGCCTTACAGATGTATAGGAGTTCAGCCGGTGGGCGCCTACCTAGTTTACGACTGAAGTTTGACAGGGCCGCTAATGCCCTAGCAAACAACAGACGTCTGCTCTTAATCGCCTCACTCCAGCTTCCTGTCCTATCAAATAAGATCCCTAAGTAAGAAAATGTTTTTGTGTGCTCTATTGGGCTGGCGTTGATAAATACGATCTTAACCCTCTTATTTGCTCCTACCCCACAATTCATAGTGTACGTTTTAGAACAGTTTATAGACAGTCCCAGGTTAGACATAAAACTGGTAAATGAGTTAACTACCCTTTGCAATGCAATTGGGGTGCGTGCCATTAAAACAGCATCATCTGCATACAGGAGTGCTGGAATGGATCGCTTGGCCACCTTGGGTAGGTCCCTACATTCCTTAATTAAAATTAATTCCAAACCATTTATATACAAGGTGAAAAGAAATGGGGCAAGGACACAGCCCTGCCGCACCCCTTTCCCAATTCCAAAGTGACTCGTGCATTCTCCATCCCTTCCATATCTCACCTTAGCCCTAGCTCCAGAGTAGAGTTCCCTTAAAAAAGCAATAATTAATAAGTCTACACCAAGCCCTTCTAAAATCACCCACAGCTTATCATGTATAACACAGTCAAATGCTGCCGTCAAATCAACAAATGTCATATAAAGTCTGCCCTTTTTTGCCTTAGTATACTTATCCATTAAGATGTGCACATTTAATCCCTGTTCGACTGTACCCAGACCCTCACGGAACCCATATTGAAGGTCGCTAATGATATCTTGTTCATCAGCCCAGGTCTGTAGTCTATTCAATAGAACCCGGCCGATGATCTTAGCAGTAGAATCCAGCAGCGATATCGGGCGATAGCAAGCTGGATTCGATCTGTCTCCCTTTTTGAAAATTGGTACAATCACAGATTCGTACCAAGTTGGTAAAAAGCCACTATTGTTGCATGCATTAGAGACCTGAGTTAAAAGTGGGCCCCATAGTGCTATATTTGATTTAAAAAGATCCACGGGAATACCATCTGGACCTGGGGCTTTACCTGCAGGACTACAATTAATTGCTGCAATGATCTCATTTAAGGTAAAATTCATTTTAAAATCATGTGCTGTATCCAGGGTATTGGGAATGTTGTCTTGTTCCTCTAAGTTTGGGTTTTTGTACAAGTTAGAATAGTGTTTTACCCATTCGGGTTCCGAGATAGCAATCTCCATTACTGCCAAATCCTTGTTTGCCAGAAATGGTGAATTCACCACTTTCCAGAAAACAGAGAAATCACAACTATCTGCAGCATTCCGTAACGCCCGCCAAGTATTTTGTTTTAGGGTAGACTTGGTATCTTTGAGGACAGTTTTATAGTTGTGTCTTGCATCCCTTATATGTTCAATGTTTTTGACTGGTGCATGAATACAGTTTTTAAGATTAGTGTATGCTTTTGAGCATTCAGCATTAAACCAGCCTTGTTTTCTTGTCGAGATCCTGGTATTTTTAACAAAAAGTGCCTCTTTAATATATTTCCAAATATCCAGGAAGTTTGCCCTAATCACGTTGCTGGGTGTAGTTTCATCTAAACATGTCAAGAGCATGCTTTTACAGTTGTGAGCAATTTGTAAAATAAGTTTGTTAGTATTTACGTTGGCCCATTTCAATGCAAAGCCATTTTGCCTGATGCCAGCAATGTGTTCAACATTGTCAGCGGCTATTAATCTAGCGTTAGTGCTCTGCTTGAGTATAGTAACATCAACACTGAGGGGGAAGTGGTCACTTAGGACTATCTCGTGCGTCATAAAATTATTGATGCAGGAAGAGTATCTGCATGAGGACAGAATAAAATCTATTGTAGAAGTTAGACTTTGCGCATGAAAAGTAGGTGTAAAAGGAATCATAGGGGAACATAATCTATTAACAAACCCTAAATCAAGAGTAAACATTATATCATTTAGAGCATCCCCATATGATGTGTGTGGGAAATGATCGAAACTCTCCCCATTTCCATAAGTTAGCCCACATACATCTTCAGCAGTATATTTACAAATAGAGGAATTAAAATCCCCTCCCCCAAATCACAAACACCTCCTTCTTTAGTCGAGTAATTAGTGTATGTATAGAACAATTCGGTGATCTCAGGGTATCTATAACCAGTGCAGATAACATATTATTGTAAAAATTTACAATTACCAGGCAGAGAGTTCTATCCAAGTGGAAAATCACTATATGGTAATGGGGGTCAGTGGATATGAATTCAATTTTCCCAACAGTGAGGTAATTAGAAACATATGTACACAGCCCCCCCTTGGCTCTGCCAGATGACGTGGCAGTAGCTGGCGTGTGGAAAGTTTTGTAGCCACTAATATGTAGGGGATCTTTCGCCCATGTTTCTTGTACATTGATTATATTGAAATTATGAATGAACTCAATACACAGGGTGTTATCTTCCTTTGATTTTAGCCCTGCGATATTCCAGAATAGTATTTGGCTCCGGGCATCTTGACCTCTACCAGTGTCTTTTGTTCCTGATTTTTCAATCTGGGGCTGAGGGTAACAGGTGTTTTGTATTAGGCTAGAAATTCCCTCCCGTATGCTGGTACCCGCCATATCTTGCTCTGGGCCAGTGCTTGTTTGACCATTGTGTGCGAGTGGCTCGTCTGATATGTTATCGGGTAGCGAGTCAGGTTGACTCATACTATGCACCCGGTCCATGCTGTTAGGTGTAACTATACCAGGAGATTCCCCCAATTGTTGTCAATCAACTAAGTTGAGATTTGAAAGTGTTTTGAATCGGTTATGGACAGGGACATTGAACTGATTTATAGGACCCGGAATAGGAATTTCCCTAGAGTGGTCAGAATTGTTAAGGCTAGCTGGATGGTAAAAGAAGCCTAATGGTACCAAATTAATACCCTGGGTAATGGTGGTGCAAGGCCCAACTCTGTACAATATTTCACGGACCAAATTTGGTGATTTAAATGATAGGATCACACAATCCCCGCTCATAAGCTTCTGGCCTTTACCTATCCACGGTGCCCTTCTGGCCAGCTTAAAGTCATCATACAGCCTTTCTGTGAGACCAGTCCTAGAGCCTAACCAGTGTAATGATTTGTTTCTTAAGCTCTCCCATGATTCAATGACCCCATTTGGTAGAGTCGGTACGTTTGTTAGCACAACTACATAGGGGGTGGTTGCAGGTGGTAAGTCCGGATTGTTATTGCGTTGGTCACCTGCATGACCCAACCCAGTATTAGGAGGGTCAGAAAGCTTTGTAGATATGGGCATAGCTAAAGGTTGAGTATTTAGGTAGGCCTCTTGATTAGAGATGAAGTTGTTCCCTGATCTACATGGTAAACCTCTAATCTGCTCAATGTTACTGGCAGATATACCAGCAGGTTGACAGTTCTCTATTATCACTTGAAGCTTTCTTACACTTTTGCATGTCTGATAAAACCTCAGAGAGTTGCTGTGTTTTGCTAAGGCTAATATGTACTAGGTCTTCTAACTTCCCAATTCTACTAGTTAAATTATCTAGTGTTGCTCTGATAAAGGTATCCAGGGAGTCCAATTTATCATTCGTCTTGGTTACCTGGTTTTCAATATGGACATTCGGGGTGCCTAGTTGTTTACTCCTATCCCCTTGTTTTTGCGCAACTAATGATAAGCCTTTTTTATAAGTCTTTTTTCGTATTTTCAATTGGGGTATCGCCGGCGATACACCTAGGTTCCCCGTAAGTTTAGGGATAAGGGGAGGATTTCTGGCTCGCTTCAGGGGTGGTTGTCCGTCCTGCTCATGATCACTATCTGTAATGTGGTCTGGTATGTCCACACTGCACCCGTTGCTGTTGGTTGGTGCAGTTAGAGTTAGAATATCAGGACACCCCTGTGTAATATTATCCACTATAGGGTTTGTAGCAGGTTCCAAGTTAGCCGTGCTCAACGACTCCTCAACAGTTAGGATCTGCTGCTCAATTACTCCCTCTGCCCCTGTTAAGTAGGTAAGTAGTGTCTGACGTGAGCGCGTCTGTGTATTAGACTGTCTGTTAACATTCTGGGGAGTAGTTTGTGCCTTTCGCTTTCCCATATCTAGGACGCTGTAGCCTCAAACGATGCACGGAAGCCACCCTCCGTAGTTGGTAAGTGCAAATAGGGAACCAGTCACGATCAAAAGCGTATGTTGACCAAGAGCGGACTCACACAGCTATAACAAATAAAGACCACGCTTACACAGTACCTTGCCAAGAGCCGTGGCCCAGTCCAGTCTACTTCAGTCTATGACGGGCTAAGACGGGCCCGTCTTGGCCCGGGCACGCCCGCGATGCGGGACCGCCTCCGTGGCTTTATCGTCCCTCCAGCGACCGTCCAAAAGTGCTTAGTGCCTGGATTAGTGGGCAGGGGCGTTGGTAAAAGTGCAAAGTGCCGGGTTCTGTTGCAGCGGTCTCCCGCAGATACGGGACCGCCTCCGTGGCTTTATCGTCCCTCCAGGGACCGTTCAAAAGTGCTTAGTTCCTAGATTAGTGGGCAGGGGCGTTGGTAAAAGTGCAAAGTGCCGGGTTCTGTTGCAGCGGTCTCCCCATGCACTCATACCCACACCTACAGGCGACGCAACAGCACAGTGAACCTATCCGCCCAACACCGGACATTTTGCAACTTGCTTTTATATGGTGTACGCATAATTATACATTTGCCACACTTGCCTAATACCATTATCTCCTGCATATTTTTCCTTTTCTCGCATAATTTAGCCAACCCTGCCAGTTATACTATAATAAAGTAAACAAACTAAACAGTTCACAGAACTTACCCCAGTAAAACAAGCGTCTTCAAATAGGTCGTGTCTCCAATGAATGTCGCTGATTCGCCGCCTTTGAAAATGTTCAGTGCTGCACGTTTAAATAGAGCATTGGAAGCACGAAAGATATCACTAATAGCACTAAGTAAACAAAGTAATTGCTAAAAATGTCCTAAAACATGCCGCCCTAATTATCGCTTTCCATGCAGCTTTTATGACTAATGAAGGCGTGGCGGTGGCGCCAGTAATACGCCTGCTCCCGATCACAACACAGAAAGTGAGAATTATCACAGCATGAGACCCCACAGTAATCATTAGCACAGCATGTCGACAGGCGCCCCAGGCTGCTGCAGCACTCAACTATAATTAATGCGCAACACGTCTTCCGGAGACGAGCACTCAACTGGAATTAATGCGCACAAGCTGTTCCACTGTGAAGCGCGTTCACAGACCAGAATCGGCTCGTGCCCAGACCAGAATCGGCGCAGCACGTCTTCCGGAGACGAGCACTCAACTGGAATTAATGCGCACAAGCTGTTCCACTGTGAAGCGCGTTCACAGACCAGAATCTGCTCGTGCCCAGGTCTGTCTCCCTTGGGAGTAAACACGGCAACAATAGTCTCGTTGGCGGCAGCGCTTCGCGCTGCAACGCCAGCGAGACCTAAAAAACAAAATCAGTTGCTATTGAGTGAGAGCAACTGGCTCGGCAGAAGTCTGAGATTAGTTGAATGTGCATTGCGTTTTGGCAGACACGAGTCATGAGGTTAATCTATTAGGTAGGGCAAACTCAACTTCGAAAATATATTTGCACACATTTAGTGGCATAAAGGAGTGGTAAATTCTACCCTCGATGTAATAAGTCTCAGAGAGAGCGCATTCTTGAGAACTCGAGCAAGCAAAAGTGTTGATATTGCATGTTCTCTCCAGTGAGAAAAATATCGAACCAGGGTTCTCCTTGTTGTTGAAAGATGCCCTTCACCACTCCTGGATATAATTGCCAATTGTGATCTATTAAGTGTTGGCAACTGAGTTTTTCTGCCCTGGCATTTATAGATCCTGCCAGATGGTTCACAACTAGAACAAGCATTTGTAATGCAATCGGTCTCGCCTTTGGGGCCTTATATGTATTTAGCTATGCAGCACATTAGCCTGGGTGCTGAAACATCTACTGTTTAACATGAAGTGAAAGTAAGCACCAAACTGCGTGACACACCAGGTATGGGAACACATGGAGAGAAATCTTGCCTTTCAGCTGGAAATGGTATAGTCCAAAGCTCTGTTTTTAATATAAAATCAGGGCCTTCAGGGGTCATATCACTGAAAATACAAGATTTGAAAAAAATATTGTCTACGGGTGCTCGTGGAAGACAATTTCTATGGACTGGAATCTAGAGAATGCTAAAGTGATTCTGGTATTTTACTGACCTCTGCTGGTCGTTTTCCATCAAGAAAGTTAAATAGAGGCAGTTGCCAGAAAAATAAAAAAAGAAAGTCCCTCAGCAGAAAGCAATTCTGGTATTTTACTGTCCTCTGCTGGTCGTTTTCTATCAAGACAGTTAAATAGAGGCAGTTGAAAAGAAAAAAGTCCCTAAGCGGAAGCAGACAAATCCTAGGGCTGATCTCCAGAGCCCACATAGTACATACACATATAAGTATATACTAAAGTATATACAAGAGGTCTTGAATACTCAACGTAAAAATGCCCTGGCAACTCAGCATCTTTCACAGGCACAGGTTCAAGACCCCACCCCACTTGTTTCAGTACTATTCATTGTAGTGGTATTGTCCTTGTGAGCCTGTACCAGCCTCCCTTTGATAGTTTGGCAGGGAGACCTTCAGCGCTAGGCGGATCGGCTGCAATTCCAACAGATTGATGGAGAGCCTGGTTTCTGCCAGAGACCAGAGTCCTCCGATCTCCACCTCTCTCATATAGCCCCAAACCAAACAGTGCTACATCTGTCACCACCATGAGCTCTAGTTGGGGTAAGGAGAGAGGTTTGCCGCTAGTCAAATTATGGTCAAGCAGCCACCACTGCAGGTCTTTTGCGGTCTCCTCTGAAACCTAGATAGAATCTGACACCTCTGAGGGAAGTCAGATTTGCCTACAGTGGGCTCTTTGAAGCTTCCTGCCTTGGAAAGCTAATTTGCCAGCCTTCATGGAAGAGGTGTAAAACATCTCCCTCCAGAGCAGGCGTTGTTTCTTGACCTCCAGAGAATGTGGACTGTCAGCCCTGGGGATCAGAAACTAGTCTGTGGTGGCAGGCTGGACTGGACCAGTGAGCCAGCACACTAGAGGGCTGCTAGGTTTCAGGAGGGTATCTCTACGGCACCCTGTGGACGCATGTATTAATAAACCCAGCACTGGTATCGGTGTGTGTTTATTAATACAAGCTGTTTGATATCAAACACCACATGTTTCAGTGAAGCCATTATGTAGCTGGGAAACTCGTTTTGACCAGTCCCTACCTTAAGATGGCTTCCCTGCTCACTTGCAATATCCAGTAGTAGAACTAGATTTCACAGGGGCATATCTGCTCATGTAGATATGTCTGCACATAAAATATAATGCACCCTGATTTAGGGCTCAAAGGCCTGCTGTAAGGGTGATTTGCATATATCCGATACAGTGATATTGGCATGACACACAGGAGTGTGCCGTGTCAAGGTTTGCACCATGTCACGCAGCATGCAATGGCAGTCTGTATGGAGTTCGCGTGTCGGTCCCTTAGGGTGGCATAAGATATGCTGCAGCACTTTGGGACCCTCTTTAGCACTCATGCCGTAGGCACCTGGAGTACCATTTACTAGGGACTTACAGGGGTGCTAAAGTCCTTAGCTAGTTGGAGCACAATTAGGGGAAGGAGCAGTGGCACTGTGGTCTGGTTTGCAGGCCTCCGTGCACTGTGAGTCGAAAATCGGCATCTAATAGCTAAAAAAGAGGGAAGGGGGGGGCCGGATAACAGCACCAAAAGCCCTGTTTCATACACCCACCACGTGGAGATGTACTGCTTTGAGATCTATTCACAAGGTGAGGAATCTGTGGTTAGAAGTACCCATCAGAACAACAAGTTAGTTATCTTCAGAAACTCTATCTGGTTGAAACTACAGATTCCTCTCGACCTTCCCATAACGTCGAATGGACTCTTTTCCATCTAAAAAGATCCCAGTTTAGAGATTTGCACACTGGTCATACCAGTTTGGTATGAGCTCTGAGTCTGCATGCTCGGAAAAGCCTGTGATCATCAGCTCCCATAGATGGTACTTGGGTACTTAAGTGTCTCTAGTCGTCACTTCTTGAGCAGAATGTTGTTGATGCAGATCCGCATGGTATCACCTACTGGCGCACAGGAGTACTGCTTTTTAGTTTTCCGGATTTAGTCTGCTGCCTGGGTAATATTCACCAGGTGAGGAATCCGCAGTTTGATAGAATGTCCACCGGAAAGAGCTTTAGTGAAGGTAAGTAACTGTTTCTTCTTAGTGACATGCCGTTTCAGCCATTCGCTTCTAGCAAAATATACTAGGACAAAATATGCTCCACCTGGTCCACCAAATTGCAGTGACTGGAATTGTAGGGTTATAGCTTTACCACAGTAATGCTCTGTTCCTGGGACTGTCAAAGGGGTAACTGAAAGCTTCAGGTAGTTCAATATAAAGCTGCACTTTCACATGTTATGTTATGGGGATTTATATAGCGTGCGATTACCCAAGGGTGTCCTGGCGCTACCCATTATTCCTAAAGGAGGGGACAAAAGCTTTCACACTACCTATTAAACAACCAGGTCTTCAAGCTCTTCCTGAAGGCCAGAAGATCAGGGCACATTCTAAGATAGGGCGGAAGGGCGTTCCATGCCTTGGTGGCTCGCAGAATGAAGCTTCTTCCGCCCCAGGAAGCCTTCCTTATCCGTGGTACTATCGCCAACCTGGCTTCCATTGACCGTAACGTCCTTTTAGGATGATACCATTGGATGTTTTGTTTCAGGAACTCCGGGCCCATGCCCTGAAGTGCCTTAAACACAATACAAAGGGCATTAAAACAAACCCGCTTCCTCACAGGAAGCCAGTGCAGTTTGCTAATTTCTTTGGAAATAGGCGCAAACTTAGCTGTACCTGACAGTAGCCTAGCTGCTGCATTTTGAAGCGTTTGCAGTCTGTTCAAATGGCATTCCTGTGGGCTCAAATATAGACCATTACAATAATCAACCTTGGCCATCACAAGAGAAGTAACAACTGTACGTTGACTCTCAGACGGTGAGAAGGGGAGGATCTTTTTGATCATCCTAAGGATAGAAAAGGTTGCCGATGAGAATTAATCTGGTCACCAAAATTAAGCTTGGCATCTATCAAGATTCCTACGTTTTTTATGGTCTTTTGAGACGATGTGGGAAGAGAACCGAGCGTGGTAGGCCATAAATTAGGAGTCCAGAAGTTTACATCATTCCCAAACAGGGTGACCTCTGTTTTACCTGAATTCAATTTAAGGCAGTTACGAGACATCCACGTTCCCACCGCTTCCATGCAATCATGGAATTGTTTTCCAACTTCCAAATCCTGACCTGGCTGTAGTGACACAACAATCTGTGTATCATCGGCATATGAGGTCAGTTTAAAACCAAATGAACTAATCAGTGAGCCAAGAGAGGAAACGTAGACATTAAAAAGTAGGGAACTAAGAGACGACCCCTGAGGCACTCGGCAAGGAGAAAGGCTTAGAGTGAAAATTGGCCAATGCTACTGTCTGTGAACGATCTGATAAAAAGGACTTTAAAAGCAACCAGGCTTTCCCTTGAATACCACAGTCTGACAGAGGGTCCATCAATCAGCCATGGTGGACCGTATCGAAAGCTGCCGACAAGTCGAGCAAAACCAAGGCAGCCTTCCCTCCCCCATCAAAGGTCTCCCTAATGTTTTCTGTTGACTCCGTGCTGTGACCTTCTCTAAAACCGTATTGCGTGGGGTCCAGCACTTTGTTATCCCGTAGAAAGGCACTTCGTTACCTATTCATTTCCTTCTCCAGCATTTTAGCTGGAAAAGGAAGGCGAGAAATCGGGCGAAAGTTGTTAGGGTCCTTACAATCAAGATTCGCCTTTTTTAGTAATGGTAACACTGAAGCCATTTTCTACATTTTTGGGAAGAGCCCGGAGTCAAAAATGCTGTTAAAAAGAGGGGTAAGGACTTGAGCTACCGGGTTTGGGGCAGACTTAACTACTGCGACTGGGCATGGGTCAAAAGGCGAGCCAGATCTCCCTGTCAAAAGGAGTTTTATATGCTAATACTAGACAGCTGGACCATGCAATGTCATTATTGAAACCTCTCCGTTGGTTGTGATTGAAAGTGCAAATGCACCATAGTGTGTATTGCAAATTGGGCAATTGATGCCTTCCTACTTCCAACCTGAAAGTGCACTCTCCATTCTTACACTGGCCATGCTGTCACACTGCTGAAATGTGCAAGCCCGGGGAAGATGGTGGACCACCATCAGCAAGTGTACGGGCTTTGGAACTGGCCCTTTGCTACTCTGATGTAAGCTCTTCTACCTGCACATATGTTAAAGCGGTGAATAACAGTCCAGAAGCCCGTGTTCTACATGAGGACCTCATATGGAAGCCAAACATAAAATGAAACTCCATGTGCCGCCTGCCACAGCTCTTGACGCAGTGTCTTTGATGCCCAGACATTTAGTGATATTTTCAGGTATGCCCTCTAGAGTGGACAGACCATTCACAGTTTTAGCAACAAAGCTATGGACTATACTGAATTTTATTCTACATTTAGCAAATATATTACTATTTTTTTATTTTATTTTTTAGTAAACGGTTCTGATTTTAAGCCCTCTCCTCCATTATTTTCTATAGGAAGGTGGTGCAATACCAGTGGATGGCTATGTGTGGTGCTAAACTTAATACTGTTTCTTTTTGGCACTTGTAAATTTGGCTGCACCACCTATCTCGACAGGTGGAGACATGTATATCTACACGTTTGAGTATCTGTACACTCCGTTTCTGAATTGCCAAATGTAGCAGAGCTACTCAAAAGCGTAAGAGTAAATTACACATGTAAATTACTAACAAATTTGACTTTGTGAATAGCCCTGAATGTGTCCGATACTTCCTCTCTTTCTTCCACTGCAAGGATTCTTTGTACCACAAGCCTGTTTTACATTGTTGCTGTGCTCAATTAATCTACCCGCTGATTCACTAAGAATTCTCTTGATTTGTGAGGACAGCAGGAACAGTTCCATGCTGGAACTTTGGATGAGGTATGTGGGAGACTATTGGCTGGAAGATTCAATGCATCAAATGGACACCGGCCATGGAAGTCATATGTGACAATTGATTACGTTTTGGGAGAAGCAGAACAAACACCATTGACGTTTCTTGACAAGGCATCGTGCTTGAAGACCAGATGCACAGGTTGTGCCAACTGGAGAGCGGGACGCAAAAGGGGACAGGCAGACATGCTGTTGAAGAACAAGTAATATCAGACAGAGGCTTGATGTGACAAAGCAGAAAGAGAAGGGAGGAGCGCTGCAACAGAAATCCATGATCAACTTGAGCTAGCCGGGAACTGAACAGAGTAGGACTGAGCAGCATCGCGTGAGTCGCAGCATGCCGTAGAAAGGACCTTCAGCATGACAAACAAGACAGTAGATCTACACAGTGTTGTCAGCGCTAGCTTAAAGTGTGATGGAAAGTGTGCACCGTGTGTTAGTATATTTTGTGGGCCGACCAAGAAATTAGAGAAGAATATGGGCTGGTACTTTGTGGGAAGCACAAATACTGGCCAGTCCAGGTGTGTCCTGCACCCACAAGCCGCTCCTGGAGACTTTCATCTGAGTGCTTCTCCCTCCTACTTCTATAATGTTATGTCGCCTTGCTCTGAGGAGCCCGATGTTTATTCCCCCTACTTCTTGCGTGCTTTCCAATCCTATGCAGGCTGCAGTGATTTATGAGTGGTATAGTCTCTGGTGTCATTGGGAGGAGCCACAGCAATTATTCTTTAACTGTTGTGATCAGCCATAAAACCTGAGAGGGTTCCAAGTACTCTCTGTGCTTCAGGAAGACAACCCTGGTGCATGCATGGTCCTCACCTATACGGCAAGAAAAAGATTTCTGGAGCCTTCGAGCAACATGGGCTGCATGTACTGCTGACTCCACGCCGTTAGGCAAGCTGTTGAAAATCTGAAGTAAGTCATTGATTAAATAGGAGGTTGTTTTAATAGAAAGGCTTTGACAGTATGGTTTTGGGGGACCTCTGGGCAAAATGAATAGAGCAGTGTGGCAACACTGTACACATCGGTGACACGATGTAAGGATATTTCTACGTCACGCTTTTACTGTACTCCCTCACCTCTGGAGGAGCGATAGGATTGCCATCTCAGATTTATAGTTATTTTTTTCATGGGGAATGATGCTACTGCTGAACTTTCTCCCAATAATATATGCTGCTTGATTTGCTCCATGTACTCGAACATACGATCATGTTCTGAGTCTTTCATGTTCTCCAGTCGACATAAGAACTGTTTGTCCTGAAGATGGTCTTATAGATGTTTTCACAGCAAAGACTGAAACGTCGACAACTAAACCCAATTTCATTGTAACCATCATCTCGGAAATTATTCATTATATAATCAATGCTGATTTGCCTGTGTTCCAATGTTTGAAATGGTTTATGGCAAAAGTGCCTACGAGACTAAATAATTCTATTGAAGAATCTCTAACGCTTTTGTCTGTATGTGAATTGTATTTTGTACCCTTTTAAATAACAATTTTTTTCTACATAAATTTGTATTTTGAAAAGTTTACACCTGTTTATTTACTTTCTGTGCATTAGTGCCACGTTAGGTTTGCTCAAAATTCTAATAATTAATTTTCAAATTTATTTAAAAGCCAATGACAAGGGCTTAAACAATTTTTTTGAAAGACTTCTTGAGATTCTTGATATTGAAAAAATCCCTTGTTGGCACTGTTACCCGGCATTGAGTTTATTTTACCCAAGCCTCCAAGGGTCTATTGGGTTGCCGAATTTCCTGCTCGCCCTCCTCTGTTTATCAATTCTTGAGTGCAGCTGGTATATCCTGAGCGATGCCAGGGTAGGTGTGGTTTTGGTTCTGGCAATGCCTGCGTCATAGTCACCTTTTGAAAGCCATGATGTTTTGCATGTGTCGGAGATGCAGCAGGTCTCCAGCCTTCTCAGCGTGTGACATGCTCTGTGATGGTCAAATCAGACACTGTTTGTGCACACTAAAAGCATGCATGATGGCGCATCATCTATTGATGTGTGCCAGTCCTTAATTAGAGCCTGTTCCCTGGTAGATGTGTTGTGGGGCGTGAGTAGTGTGTTTTGCAAAGGAGCCAAGTGCAGCTACGTACCAAGCCCATCTTGTAGTCCGAGATCTGTGGCATTTCTAGGTCTTGCCTACAGGCAGCTTTTAGCTCGCCACAGTTTAAAGACCTCTTGTGGAATATCCTCAGAGTTACAGTGGGCTTGGCGCCAGCCCATTGCTTCACACAGGTTGTCTCTCTTGTCACGCTGATATGCCTGCTTCATAATCCATGGCTTTCATTCCTCATCTTACCCGTGGAGCTTTACTTCTTTACCATCCTTTAGATTGGATAACTTGTATCCTCACATTCAGGGAACTACTTTTTTCTTTTTCTTTAAGCACTTCATCAGAGTGCATATGATTTCTTAATTTCCTTCTTATGTGCTGCATTCCTCCTCAAATGTTGCCCCACATATACTCCCTCCTCAAGCTCGTCCTCTGCTACCCTGACTTTTTTTTTTTTTTTAGTTCCTTTTATTCCTGTCCTCCATGTCAGACTCCTCCATTGCAACCCTCCCAATCACTGTTGCTACTTCTGCTCGGGTTAACTTCTCTCCCACCTGCTCCTGTTTCTCACTAACCCCCTCATCGCAGTCTTTAAGGAAACACTTGCCCAAAGTTTAAATGAATATATATACATTATTTTTTTTACTTACTGCTCCAAGTAGCATACACATTTCTTTTTGCGGGAGCAAAGGCATTAGGTTTAAAAGGCAAGGCTTATTGGCTTTGCCAGTGCACTTTTGGAAAGGGGGGGGGGGGGAGTTATATAGCGCAAACTCGACCTGAAGGTATTCGAGCACTTTACATGAGCACCAGTTGCGTTACAGACACACGCATTCATTTTGTTAGGCTTGTTGACTAAAATGGCTGCATAGGAGAAGGAACCCAGGAAATGTTTTGAGTATCCTGTGAAGTGTAGGTCTGCAACACCTACTAACTCTATGAAGAGGCTGCTGGATCCTCTGAAGCTGTAGTAGAATCCTTGATGCTTTTTCTATTGAGGTGTCCACTACTAAGTTCTGTAAAATCTTCTAATGTAGTTCTGTGTTACTTTCATTATTATTAGGGGACAGCTGGTCTGCCATGCCGCACGAGGCTTAACTTGTCATGTTTTGTTGCAGATTAAGGGTTGTGATATGATGATTGTCGAGGGACTAGTGTTCCATAGTATGGTATTTATTTACTGTGGCTATTTATTAAATGAGATAATTCGCTCTCAAGGAGTCTCTTGGTGAAATTGATCAAGTCCTTGATTATAAAGCTTATCCGATAAAGTGAGCAGTCTACTTGTCAAGGTTGTTCAGTTTTCTTTTCTCCGAAAGTTGAGCAGGGATGTCGATACACGAATATCCAGAGGAAGAGAGTTCAATATTTTAACTCTTAGTTCCCTAAAAGTCCTGCTGCCACTTATATTTGCATTTCAGACCTGCATGAAAAAAGGTGGCTGGAGGAACACACGTGGGTATGCTTAGCAGTTTGTTTTCACAAAAACGGGGATCATTGCCATGAAATGTTTATATTCGGACCATGAATTGCGCCCTTCTATGAAAGGAGTGCCTTGGCAAAAAATGTCCTCAAGTTTAGTACAAGACAACAGCATTTTGAATGAATTGCTAATGGTAAAATCTCTTTTCTGCCAAACCAAGAAAAACTCAGTTGCAAAGTCTGATCTGGAGGGGTTGAATACATTGATGGCCCGAATCTTCATAGGAAAATTTAGAAACTGAAAAATGTGCTGAATGATTCTTAGATGAAGCAAGCTTTGTAAACAAAGTTTAGCGAGAGATAGGATTAAAACCAACAGGGTACCCAGATTATGCATTAATGTCGAGGAAGCTGACGAGTTACTACCGAATGAAGGCAATATATTGCAATTCCATATGTTGGAGTCATTGCTTTTGAGTATAATCTGTTTTGGAGACTTCGATTGTAAAAAGTTATCCGCCATCCGTGTCTTTATCTATTTAAATGCGTGTGGTGTTATTAGCCTTGCCCTGATGCCATTGAAGATCTACATGTCATCTTTATACATGCACAGTTGGGTGTCCTATCCCTGCTGAGGGCTAAAGGACACATTTAAACTCTAAATAGGAGTAGGGACAACTGACCCCAATGGAAAACTCATTTGTCCTGCATTAATTTAAATACAAAAGTTCGAAGTTGCCCAGCTTGTACTTCCAAGACAGACAAAAGGACCCATTAAAGCATGTTCTCCTTTCTATGTGTTAAATAGGAAAGAGATGGGTCTCTGTGTCGAATGGAGAGGATAGTTGTAACAATTCTAGAAATCTGTGGAAGACTTTGTGTAAGCCAGTGTGGTGTGCAAATTGTTTTTCCAAGGTATAACAGGTTTTTGTTAGTGTTTGGTCATTTACAATTTTAGTAGACTTTCCTTGTGATTGTAATCACAGAGTGTTCTCTTCTACATGTCACTTCTTTTTCCCGGGATCTCCTTCTTGTCCTGATGTTTTTCTTTAGTTTGCGAGCCAGGAGCCACTTTGTGATGTATTACAGATACCAGCATGAAGATTCACCAAAATTTCCATGATACACAACTCTACGTGGAAGGTCTCCGCTGCTTCAGACATCCAGTGCCTCACACACTGCTTGCATATCATCCAGTCTTCACAACTTGGAGCTATAGAGGGTAAATGCCAAGCCGCCCTCCTCTCAACATTCATCAAAACCAATAAAGGCTTGGCACCAAGAGGATTCAAACTTAAACTTAGGACCTACACTGCTAGTGTAGCTACTTATCTCCCCACAGTCTCTGGCATCACATCCAAATTAGTGTAGTCCTAGACCTCTTAAATTTCAGCTAAAAAAAACCTGCAGCAAAGCCCTCCGTTACCCGACAATAACTTTCAACAATAAGTAAGGCAGAAAAGCTAAAAAAAAATAATCAGAGAATAAATGTGAAAATGAGAAGGCACCTCACCTACGCAACACCAGGGAGGCTACCAGCTGGTTCTCGCCAGTATGCCCACGTTTTATCATCATCGGTTGCCAACTCACAAGAGTCAGGAAACTAGTGTCCAGTGAAGAGAAAACAGACAGATAAAGAAAGGAAAATTCGCTATCCCCATACAAAGAAAAAGAGAACACCGTGTATTGCAAAGAACAGATGTTCCAAGCAATGTTAAAATTGAGTTAGGAACTCACTTTAGGTCACCCTCTTTATTCAAACTAGTGAATTCACTCAAAATAAAAGCACTGTGTGTTGCTAACCTTTATAAGGAAGGCCAACATGTTTCATTACCATTTATCATAGTTGTGGCAAATTCATCAGGGCATAGGGTTTCAATCACTCGCCTCACTGTTTCATCCAGGCCTGGATGTCCAGCGCCTTCCTGAAGCTCAACACTGAATTCAAGAAACACTTCAAACCTGGATCAGTGACATGAATCTTGACAGCTTCGAGCCTCAACTTTCACCGTATGCCAAGTAACTTGAATTCACCCTGGACACATTGCCCAAAAAAGCTAAGATGGCCTGATACCAGCTCTCTCTTCAAAAGAAAGTCCAACAGTTTTTCCAATTGAGAGTTTAGAGCTGCTGTTCAAGCCCCCATACTCTTGCAGCTGGATGGTAATGCCCTGCCCCATAGCCTCCTTGACCCCACACTGGCACCCCTTAATGGCATCCTACATGCTGCAGCACATCTCATCCTGGGCCTGAAGAAATGGGATTACATTACCCACATCCTGATGGAACTCCATTGGCTCCCCTTGCCTGTCCACACCATCTTCAAAACCAGAGGGATCATTTACAAAGCCATCATGACCAACACTCTAGCTTATCTTGCAGACAAGTCACCATCTCTGGTGGTTCTCAGCACACCCACAGCCAAGACACCATCAGACTGCTGACTAAAAAGGGAAAAACAAGACAGCAGGCCTTTTCCATCTATGTACCCATGATCAGGAACAACATTCCCTATTTCTGTCAGGACCACCTTTTTAAAGGACACTACATCAAAATGCATTAACAGCCCAAAAACTCTGCTTCCTATCCTATTACTTACTAACTGTATGCTTGTCTTTGGCCAGGATTGCACTTTAGAAATACTATATTATACACACATACGTTGGTAAGTTTTTGTTTTCCAACTGGTTGTCAGGTTAGGCATATTCCTAGCTTTCAGATTTGAGTATTGCTGGTGTTTGTTGATGTGGTAATCTCTGGGGGGTTTTCCTATGATTTGTAGGAACACACATGCAGGTGTATATGAACATGTGCTTTTGCTAATAGCAGTGATGCTGAAGGGGTTTCTCTTTTTGAACTTTTTGCTCTCCATGATTTCTTTGCTCACATGTGTTCTATGTGTATTTATTTTCAACTTTGACTTGCTGTAAATAAACACTTGTATATGTGCAAGGTTTATGGGTCTCCCTTGTTCCCATTTTGTTGTCAGTCAATTTATTCCTGGTTGGCGGGTTTCTAAGCATGCTTTTTGATTTAAAGTTGTCTTGTACATTTATCAAACTACTGTTACGGATGAAGGTGGACGTGTTTTTTCTTGTTTTTAATATCCCTTCAATTTTCTTGGTAGCCATTACGATCAGATAAGCCTGGTTACCTTGAGAGAACTTTGCCTCCCGTTTTGGTTGCTGTGCTCGCCATGCCACAGGTCTCAAGCTGTACTTAACAGACCCAACTAGGCAGAAACTAGTCTGGGGCTTCCATCCAGAGATGGCCGGACTGTTCTCATTGGAGCAGGATCAAGTCTGATTTGCATATGACTGGTCCCTGTCTGGAGTTGCATAGTGGGCAAAAAAATAAAACGGATGGACTGGAATGCCACTCAAGCAATTTAAGTGGCCGAGACTATTGCAAACATCCCACCCATCGTGATTCTGTTTCAGTGTTCACAATCAACTGTCAGACCTGGATGAAAACGTAGACAGTAACAGAAAACATATCACATGAAGCTGGTGGAGACCGTTCTTGCAATTCGAAGACGCACGCCAATAGGAAGACCCAGGATGGAGCTAGGTGCAGGAACAAGGTACAAGTAAAGGCACCCATGAGGAGCTAAGATGAAACCAGCTCAGACCCCTGTAGACCGAAACGTCACCTATCAGGTAAAAAAAACCACTTAAAATAATGATATCACTCATTCCACATGATGCAAGATTTCACACCGGACTAGAACAGAAGACAGATTACCTCAAACATCTCTTGAGACCGGCAGGAGGATGTAAAAACCCATTGCACTCTGCGTTCAAGAATACAGCCAGGTGTCTGGAAACAAAGTTATCCTATTAATTGGACTAAAATAATGTTAGGAGCATGATTGCTGTGTGCTAAAGCAAAGTGGTTATTTGAGACTTGACAGCTCTGTGTATAATAGACTTGTTGAGACCTGAGAATGAATAAAAGTATATTTATTAAAAATTGAAGCAGGTCAGAGTGACTTCACGGTAGATCAGGCAGAACATCCAGATGAACTTAAATGCATGGTCTTAAATCTACTTTTTCCTGAGATTTCCAATTTGTAAACGGACCCCAGAGAGGATGTGCAAAGAAACTATTAGGACAAATCTATTTTGGCAGGTCTGGCTCGTCAAGCTACTACTACTACTTTCTTAAAGCACGATTATGATCATTTAACCGGTAAGCACAGTAGAAAGGGCGCCTCTGGGAATGCATCACCTGTCGCCCTTTCTTCAGCATTAGAATTAGTGTACAGTAATTTGATAAATAAGCAATGATAAATATTGTTCCCAGTGATACTTTTGCCAGCTTTCTTGCGATACAAAAAGCTGCCCAGCACATCAGAGTTACTGGGGATGGTGGTTTACTGGTATGATTCCCAATATTATAGGACATGTTTCTAATGGTGCAGAATAGACGAAATGTAATTAGCAGATAGGTTTACCTTTATGTACATAGTCGGAGACTTAGTCTGTAGTCTCTACTTATCCCAGATATATGGAGAGAGGAGGTTGGTGGGCTTCATCCACCCTCCAGGTACCATCATTACTTGCACATTGCTACCAGAATTTAGTCCGTCACTGGATTCCACACCCTGCTTTTACTATTCGCAGTAATGGAATGGCTAATCGATGTGGAATTTTTTAGGTCTCGCCTGACCCAGCGCATGCGCTGGTCTGGCGAGACTTATTGAGAGGGCTCCAAAAAGTGCTACCAGGCCAGCCTAGAGCTACAGTGCATGTGCGCGGGCGCGCGCCGCATTTTACCACAATTACTTTCACTTTCGCGGCCGCTTTGCATAGCCAATAGGTCTCGCTTTTGGGACCTTATAAGTATTTAGTTATGCAACTGTTGACTTACGCCGACGACTCCCAGATTATTTTCTCTCTTTCTGAGCCTAGTCCTTCTTCCTCTTCTCCTCTTAAGTTGGGGTTGCAAAACATTCTGAATTGGATGACTAGCAACCAGCTAAAGCTAAATGGAGACAAGACGGAGGTTCTTCTGTTAGGAAAACAGCATGATCTGTGGAATTCCGCCCACTGGCCTGACCAGCTGGCCACTATCCCTACCCCAGTGACACATGTTCGTAACCTGGGCTTTATTCTGGACTGTACTCTTTCTATGAGTAAACAAGCTAAAAAAGTAGTGGGTCTCTGTCTCACCATTATTAAATGGTTGCGGAAAATCATATGGATGCTGCCTCTTTCTACTCAGAAGACGGTAGTCAATGCTTTGATTACTTCGCGACTAGATTACGGTAACATACTGTATCTCTGTTCAAATAAAGTGGTAGTGAATCGACTGCAACTTGCTCAGAACGCTGCAGTCCGTCTACTTTGCAAAATCCCGAAAAACTCTGGGGTCTCAAATCATCGCAGGGAACTCCACTGGCTCAAGGTTGATAACAGAATGCGCTTCAAAGCTCTGACCTTTATGTTTAGAATTAAGGCTGGCACTGCACCTAATTATCTTTTATCGTTAGCCCAGCCCTACTATCCCAAGCGCAGTCTTCGTTCTCAATCACTTTCTAATTTTTGTATCCCTAGATTTAAACTTGCAAGAATGGGTGGCAGATCATTAGCCTTCCTTGGCCCTTCCCTCTGGAACGCCCTTCCCCTTTTCATCCGAAAAGAGGAAAATTATGACAGGTTCCGTAAAAACGTGAAGACCTGGCTATTCGACCAATAACTCGAGTAGTCTGCTTTTTCGCTCCTGACACTTTTTCCATGCTGTATCTCGGCGCCGGGAAACCCTTTTTGGGTAGCTGTTGCGCCTTACAAGTTCTAATAAATAAAATAAAGGCGAGACCTATTGGCTATGCCCATGCTTGTTTTATATAGGCATTTCGTAAAGTACGTCAGAACTGATAAGTTAATAGTATGCATTGCCTTTCGATTCTTATTACTAATATCTTTCCTTTAGACGTAATCATCCTTATTAAAGTGTAGTCACTTGGTAAAGATGTGCTGAACTTAAATTTCATATCTCACGTTTGCAAAGTTGTCCAGCTACACACCCTAGGAATGGCTACAAAGTATGTCAAGTTTGAAAAGTTGCACTTACAGTTTTTGCCAAAGTATTTTCTGCATTTGTAAGTTTCTCCTGCCTGTGACTACAACTCTGAAATATTTGGAGTAGACTATAAAGCACGCAAAACTTTGGAAAAACCTAAAGGGTTGGAAAGAAAAAGCTTCACAACTTCACCCATCTCTTTCAGCTGAAGATGCCAAGTGACCCCCTTAATCAAAGATAGGCCAGCCACTCCTTGAATAATATGTAAGCATGTTACTTACGTTGTACGTGCCAAGTTTGAGAAGTTGGTACAAGACCGCTTTTCAGCAATAGTCCAAAGTTCAAAACAAAGTTAGGGAAAGGGTGAGGCAGCATGAAGCCCCTGCCCTTGCACTGGCTGTTCCTTCAACTACATCATTTCGGTCTGGGTTCATAGTATGGGTGGAGGTCTGGCAATTATCAGCCATGCTCACATTAATATCACCGCCCTTCTGCCCTTTTCTTTATAGAGGATAACATTCTTCTTGTGCAAATCGCCCAGAGCACCACCATTTTTTTGGGCTCTGCTTTGATAGAGCTTCGTGCACATTCTGTATGGGGCACGACAAGCTATTTTTTTGTATATATTCCTCCGTAATATCTACTATTAATTTCTCATAAAACCTCTTTTCTAAGACTGCCCCACTTTGACATGCATCTTGATTCCTTCAGTCGGAGGGGATGCACTAAGTAGCCTGTACGAATTCGAGACTGAATACTTCATTCCTTGGTAGGCTGTTAAAAGCTTTTTTCTCCCAAGTCCGAAGCCACCACCTTGATCTCTGGTTGCAAGACCGAGTGCCGTATTTATTGTATCAGTATCTCTCCGGATGTGGTAAATCAAACACCCAAAAAACTGATCAGTCCTCCTTCAAATAGAACAGGTCAGATTTCAGTCTATATTCTCTCTCTGCAAAGATGAATATTGTCTTGTTGGCTTGTAATCTGGGTTATTGTCAATGGGCATGAGGGGAAATGGGAAGTTGTTGTACTGCTATCCTACCAAGGTCTCTAAAAATGTGCTTATAATGTAACTGCAGCAGGCATTTAAAAGTTTGCTACTCTCTGTCCATGACCAATCTCTGACCTTCCTATAGTAATCGGGTATATTGGGAAAGCCAGGTCTTTGGTATCTTGAGCCCTGCTTGACACTCTTGTGGCTTTCCCATTAAACACACTGTTAGCGCCCTATGTAGTTTGTCTAAAATGTTTTCTTATTTTTATGGTTAAAGTTTAAAAAACATACACCAATCTAGTGATAGCCTTCATCTTGACTGCAGCCAGCCAGGATATATAAAGCTTATTCCATTCCCTTAAAATATTATATCATCCCTTGGAGGGGTGCTCCCTCTTCTTTTGATAGGTAACTTGGATTTAGACTAATATATCTTATACCCCAGATTCCTCCTTATTCCTCTAATGTTGCCAACATTGGTGACAATCATGACCCAGGGATTTCAAGGGAGAGCATGACACCAGAGGCAACGAGATCTTGTGTTCCACGAAGGAAATGCGAGTGCAAACCCTAGCACAGCCTTTATTACAGAGTAAGCCCCTTTTCAGTTCACACTTCACCCGGTTTCTTGGGGACTTACCAAGGGATCATCACTTGGCTCCACATTATTTAAGGTCTACAAGGCTACACACTCAACTGTGGTCAAATGTTTTATTTCTACTCCAAGGCAGATAATACCCCAAATAATTCTCCATTTGCATTCAGACGCTAACTCTAAATTTCAAAAACTGCATGATCGATCGACATCTAATCACTTCGAACAGTTCTCTGCCTGGTTTGACTCTTCGTGGCTTCGATATATTGACTGACCTCTAGACTTAGAAGGTAGTTGTTAGACCTGTCAGCCCTTTGGTGGTTCCCTCCTCAATTCTTTTCTTTTTGTCCCTTCCTCTTCTCATTTTTTTTTGTTGGTGTTAACGTAGAGGCCCTGGGTGCCCATCTTCACTAATTGAGGATGAGGCGCAAGGTGCTCCTCTAAAATGGAGGGTGAATGACATCTCCTCTACAAAATGGTGGCCTAAACTGTCACCTCAGAGCCTGGGCCATAGGCTGTCATGAGGGATTCCAGAACCTTCTGGGTCCCTCTGGCTAGTCAGGGCCCAGGCTATATATAGGGGTGAGGGGCGGCGGCCATTTTAGGTAGATGGTGTGAGGTGAGGAGCCAGGAGGCAGGCACTTGCGTGGGGAGGAGGGTGCACTATAAGGGGGAATTGACCGTCCTTTGGGCCTGCTATTTTCCCCCCTGGTTGACACCGCTCTCTATCTGGTGATCTGACCCGACCGGTAGCCTCTGTCCTTAGGGAACAAGCCGTCAAGAAGGGCTAATTGCCTAGCCAGGACCCCTGAAGGGCATAAAGATGGGGAGTTCCCTTCACCGGTCCAATGCCCTATGCCTCTGTGACTACCCGGAGCCCTGGAATGCCCAGACCTTGAAGCTGACCGCTGTTCTGGGCGAGGTGGGGATGTGATCAGCGCCGCAGCCCCAGGAGAACTGGCTGTGTAGATGGTTCGCTCCAAAGCTGCAGAGCGCCCCCATGACTTGGGCCGCCCCCGCCGAGGATTTCCTGAGGAGAATCGCCGTCCCTGTGTTTGGAGGCGCGTCCCTCCGTGAGGGAGAGGCGTTGCCGAGGCTTCCTGTGGGCCACGCTAGGCCGAAGCCAAACACTCGCATCCCCTGACGGGGGCGGGCTGCCAAACGCCGCCCCCGCCGTAGTGCCATTGGTTGGTTGGGCCGTGCCCCCGCCGTAGTGTCGTTTGCGGCTGTGGGCGCGGACCTCTGCATCCGCGAGGAAATCCCTGGAATCCAGCGGAGCTCCCAGGCCACGTCTGGCCCGTCCGGGAGCCCCGCGCCATCCCCCTTCGACCCGGACATCGCCGGGAGGGAGTCGAAGTGTGCACTGCCAGTCCTGCGAGGGTTGAAGAATCAGGTAACCCCTGGGGGAGGCGGGCGGAAGGCCGGAGAGAGGCCCTGGACTCGCCCCTCCCCTGGGGAAGTGCTCCGTAAGCCGGGCGGGCCCACACTGATCCCAATGAGGGAGTAGACCAGTCCATGCCCTCTGCCCCTGCAGGACTCGCTAAACGCCAGGTTAAGACTCTGACTGTTGGCCCAGGACCCTTGGCCTCAACCCCTCCAAAGCGCCAGATTTGAAGCGCTATGTTCCTGCGCCTTGGTTGAAGGGCCATATGTATAGCGCTACATTAAGTGACCAGATTAGGAAGCGCTATTAAGTTACCAGGTGTAGCGTGAGGGTAGGAGCTATGATCCAAAGGCGCTAGTAATCTGCTAAGGGTAGCGCTGTGTCCACCTGCCATACTTTGAAGCATTATTAGTTGTTGTGGGCAGCGCTAGGTTACTAGGGCCTGGTTTTCAGTGCTATCAAATTACTATATTTACAGTGCAATGTTTATGCTATGTGTGACATGTTATTTATTGACCAAAGTAGTGCCCATGCTAAGTGCGGCCTTGTAATTAATGACTATCTTGACAGTGCAATGTTCATGCTATGTGATGCATATTATTTATTGACCCTATTTAAAGTAGTGCCCATGCTAAGTGCGGCCTGTTATTTATTGACCCTTTACCAGGTAATGTCAGTATCATATGCGACTTTGTAGTTCTTCACTCAATTCAACATGCCAGGTCATTGTTATGTGCGGCACTAAAGCGACTGTCTCTATTCAAAGTGCTAAGCCACTGCTGTGGGTGGTGTAATAATTGATTCGTTCTGAAGAGAAAAGAAAAGAAGAAACGCGAAATAAGGGAAGATAACGTTTTTCCACCTTTTTCCAACTTCGTGGTGTAGCGTCATTTTTGGTGGTGGTGCGCTGGAGTGCGAGATGAGTGTGGTGCAAGCACAACATGTGAACGAGTATAGGCCTTCCCCCTTAAGCCAAGCTACCCCCGGATCTTAGGTCCAACAAGTTGGTGTTCAGCGGTGGGATCCTGAATCTGTGCTTGCATCCGCTCAGTAGCAGTTTGGCGCGCGCCACAACCTACACCTGATTGTTTTTACTGGAGTTTTCTCCGGGTTGCCTCCCTGATTGGAATTTTGTTTTCAAAATTGTCCTGTCCTGTGGTGTATTTCATCTTAAAGGAAAGGTCTCCTATTGTGAACTTCTGTTCTGCGGGATTGGGTCCCACCTGGTAGGATGGAGTTTGAGTTGGGTAGGCTGGAAGAATATACGGTAACTCAACTAAAAGAATTCTGCCAGGAGAGGGAGGTGTTTTTCAAGCAAGGGGCAAAGAAAATAGAACTCCAAACTAGCTTGAGAGCCTGGGTCATGGCCCACCCTAGCAGGAAACGGGAGGAGGGACCAGGACTGGACACCACAGGGGAACCAGAATTACTTTTCCCCCCTGGGAGTGGACACATGGATGCAGGACCTAGTGCCCCTTCAAGAGCAGGTAGTAGCGCCTCGGGGGGAAGCCTGTCATCAGCTGACTTAGTTGACAGGAGGGAGGAGAGGCAGTTTAAAATGGAACTGGCCCGTTTGGAGAAAGAGAGGGAGGAGAGGAGGTTCCTCCATGAGCTCCATTTAAAGGAATTGGAACTCAAAGCCCTACAGTTGGGAACCCCCAGCAGTCCCATTGGTGGCTGCGTACCTAGAGAAATCCCCAGGGAGCCCAGGCCCTACCTACCAAAAGATGTAGTCGCCAGCTATGGTGTCGGGGATGACATCGTTAAATGGCTGGCTGCCTATGAGGTCTCCTTAAGAGCCCATGGGGTCCCCGAAGCTCAGTGGGGGGGTGGTCTATACAGGTATATGCCTCCGGTGGGGAGGGATGCCTTGTTAGCTTTGGAACAGCAAGGTCAGACCAATTACCCCATCATGAAGGTCGCCCTAGTTAGGAAATTTGGGTTGACCCCTGAAAAATTCAGGCAGAGGTTTCGGGGCAGTCAAAAGTTGGCCACCCAGAATTGGGTAGACTTCTTGGATTACGCCAAGAAGGCTTTGGAGGGCTGGGTACAGGGCAGTGAGGTAAAGGACTACGAGGGATTGTATAATCTGATTCTAAAGGAGCACCTCCTCAAGAAAAGTTTTCCAGAGCTGCGTCAGCACCTGGTGGACAGCAAGCTAACTAATCCTAGGAAGCTTGCAGAGGAGGCGGATATTTGGGCAAGTACCCGGGTATCCTCAAAAGGGACTGGAGGGAATTTCCAAGGGGCTGGACAGGGCGCCCCCCAGAAGAAAGAGGGGGGAGACAAAAAGAAGGAGTTCTCCAAAGGCCCCCAAAAGAGTTCACAAGGGAAGGGAGTAGGATTCCCTCCTAAGGTTGGCCCCCACAAACCCCCTTATCCTGACCGTGGTCAGCAGCCTAGGGTTGTCCGATGTTATGAGTGTGGTGAGATTGGGCACTATAAGGGGGATGCCAAGTGTCCCAAGAGGCCACACCCTCCCATGGGAGGAAAGACCCCTGGGGTGGCGAGTGTAGTGCTTGGGGAGGAGTTGCCCCTAGATAAGGGAGGTGAGTGGGCAGGGCTAACCTTCGTGTCCTTAGGGGATTGTGAGATGGTTCCTAAGACCCAGGTGCCCTCGAATACTACAAAGTACAGGCAATGGGTCACCATCAATGCCCAGCGGGTGTAGGCTCTGAGGGACACAGGAGCCAGCATGACTATGGTAAGGAGTCAGCTGGTGTCCCCAGAGCAGGTGGTTCCCAATGTAGTCCACCCGGTTGTGATGGCTGACAACCGAGAGGGTCACTATCCGGTGGCCCAGATTCCCTTTGAGTGGGGAGGGGTTGCGGGTCCTCTACGAGTTGCGGTAAGCCCTGCCATGCCGGTCGACTGCCTGTTGGGAAATGACCTTGAACACTCGGCGTGGAAGGAGGTCGAGTTCAGGGCCCACATGGGAATGTTGGGGACACCTGAGTGGACGTGTGTCAACACACGGTCCGTGACTGCCCGAAGAGAGAGGGAGTTCACAGAGGTTGGAGCCTGGGACAAAGGCCCAACCAGCTGCCGGAAAGGGTAAACGGGGTCAAGGGAAGCCTGCCCTGGCATTTGAACCCCCGAAGGTGGATGGGGCGACTGAAGTGGTCCCGGAGTCTACGGAGGGGGATGTAACTTCCCTGGAGGGCTTACCTACCCCTGCAGACTGGCAGGTGGAGGGAGGACCTACTAGGGAGGAGTTTTGTCGGGCCCAAAAGGAGTGCCCTACCCTTGAGGGTTTACGGCGGCAGGCCGAAGCCCAGGCAGCGGGTAACGATTCGGGGAACTTCCACATATACTGGGAAGATGGTCTCCTTTATAGCGAACCCAAGGCTCCGGTGCATGGATCATCCCGGGCCTTGGTAGTTCCCCAACGTTACCGAGCCTTCCTTTTGGGATTGGCTCACGAAATACCCTTGGCGGGACACTTGGGACAAGACAAGACCTTTGCTCGACTGGTCCCTCATTTCTACTGGCCTCAGATGAGGATTACGTCAGACACTTTTTGTAGGACATGTGTAACCTGCCAAGCGAGTGAGAAAACAGGGGTGAAGCTGAAGGCTCCCCTGGAACCACTGCCAGTCTTTGGCACCCCCTTTGAAAGGGTGGGCATCGACATTGTCGGGCCATTGGATCCACCAACGTCTGCCGGTCACAGGTTTATACTGGTTCTGGTGGATCTTCCCACCCGGTACCCAGAGGCTATCCCTCTGAGGACCATTACTGCACCTGCGGTGGCACGGGCCCTTATGGGAATTTTCACCCGGATGGGATTCCCCAAGGAAGTTGTGTCGGACAGAGGTACCAACTTCATGTCGGCATATATGCGGGCTATGTGGAAAGAGTGTGGAGTCACTTACCGGTTCTCCACCCCTTAACACCCCCAGACCAATGGTCTTATTGAAAGGTTTAACAAAACCTTAAAGGGCATGATCAGGAGTCTGCCCGAGAGCCTGCGGAGGAAATGGGACGTCCTCCTACCTTGTTTGCTGTTTTCCTACAGGGAGGTACCACAGAAGGGAGTGGGCTTCAGCCCGTTCGAGCTGTTGTACGGACACCCTGTGCGCGGATCCCTCAGCCTGGTGAAGGATGGATGGGAAAAGACTCCCAGAAAACTTCCCCCGGATGTGGTGAGCTACATGCTGGCCTTTCGTAGCCAAATGGCTAGGTTGTGGAAGCAAGCTTCTGAAAAACTAGAAGCCAGCCAGACTGTCATGAAGGAATGGTATGACCGAAATGCTCACCCGGTGGAGCTGGAGCCTGGCCAGAAGGTGTGGGTGATGGAACCTGGAGAGCTTATCGCCCTCCAGGATCGCTGGTCAGGCCCCTTTGAGGTGGGTGAGAAGAAGGGCAAGGTCACCTACGTGCTGGACCTCAAGACCCCCAGGCAGCCCCATCGGGTGCTCCATGTCAACCGCCTCAAGCCTCACCAAGAGAGACCCAAGGTCACTTTAATGATGGTGACTGATGGGTCAGAGAAAGAGGAAAGTGAACCTCTTCCTGATCTTTTTGCGTCCCAAGAGAAGGATGGGTCGGTGGAGGGAGTGTTCCTCTCACCATCCCTAACTCCCGAACAACGGAAAGACTGCCGCCAAGTTCTGGAGCAGTTTGCTTCCTTGTTCTCGCTTATTCCGGGAAGGACTCATCTGTGTACCCATGATGTGGACACAGGGGACAGCCCACCTGTGAAGTCCAAGTCCTACCGACTGTCGGATAAGGTGAAGGCCAGCATCCATGGAGAAGTTACCAAGATGCTAGAGCTGGGAGTGATTGAGCCTTCAAGTAGTCCCTGGTCCAGTCCGGTGGTACTGGTACCCAAAGCTGCCCCGCCGGGCACTACCCCAGAACTCCGGTTCTGTGTGGATTACAGGGGACTGAATTCCGTGACAAAGACAGATGCTCATCCCATCCAGAGGGCGGATGAGCTCATTGACCGGTTGGGAGCTGCCCAATATCTCAGTACCTTTGACCTTACATCTGGGTACTGGCAGATTTCCCTGACAGATGGAGCCAAGGAAAGGTCAGCCTTCTCCACACCTGAGGGCACTACCAGTTCTGTGTGATGCCCTTTGGGCTCAAGAACGCCCCTGCCACTTTCCAGCGGCTGGTGAACCAGGTCCTCTCCGGGATGGAGGCCATTTCAGTTGCGTACCTGGAGGACATTGCTGTCTTCAGCCGCAGCTGGGAGGACCATTTGTGTCACCTTCAGGCTGTCTTTCAGGCTTTGCAGCAGGTGGGTCTGACGATCAAGGCCAGTAAGTGCCAGATCGGGCAGGGGTCGGTAGTGTACCTCGGTCACTTGGTGGGTCGGGGCAAGGTGCAACCCCTCCAGGCCAAGATCGAAACCATCATGGCCTGGGAACCCCCAAGACTCAGACGGAGGTCCGAGCCTTCTTGGGCCTCACTGGCTACTACCGACGCTTCGTCAAGGGATACGGTTCTATCGTGGCCCCCTTGACTGAGCTCACTTCCAAAAAGCACCCTCGACGAGTAATCTGGACCGAGGGGTGTCAACAAGCCTTTGACACCTTGAAAAAGGCAATGTGTGCGGCACCTGTTCTCAGGGCCCCTGACTTCTCCAAGGAGTTCATCGTCCAAACGGATGCGTCGGAGCATGGCATCGGGGCAGTGCTGTCGCAACTTAATGACGAGGGTCTAGACCAACCAGTGGTTTTCCTGTCTAGGAGACTACTCCCCCGGGAACAGAGGTGGAGTGCAATTGAGAGGGAGGCCTTTGCGGTGGTGTGGGCTCTGAAGAAGCTGCGGCCATATCTGTTTGGCTCGCACTTCCTGGTTCAGACCGACCACCGACCCCTCAGGTGGCTGATGCAGATGAGGGGCGAGAATCCCAAGTTGTTGAGGTGGTCCATTTCCCTACAGGAAATGGACTTTAGGGTGGAACATCGCCCAGGAGTGGACCACGCCAACGCTGACGGTCTATCCAGGTATTTCCGCCTTAGTGAAGAGGACTCCCAAGGGGTTGGGTAGCTCTCCCCACTTTCAGCTGGGGGGGGGGGGGGGGGGGGACGCGTGTTAGACCCGTCAGCCCTTTGGTGGTTCCCTCCTCAATTCTCTTCTTTTTGTCCCTTCCTCTTCTCATTTTTTTTCTTCTCTGTCCACTATATTTTTTTTTTGGGTGTCAACGTAGAGGCCCTGGGTGCCCATCTTCACTAATTGAGGATGAGGCGCAAGGTGCTCCTCTAAAATGTAGGGTGAATGACATCTCCTCTACAAAATGGTGGCCTAAACTGTCACCTCAGAGCCTGGGCCATAGGCTGTCATGAGGGATTCCAGAACCTTCTGGGTCCCTCTGGCTAGTCAGGGCCCAGGCTATATATAGGGGTGAGGGGCGGTGGCCATTTTAGGTAGATGGTGTGAGGTGAGGAGCCAGGAGGCAGGCACTTGCGTGGGGAGGAGGGTGCACTATAAGGGGGAATTGACCGTCCTTTGGGCCTGCTATTTTCCCCCCTGGTTGACACCGCCCTCTATCTGGTGACCTGACCCGACCGGTAGCCTCTGTCCTTAGGGAACAAGCCGTCAAGAAGGGCAAATTGCCTAGCCAGGAACCCTGAAGGGCATAAAGATAGGGAGTTCCCTTCACCGGTCCAATGCCCTATGCCTCTGTGACTACCCGGAGCCCTGGAATGCCCAGACCTTGAAACTGACCGCTGTTCTGGGCGAGGTGGGGAAGTGATCAGCGCCGCAGCCCCAGGAGAACTGGCTGTGTAGATGGTTCGCTCCAAAGCTGCAGAGCGCCCCCGTGACTTGGGCCGCCCCCACTGAGGATTTCCTGAGGAGAATCGCCGTCCCTGTGTTTGGAGACGCGGCCCTCCGTGAGGGAGAGGCGTCGCCGAGGCTTCCTGTGGGCCACGCTAGGCCGAAGCCAAACACTCGCATCACCTGACGGGGGCGGGCTGCCAAACGCCGCCCCCGCCGTAGTGCCATTGGTTGGTTGGGCCGCGCCCCCGCCGTAGTGTCGTTTGCGGCTGTGGGCGCGGACCTCTGCATCCGCGGGGAAATCCCTGGAATCCAGCGGAGCTCCCAGGCCACATCTGGCCCGTCCGGGAGCCCCGCGCCATCCCCCTTCGACCCGGACATCGCCGGGAGGGAGTCGAAGTGTGCACTGCCAGACCCGTGAGGGTCGAAGAATCAGGTAACCCCTGGGGGAGGCGGGCGGAAGGCCGGAGAGAGGCCCTGGACTCGCCCCTTCCCCGGGGAAGTGGTCCGTAAGCCGGGCGGGCCCACACTGATCCCGATGAGGGAGTAGACCAGTCCATGCCCTCTGCCCCTGCAGGACTCGCTAAACGCCAGGTTAAGACTCTGACTGCTGGCCCAGGACCCTTGGCCTCAACCCCTCCAAAGCGCCAGATTTGAAGCGCTATGTTCCTGCGCCTTGGTTGAAGGGCCACATGTATAGCGCTACATTAAGTGACCAGATTAGGAAGCGCTATTAAGTTACCAGGTGTAGCGTGAAGGTAGGAGCTATGATCCAAAGGCGCTAGTAATCTGCTAAGGGTAGCGCTGTGTCCACCTGCCATACTTTGAAGCATTATTAGTTGTTGTGGGCAGCGCTAGGTTACTAGGGCCTGGTTTTCAGTGCTATCAAATTACTATATTTACAGTGCAATGTTTATGCTATGTGTGACATGTTATTTATTGACCCTATTTAAAGTAGTGCCCATGCCAAGTGCGGCCTTGTAATTAATGACTATCTTGACAGTGCAATGTTCATGCTATGTGATGCATATTATTTATTGACCCTATTTAAAGTAGTGCCCAGGCTAAGTACGGCCTGTTATTTATTGACCCTTTACCAGGTAATGTCAGTATCATATGCGACTGTGTAGTTCTTCACTCAATTCAACATGCCAGGTCATTGTTATGCGCGGCACTAAAGCGACTGTCTCTATTCAAAGTGCTAAGCCACTGCTGTGGGTGGTGTAATAATTGATTAGTTCTGAAGAGAAAAGAAAAGAAGAAACGAGAAATAAGGGAAGATAAAGTTTTTCCACCTTCGTGGTGTAGCGTCATTTTTGGTGGTGGTGCGCTGGAGTGCGAGACGAGTGTGGTGCAAGCACAACATGTGAACGAGTATAGGCCTTCCCCCTTAAGCCAAGCTACCCCCGGATCTTAGGTCCAACAGTAGTAATCTGGATATTGGGTTTGACCAATTCTCTTTCAATTCGCACCTGAACAAGCTAAGTTCATCGTGTTATCATTCTCGGAGGATCTTAAAACACTTTTATTCTAGTACCTGTTTTTATTTTAAGGAAATCAATTGCCCAGGCCCTTATCACTCCTATACTGGACTATGCTAATGCCATTTATGTTGGTTTGCTTAAAGAATTTTTGCCTAACACCTATAAGGTATAGAAAATACAGTGACGGTCCTGGAACTGACACATGGGGCTTCCGTATTTGGTCCTTTTGTGTACCTGCATTGGTAGCCAATGCAGATCTGATTAAAGGCACTGTGGATTGCCCATTAAAGTATTGTATAAATACGGTACTAGTGTTTTGTCATCTCACTGTCAGCATTATGTGCCTGGTCTCTTGTTCGGCTGTTGCTCTTGCAATCTTTCAGCGGTATCCAGGTTTCGAAGATCAAGACCATGTTACTGTGCTATTACAGCTGAAAAATACAATGCCTCGCCGCAAAACCTTGAGATAAGTCCAGCTCTGGCGACTTCCACCAAACTGTGCTCTGCATTGACAAGCCATTTCCATGAAAATTAGAAGGCAACTTTCCCTCGATCACTGCACATGACCGGTGTCACATGTATGGCGATGTGAGCCAAGCAGTCCATATGGTACTCAGTTTTGCTACAGGAAGAATCCCTTTTTACAGACGACGTGGCCAAAGAGATCTGATGTGTGTTACTTGGTGCTCCTCCATCTACTTCTATATTATGCTTCCTTCTGATCAGTCGGAGGCTGGAGTCACAATCACCCTTGTTATCCAAGTTGTTTACATTATAAGCGAGTCGACTACTATTGCTCGCACAGGTATGGAATAGAATTTAGAGGTGCCAACTTTAGCATCTTGCAATGGTGATGATGGAAATGGTTTAGTTGAATCCCATTCTACGATGGTGCAAGTCTAGGAATAATAGCTTCTTGTTACCATTTTGAACAATTCCATAAGCTAGATTTATCAGGGTGCAAAGCTACGGCTCAAGTAGGTTTTCAACCCAGACCTTCCCTAAATGAGGATCATGGCTAGCACATACTACAATGTGTCTCTAAGCAAGGTTAGGCTAACTGCTAGTCAGATAACACAGTAAGTCACTCCTTGTGAATTGAAATAAGGGGAAGGAGGTACAAGATGGTCCATGCACTGCATACGAGAGGCTAGTAGCAAGAAACAGCCATACACAATATTACATTTTGAAACTTATGACTGGCTTGTGAAGCTTTAGCACCAGATTCATATTTCCACCGTGGTTGCAAAATCCATTTCTTTTGCTTAGTCCCCCGTCTAGCACAATTTTCTAATGCAAGCTACTAAGAATCAATTCACACCAACAGTTTTTTTTAGTTGAAAATGTTTATTTTAGTTTTAATAAAAATAGCACGTCTTTAATCCACATTTTCAAGTGTACCTAGTAGACAATATTGGTCTATAAAAATATATATATGCATAGAAAAACTGGAGTGTATAACAAAACTCAGAAGTGGTATTCTACACTTTTCTTGAACAAAAGATTATCACACTGCACACAGTTTTTGAATCCAGATACGAAAGGTAAATTTAGCTGACATTCACTGCATAGGCGAGTGTTTTTTTTAAGAGCCTATCTTAGTGAAGCGGAGCGCCCTGCTTCAGTATGCTCGAATGAAATAGCTTACAATTCAAAAACATGCCAAAAAAAAGCTTGGATTTCTGAACGCACCTTATCCGGAGAGGACGGATATTATACTTTATTTGATAGGAAACTGAAATATGAGTTTGTTAACAGGCTTTGGAATGCTATCAGTGCTTTTGGTTATGGGACCTGAATTCACTTCCAATGCCAGATGAGGTCTAAGGGCCCTGATTAACAAAGTTTTATTTTTATGCAAATTGAAATTAGGTGCATCAAATATAACTCGGTGTAGAAAATTTCCTGTTCACAGAATCGAAATGAGGACAATCAACCAGTACAGCAGATTATTCAAAGTGTTGGAGGCAGTAATGGGAGTGTTCTAGTGAGTGGCAATGAAAAATGTGGCGAACAACCACACATGCAAGTTTGTGGGTATCCGCAAACACATTCTATATAGTTTCACATGCACTATTTTGGAAAAGAAGTTCTTTTCCATGGCGAGAAACCATCCACCTCCATATTTCATGCAGGTGAAGTGGAAGCACTTCTTTCAGAGGGAAAATATTTTTGTCTTGGAGAAAGAGAAGTTGAAAGAGGTATCCCTGGGAGTATGCTTGAGAACCTGGATAGATATTTATGCATATTTGAACAATTTATGGATGAGCCAATATGGTGGAACCAGACAAATCAGAGCCAATTACCCACCAGTGGTAGATTTATACATTTCTTTGTAAATTTCACCCACTGAGCCTTAGATTTGCAGTTTTGTTTGCATTCATTGCCCAATAATCTTCAGATGTTCCAGATGTGAATTAAAATCAGTTAATCGTTCGATGCAGCAGACCTTTAATGGCCTTTCATATCCTGAAGCATATTTCCCTTTTTACAAAATAAAACCAGTATATCCTACATATACTGTGTAGAAACAGGATCAATGTAAATTTATTTCTAAAACGTTTGCAACATTAAATGGCATCTATATAGGACGAAGCAATAACTTATAGCACCTACAGAGGGGCGGGTACCACATTTTGATGAAAAACAATGATCTTTGGTATTAAAAACAAAAAAGCTTCCTTAAATCTTGAAGAATTTCAGCAGTTCCAATGCTGACAAAACAAACTGTGATTGCACTTCTGATTAAAGCCTCCGGATAGTATGTGGCCAGCAACACCGGCACAGCAAAATGATGCAGTTCTTAGAATATATAAAGAGGAGAGAAACACAAATCCAAATCGTAGCGTAAAAAACGTAGCTCATTCTGAAAGCAACTCGAAAGATAGAGGCACAGGTGTAAATGAGCATTGGCAAAGGCAATAAGGTCATGCTTTTTGACTTTAGCATCGCCAAAAAAAAGAAATGGTTATTGCTTCTTTAGTGGAACAGTAGCTTGGCCGAGGCCTGCCAGTCCCCTTCACTTCTTACTTGGACATGAACCAGTGCTAATCTGAAATTTGTAGCTCAGGTTCTCCTTTCCTGAACACAATAATCATTAGCCTAATCCTAGGTGACCTGGCTAAAGCTAGACTCTGATACACGGTCTGATAACAGTGATGTAGAAAAAAAAACCTAGACGGATTTGGATTTCACCAGACAGAAGCATCCTGCTCTACATGGCAGATCGCCTACAGCTGCTGCTGAATACAGATGCATAGAGCTACAGGGATGTCTGCAACTTCCACTAAGTGCAAGGCGAGCTCTTGGTCACCCACATACTTTTGCTAAATATGGAGCAATGAGCCACTTTACAATGTACTACTACAGTGGACAAACAACAAAATCTAGGTTGGTTTTCTCAACATCTAGAAAGCTAGTTTACAGAGTGAAAATATAAGATGCTCAGTCGCTTCCGGTTCCAATGATGCTCAAGTAGCTTTCTCCACTTTGAGAACTGTAGGAGTGGCGGAAAGACTCAATTTGGCATGAGCACACTGTTGTTGTGCCGCCTCCACAGGAAAGCACAAGAAAGTCGTAGTATGTGCTAATATGTACCACATAAAGCAGTTTTTGAGCCTCAGTCACAGCGATGCGGCTAAATTCCTAAAATGTGTGCATTTCATTGCCTTGATCATCCCCAGCGGCACTGAATAGGAGTAGCCAGGTTGTGGAAGAGTTATTTAGCGGCCTAATAGAAAATTATCCCCGGGGATTGGTACTTATCAGGTCCGATAAATACCTGCTAACGAGACTTCTGCCCCTTTACCATCTGCAGCAAAATCTGCATGTGCTGGTATTTATTGGGCAACTTCTACTGGTAAATGGTGGCAGATTTCTTTTACTTGAAATTTACTTGGAGTAAATTGTGGGTGATGCACTAATTACAGCGAAACTTGTCATGCTAATCCTTACGAATTGGCCACTCATATGGAGGGTCAACACAGTAAACAGGATTCCAACATGCCGAAAGATCACAGCAGAGGGTATTATTTTTATCATGTCACTGTACAAAACAAATAATTTCTTTTCGTCTAGCACGGGCAATAGTTGTACCTAGCTAGCACCTGCTGCCTGACCAACTTTTCTGGTAGCCTGGATTGCCCAATTCATGAATTTGGTCTCTGTAGGTCTCCAGGACGGAGCATCACTAGAGTTTGAAATGGGATCCTTTTCATTGGTGCTTTTTGGGTGGGGCACGTGTTTTGGCAATCACAATGGGAATGGCAGCCAGGACCCCAAGCAGCAGGGCCCAGAGTGGCCGGTAGAAGAGCCAGCCGAAGGAAATGGTCAGCAGGGACAGGCTGGTGGCCACACACACAGCAAAGATGTTGAGTCCAAGATTGACGAGATCGCGAACCAGAGGTAACCAGTCCACTGAAAAACAATACCAACAAGAGGCAACAGTCAGACATATTTTCTATTACAAGATACAACGGAAGACAAATGCATGGCAAACGTTTTATTATTTAGATATCACTTCTGCGGCCTTGACAGTTTTAGTACTAAAACAGGCATGCCCTGTGTAAAATAAAAGTGGTCAATAAATGTAGTAGCATACAGCCTCTACTTAGGAAAAGGATACTGAAGCAGTCAAAACATTATTAGTTATATGCATGTGTAAAATACAACGCAAGGATGTACATCAACATACAGAAGACCACAGATCACTGGAGACTCATTTGGGGTATCACCCTATGTTTTTGCATGCACCTGGCTTGCTGTCTCTTTGATTGAGTAGACCATCTGTTATTGCTTACTTCATCATAAAACGTGGTTGGCCTATTGTCAATCGCGGTTTATAAAACAAATACTGCAGCCTTGACTTTTGGGAACATTGTTTAAAATATAAAATAGTCAATTGGATTGCAGGTCATGAGATGTTACCATCTGTGATTTCCTAAAGGAGGTGGGGAGGGAATGTAATATCATTGATTTAGTATCTGGGATAGGCATAGGATTACACTTTGAGATTGTTTTGCCTTAGTCGCTTGCAGTAGGTCTAGTTAAGAGCCTTCATGTACTACTTCTGTAGGACAATGTTCAGTACTCTCTCCTTCAAGTTTTATGAAATTAGTTCTTTCTTGGGGGATGTTAGTACGGGGTTTTCTCTTGGAATGCCCCAATTTTCTGTCCATGCTCTACAAGAATAGATCCAGGAGTGAGCAATTTCAGGAACTGAATCAAGCTAGACGCCACCTCAAGGAACTCCAGTGATATGTAGCACACTAGATATTTGAAATAAAACATACATGGAAGTCTGCCATTACATTGCTATATCATTAACGATATCAGCCAATGGTGGTCTTCTTTCATACAATGGCATACAGGGCTCACTTTTATGATTAATTTTCCGTCTCTCCTTTCCTCCACTCTTTCTTCTTCCTTGCCTCTCTTTCAAAACACGCTAAAGTGCGGGGAAGCATGCTCATGCTACGCAACTCAAGACTTGTACTTTGTTTAAAAAACACCAACCAAACAAACAGTTTGTTTCTGTAAACCTACCCAAAGTGTAAACAATTTTGGTCATGAGACTGATGCCCACGAACATCAGCAGCCAACCGCCAGCTCGGAGAGCCCAGGTTTTAATTGCGTTGCTGTGATGCTCCTTCTGGAACACTTCCTAGGGAAAGAAAAGCAATCATTTGAGAAAAAGAGAGTGAAGACCTTTCCAAATCCACACAAACAAAATAGTATAGGTCAGTGGAAATACCTGAATATCTGTGAAAGTACTACATGAACCTGGAAAACATCAAATGAGCCAGACGTCTAACATCTGGGTAGACACAACCTGAGCAGTAAGCCTTAGATGGGTGGCAATAACTCCGAGAAGAGATCTGCGAGGTATGTTATTCGAAAAGAGGGCCACGGATCAGTGGGGCACACTACCTGAACAGAAGAGAACCTTAGATGTGCATGAGATCCTACCTGAGCAAGGAGCTTTAGAGGTGTGGGAGACCCCATCAGAGCAGATATCTTTGACCTGAATGTCACATTAAAATAACAGAGAGGTTTTAATCTTTGTGGAGTGAAACACTAAGAGGGGCATACAGACCTGTACCTGTATTACCTGAGAGTGAACTATACACAATTAAATAAGTACAGAGCCGCCTAACTGTGTGAAATCTTACATACGAAGAAAGCCTTGCATCTCAGAACACTACCTGAGCATAAAGCCTTTCTTCTGTGGAACACAACATCTGACCAAAGACCCTGTGCTCTACATAAAGCCCCTCCTGATAGAGAGCTTTGCACATAGGGGACACAATAAGTCCAATTCCGAATGCATGTTGTGCACCCAAATTAACTGTGGGTGTGCAAAATAAGCACTGTATTAAGGGAAAACCTCAATCCTTATCGAGAAAATGAGGATTGATGGTGGCACTACCAAAGGCCAAACATCTGCTGTATTGCATAATTGGCACATTGTAAGGTTAATCTTGGAGGATGGATTGTGGGCCAAGGTGGACCACCCTTAGAAATGTATGTTAACACTCACTAATGCTTACATTTCAATTCGAATTTGGGAAGCGCTCTACCCTAGAAATGAACACAAATCTGCTTCTGCAAAGAAGATCCGTAAGTGCATTTGCTGGTTCAGAAATGGACAGAACCAACCAGAATTTTAATGGTAGTGTAAAGGAAAAGTTCCTCCAACAAAAACATTTTCATTGATGCAGAACAAAAAGATGTGCAAACACATTTACAGCATATTTTCACAAGCATCAACATGAGTGAATGTTACTAAAGTAAATTTATAACGGTCATAGATTTTCCAGAGTCTTGTGAGGATTCTTTGTAAATCTCTGAAAAATCAGAAATGTGTTCCAAACGGGAAGCTTGATCCTGTAGGATTACAGCTATGACTTTTAAACAATGTGCTTCGTGAATCCGGGACCAAAGCTAAAGGGCTGAATCCACACCAGATTTGCAGGCTATATGTTAATCCGTTCCATTTAGATTTGTTGCCTCTATATTTATCCTATGTGGATACCCTAAAAAACAGGCATGGATCCTGTCATTGCGCACCTATAAAGACACCTCAGCCATACCTCTTTGACACCTTATATTTTCACAGAGAACCTTGACCTTGTAATGAAATAAATGGGCATGTGTCAAACACTACCTCTTGCATCTGTGGGGCACACTGTGAAAGCAGAGAGGCTTGCATCAGCGGAACACACACAGAGCATTTAAACGGTGTGAATTACCTGTGGTGATGGCCTTCCACATGGGACACAGTATATGAGCAGAGAGTCTTTGATCTTACTTATAAAGGTGGCTTTGTATACAAGAGGTACAGTACCAGCACACAACGTTTCATGTGTACGAATCATTACTTGTGTGGGTAGACATATCTGTGAAATACACTATTGCAATCTACTTGTATACACTACTTGAGAAGACCGCCTTTAACATGTCAAACATTAGCTGTGTAGATAGCCTTGTACATGTGGAGCTCATTATAGGGGTACAGAGACTAGTATCTGTGGTGCAAACACAATTTAACTGAAGGTACAGCACCTGACCAAAAAAAAAGCTAGATACCAGGAATTGAGAGAATGCAATTTCTTCACACACTCCTGCGAAGATGGTCATTGATTTGTAGACATGTCTCATTGAAGAGACCTACATTTGCATTTGTGGAGATTGACAATATGTTGTTGATAAGATGCTTAGATCGGAGTCATATGTTACCTCAGCCGAGAGAGCATTAAAATGCAGGAGTTCCAGAACATCTCCGGATTCAGTCGGAAAGGCGTCAACCTGATCTCCTCTCTGGCGGCCGATCACTGTAATCTTAAACAAAAAGTAATGGGATTTTTTTTTTTTTTAAGTAGACCATACCATACAATTATTAAAGAATAATTTTTGGTGTTCTGACATTACCACGTCAGCTGGTCCTAGAGGCGATTCACTGTCACTCAAGCCGGCATAGTGGAAGGAAACCCGCAAATCTCCAACCTGTAAATTAAAAAGGATGGAAAGACAGAAATTAAAGAAAGGAGCCACCAGAGATAAATCCTACCTTCTACCGAACCCCAGACTTCTTCCTACATGGAACAAGGAAGCCCTTTGTTAAATTAAGGAACACAGCAAGCACTTACTGGATGCCCAGGTTTTTTCACTTAGGGTTACTGCATTCTTACTTTCACTAATGCCAGTCAAGATACAAAAGGCTCTCCCCTGGAATTCTAATGTTTTCAGAATGGAAACACCAAGATCAATTAAAGTAAGATACTGTATGCCCTTTTATACAAAATGAACCAAGAGGGAGCTTAGATTCCGTATTCAGAGTGCTCAAATGAAGGTATGTTTATGCCCAGTCCCCTCCAGTTCCAATAACTCTGCAGTCCTTCCACTTAACATAGACAAAAGCGGAAAGTTCAAACCTTCACAGGTAATGAAATCAACCACATCTTTCACAAGCTTCTATCCTAATTCATATGTATTCCATGCTCCCGTCACTTCTCAGTTAAATATTGGAGTATTTAAGGTAATCTTTATCGGCCTCAGAAGGATGAATAGATAAGTTGACATGCCAGGATTTGACGGTTACCCACAAATCTTTACATTGAGTGCACCGTCAACTGAAATTGGCTTAATAGTGAGTATCTCAGGGACTGGGATAAAAAATGCAAGACTCAGACTTCAGTACCAACCATCTTTAGGCTTTTTGGTATCTTGTGACTTACTTCAGGGCTACGTGGGTTTGAGCTGTGGTAAAAGAAATCCCCGTCTATGGTGGCGTAGGAATTAGGAGCCTGCATTTTGCCCAGGCTCAACAGTTTGAAGTTGTCAATCTTGTCAATGAGACCTGAAAAAATGAAATCAAAGTTAAAAAGGAAATAGAGCGAGGGCAGTGGTTCATCATTAAAAAGCTCTTGCTTATTCTGGGACAGACTTGCTTTACTTCAGACGTTTTGAGTTTCTAATGGCTCTGTATCATGGCATAGTTCATAAAAGTAGTGTGAGAAGATATATACCTTAAGACTGTGTAAATTATACAATTGTGAAGATTAAGAGCCTATTCTGGCTCCAACACAATAATACTCCTCCGACGTTCCCGATGGAGCATGGGCCGTCATAGATTAGCCAACCGACCGCCCACCCAATTTAGAGTGGGCAGCCTTACGGCTTATTTTTGCTGTCAGTCACCGCCTTGGACAAAAATTATTATAATAATCAGTCCCCCCTACAATATAGGAGAAAACATTAATGATGTGGGGGGTCATTAGTTTGTAATTTTCCAAAACCAAACTTTGACCGAGATGACGGTTTCTGCCAGTGTTGAGAGCTGTCAGAGTGGGCTGGTGGACTACTCCGATTTGGCAGGTGGACGTCTCTCGCAGTGGTGTGGGCAATGTCCTCTTTCATCGCTACGAAGTACTCTCTGTGTGCCAAAATTTAATTCAGCCCTATAGACTGAAAACGATTTATGGTATTTTAAGTCACCTTAATATCTTTTTAACAGTTGTAAACACGTTTTTAAATAACATGCCCATATGACCCCAAATAATGCACATCTGTTTAAAATATATAACATTTAAGACAATTCTTTAATAAATGTAGAATTGTTTTTTTAAATATTTTATGTAATGATATTTTAGAAGGTTCTGCAGCAAGACTACACTCACTTTATTTGGTGGTGGAGCAGAAATTTAAATATACGAATCCGAGGATTTCTCCTTGAAGTAATCCTGGTTATTGTGTTTGGCCATATTAGTTTACTTGGATTTTTGAGCAATTTTGGATCAGCAAAGATACGGCTTCCCAAGGAATCTTACCATAAGGTAAAATTAGGTTTTCTTTTAAGGGTTCAGTATTGTGATTCACTGCAAAAACCACATTCCGGAAAGTGATCCACCATGGGGTTCCAGTGATTTAGGTTAGGTTTTTGTTTTAAATAGTTTATTCTTTTGTATATGATATGTTATTGCGAAAAAACATTTTAGTTGTATCGCAGATTGCCAGCGGAGCACGCCTAATATCATATAATGTACCAATACTCCAGTAAAGCGATCACTCAGGGGGGCAAATTCACCAGCAGAAGATTTGTTTTCAGTTACGTATTTCACCTGACACAGCAGGCTTGCTCACCCATTATATATATATATATATATATATAATGTTATATATATATATATATATATATATATATATATATATATAATGTTGATGAGGCTCCACGAAGGTAATTTTGCCCAAATTAGATGGGGTACACAGGGCGAGAAAACAAACAAAATCCCGGTGGATAGAGGGGTCCGTCAGGGATGTGTTCTTGCTCCCACCCTCTTTTCTCTATATGTCAACGGTGTGGTCGAGCATCTGTTCAAAGATCCCTCCGATGAACCATCCCTGGCGGGCGAGCGTGTCCCCACTCTCCTTTTTGCGGATGACACGCTCTTGTTATCCAAATCCCCAATGGGCCTTCAGAAGCTCCTTAACAATTTTCAGACCTTTTGCTTGGAGCGGGGATTGGTCATTAATACTGACAAAACCAAATACTTGGTGATGAATCCCCCCAAAAAACTTGCCCGACCCCCTGTCCTGAACTCAGTACCCTTAGGTAGGGAGAGGGTATTTGATTATTTAGGAATACGCATCTCACAAACAATGCAATGGACCCCCCATTTAACCAAAATGCTTCTAAACCATAAGAGGGTGACAGGGGCCCTACTAAAGGAACAACGTCTCTGCACAATAAGACCGATAGCCCCGGTTGTAGACATTTATAAGGCAAGAGGAGTTAGTTCTGCTCTTTATGGAGCAGAACTATGGGGTACCCACAATATAGATGAACTTTCAAAGTCGGAAAACAAATTTTGCAGATCATTGATGTTGCTCCCCCAGGGCACGCCAACTCTACCGTTGATGCTTGATTTAGGCTGTCGTTCTATAGCTGATCTTGCAAAACTCCGGCCGTTGCTTTTATGGGCCCGGTTGTGGCGAGTCCCAGAACTCGCCAAATACGCTAAAGGGATGTCCGAAATAATGGCATCACCGGGATGGCATAAAATAAAGTGGTTGAGAGATGTAAAAGCTTTACTTATCGCTCTTGGACTAAGTGAAGCATGGGATAATAGATCATCTCCACCAAAGGCAACTCTAAAGACTTTATATTGGAATTGGGTTATGTCCCGAACATATGTTGACCAGTCTTTGGGAAAACTCACGGAGGACTTCTTGAAGTTCAAGGACTTACCCATTCGGGAACTCTATCTGGACATTATTGAAAAACCGTTCGATAGAGCTCTCTATTTCAAGTTTAGAGTTGGGACTCTCCCACTAAGAGCGTTTACAGCACGATGGAAATTTCCGGCACAGACAACTGCCTTTTGCCCTTTTTGTATAACTAGCACCGAGACCCTAGCGCACTTTTTGTTCCAATGCCCGGAGTATGTAAAACCCAGGAAAAAGTGGCTCAAAGCACTGTGTCGGCTTTTAGGCACTAGGTCACACATTGAGGCCTTGCGTATCTTAACGTCAGATTCACGCCCACTTTATGTCTGTGGTTTATCTAAATTTCTATCATGGGCCTGGTATCTACGTAGCAAAAGGCTTAAATTTAATGTTTAATTCCTTTTTATTGTTAAATTGTATTAATTGCTTTTAACCTGTGTAGAATGTATTTATTTCTTCGCTGAAAACTTATGAAATCTAGTGGTTCTTGTAAATGCTTTTTTAAAATGGAAAAATTTATTTATATTCAGCTTTTATGATATGTTTTTATCGAAATAAAGCCTTTTTGACTTGATATATATATATATATATATATATATATATAGATATAGATATATATATGTTGTTTTTCTTTTACTGTTACATCTTAAGTTTAGAAACGGTCTTTTTTAATCCCCATTACCTATTTTTAGATGCAACCTTAATACAAGGAACCAATTAGTGACCATACAATCTAACGTTCAGAGCGAAGCATGTATAAAATGCATATACAAACATAAATACACAAATGAGTGACAACAGAGGGCAATTTATAAACAACTCTAGACCCAAAGTACATCACCGGTTTAGGTGCACAGATAAAGAAGGCCCTGCCAGTATTATGACAAAAGAACACAGTACCCATATACCTAGGTCCTGTTAAGAATGTTCCAAGCTCGCTGAATGTAGAGGTAGAACGGGTGAATTCAATGAGGGTTTAATGTAACCTACCCAAAAATAATCAACCTTGCGGGTTAAAAGAGCAAAAAGACTAGTGCACTAAATACATCCATAATACAGCGATTCTTTGTCTCTAAAATAGTGTGGAATGGGGATTAGCTTCTAGCATCTATGCAAACTCACCCTTAGAAAGATGGAACCTTCCAATTTGGACATCTGATGCTACAGCAGTAAGAGACTCAACAGCCATTGCACTGCACAAGAAAGGAGAAGTGCGAATTAGTATTTGTTTACCTTTGGTTACTTTACATCTGCAAAAGGCATTCACACACCAGAGCTCTTTAATACATTTACTTTTAGAGAGTGTGCTTTGTGAATCGTGGACTAAAGCTAAACATCAGGTCTGTCAATCCCAGGGGGCTGGAATCTCTACCAGATGTGCAGGCTAAACAGTATCTTAATCATTTCAATTTACATCTGTTGCCTATATATTTATCCTACGTGGATACCCTGAAAGCCAGGCATGGATCTTGTCCTCATGGACCTATAACGAGACCTCCACCAATGGTCCTGACTCTCTTACTGGGGCTCCAATAGCCACCCTCAAGGGCATGCTTGCAGGTTCCATATGCTGAGGCAACGACAGCGAGGTTACGCAAGAGCACCCCTAATGTTTTTTCGAAGAGTAACCTGGAGCCTGAGATTGCTCCTCCCCCCACCCCCAGGTGATGGTGTACATGGGACTTTCCATTTTCTCTTCTTGGAGTGCACACTGTCAGGGGCGCCATAGTATTGCTTCCTTGTATGGGGCTACTCAAATGAGGAAATAACCGCTTTGCATTGCACATGTGCCAACTTCGCGCATACTTGGAAAAACCAAAGAGGCTGAAAAAGATCTGCAGCCTTCAGTAACGCCAAAGCTCCAGAGAAAGCGAAAAGCAGGTTTAAATGGCCACTCCATTCGTGTAAATTTTGGTGATAAACTCAGCTCTTTAGCCATCCTCATTCTGTCACATTGTTTCTCAATGTAAAGGTTGTTAGAATTAGTTTAATATTTGTCCTTTACCTATTTATTGTATGTTTTTTACAGTGATTCTAGGCCTACCTATTCGGATATCATGACTTCTCGTTTTGCTTTTCTCTGGCACTCTGTTTTTCCCTTAAGGAATTTGGATGTCTCCATAATATTCTAAACTATCCATTTCTTATAGATGCCAATGAGAAGAGGATCACAGGTTGGTAGGCAATGGGTTTGGCTGCAGCCAATCAGATCACTGTGGTTATCTCACCACTCTGTGGACCATCCCTCCAGAGAAGTGAAAGTAGTCTGAACACAGGAACCTTTCAGTGTTTGGAGCACTAAATCTTCTCAAAAAGCTACTTTACAGACGGAGCACATATTGTCAAGTTTTTAAATCTAATTTGTCAAGTAAAAAGGGCACATTTGCCAGTTTTGCATTTTGGCAATAGATTGTGTCTACACCTAATAGCGAAAAGCAAAACCGCATCAAACACATGGCACTGCCCGCGCTATTTTACAGGCTGCTCGGTTATTTCCAGCAGACAGTAAAATGTAATTTTGGTGGCCCCACAAGGATACTATACATCTGTCTGAGCCACTAGTCTCCTCCTTGAGTTTCTTAAATTGTTGACCCTGGACTAGGACTTTATTGTGGAAAGGATGCGGAATAAGGTGGGATTCAGAGAGGGGACTAGACGATCATGCAAACCGGATGATCCTGCAAACAGAGTGGGGGAAAATAAAATATAGCATATGTCAGTTCCTGTCATGCGCAGGACCTAACACTATGCTTTCTACAGCAGCCGCATTGATCAATACCAGGGCCTAGAAGAGAGAAGAGACTCCGCTTGAGCACTACCACAACAGCTAACTTAATATCTTAATTGGGTATCAACTCGCTCGCTGACGCATACTTTCTAACTTTGTTTGATAATGAACTTTAATATTGAATCAATACCTGCGTAACTTTTTGGATAGTTTACGTATCGTGCTGTGCGAATACTTAAGTGAACACTGAATGGATAGTACATAGAAGATAACACTCAATCCCTTTATTCAATTTTTAATCCTGGGTTGTGGGAGCCTGTTACACACATGCTTTTCACTACATTCAGTTGTGAGCAACGTTAGACTGACTCCATTTATGCATATTTACACATTCATACAGACCTATTAAAAAGGGTAAAAGGCTAGAGACGAACACAAGGTATCTTTTTACAAAATAACAATACACAGCTTGATTTTTTTTTTAAACAGGAAATGTATTTGCTTTCAACCAGATAATCTCTCAATTACTATTGAATTTGCGGTTCTATGCAACACACTTTAGCAGCTTAAACGTCATCTAAGCATCATTTAAAACCTGTAATCTACGTCTTACAGACAACTTTAATATGTTCGACTTTAGTAGTAAATTGTCTTTCTAAGCTGATGCTAGACAAGTTGAAAAGGTTTCAGATACTGGCACCTTACTCAGATCAGCTACTGACTGGGAGTATATCCTGATCTAAGATGAATATGTGTGTTGCCATATAATTTCCCCATTCCGCATGGAGCCCAACAGAGAGATGCCCTCACATCTTAAAGTATAGATTCAAAACTTTTGAGGCCAAAGCACAGGCATGGAGATGGCATCCTCTTACCTTGGGTTCTGATGTGCAATCTCCCGATCGAAGTGCCTGCTGCTCACAACTTCAGATCTCCACTCGGTATCTGAAAATATTGCAGAAGGCAACAATTAAAAATTAAGAAAAGGAGGAAAGCGAACATCCAAAGTAGATATCAGCAGAACACAGATTTCTTAATGACAAAGTGTCTTAAATTGTCAGAGTTCAATTCTGAGTGATATTCTTATTGACTCAAAACATAGAATTCAAAGTAAGATTTGTTGTGCCTCATAAATAAACCAAATTCATTGGAAGTGTACCTGGAATAAAATTGAATTACAAAACAAGTATTTGTGTCCTATCCTCAAGGATATACATTTATTTCAAGAGGAAACGCTTCACATTTACCTAAACTGCTGTATTGATACAGTTCAACTCATTCACTGTGGGTGAGATAAAATATTCAACCAGACTTGCAGTGTCTTGTTCTCATGTACAGTGGAGGACATTGAGGTCTAAGAGAAACGCTTCTCACAGCAAGCAAGAAACACAAAATAACCAGGAAAAGATGCTGGGAAGAGAGACTGACAGGAAACAGCAGTATATACCACAGCCTGGGGTTTAAATGTAAGGGTGGAAGCACCAATCTTGACCTCTCTAATATGCATGTGGCATGTGTCTTCTATGCTGCCAAGGTGACGCCATGCCATAGGATTCAGGTCTCTTCCAACTACCAAAGAGGTTGAAACATTTTCTAGGACTCTTCTCCAAACATGCCCCAAGAGAGGGTTGTCTAGGCCCTCTGGCGCTAAGGTCTGAAATTATTATAGTAACATGAGACAGAGAAGTCAGTGGAATGCAAACTCCAGCAACCCACTGAGCATTACAGGAGTATGGTGAGTACTGGTAACATCAGCCCTATGAGACTCACAGGAATAGTTAGTGGAACCCAAATCCTCTTCAATTATGAACAGACACTCTCAGGAACACTAGGAATATATTTTCAAGATTTATTAAAATTAAAATCTATCCTAGTACACAAAATATGAATTAGCAGTTACTATAACAATGAACAAGCTATTTCACATTGATTTATTAAAAGCAGAACAACTGGCAATACAAATATTACAGAATTTTAAAGTTTTTCTACGTTGATAACCACAACTCTTCCCTTCCCAAGGCTAACTCAGCTGATCTTAGCACCAAAAAGGGCCTACTCTGGTTTCAGAAATGGTCTACACCGGCATATCTTTTCCTACAGCAGAAGCAGTGTTCAAAGCTGCTATACTCATCTCTGCACTCCAGTGACTTTGATGAGCCTTTTCCATAGCCTTCAATGAAGAAAGGCGTTTAAAGCTACTGCATGACCCGCAGCCTGAAGTCCCTGGATCGAAGATACGCTCTATCTAATAATGCTTCGTTTCAGTTTATATACTGTATGTGAACATTGGATATGTTTTAAATAAACATTCAATAAAAAGCCATTCCAGCCTTTCAACTACTTCTATTCTGTGAAACATTTTTTTAAGGTTGAAAAACAATAACTGAGAAGTTAAGATATCAAATTATATGAAAGTTTTTTGAATGCTTAGGAATATCAAGCCAATCTAAAAACAATATATTCAAGCAAGCTGCAGTCTCACATTGCAGGGAATCAAATGCCTTAAAGACATTGGTAATTGTGAATTTCCATTTAGAACTTACATAAAAGATTAAAGTTCAGCATCAGACTGTAACCTTTTAAAATACTACTTATTAGTATATGCAACCATTATTTGCTCTTGGTAATGCAGCTTTCTCTGCCAAAGCAATTGCATAATTTTTCTTTGGTCACCGAGGATGATGGGACATCCGTCTATCTCTCACTGTGCCTAACAAAATATTTCAGTTAAATAGAATTCAATTCATAACATGGGATTCCTATATCGTAGCTACTGGAGTACACTTCTGAAATGGTCACACATTTGGCAACACTTGTAGTAATTACACCATGAACTATGGAAACTCAAAGGGCTATTGTGTAAGCAGCTGCCATTTCGGTAACAGTTCGCTATTATCACATTTTATACAGAAGTACTTACTATATGAATATCTTGTTTCTTTTTTCATTTCTCCATTTTCTTCATACTCCCTACAATAAAGTATTTAGGTTAACAATGTTAAAAAGGGAAACATGAACATTTTACTAGTAACTTTGTATATTTGTTTTAAACAATTTTTGCCTCTAAAGCAGCAATATCGTCTGCCAGATTACCACATGTTGTACATTAGAAACCGGACATTTAATTTACGTCTCATATGTGAGAATTTGGGAGTATGACTGGTAATTGACATAATTTGGGGCAGGAAAATGAATCTATCAGATACCAGAAACAAGCCATATCATGCACACGGCGCTTCAGTCAACATGACGTCCTGCATTGCTGCCATCACTCAGGCCTTTACTTTCATTTTCACAGGGATCACAAATCAGGAGTAGAGAAGTATTATCTCCTCCATGGCCACCCATGGTGCTGCATCAGTACTGCATTGTAAAACGAGTCACTAATCATTGCAAAGCGGATATTCAAGAGCTAGGAGCAGTGAAAGACATGCAACCCTCAAATTTTCATCTGAATTGTCTAGTTGTAAGAAAAGTGCACAATATCAAACTTACGTAAACCGATTTTATGGTAAAAAGCTGTAACCACTATTATATCCAGAATTGTTTTTCCTAAGGCCTTTAAATTGTGTTCAGAGCCAATTTTAGCAATACAGCTGCGCACATAATCCAAGATAAAAAAAAAATTCTAGTGCTATAACAATACAGCTGCAACCATCTGCTCCTTATGTTTTTCTTTATTCATTCATATAAATGTTAGTGTCCTTTTCTCAACATCAAATCAAAGATAGATAACCGCTCAAATGACATGTCCTTCTTCCAAAAACAAGGCCTTTATCAAGACACTGGTTGTGTTCCTCTAATAAAACTAGGTTTGGGATGTCAATAAGTACTTAATTCTTGTAGTGATGTAGGGCCAGTAGAACGTTTTACGGGATCACCCAAAAAAATTTCCTGGAGCATATTGCTAATTGTTCTGACAATTGTTCTTAACAATTGGAGAGGCTGAACTAGGTTTGTAGGGAAGGAAAAATGGAAGCAAGAATTTCCCGTTTTTATAACAGGGCAGAATGTGCTCATCAAATGCATGTGTAATAATGATAGACCATAACTACTATTACCGGAGGAACACGAACAGCACCTCCGTTGTGCTCCTCCAATGGTTGTGGTCAAGTGTTTATGAAGGTAAATGGGACGGTTAAAAATGTGAATGATTTGGCTACAATGGCGTGTATGTTTTCTGTACTCCGCAACTTATCGCATAAAGGAATGTAGCATATTCAAATTAAAGTATTCACCAACTTCAAACTGGGAATACATTTTGTAAATCCTGAGATACTTATTGTCACCATGAATTTGTGAGGGAGACTGCAAAATGAGTTGTAATTCTTAATCTAACGGCAAACTAATTATTTATAGGATGACTTGGCAGGTTTTATTTAAATGGAGAAAGAGGCATGTCTAAAGATTTGGGGAATATGTACTCCCCAAAAGGAGAGAAGTAAATAGAGCAGGATTAAGCAGAGCGTTGAACTGTGTACTTCACTCGCTTGTTAAAATATACACTTAGTTGCGTTATAGCTTCTGAAGGCATGGATAATTATTATTAAAAATGTTCTGCAATGATAGCTGCATAAATAGCAAAGTAAATTAACCAGGCAAAGTGCAGTATTGGTTTACGGCTAAAAGTACCCCATCAGATTATACATTCAGGATGTTCACTTCTAGGTGTGTTCTAAGAGGGTTAGGTCGACTTAATCTCAGGCAAAATTAGAGACATCCCAGCTCCTGTTCATACCAAATAGCGCCTAGAGAGAAACGTAAAGGCTCTGCATGTCTCAACTTGCCACACATTTTAATGAGTCAGTGAACCCGCAGCACAACTACACGATAGAGCCTTCTTTAGGTTTTTGTAGTTGACAAGTTGCAACTGAGAGGTTAGTCGAAGCTGGATGGCTGGCATAAAAAGCTCCTCCGCTATTGATTTGAATTTCTTGATTAGTGTTAAAGACACAGACGGCCACGTCAATTCCTAATGAAATCCTTTGAGACAATCAAGTGCAGCACCACCCGTTACCTGATAAATGTAGAGTGGAAGTGAAAAAAGAAATTCCATCAATGCAGGCCTTAATCAAATAGATTAACAGCTACCAATATAGTGACTCTCACTCATGAGGTCAATCGATCAATGGATACTCTTGAAGGTCAAGTGTCAAATCCCATACAGTCAGACCATTTCCCCAAGCCCCATATTCATCTTCTATGGCATTTTCAGCAAAACGTACTTGTGTAAATCCTGCTCCGCCGCATGCCATTGGGCCTCAGGTTTGTCTCCCAAGCCATAGCTATGCATCTCTTCGCCTCCACCAATCCCTGCTGGCACCAACCCAAGCAAGTATAGTCTGGAGCTTTTCCGATAGTTATGACATCAAGTGGGTTACAGGGCAAAATTTCGGATGAATTAGTTGCTTTGACAGTAATGTTGTGAGACTAATTATCGGAGTCACTAATTTCGAGTTCCTGTTTTTTTCCCTTTTCTAATAGTGTTAGTTTTCCTTTTTAGTAGATGGTGGTATTTTGCCGTCTAACTTTTTTGCTGTTTATTTTTCCTCACCCTTTCTTATAAATCTATATATAATTCTTTATTTATGGGGGATAACCTATACCACCCTTTATATCAATTCTAAATTTTCTTTATTTACCAATTTATTCACATTTTGTTTTATTTTTAGTATGCCTTTTTACTTTTTAGGTCGAGCTTCCGAAACAACTACATTATCTGGTTGCAAAAGACCAGATCCTACAGTGGGTTTGAAAATAATGACAACCGATAGTAAGCAATGGGTGTGCTTCACTCATGTGCTTGCTTCCTATTTGATTACTTGCATTGTCTCTCTTGTGTCTGTACCTCCACTGAAGCGTAGACTCTTCACTTGCGTCCTTCTGCTGCTCACTTTTAGGAAACTAATTTTTCTTTTTGCCTAAGCACTCTAGGAGAGTGCATGTGTTTTCCAGCTGCCTAACTCTTGTGCTTCTCCCCACTATCCATACTCATGCTGCTCTCCCTCATCTGTGTGCTTCTGCCTTCCACGTGTTCAACACTGCTCTCCCCCGCTTTACATTGCTCTCTTTCACCCATGTACTTCTTCTGGCTTTGACAACGTTTGTTATCTATAACTTTCTACTGTCCAATAGACCTTTATGTACATTTGTATCTTAACGGTTTTCCTTACCTTTCTATCCTATTTTGCTCATCGTTTATTTAATTATCTTTCCTTTTCCGATGTTTTGTATCGATTTATTTACTTACCAAATTTCTTTCTTGGGATTTTTTTCCTGCAATTTTTGGGCCAAAAAAAGTCACCGTCAAGTGAACTCGCAAGACTCCAGGATGGGAGCTAACAAGCTGAGAGCCATGTAAGGTATGCACTTTGTTCACCAATAAAAAAAACTGTCACTGTCATTTTAAGAATAGCACAAGGTTCAGAGTTGGTGATGTTGGAGAGGGTAGGAAACATTAACTTTCAATCGCCCATGAAGAATGCAACATCTAATTAGAATGACTTGGACAAAGAACATTAGTGTAGGCTGTTGGCAAGGCATCCATCACAATTTCCACGTAGACGGGCTTTTCAGGTATCAATGCTCAAAACTTAAGTGGTGTCTGTCTCCTTCAGTAACAAACTACAAATGTGGGTAGAATTTAGAGGGCTTTCAGGGTCTCTTCCTAAGAAAGCAGTAAGGCATACAATGTCAGATCTTGCAGGCCAAGCAATGTCATTACTACTGACTAGATTCAGTTAATTCTATCTCAGGTTGTTGTCCTGTGAAACCTTTGCACCATAATGACATTTCTTGGCCATGCATCATTCAAGTACCCAAAAAATGCTGACACGGGACCTCAAACCCTCGTCAAGGTAAACCTCACCTGTTTGCAGGGCACAGGAATCTCATCCTAGCAGTCAGTTAAGAAACATCATGTAAAGTACTGCCCAGGCCACATATGGCTAGGCGATTGCTAGACAAACCACTCTCCACCCTGTAGTGGGCTCCTCTCCGAGTCAGATGCCTCAGTCCTCCCCCAGGAAACGAGTCACCCCTCAGCTAGCTTCATCACCCTTTCCCTCCCAAACCCACTTAAAGTGTCAGACTGAATGTAGCCTTTGTGGTGGAAGGCAGTCTCACACATGCAAGGACTCTTTGGCCTCACCTGCACTACGCTCAATGAGGCCAACCTCACTGGCAGAAGAGTATTGTGGTTGAAAGTCCCTGGGGTGTACGTAATTTCACAAATCCTCACTGGCACAGCAAATTTTCAGCCCAGGAGATCCAAGCCCACAGTCACTTTACAGGCGATCCATGCATTTTTTAAAGGGGTTGCTCACCAGCAGAGAAGGGATTCAAATTCAATTGTTCTTCTATTATGGAGACGACAACAGGTGTGGCAGGTGAATAATAGTCAGAGGCTAAAGTGCTTTTCCTCAGCAACTCATGTTGGGGCTTGTCTACTCGCCCTCCTTGTTAAATTTGTATATGACATGATTGTGGCCCCATGCTGCTCCCAAAGTGCCCAATGGTATTTTTGACGCGTGAGACGGAGATGTAAGCTCTTTTTGAGCAGTGAGAGACATGTGTGTGTGTGCAATGTTAGTGTTTACCCTAGAAGCTGGGATACCCTGTAGCACAATACGGGCCTTGAGGTAGCCGAGTAACACTCCTCCCCTCCATCGCTGGGCAGCCCATTCTGGTCAAGTTGTTGTGTATCTGGTCTGGATCAACAAAGTCTTCAAAGGACGATGGTAGCCTGTGACCTGAACCCCCAAGAAGACAATCCCTCCATTTACATGGCGTTCCCTCCTTACTCACTGCTGGGCCCTCTCTTCAAAGAAACTATAGCAGAAGCTATAGAAACATTTTTTGCTACTAGATTAGATTTAGATTTACAAGCTTTATTCGATTTATCAATAAATCATAAAAGCATACAAATACAATTTATGCAGACAATTTAAGAACCGTTTTCATATGAACAAAGTTACAAAAATGGATAAAACATTTCTCCAAAAGTTAAAATCTACAGCAGTCATTTGGATGAGGGGCCTCGTTTTACACTAATCAGTCAATATTAACATGTGTTAGTTAACTCATTGAGTTTCTAAATTTCATCACTGACATTAAGAAGCGAGAAACAGCAAAGATGACATCCACATCTTCTAAAAGCAAAAATTTTAAATATGCAGGTTTACATGTTCTTATCCCCCAGCGTTTAAGTAAGGGTAGAAGAAATAATTTCCTCGGGCTGGTATACAGATTACAAAAGAACATGATGTGAATGTTACTTTGTGTTGAATGGTCGTCGCATGGACATATTAATTTCAATGAGGCCCAGTCATTCTGTTTCGGCAAAGTGACCAAGCGGAAGAAAATCCCTAGGCGCAGCCTAGTTAAAAGCATGCGAGCATAGGGTGCTTTTTCAATCCCAAGGTAAGATTGTAGGCCTTCAGTAGGGGTGATTTGCTGATAGCTCAGGGTTGTGCCTTTAAGTTTCTCAGTGTCCCATCTAGCACTCTCTAAGTGTATAGATAATAGTTTTTTAAGGGCCGGTCTAGTCAAGGTTTGTAGGGTCTCTGGTTCGTCGTAAAATTCCGAGTGTCCAATGTTAGAAAACATCGTTTGTACGTATCGCAGCCACTTGACTTTTGCTACACCGTCCAAAGCCATGCAGTCTTTTATGAGATTTCTATTCAATTTGCACTCCTCTGTGGTCCAAATCTTATGCCAGAGCAAACAAGGTGATATTTTTATGATGTCGCTAAGGTATTTAACGCCGGTCTCAATGTGAGTCATAAAAGTCGACGTGGTTTTGGACACACCTAGTAAGTAACAGATGAAAATATTCTCGCAAATTTGTAATGAGGACACATTCTCGAAACCCCAGACCTGCGCCATATGTGGCCATAGCTATACACTTTGCCCGGTAGATCTGTAACATTTCTTGAATGGGTTTACCCCCAATTTTGGCTGCAAAGGTTCTTAAGGCACCTATGGCACGGCTAAAGGCGAGTTTCCTAGCTGACACTGCGTGTTTCCACCTTCCCCACCTGTCAAACATAATGCCCAAATAGCAAAAAGTGTCTGTGATGGCAATCTTTTGCTGATCTAAATATATTGAGCATGATGGTCTGTTGTTCTTTTGGGAGCAGGGCATGGAGAAAGTTTTGGAAATGTTCACCTTTAAATTTCTTTTACCCATGTAGGATGAAAATTCATTTACTGCTCTCTGCAAACCTACTTTTGTCCTAGACATAATTGCCGCGTCATCGGCATATAAAAGAATGGGTACAGGCCTACCATTAACAGCCGGATAATCGCTTGACAGAGTTATTAAGCTTTCAGCGATAGAGTTTATGTAAAATGTGAAAAGCAAGGGCGCAAGTATGCAGCCTTGTCTCACCCCTCTGTTTATGGCAAATTTTTGTGAACATTGCCCCTGGGTCCCAAATCTTACTCTGGCCCCCGCTTCTCTATATAGTTCTTTGATAAATGTGAGGATAGCTGAGTCCACCCCGATGTCTTCCAGTGTCGACCAGAGCATCGCATGGTCCACGCAATCGAATGCGGAGCTGAGGTCGACAAAGGTAACAAATAGGTCCCCTTTTTTGGCCTGCGTATATTTAGAGACTAATAGGGACAAGTTTAGGGATTGCTCCAATGTCCCTAGTCCCTTTCGGAACCCATATTGGAACTCCGAGATAACCTTCTTCTCTTCTTCCCAGTGTTGTATCCTCTTAAGGACAATCCTGCCAGCAACTTTCATGAGTCCGTCCAATAGCGATATTGGACGGTAACAAGCCGGGTCGTCCCTATTCCCTTTTTTAAATATGGGGACTACGATTGCGTCCGACCAGGTGGTAATAAAACCGCATTTATTTCCCATATTTAATACATTGGTTAACAAGGGAACCCAGAAGTCCGGTTCTGATTTATAGAGATCCACTGGGGTGTGGTCAGGGCCGGGGGCTTTACCTAAAGGACTTTCTCTAAGGGCATCTTCCACTTCTAGTGTGGTAAATACCAGTTCAATAGGGTAAGGAGGTGCTGGGGAGACAGTTAGGTGGTTATCCTGAATTATGCTATCTGGGGGTGAATTCACCTTGCATGGGTTTGAGGCATTACCCTGTGTGTTGTTGGCATAAAGATTACCATAATGTTCTAACCAGAGCTCAGCCGTTATAGCCACTTCTACAGAATTATCTCTGTCTTTTGAGTTATAAACAGATCTTATAACTTTCCAGAAGGCATTGCTGTCCTTATTCCTGGTGGCTTCCCCCAAAGCTTCCCAGGCCTCCTGCTTCAGTTTCGCCCTCCGCTGTTTAATTGCCAGCTTATAATCGTATCTCGCTTGACGAATTTGAACTCTATCTTTTGGGTCGGCAGACAAAGCTTTCTTTAAGATTTTCAGTGTAGATGTACATCTAGAGTCAAACCACCCACGAGTATGCCTCCCCTTGTCTTTGCAGTTCCTAGTCAGTGCATTTTTTAAATGGCGCTGAATGTTAGAAAAAGCAACCATGATGCTCTTTGGGTCAGTATCTTCCTCTAAGCAGGCAAGTATGTCCGTGGAGCAAGAGGATAGGAAGTTTTGAAAGAAGGATGTTGGGTTCATTTTCTCCCATTTAATTACATACCCATTGGTCTTAGATAGGGTAACCTCAAATGGATATAGAACCCTACTAGGTTCCTTTACTTTGCCCTCCATGAGATTTACCCCGAAGGTGATGGGATAATGATCGCTCATGGGGTCGTCCCCCGTTTCCCAGAAGGTTATAAAGTCAGGATAGGTGGGTGATATCAAGGCAAAATCGATTGTCGTTTTACAACCTCTTCCATTGTACGTTGGGGCAAAGGGAACCGGGGGGGAGCATGCCTGGTTAATAAAGGTGAGGTCAAAGGTAAATATGACATTGTTAAGAAGAGACCCCATGTTGGTGTGGGAGAAGTGCAGAGGACTGTCCTCCCCGAGATCTGACAGGCCGCACAAACCTAGCTCAGAAGACGGACAGACGGAGCAATTAAAGTCACCCACCCACAACATTATGTGATCCCCCGAACCTTGATCTCTCAGTTTGTGAATATGATGGATCATAATATTCAAATTTGATTCCACCTCACTAATTGGCAAATTATTATAAAAATTCACAAGAATCACCTTTTGCGAAGTACCCCATTTAAGTAGTATGATTTGGAAGTACTGGTTGGATTGGAAATCGCAAACTTTTACATCCCCTACGTTAGATATGTATGTGCACAAGCCCCCCTTGTTGCGACCCTGGGCTGATGGCACAGCTGGGGAATGGAAGGTTCGGTAGCCCAACATGTGCACTTCCTCTATAAGCCAGGTTTCTTGTAGGCATAGGATGCCATACTTCTGCACAATCTCCAGCCAAGGTTTGTGGGTGATCTTACTACCGAGGCCTGCAACATTCCAAGAAAGGAGAGAGTGCATTGGGTTTCTAATTTCCTGTGGATGATGCCCTGCATTCCCCGTTGTGCCTATCCGAACTTGCAGGTGTGCAAGGTCTGCCTGTGGTTTGACCTGTGCAGTAAGAGGGTGCTGTTCAGGGGGGTTTAGGTCTATCCCAATGTGGCTTGGAACTTGGGGTATGGGCATTAATTTTTCACTCGGGACAGTTTCCGTTAGGGGATTTTGGGCATTGGTAAGGATTGGAGCGACACTAATTCCCAGTCAATCCACCTGATCCAGACATTCAAACCTGTTCATAGTGGGTGCTCCTTCCCACCAGTTGTTAAAGGGTTGCCAACCATCCCCATGTCCTTTCCATCTACGATTGTGGGCTATTGACCAAGCCCCAGGTGGCTCAACAGTCTGTTTTGGAGGATAGAAAAAGGTGAGGGGTCTGGTGACAATAGATTGGTCAGTATCCTGTGAATCCCATATAGTGATATGCTGGGCTGTGTGAGGGTCTGCAAATGAGACCACTATGCAGTCTCCAGGGATGGATTTATGGGTACGACCCACCCATGGCACTCTCCTAACCATTAGAACCCTAGTCCTAACAGTATTGGGGAGGAGCTGTCTATTGATGTTGAGCCAGTGAATCACCTTATTCTTTAGGGACCACTGGGTCTCCATAGAAAGCGGGTCAAGAGGTGGTACACCAGCCAGTATGACGACGTAGGGCCCGGCGTCAGGAGGAAGATCAATGTAGCCCCCACGAAAGTTCTGGCGGCCATGGTACTGGTTGGTTATGCGCGCAGTAGGGGGGATATTAGTCTTATTGGGCTTGTGGGCGGCCTTAGGGATAGGGTTGGGTAAGGTCTGGTTCTCGGAGCCTTTTGCCACTGGTATTGGGATTTTTGGTATTAGGGGAAAGGGAACGATTGGCTTAGAGCGAGGTTTGGGTATTGGGGTTGGCTTTGGTGGGGGTAGGGACAAGACCGGAGGTAGCATTTCAGGGGCAAGGGAACTAACGTTAGTTTCTGGAGCCGGGTGAATACCATCGTCATTCTCCTGAGGAGTACTCTCAGCTATATGAGGATAAGTTGCTTCCAGTTGTTTTAGGCTAAGGGTGGCCAGGGAGACTAAGGTCTTATCCATCTCGAGGAGATTATTCTCGATACGAGAGAGTCTGAGTTCCAGAGGTGAGAGTAATTGTTTTAATGTACCCCAGACTATCTTAAGAAAATCTTCGTCATCACCCCCCTTGTCTCTATCCCTCCCTGGCTCACTTTGCCCTCCCTCTTTGGGTTTCTCACCATATGTGGGGAGAGGCCCTTGAATAGGGTCAAGGACTACGTTAAGATTGCTGTGTTCCCTGTCCCCCCCTATTAGATGGTTAACCAAATTTGGCGCTTGTATGGTCTCCCCAGTGGTGGGTAGTGTTCGCCTATTATTAAAGAACTGCAACCTTGCAATTTTTTCTTTTTTGCGGGCATAAGCAGATCTTGCATTGTTTTTCTTTTTTTAGAGTTGGGCCATCTTTGTTTTTATTTTTTGCTACTGGGGGAGAAAGGTCAGGGGGGTCAGGGCTATCCGACAAGACAATGGCAGTTCCAGGTCCAGTGGGCGCGATTCCCTCGAAAGTTTTGGGGGGCACAGTAGTTAAGGTGGGTATGGACTCTAATGGAAGGGAAAGAGGTGGGGGAGCATGGTGAACATCGGCATGGATTATCAGTGGGGGAGGGCAAGAAGCATGTTGTGGAGATGCAGCAGACGCGATTTTCCCTAGGGAAGATTTTTTAGAGTTAGCAAAGATCTGGGAAAGCCTACGTGCCGTGTCAAGCTCAACTGACACCCTCTTCTGCATTTTAGTGATTTCAGCATCAATTGCTAGATTAGTCTTAACAAGGAAATCATCCAATGTCCCGCTGGGCTTACTCAGCCCCATTGCAGTTTTACTGCGACTGCCCCGTGTACTCATGATATATTTGAATTGCAGTACCCACAATGTACTTACTGGTGGAAAAGGGACGAGTCAGATAACAAGAACCAAGGGGGGTGGGCCAGGCCAGTCCTCTATGTCCTCGAACGGCCTCAAACGGCCCGCTCTTTGCCCGGTCTTCGCCCCGGCCCTTGCCCCGCGCGCGTCCCGCGTGCGCGTGGCTTTGGCAGATTATCAAGGGGAGTGACAGGAGGGGGCGGGAAGAGGACCAGCTGCGGCCGATCAGCGCCGCTCAGCAGGCTGGTCCTCGCAGTCCCGCCTCTGAGCTTGTGTGTTGTGAGGTGGTTGCAGTAGACGCGTTGGTGCTCCTATGCACAACAGGGGACCAAAAAAAACCAGGACCCTGACACAGTCTTGAGCCTGCGAGCGGCGCCCGCGGAGCGGGGGCCGCGAGGCGGTGAGTTAGCAGCAGGAAAAGAACAGGCAACCGGGACAGCACTCCCAACACAGCCAAAGGACGAACCCAAGCAGCACAGTCTCCGTAAGGTTTTAAACAGGTGGAGGGGGCGGGAAGAGGACCAGCTGCGGCCGATCAGCGCCGCTCAGCAGGCTGGTCCTCGCAGTCCCGCCTCTGAGCTTGTGTGTTGTGAGGTGGTTGCAGTAGACGCGTTGGTGCTCCTATGCACAACAGGGGACCAAAAAAAACCAGGACCCTGACACAGTCTTGAGCCTGCGAGCGGCGCCCGCGGAGCGGGGGCCGCGAGGCGGTGAGTTAGCAGCAGGAAAAGAACAGGCAACCGGGACAGCACTCCCAACACAGCCAAAGGACGAACCCAAGCAGCACAGTCTCCGTAAGGTTTTAAACAGGTGGAGGGGGCGGGAAGAGGACCAGCTGCGGCCGATCAGCGCCGCTCAGCAGGCTGGTCCTCGCAGTCCCGCCTCTGAGCTTGTGTGTTGCGAGGTGGTTGCAGTAGACGCGTTGGTGCTCCTATGCACAACAGGGGACCAAAAAAAACCAGGACCCTGACACAGTCTTGAGCCTGCGAGCGGCTCCCGCGGAGCGGGGGCCGCGAGGCGGTGAGTTAGCAGCAGGAAAAGAACAGGCAACCGGGACAGCACTCCCAACACAGCCAAAGGACGAACCCAAGCAGCACAGTCTCCGTAAGGTTTTAAACAGGTGGAGGGGGCGGGAAGAGGACCAGCTGCGGCCGATCAGCGCCGCTCAGCAGGCTGGTCCTCGCAGTCCCGGCTCTGAGCTTGTGTGTTGCGAGGTGGTTGCAGTAGACGCGTTGGTGCTCCTATGCACAACAGGGGACCAAAAAAAACCAGGACCCTGACACAGTCTTGAGCCTGCGAGCGGCTCCCGCGGAGCGGGGGCCGCGAGGCGGTGAGTTAGCAGCAGGAAAAGAACAGGCAACCGGGACAGCACTCCCAACACAGCCAAAGGACGAACCCAAGCAGCACAGTCTCCGTAAGGTTTTAAACAGGTGGAGGGGGCGGGAAGAGGACCAGCTGCGGCCGATCAGCGCCGCTCAGCAGGCTGGTCCTCGCAGTCCCGCCTCTGAGCTTGTGTGTTGCGAGGTGGTTGCAGTAGACGCGTTGGTGCTCCTATGCACAACAGGGGACCAAAAAAAAAAAAAAAACAGGACCCTGACACAGTCTTGAGCCTGCGAGCGGCGCCCGCGGAGCGGGGGCCGCGAGGCGGTGAGTTAGCAGCAGGAAAAGAACAGGCAACCGGGACAGCACTCCCAACACAGCCAAAGGACGAACTAATATTGGGTCCGTTAACAGTTTTCAGACGGTATGGGAGGCTTTCAAAGTATACATTAGGGGGGTGGCCATGGCTAAACACTCAGGGGTACTTCGCGACATTTGCCAGAGACTGTCGACTTTGGAGCGTAAACTGGGTGAAGTGGAGACTCGTCAGGCGTCCTGGGCAGGCGAGGAGACCACAGACGTAATGAAGAAATTATTGGAGGAGTATCGGGAGGCAGTGGACAGTGAAGTGAAACATCTTTTTTTTTCTTTTTTAAAAGCCTGTGACCTGCAGCAACAACACTGTGGAAATACTAAGTGCATGGCCTATGCCATCAATGGACACAATACATGTGTTGAATGATCATCCACTCTCACTGGTCTACTCCGCCAGAGGAAAGGGAAAGCTCAGTAGCAGTCCCAATGAGCTAGAGGACGGTCTGAGAAACATACACCTTCACCGGTTGCATTGTGGGATACCTGCCACCATAATGGAACTGCAGATACAGAGAATACTTATGGGATGTTCTATACCTAGAAACTGTAACTGGAGAACGACACACAAATTCAATTAGCTGCCCCCAAAATGTAAAACACTGCATCAGCTCCAAGTGGCAGATCTAATCTCAAATGCCACCATTTGTGAACATAAGCCAGCAATGTGTGCCAAATGTGATGTTCACCTGTAACTTAAAGCAGAAGTCCTGCCCACCAGTCACAGAAGGAAGAGAACCATGGGCAGGAAGCTTGTATGCCATTAGTCGGAACCAAAAACTAATTGTTTTAGAAATGACCTGAAGTAGGAGGAGATATTACCCTCCATTCTAATAATCTACTGTAAATCAGCTCAAGAATACCAATGGCCATCTGTGTGAAGTCCTGCAGTGAGGACCACTGACAGTGCAAAGAACTGCATAAAACCAGTAGTTGTCAGCCTGCCTGAAACTAAGAGCAACATCCCAAAAGAAGCACTCTCAATGCTCCCCATCTCACGATCAGTGGTAGGATCATGAAGTGTCGAGACCCCGCTACCAGGAGTGAAGGAAGAGATCATGCAGCTTTCAGAACTACTGTTGCTGTGCCGTCTGCCTGAGGCGCTCTAACTCCACCTACAATCAACTTACCCTGTTTGTACCTTGTTAATTCGAAGTTTATTTTGTTTTTTTACTGTGAAACCGCATCCGTTTTTTTTTCTTTTGTACACAAAGTTTTAATTTAAAGAATAAGGTTATGTATTAAATGTAATAGGTTTTAAATAATTTCAAATATTTAACACTACTCATCTCTGAACTGGTAAAAGCCCTTTCAACCGGTGAACCCTAAAACCCCCTGGATACCTGTTAACTGCTCTGGTGAGATTCCTGTGCCCCGTCCCGGAAACCTAAATACCCCTCGCTACCTCTGAACGCTGCCCATACCTTAACACTCAACAGTCCTAATTACTAAGTAACTCTACCCAGAACTGAAACCTAATAACCTATTTCAAACCAAACCATTACCCACTCCTGACCCCTAAAAAAATGACTTTCATTTAATTAAAAAAAAATAAAAAATATATATATTTAAATTGACGTCTTAATCAATATTAAATATACATTAAAATGAGAAGAAATTTGAACTAGATTATAAATTAACTTTTAATTACTACACATTAATTACTTAAAATTAAATGTACATTCATTTTAAACGTATACCACATATACATTAAAAAAGGATATATGAATGTATAATGCATTCCATAAATTATTTTAAATTAAATATAAAATCTTGTGAAGTAAAGGTCCGACAATGAAACCGGAGTTGTAACGACTACCAGTGTAATGACTCCAGATTTAAGGCATACAAGGAAACCATAACATGGCCTGTAACCTCTACCTGTAACCGTTGACTTTATATCATACGCTCTTATCCCTGTACCTTTAATCTGATACACACCATACTCTTAAATCCTTCATCCCTTTCAACTTATTCTCAATCCTATATATTCTGTGAACAAACACTTTGAGAAGTGCTCCTTTTCCGAAGTATTTATTTTTTGAACTAATAATTGGAAAGGTTATTTTCAGAAGTGCTATGTTCAAAACTATGAGAACGTACTCTTCCCCTTTGCTGTGTATTTTACAACAGTGCATACCTTAAAATACATGTGTGCAAATGTCACATTACCTCGGATGCTGCACCCCCAACCTGCTGCTATTCCAAATACCCTGTGCACTTCACATGAGGAACACATCAAATGTTTGTCGCAGTGTTCGCTGCGGGACACCATTCTCTGAATCCGTGGCACCCGTAGGTTCCATGAAGAGGTTGGCAACTTACAGATGAGTAAATAGTTTTCACAGTGAAGTTCACAGGGGCCTTCTTTGATTGGCAACAGGGTAGCACATCTGTATGCACATGTATTTAATTGTTGGAGAGAGCCACTGATGAGATGTAAGTGTCTGTGAAAAGGCGTTGCTATAGGCAGTCTGGACTTCAGAGTAACAGCAAAAATGCGCGGTTCCTTCTGTGAAAGAAGTGAATTTAAGGAATGGGTGTATATGCTTAGTCAGAATTGAACACTGGGACTTGGGCATGCAATTTTTACATTTGCCTTTCTTGCATCTTCAGTGGTTTGCAGAGTCCCGAAAAAGAAGACAGCCATTTAATTGTTATCAAAGGAACACTGGGACAGTGGTCTTGGTGAGTTCATTAAAGCGTTACCTGGAGTTCAGCTTGTACAGAAGTTAAGTCTATTGAAGGTTTCTTTGTGCAATTTATTTAGGATGCATTTGAAACCTTCTCTTTCAATGAGGGCCAGGACTTCCTCCACCGAGGTTCCAGCTTCTGGTTGTATGGTTTTTGGAACTTCAGGTGGTCTTTGAAGTAGCCTAAACTTTAGAGACACATTACTAGCCTTAATGAGTCCAGCTACTGCTTCTAAAGGACATGGATAATTTCTGTATTTGCCAGAATTAAAGCAAAAGCAGAAACAATAACTTCAAAAGCTTTCATCACTTACTTGGAGTCTTCATACTCTATCCACTGATACATCTCCACCTGGCGCTTCAACTTCGCACACTCTATCGATATCCCATAATTTGGATCAACAAGGGGCTGTCCAAAGAAAACAGAAACGCGTCAGTAATCTCAAGGGCAGGGGAACAAATCTACCGCTTGAAACAGAATGGCTAGGTTGTTTTGCATCATACTCGAGTTTCTTTATACAGACATTCACATTGTGCATTAAACACATCTGTTTGCTATTTTGGATACGATGCCCAGGCCAAAGCAATGGGAGCTTCAACTTATTTTTTTTGTAAAAAAATAAATAAAAATCTAATAAGAAAAATAGGGCTGTTATTCGCAAATACCTATTGCTGCAGCCAGTGCAACCAATTGTTTTAAAATATGTAAGAAAAACTATAAATTTGGTGGTGTGCTATTTTCACAGGCTGGTGGCAAAGTTGGAGAAATTGTACTTTCCAATGTCTGTCTTAAGCTGACTAAGCACAACAGAAAGTAGCACTAATCTACATTATGAGAGTTTTGACATTTTGCGTGGAACTACAGAACCACTGGGGAAATGTTTGCAGAGCAAGCCACAAACGGCAGCTAACCATTTTACTCAATTCAGGAACTAAGGGCCATATTATGATGGCGGCCGGAGGAGCGTCCAACTGCCATCGCTGTGGGCAGGTGACCGTCCGACAAGGAGTCAGCGGTCCTACCTGCCCTATTAGGATAAGACCGCCTTGCAGGCTGTTGTAAAATGCCTTTTTCTACTGCGGCTTGTGCTGCAGCCCGGACAAAGGCCGCAGCATAATCCTCAGTAGACAAAAACACTTGTAAATCATCTGCCCCACCCCCCATGGCACTTTGCAGTGTCCCATGCAGGGCGGGGCCCTTGCTTTTGGCCCCAAAATCCCTTTCTAACTGCCTTTTAATGGCGGCTGGACTGCCATAAAAAGGCAGTCAGAAAGGGATATCCTACACACCATGGCAGTGCCTTCGCACCACCCCCATTGTAGGGATTAGTGTCCGATCACCGCCCTAACAGGCTCCTTGAGCCCGTCGGAGGTGTCGGTCTGTACCCCAGACCACTGCGGTCCGGCTGTCCACATCGTAATGCGGCAGTTGGACCGTTTGCGTGGATGTCGAGGGTACCGCACCGAGGGACTGTCAGAGGCGGTCCCACTGACATCAAAATGAGAGCCCTTACTGTTGAGATGTGTGACATATAGTTACATTTGCCACTCAAAAGACACATTGCATATCATGGTCAGTGTACACCTACCATTACATATATTAGGTGTTGCAGATAATGACATACCAAGAGAATTATTATTAACTTCTTCAAACTTTAATATAAACCTTCATTTGGTTTAACCCCTTGCATGCTCATGACGACCCCCGGCCGTCATGAGTCACGGTGGGCCGTCCGAATCCCGCCCACTATGTAAATCGCCCGCACAGCGTGAAAATTCGCGGCACATGCAAGGGGTTAATTTCCCTACATGCCATAACATTGAAATACTTGATATTAACCTGAAATTAGAATTTGATTTAATCTTGGCATAAACCAAGAAGGCTGGCGTGCGAATCACCTCGTCTCTACCTTATTATAAACCACTCTTGCAAGCATAATTTAGGATTACCAGCAAAGTTAGGGTGCTATGTCACCGATCTAAAAATGGCAAGCCTTTGCGTTACATAATCTATTAATTTTTTACACAGAAAAAAAACCAGAGGTTAAAGTGATGTTATATTTAGTTATGATAACAAGATGTTAGCTTACGTTACAAAAGTCCCCTGCAATTTCAGTGAAAAAACAAAGTGTAAAGTGATGTGATATTTAGATGTTCATGTAACAACCCAATATTAGTATAATTTTTTTAATTTATTTTTTACGGAAATTTCACCAGTTATAGTTTATAGAGCTAGCCATCGTGTGCGCTCCGCCATGCACTGTTAATCACCTCACATATTTCATCACTCATGACACGTTAAACTGCATCATTGATGACATCCCTGATGCAGGAGCCGCAATTGTAAACGCAAGCTGTTTACATTTGCCTAAATGAGGCCCACAGGAAAGCAGAGAAAAGGGAAAGGCCATTACACAGTAATGGAGAGTTAGTAGGTGAACCACTAGGGGGTGCATGGCTCAGTGGCGCTCTGAATCAGCCTTGCATTTTGCAAATGTTATGTTTCAGCGTGTGTCGCTCTAGCAGGAAAGCTGCTTTTGAGACACACCATCTCCATCAGGTAGGTTCCCAGTAAGTACCATGTTCGTCCCCACCCCACAGCTTAGTAGAAGGAACAGACCGCACCCACCTCCAGGGCCGTTTTACCAGCATTACAGGCCCCAGGGCAAAGCAGTGCACTAGGCCCTGCCTACACAACCACTCACAGGAATAAAAACGTTTAATGGAAGTTCGTGTTAAATTCTGGTCTGCATGGGGCCCCTATGCTCGTGGAGCCCCGGGCAACTGCCCAGCATGCCCATGCATTAAGACAGCTTTGCCAACCTCACAAATCCCTCCATTCTGTGACTTACACTTTCAGGTCCAGTATTCTGAGATTCTTAATTTTTCCACTAAATACAGCCTTTGCTTTTACCTGGAACTGCTTGTCCATCATTGAATACACAGGCCAAAGTGGTTTTAAAAGTATGGTTACTCCACGACTGCCATTTTATCCACACGCTTGTATTAAAAGCACATTTGGCCTACCAATAATGGTTGACCATTCTTTTCAGTAACTTCGATCCATGTGTACACGTTTGGGACCACCACAGTCTGGATGATGAGCGGGAGCAGCATTTTAACAAGGCACTAGGATACTACAATACTTTATTACCAGAGGCTGGGCAGCTGCAAAAAAACCTCAGTGTCGATCAAGCGCTTGTGATGAGACCCTCATGCCAAAAGATAGGGCTCAACAAAAACCTAGAGGGCTGGTTTTAGAAGACAGTCATTGAACAGCCAACAAAACATGAACACTGTTTGTGATGACAAGCAGGGGCACTGGAATAACACCCACCAGGTGCACCAGAGACAAGGGTAGTAAACACAAGCTTGCAGAACAGCCTTGACTGCAACTGGCAATTTATGTAACATCCTCTCTTCACTATAAGTGTCAATATTTCACAGACATACAGGGAGGCTTCCTAAAGTCGACCTGGTAAGAAAAGTACCAAATAATGTCGCTTGTTAGTTTATTTAGTCCTTCTTGTGCACCGCACCCACTTCCAATTCATCAAACCTGTTTTACTGCATGCACTTGAGACTGAAGAGTGTTGCTGTCCCTAAAACTGGGACATGGTTTTCCCTCACCAGACATGCAGCTATTGATAGAACTCTCAATCTCAGAAGGATTTTCAGCACTTGAGCGTATTTGTAGCAGAAATAGGAGGTAATACCATGACAATCTACACAGCACTGCACTGGAGTCGTGTGAGAACGGATGATAATTGGTTCTGAGGATACGATCAGCTGATTCAGAGGAAGCGGGTGACCTACTGCAGAACACCAGCACACTGAAGACATACACCACATAGGTTTCCATTGTGGTCCTCCGGTGGCAAAAACTGAGCACATTTCTTCATTTAAGGTTAGCTGCTTAGAGAGGATTTAGCCTCAATATGCCAAAGCTCACCTGTCTACCGCAAGCAAACTTGCAATGGCAACTCCGTGCAGTATGTGTGCGGTTGAAATGTGTTATTAAACGTGGTCTTGCACTGCTCTAGTCCAGGGTTCTCCAAAGTTGGTCCTGGAGGGCTGGGTTCATGCCAGATTTTTAGCATATCCCCATTTAGATTAATGTAGAGGTCTTAAAAAATATGGCATGAATCCGGCCCTCCAGGACCCACTTTGGAGAACCGTGCGTAGTCCAATCGTCTTGAGAACTGGACTTACAGGTGAGCACAAAATGGATTTAAGAGCAAAATGGTGACTGCATCATAACAACCAGCTCGGAGGAAGACCAAGGAAAAAGGTTTGGTCACAAGTAATAAATAATATTTGATGACAATGCAAGACCTTCACTTTCTTGATCTTTATATCTTTACTAGTAAACTGAACATCCAAATCAATTATGCATCAAATAGGATTTTATTCTACAGGTGACTGATGCAAACACACACCAAGTCAAGTAAGTGTGTCTTACTCATGGGACCATGAAGGTATGTCAATAAATATTATTACACCATCTGTACGGCCTTTGAATCCAATCGTGTCAGACAATTTGTGCAACAAGCAGAGTCCTTGTGGAAAATACGACAAATGGTCACGCTGGGCAAGAGCAAGTGAAATCCGAGAGAATGACTTTGCAGCAGCCAGTGCATAAACACTTGTCTCTAATCAGTTCCATTGAACTACCACTTTTAAATTGTTATGTATTTCTCACTTTTTAATTTTTATTGGTTTTAAATAAGAATGTTTTAAGAATTTTGGAATACTTTATTGCAATGGTTTTAATTAACTATGAAAAATAAAAATAAACTTTCAAACTATGTCAGGAAAGTGGCCCTAAACAGTTCCCACCCAAGATGTTAAACAAGTGCAGAATTGAGTAAGGCAGCGTAGAGGGTGTTCCGAAGGAGTTGATAGATTTTATAAGGCTTTTTTTTTTGTTTTTTAGAATTGGGAGAACTTGCCACGGATCTGCCAAAAAGATCTCTTCACAGTAGCTCTAAAATGCAGAGAGGGAAAACATGTGCCAAGTATCTCTGCATCTGCTGCACTCTTCACTCCACTTTGTTTTAGCATGAACTGCTTTTACTGGTCCCTGGTGAGGAAAATAAAGTCGCACCACGAGTCTTAGATGTACGATATCAAACACAGAAGATAAAAATAGGTTTTGGAGCAGCCGGTGCAGATGCAGTGTTCTGGCCTGCTGGGAGGTTTATTTAGAAAGATCACAGGGAGAGAGGTGGCGGAGTCCACTCTCTTAAGTCATTTTTGGTAACACTGACTGGGAAAGGCTGGCGACAATGGTGCAAATCTGGACTAAATAGACTGAATCAATGCCGTCTAATTTTATAAAGCGGTTCTGCAACCAAGCATTGGTTTTGAAAATAAAACTTCTGCAGCTCGAACAACCAACTTATAACACACAATTTACAGGAAGTCTGAGACACATGGGCCAAATTCAAGAAGTATGATGTAGTACTCCTCAAAGCACACCCCATCCTAATCTGTTCTCAGAAGATTCGTTTTCACTCTTCCATAGTCTCCAGTGACCATCTGCTGCCAAAGCTAAAGGCAGGTCTCATGTCCTCATGTTTCTGGCCTTTGCTGCAGTGCTCGACAATCAGCCACTCCCTTCTTCTCCAAATGCTTAATTCTATCCATTTGTTGGAACTATTCCCTGGCAATTCTCCAACTTGGTTCTCATGACACAAGTTAGTATCCATCTGAACTATGCACCCACTATGCAATCTTAGTAACTATGCATCTTCCGATCTATACAGCACAGCGCGGAACTATGGAAAATCTGTCAGCTGTGCTACCTTTGCCTGAAAAAGCTGAAATGAGCTCATTGTAATAGTTGCAGTGGTGCTATGTATCCCATCCTCTGATGCCGCACTTTCAAGCAATCAAGTTTTGCAGTGTGCGCAATGCAGGCAAATTAATCACGACTTCAGCCAGTTCTGGTAACAAGGGGCAGTACCCTTGCTGATGCAACTAAAAGACAGCAGTGCCTCATCTAAACAAAAAAACAAAAAAAGGGCAGGTCATAGAGAAACAAGCTTGAAGTGTTTTTAACTTACTGAAAGAATCATAATAAAAGCAACAATGTGCTGCTGTTAAGACTGGTGTCTTTAAAAAACATTTTGACCATAAAGTTCTCCTTTTATTTGTTCATATGTGATGAGAGAGGCGACGTTGTGCCCCCCCCCCCCCAGCTCCCCCCCCAAAAACTCATTTTCATACCCCATTTTCATTGGGATGTTTTGAGTCCAGGGGGAAAACGGTTTTGACCTGAATTAGTAATTTCTGTTCAGTTCTGCATCCAAAGGAGATAGATACCTTTGCCCCACTTTGAGGTGGCCACTGGGTGAGATATGGCTGCTGTCTAAGATACCATCAAAGGGATTCCCAGATACACCATGCATAGTAGGATTAGTGCAAGAACACAACCTACTAGCTCTCTGCCCTACATTCTGCTTTCTAACACATGCACATGGCAAGACTCCATCTTGTAAAGGCTGGCATGACATGCAAAGGACATTTCACTCACTTGCCCACTGCTATGTGTATGGCTTAGTAGTGCTTGGAGCAGATTCTGCCAAAAATACGTTTGATTGTCTCCTCTGCCCAGACACCAGTTTCTTATCTGGCAGAAGTCCACACTTGGGCAGTTGGAGGCGACTAGTGAACCTTTTCAAAGAGGACTTGTTTTTATTTATTCCAGTATATAAATGTAAGTGGGACTAGTCTCGGCGTACACTGGACGAAAACCAAAATGTCCCTGGAAATCAGTTTGAGGAAGTGGAATAGTAGGCTAAGCCTAATACTGAATTATTTTCAAAATCCATGGTCTCATGGCCCTCTCCAGTTCTATAGAAAACAGCAGTACTATCTAATGACGTTTTCACAACTCAATAGTCTTCTTCACTCCCAGATACTATAGTAGAACACTTTATTTAACAACTTTCACTCATTAGCCCTTTCTCACAGTGAAAAGTTCAAAAAGCACCATTTTGCCAGATCATTCACAAAGTCTCCTACATCTCAGATTTCTGTAATCCCCCAGAAAGAACAGGATTTAAAAAGCGGAGGGCTAGTGATTTGACTATTTAGGAAAATAGGGGGCAAAAAAAACAGTTAGCAACTTTTAGTATTGGACAGATTTAGCCTTGGTGTTAGAATGGTGTGTTGGTGGGGGATGAAGGTAAAAGGTCAATGCAAACTGCCAGGATAATGGTTTGCTATTGTTGATATTAATGTGGAAGTATGTGGGAAGAGACTGGATGTGGTGGTGATGGTGTGAGGTATGGAGAGCTATGACTTGTGTTTTGCATAAGAATGAAGGGACCCAAGAAGGCCAACTTTCTGTGTGAGTTGTTTTGGCAAGTGGAAGAAGGTGGCATGGTGTAAATAGAAAGCAGCTGGTTTAGTTAAGTAAAGCGGTGATGTATGAGAGCCGCAGTAGTCCGCATTGAAGGCTGCCGTATTACATATAAACCTAGGAGTCCACAAGCAGAGAGATTCTGTTAGGATGTAGGATTCATGGTTATATAGCTCGAGAGTTTGAAGAGTTTGGAGTTGTGGTGGTTACATAAGGAAATGGTGTGGTACCTTGTTTGAGCATCTCTGGCACAGGGATTGTGCATGAGGGGAAGATGTGGAATGAATAGGATGGACAGGTGAAGTGTGGAGAAGAGAGAATGACCTAGCAGACCACAGACTCTGAAAATTGAATCTCTTATTGATCAGAGACAGCTTCAGATACCTTCAGTTATGCGAAGCAGAGTCTAGTAATATTATTATTTAGCACTCCACTGCTGTCTTGAAGTGCGTTTGCCACCATTTCAACAAACAGATTGTCAGACGTACACAATATCATCTATGTATTTTTCGAGTCTCTATACCTTTGATGTGCTGATTATTCCGGCCAGATGGACCAGTCTCCCCTCGTTCTGTGGCTCCACGCTGTTGACCGTGTCCAGAGACACCACAATAGAAAGACCTTCATACAAAGAAGCGGCCGTCTTCACAGCTCGGCCCTGTGGTCAAAGAAACAAAGAGGACTAAACATCTGCAAACACCTGCAAACACCTGCAGAAAATGCAAACTTATGAAAGACAAGGACTAGATCCCTAAACACCAGGAATCTAGTCTATAACCATGAGATAATAGAACCAGCTACAATATCAAATCCAAGCAAGGTATCCGCTTTTTTAAAAGAAAAAACACAAACTGATTCTAATGCCCAAAAAGTAAAGGATTAAAAGAAAATTTGATTGACTTTACATTTTCAAACTGATTCTAATGCCCAAAAAGTAAAGGATTAAAAGAAAATTTGATTGACTTTACATTTTTAAAAGAGTAATCACATGAAGAGGCGGTTCTACGTTATACCGTACACATTTACAGGGGGCCAGATGCCAAGAAGGTGAAAAATAAGCATCGGAAGCATCAAAGACATAAGATACTTTTGTTACTGAAAGTTTATTTTTGATATTTTAGGGGATTCTGGGCCCTACAGAAGGACATGCAGTGGGGAAGTAGTGGAAAGGGCGGTACAAATAAGGCCTTCAAAACAGGAAAGAAAAGGGCATCAAATGAGTTCTCTCTCAAGACATGTTATATTAGGTACAAATCAAAGAGAAAAGATAAAGGAAGCAGGTTCAACCTTTGCATACTAAAATGGTATGGATGGGCATAAAGGAAGGATGGCATGGGGGCTCAGGGGTCACCCTCTACAATGCCATTTTCTACTCATTTTCAAAAAAAAAATATATATAAAAAAAACAAGGCAAGAGAAGGCAGGTTGGAGAAGGTGATCCAAAAAGTACATAAATAAATAAATAGAATAGCACAAGGAGGGCAAAATGAAGATCATGGTAGGTTGAAGTTAAGGAAAGCAAGGTAATGACACTAATCCACCTGGAACAGAGCATTATAATGACCATTTTAAAGGAAGGCTCTCATCACATATAGAAAGGGGCAGAAGAGACTGTTTAATTGGAAGAGTGAGGGCTAAATTGACAGCAGATTCAGAGGAATGAGTAAGGAATTTGGATAAAGGAACTGAAGATGAGGGAGTAAAGGCAAATGCATCAAGGATATTCAGTGATCAGAAACTGCAATGTGGCAGGCTGCTAGTACAGCAGAAGAGGTCACAAGCCAGCTCTGAAACATCTAGAAGTAAGAAAAAATAACACATACTCAACCCATACTCTAATGACTTAAAAATGCCACCATCGTCCGGGAAGCTAAATGATGTTACCCACATTTGCATACTACACTTGTGTTGGTTTTGTAGTGTTTTGAGAGTCTGGGTGGCATTTACGTTTCTTGGATTCTCACTGAAAGGAGTCAAGGTGGTCTGTAGCCATTTTATTTGATGTTAAGATTTGTATGTCCAATATATTCTTTAGTATTAGTTTCTCTTAGAGAGCAGGAGGCTAACATATCCAGGACTGTTACAGATTAATGAGGTGCACTAAGTGCATAGATATGCGTGACAAATGGCTCGTCATTTCTGGTGCTCTGCTGTGACATCTGGTAGTCCACTGTTTGACTCAAAGAGGCTGTTCTGTTTAAAGAGTATAGGTAGCGGATTTAATTGCTTAGATGCAATGTTATGCATGTTAGAGTGTGGCATTTTTCAGGGCCGGACTGGCCGTAGCGGGCATCGGGCGTTTCCCCAGGAGGCTGGAGGGGTGGGGGCCAGTTTTGCCACCGTGGGAGGAAGGGGGGTGGTTTTGTAGCGGTGCTACAATATCAGCCTCCAGTAACAAAAGCAGCAGTGATTCACACTTACACAGTCCCCCCGGTCTGAGGGCTGGTCGGCAAAAATTGCCAGGGCTGCTTTGGGTTCCTAATCCAGACTAGAACATTCACAAAGGTGATATGTAGGTTGGTGAAAGAATGGGAGTGTGGCGTTGAGGTGGAAAAGCAAACATTATCACTTTGGTGCTATGGTGTGCACATGATTCGGTCTACAGGTCTGTGTAATCTCTTGTCTTCATGAAGAATCAAGTATAGATATAATGGAATATGTACGGTGGCAACTCGTAGCCAACACGATGACTTTGGTGCGGTGTTGTACACACGATTTGTGCCATTCTGAGGACACAAAGGTGCAGCGGGTGTGTCCAATTCATTCTGTCAGTGAAGTACAGAATATACATATATCTGGGTGGGGCTGAATAAGAGGCAATGTGGCAAGTGCTGTCGCAGGTTGTGTTATAATTGGTTATTTTTCATTTTGGAACAATGATACATGCCGTTTATTGTGTTTTAGAGGATTCTGTGGCATATTTTTGCTTAGGGAGTTGCGGAGTTCATCATGAGAGCCAAACGTAAGGCATATTTGTGCAGTGCTAGATGCTTTTAGACCGTCTCCCCCTCAAAATTAGCGTGGGAATGAATGTTAAAACGTCAACGGTCGCAGCTAAAAGGTGGGTGAGCTCTCTAAATGTTTGGTTACGCAGAGGGCCAACCCATATAAAATACTTCAGCTCTCTGGTTGGCCAGAAGGGCAATAGGTTGAATTATAGCCCGTCTGTCTCTACTACTATGCCTACCTATAAGCTAAGCTTCCTTTACATAGGTTGCCCACCCAGATTCTTGAAAAACATCTGTTCAAGAATACTGTTCTCTTACATTTCAATTTCTGTGCCATTCATATTTACCAGTCACTAAAGAGATGCCTTATGTAGACAACAGATATAAAAGGTACCGCAATAAAATCATTGGAGCTTCATTAGTTATGACTGGGAACGTTCTTAATAAATTTGAAATGTTTGATATCTTATTGCGGATTTATATTCCAATGCTCAAGAATAAGAGGTAAAACAAAAGAAGCCTATGATACATTCTCCTTGAACTGAAGGAAAACCAGATGGACCCTTACAGCTGAGAGCCGTAGAGAACCTTGCTATTGATGGAAATACCTAGTTTATGACAAGTACTTATGTGCCAGATGAACTAACACATTTTCTTGTCGCAAACTATGCAAAAACCAATAAATTGTAGGGTTTGCAACAAGAAAATAAGTTTTCTTTAGTAAACTGAACACTTTTAGCACTTTCGTACCATGTCACCAAATTAATAATGGGCTTAGGAAATCATAAGGAATCGCTATTTTGAAGTAGAGTACTTAGGGCACCCCTTCCAAATAGTGAGTTTTTATTATGGTATGTATTAATGTTTGGCAGCCAAAGTGGACCACTGAACCACTGCCTAATTGTAAAACAATCATTTTAGTTTTTTTGTAAATGCATCCTATTTTCTTTTAAGAAAAACGAGCTGCAGTTAATAAAAACAAATTGCTTTTTTTAAAAAGCAATTAGACATGGTGGTCTGCTGAACCCAGAAGGTCATCATCCCTGCAATGGCAAAGAATCATTGTGGGTCGCATTTAGCAACCTACCTCATTATTACTCATGAGGTAGGTTGAATAGTGACCCATTGAGATTCGGTATTTTGGGAAACGACCTATAAGTACATACGTCGGTTCACAAAATACTCTTGGAATTCGCTTAAAAGTCCATGTGCAAAGTTCGATCACTTTTAGTGAATCCAATGTACTTAATCTGGCCACATGTTCCTACTCCACAGTGTAAATCAACCTGCATACTTTAATACAGGTTCTTCAAACTGTGGGGGCGGGCACTTTTTGGAGCCCTCACAAAATGTCTCGCCAGACCAGCACATGCGCTGGGTCAGGCGAGACCTAATGAATGTGTCTCATGTAACGCAACTGGTGCTATGTAAAGCGCTTTGATACCCGATTCGGGTCAAGTTTGCGCTATATAAAACTCTTTATAAAATAAAAAACAATTATACACCTAACAATAACAATAGCAGATTTATGATGTGGTGCGAGTATTAAATGTGGCTGTTGACTTGAGATCGGCGAGGATGAGATCGGCGAGCATGAACGGACATCCTTTTTGGTATGTCTGTAAATTTAGACAAATCGGTCCAGCGATTATTTCTCCTCTCATTGGACTTAAGTGGGTGAGGCTCTCCACTCTGACACAAGGTCCATTAGAGCAGCAACAGAAGGCAAGCCATCTATTGTGGTGGTATGAAAGAGGAAACGCGTGCCGTGACTTTGTACCACAAATCCTCATGTTGCAACAGATTTGTGAATAAGCTGCATGCAGTTATGAACACAGGCAGTATTGCCTGACATTTCACACGGTTTGCTGCATTTGATCGCTCAGTTGCAAGGTTCTACCAGCCTCACGCACTGTGAGGTGTCTGTGCTATTATATTCAAAAAACAATACAACAAAAATAAACATTTATTGGAAGGACTCTCAATTCTAGGGTTGGAGTCTGTGGCAGAAGCGGTGAAAGCCATGTTAAAGGTGGTTTACAACATAAAACTGCAGTGATGCAACTAAGCGTAAAACACAAACAAACATTTGTGGGGAAAATATGTACTAGTAGTCCTTACCTCATTGGTAAAGTGAATGTAAAATGAGAGACTGAATACCACGAGCCCAATCAGCATGCCTCCGGCGGTCTCACTGAGTCGCCCCAGGAAGCCTGGCTTCTGCCTGCTAGTAACTTTGACATGTTCTCCTCGGTCACCAGCATCTGGAAACTGAAAAATGAATAAAAAAGGAAAATGTGAGTATTGTGGCAATTAACGATTGATATAACAAATTAATTGCTTCTTAAAAAGTCTACATATCAGATAACAGAGGCATAGCTGAGATTCAAATTAACATTTCAGGATATCCCTTAACTCTCCCCTAACAGACTTTTTGGGTAAATTATATTTTCCACTACTATGAAAAATAAACAGTTGCATTAACACATGGCTATTGGTGATCACAGAAACCAGTCTTAGATTGATTTCAAACTGTTTCCATGTGGGTCACTAAAGTCCAAGACCACACAAGAAATAAATAAATAAGTCGATGATGCTTCATGTGACGACGCTTCATGTGACAGAGCTTCTAATCCTTAAACAAACTGAATTCTTCTGACTGAATTTAAAGTGTGTCACAGAGTCACCTGGTCGTATATAATGTGGCTACTCAGTCCTGCTTCCCTGCACACCTGCTTTCCCAGTTTCTCCAGTAATAATGATCAAACTCGCATATGCCATACATGTGATTTGTTAATTATAGTCGTATGTGGGGTTATGGAGGCGTTTCCTTATATCAAACAGAATGGATCTAGGGCCTCATTAAGAGTACAGCGGTCCACAGAATCGCCGTACTTGATGTGGCGGTCCGACCACCGCCACATTGCGGGCCCGCCTGCAGTATTAGGAGTGTGGCAGTCGGACCGCCACTGGACCGCTCCGTTTGCCGGGATCCAGGATTGTCCAGCAGTAACACAGCTGTCAGGAGCACTTATATACTGGTGGTGCTGATGCGGAACTACCGAGCATATTAGGAGTTGCCTGCCCACCGCCATTTCCTGGACGGTGAGCCCGCTTGGAAAAGGGTGGCGGAGAGGCAACTAAGGGTCCCAAAGAAGGCCCCCTGCCGTTCCTGGGGGTGCATCTCACACCATGCAGAACGTGCTGCAGGTGCTCTCACAGCGGTGGTCTGAATGTAAGGCTCTCCTATGAGCTTAACAGACCACCACCGTGAGACCACTGCAGCACTGCCTGCCCGACCTGGATTAAACTCTGAATTCGGCGGGTGGGTGGGTGCACCACGGCTTTGGCGGTCCTCCAGCAGACAGCGCCGTGGCGGCACTGCTGGGGGACCACCAAACTCATATTAAGGCCCAAAGTCTATATCACTTTTTCGATCTCAATCCCTAAATGAATAGAGTCTCTTTCTGAAGTGATGGAGTTATGTCTATAGATAAGTTCCTACTTCAGGCTGTTGGAGGTCTTAAATGTTAGCCTCCAACTCAGGAGGTCAGCTTGTCCATAGGGGTCCTGGAATGGAAAAGCCCATAAATGACCCTGCTATTCCATCGAAGGGTTTTCCCTCAACTCCTCAAACCTACCCGCTACATTGAGATCAAAAGCACGCCTAGAAAAGGAAAAGAAGACCCAGTAGATGATCTTGGCGTCTATTCCCCCCCCGACTATGGAGGGTAAGGTTTTTATGTGGAGAGGCAGATGGTAGACTCCACCCCCTGCTATCAGTTCTTCTATATCCATTGGTTGTGTAGTAGAAGGGGACCGTTATGTTGTAGAAGCGGACCTAGACCTGATGCTACCTCACCTCTTGACTCACTGTTTTTGACTTGCCCATATCTCTAGTGCCACTCACTTTAAATACTGTTCCTACCCTTCTTCCTATGTGTGTCAAAGGAGACGTTGGCATCCACACCTGCATTCCAACACACCGTTCTTGTGCTGTTCTAGGTTACTCCCAGTAATCTGTGCTGCCAGCTCCCTCTTGCACATCTCACCACCACCACTCCAACTAAGGGAGCCGGCAGGGATGTTGTAGAGGAAGCTACATTTTGGACAAGACTACCTTGCCATGGTGGACACAGATAGCCAGCCTGCATGTATGCTTGCCAAACAACTTTGTGTACAACAGGGCAAGGGCCACATACAAAGTCAGGATATTGGAACTTCTAGAGTCCTTCTATTTTTCCTATTATAAACCTAAATCCCAAAGTAAACAGCATGATTCAGTCTGCTGGCTGTCAAACAAGGACTTCCTGCAGGTCATCCTCCTGGCGTTTTCACCGCTATCTGGTGTAAGACGAACATAAAACAGGATTGATTTTTTACACTTATTACAATCATATTCAAAATCCACTACTGTAGAATGGAAATTACAATACTTCACATTATAGGCAATATATAATAATTTTTAAAAAACATGCAGTATACGCTGTATCTGCAAGTTAAATACAAAACAACTGGAACTCCGTGAAAGAACCCCTATGTGACTGCATAAAACATCTATTTAGATGCACATGAACACTTTGTTGGCCTGTGTGTGCTTTTATTGACTTTGGCATACAGTATAGTCTTTGTATTATCCCTTGTTTTAGCACTGTTCATCCGATGAAAACAAATAATTTTTTAAGTTCTCCAAACTACATGAAATTTTAGATCAGATGCCCAACATAAATCTGTGAGAAAAACAGAAACGCGACGAGTGTAATGCTCGAATTAATCTAAACCACTAGCAATTACTTCGGGCAGCATTACAGGCCGTATTTACTGGAACGCTGCAGCCAGGGACAAAACATATGGAAGTCAGACTTAGTTCTGCTCCAATAGGCACAGTCAAGCGTGAATTGCCAAGTGAACTCCCCCATAAGACTGGTGCTGGCCATTTTGGAACTCATCTTAGAGGTGCAGGTTGAGTCGAACATAGTCCAAAGTAATTAACAATGCCTGAGAATAATTCAAGCATTACATCCATAATATTTTTTTCATTTCTCCGAGATGATTTTGTGAGAATAACTTAAGCAAATTAACGTCAGTTGTTGCACTAAGTGACATTCTTCTGCAGCTGTGTTTGTGTTGATTCAACTTCTACATGACACTGAATTGAAGGACTGGATGAACAGGAAGCCACACAAGGAAACAGGACTTTTTTATGAAGGCCAAATGAGGGTCAAACCATCATAAGAGTACACTCTGTGAGCAGAGCACGTCGAAACATAGCCATTGTGAAGGCATCAAAAAGTGTCTGCGTCAGATTCTTGATGTTTGTAAGGTTTCAACTCCCCCATGTTGAATAATGGCCCCAAAATCCAACCAGGAGTCAGAGTCTATTAGATCAAAGACGATTTGGATCAAATCCAGCAGACTTTCAGTTTTTACAGGTCAATAGCTGACTTCACTCAGAAATTGATCAACTACTAAAAAGCTTTGCGTTTTCCTTGCTCTGTTTTAGTAATTACACCTCTCATACTCCATGAAGTGTTTTGTTTTCCTATAGATTTGTTAAAGAAATAGTATACTGAACCTCTGAAGTCCAGGCAATCATCTACTAGCAATATATCATTTCAGAACTAGCGAGAGCAACATAACTGAAAAGAGCAATGACTTCAGATGATATGGGCCTCGGTTAGACTGTAATGCAAAATTCAAACAAGCATTTGCAATGCAATAGGTCTCGCATTTGTGAGTGTTTAAGCTATTGGCATTATCATGTACAATGCCAATAGCTCAAACTATCGTAAATGCGAGACCTATGCAAAGAAGCTGCCGCCAATGTCCCGGGCTGCTTAGAAAGTATGAATGTTGCAGGAAAGCATGTCGTGCCTGCAGTAGGAGAAACTACGTAACCTAACCTGCCGCCGGCGATCGAACCGTGATTAAACCCCTTAGTCCGGAGTCAGGCACCCTGGCCGCTGCGCCACACCTCTTCTTAAAAAGTGATTTTAACATCAGTCATTAGCGGAGACTCATTCACTAAATGAACCTATTGTGGTGTCGTTTGTCGGTGAGACATACTGTGAACATTACTGACCTCTTGAAAACTCCAGTGACATCACTCACTTGGTGAGAGCTAGCGTGGCATGAGATGTGTTGTGAGATAATCCACTTCATGAGACGTCATTCCCTGGGTGATCTCTATTGTGAAATCATTCCCTTCATGGGAACTGCTATGACATCATTCACTGGGGGAAATCTATTTTAATACAGTTTACTGGTGAGCCCTCCTATGACGTCATCCACCAGATGAAACCAATTCTAGCATAATTCACTGAATGAGACCTGCTATGATGTCATTCAACAGTCGAGACCTAATTAAGGATCGTTCTTTGGATGAAACATATTGCAGAGTCATTTCATGTTACGATCTGGTGCATCATTACTCAGCAGAGGAAAATTAGGGTAGCACGATTCACTGGACGAGATCTATTGTGAAGTCATTCACTCCTTGAGACCTACTGACACCATTCAGACCTATTGTGCCCTATTGTGACAACATTCACTTGATAAGCAATATGGATGAGACCTACGGTCACCCCTTTCACCGGATGGATAGATCGTGACATCATCCAAGTGACTAGACATATTGGCCCATCTTTAACTATACAAGAATGACTGCTATGATCCTCAGCTGTGAGAGATTTCGCCTGCCTTGGGATGGCAGGGGCAGGGTATTCCATGTCAGTCTGTGGTGAGAAGAGAGGGATGTGGCACTCTATGGCTGGACTCACCCCAAGGAGGTACAAAATATTAAACCTCAGCAGCCTTCACTCCGCGGTCTGTGGTTCCAGTCTTTTCCACGCCACGGCTTGGGGTTGTAAGGACGGGGTCACTGTAGACACATTACCAGATGATGGGTGGATGATGATGGGTGGATGGATGTCTCTCTCGTCGCCTCGGTGCCAGTAGGCACTCACGCCAGGCTGCCATGATGCGGCAGACAGCCCATGACTCAGGGTCGCTCTTATCTGTAGGATAGGCCCTGACATGAGATGCCATGATGGAGATGAATACGAGCGCTCACTCAGCTGACGGCAGTGTGTGTGCGAGAGAGACAAGCGGTCACCTGTGAAATGTAGGGACGGCTGCCCGACATGTGAACGGTGAAAGGATGGAGGGGGCCGGCCGGAAGGAGTGAGGGCGCACGAGGAGGCTGGGCTCCGAGGTGTGAGGAATGGTACCCCGAGGCATGATATGGAGCGGGCAGATGGCAGTAACGTGGCTGAAGAATCAAGAGTGAAAGAAACCAGCTGAAACCTGAGGAGTGAGAGGACACGAGCAGCCGTGTGAGTGGGAGAAGAGGGGCTGAAGTCTGGGGCGTGATGGGCTGAGGAGAATGAAACCTGATGTGTGAAGGGGGGGGGTCGGTGGGGGGGGGGGGGGGGGGTGGAGTGTACGAAACGGAACCCTGATGTGTGAGGGTGTGAAGGGGAGTGAGGAGGATGAGGTGTGAGGGGATGAGGAGGCTGAAACCTGGCTCACGAGTGGAATGATGACAATAAGAAGTCTGGACTCTCAGGTGCGGGGGTGAAGGGGAAACCGGTGTAGCAGCAGTGCCTCATACATGCGTCCTGGTTGCTAGGCGACGTCCTGCAACCGCCGATCGCGGCACAGCTCCTTCTTCCTCTGGCGATGACGTCCCGCTGGGCGGCTCCTCTTTGAAGCAGCGCTGCCTAGTGGATGCGCCCTATCCAGTATAAATAACCAGGAGGAAGAGACGCGGCGAGACGACGTGCGCAAAAGCGTGCCTAAATATTTTTAAAAGCGAGTATTGATTAGTTGTGGTTTGTGCGCACGTACACGTGGAGTTGGGGAAATATAAAAACGAGTGGTGCGCGCGCGCACCAAGACATCTGTTTCCTATTATCGCGCACGCCTCTGTGCACGATAATTGAAAACAGATGTCGGGCCTGCGGGTAACCGACACCAATAGGCCATGGGCGGAGCAATGCGCCCGCCTTTGGCCAATTGCGTGCTGTCTTTGTTAAAAAGACGCACACAATGGCCAATAGCGTGTACCAAAAGGAAAAGCACACGCACAAGTGTGTGCAATTCCTAGGTCAGTTTTGAAACCCCCGACAAGAGGTCTCTCGCTGCGCGAGCAGTGCTGTGCACTGCAACGCTAGGCACGAGACCTAAAAGCGAGCACACATTTTTACTCTTTGTGCTTACTGTTAGTTGAGAGAAAATGTCATTCTCACTTTGTCTGCTTTGATTCTGTTTGAAATACCAAAAAGGGCTCTCCTAAAAAAAGAAAAGCGGGCATTGAACTGTTTGTGTCCAGTTGGAAGACATTCAAAATTACTCCGTGGTTGTAAATTGGAGGTCACTGGTATGCATTGATGAGACTTTGGGATAGCAGGAAAACCAGCAGTGTGAATAGTGAAAGTACCTCTGTTGAGTAATACAAGGAACAGTTCAGGATCAGAAAGCACATTAGAGTTTGGAGGAAATTCGATTTGCAATGTGGCCTTTGGGGGGGGGGGGGGGATGTATTAACCAGAGTGATGCTCTTAGTCGCTGCACATAAGAGTGCAATGAAGGAAAGATGAATGACGTATAGAAAGTATTTGTGTGCTTTTATATTATTTCACTGTTGCATCTGGTGGAAAGGGCCTGGTCTGTAAATATGGCCCATATACGAAATGTTTTGCTGTCAACAGGGAGGAGTAGTCTTCCAGCCCGAGGAGGACTGCACCATTCGGAGTGTTGGAGAACAAAGGTGGTACTAGGCATAATTTGTTATCCCTTTAAAATTCAAATGTTTTCCATTTGCTGTGGCCAGGATATCCAGACAAGTAAGAAACTATCTGTTCCAGAGTCAAAACTTTTCTGAAAAGAGTGACTAACCTTTGGTGTGAACTCGAGACTTCCAGTCCATAAATCCAAATGAAGTCAAACCATTCACGTAACTACTGCGCTTTCAGACCAACACCACCCGTACAAGTCCCTCAAGCCTTTGGGGGGGGGGGGGGGATTAGGGAGAGGGGTGGGCTTTGAACACAATAGGCTTATCTGCATATTCTTCCTCAGAAACAGCTTAAACAATTTACCCAGAAATCTATAATGGGTCTCTAATTTCAGTTCTTGGTCCTGCCACCTTTGGTCAAACATTGACAATAGTTTGAGGATAGATCTAGGACTGTATGCCTCTCTGGAAATTCATTGAGAATTCTTATAGTCACTAGTCTAGAATTTAGACAATATGGTATCAGTCCTCACAAAAACTGACCAAAGAAAAGCAATCAAAATATGAAGAGCGTTATTAATGGGCCCATAAAATAAAAGTGGTATACATAAAAAGGTTTAAACATTCAGCTTCTTTAGAGGGCTTTAGTCAAGCTATTTCTCAATTGTTTTATATCAATTCTCAAACTGTGTTTTCAGTTGTCACTTCTTCTGCAGGGTACCTTTTTAGAAATGGTGGAAACTAGTGTGCTTGCTTTGATAAACCTGCCAAACACTGCCCTAGTACAAGAATGATTTGTTTTGTAGGTTTAGTTACTAAACATGAAGAGTAATGTGCCCCGTGGACTTGCAATGTAATAAAATAACGGTGCTCACCGAGAACAACGATACGGAAAATACACATTTTTTGAAAATAATTTGAGTGATGTGAATAGGAAGGAAGAACCATCACTGATAAAGTGGAGAAGGCTGTGGAAGGAAACGGTTTGATAGTATCAACAAGAAGGCAGGCTGCAGAAGTTTCAGCCCACAGTTTGAGAGGCAACCTCAAAGATTTTAACAATCTATTGTTATGGATTTAGTTAGCATTGTTAGCAACTCAGCCGCTTCCATGATTTTTGTAAAAAAAAAAAAAAAGAATAAAGGAAGAATTATGGAGTAACAAAAAGGACAGTCACAATTTGGAAATTCTGCAGATACTATAGAGGAGTATTAACCATGCTATCAGTGTATTCCCGTGAGCTAAAGAACGATGATGGATTTAATCCAGATCTGTGGCTGGGGGTGAGTGTCTGAAAAATGTCAGTGCTCCGTCCATCAACTCCTTGCGATTGCTTTGTTCGTCCTAAGTTGGCAGGGTATGCTCAGACGTGGGACCCTTGCTCACTTTGCCAATGGATTCAAACTAACCTGGCTGATGAGGGGTGTTACCGCGAAACCGGTCGTGGATGCTTGATTCCGATCCACGGAAGACCTGGTCTCGCAGTTCGGGCTGGACTGTTCCCAAGAGGGACAGGGTCAAGACGGATTTGAATATGGCTGAGGGCGAGCGTTTGAAAACTTTCAGTGCTCCATCTTTCATCTCCTTGTGTTTGCCATATATGCATCAGTGACGTGGGAGAGCTAGGAACAAGTTTGACACATTCACAATCACATTACCACTGATGGGGTGCGGTAGAGCACGGACGTGTGCATGTGGCCACGTGACCGAGCACCAGACAAGGCTGCTTGAGACCCTTGAGTGACCCTGGTGGAGAAGGAGCGAGGATGTGACTGGGCATGGAAAGCAGCAGTGGGTGGGAGGAGCGGCTAAAGGCCTGGTGACTGAATTCTGTCAAACTGGCCTGGTAAAATAAGGCTGGCACACCCAGAGCACAGCAACGCATGGCATACTGCCCCCGCTGGCTTCTGCCAACAGGGATTTAGGCTGTTTGGTGGTCTGTTCCTGCAATGTCAGCTGTAGGATCCCCCACCACACCCCCATACCCTAACCGGTAAATCCCTAGTATATGGTACCTGGGTACCTAGGGCCTCTAAGTTAGTCACCTCGGGTATGCAAGTACTGGTTATGCCACCACAGGGGTGACAAAGGCAAAACAAGTCTCCCAGTCAGCCATTGTAAACTGGAAGAGCCGTTTTGAACTTCTAGCCTGACTTTGCCATTTAAAGGCATGGCAAAGTCAAATATTTGCCGGACTCTTGTGTTAGTAACCCCTATGGTAGACCTACCAATTACTAAGGCAGTGTGCAGCATATTTCCACGGGCAGGACATTTATTTTAAATGTTCTGGCAGTGAAAAAACTGTTGTTTTTACAGTAGAAAGACTTTGTCACCCCGTTGGTGAGTACAGGATTACATGCTGAAACCTCAGCTGTGCAAACTGTTGAACGTTGTGACCAAAGTTGGTACTCCAGGGTATCAAACAACTTGTTAGATTAAGCTCGGCTTGATTCTCAAGTCGAATTTAATGTAATAAGTTAGTGTGTAACTTTTGCGAAGTTACCACTTTGTTGCCTTCAATCTCCTGCGTCCCTAACAGTTACACAAAAAGCATGAACCCGAGACAGCTTTCTGCCCTCCCTGGGAGACGTGCTAACAACTCCCAGTAAAGGAGACAATCGAGGCCGGCACTGGAGAGAGGCTTTACCTCCCTTTTGCAGGAAGTCACACGGGTGTTGGCCCAAAAAGTGAGTGCCATAGCTGAAACCACCCCGGAAGAGCAAATGGGGAACACTTTAGAGAGGAGCAGCCTCATTGTTTAGGCAGACTATCTGGCAACCAGGAAGGAGGGGGGAAACCAGTTGTCAAACCATTTTTTTAGGGGTGTGTAGCCCCCTTGGTAGCCACACGTCTGAGTTGGGCTAGGGACCTCTGAACACCAAGAAAGGGGTTCTGCCATGTAGGGAGTGGGAAGACTGGTGCATATTGGGAAAGCCAGATGCTAGCCTTCACAGGAAGTGGTCATCAGGAGGAAGGGAACCCAAGTCTATTGGCTACTGGCATAGTCTACCCAGACAGCACTTTCCGAACATAAATAGGACACCCCTGGCACCCAGATCTCTGGACTGGAAGATGTATCTAAGTACTGCCCCACTGCACCATGGAACCGGCAAAGAGGCTGCATGGCCGTGGATTGCACCTGCTGAACTTGGTGGATAGCAAATGCTTGCTGTATCCTGCTCATGAGAAATTTTCACCAGAGCCCAGCCAAAGCAAGGAGACTTCAAGGGTTAGTTGGGTGACCTGTTCACAGCACAGTGCCACAACAGCTCAGAAACCTGTTGGGGCAAGGTGGTAGTCCAGAACAGACTGTCTCCAACCTCCACTGTGCAGCACCAGTGTGCGCTGCGCCTGGAAGCGTCGTTGGGGTGCAGCTTGGTCCCCCAGAAGAAAAGAAATTACCCAGGGCAGGGGTTGGCTATAACAGCGATACCGGGCAACTGGACTTCTACTAGCACTGAGTGGAGTTAAAATGGGTCGTCCCTGTGATCAGGGCCACTCCGTTCCCCCCCTTGTGGGCCCATAATAGACACAGGAAGACCACCGTTGACGGCATTACATCCAAAGCATCCTTGTGCATCTTCATCATTCTTTATCCTTTGCGTCAGGACCACTTCCAGAGGAATCCATAGCAAAAGGGGTAAAGTGCCTGGAACTGCCTGGAGACTGTTTCTTCTGTAGAAGTAACTGATTCTGAGGACTTTCCTGGTTTCCCTGAATGGGTCCCTACTGGAGCTGGTCACCTAAGTTGACTTTAAGTAGCATTACAAATATGTAGCATGGGAATGGATATGTATTTGTGTGGAAGCAAGGATCTGTAGAATTATATTGGTTTAGGTTAAAGGTTCAGGTGACAGTTGCATTGTCAAGCCAGACCTAAATACTCATGTAGGTTATTGAACGACTCCCCTGCCCCCCCCCCCATCTGTGCTGCTACCAACGAAAATCACCATACACTTTCTAGTTATCTTAGACACTTTCATAGCTTTACAATGTCATGGGAGTGCCCCTGAAAGTTCAACCTCAAGCAACTGAATAAATAATCAAAATGATTACAGCTGTGTGGAGGGCAAGCACTTTTTGTGGAAGCACACAACTTTAAACCAATCAAGACATATACTCCTGGCTCCCAACTTGTGGGCTGAGCCAAGGCCCCTCTTCTGGCGATTCTCACATAATGGTCTGGTGACAGTCGCACTGTCAAGCCTGACCACAAAAAAACGAGAAGGATGGTGGGGTGGGAAAAGCAGAACAAGGTTGAGTTGGGAGGAGGCACAGAGAAAGCAACAAGGAGAGAGGGCAAAAAGAAGGGGATAGTCGCACCAAGGCTGAGAGTATGAAAACACATACACTTGCATAGAGTGCTAAAGCAAAAGAAAAAAGTTGTTCCCTGACTGTGAGCAGTATCAGGACACTGCTCCCAAAATGCCAAACATGAGGATAGGGAGGTAAGCCATTGAATCAAGAGGGGACAATGGATATAGGCAACAAAGGCATCCAATCATGAGCGTGGGTCTGACCAAGAGCCATCTCTATGTATACTGGAAACAATAGGTTTGGCCAAAAAACATCTAAAGCGGTCCGTAGTGGAGACCTACAAAAAAAAAAAAATAGCAATTTAATAACAATATTGATTCACAATTATTTCCGCAACCTCTTCAGGAGTTTTATAATCATCCCCTTATTACTCCTTTTAAGGTATTTTAATTTATTGATGGGTATAGGTTCAGCAAAATATATCGGATTAATCTCAAATTGAGAAGTAATAGAATCCACTAAGCAGAGTGACTTTCTCTTGCATGCAGCTGAACAGGAGACATGCCACATAGTAGCTAGTGCAGAGCATAATTTATAAGACATATTTGTGAGGGCCCAAGATATTCCTCAGGAAGCCCTATCAGCTTGCACCACATACAGACCCTGTCAAAGCTTGCAAATATCAGTATTAACGCCATCCTCCTCCTACAGACATGGCCATTTGAATTACACCAAGGGACCCAAAGGTATAGGAATGGCCTGGACCCGCTGGTGGGTTTTTTTGTAATTATTTTTAATGGTATATTGGATTGTTAAACACACTGCTTCGGTGCTCTTAGACTGACAGTGCCACTAAGTGTTGGACTGTCAGAAATATGTGCCTGTGTTAAGAAATAAGTGCTGGTGCCGAGCACTGGCAAACACCAGCGCAAATTAAGCACATAGCTAGTCCATTAGTTTACTGTGGTACATATCACACTACATTAGAGGCCAAATGCCTACACTGTACTTTATCTTATCTTGGTTTTGCTCTTAAGGTAAAAGGCCACAATCTCACAAACCATTTACAAGTAACAATATTCTTTTTTGAACTGGTTACTTGACATCAATGAATAGCTGCTATGTATGGATTGTTCTCTTTTACAATTCTTAATTGAACAAGCATTGGCAATGCCAATAGATCTGGCTTATGGGTTAAAGTGCCTTTTCAGTCACTGAAGTGTTTAGGCACTCAATAAGTCATCATGCGTGCACTCTGTCACTCATCTTTGTACAACTGAATCTGTTCATCCATTCACACTCATTCTTCCATTCACCATCTGACAACTGCAATAAAAACAAACTCAACAACTTATGCAAGATAAATTAAAAGAATACAAGTAGTAACAAGCATTTGCAATGCAATAGGTCTCGCATTTACGCGAGTTGGAGCTATTGGCATTGTAAATGACAATGTGTTGTATTTAGGTTTCAAAAACCAAAACATAAATAAAAGGCATTGTCATTTACGTCAATAGCTCAAACTCACGTAAATGCGAGACCTGTTGCATTGCAAATGCTTGTTTAGATTCAGCCAGCAGGGTCAGAGTACTGGCGGAGAGGAACCCCCGCGACAGACCATAACATACGACTGGCTTTCCACAGCCCTGCAGGCCTTTGACAGGCATCAACCAGCCTGCCCAACAATCTGCTAGTTCCCCCACAGGGCCTGGACGCACCACTGACTGGCACCGCGTGAGCAATGCGCGTGATTGGTTCACATAGTTATTTTTCATGGGACATCGGACCAGAAAAAAAAAAGAAGCTGTGTTGGAGTGATGTATTAAAGCTAAAGCAAAATTACAGTCTGTAAAGTATCGCTAAGTGGCGTGTTTTCAGAAGATTCATAGTTAGGATTTTATAGGATTACTTCAAATGGGATTAGAATAGAACAGTGATGTATATTAGGGAAGAAATCACCATACTCCTGTACTTCTACCCTTATCAGTGCATACTTTAGACAGTAAATGTAAGCAGAAACACTAAAACAAGCTCTGCAGCTGCCCGATGACCCCTGACTGAGAAAGTACACAAAAACCAAAAAAGCAGTGTTAAAAATTAATATGGACGATTTTTATGTGACGTTCTACTGAAGAATCATGTCGTACGAGCAGTTACAGCCTATGCTGCTTGCAACCTAAACAAATTGCTTGAAAGATGGGGAAAGAATAACTAAATGTGTGCTTTTAAACAGTAAACAATCTATCATTGAAACCAAGGCAATCAGAAGTGGCATCCTGTGCAGAGAAAGAAAGTTGGGTATTTCAGATTAAAAACAAGCATGCTTCCCTATGGTAGATTATCTGCTGGCTCGAGAAGAAAATAAAGGGAATATATAGATACCATGAAATTAGGGAAAGAACAATTTAAGCATAGCATCTGAAGTAAAAGTGAAAGCACAGCGTCCACATGAAAGGCTCTGCAGGGAGAGAGGGAGATAGTTGGGACGCTGGGATGAGCAGTTGGACCCTCCTGTGGCAAGAGGACAAATGCTCACTGCAGCAGGCTGCCCCCTTCCCCCACAACAGTTTCTAGGCAAGCAGCCTTGAGGAGGGACGGGGGAGTTCACAACGTTTAACACCACCACGCTTCTGATCAAAGCCTGCTTCCAAGTGTAATAAACACCACATTGCCCCATTGACAGCCAGGGCTCCTAATGCAACAGCACTCTGCAAAATTACAAAAGTATCATTTGGAGCGAGGGTTAGGAAGACAGATTTCAGGTTTAAGGTGTGAGTGAGTGGCCGAGAACAGGAAATGCGCGCGCCAGCTTTGTACGTTAGTCAGTGGGCGGCGTCCTATAAGTCTTGCTGTGATTGTCTTTGTGTTTTGAGACTTATGACGAGGTTTTATGAAATTAATTTAGCTTTAATCCAAATATGTTAATCGGGTAAAACGCGTATTCGCAGCGCTGTGCATCTTCGAAGTACACTCGTTTCTGAGGTAACTTGTATTAATAACCAATCTATATATGTTGGTGCTGTTTACAGAGGTACGTTAACGGGCGGTGGGTTGCAATAGGGAATGTTTGCCTGGCGTCCTTATAAAATGCTTGTTTGTGCCTGGTTATCTTACCTCCTAGTTTTAGTTCAAGTAGAAACTATAATGGCGATATGGAGACTTCAAGTATAAACTGAGTTGTAAAATTACACTGTGTGTGTTTCACAAAGATGTTTACTCGCCGGGTGAGCGTTTCCGAATGTGCCCTCACTATGGACACGGTGTAACATGCTCTCTTTACATAGATGCTTCACCTGCCTTCTCTACAAACATATATAACTCCACCTCCTGCGCACGTGCTGTGAATAGCGCTCCATGAGATCAGAAACGGTAAACCTTTTTGATTGAATCACTCGAAGTAGCCCGTAATCCTTATTTTGTGACTGCTAGCAAAATTTGGCAGTGGAATGTTTTTTAATTCAAGCTATTTACCAATTAAAAAGGTTTTGTTTTTGCGGTTTTGTTTTTAACTGGAGTTCTTTATGGCTTCTACCACCTTAATGGAATTTGCTGCAGCTTGGCACAAAGGTTAGAAAGCTCGATGACTTTTGAATAATGCAAATAAAATTACAGTAGTATTAGTGCAATGGTGAAACTAGTAACTGCTGCCGTGAAGGTTTTCGTAGAGGCAGCAGTAGCATCGATGTATTGTATTCATTGAACTCTATGGATTCATTAGTTCTCATTTGAATATTGATTGCAGTTGTCAGCAGTCGGAGAAGCCGTGCCCTAAAGAGTCTTTGTAGCGCTGCTCGTCACTGGTCATTGCTTGCTCTCATCCGTTCTCACAGCATGTAGTTCACATATGCCCCAATATGCTCTGCAGGTTTGTGTACAATGTAGTTGGCTATTAACACTGCTCTGCTTTGGCGCGTTTGACATGTTCTTAATTTTATTCGCGGTAGATTTTCATTAGTTTCACCAACTTTTAAGAACCTGTGAATCGACTTCCCCTTAAAGAGATAGACCCAATATGAAAACGGGGGGGGATTATTATTGAAGTCTCGGAGGTGCACACGGCAGCGAGCATGAGCAGCGCTCGTGAAAACTCCTCCAAATAAGCAGCAACAGGCAAAAAACGCGCGGGTAGAAAGCTACTATTTAAACAAGCCCGGCGGAGCGTGGCGCGCGCTTGGGGGCGGGGGAGCGGACCCTTTGAAGTGCTCCCAAAAGGCGGATTGCATGGCGGCACGATGCGCGTGATTGTGCGCGTGCTAGCCATGCAATCCGCTTTTTGGGAGCACTTTTCAAACCCCCTTACAATAGTCTCGCTTTGCGATCGCTTACGCGATAGCAAGGTCGAGAACTAAAAACCATGTTGCCATCCAAAACCAAGCGGGCATATGCTTGCAATAGCGAAACTAAATATAGCAGACTGTCCATCTTCCAGTGGTATTGTACATAGTCTATTGTTGTTTTAGACTTCCAGCATGGCTGCTACATTTACAACAAACGGTACAGTATGGGTAATTATGGTTCCATAACGGCTGTCTGGTTTATAGCAGGAAACAATGGAGTGCTCCGGGCTTATAATGGCTGGTATAAGCCCGGAGCACCAACATTCCAATGTGTCTTTGTTCACAGCTCTGGCTGTGAACAAAGACTTCAGGGAGCCTGAGGGGATTTCAATCCCCTCGCGCTCCCTGAAGGTTTGGTTTTGTTAGAACATTCTGCCCTCTAGTGGCAGAATGTTCTAATACCCTTATAGCCCTTCGTAGCAGGGCTATACCGGCTTTTAAAGTCCCTCGCCTTCGGCTCGGGCCTTTAACGCTGCAGCGGGCCTTTAACAGCCGGTATAGCCCGCTACGGCGGGCTATAAGGCTATAGTAATAATAATCCACCTGTAAATGCCTATTGATTTTAACATATATGCGTAATTTTCTTTTGCGTAATTCTGGAATTTTGAATTACACTTGCTGTAATGCCAACTTCCCAAAAGTATGCCTATAGTAAATCTAACATTTTCTCCTCATATTTTTTGTCTTTTGCTGGACCTCATATTTTTGCTTGCTTTAGAACTTTACACACTCTACCTCTGCTAACCAGTAGTAAAGTGCCTGTGCTCCCCCTTTAAAATGTGATCATATTGGCATGCTTCTAATTGGTATATTTAGCTTGCCTATTAGTCCTCAGACTTTGGTCAAAATGTTCCCAGGTCCTAGAAGCTAAATGCCACTAGTGGACTGCAGCACCTATTGAGCCATGCATTATAGTTGCAGTACAAACGTGCCTTCAGGCCTAAGAATATAGCCTGGCTGTAACAATGCAAAACATGCACTGCGGCCTGTCAAAATAAACCTTCATTTAAATATTAATAAGTCACCGATATATAGATATGTAGAAATGTAATGTGTCTATGTCCTTTCAGTAACTAGCGTCCTGTGTAGTAATTTAGAATACAGATTAAAAAACAAATACTGTATCTCAGGAAAGGAACCAGCTAGAAAAATAATTGAACAATTATAGTTACTCAAAATCCAATTCAATGCTTAAGTCCAATTTTTAATACATTTTTAGGAAAAGTAACTTTTAGAATGTTAACGTTTCCCTGCCTGGAGCTCCTGAAGGTTAAATTTGCATAAATTCTCCACCCCATCCAAGCTGTACTTGGCCTGAATAAGGTGTGAATGAGGGAAATTACTCCCAGGAGGTGAACAATATGTCAATGTTTTGACAAGTCAACCAGAATGGGCAGGGATGAACCCTTTTAGCTCAGCAGAAGGGTGGGGACTATGGGCATCATTTTTGACACAGCAGTTTAGTTTCAAATCCTGTCTAAATGTCAAATCCTGCTTGACAGGTCTGCTGGGTTCACCAATAACATTTAGGGCACAGTTGAAATGGGAAGGAACAGGATTCCAAGAGAATTCTTGAGGATCCACTGTCTGGTTGCTGAAGGACTCTGCATTTGTCGTACCACACTTTTGTCTCCGTTTGTTATGGGTACAGTGGCTGCTTCAAATTAAACTTTAGTGTTAGATATTGGAAGACCGTGGGATTACCATAGTAAACTCCCTATACACACCCTCAGCTCTCTGAGCCAAAGTTTAGTGTGGCTGTACACTTTTACCACCTGCGAAGGGACAAAGTGGGTAGGGTTGGCACAGGGAACTTTTACTCCATTGGTTAAAATGTGCCAATGAGACATTCCCAACCCCTATCTAGTGCGAGGTGTAAATGTGGCACTCCAAAAACCGTTTTTAGAACACTGCTGGACTTGCTTACTGTGACCTGAGAGGAGCCCTGAAGGACAGGACCTGCTCCCTCTTGAACCCAGGACAACGAAGTGGACTCCAAGGGTCATAAGGTTGATGTACAGTTCAAACTACAGGGATGTAACAAGCTTCAAGAGGTCTTTCCTGGAACTGTCCAGCTGACCAGTGCACCTGGACTCGATCCTGCTTTTGCCCTCTACCTAGCACCCAGTGAGTTTAGAAGAGTACTCCTATGGAAAATTGGATTTAAAGGACTAAATCAGAAGAAAAAAAAAACTATGACCAGGATGAACCCGATTGGTATATCCTGTGAGTGCTCCATAACAGTCAGACTTAAATTTTGCTTAGGTTCTAGTCTACAGCAAACAGTATCACTGATAGTTTGTGTTTTTTGGGGTCATTTCTACTTTAAAACATCCATATTTCTGGCTCCCCTTATTTGGTTTTTGGCATTATGTTTATTAAATATTGCTCTATTTTTCTAATTCAGTTTGGTATGATTACAGTTTTAGTAATACATAAATACTTTACACAGGGCCCTAAGTTAAGCCTTTCCGCTCTGTGCCATCGCTACTAGGGGTCTGAGCTCAGCTTAATTTAGTGACTTTGAGGGTTAACCCTGAAAAGATATATGATTATTTCCTAAGGTGGGAAATCAGTCACTTCAAATAATAATCTGACATCTTACAACACCTTTAAGCCACGTTGCGCAACTATGCCGCCATGTGACAAAATTGTATCACAAAAACAATGAACAACCAGAAGGTGAACGCATGTTTATTTGTGGCACTTATGTTTTTCACACTATTTTTAGTGGGATGTACATTTAATACTAAAATATACCGCTATGACAGATTTGCATTATGCATAAGTTTTCAGTAATTTTGCATAATTAAGGAAAGCTAATTATGCAAGTTTCCCATACCACAACAAAATACCTGTGTACAGTCTTTAGCACAGTGTAACAGCAATGCACCCTTAAACCCTATGGTCTTGAACGCATGCTTTTCACAATAAAGTCAGGCTATTTGTTTTGCAATAACTTTTTTTGTTATAAACAGATTACTCCTAAGGAATCGGACACACCTTTTCCCTGAGCCGATAAGACTTGACACAGCAGCCAACACACAAGTCTAATTAACTGCGCCTAAACTGGCAACTAGCACGTATACAATAAAATTATAAACGTGTACAGAATTAGTTGGCAAAACAATATACCAACCCCCCTGAAAAGGGCCTAACAAAAATCATAACAGTGAAAATATTCTACTTGCAGGGTTTGTCTGAGTTGGTGACCAACTAAGAAACACTTGACTACTATGGTAATTTGTGGGATTACATGTAACAAAATACCTGTCCATAGCCTATAACATAGTGTAATAACAATCCACTGCTAGAGGCGTATTAGCTTTCACTAATGCTTTTCACAATAAATAAGCCAGACCTAATGCTGTTGTAATAACTTTTTATATTAACACCACCACTTTATTTGGCTTTTGTAAAAAAAACATAAAAGTCAGGTTTACAGACATCCAAAGTACACCATTCTTATGTTTCATCTTCCATCGGTTACACTTTTTCATTAAAACACACGTGATTGAAAATGCAAGTAAATACAGAGTATGGCTGAAACATGTTGACCAGATGTTCATTTTTGATATAGAAGTGTGGGTCAACCTAATATTTCCCAACACATTGTGTACCTCTTTTTAATCTTGCTACTATCCCTAGTAATCTTTAGATAAATTCAAGAAGTGTTTTGGGGACAGTAGGGAATTTTAACTATGTTTTTAAAGAAAGTAGCCCGCAAATGTCTCTGGCATGAGAGAAATCTTCTCCTGGTGGAGGATAAGACCCAATTATGTCACTTTCATCATAACATAAGTAAGTCGGTGGAAAACAGAGCACTGTCTGAACATCACTGTAGAGTCCTACAAAAAACGCAGTTGGAGATCCTCGATTTCATGTTGTTTTCTTCCGCTCTCCTGTACTGTGTGTAGTTTCATAATGTAGTCTTGTGTCTATTCGGGGTGCACTTTTGACACATGAACATTTCTATTACTCTATTGTTTGCATTCCGACTTGGACAAAAAAAAAAAGCACACTTTTTCCTGGTCTATTATTTGTTTTTCAATTTAAACGTTTATATTGGTTTAAAATAAATGTACAACATATTATACATGGAGTATTAGAACAAAAAATAAAAGTCCAATATGAATTTTCAATGTTTTAGTCTCACAACATAGCTATGCTTTACAAATGGTACTTTACAATTTATATAGTTTAGTCACTGTTTCCACCCATGCTTCAAAGAAGCAACAAAACGATATGGGCACGTTCCACTCACAGCACTTCACAATATATCAATGTATGTTAGTCATATTCTAGTTTACTACCAGTTCCATATATGGCATTTAGGCCATGCAAATTATTTTTTTGAGGTTTTAACCCATCAAGTCCTAAACCAACATTGATAAAGCTTCACGATATACACATACGTGAAATCCTGAGGGTTTGAGCAAGCAGCAAAACCTACACCAAGGCAGCAAAAAATATAAACCAAACCTAGATTTTTAAGCGAAAGTGAGAAGTAACCTTAACTACGGTAGTGTGACATGTAGATAGGTACAGCTAGCTAACTGATAATAGGGTAAAGGACGATGCACAACATCTTCATTAGATGAAAAGCTTCCATGCAGACGATAGAACACAAATATATGGTACCTAGATTTTTTACAAATTTTCCGCAATTTCACAGAACCGGCTATACATACAAACAGTGTATTACTATTTGTAATAAAATCTCTTAAGCCTCCTCTCACTTGCATTCGTGCTTTACAAGCATAACATTAAATTACATGTTTTGACTAGCAGATGTGGAACAAAACAGTATCCCTCTAGTTGATAATAAATAGGACACGCATATTTTTTTCTACGTAGTTTTCTCCCGCAACTATAAGGTGATGTGCTGATAAGCATATAGGGATCCACAATTTTTGGATGTACATGTTTTGCACAAGATGTACATTCAAGTGCTGAACGACTAAGTACTCATAGGAAAAGTATGTTGCCTATCTATGGAAACAGCTGTTGGCAAGGGACACAGTTCTGAGAACCACCTTAAAGTGTACAACTGCCAAATGAGCAATCTATAGACGTTGCTAGCCACTAAGGGAGACGCCCTTGTTTTCAGGCATCTCAAATAATCCAACCTACGGTTGATCCGTTGACCCTACGCAACCTTACAGCGGACATAATTTGTATTTTGGCACTTGATTTTTTTCTTACCACATGCAGCTATAGAAGCAAGAGTACAAAGGTGTGCGAGTCCAAAAACAATTATTAAACTAACTGAACATTTTGAAAAATTAGCCACCTGCAGACATCTTTTCACGACTCACCTAAAATAAAATTATAAACTTGTCTCGCGTAAACTAAAACGGCTTCTTTCGCCACTCTAAAATATCCCTTGTGCTAACTGCATAGAAACTCGTACATTAAAAGACAAACCTTCCTATTGCAAAGGATTTACTCATTGTGGCATATTTTGCATTTAGGCTTGTAGCAATTCACAATGATATATTCAAACACACAATAATAAAAATACAAATGTTATATGGTGTGTAGCTTGCTCTGGTGTAACTCACTGTTCTGGTCATCCTGGCTTGCCTGAGCTCGCTCTAAATCGGGTGCGGCTGTGCAGAACTGCTGTTCTTCCGTCCAACCCTACAGTACAACACTACACTCCTAACAAGCGATCTAGCGTCATCCAAACACGCATGCGTGTTCTTGGCAGGTCTTGTCGGAAACTGTAGTTCTCACTATGTAAGTTTATCAAAATAAACAAGAACGTAGGACAAGTACAAGTTTCCTCCTCTTCCCCTTGAGCAAAGTGCAAGAGAGGCCGCCATATTAGAACGCCATATTTTACGTTGCCATCGACTTCCCGTTTTTGAATAGTTATCTTTAGTAAGCAAGCTCCTTTTGTATTTTTAAATCACATAATTTTTTTAAGTGTATTTAACTGTGTATTAAAATCGCAGGTATATCGCGCAGTTGTATATAATTCAATATTTACAATTGTATAGCCTTGTTGAAATCGCTTGAAATGTGCTTTTGTTGCCCTTTTGATACGCGAGCACCTAGATTTTAACAATGCTTTCTGCCAGCACATCTCACCCCTTAAAACACATGCATCAAACTTAGTCCATTTGAACGTGTTCTGCGGAACACGGACGATTTGGCTATACCTCGACACACCCACCTGCGCACGTGCGCAAATAGGCTGAAAATTACTCTATGTTGGGAGCGCGGTGGGTAAAGTTTACTCTGATTATGTAAATATGCCGGTCATTTTCGAAATATAGCGTGCCGGTGGTTTAACTTGGAGTAAATGGGACATGGCCTTAGTTACATTACAACGTTTTCCACTTATAGCTTTAAAATAATGTGTGTAAAAAGGTCACAAAAAGTCCATAAATATAAACACAGTACAGATGTAAGATATTTGTTTTTTTCCATTCCTCTAACGCTGTTCACTTATTTAGTAATTTCGCTGTCCGGAAAGTGCTGCCTTGGGAGCACAGGTCTATGCCAAACATATACAAATGTTAAATTAGAAGATCATGTAAAATTAAGATGGCGGCCGATGTTTTCTCCCCTCTCTCTTGAAGCGGCGCGGGTGGATGACGTCGGTCAACGGGCAGCGCGAGCTCTGCTGCTTCAGTTGCCGGGGAAGGAGAGGCTGGAGGTCGGAGCCGGGAACCGGGAGCCGAAAGGAACCGCGTGTTCCCAAAAGCCGCTGGAAACCCTGAAGCAGCCATGTCCTACTGCCGGCAGGAAGGTGCGGGCAAGGAGGGTTGGTGTGACCAGGGGGTCTTGTCTGAGAACTGACCATTTGGGGTTAGGTGGCACGTTTTCAGGTCGTCTATGTGCGGCGTTTCCATTTGTGGTTATATATGATATTTAAGGCTACGCGATATCATCTGCGAAACCAAGCTGATACATGTGTGCAATGAGAAACATTTCAGAAATTTTGAAGTTTTAGAATTACAATGTGAAGCTTTGGAAATACAAGGATAGATATAGCGTATAGAATGGAAGTCCTGGCCCGAGACAGCAGGTAACTTCTGTGCCACCCTCTAGAGAACCAATATTGAATTAGAGACTTGTAGTAGAGTTAAAAGCATGCTATCTCTTCCATGTGATTAGAGTCGCAACAGGGGAATCACCGGTCGTGCTGCTGGCATACAGTGGAAGCAGCTGAATTCTGGTCCGGTCATTTCTTGAGCTGGAACCGGGACGGCCACAGTGAATGATCTAGAGGTGGTCTGCTGCTGTGTGGTGAGGCCTTAATATATTGTAATAAAAGAAGGGCCCATCAATCCGGATTTATATTAAGTAAGATGATTTATTAAGGTTCAAGGTTCAAGAGATATAATTAAGAGCCCCACCAGGAGAAGCCTATCTGCTGCTCAGCCCATCCTTCAACTGACTCTCCCACATCCAGCATTTTACAGCATCATCACACACACCAACATTCGATACCTCAGACACACTGGCTGAGCAGCACATCCCTATTCCATACACGGAAAAAAAAAAAATTACTACAACCCCATTCATCCCACAAATACATAGCAAGGGAAAGGACCCCTGCAAGGAAATGTAGGATGTCTAAGCACGCAACCCAGTGCTCCCTTCGAAGGTAAATATTAGCAGCCTTCAATCATGAAAACAAGTAGGCACTTGAAATAATGGAGCTATTGGCAATGATCTAGCCATGTTGTATAGCAGCATGCCTAAAAATATATTTTTTGAAGGGGAAGCGCTATGATGTGGTCAGCGGTAATGTGGTCCCCCCCCCTTCAAATGGAAAAAAAGGGTGGCTGGGGAACGGGCCACAAGGAGATAAGGTGCGAGAAATGTACAAGTAGGGGAAGAAGACACACAAGTGACAATGGAGGGCTGGCAGCAAGGCCAGGGGCTGCATGATGGCAGCGGAGGGTGGGCAGGAGGGCCTGTGGCAGCAAGTGGACAGCGGAGGCCTGGAGGAAAGGGTAAGTATGCTGGCAACATGCGAATGGGGAAGCAAGCTGACAACGGAGGCAGGGCGTACAGAAGGGTCTTTGGGAGCAATCTGACAACGGAGTGTGGACGAAAGGGGCTGCAGCAGCAAGTTGATAACAAAGGGTGAGTTGGAGTTGGGAGAGCAAGTTAAAAACAGAGTGGTGGCGGTTGGAGGTGCAAACAGATACTGGGGTGGTGCGGAAGCAAGAACTACAAGAGAAGGTGGGTGGAGAAGAAGCAGGAATGAAGCTGAGGAACGGCAAGAAAGATGAACATGGAGGTTTGGATACGTACGTGAGGGAGACAGCTGGAAAATGTACATGCTCTTGTAGAGTGATTAAACAAAAATAGAATAATAGCACCTGAAAAATGAACCTGTGAAGGACGCAATGCATCCATGCCCCAGTAGAGGGACAAACACAAGAAAACGTAAACTGACGAAAAAGAAGCAGGCAAATGAGAGCATCAATGAATTCATACTGTGGAAAACGCTGAGCAGGCTGTAAGCTAATAATGTCTAGCGACACACAGCACACACCCTGTCTTAAGCAGGACCTAAAAATATTTGCGAACAGAAAAGGGTATACACTTGTAGTGGTATGTGGGAAGGGAAGAGCTTGTTGGAGGGTCTGCATACAGTGCAGAGACTGGCTCGTGCAGTTTGTGAATGCAGATGTGCAGAACAGTGCCTGGTATGGGTGTAATAGATGGCTGAGTGTCTGTAAAGAGTGTGCAGAACATTAGTTAATGATTTGTTGTAGAAATATAGTTCAGGTTGCACAGAGCATTCATAAATAAAAACAGTTTAGTGCTCTTCCTATTTTCAGTACCATTTCTATGAACGTTCCCTACTGTTTATGAAGCTTTTAAGATATTGGTACCAGAAGACTAGAGGCGTACTAGTAAAGTGATCCTAATATCTAGCAATTCATTTCTAACATATGGTATATGCAGGGCCTCTCAATACTACAGTTAAATATTCTGGGCCATTAGGAGTCTTGCAGTACTAGTCTACTCCTTTGACCCCAATTAATTTGAATTCTGAAATACAATCAAATGTTCATGTAATAGAGCAAAACATGGTGGAGATCATGGACGTATGCAGTACGTTTTGAATTGCATGGTACACAAAGACATTCCATTAGTTATTTTCGAAATGAAATACACCAGATTCCAAGTGACATGTTGATGAAAAATGTGTTTTCTTTTCGAATCATCAGCGTTTATTAAAAGGTCAGGAAGCAAGCATCAACTAGTCTATCGCTGCGGTGAGGTAAAACTTTTGATATTTGGCAATCTTATTTTATTCTTGAGCAAGTGTAAAACTTGACAACGATCAGTTTTTACTAAGAAAATTGTAGTATTATTTTTGTTATACAAAACATAATGAGAGAACAGATCTTATGGGACCACATTATGATAGTGTTTAGAAAAGGATTTGCACTATAATCTGAATGCATGTTGGGCGTTCTTTAGGGGCTTGGTAAACACAAGAATGAGTGTAGTGACCTTCCAGGGCAGAGTTGCAACAACACAACCTCCATTACTTCCTCTGACATTTTGCAGTGTGTACAGGCGCTGCTGTAGCGGTGGTTGTACAGTTCTTGGTCTCGGTCTTCTGATTTTTGGATATTATCTATTCATAATTGAGAATGTCTGCAACTGTTACAAGTTTCCTCTGAATGGTAGCTACACCCATTCTCGTGTGAATCCTGTGGTGGCTAATCTTTTTCCCTGTGGAAGACACTGCTGATTATTCATTGGGGTCCAAATGTTGCTGAACTAGCTAGAGTGGCCATGAAATATTTACTGTACACAACTGTGACCCTTTGATATTGTGATTCATTTGTTTTTAATTGTATATATTTACCCTCTCTTCTTATCTCTTGTGCTTGTTCACTATGCTGTTACACGTTTTCTTTGTTATTTACCACCATCAAGATTAATGGGCTTTTGATTACTACAATTGTATGTTCCCTTGTTGTTTTTGGCCTTGCTTTTCTCTTTAGTGTACATTTTTAGCAACTTGGAATTGAATAATCTTGCCTGAGGTATATAACTGTGCTTTTTTTCTTTATACAATACACTGGTAGCCCTATATATTTTTTTGGGTCTAAAGATTGTCAATTAACTCGATTTAATTAAGCCAAATGTATTTCACCTCCTCCAACCTGTGTTTCGAGCAAGATAGTAAATTTGCCTTCTAATGAGAATCTTTTGGAATGTATTAACAAACGTGGCATTGAAGTAGTGTCTGATCATGCAGTGAGAAATTGCAGTGTTTTGTTTTTTGTAAAAAATTTTTTTGACATGCTCAAATATTGAAATGTGATTTTATTATGGACAATTTGTGGCTATATGTACTTTAGTCTCTGGGTGATTTCTATTTTATATTTAATATCCCTTATTATTGGTGTTTTTATTATGATCTATTGTTATGTTAAATCTTCTCTCCTGTTCAATTCCCTATCCTGTTCGGAACTGTTCTTAGATATAGGTTTCATCACCTTTTGGAAACGGAATTCTCACTTTGTTGCGTTCATTTCCCATTATCTGTACTTCTTGCAGAGCTTTAACTTGTGTTCTAAAGTATGTGTTCCACATAAAGTGAATTTATGGATCTTGATGTGGCATGCAATGGGTGTGTGAGCTCTTTCAAATAAAGTTTAATTCTTCATAAATTTGTAAGTTCTACCTCATTGATTCAAATTCATAGTAACCCTAAATCCCTCAGATTTGATTACTGCCCAAAGAGAGAAGAGCGTCGAGCATGATGACCATTACATAACGAAAACATTTCTTCAGACTGTGTAATCAACTATGTATATTCAGCTTGACTAACCATTGTGACACAAGTTTGATGAATTAATTTCTGGAAGTCAATAAATTCTGTCATGAATTCTTAAAGTGTGTTTCCGTCTGAGTTTATTAAGTTGCAAATATCTGGCCTGCTCAATCTATTCTGCCTCCCACCCAACACCCCACCTCACCTACTGCTTTGGACAGAGAACCCCCCTAACGTTGGGACTAAGATGAGCCTTTGTGGGACCCTCTTTTAACTCCACAACCCTGTATGGTATGTAATGACCAGAGTAGAGGGGTGTAATCCCCTATTCCATATCTTGAACGACCCATGAGGTATGTTCATTTATTTTTGACATCCATAACCTGATGGTGAAGTGAATGAGTAGTTTTCCCCTCCCCTATATCTTCTTAATAGTTTTACCTGTGATACCCTGGCCATGACCAAATTGACTTTTACACTCCTTTATTCATTCATCCTACAACCCCTGCTATCCTGTCTGAATTGCCAGGGATTGGAAGGTCAAACCATATTAACTCTATTCCACTTTGTTACACCCTCATTTAAGGGCCAGATTCTAGCCTCATAACCTACAGTGGATGAATCACACATACTTACAACTCCATTTCACTTTTCTCAACTGGATGCAGTAAAACAGGAACTAGACTACCTCTCTTGTTTACTCATGAACTCAAATGTGTGTGCAACTTATGTTGCCCATGCCTAGTACATATGGTTTGAGGTCATTTAAAACACGTTTCCATTTTTTTTTGTCCTCTGGAACAAAGGGCTCAATCCAGTTTACCAAAAACCCTTTGGCGTCCAGTTTATAGTACCATAGCAATGATCTACAAAGGAGGAGCTAGGCAATTTTTTTTTGTGTGTGTGTGTATATATATATATATATATATATATATATATATATATATATTTCACTGAAAAAACCATAGGTTTCACACACGTTATAGTTGCGAATTAGCATTTAAAAAACCTTGCAAATTCACTTAAAAAACCATAGGTTTCACACATGTTATAGTTAGCTGGACATTTCACTCGTAAAAAACCAATGAAATTCCCCCGTTATAGTTAGTGCAGGCAACTATAACTCACGCGTCCGCAATCCTCTGCTGATGACGTCAGATATAACATCACTGTATTTAGACACTTATTTACCCATGTCTTCTTCCGTTAATCTTTAGCTATACATATATTACAAGTATTTATTTTTCATAAAGACACGTCATCAGTGATATATATGCTATTCAATCTCGTATATATGATTAATTAATACAAAATCTTTCCTCCCTGTGTGAGCATGATAAAGAAATGCATACATCTTTAAGATCAGCCTGTGTTACTGACAGTGGTTTCTATATAAAAACTTGGCTAGTAATAATACATTTACCCTAAGGAGCTTTATATCAAATGTATGACACGTTTCCCTTATGTCAGTCACTTCTACCGCATTTGTACAAAAAAGACCATTTTTTTAGATTTTTTTTTATACAATAAAGCACTTTTTGTTTATTGTACAGAAGGTATTAGCAGTTGATAAAACTGGTGTTTTGCTGTGCCTCTAATGATTAACATCTGTCAAAAGATAGCAGTGAGGTTATGCGTATATTGTCTCAGTGGGAGGTTTATGGAGGTGGTTTACTTGATGCTAATGGTTAAAAAAAAAAAACAGTTGGAAGCCTTGTAAGTGGATTTTTGGTAGTTCGGATATTAGTAGCTGCCTTGTTATTGATTAGCAATATCCAAAATAGGCTTTAACTAAAGTCAGCGGCTTTGGACGTCCTCCTCTTCAGCCAGTTTGTTTTAATGCGGTCACCCACCTCATTGAGACGCACTGTATATACTCATTATCTCACTGCTATATTTTGACAGATCTTAATCATCAGAGGCACAGCAAAATACCCGATTTCTTGAAAACATGACTCTTCACACAACTTAAGAACTTGACCTACTGACCTCACAGGACTAATATGGATAATTATGAGTACTGACAACTGACATGACCACTAGATTTTACTTTCTCTCTAAACTTTGAAAACCCTAGGCTTGCTTGCCGAAGGGGCTGAAACTTGTGCAGGCTGTCCAAATAACCGCATATACCTTCTGTAAAATAAACAAATAGTGCTTTATTGTATAAACAAAATATCTTTTTTTGTTCAAATGACTGAAATAATCGAAACTTGTCACAAAGGTTAATGTAAAGATTTTGAGGATGAATGCATTCTTACCACGTATAATTATTAGAGTAGAAGGCCCAACACCCCTAAATTCATATTTGCCAACCCACCTATTCATATATACTAGGGAATAATTGAGTGTACACAAGACTTGCCAGGTCCCATGCGGCTCTGTATAAAAACCTGTTAGCAAAATTTTACAGTTGGGGCTAGTTGCACTGCTCCGCGCCCTCCCTAATTGTATACAAATACGATAACTGGTTGCTTGCAAAACAGAAGTGTAGAAAAAAAAAATACAATCTGAATAAATAATTTGCTAAACCATTGTGCAAATACCATGCCTCTGAGGCATCATTTTGTTAGTAGACTTGATGCATGTTTGTATTTAAATAAAGGTTAGTAATAGAGAATCGGTGGAAAGCCATTAAGGCAACATGACAATAAGGGGCTTTATTCTGACGGGTCACAAAAGAGCAACCACCGGTACATGTCCTTCTATAGATGTAGATTTACAACTGAAAGAAATCCCCCATATTTTTAAAAGTAGACCCAGCATACATATGTGAAGTCCATGTTGTCATCAGCAAATGTACATGTATATTTTGTCATGCAAAAATCTGCTAGGTGACTGCAAATTCACTTTCCCAGCACCCCCTTTTTTTTTTTTTTACACCCTGCAACTAAATTTTACCCCCACCCAAGTACCCGCTTTACGGAATTAGTGATTAAATTCACTGGATATAGTGAACATGCAGCACTTGCATGTAAGTTAGTCTAACGAGGGATGATAAAGCCTTGTCCTACATTAGGTGTCACTCCTGTACTGGTAAACAAAAATGGGTAACTATCAAATGGAAAAAGGTGGAAAATAATTAGGTTTCTCGACTCTACTCCATAATAAGGCTAAAGTGTTTATATGCCTGGACCCGCAAGCGTACCACATACTTATCAAAACAGCGTTCCTGGGCATTACAGAAAATAGAAGACAATCTCTGCAGCACAACAGCCTTGGGCCCAGAGCTCAAACTCCGGGATGGTTTGACTCTAGCTGTAGCAAGGTCCTTACAGTTTTACATAAAGTTCTACTTATTAAACCTAGAGCAGTGGGATTAATTAAGAATGCTCAGGCACAGTACTAGGAGGCACTTGCAGCCAGGAAGAAACAGATAGAGGATGCATTTGAAGCACTTCAGGCAGCTAGCGAACTAAAAGGTAGTGCTTCTTTTTGGGAGGTTATAAATGCGCCTTATTTTAGGGAATCGTCAGTATGTACTATGGAAATCCATATTCAAGAAGCCAAGTGGGTAGAATAATTCTCGAGCATATGTAACACTCCGTGTATGATGCTGGACCCACCTCAAGGTGGCCATGGGGAAGCATCTGAGCTTCCCAATCATGATATTTCAACTGGAGGAGGTATATAGGACCCTGAAAAAATTAGTAAGTGCAAGGCTCCAGGTCCAGATGGGGTCACGTGACTTGATCTGTTTCATGATTATCAAGATTTGAGACCCATTGCTCACCAATGTTTTTAATGCCATTGCCAGGGTAGGCAAAGCTCCTATGTTGAACAGCTCTCTGATAATCCCAACCTATAAAAAAAAGAGATAAATCACAACCAAAGAACTACAGGCCTATATCCCTCCTAGACAACTCAGTGAAGGTTATGGGATGTATCCTGCTGCACTGATTACTGGAGAGGGTTTTTACGAACAACATTTTTAGACACGCAATGCAGCCTTAAAGAATTGGACACACAAGTTCTGTGCTTGAATCTGTCTATTCTTATAGCGAAATATACAGTGGCTAAAAAGGGCTCGATATTTCTAATTTATGGCTTTATCTGCAGCTTTTGACTGTCACACATTCAAAACTTTGGTCCATTATGCCTGATTTGGAGTGGAAGAGGATATTTTCAATTTTATAAGACAGCTATACAGGGACGCTAATGTGTGTGTTTCCCGCTTTGAGCGTAACTGAGAATGCACTGAGTATTAGGAGAGGCATTAGACAAGGGTGCGTACTTGCCCCTTTTTTATTCTCTCTATATGAATAGAGTAGAGCCTTTTTTAGCTCTCGCCTACGCAGCGCGCATGTGCTACATAGGAGGACCTCTAGCCGTCGTTCTGCTCTTTTTCGAAGCACATACTCGTGCTTGTGGTGGCCTACACCTTGCGGGGGCGTGCCACAAGCACGAGTATGTGCTTCGAAAAAGAGTAGACTGCTCTCCCCAGCGCGCTCATGCGCACCACTCGCGGGCTCACCTCCTGCTCCCCCTCTCTCTCAGTTAACTTTTGCGGCTGCTCACCTCGGCCCAGCCCCTCCTCCCTCCACTCAATTGCTGCTAGTCACACGCCTGGAGACCAACTGCTGCGGCTTTGTGCTACATATAATGTAATACAATTTGTTGCATTTGTTAATGCAGTGTCTTGTCTAAACAGTTTCTTTGGTGAACTCCCTCTCCCCGTTCCTTCCTTTTGTAAACTCTTCGAGTATATTTTATGTAAACAGAAGAGACTTCAGAAAATTTAAATGAATGATTCTTTATTATTAAATGTCTCATGGCAGTTGGATCTGTTCTATCCAAATAATTCGTTTGAACCATCCTTCAAATGTGCTTTGTGGCCACTCTCCACAATATAATGGTGACCTCAAAGGGATGACTGTTCTATCGCTGGAAGCGGTTCCAAGATGCCCACAAAGTCTTAAGTTTATGGCACTTGCATGTCTTAGCTGTAACTGTACTTCAAGTACGAAGGTGTATTCTACGTCTAAACCTAATTGGCGCTGCAGTTCTCACCAAGGTGGACCTATCTTTACTGGCACCCCTCATCCCAAGTTATTTCAGAGACGTACGTCCCATGGGGTATGTGAGGGGAAATAAGTCTTGCATTAGACTGGCACAGGAATTGACATTGCGATTTGGTGAGCTGCAAAGTTCTTTGGGAAGACTGGCCTTATCTTGGACCCCATCAATAGGCAGTTAGCACCATCGCTGATTCCAGCACAAGTTGAAAGAGCCTGACTCATGATCACAGATTTTTATCGGTCTGGAAGCGAGAAGATGTCAGGCACCTGGATGGTCCTGCCGATCAGTGTGCAATCAATAAACTTCCTGTTAAAGACTATAAAGGCCTGTTAAAGAAATCTCAATTTTTTTTTCTTTAAGGCAGGCACAGAGAATACTGATGGGCAAGTTGTGTATGACTAACTTCCTTGGTGAACCTGATTATAAACTCTTAGTAGCACTGACTTATAAGGTATAGTCTGTTAGATCAGGACGAGCAATAAGACGCCCTCTGTTGTGGACTGGAAAAATAGTGTTTCGGGCACACTGGCCTGAATTGCATACTGTGAGATGGTCTACATCTGAAGGTCTTCAGCAGGGTTAACTAAGCCCTTCATCATTTAGAGGTCAATATTATGAGTACCAGGTAGAGTCTTAGGAAAGAGCTGCAGTGCAGGGTTACTTGAATGTTGGTTTGAGGCCCTGTGGTTATCTCAAAGACTGGGCATTCCAGCTGCTCCACCTTCTGCCACTGTCTACAGTGAACTAAGATAAGTTAGGTCTTCTGGAGGAGGAAAGAACTTTCAAGTTGGCAGCCTGACTTTTTTTACATGGGACAGACAAAATGGCATCCAATATCTATATAGACTTTTTGCCTACCCACTCGTACCCCTTCAGTGATATAAACAGCCAACCTGAGATGGCAGCTTATGCACGAGTGAAAGTAATGCAACTGTGGGTAGAGCTGCACTGGCTCATCCATGTGACTGATTAAGGCACTATAAAACATATTTTCAAAACCTCAGCACACGTGAATAATATAGATTTGGTTGTCTACTCAGTATGTAAGAACATGTATAAATAAAAGGCAAGACCATATATCGAAGTGATATCTTCTTCGTATCTTCTTTATTAAGAAGTGTTCAATTGAAGCATCGAGGTTACAGCCGGTCACAGCCAACACGTGTTTCGTCGTATCGGGGAATGTAGTCCCACGACTTCCTCAAGGCTGTACAAACAAACAGATAGATACCAACTCTTATCATGAAGGTCATTACAGGGATTGAGTATCAGCAGTCAACAACATTGGTTATTTGAATCAAATTCCAAGTAAAGGTGAACTGTAATGTGTTGAAAATGTGACATTCAAGATGGAGAAAAAGAAAACCAATGTAGAATAGGTTAAAATTATCAATAATCGCCGAAACGAGTGGAGAGAGAGGACGTCCCGATCGTGAGTGCAACGTGATTTCCATGTGATTGTTCCAGTTGAGTGAAATAATAGTTAAAAGATTGGCACCGTCGTGAGAAAATAACCGTCGTGTCACCATAAACCTAAAAGTGACAGGCAAAAACATCAAGCACCAAGTTCGAATAATTACCTATCTTCGTACTGTAGAGATCTCTGTTATGAAGAGAATTAAGAGTGATCTAATGCCAGAAACAGTCTCGAGTCGTGTGAGTATACAGGTAAATTTCTCAATATTACATAGACTGGACCTACTTTAAATGTGGTTGTAATTCCGTCCCACAAGGGGTTCTGTGAAAGGAGCGGGGAACGAGGACTGTCACAGTCTCTTTGACGAGGAGCCCGAGTTTGGCAACACTCTGTAAATAATATAGGAATCAAGTTTCAGAATGCACGATATCTGATAGGACCATCTAGGGGTAAAACCATTTCACATTGTGTACACCATTTAAGGTCTAAAGATTACCAATAGTAACCGTTACAGGTTAATCTGCCGTTCACTCGGAACCGTAATTAAATATACATATTCACCCAGTAACCCAAATAATCCCTCGTCAACATCACATATACGATCCAAAAGCTAGCAAACACCATATCTGTTTCGTGACTTAATCTGCTCTACCCAAATGCGTGATTCATTCCTCACCTCAAATATTATCCGTATTCCTGTGCCATCGTCCTCGTCTTAGGTTAGTGGTAGGGATTTGCCGAGTACAGCAGCCCGTGAGTTGAGTGTCGGTACCGCGCAATGGCGGCCATGGTATAAGTGCATCCGGGTCTCGCGTCGGAATGCACGTCGCGTGCATAGATATAGAAGGAAGACTCTAGATTTCGCTACCCAATCCTCGATGCCTATCCCATTGGACCTAACGTGTACCATTCAAATCATTGCTGCTATGCTCAACTGGCAACGATAATTTTTAATGACCTCAAAGCTTGATTGAGAAGAAACAAACTATGCAGACAACATTTCTAAAGTCAGTCCGCAGTCTAATAATGCCAAACCCAAATATGGGTGTTCAGTGTATATGCGCTAGTGACCCTGGATTGTAGTTTTAACCAATTTAAATTTATCAACGCCTAGGTTCGTCCGTATTGTGTTTAAAACAGGGTCAAAATTATTTTGGTTAATGAGTAAATCGGATTGTGAACGCCCCGTGTATGCGCAATGGTTGCAGTTGTGCCGGTCGGTACATTTATAATAGTGAATCTTGTGTGCCCTTAAGTCTCTCCACAAGTTGGGTCGGAAGGATGTCTAATTTTGAAAGGACGTTGTACAGACAAGGAATATCGTTGTCTGGCCAAGTCTTGAACAAACCATACTGACAGCAGTATGGTTTGTTCAAGACTTGGCCAGACAACGATATTCCTTGTCTGTACAACGTCCTTTCAAAATTAGACATCCTTCCGACCCAACTTGTGGAGAGACTTAAGGGCACACAAGATTCACTATTATAAATGTACCGACCGGCACAACTGCAACCATTGCGCATACACGGGGCGTTCACAATCCGATTTACTCATTAACCAAAATAATTTTGACCCTGTTTTAAACACAATACGGACGAACCTAGGCGTTGATAAATTTAAATTGGTTAAAACTACAATCCAGGGTCACTAGCGCATATACACTGAACACCCATATTTGGGTTTGGCATTATTAGACTGCGGACTGACTTTAGAAATGTTGTCTGCATAGTTTGTTTCTTCTCAATTAAGCTTTGAGGTCATTAAAAATTATCGTTGCCAGTTGAGCATAGCAGCAATGATTTGAATGGTACACGTTAGGTCCAATGGGATAGGCATCGAGGATTGGGTAGCGAAATCTAGAGTCTTCCTTCTATATCTATGCACGCGACGTGCATTCCGACGCGAGACCCGGATGCACTTATACCATGGCCGCCATTGCGCGGTACCGACACTCAACTCACGGGCTGCTGTACTCGGCTGACTCGGCAAATCCCTACCACTAACCTAAGACGAGGACGAGGTTACAGGAATACGGATAATATTTGAGGTGAGGAATGAATAACGCATTTGGGTAGAGCAGATTAAGTCACGAAACACATATGGTGTTTGCTAGCTTTTGGATCGTATATGTGATGTTGACGAGGGATTATTTGGGTTACTGGGTGAATATGTATATTTAATTACGGTTCCGAGTGAACGGCAGATTAGCCTGTAACGGTTCTATTGGTAATCTTTAGACCTTAAATGGTGTACACAATGTGAAATGGTTTTACCCCTAGATGGTCCTATCAGATATCGTGCATTCTGAAACTTGATTCCTATATTATTTACAGAGTGTTGCCAAACTCGGGCTCCTCGTCAAAGAGACTGTGACAGTCCTCGTTCCCCGCTCCTTTCACAGAACCCCTTGTGGGACGGAATTACAACCACATTTAAAGTAGGTCCAGTCTATGTAATATTGAGAAATTTACCTGTATACTCACACGACTCGAGACTGTTTCTGGCATTAGATCACTCTTAATTCTCTTCATAACAGATCTCTACAGTACGAAGATAGGTAATTATTCGAACTTGGTGCTTGATGTTTTTGCCTGTCACTTTTCGGTTTATGGTGACACGACGGTTATTTTCTCACGACGGTGCCAATCTTTTAACTATTATTTCACTCAACTGGAACAATCACATGGAAATCACGTTGCACTCACGATCGGGACGTCCTCTCTCCACTCGTTTCGGCGATTATTGATAATTTTAACCTATTCTACATTGGTTTCCTTTTTCTCCATCTTGAATGTCACATTTTCAACACATTACAGTTCACCTTTACTTGGAATTTGATTCAAATAACCAATGTTGTTGACTGCTGATACTCAATCCCTGTAATGACCTTCATGACAAGAGTTGGTATCTATCTGTTTGTTTGTACAGCCTTGAGGAAGTCGTGGGACTACATTCCCGATACGACGAAACACGAGTTGGCTGTGACCGGCTGTAACCTCGATGCTTAAATTGAACACTTCTTAATAAAGAAGATACGAAGAAGATATCACTTTGATATATGGTCTTGCCTTTTATGTATACATGTTCTTACATACTGAGTAGACAACCAAATCTATATTATTCACGTGTGCTGAGGTTTTGAAAATGTTTTATTAAGCTTTTGCTTACCTTTGTAGAGCCTGTGGTTTCTCTACACCTTGCAGCACCGTCTTATAAGCAATTTTGGAAAACTGTTGTGCAATTTCTCTTAAGCGCCGTATACCTATGACACATACCACAGTTCCACAAGAAAACATGATTAAGGCACTATCCTGACCTTCCAGACCCCTATTGCTGCAGCACTCTGCACAAAACAATTTGACCATGAAGTTCAGGTAGCGCCAATTGTTTTCAAGGTCACTGTTAAACCTGTAGGCAGTAGTGCATAAGTCACAGACTACCAATTTAATTTCATAGGGTTGGCAAGTATACTGCCTCTGGGCCACCAGTCAGGCAGTGGCAGCTTCAGGAACACCTCCATGCCATAACTGTAGGAATCTAGTGGTCTCAACTCCTTCAGCTAAAAGACCTACAAGCTTCTTCTGGCAAAGGGCATATTTCTATATTGAAGGATGGACCTGACCTACTTAGTAAGGGCAGCAGAGTGTACTCTCTCCGAGATGCAACATGTTGTGATGGATCCGGATACTTCTTGTTGAGTGATCAATTTCTTGGTGAATTAAAAACCAGTACTTTTCGCTAGTTGTGGTTAGGATTGTATGGTACAAAAACGTAAGAATGTCTTTAAAAAGGCTTCATGCATCTTGAGCAGTCTAATATCTTTGTTATCCTGGTTGGGTCAAGCAGCATAATACAAATACCATACCCAACGACTTTGTTATAAACCTGTAGATACTTGGATGTGTTGCTAATCGGTTGTTAGCCGTTGTATTACTTCAGAGGTGGTTGTCTATTAACTTTGCTTAAGTCTTTGCATGTAGAACCTGGCCTTTATGCGAAAGTAAGAATTCACTTATTTTAATTCCAGTGTACAGTACACCATTTGCTTTATTTGTGAAATTTCATCATTCTTTATTTTTCTCAGTATTCATAACTTGTTGTATTTTGCACATTTTGTGCCCCTTCCCTTTACACATGAGCCCTGAAGTTCACAACAATGTTGCCTTTATTTGCAAATATCAAAGAATCAGTGCTTTTGCTTTCCCGTGTTTCTTTAAAGAAAGGTGATTTAAAGCCAAGAACTGGTGCACTACTTCCCTTCACTCCTCTCTGTCCATCTTTCGATCTGTCTTCCTTTTCGCTCGACTGTCTCTTGACCTGCCCGCTCCCCCCCCCCCCCTTTCCCCTGCTCGGCCCCTCCAATTTCTTGCCAACCCATGCCACCTTTTCATTTCCTTTCCCCCTTGTTGTTTCATTTCTCCATCCCTCGCTCCCTTGAGTTACTCCGCCTCTTCCACTGTTTGCTGCCCCTCCCCAGTCACATCATGTTTCTTCACACACTTCACGTCCTCCACTGTCTCATGTGACGTTATGCACCCACACCCAGCAACAAGAGGTCATGTTACACAGACGTTTCACATCGACCCAATGCAGTGCCGGAAGTACGCTTACACCACCCACTAGCCCCAGTCAATGCACTCACTTACCAGCATGCTGGGCACTCTGCAAGCCAGACATCCCAGATACCCCCTATGCACATCTGGAGTCCCCAGGCCACACCCAGAAAAACAATCATTGGCATAGCCAATAGGTTTCGCCTTTGGGACCATATAAGTATTTAGTTATGCAGCACAATATCCTTACTGCAACAACATTAACTGTTGCATGGCTAAACACTTATAAGGTCCCAAAGGCGAGACGTTACCTTTTTAAAGATGAGAGCACAGGACACCCCTTGTATTGGGACATGCCCTCTCCCCATTCTATTATTTGCTGATGATGCAGGTCTAATCCCCAGAACGGGGAGAGGGCTTTAAGGGCTCATTGATGACTATATAGTTTTTATGCATAATCTGGATCTGAAAGTAAACTAAAGCAAAACCTTTACAATAACGTTGGGCGCATAGCCCAGGAAATGATCAATCCACACAATTAACAAAATTAACTTTATCAAAACGGACTCGTTTCCCTACCTCGGAATCCTGTTTGACAGCAATTATCAGTGGAAATTCATGTTGTTGAACAGGATCGCAATGTTTAAAAAGCCATCTATGGCATAAATCTTCAAATTGTGGGGCGCGCCCCCCTAGGGGGGCGTGGATGGTTTCCCAAGGGATGCGCAAATGCCTCTGCAAGTACATGTAAATGAAGATGGCCTGGAAGTGCGGCCTTGTTTATTTGCTGCATTTCCAGGCTGTCTTCATTTACTCCGAAGCGTTGAAGTGAGATCAGAGTGCTGTGGGGCTGGAGGTCAGTGAGTGTGCTGCTGTGGGCTTGGCTGGGCAGTGTCTGAAGTCTTATCTCCGGTACGCCGGAGTATTTCACAGGTCCTTAACCCCTTCAGCGCTGGGCGAATTCCGCCGCGGTGCTGAAGGGTTCGAGCGCGGGCGGGCTCATGACGGAACGGTTCCGTCATGAGCACAGCTCAACCGTGGCTCATGACGGAACCGTTCCGTCATGAGCATGGAAGGGGTTAAAGACCATTTACATGTTTACATACCTTTTGTAAACAGGTTACTAAGGCTTAGTTTTTTTCTGGGTCCTGTGCCCCCTGGGCCCCCAGTCTACCTATTCCTTACATTTGTATTTTACATTTACTAGTCTGAGAATGCATTTAATGAAAAGGAATATAAAGTAAGATTGCCAAAAGAAAAATGCCAGCCATGTGTTGTTTTAAGAGCCTGCAAAGACCTCGTCTTGACACGAAATTGTGTTCTAATTAAAATAAAATTATGTATTCATTTGTAATGTGACTTTTCTGTCTTTGTTCCCTTTATCAGTCATAAATTATTCAGGATGCCCTAGAACATAATTAAAAACACTTTCTATTTATATTTGCTGTTCGAAATACGCACAGATAAGTGCTAAAAATACGGCTTTAGGTGGCTGTTTATTTTTGTAAAGTCTGCAACATCAAAATAATGAGCTGGCAACCCTAATCATAAGACTGGAAGTTCGTTGCAGGATCAGCACATTATTTATTTCCTCCACCCTTGATTAATGCCATAATAGCAATAGTTTAACTTGCATCTGAAACCCTATGCCGCCATCAATAACATGCTGATTTATTCAAGTGTCTGGGAATGCACCCTGCATTCAGACAACTCTCTCGTCATTCTCCTCCTTCACTTTAACTCTCGCAGCACATAGTTATGGATTTCCCGCATTTGCCACATAATCCATCATCTACTGCATAAATTGCAGATTGAAAAAAAAAAAAACCTTGTTTCTAGCTCCAACGGTTCAAAAGGTACAAAAAATGCAGCAACACATTACCTCACACTGGAAGGCCCTTTCTAAATGTTGACTGGTCACCTTTCTGTTGCTTATTGTATGTGGGTGTTAATGTGGTACTTATGAGGGGCAATAAAAGCCAGGGCAGTATTAACAAGTGTAAAAATTGCAAAATAATGCTATCACAAAATATGCAGCATAATTCCAGTGGCTCTGCTTAAAGATGCATGGTGGCAAAAATGTATTCTTTTTGAAATGTAAGGGTGTTATCAGCTGAGATATGGAATAGCGGGGACACTTACAAAAATGTCTGCATTATATATAGTTTGATTTACTTATTACTAAAAAGTATACTTTGTAAGAACTTGTTTTATCTCAATCACCATCATTTTGCAGCGGCCTAGCTTAGAGTATGTAAATACTGTTTTAAAGTAGACTTCCATATTCACAGTGCTTTCTGCCACAGGCTGGGACCTCATAGCAATATAAACAGGGCCACTGAAATTATGAGTCAGAAGAAGGCCAAATTATGCAGCGGGGTTGACTAAATTCTGCAGCAAGTAAAGGTAAATTATACAGCACAATGCGCCGCATTTTGTGGTTAGCATTACTTCATCATTTTGCCATTTTAACTCAAGGTAACGCTGTCAGGGGAAATATTTCACCTTATTAGTACCAGTTTAACACCCAAATACAGCAGCAAGCAACTACAAGATTACCAGTCAATCTTTTCAAAGGGCCTTCCACTGCTCCGGAACTCTTTGTTTGCTTTAAGTAACTTTTGTTCCGTTTGAGCTAGAATCAAGTTTTTGTTGTTGAAATCTGCAGATTATGTAGCAAATGCAGTAAACTGATCATTATGTGGAAAACACTGCTGCTGCAGAAACTCATAATTCCAGGGCCCTGGCTTTAAGTGACTCCATCAATTAATGACTGGTAAGAAGGCTGGTTTCTTTTTTAACTTTCTGCACTACCACCACACCCTTCGCATTAAGATAGAGGCATCTCAAAGTCAGTATCAACCATGCAGGGGCAGTTTTTTTGTGTGAAAGCGGAGTCCACTGGGTGGCAGGTAGAAGGCCAGCAGGGTTGCATTCAGATGCAGAGCCCTAATCCTCTCGATCCCTGCGGCCTCACAGTAATGGTCTATGAGACAGAGGAAAGGAGCGAGATTCATAGATATTGTCAAAAAGAAGGCCCAGAATGGGGAGCACTGTATGAGGACTCATTTTTATGTTTACAAATGGCCAGAGACCGCTTCTTCAGAGAGATACCCCAAAGAAGGGGACAATATAAGTGTTTTTTTTTTTTTTTGTTTTTTTTAAAGGGACATTCATTAGTGAAGCTGGTACTGCTGCCAAGTGTGTAAGTAACCACTGCTGGTTATCATTAAAGAAGCAGATGCAGCAGGACTGGGGCCCAGGGATTTGAGGGCCCCACTACATCACAATTATGACTGTGTACCTTCTAAAAAAAAAAAGGGGCATCAGAGCTTATTTTCATTTCAAGCATTCGGACCAAGGTAATGCTCCGTCATGGTGGGGAAGAGGTAAAAGATGCAGAGGAGATAGCCTGCTGCTCAGGACTGCAATTATCATTAGTGCAGTAGGTGTAGTTGCATTGGGCTCAAAGAGTGTGAGGGGCTCACAACACCCCATTTAGGGGGAGCAGTTTGTTTGGGATAATATCTGTTTTTGTTTGATGCATTTGCTGGTTTATAAGTCTCTTATTTAGTGTGGTTCATAAGCTATAGAAAAAGTATTCCTGAAATCATCTCATAAGCCCTGCACACAGCCATGTCAGTCAGTCAGTCAGTCAAAGTACTTTATTTCGATAAATAAATATCATAAAAAGACATAGGAACAGTACAATGCACATTCATAAAAAGAAAACACATTATTTCATTAGACAATTCAATCATTAAAAAATATTAAAATATTAAAAAGAGGTCAGTCAAATAAAACCATCTATTTAGCCATGTCCCTCCCGCTCCCCTAACTCTTGCCATAAAGCTTTGGAGGGGGCCCAACCTCAAAACATTTTGCTTAGGGGTGGCTCAGAGTAAAAGAGTTTGAAGACCTCTGATCTATGGTATCCAAAGATTCACAAAAAAACTGGGATCTAAACTAGTAAGGGAGCTGCTAACCATATATGCAAGTGATTGCGTGTCGATCACCATATATGGGGCAGGCATTTGGTGGATGTGCCAGGAATTCAAAGGGTGGAAAACTTGTTCTTGAAAAATCTACTGGCAGTCCCACGAAACTGCACAAATGCCATATGTCATGATGAATTGGGTTCCCCATACCTTGTGGATAAATTTATCACCCTTATTGTTATGGCATTTTATCTGGGCAATGGCGTATACAACTATAAACAAACTTGTTCTAATGGATTGTCTGAAACTATGTGCGGAGATTGGGCGCCCGGAGCTATTTGACACCCCCAAAATCGTGCTTGCGCATTGACAAGACCACCTTAAAAGAAATCCATATGAAAAAGGCCTTGTCCAAAAGAATAGTGGTGGATAACTGCAAACCCTCGGTGATTGCTTACAAATTGGTGCACACTCAAGACGGCCTCCTTTTTCATTTATCTTCGATTCAAATTTTACAGCACCGCTTTGTATTAACTAGATTTAGTGTCAATGCTCTACCGTTTATGGTAGGATATCCTGCTAAATGTTATACCCTAGAGGATTTGAGCCCCTGCCTGTGTGATGTGTCACCCCAGTCTAATTTGCACATTTTGTTCTTTTGTACTGTTTATGATGTCCCTTGAAGTACATTTATATTGCCCCTTTTTAAAGTATTTACATTTACACAGTGTAGACGTGCTTTGCTGTATTTGCAGCAGTTACATTGTTCTCTGATTTGTGGTGCAGTGGCCTTCTTTATATGGCAGATTTAAAAAATATGGAAACATGCAATATCACAGGGGTTATCCAATTCAGGCTCCTTACTATAGCTTTGTCATAGTATGACGGAGAGGCCTTTTAAATACTTTAAAAAAAAATGTTGCTGTAAATATGCTTGGGCCATTTTAATAGGATCGCTGACAGGCTAAATTAATGTATATCTTTACGCTGATGTATTATATGTAAAACAAAAACAGTGGTTTTGTTTTGCATATACACCCAGGATCTGAGGGTTACTGGGTTACCCCATTATCTTTAATGGATGTATTATTTGTATCATGCATTTCTGTACCTGCTTTTATGCAACAGAAATGTAGCTTATAAATACTTCTGACTAACTGCAAATTCACTTTCTCAACCCCCTCCTTTTTTTTACACCCTCAAAGGAAGTTTTACCCCCACCCTTGCCCGGACTAAATTTCCAACTTTTTCCAGTGTGGGAGGAGATTGGAGAGAATTTGGTGAATACGTTTGTGGGCGTGTAGAGACTTACAGAGCATTCAAACGAAAACTACTGCTCCCTGCTGACTTCCAGCTCCTGTATATTACCTTGCAGAAAGGTGGCAAACTCAGAGGCTTTTTAGGGTTCTAAACCTGTTTTAATATGAGCCTTTCCATAATCAGAGAGCCTATTATTTGAGCTCTTATGTAATGAAGACGCTTCCTTAATTTGTCACCTCACTGCATGACACCAAAAGGGACAAATGGATTGTTTTATAGGTCAAGTAGATTCCTGGAGCATCCCAGTCCCTTTGACCAGTAGATAGTTTATAAAATTCCCCAATCCTAAAGAGCTCCGTGATTTTAAACACTTGCAACAAAAACTTTGAGAGCATTGTGTCGTACATCGAACACCAATCATGAACAGAGATTGCCTTTCATATAACTTTACTCGCAGAAGAAATTGTTGCTGGTTGGGTTGTTTTGTGTGGATCCTGTGGTGAGATCAGAGGGAGAGTGCTGATTTGGTGTCCGCGGTGGAGACTGTGGTAAATGCTCGGCCCTGCCACAATGATTTCTAGGGCACCTAAGCGAAGGTATTAATTTTTGCTATAGATTACATTGAGAAATTGCATATCAAGTGTGAAAGTGCAGATCCTTGTAGAACCCCATAGAACATTAGCAAAGTATCTCCATGTATTACCATTTTTCCTTGCTGCCCTGCCCTATAACTAGCCTGAGTGTTCTCTTGCTCTAGCGCGGCACCATTCATGCCAGACGTTTGCAGACATTGTTCAGGATACTAAGTTCTATCGTTGAAAGGAGCATAGTCACCCATTGGAATCAGGGCTTCTGAAAGCCCTTCTTTCCTTATCAATAAATAAAAATGTATCAAATGCCAACAGCATTTATTTACTGTTCTGAAACTACAATTCTGTTTAACCCCTCCCCTGCTCATGACGGAACCACTCCGTCATGAGCCACGGTCGCCGTGTGCTCATGACGGAGTGGTTCCATCATGCCGCGGCCGTTGGCGGCCGCTCCGCCCACGCGGCGCTAATTCCCCGCCTGTGCGGGCGATTAGCGCCGTGGGCGGAGTCATGACGGAACCACTCCGTCATGAGCACAGCGCCACCGCGCTGCCCCCAAACCCCCCCAGCGCTGCGGCGGAATTCCCGCCGCAGCAAAGGGGTTAAAATACAAATTCATTTTTTGTGCTGGACTATAGAGCATCCCATTATTGTTTTTTCTCTTTGGACCATTTCTAATGTGCTCCATCACAAGTGATTAAAGGGGTTCTCTCATAGTTGCTCCTTCATGTATGCATAACAATATGCAGTGCAACTCAGAGGCATATACTTTAGTATTTTAAAAGCTATTTATGAGAAACTCTTTATTTAGCATATCCTAAGGGATCTACATTTTACTTATTTTGGGCAAAGCATCACTTTTATTTAACAGAGGAAAATCTCACCTCAAGCAATGGAACAAAGCAGAAACCAGGATCTTTTGTCTCCCTAGTAATATCTATTTTCATTGCTATCTTTCCTCAGTGCTTCCATATTCTCTTCCGTATTCTCCTTAGATGCATGATGGGGAGGAGAAGAGTATGGGGAGAAGAGCAATGTAGGAAAGCACAATTTTGAGGGTTAAGACATTTACAGATGTATCATAGGCTGCTATCTCCGTATCCCACCATTGCTCCAATGGTAGAAAACTAGATTATCTTCCTCCCTAGCATTTTGACTATCCTCTCTATTTTGTTCTCATTTGCTACATTACAGGAAGCTGTTGTTGCAGATCATTATTTGTCTTTATTACTTCCCATGACAACACTGCTGTGCATTGTAGTTATTCAGTCATCTTCCAGTTCATGTATACAGTTAGTAAACTGCTGTTCACATCTACTTTTCTGTTTTTGGGAGCACTTTACTGTCTAGCTACTCTGACTAGTAATAGCTTTTTAATGTTATCAACACACTCAACAAGAAGCAGCATGTCAGCCAACCAGGACATAACAAAGGCATACCCTTACCTGTTTTTCTCAACATCACCACCCACCCAGTGCAAACCACCAACAAGCGCCTGGACTGATCACTTTGACATATCTCTCTCTTCAGCTCCCAACAGACCTACCAAGGTGAACCCAAAAGAGAACAACTAACTTTAAGATCCTTCAAAACTGTCTTTATCGGCAACCTACCGCTAAAACCCTTCTTACCCTCCCAGCTCCACATCTGGTGTTTATGGCCTCCTAAGCAACTTCAAAACATCTCTGTAATTATGCGTACACCCAAGTTCCAACTACAACGTGCAAATGAGAGGTGAATCCTTCGCAGCCTCGGCACGCCAAAGACAATGAAGACAAAAAACTCTTCTCAGTCAAGAAAGAAAATTGCATTAAAAAGGGAACATCAGATGTTTGCACACTACTGAAGTCCTGCGCAAGCTGCAGACAGCTCCTCACATCAGCCAAAGGTAAGTTCTATAACCACACCATCAACAAAGCTGCCAACAGAAGCAAAACGCTCTTCATGACGAGTACTGCACCCTACCCCCCACCTGACCATCCTGTACTACACTCTTCAAATGAGCGCAGTGCCATCAGCCTCTTTTTCAGTAAAAAAATACGAAACATCCAACTACACACTGAAGGAGAGGCTTTCCTCTCCTGTTGAATGCACCCTTTCTCTTATTATTCTTCAGTGGTAATCTTTTGAAGCCAGTTCTTCTGCAGATCTTGATGAGGTACTCCATCCACTAAAAATCCCCTCCAAAGAAGAAGATGCTTTGTTCTTGTCCTTCATTGAAGCTCTCGCCACTACTCTCCTCCTTCGTTACAGTTACACTTTTCGCCCTAAGGGGGATGGGTATGCCCAGATGTGGCTCCCTTGCTCACTGTGCCACTGGATTCAAGCTAGCTTGGCTGATGAAGGGTGACATACCCTGAAAACCGGTCCCAGGATGCTTGTTTCCGGTCCAGGGAAGACCTGGCTTTGCATTTCGGTCTAGACTGTTCCCATGAGGCACATGGTCAAGACTGATTTGCGTATGGCTGGGTCCAAACTGGGGTGGCGTAGTGGGCAAAAGAACAATGGATTTAACCCAGATCTCTTGACTGGGGGAGAATGTTTGAATCATTCAGCATTCCGTCCATCATTTGTTGCAGTTATCCTTCACTCAAGGCATCTTCTTGGAAGCTATCTAGATCGTCTGGACTCTCCCACTCGTGAAAATAACCAGACTACAGCTGTAGGCCCATCTGCTCTTCCACCCTTCATCAGCAAGGTAAATGAAAAAAACAGACTATGCTCAAGTCCAAGATCACTCCAGCGTCATCCATGTCCTGCACAACTAACATTCTGCTTATGATCGCACTGCACCATAGCAACAGTTATCTTGCACATTGTAGAAGAAACCCTCTCATCCTACTTTGACGCAGTTCACCATCCCACCCTGAAATCTTGAATGGAATTCTCTAGCAACAACCTTCACTGGTTCCCCAACCTGTGCAACCAACACCAGTCTGTTAACAAAGGTACCTCCACGTTCACAAAGATCCCTCTGACCTGTGGATTCACCCACAGTTCCATTTTTTTACTTGTCCTCTTTAAACTCTATATGGATCCCCTTGGGGCTCTATTCCCCGATAACAGCATAAAAATTTACCAATTTATGCAGATACACAACCCTACCTGAAAATATCCTCCATTCCTGGCATTCAGCACCTCAAACACTGCCTGCTCCTGATTCAGGTGTGGAAGTCCATTGCCTGCCTGCAGCTCAACCCTACCAAGGCAGAATTCCTCAAATTAGCCAATTAAACAAGAACAATGAGCACCCACTAGTCCAAACCTAACTGTAAACTGAACTATGACGGCTTCAAACCTCAACTTTCACTCAATGTCATGTCACTTGGATTCACCCTAGAAACAAATCTCGCCATCAAGGAACACATTGCCCTGAAAACAGAAAACTGGGGCAAGTTCTCTTTAATAACGAAAGATAAACCATTCCTTCTCAAAAACGACTTCAAACTAATCTTCAAATACTTATATATTTGGATGGTGATAACTCCATGTTCCATGATCTCTCAGACTCCATACTGGGTCTCACTCCTTTTAACGGCATCTTACTGTCTGGAGTGTCCATGGGCTAAATAAATGGCTACATCACCTCCATCCTGATGAACTCCACTTTCTTGCTGGTTTGCCTGCACCATCTTCAAAACCAGCTGCATTACTTACAAAGCCATCACGACCAGCATCCATGACTCTCGCTCATCAACCCACACTCCCTGGTGGCTCTTGGCTCACACACAGACAAGATACTGTCGGACTGGACAGGAAAGAAGTATAACAAGCATTTGCAATGCATTAGGTCTCGCATTTACGCGAGTTTGAGCTATTGACATTGAAAATAACAATGCCTATTGGCATTGTCATTTACAATAATTCTTAGGGTGAGACTCTGGCGCTTGATTGAACATGTCTTAATTTTTAAAGCTACTGAAGCAAGGCGCCATGTTTTGATGTCCTAATTGGAATGAGCCTTGGCAGCGAATCACGGATCTAGTATCAGAGAAGTAAGAGCTTTAACAGTCCCTAGCTAAGCCGTATGTGCGTTTCTTTCACATTAATGTCAAGAATTTAGCTGCACCAGGGTTAAGTCTGCTTATACATTTGAAGTTAACCGGCTGAATAAGACTAACAAATTCAACAGCACGGTAATGAAAGTCTTGAAGTTTTCCCCGTTGTGTGCTTACAAATTTATGACATGTCACGGACTTTCCATTAAAGACTCTAGTTGCGAGTGTATTTGGTCTTTCGTTCACACAGCGTGTGTGAAACAATGTATCAATCTCGTGGACGGTACGAGCTACTGAAATAATCCTGTCTAACAAACGCACGCTGATTACGAAACAAATCTTGAGCCTGCATTCTTTTTCTGAAGCGCGCCTTTCATGAGAGAAGAAACGTCTAAACAAAGCTCCTAGGCAACAAGCAGGAAGGGGGTGGCAAATGGTGTTGACGGGTGCTTTGATGTCCTCAGTGGCCGCGCGGCTCACTGAAAACATCAAAGCGCCCGCGAAATGTAAGTGATCGCAATCGCGATCACACTTCAAAGCGCGGCCGTGTGGCAGGCGAAAGTGAAAGTAGTTTTGGAAGTGCAAACAGTGGCTTTTCAGGCCGCCAAATGGTGCGCGCGCCCGGGGCACATGCACTGTACTTGGAGGCCTGAAATGCCACTGTTTGCACTTCCAAAACTCGCTTACTATAAGTCTCGCCAGAGCAGCGCTAAAGCGCTGTCTCAGGCGAGACCTAAAAAGGCAGCAGGCTTTCTCCATCCGGGCACACATGATCAGGAACAACATTTCTGAATCCATATTTACTGCCTCTACCCTGCCCCAATTTAGGAAATGACTAAAGGCATACCTCTTTAAAAAACACAGTCCGCATGAACAGAAGCAACAGTCCACTTCTGCTCCCATAAACAAGCTACCTCTTTGATTGTTTGTTAACTTTATCTTTGCCTTTGACCATGTATAGTGCTCCACTGCCTTTCGAATAGGTTAAAGCTATACAGATATCACAAACATACATACACATTCATATGTGTCTCATTCAGAATCTTTACGGGAGCCTCTTTTCCATTTTCATTGCTGGTATCTACAATAACGTGCTTTTCTGGGCGATATTCCTTCCTCCAGCTTGTCTATGCACATTGCATGCTTTATTTGCATGAGAAAAACCTGTACAATCTTCTGGGTTCCAACATTTTCTACTTTTATATTTATCCTCTGTCTTTCCTTCACCCCATATTGTCGGTCTTGAAACTTTGATGACTGTCCTGCGAGTTTTGCAGTTTGTTTCCCCTGTACTTTTGGTTTGGGGTGTGCCTTTCCTCAACTGTGGAGGAGTGAGAAGGCTTTTGTAGTTCGAGTGGGCCCTCAGCTTTCCAAAATTATCAATACTCAGTTACAACAAAGAGGGTCCTCTATTTTATCTGTTGTATTGTAGTGCATGTGTTTTGTTTAAATATCCCACGTGAGTGTGCGGATAGCACCTAGTTAAATTAGTGCCCACGCCACATTTCTTGGGTATATGTATTTATATGTTGGGTCCTCACCCACCGGTACCACCTGTGGCTTGCTTCATCATTGGACCCACACCCAGAACACCTAATGTGATTGGTCGAGCTCAGCGCGTTTGTAAGCGGAGCTCTTTAAAATCTGCAGGGGGTTAAGTGTGGTTAAAAAGGCCTATAAATCCTATTATATTTTAATGAGTAGGGACTATGGCAAGATTAAAAACAGTTAGATGTGTTTCATGGTACTATGATCCTTTAACATCTGTAGGTCGACATGTTTCAGCCGTGTATTTGCTCATAAAGAATCAGTCTGCTTTCTTCAGGACCTGGCTTGGTACCTTTTACCCGCATGTTGCGAGGTATTAAATTAACCTATTTTTTTAATGCATTCAACTCAATGTTATAAGAAGCATGCACCGTAAATACAGACCATACTTGATGGACCCTTTCTGATATGATCGTTTGCTGAAAAACTATGTATGTGTGTATGTATGTATATATATGTGTGTGTGTGTATATATGTGTGTGTATATATGTGTATATATATATATATATATATATATATATATATATATATATATATATATATAAATGTGTGTGTGTGTGTGTATGTGTATATGTATATATATATTACCTACTGGCGGTCGCCAGTAGGTAGTTATAGTTAGGACCCCTGTTTCCATAGGAAATCCGCAACATTCTATTTTGAATAACTTTGGCGCCGGTCGATGAATCCTCGCGAATTTCTCAAAATAGGTGGGGCGCTACGCTCCGCTCCTACCCTGAAAGTCTCGGGGGGATTCGTCAAGCGGGGGCTGAGATAAAAGGGGGGTCCCAAAACGCGTTTTTCCCATGCATTTTTCCATAGGACCTTTAGACAGAGCTACAGCCCGAACGGCTGAACAGAATTACTAGAAATTTGGCAGAGAGGTAGTCCCTATGTCAAGGAAGTGCCTTTTGTAGGTTTGGTGTAAATCTGTTCAGTAGATTCTGAGAAAATAGCCTTTAAATCAATATATATATCTGAGCCCGCTTACGGTACGCTTACCGTACGCGTACGGTGGCGTGCGCTAGCGCGATTCTGATTGGCTCTTAGATCTTAGTAAACATTCGAATCAGCCGAAACCAGGAAGCGGCATCCGCCATTTTGTCTCTCGCACTGAGTGTTATTTATCAAACATGATGCCCAAGAACATGTTACGGGGCTGTTTTGACAACTCCCTCCCACATAGTCCTGTTGAGGGAGTCCCCAAACATCCCCCAAGAGCAAAAACGGTTTTATTTTTTTTTCGGCAATTTCGCCGAGTACGCTTACCGTACGCTTACCGTAAGCGTACGGTAAAAAATAGAAATAAAAAAAACACTATCCACATTGACCCCACCCCCTGTGCTTTTGGTGGCCGAAGGCCACCAAATGTACAGGGCTTATTAAAGTTGATAAAAACCGTGCACGGAACGCACTGCGTTAAGTGGGCGCGCACGCCTCGAATGGCGTAAAGTAACTTAGCATTTAAAAAACCGTACAAATTCACTGAAAAAACCATAGGTTTCACACACGTTATAGTTAGGAATTAGCATTTAAAAAACCTTGCAAATTCACTGAAAAAACCATAGGTTTCACACATGTTATAGTTAGCGGAAATTTTACTGATAAAAAACCAATGAAATTGCCCCGTTATAGTTCGTGCTAACATTGCGCATTCCAAAACAAATTCTCTGGGTGTGGCGTAATTCCAATCCTTCCTTTCCAAGATGTTTCTTAATACCTCTAAAGTGTCATTTTGTTAAAGGCTAGTGTAAAGGCTTTCCACATCCAGACGTTAGTTCATGCCATGCAGGAACCATGTGTGGCGTTACCATTGCAGTGCCTTTTTCAAAGACATCGCCCTCTTTAAAAGATGCACCACCGCGGGAACAGTCACCTGCCTGCCAGACCACTTTTGAGTTGTAATCTGGCTTCGGCAGTGATTCTTGGTGGTGCTGGGTGCGGCCGTGGCGTGCCACCTGTACCGCCAAAAGTCGCAATCGGATCAGCAGTGGATGAACACTGCTTACCAGTAAAATATCAACCAAAGATTTGATTTTTTCAAACCTAGCGCTCCAAAAGTAATGTAGATTCATGCACTGAGGACTTGGGAAAGGAGTTTATTCAGTCATGAAGAGGATGATTTATACTACATGGACAGCACAACGTAGGTGGATATCTTCCAGCTCGAAGTACCCAGCCGTCACCTGCCTGACCACAACTGCTGTGGATACAAAACCATCAAAATGAGACACCCGGCACTTGATGCATATCAAAAATAAAACTTAAAAAGGGAGAAAGAACACTAACGAGCACCTACTACAATAAACAAGAATAAAAAAACTAGCACAAAAAGTCTAAACATTGTGAACTTTAACATACACTAAATTGCTAGCCACCAAGTGTCTATTGAACTGGACATGACCTGCAGAACAGCTTCCATGGCTCCACAAGGGCAGTTGTATCTAGCTTGGAATAATGATATCCTTTAGCTATCTAAGAGTATGGATTTTGTGTGTGCTTGAAAGGATGACTGTTATCCACTTTCTTTCCTGGATCAGGAGTGATAACCCCATCAGCCACATACAGTATATTGCAAATCGGGTGTACACCACCAAAATGGTGCATTTTGATTGGTTTCTATACTGGAGATGTATAGCCAGTACCTGGGACAAGTCTAATTAAAATATTATCACTGCTACTTCTATCCCTAAAAAATGTTGCATGTGAAGATCAGAGTTCTAATAAAGAATAAGAGTGTTCACCCAGATCACAGAATGTGCTTGCACTGGGAGACATGCTACTGGGGAAGAAAGCTTTAGAACCGTTCATTAATGTGTGGCGCAAAATGGTTCCATCTCTGTTGGTACATGTTCACAAACTAACTGGCTCACAGAAACATAACTTTCCCCATGGTTACATTGCACACTTAAAGTATCGTGTTTCTTTGAAATTGATAGTGTTTTAAATCGGTTGCTTCATTGTTTTGTCCTATCTGCTATGTTACTCATTTTATTTTTTTAGCTACCTTTGAATGCAATTGTTTGTAGTGTATACAGAAACATGTTTAAAATACATATTTTAACATTTCGTTTCCTTGTATTTATCTCACTAGAAAAAGTATTTTGAAGCCAATGCACATTTTACTGCTTACCAATTGAAATTGTAGAAGTGTAAAGCAAGAAACTGTCCAGCCAGAGACTCATTCAGAGGCTCTCACTGCCCATGTGACCACAAATAGATTATTTTCAATATGAAATCTATTTGCAAATAGCTTTCTGCGTTCTTAAAGAATTTACAACAACTCAATTAAATGGAAGATTAAAAAATGTATTTTCCGTCATAATGTTATATATATTCACTAAAAAAAACATGGGTTTCAGGGACGTTATAGTTAGTTGAACATTTGACTCATATAAAACCAGAGAAATTCGCCTGTTATAGTTAGTTGAGCTAACTATAACTTGTGCGCCTGCAATGCACTGATGATGATGTCACATATTACATCACTCATGACAGTCAGTGACATCACTCATGACATCATCCAATGAATGTGTGTTTCTATAAAATGTAAATGTTATATATATATATACACCAAGGTGTATTGAAGAATGAATGCATTTACAAGTGCCTAAAGGAATTATTTCGTATGTGTGTGACTGACTGTATAAGTGAGTGATTGAACGTGTCTTACTGAATGCATGGGTTAGTGACTAAACTGTGTAAAAGTCTGTAGTAGTCTCTCCATTGGTGTGTAAGCAACTGCATGGGTTGCTGAATACCTACATGAGTGTCTATATAGGTTATTGATTTGTTGTCTGAGTATCTGTATGGGTCCCTGAGTGTCTGTGTGGGTGGGTGGGTGGGTGGGTGTATGAGTCTTTGTATAGATGTCTGGGTGATTCAGTGGTTGTATGGATTAAAAAGTGCATCTGGAAAGGGCTGTGTGCGTGAGTTAGTGTGTCTATGGGTGTGTTGGTGAGTGAATAAATGTCTCAGTGGTATATCTGTGACTAACTACATATGTTTTAAGCCACTATATGCGAGTGTTGGAGTATATAAATGAGTATATGTGAGACTAAGGTATTTCAAGAGTGGGTGTATAAATAAGTGTCTGCTTCTATCAGTGATTGTATAAGACAGTAAATATGTGTTAGTATCTGTATAAATAAGTGATGTGGTATGTCTAAAAATAACGAAGTTGGTGTGTAACTGTATACATGATTAAATGGGTATGTGATTCATTCTTTGCATTACTGACTAGGCGTGTGAGTAACTCTGGATGAGTGGCAGCGTGTGACTGCATGTATAGATGTATGAGTGCATATTATAGTACTCTATTGATAAGTAACTACATGTATAAGTGACTGGATATGTGTGTAGACCTAGTAAATGAGTGCTATGTAGTATATGGCATTCTATGTATGGTTTCAAAAATAATAGTCAGCATTTTAGAATGGGTGTATCAAAGTTTATATTAGAGCATCAGATTGTCATGTGGATGATGTCATCAGTGATGTCATGGACCATGTCATGAGTGATGTAATATGTGACATCAGCAGTGCATTCCGGGCGCGCGATGTATAGTTAGCTCAACTAACTATAACAGGCGAATTTCTCTGGTTTTATATGAGTCAAATGTTCAACTAACTATAACGTCCCTGAAACCTATGTTTTTTTTTTTTGTGAATTTCTAAGTTTTTTTTAAATGCTAATTTCTAACTATAACATCTGTAAAACCTATGTTTTTTTTCAGTGAATTTCAAAGGCTTTTTAAATGTTAATTTCATATTTTAATGTTTATAAAACCTATATTTTTTCTATTATATTTTGGAACTCTATTTTACTTCTTGTTTTTAACTTTAAAAATCATGCAATGTGTTATATCCCCCCCCCCCCCCCCAATTTATTATTTTTTTTTGGAAGGGGGGGGAGAGAACTGCACTCCCATACCGGTAGCGTACCAAGCTCCATCACCACACATATTGCTAAAGTCGTAAATGATGCGCATTTCGTATCTGACGAGTTCATGGTATGTATACCGCATCCCGCGTGACATCATATAGGCATGAAGTCACCCCAGGTACTACTTTGGTATCCGGCGGGTACGCAGTACCAAGCCACGCGTTACGTCATGTACGTATGGGGTCGCGCCTGCTGCGCGTTGCGTATTCGACGAGTACATGCTGCCAGGCCCTGTTACGTCACAGACGTATAGTATCGCGCCGGGTACGCCATTCCCTTTTTTTTTTGTCTCCAAAGTATATCTAAATAACTTTAAACAGTATGAGAGCACACGACAATCTAAATTGTTAAACATTTATATATTTCTAACTGTAATAAACTTATATTATGATAAATATATTTTGTCAAAATCGCGTCGGGTGCGGCCTCCTTGCGCGCTCGGTGCGCGATTGCCATGTGACCTTAAAGAAAAGCATTTTGATTGGTTCATAACATTTCCCATTGTAACAGTTGTACGACACCACCCATTTTACTCATTTTCTCTACAGTGTTTGATGAGAGACACCTTCTGCTTAGAAAGCTTTTTTGAAAAGTGTTTTCCTGTATACACATATCTTATACTACACACAACATGCAACGATCATCTTGATCAATATTCATGCTCTGTGCATTAGCCTTCCACGTGTGATTGCAATGCATCTCAACCGTTCCATCAAAAAACAAATGTGTTACATGATGCCCCTGGTGTGTGTGTGTGCACATTATTGTGCTGCCTTTCGGCCTGGGTATTGCTGGCTCTAAGGAGCATCATCAGCCACGGGCAGACTGCACATCCTAGATCACATGCCATCTCATTAACAATAGTTTCCGCCCTCCCGACACATGCTACACTAATCTAAATTGCACACTCTGCGAGGTCAAAACTACTAAAGAAACGCACATAAGTACACTTCCTGGCCAGGCAGGGACTGAACAACGCCCAAGTCCCAGGAATAATTATTCACACCCTGCACTGGCCTGGCGTACGCAAGCCCAGCCCATTTGTGTACGTATAAATAGGATAACCATGACACCACACATCCCTCTTCTTCCACCTCAAATGATTTGCCGCATCCACCTCGCATATCGCAATGCGCAATAAAAAAACAAATGGATCCATGAGGTGTACTCCATCCTGGCAATCGACATGGGCTCTAAATTGTGAACCCTACTGCCCGTCGTCTACGAAAGAGATCCATGAGGTGTACACTCTCCTGCATTGTGAGCACTGCTGCCCGTAGTGTTTGCTCACACAACAATGACAGCAGGTAAGCAGAGCGGCCTAGGTGCACAAGGCCTCCAATTGAGCGCGCTGCGGCGAGAGGGGTGGGGTTCTTCAGCCTAGCTACGCAGGTCCGAACAAACGATATTGTCATGTGTTATGATGTGATCTTTGACCTCATTCAGTCACATCTCTGTCTCATTTTAAAGGCGTGCTATACCATAAGGTAGGCCTGAACCTACGGGCAGCGCTTGCCTACAGACACCTGTTGAGGGCGGTTCTGCAGGATGGGGTGGGGTGCATCACCCTGAGTGCGCACGTGCGAAAAAGCGATGTTGTCGTGCGTAATGATGTGATCTCTGACCTCATTCAGTCACATTGGTCTAATTTTAAGGACCTGCTGGACTGGACTGTAGGCCTGAGCCAGCGGGCAGCGCTGCCCTACAGACACGTGGCGTAGGCTTTTAGGACACTAGTGAGATCCTTACTAAGTGTACATGCACACAGGCTCCCGCCACTGCATTACACGCGCACATTATGCTTCTAGCATATGCTCTGTTCCTTTGTATGTGAACGTTGGCATAACATATTATTATTTAACCATGTGTATTCTCGTGCACTCCAACTCCTCTTTGAACCACGATTACCACTAACAGTTGGTAGATCGTCCTTCAAAAACGAAGGATGCACTCCTATTTTCTATCAAGCTTGAAATAAACCTTCATTTACCTCCAGACGTTTCCACCATTAAATTATTTCTCCCTTTTCAGACATCCATTGATAGCCACAAGAAGGGCGGAGCGGGAGCTGACCCCGCAATGATGCCCTGGCATTCTGACACCTTCCATCGTGGTATCAAGACACCGTCCCCGACCGGAGACCTGGTCTATCGTGCAAGCATACCACGGACTAGGAGCTTACACCAACACGTCGTGGGACACACCAGTGGTGGCAGGTGAGCAGTGAAGCCTTGGTGTGCAAGACCTACAATTGAGCACAGTGCGGGGGAAGGGGTTGGGGTGCAGCACCCTGGGTGCACAGGTGCATGCAAGCGATTTTCCCGTAGCTAATAATGTAGGACTATATTATCAAACAACGGTGATAACATTATCACCACTTTAGCGACAGGAAACTGCCGCTAAAGCGACGATAAGGGGTTGATAATATGCCCTTGTAAATTCCCATAGAAGCCCAGGTTCACACCAGAAGCTGGGCATTTAAGGGAATTCAAAAGGACATATTATCAACCCCTTATTGCCGCATTAGCGGCAGTTTCCTGCCGCTAAAGCGGCGATAATGTTATCGCCCTTCCTTCATAATATGGCCCATAATCTCTGGCCTTATGTATTTAATTTTAAGGACTTGCTGAACCACACTCTTTCTCGCAGACCCCAGCGTCTTAGACAAACGGGTGATGGAGGGTAAACACTAAGGGCTGGGTGCAATAGGTCGACGCTCTGTCTCCTCCTCCCTCTCTTCTTTTGACTCTCCCTCCCCTTCTCCCTTCCACCCACTCCCCTCCCTTCCATTCTCACTATGGTCCTTACATTCGGACTACCTTTCTTTACCTCTTCCACATAGCACACATACTTATGTTTCATTTTTGTCTTGCAGGTTTCCTACGCTGCTTCCACTGGAGTCTAACCCATGTTTTTTTATTATGCTGTTCTATTAAAGTTATATTTCTGTTTATTTCTGTTTTAATAAAGGTTACTTGTTTTTTCAAATAAATAACTGAGTGTATAGGTCTTCTTTTGCTGACGACACCGGTCTATTGTTTATTGTGAAAATCATCTGTTTATAGGAGATTTTCAGGACAACATTATTTAATATTAGAGTGCACCTACCAAACATAATCTAACTGACTATTAGACAAATGAGGCCTCGGTAATTGTACAACTGCAAGAGTTCTAGGAGTGTATCACTTTATAACACCATAAGTACTGCCCGTGTGATTACAGAACAAATAAGGCACTGCCTAGGACCACCGAGGCTTCAGGGACTGCCGAGGCCCCCCCTGCATATTTAAATAAAGACCCGGAGTATGGCGATCCCCGGACTTCAGTTGGCCTCGAACCCCCTGAACAATTAGTAAACAATACCCGGGAAAGTGGCGCTCCCCTAGGCTGCAAAACGTCTCTGTGCCCTTCCGCGCCTAATTTACATGTGACATTAAGATCCCCAGTCCTACAGAGACCCCGCAATATAATAATTGGATTGGCCACGGAACATTACCCACCCACCAGGGGCCTCATTTAAAAGAACGGGTGAGACCCCGTTTTTTTTTATGTTCTTTTCTCTCCATTTTTACCATCCGCATCCCCTCTATTACAGCGATACGAGGTTTTCCTCCTCTCGCTTCAAGTAGTCGAACAAGTATTTGCTATCGCAGGGTGGAAGTCATGCACCACCCTCTAATAGCAAACACAAATGCCCAGCGAATGCACACCCCGGGACATTGTATGAGCTGCGCCTGAGAGGTCGCCCTCCCTACTACCATGATGCATTTGTTAGTATAAACGCATACTAACACTACTTACACACATGTAGTACAGCGACCAAAATGTAGTGAAGAAGCAGAGGAAGCACAAAATCTAAAAATATAAATCCTACCTGAAGTCAGATGACAGTTCAATGAGCCGACGACCCTGGCATGAGTCGAAACAGCTACACGAACAAAACGGGTCTTCAGCACAACGCAAGCAATTTTGAAATATTGCTGAGTGGGGCCTTCTTTTTACCTTCTCCCACTCATCGCCAAATTTATGTAGTGAAGAGGCAGACAGCAGTGAATCCAACAAGTAGATTTATTACAAGAAAATAAGACACCTGAAACAACCACCAACAGGAGCAGACAGCAAAGCAACCGTCTAATCCAGCACCGTGTACAAACTCCGCAAGGTTCCCCTCATGACAGCCCTACATTCTAACATTACATACTGAGGGCCAAATTATCAAGGAACGGAGTTTAAATTATCGCCGCTTTAGCAGCAGGAAACTGCCGCTAAAACGGCGATAATGGGCTTGATAATATGCCGTAGAGAATTCCAATAGAAGCCCATGTTCTCATGTTAACATGGGCTTCTATTGGAATTCTCTACGGCATATAATCAAGCCCATTATCGCCATTTTAGCGGCAGGAGCGGCGATAATTTTAACGCCATTCCTTGATAATATGCCCCTTAGATTCTAGTAGAATTACATATTAACATTCTACTATGACTTACAATGGAATACTACACAGAGCACATGACTTTACAGCAATGAGCTTATAGTTTCATCCACGAGTCTTGACACCGGTAGGGGTAAGAGTTTCGCTTCCCAATTCCTATATTGTATAAACGTAAACTAACACTTCTTCCACAAGTATGCTACAGCGCCCAGAGCACATCACTTTACAGCAATGAGCTCACAATTTTGGCTCGCGGTTTAATCGCCGAGTCTTCACACCAGTAGGGATGAGTAGTTTGCTTCCCACTCCCTATATACTATAAACACATACTAACACTACTTACACACTTATACTACAGCGGCTAGTATCCTACACCGCCCAGAGCCCATCACTTTACAGCAATCAGCTCGGTTTCATCACCAAGTCTTCACACTGGTAGGCGTAACTACTTCGCTTCCCGCTTCCGATATACTATCAACACACAGTAGCGGTCAGTAGTTCGCTTCCCACTCCCTGTATGGTATAAACGCCTAGTAACACTACTTGCACACGTATGCTACAAACACCAGACCACATCACTTTACAGCAATGACCTCACGGTTTAGACTCGGTTTCATACCCGAGTGTAGCACCATATCCTATCACCACCATGCCACTCTGAGCAACACTGTACTTTCAGACCCTTAACAGTGATAACTACCTACTGGCGACCGCCAATAGGTAATCAAAACAAATTTCAATAGTTCCTTTATTCTTTTAGCTTTCAAAAATTCTCTCTATTACGGTCTTGCTACTTTTCCATATAAATAGTTTTTTTAATATTCAAGTACACATCGAAGTCAGAAATGCAGCGTATTCTATCAACACACTTTCTAGAACATTCTACAACACGTGGAGGTTAAAAATTCATCAATTATTTTAAACCGAACGATATTTTTTTGCAACATTTTCTCGAACATTTAACGGCACGTGCAGGTTAAAAGTTCACGATTGTTTTAAGTTCGAACAGTGCCTCCAAATGCAAGTAGCAGGTGTGGTTGAGTTGAGCAAATTTTATCCTTTAATATGTACTATAATATGTACGTGCAAACTGCTTTTTGTTAACCAATCACAAACATACTTTTCCACAAAACGAATGTGCACCCTACTTTTAAAAAACAATTATTTTCTTCTCCCAATCAGGTACCGTTTTGTATGCGAAAAGAAACTAGTTCCCCATCTTTAAACATATCTCTTATTCAACTAAGGAACTGCATGAGCTACAGACATCTTTCCATACCTTCCAGCCATACCTTCAAAATGCTAGTGTGGATCGTTGTACATAGCTATGTTTTCTGGTGCAAGAGGTATGCAGAACAGAGACGTATTGCCTTAGACCTAGGTTTACAAAATGTGGACATTAAATGGTTTGGACAGAGAGGATTGAAGTGGCACCAATTGTTGCCTTTGGTTAAAACCTGTTTGCATCTCCAACACCCTGACCTCATGATTGTGCACTGTGGTGGAAACGACCTAGGCACATTGACTGGGGTAGATTTGGAAATGCTTATGAAGGACACCTTAGGACAATTGATGTTACTTTTGCCTCAAACTGTCTTTGTATATTCCAATATATGCCAAAGACAGAAGTGGAAATGGTCCAAACAATTTTGTCCTCAGATTGAAAAATCTCAGGAAAAAAGTAAACAAAGCTGTCTCTGCATACCTCGGAGACCACAAAATGGGGTCCATATACAACAACATACGTTTTGATATGGCAGATATATACAGAAGTGATGGAGTACACTTCACAGATCAGGGAAACCAAGTTCTCCTGAATAGCTGCAAGCTGTGCATCCGCACTTATATGTAGCTCCAACTAAGGAATACAAGGGCTCTTTTTAGAGCCACCCTATAACTTACAACTTAGGCCCCTATTTTAGGGCCATATAACGCCAACTCCTGCACTCTCGCCAAAATTTATTCTCCACACAGCTGTGGTGCAGCGGCCAGACCAACTCACTTTGCAGCACAGACCTCTCGCTTTGATCCCCAGTTCTACTCGCCCATTGGGTTGAGTAGTTTGCGCTCTACAAATACCATACTGATTTACCTTTGCACTCCCTATACAGCCCCACCTAAGCACTATACACAAGCTACAATGTTCTAAACAAAAGTTCATCCAAGTACCTATAACTACATGCTGACACTACTTGCACAGATGTGGCACAGCGGCCAGAGCACATGACTTCACAGCATATGACACAGTTTGGGCTCACGCTTTAATCCCCGACTCCGGGGCAGCTCAGCTTAGCAACATGAGACTCTAGACAATGCCTCACATATATTCCGTACCCCAGGACTTTCATACCAGTACGGGTCAGTAGTTTGTCCTAGTAGTTATAAACACATCCGGACACTACTTCCACAACTGTAGTGCAGCGGCCACGGCACATGACTTCACAGCATAAGACACACAATTTGGGCTCACACTTTAATCCCCAAGTTCCGCACCAGCTCACCTTACCCGCATCGGCTCCACCCAATACCTCACTTAATTTCCGTAGCCGACCACTTACACACCGGTAGGGGTAAATACTTCGCTTCACACCCCCTCTATAGCACACCCTAAACACCCCACAGAGGTTACAGTGCTCCTACCCTCCTATTTCCTACTTTCCCCCCCCCTTTTTTCACCTTACTCGCTGCAACGAAATCACAAAATGGCGGCCAACACTTCCTAGTTGTAACCGCTGGCACCGCTCGGCAACAAGCTCGTGCTCGTAGCGCCTCAGCCAATCAGATGGCAGAATTCCCAAATATCGATATCTGTAAATTTCAATATTTCTCAACAACTACTGAACGGATTTACACCAAATAAACAAAAGTGTGCTTTCTAGACCAAGACCCTTTTCCCTTGCAAATTTGGGGTAATTCCGTTCACCTGTTCGACCTGTAGCCTTAGTTTTCTATGGAAATTAACATTGGAAAAACACGTTTTGGGAACCTCCTCTTTTCTCGCCCCCCCTTCACGAATCACCCCCAAACTTTCAACATAGGAGCTGATCTCAGCAAAGAATTAGTTTTGAAAATTTCGCGAAGATTCGTCAATCGGCGCCAAAGTAATTGGGAATAGAATGTTGCCATTTTCCTATGCTAACTAGGTCCTAACTAGAACTACCTACTGCCAGTAGGTAAGATATATCATTTATATTAAAAAGGTATTGGGCAACAGAGGATAAATAGTCTTAGGAAACAAAAGTGGATGACAGGCTTGTGAAGGAGTTGCGCTCATTAACTATTTTACACCTATAAAAATATATTGCGCTTGTAGTTTATAAGGGGAAATTGTCTCAAAAGTAGAGCTTAAGGCCCGTGTTGTAGGTGCATTTTGATTTTCACAATTGCCTTTGTATGTAGAAGTGCTGACTAGCTTTGGATCTCGCTCTTACACTGATTTTATGAATAACCCTACATTGACTACTTTCTATCTTACCTTTCAGGGAAAGACAAAATTATCTTTGTGACCAAAGAAGATCATGAAACCCCAAGTAGTGCCGAGCTCATAGCTGATGATCCCAATGATCCATATGAAGACCATGGTGAGTCCTCTTTTCAGTAAAGACCTTATGCTTCCTGTACTGGAAGCGTGTATATTGTAACATTTCAGGGGAAGAATGATCGATCTTGTAAACATGTTGGGAATATTTTTTATCGAGACTATTTACGTAGTATGACCTCTACTCTACCTCCTTCTTAAGTCATTTCCTGGTTAGGTGAATCCTACCTATTGAGACAGGAAACAGGAGTCCCCTAATGCAAGCCCCGTCCACCCTCATCAGAGTGCCATTATAGGGTGGCCATTCCCAGCATCCTCCTGTTTTTTCCTGTCTCAACTGTGACAAGAACATTTTAGTTCTGGTGTCTCCTCCAGGCATAGACCTCTGTTGTGATTCTGGATTCCTCCCCTGCCGATGGTGGAGTTTTTTTTTTGTTCAAAAGTTCAGTTGGAGGACCAACATGCAAAGAGAGTGTGGTCTTGTTCCCCAACCTAGAGTGTTGCAATAAGTAAATGGTAAGAGTTTTAATTTCTCTAGTATTTGAATTCGTTTACCATGATCCTGTATGTGCAGCGTCTTAGTCTCTCTCCTGTTGTAGTGGAAAGGGACTCTGTTGCAAGGGAGACACGGAACATGTGCGAGCTTTATACTTTGGACTGCACATCCGGGAGATTCTTCCGAAATCTCCTGTGGCTATTTATACCCTGAGAATAGTTGTGATAAGTATAGCGATTGAAAGCAGAAGACATTTTGTGATATTTGAGTTTCAGATTCTCATTGTGTGTTCTTGATTTCTTGTGCAGTTGGTGCAGATTTTGGTGCCCTGCTGCATCCTTTTTTTATTGTTCAACATGGTAAAACACTCATCTAAGAGGATACCTAGTTCCCCATCCTCTGTAAGCTCTGCCTGGTCTCTTTCGCTCAAAAGTCCAAAAGAGATCAGAGGTGCAGAAGAGGAAGAAATAATCAAATAATTATTATTGAAACACTAACCGCGCTAAAAAAAAAAAAGGGAAAGAAGGCAGGGACTTGACAGTAAGAGATCACTTTATATTCAGATGTTTCAGGCTCTGATGACCGAGATGAAGCAGTATCTCCTGTGGATAAGAAAGAGAAATATATTTCGAGACCTGTTTCCTGGCCTTCTGGTCCGTGTGACAGAAAATGAGTGTTCCTACTGCCATAAACCCAGTAACCTCGGGAGAGACTCTGTTGTGGCAGTTTCAGAAGACTCTTATAAAGGAACTGCCACTGATCAGCACGTTATGGTATTGCTTTTGAATGAATGACAGGATTCATTTCCCAAGGTTTATGCAATGGCCCTATCCATTGCAAGATCTGGAGAGCACATTGCACAATAATATCCATGTTGAGTCTAAAGTGGTCGGCCTTGTTGAAAGGTCTTCAATGACAGAGTATTTTGAAGAACCCTCAGAGAAAAAGGTGGAATCAGCCTTAAAGAAGGTAAATTGAAATTCGCACATGGACGTTATGTGCTCTTATCTTCGGACATAGCAGTATAACTCGTAGCAGTGAAATAGGTTGTTCAAAGCTACTTGAAGTCTGGAACCCCACCTAGAATTTTCATTGCAAATATCATTTGATGTTGTAAGAGCCTCATCGTCCAGTGGTGCATCCATCGATGCTCTCGGAGACCACCTTAAAAGACTGGAATTCTGACTCTGCTCAGAGACCTGCACCCCTTCGAGTGCATTTTGAGGGGGCTAGACCTATTGGTCCAGAGTAAAAAGACGATCTATATTGCATCTTCCAGGAATGAAACATTCCTTCTGTTTCAGGAGGCAGCAAAGCAAGTCCACCGCCTCGTCAAATAGAGGTCTTCTTTTAGGTCGTTGCCAGGAAGACTAACTCTTCGGAGCAATGTTTTATCAAAAATCCTTTTCTGGTAATTTGTTTTAAAGGCAGAAATCGGAATCTGCTAGCAAATATCAAACTTCAAATCATAACTCCACTGGTTTTTGGAACCAGTGAACTTGTCCAGAAGTATGGAGTGACACCTAGAAATACAAAAGGTGAGGACTGATGACAGTTGTCCTGGATGGAGAGCAACATTGGATACCATAACATTCCAAGCCGTGTTTTACTTTCCATAATTACAAAAAACAATACATTGGAGGGAACTCCTCCCTGTGACCTCTCGGGCATCTTTCTTACAAGCTGGCTTGCTTGGGAGTTACCTTGTTATCCCGCAGGTTGGGGTGAGGGTGGAGGTTGTTTTTTTTGGGCCTGTCGTCCTCCCTTTTAAAGATTTTTAGAGGGTGGAGTGATTTTCAGAGCCGAGCCCTCATTCCAAAAGTTAAGTGTTCATGTAATTCTTCTCAGGAGATATTTGTTTTTACTTTTTGATAGTCAAAGAGCTTCGTTTATCTTGACAAGTTCACTGCATTCTGGAAATATAATGTGTGACCTTTGTTATATATCACCTAGAGATTAGAGGTGACAATTAGTCGATAAATTAAGGAGACTGTTTCATTGGCATACCCAGGTGAGGATATTGTTCCAGAAAATATTCAAGGAAGATCAACAAGAGGAGTCTCTGCCACTCGGGCTGAGTTTTTGTGAAACATTACTGCTTACAGAGAATTTTGAATACTGATAAGACTTTTTGGTTTAGGCGTTCTTATTTATGTAAGATTGTAGCTACATCTAGATATTGGTTTCTGTGGTTTCATATGTTTGACGTAATCATTAAAAAGTAAACCTTTGTGCATGCACGTGATTTTAATGAGTTCATTTTAAATGCCATTGGATTTTGTAACCTCATAAGTAATGACCGGGTCGAGGACGCGGGATGTAGAGGTAACGTCCTGATTACTTCCTGGTACATTTCTTTACTCCTAGTTGTACTCTTCCTTTACCCAGACATTATGACCCCCCCCCCCCCACCTCCCTCTTTTCTGAGCCTTTGACAGTACTTTAATAGTTAAATGCACAGACGCCGTTATGGGATAATCAGCATAGTTGGAGCAGAAGCATTTAATCAGAGGGGTGGTGGAGCGGCTGCTCTTACTGAGCGTCTGGAAAATTTCCTAAAGGACGTCAGCAGGTGAAAACCCTATATAGCAATCCATAAAAATCTGCTCCCTCTATTGCTTTGCTAAACCGTGGACCTCTGTGCCCACTGGGGCTGGACTCCCTTCCTAGCTCACCCCATCCTGCAGATTTTGGCCTACGCTGTCTCTGCCCTGCCGCCCCTGCTGCCTCCCTCGGGATGTGGATAATGCCGGGTCAGCTGCCTTTTCTCCTCTCTGGGATGAGCTGCGGTTCCCCGTTTCCTGCACAGGTTTGAGGATTCCTCTTCTGCACAGTGACTCAGATCTCTGAGCCCCAGGGAGACTCTGGTCCTCTACATGAAGGGTTTTGAGGCTGGGCTTGCAGACATCCATGTGGCAGCTGCTCCTTCTACCTTCTCATTGTATCATAGCATTTGTATAGTGCTTACTACCCCTGTGTGTGGCGCTGGCACACTTATCCACACTGATAGCACTTTACAGCGTCCAGTTGCAAGTGTGCGGTCTTTCGGGGTGCGTTCTCTCTGGCACATCTGTTTTCCAAGCTGTTGGGCAAAAGCATTAGCAGAGCCAATAGTAGGGCTTTCAAATGGCTTGTTTGCATACATTCACATGAAACCGGACCTACTGCGTGACGTGTAGTGGAAAACAATCCGATGAATGTTCTGCGCAGCTATGTGACGACCTGCCTGTAGGTGGCAGCCTTGGATCGTGTACATTGAATCAGATAAAGAAGCAAGTCATATGGAATGATGTTCAACAGCAGCGGTTCTTAACCTTTTGTTGACCCCCACCTAATCATTACTGGAGCCCAGTGACCCACCGAGTCCTTATTGGAAGGCAGGGACCCCGGCTAAGCATTTTCGATGATGAAGACAAAACACATTCATCAAACAGATACACAAACGTTGACATTTTTTTTGATTTAACTCGCAAACAAATATTTAAAAAAAATCTAAATTTTAATTTTCGTGGTAAGGTTGGAGCTTTTCTAAATTCAATTGAGGCCTCTCACCGTCCATACTATATTCTGTTTGATGCATTTGCACTGCTCCCACAAATCTGTTTTAATTCTTTATTCATCTATCAGAAGATAGTCATAAAAGTACAGTCATATTAAGATAAAACATATTTTTATAAATGGGTACAATCAAATTGGTAAAATCATTTCTTTTCTTATATTAAAAACCATAACATCCAAATTCATATTAGTACATCACCGATGATTCAAAAACTTACTCATGAAAAAATCTAATACTAGTATTCTGAAGTCCCATAGAATCATGTCATTTCCTTTCTGCTAGATACTCAAGGTTTTTCTCGTATTGATTGCTTTCAAGATAAACAGGACAACACTATAACAAATCAAGGAGTCACCAAAAATGTCATCGCTACTTTGTGACCTGATATTATGGGTGACCATAGAGATACTTCAAATAAAAACATCTAAGATTCTTAAAGAAATTACAGAATAGCATAAAATGCATTATACTCTGCTTACTTTTGTTGTCACATGGACATAGCATATCTTCAGGCGGATGAGACCACATTGTAGGCAAAGCTACAAGGTAACGGGCAATGCCACACTTAATCTTATTAACACAAAAATAATGGGCATAGGTCACGTATGACAGGTAATTACTGGTACTTGCCTCTATGCTATTTGATATATACTGAGCAACAATAGGTTTGTCCTTTTCAGCCTTAGATCTCTGATCCAACCTAAGTTGTAACAAGGTGCTTTTAATCTCTTTCTTTGTGTATAACAGATTTTTAGATATTTCTGACCATACTGTTAGCTTATACACATTTTCTAAGGCGGAATTAATATATGACAGCCATGGTATTTTAAGTGCATCGTGCAGTTTAAGACCATCTAAAATAATTTATTTTGTAAAAGCAGTTTCTTCCGTTTTCCATACTGAGTCCCAGAATACCAATGGTTGTACCAGTAGTAGGTCTTCAATAAGACCCACCTCATGATGTGCAATGGTGTTTGAAGCAGATGGCGGTAGGTAAAGCAAGCGTTTCAGGAACAGGTTTTCTTGTATTTGGGGGTCCTTGTTTTTTGTGTGGCCCCATAGCCCTGCCCCATAAAGGGCTGTACTTGCACCTTTGGCTTTATACAAAGCTACCATCTCATGAATCAGCCGGTTCCCCAGTTTGGAAGAAAATTTAAAAATTTCCTGGGTTGCCCTGCTCATTTTGGCTCTGATATTTATGACATGTTGGGACCAGGAGCCATTATCCATAAAAAGAATACCTAGATAGCAAAAAGAAGTAACAGTCTTAATAGCACTTTTTTCAATAAAAAAGGTTTTGGGAGGTTTAGATTTGGGCCTACAGATCATGGGATATGTTGTTGACTTATTTATAACCATTTTCGTCTGTATCATAAAAGTAGAGAATGCGTCCATCAATCTCTGTAGGCCTAGTGCGGTTCTTGCTAGCAATACGGCGTCGTCCGCATATAACAAGACGGGTATCGGATGACCTGTCACCATAGGGGCGTCTGCCTGTATTGTCTGTAGATGTTTGTCTATTCCATTAATGAATAGGGAAAATTAGATTGGTGCAAGAACGCAGCCTTGTCGTATCCCCCACCCCACTCTAAATTTGGGTGTACATTCGGCTTGGGGGCCAACACGAACCTGGCTAGATAACTTCTCATACAGCCGGGAGAGAAACCCAACAATCGCCCTAGGTGCTCCCATTGAAATTAAGGTTGTCCAGAGCAAATTATGGTTTACCAAGTCAAAAGCGCTGCTTAAATGTGTAAAGCAAAGGTATATGGAGCCTACCTTTGCCCTGGTATATTTGCAGATAAGCAGCGCTAAATTTGTACATTGCTCGATAGTCCTTATTTGCTTTCTTAACTCATACTGCACCGGTGTTAAAACTGAGTATTCTATTGCTCATTCCTCTAGTCTTATCAGCAAGACCCTACTCATCAATTTCATAGATGTATCAAGGAGTGAGATTGTTCTATCGTTTTTTGGTCCTCTTTATCCCCCTTTTTGAATATGGGTATGATGAAGGATTCTCCCCATGTCTCTGGGATTCGATCAATGGCAGCTATGTTGAGCACCCTAGTTAGGATGGGTCCCCATAAAGTAGGTACTGATTTAAACACAGCTACTGGGACACTGTCTGGCCCGGGGCCCCGACCCCCGGCACTTGCATGGATTGTCTGGATAACTTCCTCATTTGTAATATTCATAAGGAGGTTTCTTCCCTCACTTATCAGACCGTCCTGTATCGTCCTCTGCTCCATATTACTATTAACATTTCAGAAAAATGATTTTCCCATTTTCTGCGGAGATAAAAGAACAAAAATCTGCGATGTTATCGCTCTTCAGAAATGGGGCGTTAACTACATCCTACAAAAGTTTATTTTTAGTTTTTGCAGCAATGGTCACATTTTCCCATGCCTCTTCCTTTAAGATCTTTTTCCGGGCAGATACATCGGTTTTATACACCCGACGTGGGGTTTGGATGGTAGATAATTCTCTTGGTGATTTAGAAAGGGCCTGCTTCAAACCCCTTAGGGCTTTAGTGCTGGCACTGCCAAACCACCCTTTTCTTTTGCTGCATGATGGTCCAGAGGTTTTTGTGAGAATTGCCTTAATCGATTTCGTAATGGTACAGAAATTCTCGACCAATAATGAGGTAATTTCTTTCTGTAGACAATATGTGATTTCCCTTTGATTGGAGACCACTATTTTCCTCATTGTTAAACATGGGTCAACACCTGACCATGTAATTCTAATCCCATTTGTCCCGGCCATATTAATATGGTGTGCTGTGTCATGGACATCATTCTTTTTGCCCCCGAAAAAAAAGATAATTTTAACAAATTATGATCACTAAATGGAGAAGGAACTACATTAAGATTGCCACACAGACCAGCAGCAGAAACAGATACCAATACATGATTGATAGTAGATTGTGCATTTCTTCCTATAAATGTTGGATACAAACACCCATTGCCCCCCCCTTGAGGAGTTGAAAGTCATATTTTGCAATCGTCTGAGTGCTTCCACATAATCGTTATGACTAAAATGGTCGATTTCCTCACCGACATTTAAGTGACCACAGGACATCAAGTTAGGACCTCCACATGCATGTAAATTAAAATCTCCAGCCCAAAATATAACATACTCTGTGTTGACTAGGGACAAAAAAAATTCCAATCCCTGATCAAGGGCTGCTACCAAGTTACACCTCTTGAGGAGTCGAAGACTTTATTATAAAAATGTATGATTATCAAGTCCTTCGCATACTTTTTGCTGAACCACTCCAGTTGTGCCTGGAGACCCACTGTTACAACCTTTTTAATATTGACAGATAATTTATTAGAGACAAGAATTTGTAAGCCCCACTCTGCTCGTCCAGCTTGTGATCTAATAGCTGCTAAAAAATGAGGAGTACCCGTCAACGTGAACCGGGTTGACACACCAGGTCTTTTGTAAACCTATGATATCATATTCAGAGATAAAAGTAACCCAATCAGCTATTAGTACCTTGCCTGCCAGCCCGTTCACGTTCCAGGTAGCAAATTCATAGCTTTTATTATAAAATGTCTCTGCATGGTTTGTTGATGGTACCATTATAAGGTCATTAAAATTATCGTCGTTTTTAGTTAGGCCATTTATATCTACAACTGGCCCTTCTGAAGAAGAGTCCTGCACATTCGGTATAAGCATATTGGTCGTCCTTGTATCATTCATTAGCTGGCTAACCTTAGGAATATCTATATCATGCACAGGCTGCTGATCCCTAAAATCCCCAGCACCGCTTTGCTCAATACTGAGTCATTCATTGTCATCCAGACTGCTCAGTGCTTCAAATCTATTAGGCATTGCGAAAACCGGGGCACGGTAGGGATACGAACTTGGAGTAGGCCTCTCAGTTTGAATATTTAATGCGCCCTTATGGCGTTGATCCATGGCCCTCAAGTGGTGGTAAAAAAAGCCCAATGGGAGTATAGTCAGAATACCTCCTGCAATTCTGGGGTTTCTAAAATTGATTATAACACAGTCACCCCCATGTTTTTTTTGCCAACGGCCCAATCCACCCTACTCTCCTTGTGAGCAAGATCTCATAAGCTCTACTAGGGGAAAATAAGTGTCTTTTGCTTAGCCAGTGAACTACCTTATGCGTCAGACATTCTGTGGTTTCCGTGGACCCTGCTTTGAGTAGCGGGACATTAGCCAAAATTACCACTTATGGACAACTAGCGGGTGGTAAATTAATAGTGACTAGGTCTTGTGGGGATGAACTCTTCTCAATGCTATGCAGTTGTTAATTAGGACCTTGATGATGTACCGCCCTTCGCTCACCCCTTGTAGTATTACTGCTAGACTTGGGTACATCACTAGTCTTCATCACATCTGGTCTGGGGCAGTGGCGCCCTCCAGATCGGGGGGCTGACCACTAGGGATCTTACTCAGATCCTTTCCTACTTGTCTGCGGTTCTCAGCCTGTTGGATTCTGAAGCCCTCATTAACTTTTTTCAATTCCTCCTCCACCCTACACAGCCTTTCTTTAAGTGGGTTTACTATTTTGCTAACAGCAGATAATTTGTACCAGAAAGGTGTCCAAATATGTGAGTCAATTTGATTGTGATCTTCAGAGCCTTCTCCTAGTAGTAGAAGATCGTCTGGAGTTCAGGGGGTGATCAGAGACTTTCTCTTCCGTTTGGCGGCAGGATTTTGGGCTCTAGTCAGAGCTCTTTCTGCCTTTGTAGATGTTACTTCTGGAGTGGTGTGTAACGATCCCTGTATACATTCAGCTGTCGTAGGAATCTGGCCACTGTATGCATTTGATTATTTGGGAATATGCATTTGCGACAGGCTGGTCTGGACACCACAAATTGAAAAGAGTATTCTGACCCTCCAACATGCCGATTGTGCAATAGTCTGGAGTTCTAGGGTGTCCTCATATCGGCCGCTCTCGCCCATTCTGGAACTTCATAGAGTAAAGGTCTAGGAGCAGCCCTATTTGGGGCTGAGCTATGGGGGCTGGAATTCCTGAGGGATCTAGCCCTTGGTGAAAATAAATTCATATGGGCAATCCTGAACCTACTTGTGAATACTCTCCTCCTGCCGCTCAGACTTGATCTTGGTCTTATACCTATTAACCACTTTGCCATTCTTAGGGTCCTCCTGTTTTGGATAAGGATATGGACTAGAAACACACTTGTCCTGATGAAGGAGGCCCTGGAAGAGCTATTGACTCTGCAAAAACAAACAGGTTGTATTAAGTGGTTTAACATGATCAAGGACTGGTTTTTAAAACTAGGGTTACGGTGTATCTGGGAGAAACCAGGGTCTATAACAAAATTAATGGTTCCCCTCCGTAAAAGGTTTTGGGAGTAAATGGACTCAATAAGTATTGAAAGTAATGCACATGGTACTTTAAACTCCTAGTTTTTTTTAAACATCAAAGGATGGTTTGGTTTTGAAATGTTTTTGGATGACATCGAACCCCCCCAGGCAAGAGGTCTGTATATCCAGTTTAGATATGGAGCTCTCCCCTTAAATTCAAGAAGAAGCACCTGGAAAAATGTATCTGTAACACCATTGTGCTCCACCTGTTCTACTTCTCCGGAGACCCTTGATCACTTTCTTTTGCCCCTCTTATGTTGACCTTCAGAAAACCTGGATAATTCCTGCCTGCCGTTTATTATCTTTTACACGCCCTAGTGAAGCTTTATGCATTTTTAGGTCAGATACCACAAGGTGGCTAGTATTTGCAATCTCGAGATTTCTGCTCTTTGCCTGGTGGAAGAGGTCAAAAATGGTGAAAAATATTTCTGAGAATTTTTATATGAAAATGTACACCAATTATGATCTCAGGAAATAGAATTATGAATTTTATTACCAAATTTAATCGGGAACATGGAAATAAGTTCACTTCAACTATCCCTGCAAGAGGTGGATTTTATGCAAAATTTTAATGCTGCTAGGCGCTGTGATAGCTTGTTTTTAAAACATAATCTTTTATGCTGTATTGCAATGTTAAATTTTAATTGTTTTTATGCTTATGAATTGTTTCTTTTTACGATGTAAATGATCATGTTTTTGATCAAATAAAATATATATACTATTGCCTCTTGCTTGGTCGGCTTGGTCTGTTTGTTCATTTACCATACCCTCGCCAGTAATTATAATGTTTATGCTTGTGACCCACCCCCTTTCAACAGACCCTCCATCTCGGCCCAATGAGGTGATCAACAGGCGCCGCTATGCCATGTCTATTTCTTTTGTTAGAACTCCTACAGTGCCAAATAACTATCAATGGTGGTGGGCCGCTTGGGTGTACTTAGTCAGTTGCTGTTTACTTAGTGGCCCCCATCTTTTTTCTGCCCATCTTTTGAACACGTGACCCCCAACTTAGTCAGCAAGTAAGTACAATGCGAGCTTCCTCTCCTGTGCGGCTTCGTAGTTTTCAGGACACAAGCACAACAGGGTCATATAGGTGCTCTGTGACAAATCCTAGGACTAGGCAAGTAATGTGTGTTCTACTCGCAGTTGGATGTTATAGCCTGCTGGGTATCCGCTTTATATATATATATATATATATAACGGACGAGGACTAAAGGCCAAGGGGGGTGGCCTTGTGCTGCCGATGACGGGCGCAAGGCGGGCCTGCCCTTGGCCCGGTCGTGCCCGCGCACGTCCCGCGAAGCGGGAGCCGCAACCTGCTTTATGCACCTCCGGGCGCGAAGAATAACGATTGCGCCTCCTGGTGCGAGGGTGGGGCAGTCTGGGGGCTGGAGACCCCCTGGTGCAGCAGATGCCAGTTGCGGTGCCCAGTTTCCCAAATCAATCTATACTAACTTTTTAGCAACCAATTTTTAATTGCTTCACATTTATAGAATGTTTTTAATTTTACATTTTGCTTCTTTATTAAGTTTCTAATCAATCGCAACCCACTGAAAAGTCTTTGTTGACCCCTAGGGGTCCAGAACCACAAGTTAAGAACCACTGGCTTAAAAATTAAATAATTTTAACAGATAAAGTGCTTACAGATAAAAAAGCAAAATGTAAAGAAATTTTAAATTAAAAAAATTTAGAATTGCAGGCTAAAAATGAAGTTAATTAGGCTGATTTGTGGCGGCAGTGAAAGTGCATTAAAAAGAATAAAGCACGCACTATGGGTGGCCTCAGTTGAATATATAAAAACCTCAACCTTCCAGTTCAGGCGACATTTTTAATTTTTTTACATTTGCTTGTGAATTTTATATATTTCATCAGTTGTCTATTTCTTTGTTGAATGTCTGTTTCTGTACTTGTGAATTGTTTCTGGGTTAAAATCATGGAGGCTGCTTAAGCCAGGGTCCCCGGTTTGCAGTGATGACTCAGTGAGGGGTTTCCAGGTTCCAAAAATATTCAGTGGGGGTCCCCAGATTCCAGTAATGACTAAGTGGCTGGTCCACAGAAGTCAAAAGGTTAAGAACTACTGTCGTACAGAACCTGGTAATATAGGAATGATATTTCAATTTTCTGTCTAGCAGCAGATCTTCGCCAGTACAAAAGCAGTGAAGGCAGAGGTAGCAGTGTTGTATGATCAGGCAGGGCACTAGGAAAGAGATGAGAGGTGCCAGCATGTCATTGTTTTATTTGGATTTCAGTGTTTCCATCTCACTGTATTTAGTTTGGACTAAGATGAACACATTAATCTCTGACAGTACAGGTACCAGAATCCCCATTTGTTGAAATAGGCACATGTACATTATTTAGCGATCAAGTCAAGTTGCATTGTTAGTCATGAAGTAAACTATTAAAAGTGATGGTTGATCTCTAGTTTTAAGACCTTAGGAAAGGAAGAGTTGAGAACCTATGTGATTTAACATTACGTTCTTGAGAAATTTATAAAAAACACCTTTTTATAGGCACAGTGACTTCTTCTTAACGGAGGGAAGTTTTTAAAAATCCTCAGCAGCTTGGGCATAAACCAGCGGTTCTTAACCTGTGGTCCGGGAATCCCTGGGGTTCAGCAATGCCTGTGTAGGGAGAAACTGCTTAGAAAACTAAATAATAATAACAGATTATTAAAGTGTATACAAATAAAGAAGCAAAATGTAAAAATGAAATTTGAAATTAGAGGCTAATTATTAAGTTGATGTTCTCAGGCTGATTTGCAGCAGCAGTGCAAATGCATTGTAAAAGAATATAATATAGAAGATGGGTGACCTCAGTTGAATCTAGAAAAGCCACAACCTTCCAATTAAATTACATTTTATATTTTTGTACATTTGTTTTTGATTAAATACAATATTTAATCAGTTGTCTATTTATTTGATGAATGTCTGTTTCTGTGCTTGCGTGTTGTTTCCAGGTTCAAATCATGAAGGCCGCTTAAGCCAGGGTTCCGGTTTGTTGTAATGACTTAGTGGGAGTCCCCAGATTCCAAAAATATTCAGTTGGGGTCTCCAAATTCCAGTAATGATTAAGTGGAGGTCCACAGAAGTCCAAATTTTATAAACCACTGTTCTAAGCAATTGCGGAAATTCTCACTGGTTTGAATATTTGTTTTTCCCCTCCGTGAGCTGGACAGCCGGCAAGTTCATGAAGGTGCTCCGTATTTTGTTATATTTCCTATTAGCATGCTAAGCTCTGCTGGCCATTGGATGAATCCAGAGTGCTCTGCCTTCCACTGTAGAGGGTGAACATTGCCCCATCCAACCAGACAGTAATGAGCTGGTAGTGATAGCTAAAATTGCTAGTTCATGGCCTCATTGTGACCACTGGGTGGGGGGCTTCTCCCTTGAAAGGGTAGAAGGCAGCCATGCCCTCCACCCCATTAGTAAAAGTCACTCAGGTTGAGGACTTAATCGTTGTCCTGTATCCTCCTGCACCTTTTGTGCTCTGCAGAGAGCTGCGTGGAAGTAGCAAAAACCCTTCCTGGGAATCCACATGTTCGAGGCATGTGAGTTGTAGATCACATGCTTTGCATACTCGTATTTACTAAAACCCCCTCTTTCGATCGGGTAGGTCTTGGAAGGCCGTCGGGCCTACCCGCGTCTGTCCGCCTCGCAGTAGATGAAACGGACTTCGTTTAAATTCTGCCCCCTGTGCCATACCAAGTTCCAGTCAACCGACTCACACAAAGTGTGCTTATCTCTGGAGCACAAAGAACAGGACTGCGACGCGTGTAAGGCTTTCCGATCGAAGAAGACGCTTCGCAACCGTCTGGTTGGACGTTGTGACATGCAGAGCTAACACACCGGTTCCATTCCGGACCTCTTAGGAGAAGATTTGGAACAAGAGACCGGAGACGCCTTGGGAGTTGAGGAAGAACAAGAGCCTATCTCCATCTCCGAATACGGCTCGAATCTGGACGAAGGCAACCCGTGGGGTCAAAGTCAGGCTCAGACCCATTCCCTTTGATGCCGAAAACGTCTTTGGATCCAAAATCCTCAGTATCCAAAACACCTGTACTGAAACCTTTGGCACCAAAACAAACTGATTTGCAGATTCCATTAAAAGAGCACCATTTTGATGTTCCGCCCTCAAAACCGGATCCGAAACAGAGAGAACTCTACATCCAGCCAACAACTGGACATATTACCACCAAAGTGACACTAACACATAAACCTGAGACTGAGCTTACCACATTCCTTTTTAAAAAGGAAGAATTTGGGTACTAACCCTTCTCCTCCTCCTCCACCATCACCTTCTCTTGAGTCTCAACCATTGCTAATTTCACCTGCTGACTCACCACAACCATATACACCTGATGATCAAGATGATGGGGCTGGGGACAATGATCCAACACCTACAGACCCCTGGAGAGATTATAACACTAATTCTCCCACAGGTAACGATCCTGATCTGTACCCTACTAAGCCTTCTCCACCAGACGACAGTGTCTGATGTATAGAATTATTAGGTAGAGCTGCTAATTACTATGGGGTTGAGATACATAAGGAATCCCTAGAAGAAGATTTCCTTTTTCGAAACACTTAGTAGTTCCCAAAAATCCTCGCACACACTTCTAATGCTCAAGGGTATGCTTAGACACGTGGATGACATTTGTAATGATCCTGTGCAGGCACGTATCCTCACCCCTAGGGTAGACAAAAAATATAAATCTGCACCATCAGATCCAGCTTACATCAGTGGGCAGTTACAATTAGATTCTTTAGTCGTTTCTAATGCACGAAAAAAAGGGCCAATTCCCAAATGTCAGGAGATGCTCCACCCCCAGACAAGGAGTCTAAGTTGATGGACGCCTCTGGAAAAAGAGTAGCCTCCCAAGCTGCAAACTTTTGGCACATTTCCAATACCCAAGCACTTTTAGCCAGGTACGATGGGGTGCATTGGGATGAAATGGAGTAATTGCTCAAATTTCTGCCTGAAGCGCACAAGTCCAAATCTCAAGACCTAGTGCGGGAGGGACGGCTCATCTCCAACAATTCCACCAGGTGCGCTTTAGATGTGGCTGACACTGCGGCTAGAGACGTCAACACCAGCGTTCTCTTAAGAACGCATGCCTGGTTACGCATTTCAGGGTTTAAACCAGAGGTTCAAACTTCTATCCTTAACACGCCTTTTGACAAGGAGCACCTCTTTGGCCCTGTACTAGACTCATCATTAGAAAAGATGAAAAAGGACACACAGGTGGTGAAATCCATGGGAGCTCTTCAGTCACCTTCAGGCCGTGGTTCCTTTCGGCGCTCCTATCGTGGAGGGTCCAAGAACACCTCCTCAGACACTGCCTCTACAACCTACAAAGGCAATACTCAGCCCTCTGCTTCTAATAGTTTCTTCAAAGGGGGTTATAGAGGCAACAATAGCAGAGGTAGAGGTTCCAACACACGCGCCTCCCCCTCCAATACCAAACAGTGACTTGACTACACTCCCCCCCCCCCCCCCTGACCATTTGCGCGTCTTTCACAATTCCTACCCGTCTGGCAGTCAATGACTAAAGACAAATGGGTACTGGAAATGATCCATTCTGGTGATTGCCTGCAGTTTACCAACAATCCTCTAAACATTCCTCCACGTTTACACAAACTGTCGCCAGACCACTTACACTTCCTCAACCAAGAGGTTCAGTCTCTCCTTTTGAAAGGAGCTATAGAGCCCGTACCACTACAATACTACGGGTCTGGCGTATACTCCTACTTTCTCATACCCAAAAAGGACGGTTCTCTAAGACCTATCTTGGACCTCAGAGAACTGAACCTTTTACATACAATCAAACCATTTTCACATGGTAAAATTTCAACAAGTGCTCCCACTCCTACAACAGGGCGACTTTCTGTCTACTCTAGACTTAAAGGACGCGTACTTCCATATTCCAATACATCCCGCTCATTGCAGATTTCTCAGATTGGTGGTAGTGGGCCATTGTTACCAGTTCAAGGTACTCCGTTCTGAGTCACCACTGCTCCCAGAGTCTTTACAAAGGGTCTGGCAGTAGTCGCTGCTCCCCTGAGAAGACAACACATTCATGTCTTCCCCTACTTGGACGACTAGCTCATCAAAGCCAGTATGTATCCAAAGTGTCTCCAACACACTCGCAGGACACTGCAGTTACTGCACCAACTGAGGTGCACGGTCAATGTGTTGAAATCACATCTTCAACCAACTATATACAAAAACGGGGGGAAGACACACTCTCCAACTGTCGCACTTGGCTCAAGACATTTGGAAGTGGGCGATTTACCACAAAATGTATCACCTAGCAGAACAAGGAGAGAAAAATCAGATTGCCGATCTTCTCAGTAGACAGAGACCGCAAAGCCACGAATGGGAACTTCACCCTCAAGTTCTCTTCCCATACTTTAAAATTTGGGGAGTCCCTCAAATGGATCTTTTTGCAACATACCAAATTTCAAAATGCCCAAACTTCACCTTCATGTACCCACACCGCTCTCCAAAGGCAATGCACTATGGATGAATTGGTCCGGGATATTCACCTACGCTTTTCCGCCTCTCCCACTCAAGCCATTAGTGGTTCAGAAACTCAGGCAAACATCCCTCACACTGATCCTAATAGCTCCCACATTGGCCCGTCAACCTTGGTTCACAACCCTGTTGGAGCTGTCACTAGTTCCACATCAAAAACTGTACCTCGCATCCAGTCTCCACACACACAGCAATGGAGAAATCAGACACCCAGATGCCAAACAACTGAACCTCGCGATCTGGCTCCTGAAATGATAGTCGTTTATCTAAATCTCCCATAAGACTGTATGAGCATCATTAGAGAGGCCAGAAGGCCTACTACAAGAGCCTGTTATGCAGCTAAATGGAAACGCTTTGTTATCTATTGCAATAATAACATCAGTTCTTTTGATGCTTCAATACAAAATATCATTTTCTGTCTCTTGCACTTGGGGTTAGTTTACAATTCTATCCGACTACATCTCACTGCAATAGCTGCATAGCTACAAAATAGGCAACACTTCTCTTTGCCAGTCATCAAAGCTTTCATGGAAGGACTTAAACGTGTTATCCCACCAAGACTTCCACCTGCCCCAGTGTGGAATTTTAACATAGTCCTCACAAGATTAATGGGCCCACCTTTTGAACCCATGCATAAATGTGACCTACGGTTTCTCCCCGGGAAAACCGCTTTCCTCATTGCAGTCACTTCACTGAGGAGAGTGGGTGAACTACACGCACTAACCATAGAAGAACCTTTTTTCCAACTTCACAGAGACAAAGTGGTTCTTCGTACTAACCCCAAGTGTCTACCTAAGGTAGTTATTGCCTTTCACATCAGTCAGTCAGTTGAGTTACTTGTATTCTTTCCTCGAGCTGTTTCAGTGGCAGAACAAGCTCTACACACCTTAGATGTTCGAAGAGCCCTTTTATATTACATTGAAAGAACAAAATCATTTTGTAAAACAAAACTTTTCGTTGCTTTTGCTCCACCACACAAGGGCAATCACATATCCAAGTCGGGTATTGCCAGATGGATTGTTAAATGCATTCAAATATGTTATGCAAAAGCAAAGATAACTTTAACAATACCCCTAGAGCGCATTCCATTCGCAAAATAGGGGCTACTATGGCTTTCTTAGGAAACATCCCCATAGTTGGCATTTGTAAAGCTGCAACATGGTCTACACCACACACATTCACCAAACACTATTGTGTAGATGTGTTAGCGAGACAACAAGCTAATGTGGGTCAGGCAGTACTTAGAACACTCTTTCAGACAACTCCCAACAGCTACAGCTTAGCCACCGCTTTGGGAGAATACTGCCATATAATCTATGCAAAGCATGTGATCTACAGCTCACAGGCCTCAAACGGATAATGTTACTTACCCAGTAAGCATCTGTTCTTGGCATGTAGAGCTGTAGATTCACTGCGTACACCCGCCTCCCCGGGTATCTGTACCTGTTGCAGTTCTCTCTCTTACTCTATATAAATACACATGGACATCTCTATACTTTACTTACTAACTCCATTCTCAACCTCTGCGGAAAAATGATCTAACAATGGAGTCAATGCCCATGCGCACTATCACCGAAAGAAGTTGTCACCTACCTCGTGACTGGAAAGACTTCTTCGAAGAACAACAACTTGCAAATATCCGGACCCAACACTAGATGGCAGGAGTGTGCAAAGCATGTGAATCTACAGCTCTACATGCCAAGAACAGATGCTTACTGGGTAAGTAACATTATCCTTTCCCAATTAGTAAAGACCTCCCATTGCTTACCATTGGTTGGGTTTGTTGTTACTCTCATTTTCTTATTCGAAGGCTGCCCTTCCTCTTCTTGTTTGTCACTCTCCTGAAACATAGCTCCTTTACCATCCTTTTGATTGCGGAACTTATATCTTTCTACTGCTCAAATTCAGGAATCTACTGTTCGAGGCATATGAGCTGCGGAATTCATAATGTAGCATAGATCGCCATCTGGTGTTGTGCGCGGATGCTTGCACCTAGTCTTGGAAGAAGTCTTTTGTAGTCATGGGATAGGTGACTCCTCCCTTAGACGATAGTGCGCATGGGCATCGACTCCATCCTCAGATTGTTTTTTTCCGCCATTGCGTTCAGATGTAACTTATGCGCTCCGGTTCGGCACTGTATTCTCCAAACCTTTTTGACGCGCAAACCATAAAAAAAACTTGACGGTATTGCTTTCGATTGCGTGATCTTCAACGCGCTCCTCATATATTCGGTTCCAATCGTCGACGTGGGTCGCTGGGCCTATCCACGCCATTCGGGCCCACGACTCATGGAAAGGACTCCTTTTAAAAAATGCCCCCAGTGTGGAGCTAAACTCCCACACAGTGACCACCAGAAGGTCTGTGACCTGTGTCTCTCGCCTGAGCACGACGAGAATAATTGCCAGGCCTTCGCCTCCTTTCGATCCAAAAAGACCATCCGTGATCGCCAGGCCCGATGACACATCATGGCGCAGCAAGCAGCTCCGGTGCCGGTGGACATCTTCGAAGGTCCTGATGTCCTGGAGGGGGATTCTGAGGATCTGGAAATTGTGTCCGAAGCAGACGGAATCAGTGGACCACATCACTCCAGGTCAACGAGTGAGTACAACTGCCCCTACTCCAACCCAACCTGAAATAAAGAAGGCTGTGGTCAAGACTTCGCCTGCTGGCCCCAGTCACGACCAAAAGAAAGCTTCAGAAGCCCCGTCCCCGGGCCCGTCTCCAAAGATTAAGGACAAGCCTTCCGGCGGCTCGGGACGGAGCAAGTTGCATATCTGCGTCCCGCAGGCACCATAGTCACCGAAGCTGGGAGCGCAGCCTACCCCCAAAAAGACATCTGCACCAACCACCTCGGCGCCGAAACAAGTCATCGGATCCAAAACCGAGACATTCAGAACCAAAACAGATTTCCGCCTCAACAACGAACCCGAAGGACCCAAAACCACCTTCCAAGGCTTCGGAGCAGGGATCCAAACCTCACTCGGACCCGAAAACATAGGCTCCGAAAGCGTCTACCGAAGAGGAAAAACTTTTTCGACCGGATCCTATTGATCCGAAACAAAAAACTCTCCACATACACCCTAAAACAGGACATGTGGCTGTTGTTCCACACAAGAAGAGGAAATTGAACACCCCAGACATCCCTCAGGTGCCTGTAAAGAGGAAAAACTGTGCTACTTCATCTTTCCCACCCTCTTCTCCTGTTCTTCCTACTAAGCCTGTCTCTCCTCCAAATTCGCCTCCACACTCCTCTATACTTCCACCAAACTCACCACTACCACAGGAGGAGGATGATGATTTAGGGGATGGGGGAGGGAACAATGACCCTTTTACTGACCCTGATGATGACACAGACGTACCACAGGACGATTGGGATGATTATGATGACCCGGTAGATCCTCCAGACCTCCCTGACCCCCATCCGTACCCGACAAAGCCATCTCCCCCAGATGACAATATTGGTTTTAGCCAGCTTGTAAATAGAGCTGCTAAATACCATGGGGTTCAAATGCATTCCGATCCAACAGAAGAGGACTTCCTAATGGACAACTTTGAACAGGCACAAAAGACGGTACAAACCCTGCCAATGTTAAAAGGTGTCATTAAACATGCCCCTGACATATTCAGAGACCCTGTTAGGGCAAGAATTCTCAATCCAAGAATTGACAAAAAATATAAACTCACTCCCAATGATCCCACCTGCATCAAGGGTCAACTCCCTCTAGATTCCCTAGTGGTAACCACGCTAGAAAACGTGCAAAACTATTAGATGCTTCCGGCAAACGAGTTGCTGCCCAAGCAGCTAATCGCTGGAGGATAGTCAACACACAGGCATTACTTGCCAGGTATGATAGGGCCCACTACGACCAACTGGAAACCCTATTGCAACATTTACCTGGCCAATATAAGACCAAGGCTAATGATTTAATTCAAGAGGGCAAATTAATAACTAATGCATCAATCAAGTGTGCCCTTGATGCAGCAGACACTGCCTCTAGGTCCATTAACACTAGCGTGTTACTAAGACGACATGCCTGGTTGCGCATCTCTGGCTTCAAACAGGAGGTACAAACAACCATCCTCAACCAGCTGTTCAATCAACAACCACTTTTTGGACCGGCTGTAGACACACCTTTAGAAAAAATGAAAAAGGACACGGAGACTGCTAAATCCATGGGAGCATTACAGTCTCCATCCACAAGTGGCTCCTTTCGACGCTCCTTGTTTAGAGACGCATCCAAAAACATCAGTGCAGACACGGCTTCTTCCTACAAAAACACCGCACAACCATCCCACAAGGGATATTTTAGAGGTGGATACAGGGGAAATAACAAAGGGAGAGGCTGAGGTAACAACAACACTCGTACCTCCTCCACTAATAAACAGTGACTTCCCTCCACTCCCTCCCACTCCGGTCGGAGAGAGACTCTCACAGTTCCCACCTGTCTGGAATTCCATCACTACAGACAAGTGGGTAAGACAGATATCCAGTATGGTTACTGCCTGAAACTTACAGAAACCCCACCCACCATACCACCCAGACAGCATCCAATGTCCACAGAACATCTAACGCTCCTAAAACAGGAAGTTCTCTCACTGCTTCAAAAGCATGCAATAGAACTAGTTTCCTTGGAGCATCAAGGAACGGAAGTTTACTCTCTGTACTTCCTAATTCCCAAAAAGGACGGCACCCTAAGGCCGATACTCTACCTCAAACCTCTCAATCTCTACATACAGTCAGATAATTTTCACATGATCACTCTTCAACAGGTCCTCCCACTACTTCAACACGCCGACTTCCTTGCCACACTAGATCTCAAGGATGCCTACTTCCATATTCCCACACACCCTGCTCACAGGAAATATCTAAGGTTCATATTGGACGGACAACACTATCAATTCAAAGTCCTTCCATTCGTGGTGACCACACCACCCAGAGTGTTCACAAAGTGCCTTGCAGTAGTAGCAGCACACTTAAGACAACAAATCCATGTCTTTCCATACCTCGACGACTGGCTGATAAAAGCCAAGTCATACAATCTGTGTGTTCATCACACTTCTCAAACCATCCGGCTACTACACAACTTGGGGTTTTCAATAAACTACACCAAGTCACATCTTCAGCCCTCCCATATACAGCAGTATCTAGGAGCCACCATGGATACCTACAAAGCTCTAGCATACCCCCAATCCAGCCAGGATAGCCAGTATGAAAACTCGTGTCACTAAATTTCAGCCACAACATTCCCTCCCAGCCAGAGTGTTCATGCAACTCCTAGGAATGCTTAGCACGTCAGTGGAACCAAGCTCAAGGTCAACTTACAGATCTGGTGTTGGTAGACAGCCGCACACTTCGCTCTCTGCAGTGATGGAACACACAAACCTTTCCAAAGAGCGGCCGTTCCTAGAGCCGGTTCCACAGATAGTGCTAACAGCAGACACATCACTCTCCGGCTGGGAAGCCCATCTCCTAAACCTTACGATTCAGGGCAAGTGGGCCACTCAACAAAAGTCGCTCCACATCAATCACCTAGAATTACTGGCAATTTTTCTAGTGTTAAAATCATTCCAGCCACATCTTCTCTACAAAACTGTCCTACTCCGCACAGACAATGTGACAGCAATGTATTACATACAAAAACAAGGGGGAACACATTCTTTGCAGCGGTCTCATCTAGCGCAAAGCATATGGAGATGGGCCATTCCACAAAACATATATCTGCTAGCAGAACATCTTCCAGGAGTGAGCAATCAGATAGCGGATCTGTTAAGTCAGCAGACTCAACAGGTACACGAATGGGAACTTCATCCGCAAGTTCTTCAATCTTTCTTCCAAATGTGGGAACAACCAGACATGGATCTGTTCGCCACATATCTAAACGCAAAATGCCCAACCTTCGCCGCCAGGTTCCCACACCCGTTGTCCAAGGGCAATGCGATATGGATGAACTGGTCAGGCAGATTTGCGTACGCTTTTCTGCCGCTCCCACTCATTCCGTTAGTAGTATGCAAGCTCAAACAACAGTCTCTCAAAATGATCCTAGTTGCTCCCTCATGGGCATGTCAACCATGATTCACAACACTCCTCGATCTCTTGGTTGTTCCACACCGAAAGCTACGTCTCTCCCCAAACCTGCTAACACAGGACCACGGAGAGATAAGGCACCCAGATCCAGCACTGCTGAATCTAGAAATCTGGCTCCTGAAGTCCTAGAGTTCAGCTACCTTAACCTCCCACCCGAATGTATGAATATTATTAAAGAAGCCATAAGCGCCACTACTAGAGCTTGCTATGCAGCTAAATAGAGAAGATTCATTATTTACTGCAATAAAAACAAAATTGACTCATTAGATGCTTCAATTCAGAACAGTATCTGCTATTTGCTACATCTACAAAGATGTAATCTGGCATACTCATCAATTAGATTACATCTAGCTGCCCTTGCACCCTACCTACAAAACAGACATTTGTCATTGTTTAGGATACCCGCTATCAAAGCCTTTGTGGAAGGCCTTAAATGAATTATTCCACCCAGACTGCCACCCTCTCCAGTGTGGAACCTTAACATTGTTCTTACTAGACTCATGGGTCCCCCATTTGAGCCTTTGCACAAATGTGAATTACAATTCCTTTCGTAGAAAGAAGCCTTCTTTGTTGCAATCGCCTCTCTCAGAAGAGTAAGTGAAATCCAGGCTTTAACCATACAAGAACCATTCTTACAAATACATCGTAACAAGGTGGTTCTCAGGGCTAATCCAAAATTCCTTCCAAAAGTAATCTCTGCTTTCCACCTTAACCAATCAGAGTTACCACTATTTTTCCAAAACCCTGACTCGGTAGCAGAAAGAGCTCTTCACACACTAGACGTCAAAAGAGCTTTACTTTATTACATAGACAGGACTAAAGCCTTTAGGAAGACAAAACAACTTTTTGTAGCTTTCTCACCACCCCATAAAGACAATCCCATCTCCAAAGCTGGAATTGCAAGGTGGATAGTAAAATACATTCAAATATGCTATCAGAAAGCAAGACGTACGCTAACAATTCCCCCTTGAGCACATTCAACTCGCAAACTAGGGGCTTCCATGGCATTTTTAGGGAACATTCCCCTAGAAGACATTTGTAAGGGAGCAACATGGTCTACAGCACACACCTTCACTAAACACTCCTGTGTAGATGTGCAGGCGAAGCAACAGGCTTCAGTAGGCCAGGTTGTTCTTAAGACACTTTTTCAAACCACTGCAACTGATACAGGCGACCACCGCTAGGGGAGACACTGCTATACAGTCTATGCTACAGTATGAATTCCGCAGCTCATATGCCTCGAACAGAAAATGCTACTTACCAATATGCATCTGTTCTTGGCATGTAGAGCTGCGGCGATTCATACGCCCACCCGCCTCCCCGGAACCTGTATCTGTTCCAGTATTATCTTAATTAGATACATTCACATAGACAACTATTCTATTTCATACTGACTCCATCATTTCACAGCATGGCGAAAAACAATCTGAGGATGGAGTCTATGCCCATGCGCACTATTGCCTAAGGAAGGAGTCACCTATCCTGTGACTACAAAATACTTCTTCCAAGACAACAACAAGGTGCAAGCATCCGAGCCCAACACCAGATGGCGATCTATGCTCCAGCATGGATCTCTGCAGCTTTACATGCCAAGGACAGATGCATACTGGTAAGTAGCATTTTCCTTTTTCTTTTTCATTCAGCTCTCCACGAGAACGCATGTTTTCTGATTCTCTCCCTTATGTTTTGCTTCCACCCCAACCCTGTGCTCTGTGTTGCCTCCCACCACTCCCATCTTGTCTATAAAAACACGCAACAGGTGTTCTTTTGCCAAGGTATGACTAAAGAACAGACACGAGGGTAGTTTGTATCTTTTCTCTCACACATTCCACATACTGCATGGATTCACAGACCCAAAGGCTTTTATGGTGCTGGTTTAGAGGCTGGCTGCTGCACTCGGCTGGCAATTGAGGCAGAAGGTGTATTTAGCATGACTGAATAGGAACTATCTCTTCTTGTGGAGGGCTATAGATCTTCTCCCTGGACTGTTGCAGAAGACCAAACGGCTGAAGAATGTTTTGCTTATGAGTCGTCTAGAAAGTAAACTAGGCCTTGGCAAGCATTTTCCTTTAAGTTATAACACTTCCTTTTTCGTTTAGTTTCTCATGTGAAAAAGTATTTAAAAAATAAAGCAGACCATTTATAAAGATGGAAAATATTGAATTCCATGTACAGTTTTGAAATACCTTAAGATACGTCGTTACTGTTTTCCAGTATTTAACTTTCTTTTACATTCATTAAACAATTTTACAAATAAGCATTGGCAAAGCCCAGTAGCTTGGCACTCCTGTTATTGAGTCAAGACCTGCTGCTTTGCCAATGCTTGTTGAATTTTTTTGGGCCAATTTGGAAAGACATCTAATTGTTGTGTGAAGTAGTACTCTTGTAGCACAACTTTGTGTACCCTTTGTGAACTGGCCCCCACTTATTAAATCTGATGTACATCTTGGGACTACATTTCACCCAAAGTAACACAGTTCCTTTTGTGGTAGTGCAGACCACCTCCCCGCTGAAGAAGTATTTTGTATTGTTAAATCCTCTACAGATGTACTGACTACTTCATTAGTGCACTTATTTAGGTACTTAAAAACTAATTTCATAAACCGGAAGGGAGAGTTGCAGAAATGTCTCTCTGTTGAAAGATGTACCCCACGGTCCTCTAAAGAAGCCTGCTTGTCATTGTGAATGTTCCCATCTGCAGTAATAACGTGTTAAGACATTGGCATTTTGGCCAGACCCTATTTCTTTATTTCTTGGCCATGGACCCCATGCTTTTGGACAGGAAGGAGGGGGGTCTCTCACCCAGAACATCATGTGGAGTCCACAATGGGCTGGCTGCAGAGTGCATCCTTTTACCTCCATCTGCGGTTGAAAACAGGAAATTGTGATGCATTCCAGATGTTGTGTTACTCCAAAATAGATTTTTAGACTTTCACGTTAAGCATCACTGAAAAGCAGATCCTCATTGGTGATATCTATTTAGGGAAAATGCCAAGTGTCTGTTTAATTTCTGAAGCCGCCCTCAAGCTTGAGCCTTAATGCTGGCAAAGTTTAATTTTTCATCCAATATGTTTTTAGGTCTCGCCTGGCGTTAGCAGCACACATGCGCTGCTTTCGCCATGCGAGGGCTTCTTGTAATCAATACAGTTTTAGAAGTGGAGTGTAGGCTCTGCCCCCTGTTTACATTCACTAGCGTCATCGCGCATGCTAAACCCTGGCTTCCCATTGTTTTTTTTTTTTGTTTTTTTTTTTAAACCGTTTATTGCAATCTCAAGAATATACAAGTATGGGCCTACAACCTTTCGGCCGGCCGCTAGAATGACAGGAGCATATGACATACGTACAAAAACACTTGGCGTTGCAAAGGAGCAAAATAGGAGGTACAAGCGTCGTGGGCCACATCACTCTGACCCCACAATACGGTTTCATTTTATACGAACAACACAAAAACCACACCCGCAAGGCAACCTGCAATCGAAAGTAACAGCACGTGCTCCCCGAATGGGGGACCCCAGCCATCCACAGGAGTCTAAAGAGGGGAAGGTGAACAAATCGAGGACTGGGGGAATTCCGTGCTCAGGGCTAGGGAAAGGAGTCAACTAAGGGGACGGGGCTGGTGAGGCCGCAGGCAGCAGTGGTGGCGCGCAGATACCCCCGCGGTAGGCGTTCCAAGGGCCCCATACTTTCACCCATGCCCCAGGCTTACCCCTCGCCACATACACCACCTTTTCTCGGAACATGCACCAATCCATGTGTTCTTTCCAGGCCGACACCGCCGGGGGCCTCTGGGATCCCCACAGTTGAGCAATGTCACGCTTAGCTATCATATATCCCAGAGTCACCCATCGCGTCTGCGGAACCGAGTAGTCAGTTGGTTCCCACACATTCAGCAGGCATCTCCTCGCTTCAGGCAGCAGCTCGACATGCGTAACCACTCGCAGGACCTCATGCACACCACGCCAGAATCGCTCCACCTTCGGGCATTCCCACAAAATATGCAAAAAAGTCGCCAAAGCACCACACCCACGCTTGCACAACCCATCCTCAGCATAGCCCATACGCAGAAGCCTTGGCCCCGTCATGTAAACCCGATGGAGTATCTTAAGCTGGACGAAGCGAAGGCGAGCCGGTATGGCCACCTCCTTCGGAGAGGCCACCGCGGAAATCCAGTCTTCGTCGTCCAACTCCAGCCCGTCGGCAACCCAAGCCTCGCGGAGGCCAGTCAGCAGTCCCGAGCGGTCATTAATCAATTTTTTGTAAATAAGGGAGATCGTGCTGTCCGGAACGTGGCCATCCAGCACTCTATCCTCCAGGGGGGGAAGACTCCGGGATGGAGGCGACGTCCGGGAAGACTGACCCCAGTGCGTGACGGACCTGCAAGTACCGAAAGTATTCACTGCCCTGCAGCTGAAACTCCGTCTGCAGCGCCTCGAATGTTTTAAATCCCCCTCTCGTCCAGAGGTCCCCCACTTTACTGATGCCGATCGTGTCCCACTTCTCGAAGCCCTTCGAGGTCCACAGGGAGCCCAATCTCTCAGACGCGTACAACGGTGATGCCCGGGTCAAACGGTCCTTCCACCCCATAGCTGCGTTAGCCGCGTGCCATACTCGTACCATGACACGCGTAGGTCCCGTCAAGCGGGGGCCGGGCGCGCCAGAGTAGAGCGCTCGATTATAGTCGCCACCAGGCAGGAGCATCTTGTCCATTTCAAATGCCGGGTTTAAGGCGGGCCCGTAAAGGCCATGATTAATTGCAGCTAGCTGGGAGGCCCAGTAATACCGTTTAATATCCGGGAGGGCAATCCCCCCGTCGTACCATGGGAGCGTCAACTTCGCCAGGGCAATACGCGGCCTCCCGTCCCAGAACAGGCGGCGCTGTAGACTCTCCACCTCACGGAAGTAGCGCGCCGGGACTAAATCCATAGTGTTCTGGAGAGCGTACAGGAAGCGTGGCAACGACATCTTAAACAATGCCGCCCGGCCGAGCGGCGAAAGCGGCAGGCGCCGCCAGCGCACGACGTCCTCCGTCAAGCGCTGGAGGGGGGGAAGCAAATTCCGCTCGTAGCGGGCCTCCGGGTCCAGAGTAATGTAAACCCCCAGGTACCGAAACCCCTGTGAGGCAATCTGAATCGGACAGCCCCGCGGGAGGACGGGAGCCTCCCCGGAAAGCACATACACACATGATTTAGCCCAGTTGATGACAAGGCCTGAGTTGCGGCCGAATGAGCGCAAAACATCAACCAGGACAATCAGTGATTTACGCGGGGAGGCTAGGTACAAAAGGATATCGTCAGCGTATAGGGACACGCGGTCCTCATACTCGGGGGTCCAACGGAGACCACGGATGGAAGGGTGCCACCGCAGCCACTCCGCCAGGGGTTCCAAGTGGCTTCCCATTGTTAGTGAGGCTTTTTAGCCCCTCCTGGTTACCACCCTGTCCACTTTTAGATCCGCCCACCTGGACCTGGATGCTTTACTGGCAGCGTGACACACTATCCTTTATTACTCGATGTAAGCACGTTGTTTTACTGGTCACTCCCACGGCCTTTTGCTGTCCATCGTTCTTCCCAGCTGCTCGTGAGTTTTCAGCTTCGGGTTTACATTTGGCACACAGCGCTGCTCCCAGTTAAATTAATCTCCCTGTGCTGTGACGTCCATCCGCCACCTTCCTTCCGACACTGCTTGCTATTAGTTCGTTCGCATTTGTATTATTTATTTATTTTATTAAGGCGCGGCTTCCTCCCGTTTTTGTTGCGCTGTGTGTGACATGCTCACCACTGTGTCTCAGAGGAAGCTGGATTGCTTTAAGAAGCCCTCAGACCCCCTTCCACAGTAGAGTAACTGCTTTCTTTTCACAATGTTTATTAAACTTTCTAATGTTTCCAACTCCACCCCGCTACTTTAAAGCCGAGCCCACTCCCATGGCTTTCTCCGCTTTAGTTTAACCGAACGTGCTCTCACAGCGTCAAAGCGTAACTAATGAACGACATAGTGAATGTGATTTTAAGAATATTTTAAACGCCCAGAGGAGCCCAGTAGACAGACTCTCAGATGGGTGGAGAGAACTCGTAGAGTGGTGGGGGCATGGTGTCGTGCTAGAGAGCAAATGCTTCAGGCCCCCCACCTCCCCTTCCGGACTACCTCATTGTGTCTTTGCTAGGAGCCGGTGTTCTGGATTTGTGGTAAGTGAATAATACTCGATATTTTTTGTCACCTTTTTTGCTTCGGCTTGAGTTATTCATTGTATAATTAATGACATGTTATGTGGGCTTTTCTTTGGGACAGACATGTTTCCAACAGCACGCCCCAAGTTTGTTAAACTCTTTTAAGCCAAACCTTGTGTGTCGCCTTCACTATCACCCACTACAACGTCGGCTGGCATAGGGGAGCTCACTTCCTGCATGCTGCTAACCTCTGTGCTGAGCTGTGCAGTATGGAGGGGCTGGGTGCCCCTCGAGGACTTCTACCCCTTCGGGCTAAACAAAGGAGACGCGGTGACCCGCAAGCAGGATGATAGCAGCTCCGGTTTGCTTGCCATCTCGGTGCCCTTTCCCTTCATTGGAGAAACGCACGCTGGACTGTATGTAAGTTCTGGTTTACGTATGTATCTGTTAGTGATATTTGTTTAGGACTCTCATCCTAATATACCCATGGGAGAGACAAGAGTTTACAGGGGCTATAGGATAGAATCTCAGTTCACAGTGGTTCCATTGGAGGCGGAGTTTCTTTTTCCTAGTGGACATAGTGTGAGACCGGCCTCACGGCGTTGCCCTCCCAATCATCCAGCCAACCTGCAACCACCCTCAAGACGCGACATCTCCGACTCCGGCCGCCCCAGCCACCCAGATCCAAGGGCCGGCCAGAGCCCTGACAGACTCGACACCCTACCACGCATGTCCGACCGGGGGAGCGGGAACCCTCGAGCCAGACCCAAAGGCGCCAGCCCAGTCACACCTCGGGTCGCCTTCCCCGGGAAGACTCGATCGGCCACCAGGCCCCTGGGGAGCAGGCGCCTCCCCTGCCGAGCGTCTGGGGTCCCTCCCAGGCCCACCTGAAAAGACCAAAGAAGTGAGTGGCAGGAAATCCTGCCGAACCCCCTCCGTCACCCCAGTCCCCCCTCTGCGAGGACCCCGGACTTCAAAGAGCAAGCGGAGTATAACAAGGGGTGCCGGAGAAACGAAGGCAGAGAAGACCTGGAACCATCCGAGCCTGCTGACACTGTCGCGGCTCCTGAACGCTGAAGTCACCTGGGCCTGCTGAGTGACTCGCGGCCTCTTGCTATTGAACCATCTGAGCCCTGCTGACGAGGTCACGGCTCCCGAGCACGGAACCACCTGGGCCTGCTGAGTGACTCGCGGCCTCTTGCTATCGAACCATCTGAGCCCTGCTGACGAGGTCGCGGCTCCCGAGCACTGAACCGCCTGGGCCTGCTGAGTGACTCGCGGCCCCCAGCTATTGAACCATCTGAGCCTTGCGGACGGAATCGCGGCTCCCGAACTCCGACCACCTGTGCCTGCTGAGAGACTCGCGGCGCTCCCCTTGAGGACGACTCGGTAAGAGCTCCCCCAGAGAATCGACACCCTCCAGCTCGAGGATTGGGAGCTATCCGCAGGGTATTTCGCAGAGACACTATCTTGAAAGACTGTCCCGCTACCCCCATTCCCCACGACCGATTTGTGGTACTTCGTGCCACTGCTGTACTACTTGCATCTTGGATCATAAAGATCCCTTGAAAATCGATAAAAAAGACCTATCGTCCTACAAAGAATACGTGTGGTGTCACTCTGTCCGTAGTGTATATCAGGGTGTGCGCGCCTAGTTCGGCCTACGTGGGAGAGGTGGGTCAAAGGGGTGGGCAAGACGGGCATCGAACCCCCCTCCGGCGAACGCCTTTCCAACATTTGGTGGGAGCGGTGGGATCCGAGCCGACACCGAAAGAGAGCGTGCAGTAAACGACTGACACACTACCAAACAGAGATGGAAGGAGAAACCTCCCTGGGTGCCGCAGGTACCGAAATAAGCTCACCGTTCCGAGAGGATCAATTGGACTATTACACGCATAGAGAATTAAAACAGTTTTGCAAAGACCTTGGCATCGCTACCACCGGATTAAGCACAAAGGAAGACTTCCAGAAAGTATTGAAAACCTGGGTCGAGACGGGGGCGCCCCCGACCCAAACGGAAGGAGACTCTGCCCATGAACCACAAAGCATCCCGGCGAGAAACAACGGGCCAGAGGGGAACCTGTCCCCCGAGGAGCTAGCGGACCGAGAGAGAAGCCGCAACCATGAACTTGAACTGGCAAAACTAAAAATCGAGGGAGAACTAAAACTAGCAGAGAAGAAGTTGGCCGTCGAGCAGTTACGGCTACAAAGGGAACTCGAAGAGAAGAGACGCCAAAGAGAGCACGACGAAAAGAAGCTCCAGCTAGAACATGAACGCAGCCTGAAGGAGATCGAGTGGCGGGCTAAAAACGAAAAGTCACAGCCACCCGGGAATCCACCGCCCGCTCCCACCGGTGAAACCAAAGTCCACATCCCCAAGGATGTGGTAAAAGAGTATTACAAGAACGACAATATCCAGCAGTGGTTTAAGGCCTACGAAGTCGCCATGACCTCTCACCGAGTCCCGCAGAAGGATTGGGGGGCTGGCCTATGGGGCCGGTTCTTAAGCGAAGGAAGAGACACCCTGCTAGATCTGCCCTCCACGGTCATGAACTCCTACAGCCACATGAAGGAAGCCCTCGTGGGCCGGTATGGACTCACCCCCGAAATGTACCGACAACGGTTCCGAGATTGTAAGAAGATACCGGGCACCACGTGGGTAGAATACGTGAACTTTTACAGCCGAGCCTTGGACGGGTGGATCAAGGGCAGCAAGGTCTCCACCTTCGAAGAACTGTTTGATCTGATTGCCTGGGAACATTTAGCGGCCAACTGCTTTGTAGAACTGCGCCAGCATCTCCTGGACAGCAAACTCACCGACCCTCGGAAGCTGGCCGCTGAGGCTGATCGTTGGGTGAATACCCGAGCCACCCGAGGCCCCGTGGGGGACTACGGCCGCCACAATCAAGGCCCCCCCCGCCAGAGGGGCGGAGGGAACCACGGCCGACCAAGAGACTTCCCTGGGGGGTCCTCAACCAGCCCCCCCAGCAGCCCACCAGCGGCGGGTTCAGCCCCGTCTCCAGCAAGCACCGGAGTCGCAGGACGGCTAGGTCCACGAGCTAGGATCACCTGCTTCCACTGCCAACGGCCCGGACACTACGCCAATGACCCCCAGTGTCCCCAGTATCAGCGAACCACAACGACCAACCCCCCGGCCCGGCAGATGGCCTCCGTAGCTCTGGGGGAAGAGATGGAGGACTCCGAAGAATGGGAACCGGCGGCCATGGCCCTGGTCTCCCTTGGTGATCGGGAAATGGTCCCCGGGACACCCTTGCCCGCCAACACAAAGAAATACCGACAGCAAGTGACCATCAACGGACACCGAGTCGAGGGCCTCCGCGACACCGGGGCGAGTGTCACCGCGGTCCACCGCAGCCTAATTTCCGAAGACCAGATCCTAACCGGTGCCCTCTGTCCGGTCATATCCTCCGACAATTCTGAGAGCCTCTGCCAGATGGCGCTGGTGCCCTTCGAGTGGGGAGGGGTCTCCAGAGAACTGAAGGTAGCGGTCCGGACATCACAGCCCGTAGACTGCCTCCTGGGCAACGACCTGGAGAGTTCCCCGTGGGGGCAAGTAGAACGAAGAGCCCATCTGGAGATGACGGGCCTACCAGAATGGGTCGGCGCCACCACGCGCTCCATGACCGCGCGATTGCCACGCTCCGAGGGCAGTGAGGCCCTCCTACCGAACACTATCCCCGAGAGCCTGGACACTCTACCAGAAGCGGACAACCCTCCTTCGGAGGGAGAAGAGGACACTAACCCGGGAGAAGGGCCAGAACCTTCCGCCCCGGAGGCCCTGACGGAGCTCGGAGAACTGCCCGAGATGGGCCAGTGGCGCTGTGAGGGGGGGCCCTCCCGGGAAGAATTCTGCCAGGAACAGGCCATTTGCCCCTCCCTCGTGGGACTCAGACAACAAGCCGAAGCCCAGGCCGCCGGTGACCGAACCGGAACCCATTGGATCTATTGGGACAATGGCCTCCTATACAGCGAGCAAAAGTCCGCCGAGCTAGGCGCAGCCCGGGTACTGGTGGTACCCCTGCGTTTCCGGAGCTTCCTCCTGGGCCTGGTCCACGATGTACCCTTGGCAGGACACTTAGGCCAAGACAAGACATATCAGCGATTGGTTACCCACTTCTGTTGGCCCAAGATGCGAGCGAATGTGGAAGTACACTGCAAATCCTGCCTCACGTGCCAGGGCAGTGGGAAGAGTGGCGGAAAACGCAAAGCTCCCTTACAACCGTTCCCCGTTGTGAGTACCCCGTTCGAGCGGGTCGGCATCGACATCGTGGGACCCCTGGATCCGAAGACCGCCCAGGACCACAGGTTCATCCTTGTCCTGGTGGACCATGCCACCCGCTACCCCAAGGCCATCCCCCTCCGCACCGTGACGGCTCCCGTGGTGGGCCGAGCTCTCATGGGGATCTTCTACCGTGTCGGATTTCCCCGCGAGGTTGTGAGTGATCGCGGCACTAACTTTATATCCCGCTACATGAAGTCCCTGTGGCAGCAGTGCGGAGTCACGTATAAGTTCACGACCCCCTACCACCCCCAGGGCAACGGCCTAGTGGAACGCTTCAACCGTACCCTAAAGGGAATGATCCTGGGCCTCGAAGAGCCCCTGCGCCGGAAATGGGACGTCCTCCTCCCTTGCCTCCTGTTCGCATACCAAGAAGTTCCCCAAAAGTCTCTGGGGTTCAGCCCTTTCGAACTGCTATACGGACATCCCGTCCGAGGGCCCCTGAGCCTGGTCAAAGAGGGCTGGGAGACAAGCCCCCGGGGGACACCCCCTGATGTGTTCCGCTACATCCTGGCGCTCCGCAACCAGACGAGGAAGTTCAGAGAACTCGCAGAGGCTAACCTCGAGGCCAGCCAAGAAGAAATGAAGCGCTGGTATGACCAGAACGCAACCCTGGTCGAGTTCCAGCCGGGCCAGCAGGTTTGGGTCATGGCCCCGGTGAAGCCCTGCGCCCTACAAGACAAATGGACTGGTCCCTTCAAGGTGATCGAGCGGAAGAGCCAAGTCACGTACCTGGTCGATGTACAGTCCCCCCCGGAACCCCCTCCGGGTCCTCCACGTGAACCGTCTCAAGCCCCACTTTGTGAGAATGGAATTAAGTTTGCTACTGGCCACCGATGATGGGGCGGAAGAAGACACCGAACCCCTGCCTGACCCCCTGTGCGCTAAAGACCTGGATGGCTCCGTGGAGGGAGTAAGACTATCAACCACCCTCACTCCCCAACAGTCCGACGACTGCCGCCAGCTGCTCAGACAATTCGCAGACCTCTTCTCCCTCATTCCAAGGGTCACCGACTGGTGTGTCCACGACGTGGACACCGGCGACAGCTCGCCTGTGAGACACCGAGCCTACCGGGTGCCTGACCGGGTCCGCACCTGCATCAAGACCGAGGTACAGAAGATGCTCACCCTTGGAGTAATCGAACCCTCCGACAGCCCCTGGGCCAGCCCGGTGGTCCTGGTCCCGAAGGCGGCTTCCCCGGGGGTCGCCCCCAAACTAAGATTCTGTGTGGACTACCGGGGGCTCAATGCGGTCACCCGGGCAGACGCTCACCCTATCCCCCGCGCTGACGAGCTCATCGACCGCCTGGGGGCCGCCCGGTTCCTCAGCACTTTCGACCTGACCTGCGGATACTGGCAGATTGCTCTCACAGAGGGAGCGAAAGAACGCTCTGCCTTCTCCACGCCAGATGGCCACTACCGCTTCAGGGTCATGCCGTTCGGGATGAAGAATGCCCCGGCCACATTCCAGCGGTTGGTGAACAAGGTCATGGCCGGACTCGAGGAGTTCAGCGCAGCATACCTTGACGACATCGCCGTATTCAGCTCTCAATGGCACGAGCATCTCCAGCACCTCCGACAAGTACTCATGGCCCTGCGCCAAGCCGGCCTAACAGTGAAAGCCAGCAAATGCCAGCTCGGGCAAGGCTCCGTGGTCTACCTGGGGCATCAGGTGGGCAGCGGCCAGGTCGCCCCCCTCCAACCGAAGATCGACGCCATCAAGTCCTGGGAGCCCCCCACCACGCAGACGGAGGTACTACCGGAGGTTCATTAAAAACTATGGTAGTATCGCGGGGCCCCTCACGGAGTTGACCTCCAAAAAGCTTCCGAAGAAGGTGCAGTGGACCACCCCGTGCCAGCAGGCGTTCGACGCCTTGAAAACCGCCATGTGCACCGCCCCCGTACTCAAGGCCCCCGACTACTCCCAAGAGTTTGTGGTCCAGACCGACGCCTCCGAGCACGGCATCGGGGCCGTCCTCTCGCAGTTCGACGACAAGGGCATCGATCAGCCCATAGCCTTCATCAGCCGAAGGCTGCTGCCGCGAGAGCAGCGTTGGAGTACTATAGAACGAGAGACCTTTGCCGTAGTCTGGGCCCTCAAGAAACTACGGCCCTACTTGTTCGGAACCCATTTCTGAGTACAGACGGACCACCGGCCCTTGCGGTGGCTAATGCAGATGAGGGGGGGAGAACCCCAAGCTACTACGATGGTCCATCTCTCTCCAAGGGATGGATTTCACTGTCGAACATCGCCCCGGGGCGGATCATGCCAACGCCGACGGCCTGTCCCGGTTCTTCCGCTTCGGCGAGGAGAATCCCCCAGTGGATGGGTAGTTCTCCACGCCTTTCAGCTGGGGGGGGACGCGTGTGAGACCGGCCTCACAGCGTTGCCCTCCCAATCATCCAGCCAACCTGCAACCACCCTCAAGACGCGACATCTCCGCCCCAGCCACCCAGATCCGAGGGTCAGCCAGAGCCCTGACAGACTCGACACCCTACCACGCATGTCCGACCGGGGGAGCGGGAACCCTCGAGCCAGACCCAAAGGCGCCAGCCCAGTCACACCTCGGGTCGCCCGGGAAGACTCGATCGGCCACCAGGCCCCTGGGGAGCAGGCGCCTCCCCTGCCGAGCGTCTGGGGTCCCTCCCAGGCCCACCTGAAAAGACCAAAGAAGTGAGCGGCAGGAAATCCCGCCGAACCCCCTCCGTCACCCCAGTCCCCCCTCTGCGAGGACCCCGGACTTCAAAGAGCAAGCGGAGTATAACAAGGGGTGCCAGAGAAACGAAAGCAGAGAAGACCTGGAACCATCCGAGCCTGCTGACACTGTCGCGGCTCCTGAACGCTGAAGTCACCTGGGCCTGCTGAGTGACTCGCGGCCTCTTGCTATTGAACCATCTGAGCCCTGCTGACGAGGTCACGGCTCCCGAGCACGGAACCACCTGGGCCTGCTGAGTGACTCGCGGCCTCTTGCTATCGAACCATCTGAGCCCTGCTGACGAGGTTGCGGCTCCCGAGCACTGAACCACCTGGGCCTGCTGAGTGACTCGCGGCCCCCAGCTATTGAACCATCTGAGCCTTGCGGACGGAATCGCGGCTCCCGAACTCCGACCACCTGTGCCTGCTGAGAGACTCGCGGCGCTCCCCTTGAGGACGACTCGGTAAGAGCTCGCCCAGAGAATCGACACCCTCCAGCTCGAGGATGGGGAGCTATCCGCAGGGTATTGCGCAGAGACACTATCTTGAAAGACTGTCCCGCTACCCCCATTCCCCACGACCGATTTGTGGTACTTCGTGCCACTGCTGTACTACTTGCATCTTGGATCATAAAGATCCCTTGAAAATCATCGATAAAAAAGACCTATCGTCCTACAAAGAATACGTGTGGTGTCACTCTGTCCGTAGTGTATATCAGGGTGTGCGCGCCTAGTTCGGCCTACATGGGAGAGGTGGGTCAAAGGGGTGGGCAAGACGGGCATCGAACCCCCCTCCGGCGAACGCCTTTCCAACACATAGTCACGCTTCTTTTCTTATTTAAAGTCTGGTAAGAACTACACCGCCAATCCTGCGCAGGCCTGCACAGGTGACTTAGCGAGTTGTAAGTACTAACCCACCACTGAATAAGGTGGTCAGACTTCAGCTCCACCCACGCCCTCGTAGCAGCGGCCAGGGCCAACAGAATTTTTGCTAAGAGCCAGTTGAAAACAGGACTTATGACACCATCTTGTAATATCCAGAGTCTTCTATAATACCTTTAAAATTTAACTGTAATTTTGTCCAGCAGTTGGATGCAATTAAATTAGGATTTAGATTCAGCCCTCTTTCACCTACACTTTAACACCCCTATGTTATATGCACCCCTATCTACTCATGCTGCATAAAGTACTGGAGCTTGTTCTAAATAACACCACCTAGTTTTTTCTACCTCCTCACACATTTCAGTACATTAGCCCTGTGGTGTCATATACCCTTAATTTACAGTCCTGTATCTGCGATGTCCAACATGTATTCAGAATAGCCATATTTTTACAAGATTAACAGGATAACCATGTAACATAAACTTACAATCAATGGCGCTGAGTAGGGTCAGTATTTTTGAAACTGTGGTAAGTACGCAACCCTCCTGGACCTATGTTTCACATCTTTCTAAATGTACTCTCCTAACTATCCTCTGTACAGATCTGATCTACTAAGTAAAGGCATAAAACATTGCTTGGTTTAGGCATGCACACTTTTGACCATGCTGCATGCCAGTACTGGAACCAGGGATAAAATAAGCCGTATATAAATGCCACAAAGAAAACCACATTATCTATTCCATGTTAACAGACTTGGGCCCAATTTTAATATAAGCCTTCAACAAGCATTAATAATGCCATTTTTTTTTTTTTGCACTTGGATCTAGATGTTTTTCTCTTGCAACAAGTAATTAAAACTTAATTAATGGTTAATGCATTACTAACGATCCAAGTGGTGAATTTGCCTGTGACCAATCAGCGTCCCATTACAAAAGTCAGGCATATATGGTGTCACCTAATTTATAAACGATCCATCTGTGAATGTTCTGCAGTCTTCTTTTACAAAGTAAACATTAACCAGGAACCAACCTTTTTCATTACATATTCTAAAATCTTTTTCATTTCAAAGAAAAACAAGCATTTGCAATGCAATAGGTCTCGCATTTATAAGAGTTTGAGCTATTGGCATTGTAAAATTACAATGCCTTTTATTTATGTTTTGGTTTTAAAACAAATAAGGCATTGTCATTTACAATGTCAGTAGCATAAACTCGCATAAAAGCAGTGTGTGGAGTGCAGCGGTGTGTGGAGTGCAGCGGTGTGTGGAGTGCAGCGGTGTGTGGAGTGCAGCGGTGTGTGGAGTGCAGCGGTGTGTGGAGTGCAGCGGTGTGTGGAGTGCAGCGGTGTGTGGAGTGCAGCGGTGTGTGGAGTGCAGCGGTGTGTGGAGTGCAGCGGTGTGTGGAGTGCAGCGGTGTGTGGAGTGCAGCGGTGTGTGGAGTGCAGCGGTGTGTGGAGTGCAGCGGTGTGTGGAGTGCAGCGGTGTGTGGCGGCGTGCAGCGGTGTGTGGCGGCGTGCAGCATGCAGCAGTGTGTGGCGGCGTGCAGCATGCAGCAGTGTGTAATGCAGCAGTGTGTGGCGGCGTGCAGCATGCAGCAGTGTGTAATGCAGCAGTGTGTGGCGGCGTGCAGCATGCAGCAGTGTGTGGCGGCGTGCAGCATGCAGCAGTGTGTAATGCAGCAGTGTGTGGCGGCGTGCAGCAGTGTGTGGCGGCGTGCAGCAGTGTGTGGCGGCGTGCAGCAGTGTGTGGCGGCGTGCAGCAGTGTGTAATGCAGCAGTGTGTAATGCAGCAGTGTGTAATGCAGCAGTGTGTAATGCAGCAGTGTGTAATGCAGCAGTGTGTAATGCAGCAGTGTGTAATGCAGCAGTGTGGCGGCGTGCAGCAGTGTGGCGGCGTGCAGCAGTGTGTAATGCAGCAGTGTGTAATGCAGCAGTGTGTAATGCAGCAGTGTGTAATGCAGCAGTGTGTAATGCAGCAGCGTGTAATGCAGCAGCGTGTAATGCAGCAGCGTGTAATGCAGCAGCGTGTAATGCAGCAGCGCGTAATGCAGCAGTGCAGCAGTGCGGCGTGCAGCAGTGCGGCGTGCAGCAGTGCGGCGTGCAGCAGTGTGCGGCGTGCAGCAGTGTGTGGCGTGGTTTGTAAACAACAAGAAAAGCGGACATCAAAGGATGGGTGGGAGGGAAAGAGCATATAGGGTATGAGTTATAACGAAAGTTAATTGTTGTAAGAGGGGATGCAGGAAGTGAGGCCGAGAGCGCTGGCGAAAGCAGTCTGCTGCCAGATGCCAGCTTCTCGCTTGAATGCCTCACATGCACTGGCCATAAACCGCATTCCTAAGGTCTTGTGCCCCTTACTAAATCTCTCAATGCGTGAGGCGGCGCACGCGCAAGAAGTAGCTGGTGGCAAATGGAATGCGCGTGGTTGTGTGCGTAACCGCCACCCGATCCGCCTGGGAAGCCTTTGGGAGCATTTTCTGAAGCCCCTACATAAGTCTCGCCAGGCGATCGCTTACGCGATAGCCAGGCGAGACCTAAAAAGCATTTGCAATTCAATAGGTCTCGCATTTACATGAGTTTGAGCTATTGGCATTTTAAATAACAATGCCTTTTATTTATGTTTTAAAAACCAAAACCTAAATAAAAGGCATTGTCATTTACAATAACAATAGGTCAAACTCTCGCAAATGCGAGACCTATTGCATTGCAAATGCTTGTTTTCTTTGTCTAAATTGCAAAGTAGTTTTTTGTATAGAGTTGCACCAGTGCACCCTGTTCTTCAGTGTTAATCAAGTCTATGACGAATCTGCTTTTTTTAACAACGCCATATGTTTGCTGCGGTCCTGATCACAGAGCACATAATAGTAACCCACTCTTGCCCATCTCTTCAGTCGAATCCCTATTTTCACTTTTTGATTGTACCCATGTGACCGTTTCAAGCTTTGATGGACTTTAAGACCTGACCTTGAGAGTCAGTCCAAAGTTGGCCATATCCTCTCGATGGTTCGGCTTTCCAAAGTTTATACAACAATCGCCACTAAAATGCTTTAGATTTTTATTGTGCAAGCATAGCCATTTTACTTTGAGTAATATACTTGGCCATCTTTGGAGAAGATACCCCAATCGAAACAATTAAAGTGTCTGGAAATTGAGGGGTAATCTCTGGCGGACTCGTCTGAAAACAAATTAGCTTTTCTATTTTAAAAAAAACAAAAACATTTAAGTATGTTTTGGCTTTTTGTTGGCTTTGCAAAGGAGCTGCTCCTTGACAAGAAATAATGTGAGTAGGAAACATGAGCAATAAATCCATGACTTTAAACCAAAATCCCCAACAAAAAACCCGACGTCTGAACAGACGTTCAAGCAAAAGTCTTTGCTTGCACTACAAGTCCATGAACCAATGATTACAGTCTTATATAGCGCATAGCTACCCGAAGGCATCCCAGCGCAATACTCCTGAGAGTGAGGAAAAGGAACAGTACATGCTCTCTCTTGGACAATGAAAGAAAACAAATATAGAAAAAATAGCTTCCGTCAGCACCTGAGGAAGGATACATCTCATCAATCAAAGGTGACGGTAAAGCAGGAATGCTCAGGGATCAGAAAAACACTACTATAGGGAGGAAAGATATCCAATCAGGAGCAAGAAGTGGGACTGGACAAGAAAGCCATCCATTCATGAGCAAAAGGTTTGTCCTAACTCCAATCTGTCCCACAAGCATTGCATACAAAAATACACAGACCGCTGAAGCTGATTGGAGGGGGACTGTAGAAATTGCTGACAGGTGCCTTATTTATAACATAACTGGTTTTCATTGTGAACCAATTTATAATACACCAGAATATTTTTTCGGTGAAGACCCCTCCTCTAGTCCTGTCAAAATATGAGGCGCGCCCTTTTCTTTCCAACCTTGGAAAGACATTGATGTCCTTTTCTTTTAGTAGGAGCACTTTGTCGTCGGTTTCTAGTGCAGGAAAACTACTAGCAAGATGTTCCTCGTAAATTTGGGTTGGTCTGGACTGAAATCTGCTGGACCCACTTCTACATATCCACTTTCTTACTATAGCTCTAAACTTATGATCATAAAAACGGCATTAGGTTCCCTGACGCTGCCTTTGACTATGGACTTGCTTTAATAATTTAGAATGGTCTTTTTTTTCTCTGTAACATTTAGGTTTACTGTGTAGTTGTGCACAAGTTGAAAGTTCTGGCGAGTCTCAAACTATCAAATTGTTGGTTATTTTTAGGGGTAAAAAGAATCTTTGAAAACCCAAGAACTGTAATTCATCTCAGCAGTCTGTTGTCAGCGATGTTAAAAGTATTACTTGTGAGTGCCATTACTAGCATTTGTATAAGATCTATTAAGAGTGAATGTTCTGCTTCGGCCTCTTTCTGTTAGGCGACGTCTCCTTTGTAGTTCTCTTCAAAATCTTGACATGCTTCTTTTTGTGATGAAAAATGATTTATTTTATTTTGCTACCACCTCGGATTTGGTCTAAATATTTAATAAAGGTTTGTCTTTTTGGATTGGTACTGTTGCTTTTTTTTCAACCAGGTAAAAATAGTAAGCACTAGTACGTGAATAAGTCAGAATATAGCAGTCTTACGGTTCCTTTAAGAAACTTCAAAACAGGCGTGTGCGGTTAACTAAGTGTTGAGCAGGTTTTTTCAATTTTGCTTCCAGTTTTTGTTGGACGTTTGGGATCTCAGCATTGGGTGTAGATAGCATTTCAAATAATGGCGCCTTTGATGTGTTCTTCGAGCGGATCACAAAAGCCGCCATAAATTGAGCATGTCAGTGTTATCATTAAAGCAGCACCCGGTATTCCTCAGATGTTGATATATATTTCTGTTTAGTGGGCCCTAGAGTTGAGGCCCAGAATATCGCCTCACCAAGAGCTTGTAATTTAGTTTTGTTTCAAACTAATGCTTGGGGAGCTTTATAGTTGAACGTATGCACATAAATTGTATTTAGTTACCAGGTTTCAAATGATCTGTGTCTTTGCCATATAGTAACTTTTAGCCATATTCACTGCACTGTGCACAACAGCTCCACAGCTGTCACCTTATCTTATTAGAGTCAAGTAGCAGAAATAACCCTATCCTCAACCTCTTGCAGATGCCCTCACTTCCCAGCTGGCCCACAAAATAAGTAGCCCGTTGACGAGACAGTGCACAGAGAACAGGAGTACTTTTACCCGTATGATTGTAATTGCATTTATGTAGCGCTTACTACCCCTGAGGAGGCGTCAAAGTGTTTTTTCGGCGAGTAGCACGCTACACCAGAAACCCAAAAAGGATTAGTGGTGAATTAAGGAAGGGAAATATGAAATGAATTTGAGCGGTGGACGTTAGTCTGTTATTTGGGTTGAAAAGGATAGTGGAGGGATAGAAGAGGGAAGGGTCTGCATTTATATAGCACTTCCTACCCCTGAGGAGGTGCTGAAGTGCTTTTCGGAGAGTAGCAATGTACTTTGGATCCCAAAAAGGATTATTGGGGGAATTAGTTTAGCGGAATATGAAATTGATTTGAGCTGTGGTAATTAGAGTTTATTTTTATTGAAAAAGGATAGTGGAGGGATAGAAGAGGAAAGGGTTAGCATTCACATAGCGCTTGATACCCCTGATGAGGTGTTCAAGCGCTTTTCGGCAGGTATCAATCTACTCCGGAACCCATAAAGAATTAGTGGTGAATCAGTATAGGGAAATATGAAATTAATTTGAGTCGTGGACATGTTAGTCTGTATTTGGAACGAAAAGAATAGTGGAGAGATAGAAGAGGGAAGGATTTTTTTTTTTTTGTTTGTTTTTGGAGCTCATAGCTGTAGGAGGAGGTTTGGGGTGAGTAAAGAGGAGGTGGAGGGGGGAAGAGTCAAAGGGAAGGCTTGTTTGGGAGATCTGAATAGTAAAAGAGATATGAGATGATGCAAGGAGGTAAGCGTCTAGAAAATGTTATTTTGGGGATCATAGTAGTGGTATGGGGTTTGGGATGAGTGAGAGAGTGGAGGTAGAGGATGTATTATGATTTGCAACTGGGGGTCGTAGCGACTGTAATAAGTAGATCTTGGCTCTCTCTGCCCGGATCCCAACCTCTCCATTGATTGGTAAGCTGGAAGCGTCTGAAAGGAGTTGCTGCTTGAGTTACATCACACACTGCGCATTCTTTCCTACCACACGCAATCTCTGCTACAGACCATACAGTCTCCGGATCTCTCTATCTGGATTCAGTCATCCCCACGGCATCCTGGACCTGAGCAGGAACGAGGCACTGAAATGGGGTTGACCCTTCAGAACATACTCGCTCATTTATCTTTTCTTTGCCCAGCACTGGAAGGCCCTGCTGTTGAAATCCCAGCCCTCTCTGGGCTTTGTCTGGTTTCTGTCCTTCTTGCTGCATCCATGAGCCTGAATGAGGCAGTGGCAAGCAGATAATGCCGGGGAGTTGAATTGTATTGCTTACTCTTCTTTGTCCAGTACTTTGTGGTCCTGCTGGTGCATTCCTCTCTCCCAACCCCATGGCCCTCGGGCACAGTCACTTCAGAAGGAATTGGAGGTGACAGAGATGATGGCCCACCCCCCACACACACACACACACACACACACACACACCCTCACCCTACTGCTTAACTTGTCCTGTACACATACTACACACACACATGCACTTCACAAACACAGAGGATGCCCGCCCACAATTCTGCATTTTCTACATAACAGCTGAACTTTACATGAGCTGGGCCTGTTGCCACACACGGACACTGATTAAAAAAAAAAGGTCTGGTCAGCTATATATCACATCACAAAACATGAAATCCTGCCCGCACCGCGTTATATGCTAAACCCAAGACAAGGACAGTAGCCATCTGTTCACTCAGAGTGTAAGCATGGTGTGCCCCTTAGAGTCACAGCACAGGTTGACCCTTGCATTGTCATGGACCGGCCTAGACTACTGCTCACACCCTAGCCTATCAGGGGACCAGAGACCTATGCAGTAAGAAACACAGGGCAGGGGTAAACACCCTCTTACCATGCAGGGGATGTTCCCGTCCCAATAGAAATCAGTCCTAGGGACGGACAGACTGTTCACCTGATTTTGGTGCCGATCAAATTTTTTAATATAGCTCACTCTCACAAGCATATAGAGATGTTTTCTTTCTTCAGTTTCTTTCTACTATATTACATCTTCAGATTGCATGCCATCACAAAAAAGCGTCATCCCACTAAACTCCAAACCCTGCATGGAAATCTGACCTTGATTTAAAACGTTCAGTTTTTCCCTCCTTTTTAGGTCTCGATTGCGCTGCTCTCGGCATCGAGAGCTTCTTGGAATCAATTCAGATTCCGAAGCTCTGGGAGGCAAAGTTGAAGCCCCGCCTATCTTTCCTATTCTCATGCGTCATCCTGAATGCAGAACGCAGGTTGACGATTGTAAAGGAGGCTTCTTAGTCTCTCCTTGTTGCCGCCTTGTCTCCTTTTAGCCCCGCCCACCAGGATTGGATCTCTCACTGCGGTGTCTCACACTCGCCTTAATTAGCTGGGACGCACTATGTTTTCAACACAACGCCGCCAGCTTGTTCTCACATGTGCCCACTGTCCTCTTCCTTTCATCTATGCACACTTGTTGCAGGGATTCTGCTCATGCCACAATTGCGCAAGCTGCTGAATAGGCGTGCTTTGATCCCGTCGCCGGTTGCGCCGAACCGTCAGTATGAATGACACAATGGTAATCTTCGAGCGCGCGCAAAGACAGAGGAGCCGGATGAACGAATTCATATTGCAAGTACTCCTGCGTCTGTAATGAAGCATCAAAGATATGTGACATCTGGCGATGTCAGAGAAGTGGCCCATTGTATCCAACGTGGATGCAAAGCTTTTGAATTCGGTACACTGGCTTTCGTCACTGCCTCTAGGGCAGGATATGGTGTGACCACCAACATGCGTTTTCCTTGCAACAGCGCTCGTTCTTTAAGAATCGCCATCTGCACCGCAGTCAAAACGTTTCCGACAGAGGAAAAGCGAAGTTCAGCCGAAGTGTACAGGTGTGATTTTTATGCAATGGGGACGGTGTCGCCCTCATTGAACGTTAAGTACGTGAAACCCACTGCGCCTGGCACAATTCTTATTACTAGGTTTGTGTGGTTATCACGTGTCAGTAAGTATTTTGAAGCAAGAAGATCAGCCTGCAATGACTGCAAAATAGCTGAATGTTCTGGCAGCCAGCTAGATTTGGAAAAAGTTGGTTGTACCAAGGTATATAGCGGCTTGATACGCTGGGCATAATTGGGAATGTATGTACGACCAAAATTCAGAAAGCCCAGTAAAGATTGTAATTTTTTCAATGTTGTCGGAGCATGCAAACAAGCGCACTTCTTTAGAAAGTGAGGAGCTAAGCCTCGACCCTCATTGTTGAGCTCGTAGCCCAAAAACAACACTGTATACTCTGCAATGTGAGACTTCGCAAAGTTGAAATTGTAACCGAAGTCTGCAAACATAACAATAATGCGATCAACGCGACACAGATGCGACCACAACTCGTCGTCCGTGTGACAGATATCATCAACATACGAGTACGCATCTGGGTCAATGCTCTCTAACAGAGAGACTACACGTGCGGCAAAGACGCCAGGGCTGTTTTTATAGCCCATGGCCAATCTTATAAATTGTTTTTGCTTGTCGCCAGATGTAAACGCTGTCCACTGACTACTAATAGAGGACAGGTTATGGCTGTAAAAGCCATTTGATACGTCAAGTGTGGTTTTAAACCTTTTACGCACAAGACTATCAACTAGGGCAGAACTGTGGGTATTCTGTACCGCGCACGTCCGGCAATGAGAGTTTGGGTGCCGGTAATCCAAAACTAGGCAGTACGACCCATCAGGCTTCGTTTACAGTGAATAAAGGATTATTCATTGGTGACACACATGTTTCAATAACACCCTGATATTCCAATTGCTCAAGGATTTCCGCGACGCATGGGATATTGGGGTTGTGGTTGAGGCATAGACCGTAAGGGAATCTCATGGCTGCCCCAGCTCATGCTATCCCAGCCCACCTGAGTACGATACAGAGCCGGTGCAAGCACCTGAGCCCACTCTTCGGCAAACCTTTCAGCATGCTCCTTTGGCACTGTATGCGCAAAGGACGGGAGGATTACCTCCTCCCCTCTAGGAGCATCTAAAATGAAAGTCGGGGGCCAGTCTGCCTCTGCCAAGAGAATATCATAGGAAGAGGTCAGATTATCGTAAAAAATCCCTTGTATTGTGCGTTGTATGTCACCTTCAATTAAGAGGACTATGTCATATAGTCTGTCAGGGGAGCCATTCTAGTGTCCGCAGTTTCTACAGTAATGAATGTGTCAGTTGCTGTTGCCTCCAGAAATGGACGTAGTGCTTGCCGCACTACTGTAACCTCCGCTGCGCTGTCGAGCAGCGTTGGCGCCCATGTCTGGTTCCGAAGCTGCGTCCACACTATCTGTGGCATACCGCGCTGTTAGCGCAGCAACCTTCTTCTTCTGAAACTGGGGACGTTGATGTGCAAACTCGTCTTGCGTTCCTTTACCGTCAGCCTGACGGGGTTGCTCACGTCCTTGTTGGGCACCCCGACCTTTGCCACGTTCTCCGCCACCGGACTGCGACGCCGATGTTTCCTGTTAACAACGAGGAGAACGTTCAGTAACCTGAAATCTATCAGGTGACTTAATACTAGTGCGATCGCGCAAATCGTATGTGCGTTCACTAGTCGGCTGTATGGGAGACGCAGGACGTGACCCCTGTTTTATGTTGCTGCTTTCCCTGTTTCTTTTGTCGCCAATTTTGCTTTGGGAAAGTTGGACGATCGTCTTTAACAGACGAGCTCACCTTAGTTTGTTGTATCAAGTCAGGAATGACTATAGTTGGTTTAACCCCTAAACTACTGCGGCCAATTGTTCTATATGCTTCCGCAATAATTTTAGGCAACTCTTTGGGCTTATCGAGCTCATCGAAGCGGGCTAAGCCATTAGCCACTTGGAATTGTACCGTATCTCCCTTGAGATTACCAAGGACGAGAGAGGCAACTACGTCGAATACTCCCGACAAGTCGCATTTGCAACTCAACAGCCGCCGACCGTGGTTATCTTGAACACGTTTTAATGACGGAGGGAAGCACAGCCATAGACGGAGTGCCAAAGCACTTAGAGTAGACCGCGGCAAAAACCTTACCACAGTTGTCACAATCGGACACTTCTGGGACTAAGTATTTCGGCAAACTAATGGTGAGGATTCTGTGTTTCTCCACTGTTGTAGAGTGTGGAAACACTGCTTCCAGTTGGTCAAATTTCTCGGCAAGCCAATAAGGCAAATCATCCTTATTCTGGGGGTGCTTGCCCATCACCGAATTAACTATGACAGGGCTAATAACAACCGCAGGGTGAACAGCTGGTAGTCCCGCAACAGCAGGTGCCCCCACCTGCACATTGCGCGAAACGTATTGCACCAAAGCCCTATATACTGTAATGAGGGCTGTATGGAGTGTACGCAATTCATCCACCGCAATAGTCAAATCTGGCCAGCACCGGCCACGTGGCCCCTGGAATCGACAAGGGGCCGAGTCTAGCCGGTGCAACCGCATGGGGAAGGGCGCCATTAAACCAAATGCTATGCTGCCAGGCTGAAAGGGGAATCTCCAGCATCCTGTATGGCGTATAATTTGCTGGGAACCGTGTGTGAGTATACGAGTGAAACGTCTTATCATTCGCATTCACTTCCGGCAGCGTTACCCAAGAGTAAAACAACTCATAAGGGTGAGACGCGTCCACACTCCCCACAAAGATTACGGCCATCCCATCGTCCAGTACCCCATACTGCGTCAAATAACGCTGCAAAGGCGTATGACTATGTGCTGCAATTTCGACCGCCATGAGGATATAGAGAAGAACAACTACGGATTTTACAGCAGCACAAGGGTTTAGTAATCTAACACACCTTTTTAATTTACAAGCTTGTATGAACCTATCAGGTCACTAACAGGTAGGTGAAATCCGTCACTCCCGTTATCCGGAAACAAGAGTGAGGGTGTTGTGGACTAATATAAGCACTACTAAGGCGTTTCAAATCAAACGACCAAACGTTAGGTGCGCCATGTCGCAGGGATTCTGCTCATGCACAGACCTATGCGCAGGAAACCAGGACCTCAGTGAATTGTGGTGTACCAAAAAACTCACCTCAGTACCCAGAACCCCTATCTGACCAGCATCAGTGTCCCATTCGTTATCCGTATTATCTCGGAGGTCCCAATGTATAGACAACCCAGAACAAGTGACTTAGAGTATTCACAGGAATGGTGGGAATCAGAAATACCTGTTCACTATTATTCTCATATCAGTCCACAATAAGAATAATCAGAGACACGGTAAAGTTTAAAAGGTTTATTTTCTAAACTGCGTGTCCTAAGATGCAGTACTTTGGCTAACATAAGCAGACAAATGATTATAATTAAAACCATCAGCATTGTTACAATACCATAGAAAATGAAAGGAGAAATCATAGTATAAATGACAGTGGAATGCAGCCACCTTCCTTTCACTAGTAAACTAATATTATTAGGCTAATAGAAGGTCTCTAGGCTTGAATGGGGAACCCCATACCGTAAAGATCAGATTTAGGTGAATCACATCACAGGATCAGCTTTGCTCTGCGCCTGGAAATGTTCTTCTCCAGAATGTGGTTCTAACGCATGCAAACTGTAATATTAAAGGCTCTCGACATTCAGGTATTTGCAGCTGTGTACATATTATGACTAGAGAGTGGGGCGATCAACCTGGACTCAAAAACATACATTGTCTGGCGGCTCAGAGTGTTTTGCACACAATGTTCAGACCAAGGTCGCAGCCCACGTCTAGGGATGTGAACAACAGACAGTTCTCATGTGAAGAAAAGGCAAGCAAGCAGTTATCAAATAATAACATGTCTCTGCAGTGTCGTGTGCAAAAGCAGCAAAGTGGCAAGATGGCTTTCTAAAAGCTAACGCGCTTATGCTAACATAGCAATGTATGCATCTAAATCACTACCTTTACTACACACTGAGTAATGAATCCCCTTTCTGCACACCTCGCGTGTGCTCACTGCCACCTCTTTTTCTCACTTGTGCCCACTGTCCTCTTCCTTTCATCTATGCACTGAGTAATGAATACCGCTCACTTCCTCTTCTTTTTCTCACCTGATCCCACTACCCCTCCTCCTCACCTATGCCCCGAGTGCTGCCCCTTCATCATACCTCACACTTGATCATTCTTTACGTCACAGGTGCCCACTGCCCCCTTGTCACCTCTGCCCTGAGTACTGCCCTTTCTCCATGCCTTACGTGTTCTCAGAGCCCCTTCTTTACCTCGCCTGTGCCCACTACCTCTTTCTCGCCTCCGCACTGAGTTCTGCCCGTCCTTCACACCTCACGTGTGCTCACTGTCCCTTCTTTACCCCACCCTGTGCCCACTGCCCCCTTCTTCGCACCTCTCGCGTGATCACCGGTCCCTTCTTTAAGTCACCTGTGCCCACTTCTTCAAACGAGCCCCGCCTGTTTCCTTTCTCCTGTTTCTTGGGGTTTTGGACTCTAGACAGCGGGTCCCATCCAGTGCCAACCCTGACCACCCGCCAGACACAGCACCGACAGCTCGTGCCCATCCACGCATGCTCGCGCGCTTTGTTGCCAGTGCAGGGCAGTGCAGCGGCCCGTTCTTCTGAATGTTTGGCAGCCTTTTCTCTGCCGTCGGCTCCTGCCCTGCGGATTACGCAGCCCGCCGAAAATCTGCAGCATCGCTCTTTGGAATCCAGGGTGCACTCCAAAAACGTGCCTTTAGTTTTTGAGCAGGACTGTGGGGCCGGGGAGGCAAGCGCAGTCGGGGCGAAAGGCAGGTTCAGGTAATGACTGTTTACTGCAACTCTGTCCCCTTTCCCTTTCTTTAAAGGGACAGCTGGTGTGATAACAGGCACTGAAGATAACGAAGCCTCGCGTCAGAGGGTTGGGGGACTATGAGTGAAGAAATGAATGCATGCCAGTGTTACAGTATACCAGAACGTGGTTTCCTAGTGAAATACCCCAAAACATTGAGCCATGGGTAAGGTGACCAGATTCTCAAAACAACAAGCATTTGCAATGCAATTGGTCTCGCATTTACGCGAGTTTGAGCTATTGACATTGCAAATAATGCTTTTTATTTTTCTTTTTCTTTTCAAAACATAAATAAAAGGCATTGTTATTTACAATGCCAATAGCTGAAACTCTCGTAACTGCGAGACCGATTGCATTGCAAATGCTTGTTCTTTCTATTGACTGACCCCATTTTTACCTCCATCGCCTGTCTCTTCTCTCTGAGTATTGCGTGCTCTGTCGCATGCCTGTCCCCCTTATTCTCCTTTATTGTATAACAGCAATTGCCTACACCTCATTTAACGGACCACAACCCCCATTATTTTGACACCATGTCCATGCAACCTAACTAATTCTGACCTTTGACCTACTTTTTCATCCTACCAGTTATCTGCAAGAACTCACAGAGCCTCAGTAATGATCATACCTAACTCCCATTAATCTGATGTACCACAAAGAAACTGGGGGAAATGCTTGGAATGGTTTCCTTGAGAGCACAAGACTAATCCCAATAGTCAATAACCAGTGAATTTATCATTAATAAGCATGCTCCTTGCTGTAATGCCCTTCTATTCCTTACCATGGGTAGTAAGTACTGTCTAAATGCAGTTACAATACAAGTTAATGTTAATAAAAATTTATAGAGCGCACGTACGCCTGGTGGCTTCATGGCGCTAAGGCTCAGAAGGCTGTCAGAAAAGACAGAAGCTAACCCTGTGTAAATAACCATGGTTTTTTTTGTAACATTTTTTTATTGCCATTTTCATATTTTACACCACACTGTACATCATACAAAGCTTTCGAGTAGTTATGTCAAATAGTACAGCCACTGGTGTTACATATCATCTGTATATACTGGTGATGCGTCAGCGGGGAGCAAAAACAACGTACAGATATATCGTTGTGTGTGTACCCTGTTGTCTCTGATACCTGATATGGCACTTGAACTGGGGTGTAACACATGTACAAACTAGGGGATGGGCATGGAAGATCACATCCAGGTTACGCCAGCGAGTGCATTAAACGTCGTATGGGTATGGCACCTCTATGACTCATGATTGCCTATCCTCTTAGGTTCGGCCTGTAACTGCGATAGCATACCCGATGCTGGGGCCTGTTATGAGGTGTGTTTATAAGGAACAAGGAGACCCTAGGAGTCAGAAGGGACCGAGGGTGTAATTATTATTATAAAGGAACAGTGGTCCCATTCAATTCGAATAGATTAAAGTGCCACAATTAGTTCAATGAAAAATTGGGTTTTTATGTTTAAAGACAATGCAAAAATAACTCAAAAATTGTTTACTGTAAATAGTGAAAAAAATTAATAAAACAGTGAGTGAGTTGGTGGCAGAGTAATAGGAAATCAGCCGATTTCCGGTACCCAGGCAAGTGATTTTAAAAGGTGACTTTTTGGTGCTCAAAGGTAATTATTATCAAAAAGTCAATAAAACATTTCATACTCCGACATTTCAATTTTGTAATACACTGGAGTTTAGAAATGATTGTCGACGACGTTTCGATCCCTTAACAAGTATCGGGATCTCTTCAGGACAAGGAAATGATAATTAATTGCCTGGGAGAAAGCCTAGTGGGGAGGGGGAGAAAAAATGCAAGGTTAGGAAAGGAGCATAGGAAGAGTAAAGATAGGCGAGAATAGCTAAAGGGTAACATGCGAGAAGAAGGGATGCAAAGGGGGTGGAACAGAAATTAATAAAAACGGGGGGGTTTATTAAGGAAACTTACAGTGAGAGGATGATCCAATAAATTAGTAACTGTTGCGCAGCCGCGCCAGCCAAAACTAGAGAATCCTAGTGTTGTGGTCCGGAATGGGGTAGAATTGGAGCCTGTGGGGAAGAGGGAGAGTCAATGCGGGGGAGGAGTGAGGGAACGTGGGGTGCAGGGGGAGGAAGGTTGTGCAAGGGCTTACCAGCGATAAAGAACGGGAACCAATTAGGATGAAGCGTCCCGTCAAAAGCCGTCAGAACCTGGGCTCTACGGATGTTAGAATTCCGTGTGAACTGATAGGTGAGCCTGGAGAAAATTAAGGAGGGTTAGGGGGGGAATGAGGGAGTGACGGAATGAATGTGTAAGGGGAGACAAGCGGGTTACGGCTTACCAGGGGAGCGGCGAAGAGTACAAAGGAATTGGTCCAAAAAGGGCGAGTCAGGTCTTGTTAATAAGCCGATAGGATTTCCGAGGCAGCCCGGTCGGGCTTGTGGATAGATTCGAAAACCTACATACTGCGGGGAGAAGGAGAGAATAGTAAACTAGGAGGTGGTAGGGGTAGGTAGTGTGGATACGGGACAAGAAAAATAATTGAACTCACCGTGGGGCGGAAGTCAAGAAAAAGCGAAGGAATTGGTAAATTAGTAACGACGCAGGCCGCATAACCCACGAGGACCTGTGAAATGGAGGGAGACAATCGGGTGAGAAGGGGCCTGTTATGAGATCAGGTGGTCGGGATAGCAAGAGATTGGTTAGGCAGTGTAAATAACCATGTTTTCAAGGATTTCCTGAACTGCAAGAGGTCTGTGCAGGATCGTATTTCTTGCGGAAAGGAATTCCACAATTTGGGAGCGAGAGTGGCAAATCTGCGGCCTCCTTGGCGTATCCGTTTGAAACCCGGGATAGAAAGGAGTGAGAGATGGGCAGACCTTAAATTGCGTGTGGAAGTGTGCCTAAGTATCATGCTGTTAATAAACTCGGGACTGGTGCCGTGCAAGGATTTAAAAACGAGGCATCCCGTTTTGAAGGCACAGCGCTGTGACATTGGAAGCCAATGTAGTTTCCTCAACAGGGGGGTAGCGGTATGCCATTTAGGTTGGCGATATATCAGTCGTGCTGCCTGGTTCTGGACCATCTGTAAGCATTTAAGCAAGTAGTGTGGCATGCCTAAGTATACAGAATTGGAGTAGTCCAGATGAGATAGAACCGTGGAAATCACGACCTGATTCAAGGCGTTATGGCTGAGGAAACAATGTATTTTCCTGATTTTACGCATTTGAAAGAAGCACTTGGACACCACAGCTCCAACCTTAGTTTTCAGGGAAAGATCGCTGTCCAGAGAGACTCTTAAAGTTTTGGCCGATGTGGACGGAGAGGGAGGAGAGCCAAGCTCAAGGGGCCAATAGTGGGGGCCCCAGTACTTATTGCTATCCCCGGTAAGAACTATCTCTGTCTTACCAGGGTTTAGTTTGAGATGATTAAGATCCATCCAGCTTTGGATGTATAACATGGTGTCCTGGAATTCAATGACAGAGTTGTGTGAACTGTCAACCCTGAGAATGAGCTGAAGATCGTCTGCATAGTTCAGGACCAACACATTCCTGTCTTTAAGAGACTGGATCAGGGGCGCCATATAGAGGTTGAACAGATGAGGAGAAAGGGCAGTGCCCTGTGGGACCCCACAGGTGGTATTACGTGGAGGCGCTAGAAACTGTCCCAGACGAACAGCCTGAGAACGATCCTCCAGGAAGGAAGTGAGCCAGCGAGCCGCAGTCCCCTGAACGCCAGCCCTTCTGACACGGTCGGCCAGTATAGTATGGTCGACCGTGTCAAAGGCTGCGGAAAGATCTAACAGGACCAGGGCCCGGGCACAACCTCTATCAGCGTTATCCCGCAGGGTGTCCACGACCGTCAGGATCACGGATTGGGTAGAATGGGCCGGCCGAAAACCAGCCTGATGAGGGTCCAAGTATTTCGATGCCTCTAAAAAATTGGAGAGGCATTTAGCTACGTGGCCCTCTAGGACCTTAGCCAAGAAGGGTAGCAGAGAGAAATCGGGCGGTAATTGGATAGGAGCGCGTGGCAGCTCCAGGTTTTTTTTAAAAGGGGGACCACTACTGCTTTCTTAAAAGCCAGGGGGACTATGCCAGATGAAATGGATTCATTCAGTAATGCAAGTGCAGGACCAGAATGGATTGCGAGGCAGTCTTTCAGTATATGAGGGGGGCAGCAGTCAGACGGGGCGCCTGATTTGATTTTCACTAACAGGTCTTGAAAAATCTCGTTAGTAATAGTGAGAAAGCAGCTAAGAGTCCCGCTATTACAATGTACCACAGAGGGGTCTGGTGAGGAAGGGTGGGTAGGGATACTAGCTTTTATTGTGATAATCTTATCAATGAAGTAATCACTTAGCGAATTACATGGAGCTTGAGAGGTCATGGCCTTCAAAAGAATTCGCTCAGGATTGGATAGTTCGTCAATTATGGAAAAGATTTCTTTAGAGTTTTTATTAGATTTGAGAATATGATTAGAGGAGTGGGCAGCTTTGGAGATGAGGATGCTTTTCTTGTAGTCTTTCCGAGCAGAAGTATATAATAGTTTTTTTTCAGGGGAATACTTAATTGGGCATGACAACTGGCCCCTAGGCCCGGACGGGCGCAGGCGGGCTTGCCATTGGCGCGCCGCCGGCGCGCACGCGCTGTCATCCTCTTTTATCCCTACGAAGGAGAACGACTGGTGCGCTGCCCGTAACCCCACCCAATATGTCCGCCCGCTCCTGCCTGCTCAGCGTGTGGGAGAGAAGCGAAGCAGGCTCCGAATGTCCAGCACACCTCAATTCAGGTGAGACCTGGGTGGAAATCTGGTCGGGGGGGGGGCAAGAAATAGCGGCGCAAGTTAAAAGATGAGCAAGTTACAGAAATACCAGTGATTTTTAAAAAAGGCTCCCGGCTTCCACCTCAGGAGTCAGCCTTCAGTGCCATCCATTCACTGTCGTTATACCATTACACTTTCTCTGTAGTTTATATGAGTGGTTTATGTGCAAGGACCGCAATGTTGTCTTATCTTGAGGTCTCTATATATTACACTGCCAAGGCTTTTTTTTTTTTTTTTTTTTTTTTTTTTGAAACCGTTTATTACAGTTTATAAAAGTTACAGGTATGGGCCTACAACCACCCGGCCGGCCGCTAGAGCATCAAAAGCATATTACATACATACAGCAAAAAAATTTTTTCTCAGCGGTGCACGGTAGGAAAACAGGAGTGATCGATGGTGCAGGTCTCCAAGCTCCATGCCCACAGTACGGTTCCATTTTCTAAATACAAAACAACATAAAGAAACCACAACCGCAAGGCAACCCTCGATCCAAAGTGACAACACGTGCTCCATAAGTGGGGGATCCACACCAGCAGCAAAATTCTGAAGAGGGGGACGGGAGTAGATCAGGGACTGGGGGACCGCGCGCCCGCGGCCAAGGGAGGGGCGCCATCTAAGGAGACGGAGCCGGCGAGGCCGCCGGTAGCAGCGGCGGCTCACAAATACCCCCGCGGTAGGCGTTCCAGGGGCCCCAGAGTTTCATCCACGCCCCAGGCTTACCCCTCGCCACATACACCACCTTTTCACGAAACATACACCAATCCATATGCTCTTTCCAGGCCGACACCGCAGGGGGCCTCTGGGATCCCCACAATTGGGCAATATCACGCTTGGCTATCATGTATCCCAGAGTCACCCACCGCGCCTGCGGGACCGAGTAGTCATTTGGTTCCCAGACATTCAGCAAGCATCTCCTCGCTTCAGGCAGCAGCGTGACACGCGTAACCATTCGTAGAACCTCATGCACACCACGCCAGAATCGCTCCACCTTCGGGCACTCCCACAGTATATGCATGAAAGTCGCCAACGCACCACAGCCACGCTTACACATTCCATCACCAGCAAAACCCATACGTAAAAGCCTTGGCCCCGTCACGTAGACCCGGTGAAGGATCTTGAGCTGGACGAAACGAAGGCGAGCCGGGATGGCCACCTCTTTCGGAGAGGCCACCGCGGAAATCCAATCCTCGTCGTCCAGCTCCAGCCCGTCGGCAACCCAAGCCTCGCGGAGACTAGTCAGCAGACACGATCTATCGTTAATCAATTTTTTGTATATGAGGGAGATCGTGCTGTCCGGGACATGGCCATCTAGCACTCTGTCCTCCAGGGGGGAAGACTCCGGAATGGATGCAACATCCGGGAAGACGGAGCCCAGCGCATGGCGGACCTGTAGGTACCGAAAGTACTCACTGCCCTGCAGCTGAAACTCCGCCTGCAGCGTCTCAAAAGTTTTGAATCCCCCCCCTCGTCCAGAGATCTCCCACCGTGCTGATTCCGATCGTGTCCCACTTCTCGAAGCCCTTCGACGTCCACAGGGAGCCCAACCTCTCAGATGCATACAGCGGAGACGCTCGGGTCAAACGGTCCTTCCACCCCATAGCTGCATTAGCCGCGTGCCAGACACGCACCATGACACGCGTCGGTCCCGTAAAGCGGGAGTCGGGCGCGCCAGAGTAGAGCGCTCGATTATAATCGCCACCGGGCAGAAGCGTCCTGTCCATCTCGAATGCCGGGTTCAAGGCGGGCCCGTAAAGGCCATGATTAATTGCAGCTAGTTGGGAGGCCCAGTAATACCGTTTGATGTCCGGGAGGGCGACCCCTCCGTCGTACCACGGGAGCGTCAATTTAGCCAGAGCAATACGCGGCCTCCCGTCCCAGAACAGGCGCCGCTGGAGGCCCTCCACCTCGCGAAAGTAACGTGCCGGGACCAAGTCCATGGTATTCTGGAGGGCGTAGAGGAAGCGCGGCAGGGACATCATTTTAAATAAGGCCGCTCGACCGAGCGGCGAGAGCGGCAGACGCCGCCAGCGCACCACGTCCTCCCTCAGACGCTGGAGGGGTGGCAGCAAGTTCCGCTCATAGCGGGCCTCCGGGTCGAGAGTGATATATATACCCAGGTACCGGAAACCCTGGGAGGCAATCTGGATCGGACAGTCCCGTGGCAGGACCGGAGCCTCCCCGGAGAGCACATAGACACAGGATTTCGCCCAGTTGATGACCAGGCCTGAGTTGCGACCGAAGGAGCGCAAAACATCAACCAGGACGATCAGTCTGCTGCCAAGGCTTTTTGCTGTTTATTATCTGTTTTATATGTTTGAGCAAGTGTAATTTTGGCTTTCCATCTAGTGCTTTTTTTTCCTTTTTTTTTTTAAATAGTGGAAACATTGTAATCATTTAGTAAATGAAAAACATTGCTTTTTAATGCTATATTTAACACACTATGCACATGTCATGATTTCAATATTATCTGGGGCATCCCCACTAACAACCAGTACTATGTTGATCACCTGTGCCATCAAAAGCACAAACCTAGCACATTATGCAGTCTGGAGTAACAATGCCACATGTCAACTCATCGCTAAAATCCATCAATTAATTCACCTTAATTTGGCTTTAAGCAGGGCTACTAGAATTATGTGGTAGGGGAGGACCAAATTATGCGGCAGGGGCGACTCAATTATGCAGCAACAAAAGGTAAATTATGCTGCATAATTCTGCAACATTTTATGATCGTATTACTTCATTTATAATTTTTACACGTGAATAGACTGTGCAAGGGTTTCATCTCAGTACCAGTTTAAAAGCATATAAAGTAATGCAGGTGACAGTTAACCTTTGCGAAGGCCCTTCCATTGCGCAGCAAATTTTGTCCCTGCATTTTTTTGCGGCAAATTTTGAAAAAATTGAGCTAAAAACTAAATTTTTTTAGAATCAACATATGATGGATTATCTGGCAAATGTGGCAAATTAATAATTATGCAGAAAGTGAAGCAGCCATATAATCACATAATTCCAATGGCCCTGCCAGAGTAGTTCTTTCACCGTGACTTGAAATAGACAAGATACTGATTGATAAAGCGTTCAGTTTCTCCGTACTTGAATAAAGAGAAGAATTTTCAGAAACCCATGTGATCTGCAGTCGGGGAATGATTCATTTTCAGGCTGCACTGAGCTACATCTAGGCGATTTACCACTGTTCCAGTCTGGAAGGATGGGGATGTTCTCGTGGTTGCGATGTTCTCCATAGAAGACACACTTTGCATATTCTTGATGCATGTCACAGGGAGTGAGCCAAGTTCAGCAGCTATGATCTACTTGGAGTAGGCAGCATCTGTGAATGCAGGCATACTCTTAATGGGCATGTATGTCCCCCACACCCCGCAGCTACCTCGGTTCATGTGTTTCTGGTTAAGCTGCACGAGCGCACGTATCCTTTGTTACTGCTTCATCTTTACAATTCAAATAATTCTTCATGTCGGAGGAAATTCGAATGTATGCAAAGCCTGTTTTTTCTCATTCTTCTCACCTCTCACAGATCAGTTTGTTACAAGCATCCATTTGATATTGACGTCAAGAGACCTAGATAAAACATATGGAGCATTATTTGGTGCCTAATACAGAGATTCATAACGTTCCGTAAAACTCAAACACCCATAGACCGACATCTCCTGTGGTTAGTATCTCAGGCATTGAGTCGCCCACTTAGTCGATGTTTGCTTGTGTTTTCGGTCTATAAAATGAACATTCTACCTCATATATATGTTTATTTTTGATATTTATTTGCTTCCTCAAACTGCAGTAGCCTTCAGACACGTGCCATAGAACAGAGACAGTATAGTATCTGACAGGATACGTAGTCAAAGACTTTAGCATATAGTCCTTTTTGGAAGTTGAGAAGGTTTGAAGTGTCTGGGTTGGTCGAGTAGGCATTCATTCTTCTTGCAACCACAGTAATGGATCTGATGTGAGCTAGGTTAAAGGAGTTCGGTGTGGATCAATGCAGTTTCAGTTTTGTGTTGGCGTGGGTTTTATTGCAGTGAATTTGCAACATTTAAATTTGTTGTTGAAAGTTAAGTTTGGTAAGAAACGAAGTCACCATTGTGAGGTATACTTGAAAGACGATGTTTCATTTGCTGAAGCAATTTGTATTATTGCCAGACGAGTTGTTACTGATGGATGCTTGGAAGGAGATGGAATTGGCACCTGTCCTTTCATCTTTCAAGGGTGAGAAAAGGAGGAACAGGGCAACACAAGAAATCAATAATATTTTAAGCTTAGTCATGTTGTTGGCAGCATGGCTTTTGTGGTCTCGGTGATTGAGCAGTACACTGCCTTTGTCGTAGATTTGTGGTTGTGGAAGCCTGCAGTGAATTGGCATTTCATCACTGTGCAACATTATCTTAAGTGGTCTTGTGTCAGGGGCAGGAGTGCATGAGTGAATTGACTTGTTACACTGATTGCAAATCAGCATCTCTTTGAGAGGAAGAATGGAGTTCAGAGTCTGTGTTGAGAAATTAAGAGTACTGAGAAGAAGGGAGGCCTGGTCGAGTGAGAGCGAAGGCAGCATATGTGGCCGAAATAGTCCATGCTCTTGTCATACATGTAGTACAGGGGTTAGTGTGGGTGCCGAAAAGTGAGCAGGGAAAGAAGTCATAGATGTGTATTAGCGTGACCGTTCAGCTATAATGCATGCTTTCAGGACCCTGCTCAGCTTGGGTCAAGCCCACTTAAAAGGGGGTGCTTATTCTCTGCAGGGGCAAGGGAGGAGGGGTGTAGAATACACTAGACAGTACCTGAAAGTGGGGAAGGAGAGCAGAATAAACAAATAAGTATCGAAGGAGGTTGGAAACAGACTAATCAGGAACTGGACATAAACTGGGAAAGTTTGCAAAAGAGAACTAAGAATACGCATATAGAAAACAATCTGTGAGGGAAGAAGATCTTGGAAAAAGACAATGAGCAGTAAATCTAACAGTCTTGGCAGAACCCCCCTTATCAGCTCTTATTGAAGAAGAGCTCTGGGAGAGGCTGTGTGCCAGAGGTACCAGGCCTCAAAATCTCACTGGTTCCCCTTCGTAATAAATATCAAGGTGTTAACATAGACCGAAGTAAGGACTAAAGGGAGTAGATCAGGAGACACTGAAGCCTACGATGCTGCGGCTGGAGCAGGCCCGGAGTTACAGAACAGCACTGGGCTGGAACCAAGCACACAGAACTATGAACATTGGAAACAAAACTGGGAAACCTGCTTGCTAACAAGGGCACCACTGAAGTATGCTGATAGAACACAAGGCAGAGTGTTTGCATACAACATGGACAGGTCAGAAACTATGCAGGCTGAACAAAAAAATTGCAGCCACAGGGACAGCGAGGCAGAAATAACAAGGAACAGAACCAGAAATAACTAAGAAGCAAAACTGGGAAACGAAAACAAAAAATAAGGAAAACCAAAGAACACAGAATCCAAGAGCACACATGGAAGCAGAGCAGCACGACATTAGCTTCAGCAGTAAAGACTGTTGCGGGCCATTGCACACTGAACTTACAGGCCTGAAAGAGGTGGAAGCTCAGGAGAGAATCGTAGGTGCAATGAAAGAAGGGGGTGCAAGGAACATACCAGGTACTTGGAATCCGGAACCACCAATAAAGGGAAGGCTGAACTGGGGCCTGGTAATGTGAAGACCAGGAAATCCAAACAAACAAGAAGAGAAACACGAAAGCCGGGAACACAGTATTCGGAGACGAGAGAGAGAGAGAGAGAGAGAGAGAGAGAGAGAGAGAGAGAGAGAGAGAGAAAAATCCAAAACTAATTTATGACTTGGTCAGAAATACCGTGGGATCGAAGATACAGAACAAAGTTCAATCCCTAAGGCTGATCTAAGTAAGGTTTGGCAATAAAGGGAACTACAAGGACCATTATGCATGAGGAAGGTGGTGTGGAAGCCTGGAACAGGGAATTCAAGGTGTTGGAACGTGTTCTTCTTCACCATTGTGAGGTATACTTGAGATGTTGTAAAGGCTGGGCGCCGGCAGGACCCTCATATGCACCACCTAACAGGCTGATGGCAGAATCTTGATAGTAAGAGAATGTGGGATGCGATTTTGCTTTGTTGTTTACTGGTCATCTATTCACATGTTGGTCACATGCAGCTGTAATAGCTTGGAATTCCCATAACAGCATCCAAGTCAATTTATACTTTCTCTAAAAATGTTGCTTTTCTACATGGACTGTGGTACATGATTGCTACAGTGCCTCTGCTTGTATGTTATCGAGGCTTCAAGAAGGGTGGTGGGCGGTGTTAGTTGAAGTGATGAAGAGCATCACAAACGCCTTCTTGTATCCTAGCAGTGCAGGGTGATTGCAGTAAAACTGACCGGAGAGGATCATTCAATGCGGCGCCTGCTGTACATTTAGGAAAGTTACAGAAATTAACAATGTTAGTTGAGTTATTTAAAGTGAGGGCTTGAATAAGGAACAACCATGTTTTCAGGATAATAATCATTGAAGTGTCCTAACAAGAAGGGGATAGCACTGGAAATGGAAGGTAAGCGAGAACATGAGGTTAAAGTAGTGGAGGTGGTTACGAGTGTTACTCTAAATTGAATATTTGTTATTAATTAAAGTAAAGGAGGGGTACTGGGTCATTGTGAAAAGGTAGAATTCAGATACGAGTTAGTTTGCTGCTGACATCTGAAAAGTTTTAATTTCTGTAGAATTCTGCGCTTCCTATAAAATAAACAATTCTTACTGATTCAGTAAGTTACTATGTTAAAGTGACTATCTTGGCCTGCAGCCACGTTTGCCAGCCATAGTGTTGCTGCTGCTGTATCCCAGCTGCTACTCTGTTTTTCTCAACATGGTCAAAGCTCTGTTTCTGTTTAAGTAACGTGAGAAGCTTTGAACTCACATTGGGCTCATATAACCCAGTGAGCTCCTATTAATGATTTGTGGGTAGATATTTCCTTTCTTACTTGTGCCCTTTATATCCTTCTTGAGCATCCATGCATATAATGGTAGCTGTGTTGAGTCGTCAAACTGTTTCGACAACATAATTTCCTCTCGTCTCAGCTTATTCATTAACAATCCCACCTGGAAGTCTCAAGTTTTACAGCATTGTTTCATTCATTAACTGTCTACACATGTTTTATATTACGTTTTTCTTATAAATAAAATAGATATTTTCTGAACATATTTTCTTTAATTCAGTAGCATCCATTTCATTTTAAGATTTATTATTTTACACTTCGTGTAAGGTTGTAATGCTTTTGAAAAAATATACAATTTATTTTTGGGAATTTCCTCGCCTAACTGCAACAGCTTGACGCGTTTTATCCTTCAGTACTGTGCTGCTGAATGATGATGGATGCAACAAAGTGGTCCTTTTGTCAACAGCCAAAAAACGGAGATAATTCTCTTGGGGCCACCTAAACCAGTGGTTCTGAACCATTTGACTTCTGTGGACCCTCACTTTATCATTGATATTCGTGGACCCCCACTGAACCATTATTGGAATTCGGAAACCCCACTGAGTAATTATTGGAATTTGTGGACCCCGCGTAAGCAATTTAGATGATTTGAACCTCAAAACAATACACAGAAATATGGAAACAAGCATTTATCAAACACACAGTGATATACTGTTTTTTAAATCACAAGCCTATTAAAACAACATTTTAATTTGAATGGGAAGGTCGGAGCTTTACTAAACTCAATTGAGGCTGCCCATATTGTAGTCTATTTGACTGCTTTCACGAATCAATACGAGGATACCAGTGTAATTTTTAGACCCCAAATTCAGATTTCTTCACATTTACTGAACATTTAATTATTTTCAATTATGCTTCGTGATTTATTTAGACCTTATCAATCTGTTAATATTATTTAATTTTCTATGCAGTCATGAACCCCCCGAGTAGGTCTCGCTGAACCCCAGAGGTCCCTGAACCACAGGTTAACAACTATACTAAACTATTTTAGCTCTTTCTTGTCTGGCCTAACTTATGCCACGGGTGTCCCAGCTGCACCATCTACCAAGGTTAGTTAGTTAGTAATCTGAGAGTCTTGTTCGACACTGATCTCGCACTTTCCCTCCAAGTGAATGCTGCCATCAAGAATGTTTCATCACCATTGTGTATATCCTGGAATACTCCATATTCTTGTCTTATCGAGAATTGCATTGATTCAAACTATTATCTTACTCGCTTCGTTTACTGTAAGAGCGAATACATAGGCCTCCCTAAAGTATCCAGCCAAACTACAAAAAGTCCCAAAGTGTGACTTGTATTCTGGCTAAAACGTAATGATCGTATTACATCTGCCTTCATGGCAATTGAGTGGCTCCCAGTCCCTAAGCATTGCAGTTAAAAAAACCTTTGCTAAGTAAAAAACTTGCCATGGTAATGCGCCATCCTACATCCATTCATACCAGCTTTCCTGGCACCCAAGATCAGCTGCACCAAACCTACTACCAGTTCTTCCATATAAATTCAGAGGATTTGGTGGATGAACCTTTCATGTTCATTGTTCTGCAGTCTGTAACTTCTTACCTTTTTCTTTAAGACTCTGAGAGAACTTTCAAAGATTCAGAAAACCTCCTAAAACGTATTTTTGACACCCATCTAACCTACTGTTGCAAGATAGCTTTCCGCCACTTGGCTCCTTCAATATAGGAAACCTTATCTTCCAGAATTTGGGACTTTCTCATTGATTCCTTGCAGACAGATAAAACATTTGGATTTTTTTTAACAACTTGTTTTTTTGGTACTCATTTCCCTGGTGCTCCGGGGCGTTATTTTTACGGCATGCAGTTCCTTACAAAACCTCGAAAAAATTAATAAATGTTTTATTTGAAAATCTTTTGTTTGTGACCCATTTTAGTTAAAGTTGACGATGACTTTTCTTTTCCTATGTTCCTCCTGCCCGCTCCTTACATAATTACTTTTCTTTGTTTCCATCGCTCCTCTTTGTATTGCCTTTGTTTGCTTGTAGGATTCTTTATGCCCCATCACTGTTCCACCGAACTTTCAATACGTATGATCTTTCACCACTATGTCTCTGGCCTTCCAATATGTTACCTTTCTTGCTCTTTTGTTGAACAGTGTATTTCTTCCGCTTCTCATATGTCAGTCATTCAGTGTGGCTGCCAGCAGGAAGTTGTATATGTGCACTCAAGTTTTATGAAGTATAGATCAATGCATATTTTTATATGACAAAATGTGAAGTATTTGCTTCAGTGATGAAGTGTGGTTCCTTTTGCAAACGCTGGGCCCAGCTTTCCTAAATCCAGTGACTATAGTGCACCATGCCATATACCAAATGTATTGCAGCTATTTCTTTACAGAATTTACACCAGTCCTGCCGAGCCAGGCCAGTACCAAGGATTTCTAAAACTCTTTCTTGCAATAAAGATAACAGTAGATGGTCGGTGTAACAAACCTTTGGAGGAACCTCAAATGGCAACCTGCCAGTTGCTCAAAGGATTATCAAAAGCAGGCTCTGGTGATGGTAGAGGACGAGAGATCAAGTAAGACTGCAGAAGCTGTTCTTTTCACCTGTACTTCCACCAGGATGGTGCATGCCATTGTAGCCCAGCCGGCTGTTTACCTTTTCAGTGTAACCGAGCAGACACCCAGACTAAGAATGGACTTACATCAATGCAACTTTATTTACATAACTAATAGTACAAACCTATGGTGCTGCTCTTGTCTTCCTTACTCTTCCTTCTAAAAGCCTACATGACCCTTGTTTCCTCAGCTCCACCTATACCACGGTGACTGGTGAAAGTGGTATTTCAAAATACTAAATGCATCACAGGTGTCACTCACTACTGAAAAGAGGCGCTTGACAATGATTATACAAAAAACAAATATAATTTTTTTTTGTCAAACACAATACTAGTCAGTAGGAATGGATTGTGTTCATGTTCGTATGTGATATTTATATTGCATGTGCCAAGCCGAGTGGACGCGAAGCATTTTGGGTGGCATGTCCAAGCAAAGAGAAAGTTGGCCGATTAAGCAAGGAACTCCTCTCTCTGTACTTATTCATCAGCAAATATCACCAGCAATTGCTTGAGTACAAACATGTCTGTTGGAGGAATCGGAATGAGAGCGTTATGGTGACCGCCTCATGAGGTTTTCAACTACCACACTACAGACTCAACCGCTCCGCATTGTGGCCTGTGAGTAAGGCTCGCATCACCTGCCGGGTGCTTTGCTCTGAGCGGTGTGGAGGGACAAGGCACAGGGGGACGCGCAGCGACACCAAAACTCCCTCTTGCTCCTGCTCTGGTAGACGAAAGACATACTAAATCTGTTTACTCCGAGCCTGCAAAGCAACCCACCATCGGGAACCTGGTAGCTACCTGGTTGGGCCCCACAGCATCGGACGCAGCAGTGATTGACCTAACCTCCACCCTTAAGAGCGGTCATAGAGAGGTGCTGCGTCCATAAACTTGTAAGCAGTGCAGCTTGCGTCTCTGCTGTCTGATGGTACTCACAACACACTGATTACTGGCCACCAGTGATTGTTTGATTTTTTTTTATTTGTCCTCCTACTTTGCTAATATGGCAGCTGCAACGCAAGTCCTGCTTTGCAATGTGACTAACTGGAGGTAAAAACTCTCACTTTAACACATAGAGGGATGGAATCTTCATGACCCTGCCATTTGGTTGTTTCTGCCTGCCTGTGCTTATTCTGCCTCACAACTGTATGTACAGCCCAGCATATGATCAGAGCAACCTGTTCTCGCCTTGATTAGGGTAAATTGTGACTTGATGCTCACTCCCTCTATGTAGGCTGCAAGGGTGGTAGTTAATGCACCAGTGAGTTGCTTGGTTTTCCTAAAAAAAAGCAGTAAGTTGCAACTTCATCGTGGGCATCATTGAAGAAAATATTATAAAATATCTGAATGCTTTTAAAGATATCGGCCTATCCTTAGCCTCCTGCTACTGCCTCCCGATAGATATCGATTTGTGGCTTCTTCGGGAACTTTTCCCTGATGAACGCTGGAATGGAAATTCGATATTGATGTATGCGGATTACCTTTGATCCCCTGCTGGATTGGAGCTAGTCATCTCACTTCCTGCCTGCACCTGCGGGATCCTTATTCGTTTTTTTCGCCCAGGTGTGTCTGTTTGTCCCATTCTGCTTGTCCATCTTCACCCTGATGAAGGTGTGGCCCCGGCTGGGGCTAGACACCGAAACACACGTTGGCGTTTAATCTGTGTCGGGTAGCTGGATTGTAACTACCCTTACCCCTTGGATGATATATGAAATCTTGTCATTCGATCATCATGTGGCAGCTGTGTTTCCTTGATGCAGTTGTGGATATTTGTGTTAGAATGTGAATGTGCGTGCCGATTTGAGTGCATGTTAGTATGACTGACCATTATGACTGAGTCTTGTGGGACATTGTACATGTAATGTATCACTATTGAATGCAACTTTTGTATGTATTTATTTCTTAATTGTCTGATCAACTGATTTTGACTATATGAAAATAAAAATGGAAAATTATTTTTGATAAAAGCAGTTGATTACTGGACTATTTTTGCAACTGTCTGTGCCGGTTTTGTTGTGCCAATTATGGGATCCTTTTTGAGGGCCCTACAGAATAAGCAAGGCGGTTAACCTTTCCTTTGACTGGTAGTTAATGCTGCCATAATTTAAACCAACTTGACACGTACACTGGTTGGATCTGATAAAAGGGAGCCTATTACTGACACACATTTCCCCGTGTCTAGCTTCCCAATGTATAAACGTGGACTCAAACTAAGGAGCTTGGACCACGTTTTTGTGCCAGTTTTTCTGACCAACATGTCGAAAAAGGAACACACTTCCTGTCTTAAATGTTCTAAAGCTGAACCACCCAACCCAGAAATTTGACATCCCCTAAAAGGAAATCAGATTTCAATTCAACTATGGACACAGTTCCCTAGAAATTCCTTGACGTCTTGGACTGGGCTCAGAGCACCAAGGTGAATACGGACATTATGCAACAGGAGATTGCCGCCCTAAGATCAGGTTTTGAAACCAAGCCTGAGACAATTTTGCATGCTGAAACAAAGATAAGTTGCTGAGACGATGACGCCGCCAAAATTAAGTATCTAGTCTGCTCCGCAGCTTACTCGAGGAACATCAATAAGGATTTAGCCGTACTGAAACACAGAAACAGGGGAGGGAACCTTCAAGTGTTTGACATCCCAGAAGGAGCGGAGGACCCAGCAGGCTCCTACATCACTTTCTTGATAAACTGGATCCCGAATCAAACGAGCATAACCTTTACCTACATATTTCAACTGAACAGAGCCCATTAGGTACCATCACAACCCCTCAAACATTCATCAACCTTTGTCTCCCAGACGTATCATATGCAAACCAATTCACTACCACCATGATGAGCTGATACTAGACGATATGCACAAGCATAAATTAATTTCATGGGAAGGCAAGAGGGTCAGCATTTCACATGATTACTCTAGAGACATTATGCGGACAAGTAAAGGCTTTCTGGACTTCTGACCAAAGCTGTGACATGAACATTCCCTTTTCTTTTGCAGGTCCGGCTCATTTCCGAATCCTTTACAAGGATAAGCCACAGATCTTCTACGACTGCAAGGATCTGATTTATTTCTTAGTACATCTTCAAGATTTAGAGCTGGACAACTTAAACTCTAAACATCCTTGAGTTTAAGCAATGTAGTTTGGAATAAAGCAAGTTCTAATCTTCATTCCATTATGCAGTACATCCTTGCCGTGGAATACTTATTACCTTTTCTTGAAATGTAATGGAGTACTTGCATTTTCAACATGAATCCTGATTCATCTGTTACTTTTTATACACGATCCCGCTCTTAAGCCAGTTTACAACCTGGCTTTGGCAAGCTAGTTAACTTGCTACAGTTCTCTAATACTTCTAGTGAGCAAATTGTGTTGATGTGAGCAAATGTCTGACTTATACCTGCCCATAGGGCTTTGAACAGAGCCATTTTCTTGTTACGTTGGAGAATGGCTTGTTTACAAATTGTCTGATATGTTTCATGCCAATATCATTTATTCCATACCTGAGTTTTAACTGATATGATGACTCTGTTGCCGCGCGTTTCTATCACTTCTTGTTCCTCATGGTGGAACTGCCGCCCTCATCCTGCTTAACTTAAGTGCGGTCTTCGATACAGATTCCATCTTGACAGACTGACTTGAGGCCTCTGGTATTGAGGGTCAGGCCTTCAGTTTTCTGATCTCGGCTGATCTCCTTTTTAGATCTCGCCTGAGCCAGCGGTTTAGCGCTGCTCTGGCGAGAGCTATAGTCTCGTCTGAGCCAGCGGTTTAGCGCTGCTCTGGCGAGAACTATAGAAAACGGGGATTTGGAAGTGGAAACGAGTGCTTTTCAGGCCCCCAACTACAGTGCATGTGCGCCGGGCGCACGCACCATTTGGCAGCCTGCGTGTACATTTTGGGGGCGCTTTGATGTTCTCAGTGAGCCGCGCGGCCACTGCGAACATCAAAGTGCCCGCGAAATGATTACTTTCACTTTAGCGGCCGCACAAGTGAAACATACCCTCTAATTCTTCTTTGGGCCACACCTATCCAACCCTTTCATCCTTACAATCTAACGTTTGCACCTACTTGGCAGACTGGTTCTCTGTTGCTCTTTCCTCCTCTGCTCTCTCTCCTCAGACTCCATCCCTCCCCCTGTTGCAGCAGCTGGCATTACACGGGGGGGGGTGGCTCTTAGTGCCTACCAAAAAATGAATGTGTACATGTATAACGTAACTGGTGCTCATGTAAAGCGCTCCAATACAGAGTTCGCGTTATATAAATTTGCAATAAATAAATATAATGTGGTCCATGGAGCTTTTCGCTTTCAACGTGCCTGCCTGTTCGTCTGATTTGACCTGCCAGAGTGATTGACCACGTCTGAGATCGCTCCCACACTCTGCTAAAAAAAAAAACTGATTCCTTCCAGCTCGCATCACCCCTCACCCACACACACTTATCCCTCGGAGGTGCACGAGATTATCTCGGTGCCCCCTTTTCTCTAACCCCTCTATGGATGTGCAGTCAAGAGAAAGAACCCCCCTACGAAGAATCCCAGGCCCCGTGACCTTTCACCCCACCCCCCAGCACCAGCCTGGCTATCATTTACCCCCCTCACCCACCTCGCAAAGTGATGTCATTACTCACTACAGAGCATCAATTACAGAGGTGAGCCCTCATCACCCATCATCCCATTCGACACAGGAGCGCTGCATGGAACAAGCATTTGCAATGCAATAGGTCTCGCATTTACACGAGTTTAAGCTATTGGCATTGTAAATGACAATGCCTTTTATTTATGTTCAAAAAACAAAAATAAAAGGCATTGTCATTTGCAATGTCAATAGCTCAAACTCGCGTAAATGCGAGACCTATTGCATTGCAAATGCTTGTTAAAAGTTCAAATCTTTCAGGTCTTCTTGACAAATACAAGATCGAAGTCCTTAGCATAAACCTCCAGAGTCCCTTAGGGATCGATTTTGAGCCCATTGCTCTTCAATATCTACGTTCACCCTCTGGCGGACATTGCTGAGAAGTCGGGACTTAACATCTTTTTATATACAGATGATACCCAGATTATCTTCTCATTATCAGCCACTCAGCATCAAGATCCCTCACTGCTCCAGCTTGGCCTGAGAAATGTCTCCCTGTGGATGACTAGAGATGGTGTGAAGCTGAATGGCAACAAAACTGAGGTCCTGGTTCTGGGAAGTAACCAACAAAATTGAGGTCCTGGTTCTGGGAAATAACCACAAACCACAAAGCCGGCTGCTTTGGGACCTTTTCCTGCTCTGGTCCCTAAGGTTAAAAATCTTAGTTTTATTATTGATAACCTCTCCCTCAAATCTCAGGTGTCCAGGGTCACAGCCACCTGCTTCTCCTTTCTCAAATGGCTTAAAAAGATCCTCTGGCTAATTCCACTGGATGCCTAGAGAACGGTGTTGCAGGCTTTGGTGACATACAGACTGGACTACGGCAATGTCTTGTACTTGGGTGCAGACAAATCCTCAATCCATCGCCTGCAGATCATCCAGAATACGGCCTCTCGCCTTCTTTTTCCGCTGCCTAGATACGCCTCAATTTTACAGCTGCTTCATAAACTACACTGGCTCAGGGTGAAAAAGCACATCGAATTCAAGGATTTATGCTATATGTTCCGGCCAAACTTGGCTTGGCCCCTTCTTACATCCAAACCCTGGTGAAACCCTATATGTCCACCCGACAGTTGAGATGATCCATTCTCTCACTGTTCACAGTGCCCAGGTTTTGCCTTGCTCACATGAGGCCGCTCGTTTTCTTTCCTCTGCCCCAAACTCTGGAACTCTCTTCCAGCTGAGCTCAGGAACTGTCACTCTTTTCTCGCCTTCCGCAAGAACCTGAAGACTTTCCTTTTTAGTTGCCAAACCTGATTCTCTGTCTTGAGGCTGCTGTCTAGCAATCTTGTGGCTCTGCCTGCCGCCTTGTCCAGCACCGGGAGATCCTGTTGGGTAGCTGCACGCTTTATAAATCAATAACATAACATGTTCGGTAGTTCACCTTTTGATCAACCTTTGTTACCAATGATCTAACTTTTGCTTCTGTTGATGGGGGGAGTTCCGAGGGAGTTGTTTTTAGTTGTGGTTCTCTTCCTGCTTCCTTCCATGCATGTCCCATTTCAGAGTTGTGGAGGTCAGTGGAGAATGGGTAAAGAGAGTTAGAGATGGGTAGGAAGGAACCCCAAGCTTATTTTTGTTTTTTGAGGTTTTGTTTTTATTCTCTCTTGCACTGTTTTTATGTGTCGCCACTTACAGCCTAACCTTTTTAAAATGTGTTGTTTGCCTTGGCCTGTTGAAGTGCTAAATGTTGACGATCACACCCTTTGTGCTCTGACACACCACTGTGGGATTCTGCACTTCATACTCTACCTAGATCATTACCCTTTGATCCTCACCTTCAAGCCCTGCCATTACAGTGATTGCTTAAAAAATAGTATCTTTCAATGTCCAAGGGATTAACCACCCTTTTAAAAGAAGGGGATTTGCTGATTATCTATATAAAGCAAATGGGAATATTGTGTTTTTACAGGAAACTAAAATTACAGAAAAAGTTATAACTACTTTTGATGGTCGCTGGGCAGGGGTTTCATTTCTAGAGACTCACATGAATAAAGAAGGGAGCTGGATCTTTAATAAATTGGCTAAAGCAGGACAGACATTCTACACACCTAATTTCTACGCTCCCAGTACCAGTGACACAAAGTTTTGGAGCATCCTTTATGATCTGCTGAACAAAACCCTTAAAGATGCCTGTTGGAAACCGGGCAACCGGGTTAGCAGTCACCAGGTTCCCAGCACAATGGTAGCTTGGCTCGAGCGGTTGGGGGTCAGGCACCGTGTTAAGCGTACGTCACACCCTCACAATAACCATGCGTTCATCCGTTCCAAAAACGACACTACACTGTAAAAATTATGAAAGAAAGTAGTTTGTCTTTATCTTATTTTCTCTTAGTTGCAGGGTTCATAAAATAAATACAGTACCATAAGATTCTCCTTTAAAAGGGCAGGTCAAATAAATAATACCACAGTGGGGTTTCTATAGATAGGATCAGGTCATAAATAAGCAAGGAAGAAATAGGGGTGCAATAAATACAAATGGCTAATAAATACTGTCAGACAATAAATACAATGCAGGAATAAATACAGTCAGACAATAAATACAGTCAATAAATAAAGCACCTTCAATAACTTAAATAACACAATTAATGACAATTACAGTTCACATCACTTTCCTGAGGTAGTTTGGTTTTACTATGCCCAAGTACAGCTTGTGGTCATTTGGATGACATGGGGGGTGTCCCACCTAGATTGGTCAAGGCTGGGCCTGAACTGAGGTAGAATAAGGGTAACCTAAGGATCTGGCTCTCCCAAAATACACAACCCCTCACAGAGGTCCCTGCACCAGTCTCAGTTCACCCCTGGCACTCCCAGGCTGGTTCTAACACCCCTCTAGCCCCTAGAATGGTCTTTTAGGACTCCACAGGGCCTCAGATGCCCTTTCTACCACTTACTGCCCTTTTCACAATGATCGGCTCCGCTCGGCGCCGGGTCGATGTCGTTGGGCGGCTCCGGTTCGATGTCGCTGGGCGGCCTCGGTTCGGTGTCGCTGGGCGGCCTCGGTTCGGTGTCGCTGGGCGGCCTCGGTTCGGTGTCGCTGGGCTGTTCCGGATCGATGTCGCTGGGTGACCTCGGCTCGATGTCGCTGGGCTGCTCCGGCTCGATGTCGCCTTCCGGCGTCGCAGGGTCACGGTCTCCCCGCTTCCGGGTGTCTCCGGAGTGCGACCTCCACTCCCGACCTCCGGCGCGCTTCACCTCAGATTCCGGCGTCTCCGGAGTGCGATCTCCACTCCCGACCTCCGGCGCGCTTCACCTCGATCTCCGGCGACTCCGGAGTGCGATCTCCACTCCCGACCTCCGGCGCGCTTCACCTCGACCTCAGGTGACTCCTTACTCGACCTCCGGTGCCTCTCCACGACCTCCGTCGGCGCCCTCTCTCGACCTCTGACTGCTCCGGGTACGACGTCTGCTTTCTGTCAGCTCCGCTTCTCCACCTCAGGCCTCAGGTCTCCAGGCTTCTCGACGTCAGGACTCCAGGAGGACACCGCTAAACAGGTCAGGAGCTTGCTGGTCTTCTTCTTTAAGGCCTCTTCACAATATTTAGGTCCTTAAGATGTTTTTTCCGGTCTTGGTTTTTTCCGGTCTTGGTCCCACACAGGGCTCTAGGCTGGGCTTGGTCAGTAGGGACTAGCATCAAGGGTGGGTTTCTGGACCCCACTCCAAGCACTGGTTTCCACCCCTGCTGCCTCACTCCGACCTCCTTCTGAACTGGTCCTCTCTCCTCTCTAGTCAGATGCCAACTGCCACACTGAGATGGCCTCTCAACATTCTAAACTGCCTTCCTCTGTCCCAGGGTTCTAGAATGTTACGGAAGGTTCTAGAAATCTCCAGTGGGTTCTGATGATGTCACAGGTGACAATGGGTGGCCACCATTTTGTGTCTCAGGCCCTCAGACAGAAGTTCCAGGGGTAGGGAAAATGGCTCCCTGACCCTGCATCAACACTAAAAAGTCTGGTGGTTCCCAAAAAGGAAAAATTATAACAGGGTTTGAGGCAAAAGTGGGACAAAATAAATAATGATGAGGAGGGACCACCCAAAGGGCTGACAGGTCTAACAATGCCATTATCTTATTTGGAGGGGACTTTAATCTTTCAACTAATATTATTTTGGTTAGACTATCCATTTTGAAAACTCGTCCTTTCCCATCACATAAAATACTTCTCAAAATCAGTGCTAAATCTGCTCTGAGCGATGCTTGGAGACTTCGAAAGGGACTACACTTTTTTTACCCTCCACCCTCTCCAAACACACAGGATCATGATCAAATCCTCAATCGAGCCCAGGGTCGTTTGTAATCAGTCAACCATTACTTTGTCGCTCCATTGGAATACACTCGCAAAAAAGATAAGTCGATTGAGGAAACGATAACAGATTATTTCAAAGAAAACTCCAAAGAAGACTTTAATCTAAAGTTACGATGGGGCACCTTCAACAACCGTAGGAACTTTGATACAAGTGCGGGCTCAAATGAATAAATAAGTGAATAAACATTTGGCAGTATTGGAACTTGAGATTAAAAAACTTGAACTGCAATTTAATCAAAGAAAGGTGAAGCAGTCCTAGATCTACTGAATGACAAAAAACATTAATGTAATAAAATTATAAGTAAAAGAGCGTGCAGTGGGTAACAAAACAAAATTGTGCCAAGCTTTGTGAAGGTAATCTGGATAAATAACAGGAACAACATCTGAGATGATAACTCTCATCCTGAAAGATAAGGACCTAAATCTGCCTAAAAATTATAGACCAATATCTTTGATCAGACTAGACTGCCCCTTCTGTGCAAAGGTTTTAGCTAAAGATTGGAACAAAGCTTCACTAATCGGATCATGTCGGGCAGGCTTTAAGAAAGGTCATCTGGTGAGTGGTAATATAAGGCTACTCTGTCACTCCATCGAAATAACTAAATACAAAACATTGTCAGTGGTGGCGATTACACTTGATGCTGAAAAGCCATTGATTAGGTAGCATGGCCTTTTGTACTCGGTTTCCTTAAGACATTCAATTTGAGGGACAATTTCTTCAAAATAGTCATGGTTTTATACCACCGCCCTAGGGCCATAGTCGAAGACCGGAAATATTGTCTCTGAATTCTTTCAATTAAAGCAGGGAACGAGACAAGGGTGCCCACTATCATCAGCGTTGTTACTAGTAGCTATTGAACCACTTCTGGTGTCAATTAGACAGAATCCGAGAATTACTGGTTTTCTAATTAAAAATACTTCATTTGAGACAGCTGCATATGCAGACTATTTCATGTTTCTCTCGAAAGAGGCAGTGATAGGAATCCCGCTTGGTGATTATGCTAAGGTTACAGGCCATTCACTAAATAGGGACAAATCCGAAGTTCGTCCACTCAATATTCATTGTAATAAATCTATCCTGGGAAGTTCAGGCCTAACATGACTAAACCACTTCCTGAAGTACTTAGGATTAGGATTTAATGATGACAAGAATCCCAGAGCCAGAATGAACGTTTATTGATCAAGAAGATTTCTTCTATAATATGTTCCTGGTCACCTAAATTCCTTACTTGGTGAGACAAGGTAGAATCGGTTAAAATGATCATTACTCCAATAACTTACAACTTGTTACTCATGATTACTATTGCATGTTCATGGGAGTGTTTTATTAGTACAGACACATTGATTGACAAATTCCTGTGGAATGGGAAGAAACCACGTATTTCTATAAAAATAATAAAGGCTTTCCACAGTTCTGGGTGTTAATAACCTGGCAGATTTCAGAAGATTCCAGTCTGCCTTATATATTTAATAAGAAAATACACTGGTTTAAGAACGAAGGGATCTATACCTGCCCAAGATCACTCTAGAAAAACCATTGGTTAAAGATGTTCATGATTATCCATCCTTTGAATCGATAAAAACAATCCAGTTCAGAAGAAGGGTCGACATGTAGTTTCTAAAATCTGCAAATTATTAAAATCCTCTTTCTCGAACTCACTGAAGTCTCAACAAACAAAATAGGCAATAGAATGACAAAAAGAGACTATTAATAACCTCAATGAGAAAATATGGTCCAAGATCTGGCAGAACACTTGCTATAAAAAATCACCTTTAATCTTGATGAGACCACATTTCTCCTCCTCCTCCATAGAACATTTCTAACACCAGACAGACTGCACAAGTTGGGCATATCATCGACCAACAACTTTTGGAGCTGTAAAAAACAAGTGATGTTGACCTCACACATGTTGTTTGACTGTCCGTTACAAAGACCATTCTAGGATACGATATTCTCACACATACACAATATCTTTAACTTCTCACCGCCCCATCCCCCCCCAAGCACTTCACCTTTACAGTTATAAGTCCTTCCCTTGAAAACAAGGTATCTGGTATGAATAAGCATGATTTCCTTAGTGGATTTGTTGTTCATATTCGCATAGCAGTACGATTTTAAGTGAGTGGAAAGATCTAGGGAATGTCTCCAGTCATACTTTGTAGGAATGGCTACGCTATATTAGAGGTGCGAAACTTATTTTTGCTCAAGAACACTATCGATCTTTGCGAAATTTCTTTTATGGAAACAGTTAGACAAATAACTCGTGAGAATCAAATCGCTGTGAATTCATACTGTACACATCAAAGTTTTAACTGTGAACATCACACCTCAGTTCTCCACAAATAAATATTGCAGTTCTTAATTCCACACTAGATCAACTTTACAACATGACCACACAACTCTTAGTCCGGGCTGTAACGTGGTGCTTTTTTCTATCCTCCAACTTCATTTATTTTGCCTTATTTCCTTCAATTTTCTTTTTCCTGTCCTTATTTCAGTTTTCGCTGGTAAGCATGATCCACTATACACCATGTATGTGGTGGGGGCCTCCTCTTCAGTGTCTTTCCTTCCTCAACCATTTGTATTTCTACATGGTCAAATGATCTTTTGTATTTACCAATAATACTTCTTTATGTATGAAACAAACACAGTGCTTACCCTCTGTTATGTTTCTGTGCATATTTTATTTGTATAAATCTTTAACAAAGTTTTCTGAGATAAAAAAAAGTGTGGATCACTGTTCAGAGTCAATGAAAAAGATGCAGTAAGAGGTATTGGAGGGGGATCTAGATTCTGAGACAGGAAGTGGACTGTGACATTTGTAGTGTTGCTGTGTTTTGAAGGAGAAAAAGATGTCTTCATCTCTTTCCTAAAGTAGAGCTGGTTTGTGGTGTATGGATAGGTGGATGTTGCTTCTAATTCTAGCTGCATTGATGGAGAAAAGATGTCGTCTTGCTTTTTCTTTCTGTGTACTTCTTCTCCAGCCTGATGGTGTCCACTTGCGGTGGTAAGCTTGTCTGCCGGATAGGCGTGGTTGTCAGTGGTGATGGCTTTGTTGATGATGCTGATGGTTTAAATATGTTGCGTCCTGATAAGGGATTCCTGTTGAGCTTCATCAGGCTAGGGGTGATGTGATCATCTTTCTTCAGGCTCTTGAAACGTAATGTGACATGTGGGATGCTTTTCAGGAGGCGTAGAATATTTGCAGCCTTGGCCCCCGTGGAGCAGTGCATTACCACCACCCAAATTCGACACCATTAGGGCTTAAAAATCAGTTCTGTGTTGACTACCTCCTGAGCATTTTACTCACCTTGGACAATATGCTGTGTGACTAGGAACCGAAAAATAGTTTGCATGGTGTGTTTTTGTAAAATATTTGTATTGGATTATTGTTTTTCAACAATGTTGAACTACCTCCCCAGCATAAACAAGCAAATAAAATAAAAACTCTAAGTACACCACATCAAGCTTCGGTGTATGATCATATATTTTGCTCCCGATGACAGAGGATGGTGGTGAAAAGGTTTACATGGGCCAGAGTGAGTCCATATAGCATCTCTTCCGTTCAAGATCTAGAAGTGTTGTGATCAAGAAACCCAGATTCTTCCAAACATTTGAGGCATCCTCTCTCCTTTACAGACCACTCTCTCCTCTGCCACACACCAATTCATGCTTTTACACCTGGTGTTTGTTCAGGATTTGGGCTGCCTCACTGCTGAGCAGTTTTAGAGCATGCTATTGTCCTAGCTTTCTAAATGTTTTCGCAGCACCTGTATGTCTTTTCCTCTCTTACCCCTATTCCTATAAGGGCTTCCCGGTGTTTTCCCAGAGTGCTGTTCTGTGGGACTTACCCACATCAGAGGAGCGACTGTGCCTTCTCTCCTGCAACCACTTAAATATGTGTTGTAGCCAACTGCTCCATTTGGTGGATCCTTTATCTAATGTCTTTCAAGTTGTACCAGTATAAAACCTGACTTAATCATTATCTCTCTTGAATGGGTCGTAGTCACTTGCCATGCAGAGTCTTCCCTGGCACCTATATCCTGCTTCTATTTAGATCTTTGGGGGGGGGACAGTTTTCAAGGAAAGTGTTAATTTTTGCCTTATAGTTTTTGGAAACTGTTTCATAGTGAAGAGATTCCTCAAAAACGTAGCATCAAGGAGTGAGAGGTCTGACCCTTCCGTCCCTTGTTGCACAGATGAAACAATTCATGGGGGAATCTGTACATATTTAAAGTAGGTTAACTCATGCAAGTTTTAGTCACCTAGACCATTTCAGAGGTGTCTACTACTTTGTTTTACGAAGATGCAATTGAGATAGCATTTTTTTTACATTTCAGAGAGGCTGAAATGGAGAGTTTCAGCTCCCAGTCTCTCTTTCCAGTCATCGCTGTGTGGCTATCCAAAGCAGCACAACTGTCTCTGGAGGATCGGAATGCTTAGTTGGTCCACCGCTTGCCTACACCCAGTAGAAGTTAGTTTTAAGTATCAACCTATCCAGACTCAGATTGCTTTTCTTGTGGAGCAAATTCCTTGTTGGCTGTGGCCAGTTGAGACACTTAGTAGTAAATTCTACGGTAAAGGATAATCCCATTATCAAGTAAGCTTTTACATACTTTTTCTAGGGATGCTAGTGTAGTGCTGCCAGCCCGCAACAGAGAATAGTCGCTCATTGGCCCTATCAGATTGTCCCCCAGTTATCTAGACTTGGGTGTTCTGCATCATGTCTGACAGTCTGGACAATCACCATTTTAAAAGGAGCCACTGGGACAGTAATGCTAGCGGGAGCCTCTTCCACTGTTTGTCTTTCCTAAAGCATACCAGACAGCCCCTCAAGATTATTTTCTGTCGTCTCTGTCAGTCTAAGTTATTTACCCCCCCCCCCCCCCCGCCCCCCCCAATACTCCCAAGACAGTCATTGTCAATGGAATTTGTATTCATTTAAAAAATATATTTTTGAAGATTGGTACCTACATGCCAATAAGTCTGCCCTCTGTACAGTTCAAGCACCCACAGGAGAGTGAGCACATGCACAAACCATGTGCTGAGGCTCACACAGTGAAATAGACCTTAGAACTAAATTATTAAAATACACAAACTACCATCTATTTGAGTTCAGTAAGGGATGGACTATATTGAGATTTAGAAAGTACTCAGTACTGTGGCTGCACTTCACATCCCCTGAGGATACTGTTTTCTTTATAAGGGATGATAATTCAAATCAAGAATACCTTAGAAAACACTTTGTGTTGAGAGAAGCATCCTTTAGCACTGATCCTTTGGTCGTATGGCACAGCAGGTTTGCACAATGGAATGCAATAGAAGAAACACAGGCCTGCGGCACCTGTCCACCCCTAGATGACATTACTGAATGAACTCTCAGTGACTATACATCTACATTGTTGATGTTATGAGGACCTATTAAGTAAATGCTTGGGCGATGTAACTTGTAGAGGATGAGCAGCAAGACTGATTCAAGGAAGCAATCAAAGGGACAAAATATTGTTAAGCAAAACATGGACATTAAGCCTTTCCCTTCCCACCCACATTTGTAAAACACTGCTGTCACAAGCCTGCGTCCAAGTAAAAATGTCATAGGATTTTAGGCGGGATTAGAACTGCCAGTTTTAGTGGCTTGCCCTCACAAATTAGGGAAAAAACGTTCCAAAAATAATTTTTGAAAAATTACACTTTGGATCACTAGTCTCTGGTACTGACGAGAATATTTTGTGTGTGCATGACAACATTGTGATTGGATCTAATGCCATCACTCAGATGGAAAGGACCCCAAGGCTGATGAAGAGGACAGGGTTTCTATAAGGAAGTATTGTGTGTGTGTATAGAGATAGGTATAGATATATGTTTGGCTATGGGTACAGAGCATACTCTGTTGAGTTAATATATGCTTCAGAATCCTCACCCTCTGTAAGAAGTAAAGGACTAGTAACTCTTTAAGTGGTGTTTGTGTGAGACCTCTGTGGGGGTTTAAAGTTTTTGATGTGCTCCCCGTTTGACTCTGTGCATAGTGTCCCTCCTCAACTCTTGACCATCAAAACAGTCTTAATGGTCATTACATCAGCCAGGAGGGTTGCGAGCTTCAGGCGCTCCCTGTGCATCCTTCATACACCAACTTTTTTCCAGACAAACTGGTTCTCCGCACCCGTGCCTCCTTCCGACTAAAGGTGGTGACACCTTTCCACATCGGCCAGACCATCGCACTGCTCACATTCTTTGATGTACCTCACCTTCCTAAAGAGGAAGATAGACTCCATCTCCAATCTCCAGGACCTAAAAGAGCGTTGTCATGCTACATTGATCTACCAAAGAACAATCGGTGAATAATTAACTCTTCGTTGGATTCACCTGTGCAAAGAAAGAAAAAGCCATGCAGAAAAGGACCATCTCCAGATGAATTATGCTCTGCATTAAAATCTGCTACGCATTGGCCAAGTAGCAATTCCCCATTCCACCAGAGCCAAGGCTGCAAACTGCATTAGCCCTCGAAGTCCCCTCCTGGACATCTGTCACATGGGCTATGCGGGCGTCTCTGCTCACATTTAAGAAGCACTACTGTCTGGACAGTCAGGTCTGTTGCGATGGGCACTTTGCCAGTTCAGTACTTCAGGATTTCTTGGCCTTAATGTTCGCAGACCCACATCCAGAGATGTATTGCTTGGGTATCTTTTCTAAGGTAAAAAATCTGTGGCTAGAAATCTTCATCAGATGAAAAAGGTGCTTACCTTCAACAATGTCTTCTCTGATAGAGACTGTATGTAGACGCAGATTTCTTACTGATCCTCCCTGCTATTTTTAACAGGTTCTTACTTTCTAAAACGTCCTTCTAGTTCCTAAGTGTCTTCACACTGGTACATCAGCTTTGTGGTGTGGCTCTGTGCTTCTGGTGCGGAAATGTCACAAAAAGAAACTGATGCCAGCGCGCTGGGGTGGCTCCTTTATAGGCGCGGGACACTGCCAACACAGAAATAAGAATTCATTATTTATTTTAAAATATACAAGAAACCGAACCTATAATCCGCTCAAATGTTTCTGTTTTGTCCCTCATGATTCCAGTAAGTTTATTAAATGTTGTGTTTGTTCCCTGCTTGCTTCTGCCAAATTGTCACATGTGGGATCAAGGTGTGGAGGCGATAATAAGTTCTTCCATTTTCCTGTCTTGGCCGATTGTCATGCTGGCTGCCACCCTCACCAAGGTAGAGCTATCCCTCTACCCTCTGTCATTCCAAGTCGAGCTGTCTATTTGATATTTCCTTCATCGATGATTTTGTTTGATGTCATTTACTATAGTCCTATTAATTTGATGAAGTCCCATAATCCTAAACCCCACTCCCCTGCGATTATCAGTGTATTTATAATTTTAAGGTGCTTTGTGACAGTACTGGGGAAAAAAGTTAGGGTACACTGGGTGGATTCACAAAGGTAAACTTACACTTTTGTGTACGTTTCCTCTTTTTTGGTATTCAACAAACAAACGATTTGATAAGAAGTGTACGACAGCGGAGACTCCGCTGTGGGGGGAGGGGGGAACTGCGCACCTGAAAAGAGAAGTCTGGCTCGTCTCCACCCCGATTACGGATTTGCCGCAGACGTAAACTTACTATTAAATCCTTTGTGAGTAACGAAAAAGAGTAAACCTACACAAAAGTGTAAGTTTACCTTTGTGAATCGGGCCTAAAGTTGTTTATAAGAAAAAAAAGAGAAGGTATTTTTTCTCATTTTTTTTTGTACGTTAAATGCAAAATAAAAGGTACTTGCCAGAAGGAATTACGAGCAGCAGTTAGACAAAGTAAGCGTGTCATTTACTTGACCGGCTTGATGGGTTTTCATTGACTGCGGATGAAAAGCAGCCATGTGTTCCCAATAAGCATGAAGTGTGCATGATCAAATAAACACCAGCCTGCTCAAAGTTGGCAAATAATATTAGAGCGCTCTGGTCATTCTGGGTGGACTCCCTTATTGAAAGAACTAATGGCCTTTTCATAACGTCAAATTCTGTGCATTTGAAAAATGTATCCAGAGAAAGGGGCGTGTTTTATGCACCCTCAAAATAATATTTTTTGCTTGCAGCACTTAAGGGATCGTTCGGTTTCCTGGAGCAGTAATGATGGATGGGACTTATGAGGGAGTGTGCTGCCATGTGTCTAGCACACATGCTTAAACTGCTAAGAGATAGCAGGTTTCCTCGCTCGCTCCCCAGAGCTTCAGCTGTCCCGGGCGCAGCCTGAGCCGCTTTCAAACACTCAGGCCCTCTCGCCGGCGTCTCATGTGCACCTCTCCTGGCAGCCTGGTGCCTTCTTTGATCTGAAGTCCGTGCCAGCTGAAACCGGAGTGATCTGCAGCGGCTCATATTTTGCTTCGACAACTGAGCATAAATACTACCGAAGAAAGCCAGAACGAAGACCCTGGACCGTGGTCAAGGGAAGGGGCTCTGTGGGAAGAGGAAGTGTTGCTGTGGAGAGGACTCTGCAAGTGCATTGCACGACGATGGATCCTTCTAATTCGAGCCACACAAGATCTGGCATCTTCAGTATTTTGAAGGAGCTGCTTTGTAGTTCCACTAAAATATGTTGTTCTCTTACTAAATCGGTTTCAACTATTGAATGATTTTACTCTCCTTGTAAAGTCTGGCCTTTGAGGCCACTTTAGCTGGTCAGGGTGAGCACCCTGAGTAAGGATGGTTACTTGCCAATCAGTGTGTTTGGTTTTTGGATTTGCATGTGCTGTGCATAAAGACAGAGCCCAGTGGAAAGACACCTTGTTACTACAACAGATGGTGGTTCAATTCACTGGCTACGGCCATCATGATCTAGCTGTCTTTAGTGCAACCTCTGGTGTCTTGTTGCTGAGGCCCTAAGGTGGTTTCACATGTTTGCGTTTTGTCTGCAATATATATTGAACCCAGAGACCTGCATGAAAGAAAGAAGAAAGATTGGCCTAACCGGCTGCTGTAGCTTAGCAGCCATGCATGTATGCTTGCAGTGAGAGCAGCTGATCCCTGCCTAAGGTGTTTGAGTCACAGTCCACATACTATAGCCATCTGAGGCCTCTACTTAAACGACTGTGAAGAAGGCATCCTACTTCGTGAGTCTGCCACTGTGCCCTGCCTCCACAGATCTCTATATTTCCTTAACCAATTTGTGCCTTCACCTCCCCAGCTTTGAAAAAAACAAAAAAAAAACATAAATGTGCTGTCCATTTTCGGTGGCACAGTTTATATTTGAACTGTACCCCTCCACCTTTGAGTCCGGGCTTTCCTACCAGGCCCTCTTACACCACGGAGTTGTATTTAGTTATATCTTACAAGAAGCTCTTCCTTGCACCGAGGTTCATCTGACCATCAACAGCGCTCCAGAAGTTGCTGATTGCTTCAATTCAGGTTCTCTGTAAGAAACCCTAGTTCTTGCTGTGACTAGTACAAAGGACGCTGTACGGCCTGGTGTAGAGAAGGAGCTTCCCCTAAGCAAGAAGAGAGAAAGAAAGGGCCACCCTACAGAAGACTGTCTGGAGGTCGTTTCTAGGACGTAAGCCACTAATACCTTCTTGCATCTCAGTAGATGGCAGGATTCAAACTAAAGATATCTGCTTTGTAAAAGGGTTCAGGACCTGTAGTCTACCCGACACCTTCAGTATTGTTGATCACAGAAGGTTCATAATAAGGAAACTGACCCTAGTGTTTCCAAAGACATCTGGCCTTGTCCGCAGGCCCCATTGTAGTTAACCCCTTACCATGTAAGCCATTTATATGTTTGGGATCGAATCTCAATATCTGATAGAGACTACTAGCCGCAGATTCCTTAACGTAGAACTATCCCCAGGCATGAGTCTGGACCCGGAAAACTTCCTTTGCCCCAGCATCTCTGCGTGCCGGGGGGGGAGGGGGGGGGGCTTTAAGACGTGCTTGTCTTGCACGCGTCAGATGTCGGCGAGGGACCCTCATCCTATTTGCATGTGGTGTTTGGGCGAGCAGCATGATTCCACGGACTACGATGCTTGCCAGCATCTGAAGCCTAAGTCCCGGCGTGAGCGCCAGATGAAACTCCTTCCGGCCCACTTGTTCAGATCGGTGTCATCTCCACGTCCGTCCCCCGCGGAAGGGTGCAAGAATCGCCGATTCCGACATCGCCCCGTCACCAAGGCCCCTAGGGCGTTGCTCGGCCGTCGGTAAGTCTTATAGCTTGTCCCCGAGGCCTGGTCCCCGCTCTGCGGAGGGCGCGGGTTCTCCGCGGGACATGCGGCCTCATTCGTCGCCACACTACCCACCGTTTCCCGGCGTCTGGGCGACCAGGGTCCAAATGGAGGCCTATGCTGCGGCTCTGCAGGCTTTCATGGCCCCTCCTCCTCCTCCTGGGACGTCCGCGGATCCCTTGCCAAGTGCGGGGCCTTCCGCGTAGTCGCCGGCAGCTCTGTCCCCGACGGATTCGGATACAGGTTTTGGAGGTGTGGTGTCGTCGAGGTGTGGCTCTACGGGGGTTCCCCTGTTCGACCCACGGCGTCTCTGCCTCGCGGCAAACCCCAAGGGGGTCCCTGTGGTGTCGCGGGAGGTCGCCGGAACTTGAGGCTCGTCCCGAGTCCTCCTCGGTCTTCTGGGCAGGCGACGGCCTTGACAGAGGCCGAGCTGATGCCGCTCAGGTGCCGACAGCTGTCTGCCCTTGCGGCGCTGGGGGTGCTGGCTAGGGGACGGGGCGCGTCCCCGGGTCCCTCTCGCCTCTCCATGCAGGCGGCTGCCTCGTCGGAGGTCGACTTGGTGCCTTTTCAGCACCGTTCTTTCGCCGACCCGGTGCCGGCCCCGCCCCATTCTCCAAAGGCGCAAGTGGTGGTGGTTGTGTCGGCGTCCCCTCCGGCGCCGGTCGGTGTCACTCCGGCACCTCTGGCGGACTCCGCCGTGCCGGCGTCGGGTCGTTGACTCATCTCCAGAGGCCCCCTCCTTTCCGGAGGTTCGTCAACTTTTTGTCTCTTCTTCCCCGGAGACAGGACGCTGCGTCGTGGCCTTTTCCCCGGCGTCTTCCAGGGAGGGCTATTCGCCGTCCCCGTGGCCACAGCCTTCACCAGAGGCCCCTCAGGTCACCCACTCGTCCATGAATCTTCCACCATTCCGGGGCAGGCCACTTCTTCCTCCAGCTGGACTCGGGGATGGCCGGCTTAGTTTACAGCAGTCACCCACGGAGGAATTGCTCTCTACCCCACGTCGCCCTACAGAGGCGAGTGCAGCCTTTGGCCGGGCCATTTCCACGGCCGTTGGCATTTTGCACATGGGCGACCCCGCCACCCCATTCCCTACGGACCATTTGCTTGAGGTTCTCCATCAGGGCTCTGGTGGACGGGAGCGGCTGCTTCCATTCGCTCCATAATTCTCTTCTGGGGGCGTCCTGCCACGGGGGATCCCGTGCCCCAGTCTCTCCTACACCGCCACCGTCCTGCTCCGCACGATTCAGTCTGCCTTTCTTTCCACCCTTCTACCCACAGCCCTCTTCTGCAGACTGCTTTTCCTTCCTTGCCTTTGGTGGTGTTTCCTCCGTTACAGGAGGCCCGGTGGTTGGATTCATGGGGGCGTAACATCTTCGCTTCCTCTAGTGCTGCTTTGCGAGCGCTCAACACGCTTTGTGTGTTGGCGAGGGCTGCTTCCAGCTTGTGGGATTCCGTGGAGTCCCTTCTGTCTTGTGACTCTCAAGAAGGTGTCTGCATTGATCGGCGGCGCCATGTGATGGATGGCCAGGAGTTGGCGGTGTTTATTCTTCGTTCAGCCCTGGATGTTTCTGATGCTTTTGCCCGCACTATGGCAAGTTCTGTAGCTCTCCGTCGCCATGCTTGGTTGAGGGAAAGCGTTTTCCCTGAGAATGTTAGGGAGCGTCTGGTTGACCTGCCTTTTGATGGGGTGCTTTTGTTTAACACCCATGCGGATGCCGCCTTTTAGCGGCTCCTCTGCTGCTTTATGGGAGGCGTTATCCCACCTTTTTTCGGGGGTCTAGTGGTTTGGTTGGACTGTCTGTGTATTCTGTGTGGGTTGGCGTGCCTTCGGGGTTCTTAGATTGGCCCCTTTGTACTGTTGGCTGCTGGTACAGCCCCTTTGGCTTTTGTGGTTCATTGTATTTTGGTACACCCGTATGTGCCCTCAGGTTGGGCCTTCTGTATGTTTTTTTTTTTTTTTGTTTGGCTGATTGGCAAGTCGTCTGTGGTTCTATCTGCAGGTCCTTTCTGTTCTTGTCCCCTGCTGCGGGATTTTTTCCTTAAGAGGTGTTCCCATGTTTTCTTGGGACGTATCATACCCTATGTGGGGTACTTGTAGCTATTGCATAGCTCTGTCCTGCGCTGGGAAGGTATGGTCGCCTTTTTTCGTGTCCCTGCCTTTGCTGGCATCACTGTATACTGCTGGTGCGGTCTCTTTTGTCCTGTCCGGGCGCAGCTTGCACTGCTCCAGGTTCTGTCATTCTCAGTGTTAGCTACATCGCTCGACCAGTCTGGCATGCTGTCTACGGTGTCGTGGCGTTTCCGCCTTCCTGTCTGGCGTTTCGGCCTAGTCCTCTGTCTGGTGTTCCAGGGGGGCTAGGTTTCTCCTGGCTTTCCTGTGTTCTGGTTGACGGTTTGGGTCAGTCCTCCGTGTCTCTCCTCTTTCTCTTCCGGCTGGTCCCACTTCTCTTTGTGGGTCGGTGTGTGTCTATAGCACAATCCTCCTTTGGGGATTGTTCTGATTTTCCCTGGCCTCTGCCCTTGGCTTGCGCCTGGCTTGTTCTGGGTGCACTGCTCCATGGTATTATCAGCTGCCGGATGCGCACGCCTGCTCGTTCTGGTCCACCGCTGTGGCCCTTAGTGTGTTCCCTTGTGCCCCTGCCTCTTGCTCTGCTGGGGCTTTGCGCACCTGTGCCTTTCTTCTTACGCCTGCGTTTCTTGGCTGTGGAGCCATTCCTGCCTTGTATGCTTCCTGTGGCTGATACCGGTTCAGCTGTCCTCAATCGCTGTGTGTTTTCCTATCGCGGGCTCTGCCTCCGGTTCTACCTCTTCTCCCTGGAGTTGGGGTGGTTCTTTTCCTCCTGGGTGCTTCTCTGCGGCTGTCTGTCCCTACGAGGGTTTGTAGCAGTTGTACCATTGGATGGGCATGGGGTCTCCTAGTCTTCCCTTTGCCTTGTTCTTGCTTACTTCTGCTTGGTAGGGGCTGGGCCACCCTTCTTGTCCCTGTGACACGTCCCCTGTTGGGGCCCTGTGTTTCTTCCTCCTGGGCAGGTTCTCTCGCAGGCCCTCCTCCCCTCTGGGTATGGCTAGGGTATCTATTCTACATTTAGGAATCTGCGGCTAGTAGTCTCTATCAGATGTACAAGTTACTTACCTTTGGTAACGATGTATCTGGTAGAGACGATTCTTGCCGCAGATTCCTTCACGGCCTGCCCTTCCTCCCCGTTCTGCGAGGACCTTCAGTTTGGTTTTCTGCACTCGCCTCCCTCCAGGTGGCTTGTCTTTTGTGGGTGTCCGCTTCGCTTCCTCCCGGACAGGATGCTTTGTTCTGCTTGAATGTTCCACCCCTTCCCTTATGATACATGGTCGGTTGGTTCATGTGTGCTTCAGCATCTCTCCACCCTGGTTTTTTCTCCAGTGTAGGGGCCTATTTTGACTCTTCCCCCCGTTTACTTGCAGTCCTCTACGTTGGTTTTTTGTTTTACCTGTACCTCGGCCTTTTCGCTCCTTTGAGGGGATACGGCCCTCCTTGATGGTGTCGTCTGGGGGTAAATTGCTGTTACTCCTCTGTTCCGGGCTTGTTGCCCTTCACTGTTGTGGGTTGTGATTGCAGTCTCTCTCTGTCTCTCTCTCTCTGTCTCTCTCTCTCTGTCTCTCTCTCTCTGTCTCTCTCTCTGTCTCTCTCTCTGTCTCTCTCTCTGTCTCTCTCTCTGTCTCTCTCTCTGTCTCTCTCTCTCTCTCTCTCTCTCTCTCTTCTGATATGGTGTTGTTCACATGCTTTCTGCCTCCATGGAGGATGTCACCTTAGCTTGCAAGGGTGTTCCTCAGAGCGGGGCTCTGCTCTTTCACTGCTATGGCTTTCACCGCTATGGCTTTTTGTACCTTAGTGCTTGGCACTTTTCCACCTGGTGCTGTTCCTCGCCTTTCGTTTCTCTCTTTTCCGTTTCACTGATTTTTCGCACACTGTTCCCATACTCTCCACAGTTTTGTTTGTGATGGCTCCGTGTTGTGGCACGGAAAAGTTCTCCGGAGAAAATTGATGTCACTGCGCTGGGGTGGGGCTTATGTGACCTCGCTGACGTCACGCCCGCGGGTGACGTCAGGACGGAGTCGCGGGGTACCGCCCCCCGGGTGCGCAGAGATGCTGGGGCAAAGAAAGTTTTCCGGGTCCAGTCTCACGCCTGGGGATAATTCTACGTTAAGGAATCTGCGGCTAGAATCGTCTCTACCAGATACATTGTTACCGAAGGTAAGTAACTTGTACTTCAGAAGGTCTACATCCTTTGATATGTTGCTTCTTGTTTTAAATATCGGCCCCCTATGTAAATAAAGACACATTTTTAGGTCTCACTTGAGACAGATCATGGGCTGTCGCTTGCATGACATTTTATTAGCTTACACTGCGATTAGAAGCCGTCCATTGCCTACTCTTGGTTGGCTTTGTCACTCATTTGCCCTTCCACTGCTCATGCTTTCGGAGCTACTTTTCTGGGTTTTTTTAAGCCCACCATAAGTGTATGTGTTTGTAGGCCATCTCCCTCAAGTGCTTCTTTTACCCCTATGTCCCTATACCCATATGCATTTGCCCCCACTCTGTTGTATGCATTTGCCTCACTCTGTTGGCTGCCCTCTTCCCCTATTCATGTTGATGCTTGTCCAACCACTATGCATGTTGCTTGCCCCCCCCCCCCTGTCCCCTGTGTGTCGTTGCTTATCAGTTGTACTCCAGGGTCTTCTTGCCCCCATCCAGCCTCTGTTGTGCTCTGTTGCTTGCCACACACCCACCCTCCATTGCGCTCCATGTTATTGCTTGCCCCTGCCCAGCTCCTTGTTGCATCCCCACCTACCCTCCGCTCCTTTTTAGGTCTCGCCTAGCGCAGCGCGCATGCGCTCTCTAAGCAGAGGGCCTCTTGTAATCACTACAGACTTCTCCAGACTTTCACTAAACTCGTGCACGCAATTGGCAAAAGGCGGGTGCTTGTCCCATCTTCTCTGTAAATGTTCACTCCCATGGCCTACAGCTGTCGGGAGCGAACATTGGCGCCACCTGTTGTGGATAAGGTTACTACTTTGTCTGGGGAAGCCTGACAGTACCCGCCCATTCATTGCATTGCACTAAAACCAGCACGCGCTGCCTGCCCCGGCTGTCTTGTGCACCCTCGCAGCAGGCATCCGCAGACCCTGAGCTCTCCCCCCCCCCCTCCCCCCCCCCACCCTCTCATTCACCAGCCCCACTCTCCCCTGGCCCCTCACTCTGCGCGCACTATTCCCAGACTTGTTTAAAGGTCCTTCGAGACGTTTGGGGTCTTTCAGAGCATGTCCCGCAAGATGGCGGTGCCCGGCAGAGCACAGGTGCTGTCCCTGTACAGGGCACTGCTGTGGGAGAGCTCTGGCTTCAGTGCCTACAATTACATGTAGCGCTTACCTGCCTTATAGGCAGCCGCAGTGCTTCATGTGATAGTTTGGGATGCTCCTGGATATTCTGCTTATTCATTGTATGCGCCATTTTGCTGTGTTCGGAACAGAGCAGTGTTTACAAACGTAGTCACTCCTCCTTAAGACACGCCCCCTTTTACATACTTTTAGTTTTAATCAAAGCTGTATTATGCTTTATATGAAGATCTGTATCGTAGAGCTATTACTGCTGCTAAAGAAACTTTCATTTTAGGCATTAAGTTGTAGGAGATTCACTAGCTGCGGACTATTATACTTTATTAGTTTTAAGTTCATTTGTTCCGGTTGTGGGCAAGAATAATGAATTAAACAAAAATTTACTCCGGTATTTGAGAAACCACCATTTTTTGGTGGGGTGGGGGTACAGAGAGCGGCACCACGCGCAAACTGGGGAGAGGGGAGGTCACGGGTTGCCAGTCACGAAGGGCTGTGTATTATGAGTTTGAACACAGCAATGAAAACCAGTCTATTACCTGCCATTACCCATGTTTTTTTGTTTTTTTTACAAACTGTACCCCTGAAAGAATTAATAACCAGGAAAAAGTAAAGCTGTTCTGATTTTACTAAATTAGTTACTAGCTGAATTAATTTAATAATAGTATAGGGGTAAAGCATCTACTCCAGAGAAAGTTTGGTCTACAATACAAGTAAAATATTGGTTTAATGGGCTTGCTCAAGAGATCTCTGTAATCTCTGGGCAAGGCTTGGCGCACTGTGAAGTCGTTTAGGGAATTCATATGCCTGCTACTTTGCTGAGCATCTCGTGTAACTGTTAAATCACGGATTTATATTGTGTGCAGAGCTTACAATGTATGGGGTTCACATTTTGCTTCTTTTATCCGTATTTAACCACATGTATTTTGGATTTAGCGAACTGATAACTCGTATATGTTCATATTTATTTAATTAATAATTGCACACGCACCCTTGGATTGTTCTCATTTTTTGGCAGTTTAAACGCCCATATGTAAAAAATTTGCTTATCTGAAAAAATATTAGCATTGTTTTAGAGATACCTTTATGACATTTTATTCTTCATTCAGAAACCTCTTCCCTTGTTTTAAACTTCCCTACCTGTCAATATGCATAGTTTTCAGCCTGAATAATTTAACTTTTGGTGCCCTGATTATCTAAGATAGTTCAGTCAATGCGTTTGTTTCAGAGATCTCTAATGAATTTGCAGATCATAAATTTAAATAACAGTATGTTACGGGCTAGCTGTACTTAATGATCAAGGTTTAAGCTAGAATTCTTGCAGGTTTGTTCTGAATGTTTCATTAATCTGAGTTTAATTAAATCTATTCCATTGGGTTGTAATAAACATTTGTTATTAAATGCTATAAACAGTTGGCTATATTGTGTACTATATACATGTTTATGATTGGGAGTTAGCACAATAATACGCCAAGTGTATTTTTCTTTCTCACTATGTGCTCCCAGCTGGTAGCAAGGTGTGAGCATCAATTATGTTCGTTGTGACTTCCATCTCCCACTCTCAAATAGGAAAAAGCTCAGTCAAAAATAATTACAAATTGCCCAGGAAGTAGGGCAGTTGCAGCCCTGTTGTGCTGGAGAGTGACATCAGTCCCCATACCCTGCGACATTCTACTCCAAATGGAGATATATCCAATTAATATGTACTGGCACCACTGCATTTGTCCCAGTGTTGACGCACTAAACTGTGACACATTTTGCTGTGGTCAGTCCGATATTATTTGTACTTTCTGGGTTAATGCCGCGGGCAGCACCTGTACAGGTCTTGTAGCACATCCTCTGAATGCCTGTGTCTAGTTGCTTTTTTGAGGCTATCACACGGAGTCAGCAAAGGCATTCCCATTCCTAGGGCAGGTTTAATCCAAGACTGAGAATACTAGTTTACTTAAAGTGGTAATACTTGACATACAACTGACAAGCTAATCAGCACTTTGTGTTACCACCAAGTTGAGATAACCACAGTGCCTAGGGCCATTTTACATACAGAGCCCAGTGAACGTAATCAAAGTGTGCGCCCATTTTCTTCTCCCCCAGGGCACAGTAGTATTACAGAAGGTGCTTGTGTGCCCTGTTCTGTAATTCGGAGAGTACCGGCACACACATAGCGCCATTGCTAACTTATGAGGACATTCCCTTGGCATGGACCGTTGCGCTTTGCAGATGAGGACGCACTTTGCTCTTCACCTGTACTGTATTATGGGCGCAGGCACAGAGGGAAGGAGGCTGGGAAGAGGCACACCGAGTGTGCACCACAAATAAGAGGCGAACAGTCAGTCCACCCCCACCCCCCCTCCCAAGCGTGCCACATGAAAGGAGAAAATCATCCTGCAGGGGGATCTCTGACACCCCCCTCCCTCCCCCCTTTTCAAGTCAGGCCTGATCCCTACCGCACTGGGAAAGATGGAGTCGTTGTAAGGTGTTTTTTTACAAGTAGAGGTTGTGTGTGCCGGTTGGTTGGGTGACATGGGTAACAAGCATTGGCATAGCCAATAGGTCTCGCCTTTGGGACCTTTACAAGTGTTTAGTTATCCAGCACAATATCCTTGGTGCAACAACATCAACTGTTGCATGGCTAAACACTTAAAAGGTCCCTAAGGCGAGACCTATTGGCTATGCCAATGCTTGTTGTTTGCATCCACAAACCCTTCCATCCCTCTCCGTGTTGTTTCTTAAAGTCCACAGACACCCTCCTTTGTGTTCTGTGTTGTTCGTTGCCCCGTCCTGCTCTGTGTTGTCTCTGCAACCCATCCTCTGTTGTGCTTTGCGTTTTTGCTTGCCCCGTCCTGCTCAGCGTTGTTGCTAGCCCCACTCACGTTCCCATCCTGTTTTTTGCTTTCCCTCCCAACCTCCTGTCCCACTCCAGGTTGCTACTTGCCTGAAGCTTTATCCTGCTGCGTTACATGTTGCTTGCTGCACCACCCTCCCATCCTGCTCTGTGTTGTTGCTTAAAGTCCTCCAGCTACCTTCAGTTGTGCTGTTGTTCCTTCTCCCTCTCAGTGTTGTTGCTTGCCCCCACCCTCCTGTCCTGCTCCTTCTTGTTGCTTGTCCACACCCACCCACCCTCCCTTTCCACTCGTTGTTGTTGCTTGCCTCCACCCTCCCGCTCCTCGTTACTTGCCCCCACTGTTCCCTCCTGCTCCGTATTGTTACTTGGCCCCCACCCACAGTCCCATCCTGCTTCTTGTTGTCGCTTGCCCCCACCCTCCCTTTCCACTCCTTGTTGTTGCTTGCCCCCACTTCTTGTTATTTTCCCCCACCATCCCCTCCATCTCCGTGTTGTTGCTTGCCCCACCCACACTCCTGTCCCGCTCCTTATTGTTGCTTGCCTCCACCCTTCCGTCCTGCTCCTTGTAGTTGCTTGCCTCCACCCTACCGTCCCGCTCCTTATTATTGCTTCTCCCCACACTCCCGTCCCGCTCCTTGTTGTTGCTTGCCCCACCATCCCGCCCGCTCCTTGTTGTTGCTTGCTCCACCCTCCTGCCCCACTCCTCGTTGTTGCTTGCCCCCTCCCGCTCCTTGTTGTTGCTGCCCCCATCCTTCCGCTCCTTGTTGCTTACCCCCACCCTCCCATCCCGCTCCTTGTTGCTTACCCCCACCCTCCCATCCCGCTCCTTGTTGTTGCTTGCCCCACCCTCCCATCCCGCTCCTTGTTGTTGCTTGCCCCACCCTCCCATCCCGCTCCTTGTTGTTGCTTGCCCCCACCCTCCCATCCCGCTCCTTGTTGTCGCTTCCCCCCACTCTCCTGTACCCCTCCTTGTTGTTGCTTGTCTGCACTCTCCCGCCCCCTCCTTGTTGTTGCTTCCCCCACCCAACCTCCTGTCCCTCCTTGTGTTGTTGATTTGCCCTCACCCACCCTCCCGCTCTGTTATTGCTTGCACCTCTCACCCTCCTGTCTCGCCTTGTGTTGTTGCTTGCTCCCATCCATACTGATGCTTTCTCCCAAGCCCACCCAACCTCCTGTCTCACTCCATAAACTCTTGCCCCCACCAGCTCTCCCGTCCCGCTCCATGTTGTTGCTTGTAGTACTAACCGCGTCACAGCACTTTTTATTCATTTGTTTTTTTAGCTTCCAGCCATTCTGCACAGCAGCCGTGCCTCTGTACAACATGGCTAAAAAAGATTGACAAAGTCAGTAATCTAATAAGGGAGACCTAATGGCTTTGCCAATGCTTGTTTTAGGAGATATAGTTCTAACATGACGTTGAATTTATGTTGTTAGAATGCCACACTGTACCTCTGTTTGCTGCCTCCTGGACTGAGTCTACACTACTTACCTTTACCACCTTTTAAGAGACACTTGTACAGTTGGAGTGCAGTAGTATCTGAGGCCCCTGAATACCACTCTGCAGTAATCAATACAGATATTGCCAAGCATCCCATTGCCCAGATATGATATAAATAAATACGTTCAACCTTTACAAACGGCTAGTTATGGATAGTGTGCATTTTATGTTGCAAGAGAACGTTAATAAAGAGAGCAAAAACAAATTGTTTTAATATTAAAACTTACATTGTACAGAAAGTTCACTAGGGTTGTTTAGACCATGTATAGTAGCAGATAAACCCACAAACCAGCATTGGCAAAACCAATTGGTCGCACCTTAAGCAAACGATTGCTGAACTGTCTGCTGTGCCAATGTTTATATGTAAAGTGTTTATTAAGAAAAACAGTAAAAGAAAAAACATTTCAAAGTGCTGGAGGAAAAACAAACATTTCTTGTGGTATCACAAAACTGTGCAATGAAATCAATTTTTTCAATCTTTATAAATGTAAAAAGAATAAGGAAGCATCGGAATTAAGAGAAAAGATTGCCAAGGCATAATTTACTTTCCACAGGATACAGCCATTTGGCCCTCTTGTAGCGCCAGGAGCAGGTTTATGGGCCTCCAGAAGTGTCATGCTAAGTGCACCTTTTGCCCCAAACGTCAGCTGATTAGGTGGAGTTGATGGCCCTTCCCTCAGAACGATCACAGCTGTTTTGTTCCAAAGCTTGTGCTTTTATGCAGTATATCGAATGCAGGAGATGAAACAAACATCCCGGAAAGTCTGCTGTACAGCCAACCCCAGCAACAATATCCTTGTTGCCGCGCTTTTTCAGAAACATTGGGAATGATTTAGAGCAACATAGTACAGAGGGTGGCACTCTCATGGAATGCTGAATGAACAAGAAAAGGTTCTCTAAATGTGGGTAGTGGAAGAATACAAGTCAGTCAGTTAAAAGGATCCTAACGAAGCTATGCTCCAGGGGAGGGACAAACACATGAAGAGAATGGCAAGCCATCGATCAAGAAACCAAATGAGAGTAATTATAAAACCAGCCACTGGTAAGCAGTGGGCGAAATGTATGCCCACTGTAAGTTTACAATAGGTCCTTTGCAACCACACAGCATGCACTGTCTGGTCGGTGAGACTGTGAGCCTGGCCAGGTCTGCTTGGCATCTTAAGGTTTTCAGGGTTTAAAATCTGCAGCAACAGATTATTTTGAATAATGTGACGCTAATTCCTCAGTAGATATCATGTTTTATCATGGGACTACTCCTCGCTCACAGCCATATTTTTGTTTGCAAGCTGAACTAACAGAACAGCTTGTTGTCTGCTCTTTCTAAAGTAGTATGGGCCTGCCCTTGATGCACACCACATCACCTAGCAGACTAAAGCTGAAGTTCTTAGTACATAATTGCAGCATGCAAAACTTGAATCTTCCCGTCGCTCTTCTGTTTTTAACAATGCAAGACATCATTTTACAACAGCCGTTCTTAACCTTTTGCCTTCTGTGAACCCCCACTGAGTCATAACTGAAATTTGGGGACCCCCATGAAGAAGTTATTGGAAGCAGGGGACCCCCAGCCTAAGCAATTTTTATGAATTAAATCACAAAGCAATGCTCAAAAAAACAAGTATACATCAAACATGCTCAAATAATGAAAGATATAATGTAGAAAAAGTTTGCACGTTTTCAATGTTGCATCTTTCTTTGTACATACTATTTTAGTTTTCATTTGTGAATGTTGATATTTAATTTTGAAAAAGAGTTGTGGATCCACTGAGTAGGCCTCCCGGACCCCCGGGGTTCCTCGGACAACAGGTTAGGAACCACTGTCTTGTAGCATACTGAAACTGAGTGTCGAAGCCAATTGACCTATCTTTTTGTCATAGGGAGTGTTTAATAATAGTTGAGCAACTTTGTGTGTGTTGCCCCCAGCTGTCCCAGAACTCCTATAATGAAACAATATCTTGGCCTACTACAATGGCCTGCACAATATAGAAGACAGGATTAGGGCCCCATTACTGAATAGACTAGGTTAGTAGAGTTAGGCTGATCCCTCAAAGAAGGGTGTTATGAAAAGGAGTCAGAAGATAACATTTTTAGGTCTCGCCTGGCGACGCAGCGCGAAAGCGCTGTCGCCAGCAAGATCTATTGTTACTGACTTGCTTCGGAAGGGAGACAGGAGATGTGCACGCGCAGGACGGACTGGAATTGTGAACGCGCCCGTGAACGCGTACCACGGCGTTTGATTAATTTGCATGCAATAGCCTATGAACGCGCCCGTGAACGCGTACCGCGGCGTTAGATTAATTTGCATGCGACAGCCTATGGCGCGTTGGTGGTCGCGTGTACAACTGGCTGTCTCGCTAAATAATATTTGCCTCAAATGTTCGTGGTTGTTGGCTTCCTCCTAGCACGCCGTATCTAAAACTGCTCACAGGGCTTCGTGCACATTACCTGCTGTCCACGGTGTCTCTCCCAAATACAGATGCTATAGTCTTCCCAGATCCTACTTACGCTCCCATTGCAGAGGTGGGCGGCAGGTGAAAGATCTCCGTGTCCTTGGAGGGGGGCTCCGGGTTTCACCTTTGCTCCCCGCCTGACCCGTTCGAGAGAGTTTTGTTTTTTTCCCCATGGTGCTTGCCTTCCTCCGCTCAGCGGCTGCAGACAGAGCTCCATTGTGACCAGCTCACAGCCGCGAGCTTACTCTGCACTAGCCAAGCACGTCAGAGACAACGTCCGCACATTCAAGACTCCGTGACGTCGGCTAGGACTATAAATAGCCCATGGTCACACAGCGCAGCTGCACAGAGGAAGGACAACAATGACAAACCGCTCTGACCCTACACCCCTCCCGCCCATGAACGTCGGCAGCCATCTCTGAATGGGCACGGTGCCAATTTAGTGTGAAGGCGCTGTTCTCTGCTACATAGGAGTGTTGGTTTCGGAGGGGTTCGCCAAGCTAATATAGCACGCAGATTTGTGTTCATGGCTTATTTCATTGAAATGAAATCACAGCCACATACGTTGGAACTGAAAACGGATGGTAAGGAGGGGTATCCCAGCCCGAGAGTTTCCTCTCCAACTGACGTCAGCCAGGCAGGCTCCGCAATCTGAAGCCATTACGCAAGCCATGGCGTGCAACGACTCCCACAGCCTGGCAGCAAGCCTCTGGTGCTTATGTAATACACTTCGGAGAGTTTCCATGAGCGCTGTTAGCTTATATTAAGAAGGGCTGCCGGAAGGGACTCTCCGCCTAGGGCGTGCTAAACGGGAAGCTCCAACCAAATACCTTCCAGGGGCGTGTGCAATATCCAGCACGTGACCCCCTCATCACCACCATGACATCCCCCGCAGGTGCTATATTTGCTTTCTCTCAGAAGGAACGCCTTCTGCAAGAGTAATTAGAAGATCAAGCGCTTTTATTGATCCCCAGAACGAAAAAAAATTTAAGAACTATGATCGCAGAGACTGATTCAGTGTTCGGCTTGAGAATGTTTACCGAAGGATCGCTGAGGCGGAAACAACATTCAAACCATGAGAGCTTTGAATTCACGTTTTGGGTTAACACGTTTTATAATTATACTGCCTGTATCGGCGACCTCTCAGTGAGCAACACGTAGTTTCTTGCCTTAAAAGAGAACACTTGAGTGACTTGAAAAAAATATATATGATCAGCTCCCAGTCAGAATATATCTCTACTCGTAAACGAGGACGTTAAAGCACACTTGTATGCCGAAAAAGTACTGTAGAAGATATGACTATATAAACGATGTTTACCCAAACGTCACGAGACCCACTTCTGGAAAATTTAATATGGAGAAAGTACATAACAGAGATGCCAGGAGAGTGGTCTCTTACTGTAACAAGCATTTGCAATGCAATAGGTCTCGCATTTGCAGAGTTAAAGCTGTTGGCATTGTAAATGACAATTGATTTTATTTATCTGTTTAAAAACAACACATAACTAAATGGCATTGGCATTTGCAATGCCAATAACTCAAACTCTTGTAAATGTGAGACCTATTGCATTGCAAATGCTTGTTGTTGTAAGCAGTGAATATAAGCATACAGAACAGAATATGCATAGTAGATACTTTTGACCAAGGGCCAATATGTTCGAGGCATATGAGCTGCAGATTATACACTGTGCATAGATCGCCATCTGGTGTTGGGCCCGGATGTTTGCAGTTTGTTTTTCCTCTTGGAAAGTCTTTGGGAGTCACGAGGTCGGTGACTCCTCCTCTGGTTAGTATTGCGCATGGGCTTCGGCTCCATCCTCAGATTGTTTTTTTCCGCCATCGGGCTCGGATGTAAAACTTCGCGCTCCGGTTTCGAACTTCCCAGTTCACCGATCGACGCATAAATCCTCGCTCATCGAGCTTCTTCAAAGACATAAATCATCTTATTCATCTTCTCTTCGGCACTTCTTCTATTCCGGTCGTCGACCGCGGCCTTCGGGCCTATTCCGGCTCCGGTCTCAGCTGATGGAAAGAACTCCCTTCAAGAAGTGCCCTCGATGTGGGTCCAAGTTTCCCCACACCGATCTCCATGAGGTGTGTAACCTCTGCCTCTCCCCAGAACACGAGGCCCGAGACTGTCCCGCCTGCAAGTCTTTTCGCTCAAAAAAGACCATTCGAGATCGACGGGCTATACGGAACATGGCGCACTCCTCGACCTCCGCTCCAGTCGACATCTTCGGGGACGACGTCAAAGCTCCGGGACAGCAGGACATCGAACAGGAGGACGACTACCTCGTCAGCGCTTCCGAGGCCGACGACTCAGATGTGGAGGACATCACCCCGGCGCAGCGGGCCGTGAGTACAATTCCCCCACCCCCGCCGATCCCGAAAAAGGCATCGGTCACACCTTCGCCTCCGGGCCTAGGCAAGACCAAGGACACTGCTTCTGACACCCCACCTCCGGGCCCGGTGAAGAAGCTTTCTAAGCCTTCCGGAAGCGCTGGCTCGAGCCAGCCGGCCACCGGTGCCGACAAACACTCTTCGGCACCGAAGAAAAGATCGGCCTCCACCTCTACACCAAACCCGGCACCGAAATCTTCGGTGCCGAAACCTGCTCCGGTGCCGACCAAACATCATAAGACCCTCGGCACCGACACTCCTGTGCCGAGACCCCCTTCGGCACTGACCAAAAAACCGGAGGTTCCCAGGAAGCACGGCTTCGACAAACCTAAGAAGCCGCCGGCCCCGAAACAGTCGGCGCCGACCGATCAACCGGTGTCACAGGAGCTCTTCACGCCGGATCCTTTGCAGAAAACCCTCACCAAGGATCCAAAGACCGGACACTTGACATGGTCTTCCAAAAAGAGACACTTGGACAAGCCGGCTCCACCTCCACCTCCGAAGAGAAAGGACATTGCCACCTCTCCTTTCAGGGTGCCTTCCCCTCCTCCTTTACCTCCTCCACCCTCTCCACCCCCTCCACCTCATCGTTCCCCCACCTTGTCCCCTGTCCCGGACGATTTGGGGGACCCTTACTTTGATCCAGCAGATGTGCCACAAGATCCCACCACTACTGGATCCCCAGACCCATGGGATGATTATAACAATCTGGACATCCCAGATGTCCCACAGGATGACCTTTATCCATCTAGGCCATCCCCTCCTGAAGATTCCTTGGGTTTTCACCACTTGTTACAAAGGGCGGCACACTACCACGGGATGGAGTTACATACCGACCCAGTGGAGGAGGACTTCCTCCTTGACACCTTCGATGATACACATAGGTCCACTGCCATTCTACCTATGTTAAAGGGCGTAATTAAACATGCCCCTGAGGTTTTTAAAGACCCAGTCAGGGCCAGGGTCCTAAACCCTGAGATAGAAAAGAAGTACAAAGCCGCCCCTACAGACCCTTCTTACATTAAGGGCCCTGCACCATTAGATTCCCTAGTGGTATCCACAGCCAGGAAGCGCTCAAATTCTCAGGCGTCAGGCGAAGCGCCCCCCACCTGACAAAGAGTCCAAGCTCCTAGATGCGTCAGGGAAGCGCACTGCGTCACAAGCGGCCAATATATGGCGTATTGCCAATACGCAAGCACGGTTGGCACGATACGACAGGGCGCATTATGATGAGCTAGAGACCATCATGCACCATCTCCCTGAAAAGTACAAGACTAGGGCTAATGAACTTATTCAAGAGGGTAAAACAATAACCAATACCGCGATACGATTTGCCCTAGATGCGGCAGATACAGCCTCCAGGGCTATAAACACCAGTGTCGTCCTCCGTCGCCATGCCTGGCTCAGGGTTTCAGGGTTTAAACCAGAGGTTCAAGCCTCTATACTCAATCACCCATTCGACCAAGATCATCTATTTGGTCCTAAAGTAGATGAAGCCCTGGAAAAAATGAAAAAAGATACAGACACGGCGAAATCTATGGGAGCCCTACAAACACAGACTCCCAGGCGGTCCTTTCGCCGTTCTTCCTTTCGGGGCACGGGCAGAGGCTACTCATCGGACAGTGCATCCACGTCCTATAAATCCCCCCCTCTGTCTACCTTTACAAAAGGTTATCAAAGAGGCGGATACAGAGGCAATAATAATAAGGGCAGAGGCAAAACAAATACCGCCCGCTCTGCCACACCTCCTGCCCAATGACTTTCCCCCGCTCCCTCCAGACCATTCCACTCCGGTCGGAGGCAGACTACGACATTTCCTTCACGTCTGGGAGACAATCACCTCAGACAAATGGGTGACACAAATTATTCAGTCAGGGTATTGCCTAGAATTAACATCTACACCCCCCAACATTCCACCCAGGCACCGCCCTATGTCACAAGAACATACTGCGCTACTGACACAAGAGGTGATCTCCCTCCTCCAAAAAGGAGCAATAGAGCAGGTCCCCATAAATCAACGAAATTTAGGGGTCTACTCCCTGTACTTTCTAATTCCAAAGACAGACGAGACACTAAGACCTATCTTAGATCTCAGACCTCTAAACACTTACATTCATTCGGACCATTTTCACATGGTAACCCTCCAACAGGTTCTTCCACTTCTCTCCCAGAACGACTTTCTCACCACAGGTTTGTGGTAGACGGACAACACTACCAGTTCAAGGTGCTCCCGTTCGGGGTAACAGCACCAAGGGTGTTCACCAAGTGCCTGGCAGTAGTGGCTGCACATCTCAGAAGACAGCACATTCACGTCTTCCCCTATCTGGACGATTGGCTCATAAAAGCCACGTCCTACCAACAGTGTGTGCACCATACCGCTGCTACAGTCCAACTACTTCACCAGCTAGGCTTCACGGTGAACCATCAAAAATCCCACCTGGTACCATCACACACAAAACAATATCTCGGTGCCACCATAGACACCTCAAAGGCCGTAGCCTATCCCAATCCTGCCAGGATTGCAAAAATACAGGCGCTGCGTCAAAAATTCCTATCCCAACACTCTCTCCCAGCAAGAGTGTTTATGCAGCTCATAGGGATGATGGCCTCTTGCATCTTTATAGTCCCACATGCAAGACTCCAAATGCGCCCACACCAAGAGTGTTTGGCGCGCCAGTGGAACCAGGCCCAGGGGTGACTGACAGATCTGGTGTTGGTAGACGGTCGCACCCATCGCTCTCTGCAGTGGTGGAACACCACAAACCTTTCCAGACGTCAACCGTTCCCAGACCCGGTCCCACAAATAGTCCTAACGGCAGATGCTTCGCTCTCCGGCTGGGGAGCTCATCTGTTACATCTCACAGCACAGGGCACATGGACGCCGCGACGGAAGTTACTCCACATAAACCATCTGGAGTTACTGGCGATCTTCCTCGCCCTAAAACCCTTCCAGGCGCAGATTTCAGGCAAGGCAGTCCTCATTCGCACAGACAACATGACTGCCATGTACTACATTCAAAAGCAGGGGGGCACACACTCTCCACAGCTCTCTGTTAGCACAGAGCATATGGACATTGGCAATTCCACAAAAGATTTTTCTCCTAGCCCAACACGTCCCAGGAGTACAAAACACCGTGGCAGATCTGCTAAGCAGACAGACACAGCAGATACACGAGTGGGAACTCCATCCACAGGTTCTTCACCCGTTCTTTCAGAAGTGGGGGCATCCACACATAGACCTATTCGCCACCCACGAAAACAAAAATGCCCAAGCTTCGCCGCCAGATATCCACACCCATTGTCCAAAGGCAATGCGATATGGATGAACTGGTCAAACAATTTTGCATACGCTTTTCCACCTCTCCCACTAATTCCATTAGTTGTCCGGAAGCTACAGCAGCATTCCCTAACTCTAATCCTGGTAGCTCCAACATGGGCCAGACAACGGTGGTACACCACGCTGCTGGAACTCTCAGTAGTACCACACCAAAAGCTACGCCTCTCACCACGCCTCCTAACCCAGAACCATGGAGAGATCAGGCACCCGAACCCAGCTCAGCTCAACCTTGCGATCTGGCTCCTGAGGTCCTAGAATTTGGATACCTTAACCTTCCCCCTGATTGCATGAACATCATCAGGGAAGCTAGACGCCCTACTACTAGGGCGTGCTATGCAGCAAAGTGGAAAAGATTTGTTATTTACTGCCACAATAACACGATCAATCCCTTAAATGTATCCATACAACACATTATATGTTATTTACTCCATTTACAAAGGTGTAACCTGGCATATACCTCCATTCGGTTACACCTTGCTGCAATTGCTGCCTATTTACAAAACAGACAGCACCTCTCCCTTTTTAAAGTACCTGCCATCAAAGCCTTTATGGAAGGTCTCAAAAGAGTAATTCCACCCAGAGTGCCACCCTCACCTGTTTGGAACTTGAATATAGTCCTCACACGGTTAATGGGACCCCCTTTCGAACCATTACATAAGTGCGAGCTGCAATTCCTCACATGGAAGACAGCTTTTCTAGTGGCCATCACTTCCCTCAGACGGGTTAGTGAAATACAAGCACTCACTATACAGGAACCTTTTCTTCAGATGCATCACAACAAGGTTGTACTCCGCACCAATCCCAAATTTCTACCCAAAGTCATTTCTCCATTCCATCTAAACCAGTCGGTAGAATTACCAGTCTTTTTCTCGCAACCCCAAACAGTTGCGGAAAGAGCCTTACACACACTGGATGTCAAAAGGGCTTTACTTTACTACATCCAGAGAACACAACCTTTCAGAAAAACCAAACAGCTCTTGGTTTCCTTCTCCCCACCACACAAAGGCAACCCTATTTCCAAATCAGGGATAGCTAGGTGGATTGTAAAATGCATACAGATTTGCTACCACAAAGCAAAACGAACGCTATCGGTTCCCCCTAAAGCCCACTCTACAAGGAAGGTAGGGGCTTCTGTGGCTTTCCTAGGGAACATACCACTAGATGACATCTGCAAAGCAGCGACATGGTCAACACCACACACCTTCACAAAACATTATTGTGTCGATGTGCAAACCAAGCAACAAGCTAGTGTGGGCCAAGCTGTACTAAAAACACTGTTTCAGACAACTGCAACGGATGACGGTGGTCGCCGCGAGGGTTGGGTACTGCTATATAATCTATGCACAGTGTATAATTTGCAGCTCATATGCCTCGAACGGAATATGCTACTGACCAGTATGCATCTGTTCTTGGCATGTAGAGCTGCAGATCTATACACGCCCACCCGCCTCCCCGGCTACCTGTATCCGTTCCAGTCTTATCTTATTTAGATACAATACACATGGGTTTCTTTACTGTTACTACTACGCTCCATCTTTCCCTGCTGGCGAAAAACAATCTGAGGATGGAGCCGAAGCCCATGCGCAATACTAACCAGAGGAGGAGTCACCGACCTCGTGACTCCCAAAGACTTTCCAAGAGGAAAAACAAACTGCAAACATCCGGGCCCAACACCAGATGGCGATCAATGCACAGTGTATAGATCTGCAGCTCTAGATGCCAAGAACAGATGCATACTGGTAAGTAGCATATTCCTTTTGATGCATCTTTAAGAAACCTGTGTGTGCGCACTTCTTTACTTCGTGATCAAAAAAGCCCTGAATTCAACAATATGTTATCATGACAGCGAATTGAATAAACGAATGAGCATTTTGTGCATTTCCAGGCCACCTTGGCAGCATCATGCCCATAGTGTTGAGATTGACGTTGATTACAAGGAAGGTTTCTGTGTGTGACCCAGTTTGCATTTTTCTGCCATTTGGTGGGTGAGTCTGGCAAAGTGCTACTGTCCCTTCCCCTAAAGGGAAAGTGACAGAAGAATTTAGAGCAAGTGGCTGCTACTGTCTTTTGGAGCATAGGGGAGTGAATAGACAAGTAAATCCTTTCATGAAAGATTCATTAATTCACCGCATTGGAAATTGTCCGAGGACATATCAAGGTATTTCTTTGCCTGAAGGTCTGGAAATGTTTTCATTTGTAATCTATTGAGGTGGTAAGTAGTTACTCCAAGAATATGTTGTTCTAATTTAGATTGCCTTTATGATCTAGTGGCTTAGATGTATTTAAAAACATAAAAGGTGGTCAGTATTGAAATGGCTGGTTTCAGAGTCAGGGAAACATGTGACCTCAGATGAGACATAAGTTACTAGTTGTTATACTGATAGATATAAATGCAAGAAATCCCTTGTTACAGCGTAATGCATGATAGCAGTGATGTATTTATTTTATACTGCATGTTTAATTTTTTGCATTTACCATGAAAAAGTACCTTTTCTCAAAATTGGGGAAAAGTTTATTGAAAACAGCAGGTTAAATAATTAATCGCAAAGTTTGAGTACGTGTTGCAAATAAAGGTCATTTGTGTTTGTAATGAGGATTTTAATGAAAACATATTTTGCTGTCTAAAGTGCATTTGGTTGTAAAAGTGGAGGTCATTTGCAGTTGCTCCTTGCCAACAATGAGCATGACTACATTTAAAATGTTTACTTTTGGTTTACCAATTGTGGAGACAATGCTGCAAAGGGAATTGATTGAAGCAAGACTGTGTGTTTGATGCTTTCATTGTATAAATGATGGATCTCCGACGGGTAACTCTTCAGTACCGTGGAAGTGGCTCCCTGAAGTAAAGACCAGCACAGTATGTAATTCACAGGACCTAACCATTTCGAAGATGGCAATACTACACATCTCCATATCCTTGGGAAAGCTGTCAGCCAGATCATAGCAGGACCACACGCTTACTCACAAAAGCACACCGTGACAGCCTATGGTAACTGCAGCGTAACCACCGGTCTCTACTCTCGATTTAGCAATATCACATGGAGATTGGTCACTTTGCAAGCCCCACTCCAGCGATTATGCGAAAACTGGGCCAGAAAACCTGTGCATTGAATAGCAAGAGTGGAGTTGCTAGTGTGAGAGCCTGCTGGAGACAGTGAAACTATTTGGTAACTGTGCATTAGCTGCCCTGTAGGTAAAGAGGGCAGAGGCTGGATTGAGGGTAAACAGCCTTCTTTGTTTCTTATTGTAGGAGTGGTGTGTGCATGTATGTTTCCGTGTGTGCGTGTATGTTTCCGTGTGTGTGTGTATGTTTCCGTGTGTGTGTGTGTGTGTGTGTGTGTGTGTGTGTGTGTGTGTGTGTGTGTATATATATGTTTGTGTGTGTGTGTTTATGTGGCTGGTGTTATGTCCCTCCTTGAAAGACACTCTCACCTTGGAAGCCATTTCTGGTGTCTGGGAACATCAAATGTATAAAATCAACTAAAACTCAAGATATTCTTTAGTTGTGTTAACTCAATATGGAAAGTGCATCCATGATAGAAAAACATGTATTTTTAGAAACTGACATGCAGATGTTTGAAAACAAAATGGTTAAGTGTCCAAAACATATTTGAAACTGCTCTTTGAATGATAGTTTAACCAGAATTCATGAGATTTGTAGCTGTTAGTATTTTCAGTGGGCACTCTGTTGTTGCTGTTATTAGTCCAGTAGTTGCTTAAATATTGGTAATGGATTTCCTGTTCGTAACAGAGTTGTATGAGTTTGCTGTTCTTCAGCGGTATATAGTTTTAAATATCCCCCAGAAAAAATGTTGTATCCAGAATATCAACTACCATTTGACCAGGCAGGGAGTTATTGAAGTGATCGGTTTCACCACTGCAGGTAGCATATATGCACACTTCTTGACATCTCAGATTGACAATGGAATATGGAATGATATTAGCAAAGTCCATCCTATCAGTGCTCTCCACCACTTATCCCAATGCCTTCTCAGCACTACTGAGTCACATATCATGTTAACTGCACCTTGGTGGTTCTCTCACACAACATGGAAACACTTCCCACACAGGATCAGAACAAAGATAACACCCTTCCAACCGCATCCTGTACGCAGTGTAGCGTGCTATGTACATAAGGTTAGAAAGCACTATATACATGTTGCAGTACAATACATTACCCCACCATCAAGAAGATAAGTATTTATAGGTAAATTTAATTTTATTTACATTCTTACCTCCACATCTAGTTATCTTAAGGATATATGTATCTTCAAGATATGTAGATGTGGCGTTAAAAACGGTTTATCTATACTTCCTTATACATACGGAATTTCACAATATTGTATGTCATTGTTCTGGATATGATATTTTAGCATGACAATAGTTTATCACTCGATATGTGACATACATCTGGGTGGTCACTACTAGCAATCCTGCACTTTGTGATCACTATTGTGACTGTATTTGATATGGTAACTACTGCAACAATGATCAACGCCATTAGTAGCCCGGGACCATTTTCGCTGATCAGATGTAGGTTGGAGACCCTAAATTCACCTGCTCATCCTAGTGGATAACATTTACTGAAATTACGTAATGTCCATGAACAACGTACCATAAACATGGAAAACCAGCTTGGTGTCCTTCGGCGTTTCTGCATTACCTCCGTGTTTTCAGATGTCTGATCAAATCATATTTTAAATGAGAAACGCTCTTTTTACCCCTTAGCCTCCACTAACCTTATCTTTTGTCCTTGCGTGCAGGACTGATCTTGCCAAGCGGCGACATCAACTGGAATTGCCCCTGTCTGGGTGGCATGGCCAGTGGTCCTTGTGGGGAACAGTTCAAGTCTGCCTTCTCCTGCTTTCACTACAGCACAGAAGAGATCAAGGGCTCGGACTGTGTGGAGCAGTTCCGCGGCATGCAGGAGTGCATGCAGAGGTACCCAGACCTGTACCCACAGGAGGATGAGGAAGACGAAAAAGACAGCCAGAAAACAGATGCAGAGCGACCACCTTTGGAAGTAGAATCTTCATCGACCAAAGAAGAGGGAACCAGCTAATGAAAAGGAGCGGAGACAAGACTAGTCTCCGAGATCTTAAGTTTATAGCTGGGACATTTTGCAAAATACTTCAGTCTTTCAAGAAATGTCGTTTCACTCTTGTGCTACCACACAGAGTAATTTATTCAGGGGCTCACATCTCATTCCTGTACGTTAACATGAAGTCTTTGCCTTACCAGAGGTAAGAATGTGTACACAGAAGCTAGCAGGTGCAAAGACGTCTCTCCGTGTCCTGTCCTAGGCACACAACCACCCTATATGCTCTTGCGATTTCCCTGAAGTTCCGCTGAAGCAAACATTTTGTCATTCTAACCATGATGCAATTTTCGCTCTATAGTCTACAATTCTTTGGCAGATACATTTTTTTAAATGAAATTCGTCCTCGTTGTGAATACTTTCATTAGGAGTCGCTTGTGTCACTTCCTAGTAAGGACAATAGGAGAATTAAAAGGTTGTAGTTTTTAAAGAATTAAAAAGCATCGACAAAGTGTTCCAGCTGCGATTAAATTGTAAAGATGACAAAGATTTATGTGGAATGTCTTCCCCAAGTCCTTCTTTTAGAACTCCAATACAATACTCCCTTACAAATATCGGAAACCACCAGGTGGTTGTTATCCATACGCTATGTTCTATCCATGTATAAGGGCATTTCTATTTCTGTTGGGTGTTCAGTTCGCAAATGCTGCTTTTTTGTGTTAGTTCCGATGCTCCAACTTGTTTTGAGCGACTACAAAGCAGAGCTGCGAACCCCGCTGAGGGCTGTTCAGCAGATCACGGGTATTGATTACTTTGCCTTCAGATCACTGGTATTGATGACTTTACCTTCTGAACGCATTGCACGATGATCCACTTCTCGCCTCTGCAGCACTGAGCACTCACTTTGTGTACCCCTGCTGGGGCCCGCACAGGCTTTTTACACCCACCAGACTAAAGTAGTTTAAGTGGCTGTAATGTTATGTAAAAGGTTTCGTGACATATCTGTGGTACATTCAGTATGCTCCCACTTCATGTTAGCGTTCAGAGTCCTACTGAGGGATTTGGGATATTGTAAGATATCAAATAAATACGGTTTCCTTGCAGATGTTTTAAATCTGCCCTCAGTAGGCCGTCTGGTTGCAGACTTAGCACTGGCAGTATTGAAGGGGTCATACTGCAATATGGCGGTGGTAATTCTGTTCGCTTCCATCCTACTAATGGCAAATTTACAGTCTGCAAATATTTGGGGATTTTGCAATACAGCAATCCCTGAATAAGGTTGTAGTTTCTTTTACTTTGAATTCCACAAGTAGAGAAAGCTAAAATATACCAAAATGCCTCTCAGGGGAGCAAAATATCTCAGGCGCACTACTTGTCTGTGTTCAACTGGCGTGGATGAATATTTGCTTTGGTAGTTAATTGTATGAACTAAGTTGCAGGGTCATATCCATTTCTTTAAATAATCATCCGTTCTGTCTGGAAAGATCAGTCAGTGTGGCCACAGACCTATGTTCCTTAGCATCTTAGAGTTGCGAAGGGACTGTAGGACTACATTTAAATATCATGTTTCTAACATTCCCCACCAAAAAGACACTGGACGTGGCCTTTCAAGGAGGAAGTCGCTTGAAGTGAGTCTATGTTCTTTTAAATCGCCATTTTGGTTGTTTTTTAATTGCTTTGAAGCTCAGGTGAGCTAGGTAGCACTGCCCGTTTATATTTGGATTAACGTGCGAAACACACTTGAGACAAATTGTTGAATATGCATGAGGTATCTTGAGGCACGTTGAGTGTGCCATGTTATCATCCCTCGTTGCACGTAGGATGTAAATGTTGCGTTTTATTTTTCCTCCCATCACCTAATTACCATCCTAAATCTGCTAATGGTGTGTATTCTGTGGAAGACCTACGGATTACCTGACTGCTGCAACAAAACCCACTTTCACTCCTTGTTACTGCCTCAACCGGTACTATTCATATCACCTGTTGTACATGTTTCTTCCAAATTATACTTTTTCCCCAGTTTCTGCTGGGCTGTGAAAAAATGTTCTATAATATATTTTGAGTGAGTTTTGAGATGCATTCTGGGCGTGTGGTCATCTCTTTGATAAATTATGAGTGACTGGGAAAAAAATGAAAAATTGGGTTATTTCACTGAAAATCCTTAAAACCTTTTTAGATGCTTTGCTGGCATCTTGCCGCCTGTGATTGTGTTTTGGTGACAACCAGTTCTCGCATGTTCTGGACACTTGAAACTGGCTATTATTCCAGAGGCAGTCATCGAGAAGGCTTTATTGTATATTAAATACCCTTTTACCATAATGAATTGTGTGCTCTGTAGTTTATTTGCCATGGTCCCGCAAATGTTGTATTATTTGGGAAGCCTTTACAACTGGTTTAATAGTGAGACCAGCTGAACCGAAGGACTTAAACAATGATCCCTCCAGTTCTACACTTACTTTTCTTTTTGGTGTTTGAGCCGTAGCCTAATTCAACCTGGTTTTCCTTGCTGGCAAATCCATATATGGCCGTACTTAGACTTGAAGGTCATCCCTACCCTCATCATCCCACTTAATGCTGCAGCAAACAAACCGTGGGCTGTCCAACTCTTCGTAAAGTCAGATCTGAATTAGTCGGCTAGTTCATAGCGAAGTAGACACCGCAAGCTCCAGCTTGCTCATAATCAGACAAGGCGATTAAGCATGCATGCTTAGACTCAATTGAATCACGCAATGCAACCAAGCTTACACCAGTTTGGACAAGTTCAGCTCCGCGCTCCATCACACCCAACAGAGATGGTGGTATATATGCATTCTAAATCTGCGACCTTGCCCTAGTACATCTCCAATGCTGCATATCACAGTGCAAGTTCCAGAGTTGAGTTCAGAGCACCTCTTTAGTCGTCGCGCACAAGACTAACTCTTCCATGTAGGGTGTACTGCAATTTGCAGTACCTGAGCCAGCTCTTACTTGCACTGAAGCAGTCAGGGCTGCCCTCCAGTAAAGCTCTGACTTTAATCAAATCAGACAAGGCATCCTGAGTCGCAGGACAGACTTGCACTAATCTGGACAAGGCAGTTGTTTATGCCATGGTGTGGTGTGCCTCTAGTTTGGACTGACTCTATAGAGGGCTACAGAGCAACGTCAGTGGCAGAATGCTGATGTACAAATTTCAGTGCAAAGCAATTCTGGTGGATACTTCTAACTCTAGATTGCTCAACGTAGAATAAAAATCCCACAACCCCCCACCCCCAGGCACCAGACTGGATCTGAAAAACATTCTCAAACAATGCTCGGTCATTGTGGTATGTGACTCCAGGTTGACTCTATATCATGCCGAAAGGTGCAGAGCCACATATAAGCGCCACCACTGTGCTCTGACCTCAGTTCCTTTCTTTCTATACCTTCCGATGCAGATTGGCTTATAATATCTGTGTCTTTCCGAAAGCTCGTAAATCAGAAAAATCCAATTTGCTAAGGAATGAGTTCCCCTTCCAGCTCTACAGGTTTCAAACCAGTTTGCTACTGTAGAAAACAGAAGTTGGTCACTGACTCACACAAGGTGTGTTCTCTGGTTTATGTGCTCCCACACGACTCAAGGTTGTGTGACAAGTGTGCCTTCATGCATCTGTAGGTGACCGAGAAACAATGTATGTCGCTGAACACAAGAGGAAGTCTATTGCTTACGTTTGCACCAAGTCGAGGGCACAGACCTGCGCCTGCTCCCAATGTTGTTTCCATGAGTGATCAACTTTATAGTCAAAGTCTTCCAGTAGGGAGATTGACCTACACCCTATTGATGAGCCCTAATCAGGGCAAAACCGGTCTTGGGTTGGTTATGTTCCGGATCATGAAAGATCTGGCTTGGCATTTTGGGCAGGACTGGTCCTATCGGAGCAGGGTCAAGACTGATTTGCATATAGGTGGGTCCAAACTGAGGTGGAATGGTGGGCAAAATAACAGTGGATTGGAAGCTACCCCAAGCGATAGCCAGTGGTCAGACAAATTACAAGCATTCCTTTCATCATCATTTGTGTATTTGATGAAACTCGAACGCAAGAGTGCATCATTTGCAGTGGTAACTCGACTGGCAGCTGAGGACTTGGACCTATATTGGCCCTTTAGTCTGGTTAAAACTAATGTCCCTATGGAAATCTGACCACCTAGGCCAGCCACAACTGATCCCCCTACTCCCTTTCACCAAGGCCCTCACTGACATCTTAATGGGCACCCGGTGAAGCCCTATTTTTGCCCACGGGTGAATTGGCAGGTGACCAGACTTCAAAGACCAGCGCTGCAGTGACCCCGATTTTGTGACTAAACATCTTACTCCATGGAGACTGGTTGTTCATGCTTCAACCAGCACAGTAAGCTCCAATTAATTCCCCACAACTTCATCGGAACGGGAGTTTTAGAGGATTGAGGCATTAAAAAAATGGATGTCAGCCAGGCATTGAGATCAATCAATGCAGTCTGTTTATTTGGTCGATTCATGCAAGCACTCTGGGACATGGCCAGCCACATCTTGCCAGCAGGCCCAAAAGGCCTTAGTTCTCCCATTCGCTCCAACTACTCAGGATGAGGCAAAATACATGAGTCATGCTGGCCTTTGTACTGCTGATTGTCTGGGAAGGGAGGCTGGCACCACTTCTGCTGCCTTGATGCACTCCACATGATTCTCTGGATCCCCAAAGCCCTCTCTCATGGATACATGTTTTGATGGCTCGTTACCTGTTCGGTGAAAAAGCAGATTCTGCCTTGTACCATTTCAAAGGAAGTAGAGCCATGGTATGCTTCCTTGGTCTTTTGAGCCCTGCTGACCAGTTTTCTCACCGCCTTGGGACATTCCGAGGCTACTCTAGGGGGCTGGCGTATATAGGCAATGTCCAGCTCGCCAGCCTTTTCTGCAATCATCCCTGTCCTTTCTATGCTGGGGCGTGGATTTGGTAGGCAATGTGCAGACCACCGTGAGTGTCAGTACTACCAGCCCACTTCCGCTTGTGTAACAGCCACCAAGCTACTTTAGCTTGCCATTAGTGGTGCACAACCACCCTGTGGGAGGAAGGATCTGCCACTTTCAACCAGTGTGGCGATCCATCACGTCCAACAGGTTGGTCCTTCAAATTGTTCAGGATGGTTATGTCCTACCCTTTCATTCTACTCTTCCCCAGTCACATCTGAGTAAATCTAAAAAAACACTGGTTCATTCAGTTTCAAGAGGTGTGAGTTTTTCTTTTTGAAGAGTCCAATCGTTGGGGTTCCAGGTTTGGAAATTGGTGAGGGTTGCTGCTCTCGCTAGTTCCTAATGCTGGAAAAGGACGGGGTCTTTCGGATGATTTTATATTTTTCTCCTCAGAATGCCTTCCTGCAGATGGACAAATTCAAAATGCTCTCACTGACCAAGAGTCTGTCTGTCCTGGACCCTGGAGACTGGATGGTGTCCTTGGACCTGCTGGTGTGTAGTTTGATATACCAGTCCTGCAGTACCCCAGATGTTACCTGCAGTTCAAAGTAGGCCAGGAGCATTTCTAGTTTGCCATGCTCACTTTCTGCCTTAACAGTGCTTAGCGGGTGTTCACAAAGTGATGGTGGTGATCGCTGCCCATCTTTGGAGGTGCAGGGATACGAGTTTTCCCCTACCTTGACAACTGACTCTTGAAGGTGGGCTCCCTACAGTCAGTTGTAGACCTAGAGTGAAGGGTGGTATGAATGCATTACTGCTGAATTGGGGAGGTCATCTGGGGGCTGTGGAGATCTGAAGACTCCAGTCTCTGGCAGAAACCCGGCTGTATATCAATCTGTGGATGTTGCAGTGAATAGTCCTCTACATAAAAATCTGCTTTGCACTGGCCAAAAAGCAGTGCCAGGAAGGTCCAAGTGCACATTCCACTAGAGCCAAAGCTGCTACCACTGTGTTGGCATGAGTGCATATTGATATACAAGGATCTACTCCCTTGACACCCAGGTCAAATAGGCAGGGTATTTTGCATGTTTGTTCCTGGAGGATTGTCTGGTCTGAGCCCATTCTGCTGATGCTCCACCTTGAGAAGATACTGCTTTGCTATGCATTCTAAGGCGAGGAATTTGTGGTTAGAAGTATCCATCAAAAGGACGAGTTACTTACCGTTGGTAATGCTCTTTCTGGCAGATTTCTACTCGCAGCTTCCTCACTGCCTCTTTTTAACATAAAAAATGCATAGCTATTGTTGTAGTTCAATGAAAACACGTGAGGCATCAGGACAAGGTAAGCACGAACTTTATTCCTGTAATCCACTCTCCAGAACACCGGCAAGGGTGCCAACGTTCTACTGTCACCTCCAGCGGGCTGTACCAAGTGGGCACAGACGGAGGGGGTGTGCCGACCATACCAACAGTAACTGAAACATAGATTACAACACATCTCCCTTTATAAAGAAGACAAGATTTCTACCACAACTTAACACATTGCACTGACATTTGTCTTACGGCTGAAATGAAGCAGCTAATCTGTCCTTACTCCATGTCTGACCATTATCTAAGCGAACAACGTTCTTCCCTTCCCATTGGACTTTTTGGTGTGCCAGGTACTTGCTCGACCCTGGTTGTACATGTGTGGGCTTCTTAACAGCTACAGTGGAACCCTTACTGAACTCTTGAGTTTTGACTGCATGACTCTGATCATACCACCCCTTGTACCTCCTTTGGTGTTGGGATCTCAGCTGCTTACTTTCACCCTGGTCTATGTTCACTGTACTACCACCCCTCAACCAGTGTGGGACCAGTTTGGTACACGGTTCCCTTCCTCTCAAGATGACAAAAGGAGACACCCCCGTGACCAAATTCGGGGTAGTATGGTACGCCCATAGGCACTCCCTTAAAGAGTCTTCCACATTGAACCCACTGGAAATGGCCAGTTGAATGTGCTCTTTGATGAATCTGTTTGTCCTTTCCACCAAACCATTGGCCCTCGGACAATAGAGCGCAGTTCTCTCATGCTTTACATTCAACTCATCCAGAAAGGTGGTCATAGCTTCTGAGGTAAACTGCACTCCATTGTCCGTGACCAACGTTGCAGGAATACCTTCGTAGACAAAAACATTCTTTAAAAATGTGATAAGGTTACTCGTGGTAGTCTGTGATGTAAACTTAAAATGTACCCAATGGGACGTGTAGTCAACTAACACAAACATAAATCTTTTCTGGGTACCTAGAACCTCCATCGGACCAATTATGTCTACTGCCAACTTGGTCCACGGAACCTCTGGCACCTCTACTGGGGATAATGGGGTTTTGCGTGTAACCTTGCTCTTATCGCTACTAGCACAACTATTACACTCCTTCACTTTAAGTTCGATCATAGAGTCCATCCTTGGGAACCAGAAATCATTCCTGACTTTGTTTTTGGTGAGGCTCCTCCCCAAGTGACCCTCGTGGGCCAGGTCAATTATCTTGTCTCTCAATTTACAAGGAGGAACTGCTCTGTTTCCCCGATGTATCATGTCAGACATCAATGACAGTTCGAATCTCACTTCCCAGTAATCTTTGGCCTCCTCTGGGACCTGTGAACGATGTTCAGGCCAGCCATTTATGATTAACTGTCTGAGGATGCCCATCTCCTTGTCCCCCTTTACACCTTCATCCCACTCTTCCTTGGACAAAGAGGAGAGATGCAAGGACAAAATGGGAGCATCCAATTGATCTTCTTTAGCATCTTCCAAAAGTGGTGATCTCGACAGATAGTCAGCAATTACATTTTTTGGACCTGGTAGATACTCTACCTTGAAGCAATAGTTTTGTAACCCCAACACCCATTTAGCTATGCGTGGGGAATTGTTGTGCGCATTTTTTGGCGAAAACATGTAGGTTAGAGGCTTGTGGTCAGTATGAATGACAAATTGTATTCCCCACAGGAAAAACTTGAAATGGTTCACAGCCCAGAAGCATGCCAATGCCTCCCTCTCGATGACGGAGTAGTTCTTTTCCGCTGAGTTGAGTGATCTAGATGCAAACGCAATGATAGTGACTCGTCCCTGATCTTGTTGGGAAAGCATTGCTCCTAACCCTTTGTTTGAAACATCTGTGGTCAGGATAGTTTTCTTGCTTGGGTCGAATGTACCCAGTGCAGGGGATTTCAATATGCTCACTTTTATATCCTTTACTGCCCTGCTGTGTTTTTCCTCCCACACAAACTCTTTTTCTTTTTTTAACAGATCACGCAACTCATCACACATCATAGCAAAATTCCATACATACTTAGACATGTATTCCGCTAGTCCTAAAAAGGATTTAAGTTCTTCCTTATTAGTAGGGTTGTGGGCATCCATAACCGCTTGAATCAAACTGTATTTAGGTTTAAACCCCTCTTTCGAAATAGTATGGCCCAAGTAGTCAACTGAGTCCACTTTTATCTTACATTTGTCTAGTTTCACAGTCAAACCTGCCTTGGTCAACCTATGACAAACCGTGTTAAGAACAGCATCGTGTTCTTCTTCCGTAGCCCCGTACATCAAAATATCGTCTTGGAAACACAACGTGTTCTTGATGCCCTCCAACACTTGTTGCATCACCTTCTGGAAAATGGATGCCGCCGAGGCTAGACCAAACGGCATCCTAACAAACATGTAGGCCCCAAACGGCGAGGAGAACGCCGTAAGCGGTCTCGACTCGGGATGAAGCTCTACTTGGTGGTAGGCCATTGACAAATCGATGACTGAGAAGAAGGACCCTTTACCCATCGTGCTCATCATTTCGTTTATGTTGGGCAGAGGAAACCGCTCTACCCAGATGTTGTCATTCAAACTGCGTAAGTCCACACAAATTCGGATGCCCTTATTATTGGCTTTAGAGGCAATAACCAGGGGAGCCAACCATTCTGAAGCATCAATGGGTTGTATAACCCCTATATCACATAGCTTATCCAGTTCGTTTTTCAGAACTTCTCTGAGGCGCAATGGTACAGGGCGCGCCCTATGAACTACAGGTTTGGCACCTTTCTTCACTTTGATCTTGTGCTGGAAATCTTTCAATTTCCCTAACTTTTCAGTGAATAAATCAGGAAAGGTATTTTGTAGATGATGGGAATCCTTGTTCTCCGGGATGTCTACCAGGATGACTTGATCCCTATTGTTGGGGTCTAGAATAATACCTAGGGCTTTTTGGTGCTGCCACCCTAGGAGATTCGCACCTTTTTCGACCACATACACCTTGCCCACCATGGATCTACCCTTAAACTTTATTTGGCTACTCAACATCCCCACCAGGGGAATGGGGTCTCTGGTGTACCCCTCCGGTGAAATGTCAGGAGAATGTAGCAAGGTTTTGCTGCAACCCAGAATTTCCTCAAAGTCCTTTACATTTATTAGAGTATATGGGGAGCACGAGTCAGCGAACACTTCAATGGCTTTATTGTCTATCTGTATAACACATTTAGGATAGTTTGGCTTTGTAGTTTCCTCGCTGTCCTTTACTTGGAAAATGAACCTAGCTTGTGTTTCCCCCACAGGATTGCTGCCCCTTGAAGAGTTGCTTGGCCCTTCCCTGCATACTCTGGCCAAATGACCTCTTCTATTGCATTTTTTACATAACACACCGCGTGCTGAGCAAAATGGACTGTTGGCCAAATGGTTGCTGCTCCCACATCTGTAACATTTCAAATTCTGTCCATCTTTGTATGTTGGTACATTCTTAGTCCCTTCCCTAAGATGTACTTTCAATACTTCCCCTTCCAACTCTTCGCACTGAATGGGAGCTACCACCTCCTCTTTGGTTTTCATCTCTTTCACGCACTTGGCTGTGTGCTCTATTGATTGAGCAATGGCAATGGCATCCTTCAAGGACGGATTTTTAGCAAGTAATTTTTCCTGGACCTTTCCACTGTTGGTACATCTTACAAGTTGGTCTCTTATTAATGAATCATTGAGATCACCAAAATCACACAATTGCGTCAATCCTCTTAGAGCCGCTATATAGTTATTTATGGACTCACTTTTCCCTTGCACCCTACTAAAAAATTTGTGGCGTTCAAGCACCACGTTGACTTTGTCGCCAAAATGAATCTCTAATTTCATCAAGGTTATATCATACACGTCTACAACCTCCTCTTCCTCCAATTCTGGTTCAGGAAGCGTCTCATAAACTTTGCGACCGTGTACTACCAAATTATGCAAAAGTATGTGTTGTTTACGTAAAGGAGAAAATCTTTCTCCGCCCATCGCTATCAAATATGATTCAAACAACTTTGTCCAGTCCTTCCAATGGATCTCGGGATCCCCACAGTCATTTAAAAATGATGGAGGTTGGCTCATTCCTGGTGTACCCATCTTACTGGTTGGAGGGTTCCTTGCTTATTTAGGTGAATGACTCTCTCACGAGGACCACAAATAGCCCACAGGTGAAAGCTACCGTATCCAGAGGAATCCCTGGGGAAACTGATGGGAACAAGCACAAAGGTGAACACACCAAAGGAGGATGAGATGCCAGAGAAAAGCAAAGAAGATGTCTCCTTACGCAATGCGTGCCCCTCCCAGGCTCACTTTTATTAGTGCCTCCAGGGGAATGAATATTTCAGAAGGCACGTAGATTGTGTGCCTATCACAGTGGTATACACAAAGGACCATCAGCGGGGAAGACCCATGACACAGTCTCGAATGCAGACTAACTCTAAATAGAAACTGGCAACACCTTGCACCAAGTGTACGCCTCACAGGATGATGACTCCGAAGGCACGCAAATGTGTGCCCATCACAGTGGAAGAGACAGAAGAAAAAAAAATGGAATAGTCTTACTTGAGCTGATGACTTTCCAAAAAGCTGCCGGGAGCTGCACGGGACGCGATGGGGTCCTACGCTGAAAACTCATGCAGGACACTCTCTGCCGGGATATCCAGCTGCCAGGCGTAGAAGATCACGATCCCTGAAATGCTGCCTTGACTGGGAGCCTCCTCAGACACGGTACGAAAATCCGAAGAAACTGACATGGATTAGTTCAGTTGGTCTACGCGCGCTCCGCCACTCTTCGCCTCTTCCAGAACACGGGCCAGCTGACTCGCGGCTGACAGGGGAGCTCAGCTGCTCCGCTCGTGCTCTGCTGCTCTTCGTTTCCCACACACGGCGGACGCTGCTCTTCACAAACAGTTGAATTCGGAGAAGAATACGAAAGGGAAGATGACGGGCTCTTCTTGAACACGGGACAGCTGACTCGCTAACAGCTGACAGGGGAGCTCAGCTGCTCCGCTCACGCTCCGCTGCCCTTCGATTTTTCACACGGAGAACGCTGCTCTTCCACAACAGCTGACATAGGAGAGGATTACGAAAAAGGGGAGATGACCGGCTGCCCCCCACGCAGATTCGTCGCCAGTGTTGTAGTTCAATGAAAACACGTGAGGCATCAGGACAAGGTAAGCACGAACTTTATTCCTGTCATCCACTCTCCAGAACACCGGCAAGGGTGCCAACGTTCTACTGTCACCTCCAGCGGGCTGTACCAAGTGGGCACAGACGGAGGGGGTGTGCGGACCATACCAACAGTAACTGAAACATAGATTACAACAGCTATCTGCAACACTCCTGCTACCACGTCAGAGGATGCAGGAAGAAACGAGCAATAAACTGACATTGTGCTCAAGGGTGGTGCTTATAAGCAAGGTTGTATGGAGTCAATGAACACATACCTTGCTGTGTATTGGCGCATTGCTGATTAAAGTTTTTGGGATTTAGTCTGGTGCCTGGGGAGTATTCTAAGATGAGGAATCTACGTTTAGAGTATCCACCAGAAAGAGTGTTATAGAAGGTAAGTAACTTTTTCTACAATACAGTCCTCGGATAACAGAACATACAGTGGTCCAGCCAGCTGCCACGAACAGCTTTATTTCATTTCACTTTCTTTCTGCCTGTAAAAATCCTATCCACCAACTTGTACCACACTTCCTTTCTCCCTAGCCAGATATTCTCTCATGCTTTCCATCACCAGAGAAAACATATTTCTCTTCCAGGGGATCCTCATCAATAGTCATAAGCATTAGAATATTCCCGCCCATGTGCGGGATCCCGGAAACAGTATATTATATGTGCCCCACATATATATATCCATACATATATACCTATATGTATACACAAGCAATTGCAGCCCCTAACACCCTAGAGCTGAACCATGCTGTAAGGAATTTCCACTACACATAAGAAAATAGCATTATAAACATGAGAAACAACATTATAACTTGTTTGGAAACTGTTTTAATGCTTAGAAAACAGCAGAAATTCTTAGAAAACACTGAAAGCATAGGAAGCTCCCAGGCTGCATTGCAAATACCCAGTCTAAAAAGACTGAAAAGCTAACTCATAGCTACATAGCAAAAACTGACACCGTGCCTTTAAGGCACACCTGACCCCCACCTTCCCATCATGCCTCAGGGGTGGCAGTTAGGTCAGTTGTTCTTTCCGGCTCCTTCTGGAAGGATCCTGGCAACAGAGCTCCACTTTTTTCTGAGTTTCTCAGAAAATATTATCTGTTTTTCAACTGTTTTTTCCCTTACTTCGACGTTTTTCATCTAAGTCAGTAAGAGGCTGCCTTTTTTAGGCATTTTTGGGCATTTTTTCCATCTTAAAATGCCCTCTCTTTTCGATTCTTGCCCTGCATGTGGCAAGAAAAAGGCCAGGACTGACTCTCATAGGGTCTGTATCCTGTGTCTACCAGAGGATCATGATTCCAGCACATGTCCTCACTGCCAGGGCCTGTCCAAAAGAACTTTGAAGGACAGAGAGCGAAGTCGCGCTTATGGCCTGGCACAACCATCCAGAGGCCGATCTCCGGTGAGGAAGGGCTCCAAGAGGCATAAAGATTCATCTAGAAGCAAGTCCTCTCGTCCTTCCGCCTCAGCGTCGGGCTCGGCGCTGAGAAAAGATGTTCCGGTAGGTCGTGTTTCGAAAAAGAGGTACTCGACAGCGGGCTCGCTGTCGAGAGCAGGTACGACGTCGACGTCGAAGTCCAGACCGCCATCGTCAACTCGGCGACGATCGGCGTCGAGATCCAGAGCCTCTCCGCCGTCGTCAACCCGGCGACGTTCGGCGTCGAGAGACACCACCCCTCCGCCGTCGTCAACCCGGCGGCGATCGACGTCGAGGAGCAGGGAACCTCCGCCGTTGTCAACCAGGCGACGATCGGCGTCGAGGAGCAGAGAGCCTCCGCCGTCGCCAACCCAGCGGCGTTCGGCGTCGAGGAGCAGGGACCCTCCGCCGTCGACGACATCTCAACGTCGATCGGCGTCGAGGAGCATGGACCCTCCGCCGTTGTCAACCAGGCGACGACCGGCGTCGAGGAGTGTCACCCCTCCGTCGTTGAGGGCACCATCCCCTCCGTCGTCGAGGCTCCATCGGCGTTCGACGTCGAGGCAACAGGATCCTCCGCCGTCGTCATCCAAGCGACGTTCGGCGTCGAGGTTGGCATCCGTCTCGACGTCGAGAGTGGCAGCATCTCCGCCGGCGTCCCCGCGGCGTTCGGCGTCGAGGGAGAGAAGGCCTCCGTCGTCGGCTTCACATCGCCGCTCGACGTCGAGGCGGCAGGCTTCGCCCACTGAACATGGCCGCCGGTCCACATCGAGACGGCGTTCGACGTCGAGAGAGTCCCGGCGAGAAAAGAGACGACACCACGGATCGACGTCAAGACCGCGCTCGACGTCGAGACAGGCCTCGGACAGGTCGGTGGTCCTGGTGACAGAGTCGGCGTCTCGCCATTCCTCCTCCCACTCAGGGGCCTCTCCACGACCGGCAAATCCACGAGAACCTGCGGTTCAACCCCGTAGGTCTTTTCCTCAGACTCAGACCATTAATCTGTCGCCCAGATGGCTACTGCCAGCACATCATTGGCAGGACTCAGGGCCTACAAAGAGGATGCGGGAATACATCAGTCCAGTGCATGATTCTCCGCTGCAACGGCTGGTGGCGGCTGTGGACAGAGCTAGTCCCCCCAGGCCAGCACGTCAGAGGTCTCCGGACGACAGGCGTCGCAGATCGCGCTCCCCCAGACGGGAGGAGCGTTCACCTGGTTCACGGGCTCGTGATCATCGCCGGAAGTGCAGAAGGACTCCATCATCGTCCTCTTCCTCGTCCTCCAGGTCCTCCATCAGGGACTATTCTCCCACGCTCTCGGGCAGCCCAGTGTCCAGGGTCTCGCCCGTAGACGACATCAACACCTACCAGGAGGTGTTGCAGCGGGGAGCACAGAAGCTGGGGATTGAGATGTCAGTCCCCCAAGTCACCACCTCGGTGATTTTTGAAACACTTCACCAAAAGTCTGCCTCTCATCCGCTGCTGCCTTTGGTCCCAGGAATCATGGAACCAGTCATGGACACTTTTCTCACCCCGGCGACTGTCAAAGCCGTTCCGGCTCGTATCCTGAAAAAATACAAGCCAGCTACCTCTGACCCCGTCTTTGTGAAGATAGACCCACCTGTGGACTCTGTCATAGTGGCAGCGGCAAGGAAGGGTCAGACGGCGTTGGCCTCCTCTTCCGTCCCTCCAGATAAGGAGAGCAGAACCCAGGACTCATGGGGACGCAGGGCCTGCTCTTCTGCGGCGGCGGCCCTCAAGATCTCCAGCGCGGCGGCGCTTCTGGGCAGGTACGACAGGGCCCTCTGGGACTCGATGGAGCGTTTCAAATCCAAGCTCCCCAAGGAGGACCAAAAGGACTTTGAGGAGATTGTTACGGAAGGGGCACTGGTGGCTAATCAGTCGATTAGCACAGCGGCGGATGGTGCGCTAATCTCAGCCCACTCTTACACACACGGCGTCTGCGCCAGGAGGTCGTCCTGGTTACGTCTGACAGGGCTCAAGCCAGACGCACAGCAACGGATTTTAAACCTCCCGTTCTCTGGCAACTCCCTCTTCGGCACTCACACGGATGAGGAGATGGGGCGCATGAAAACGGAGCTGGACACCCTCAAAGCCGTGGGCTTGGAGAAGAAAAAGGAATTCAAGCGCCGTTTTCGACCCACCCAACGCAAGGGGCCTCAACAGAGGGTTCAAACCCCTCAGTGGTCTCAGAGCAAACCCCAAGGGAAAACCAAGTTTCGAGGCGGAAAGTCTGGCAGGGGCAGAGGTGGACACCAGCAACAGTCCTCCACTACCACAAGAGGAGGAAAGTCATGAGCTGTGGCTTCCTCTACGGCCGTTGCCCACTCCAGTGGGAGGAAGTGCATCACAACATCTAGCAGAGTGGGACAGCATCACAAAAGATCGCTGGGTGCTGAATATACTGCGTCATGGATATGCGCTACGTTTTCGAGCGCGTCCCAGAGACATCCCGCCAAAGAGGTCCCGTCCTCACCACCTCAACCTGCTCAAGCAGGAGGTGAGGTCCCTTCTGAAAAAGCAAGCCATAGAAAGGGTTCCTCCTTCGCAGGTCGGAAAAGGAGTGTACTCCCGGTACTTCCTGGTGCCCAAGAAAGATCAAGAGCACAAGTTTCGGCCGATTCTGGACCTTCGTCTCCTAAACAAAGTCATCGTCAAGGAGAAGTTCCGTATGTTGGCGCTTCACCAAATATGTCCACATCTACAAGTCGGAGATTGGATGTGTTCGGTGGACCTCCAAGATGCGTACTTTCACATTCCAATAGCGAAACATCACCGCAGGTACCTACGGTTTGTGGTTGGAGGCAAGCACTACCAGTACAAAGTGCTCCCATTCGGACTCAAGTCGGCCCCGCGAGTCTTCACCAAATGTATGGCAGTGGTGGCGGCCTGCCTACACAAGCAGGGTCTCTTCGTCTACCCGTACCTGGACGACTGGTTACTGAAGGCTCCAACCCAGCAGCAGGTGAAGAAAGACTTCCAAATCTGTCTGAGACAGTTGCACGCTCTCGGCCTTCACGTCAACATGGCGAAGTCTGTGCAGCAGCCCACTCAGTCCATCCACTACCTTGGCTCCGTTCTGGACACAAGCGTGGGAAGAGCGTATCCTTCGGAGGAGAGACTGTCTTCAATGAAGAGAAAATGCAGGCTTTTGCAGCAGATGCGGAGGCCGTCAGTTCGGCAGGTAGCATCTCTGCTGGGTTCCATGGCGTCCTGCATTTTTCTAATTCCCCATGCCAGGCTGCGAATGAGACCTTTGCAGCAAGCTCTGGAGGACCAATGGGATCAGTCCACAGGCCGTTGGGGAGATCGAATCTCTCTCTCCCAGGTAGCGAAATCTTCCCTAGCATGGTGGACTCGTCAGAACAATCTGTTGGTGGGAGTCCCGTTTCACCAGCCACTTCCGGTGCAAACAGTGGTAACAGACGCGTCGCTACAAGGATGGGGGGCCCACATGGGGTGCCTCCAGATACAAGGTCAGTGGTCTGCAAAAGAACAGGGCTACCACATAAATATGCTAGAGCTTCGAGCAGTCCATCTTGCTCTAAAGGCGTTCCTCCCAGCAATCGAGACCGACTCAGTCCTGGTGCAGACCGACAACACCACGACCATGTTTTACCTGAACAAACAGGGCGGGACTCGGTCACGCCCCCTCTCCCTGGAGGCGCAGGCGATCTGGCACTGGCTGCTCGCCCGGAACCTCTCGGTGGTGGCAGTACACCTTCCAGGGGAGTTGAATATCAAGGCAGACGCACTCAGCAGGCACTTCGAAGATCAGCCCGACTGGGTGCTGCACGACGACGTGGTGGCGGACCTGTTCCGTTGGTGGGGTCGTCCAGACATCGATCTGTTTGCAGACGACGAAAATTCAAAATGCCACGCCTTCGCGTCCAGATTCCACCGTCCAGGGACCAGGGGGAATGCTCTTTTGATGGACTGGTCAGGGACATTTGCCTACGCCTTTCCGCCCCTGCCTCTGATTCCGAAGGTGGTATCCAAGCTGCTCAGATCCGACATGAAGATGATCCTCATAGCTCCGGACTGGCCGCGCCAGTGGTGGTACCCGGACCTTCTTCATCTCTCAGTTCAACCTCACAGGCGGCTGCCTTGCAGGCCGGACTTGCTGTCCAAGATGGGCGGGAGGATTCTGCATCCCAACCTTCCCTCACTGAACTTAACAGCATGGCTCCTGAGGTCCTGCAATACGGACATTTAGGTCTACCGCCTGACTGCATGCATATTCTCAAGGAAGCGAAGCGACCCTCCACAAGAGCGTCTTATGCGTTTAAGTGGAAGAGGTTCTTCATTTGGTGTAGGGAGCATCACCATGATCCTACAAAGGGGCAGGAGGACGTCATCCTTCCGTACCTCCTTCACTTAGCTAGATCAGGCTTGAAGTATGCATCCATCAGGGTCCATTTGTCTGCCATTACAGCTTACAGGAGGTCTCCCAGTCAACCTTCTTTTTTCCAGATGCAGGTGGTCAAGGACTTCTTGCAGGGGTTGAAAAAAGTTTACCCCCCTGTTCGAAACCCTTCGCCTCCGTGGGAGTTGAACTTAGTGTTATCCAAGTTGATGGTCCCACCTTTTGAGCCGATCCACAAAGCTTCTTTACATCATCTGTCGTGGAAGGCCGCCTTTCTGGTAGCCATTACATCGGCACGCAGAGTAAGCGAAATCCAGGCTCTGTGTACTAAAGAGCCGTACACGGTTTTTCACCAGCACAAAGTGGTCTTAAGGGCACATCCATCCTTTCTCCCTAAGGTAGTGTCTGATTTTCATATTAATCAGTCCATTTCTCTGCCATCCTTCTTCCCGAATCCAGCGACCCCGGCTGAGCGGTCGCTCCACTCCTTAGACCTCAAGAGGGTACTTAAATTCTACCTGGCAAGTACCAGAGGCATTAGGAAGACGGACCAGCTGTTTGTCAACTATGGCGCCATGAGAACAGGCTTCCCAGCGGCTAAACGATCCATTTCCAGATGGATTGTTTCCTGCATTACCCTAGCCTACCAGCTGGCGAAAAGGCCCTTACCTTTGGCCCCTAAGGCTCATTCTACTAGGGGGAAAGCGGCCACAGTAGCTTTCTTGCATGACGTTCCAATGGCAGAGATCTGCAAGGCGGCCACTTGGAAATCGGTCCATACCTTTACCAGGCACTACTGCCTCGAATCCGATTCCAGGGCGGATGCCCAAGTAGGCCAAGCCTCCTTGAGGAACCTGTTTGGGTAGCTGAGCTATCTGAGCATACTGTTCCTTCTCTGTTTATTTTCTTTCCTTTGCCCGCAGGGGGATGAGGTGAGGCTCGCTATTCTATTCTAATGCTTATGACTATTGATGAGGATCCCCTGGAAGAGAAGGATTAGTTACTTACCTGTAATCCTAGTTCTCTTCCAGGGGTATCCTCATCAAAGTCATAAGCAACCCTCCCGCCTCCCCGGGCAAAGGTGTAATAATTTTCAGAGGTTGTTATTTTTCTTTGTGCCATGACTTTTCAGTCTCCGCAAAGAACAACTGACCTAACTGCCACCCCTGAGGCATGATGGGAAGGTGGGGGTCAGGTGTGCCTTAAAGGCACGGTGTCAGTTTTTGCTATGTAGCTATGAGTTAGCTTTTCAGTCTTTTTAGACTGGGTATTTGCAATGCAGCCTGGGAGCTTCCTATGCTTTCAGTGTTTTCTAAGAATTTCTGCTGTTTTCTAAGCATTAAAACAGTTTCCAAACAAGTTATAATGTTGTTTCTCATGTTTATAATGCTATTTTCTTATGTGTAGTGGAAATTCCTTACAGCATGGTTCAGCTCTAGGGTGTTAGGGGCTGCAATTGCTTGTGTATACATATAGGTATATATGTATGGATATATATATGTGGGGCACATATAATATACTGTTTCCGGGATCCCGCACATGGGCGGGAATATTCTAATGCTTATGACTTTGATGAGGATACCCCTGGAAGAGAACTAGGATTACAGGTAAGTAACTAATCCATACTGAACATTAGACCGTAGTGTAGCTTAGGTTCATGCTGGAGAAATATTTTGAATACAACACTTGCGTACTTGTTTATGCTAGCAAGACTGATTAAAATCTTTTTCAGGGTGACTAGCTGTTGTGTACTTAAAAAGAGTTTAAGGTATTTGCTTAAGAGTTAGAAATGACCATTAAAATGTCCGACCTCTAATAGATAGTGTATACCTGTTTGTGGACAGGATCATACGTGTGATCTATGCTTTATGTTTAAAGTATTTTATTCATTTAGTCAGCCCGACACTCCAAGCTTGTACAACGCAATACAAAGTCAGCAGATGAAGAGAGGCAAGAGCCTTGCTTAACACAACATTTTGGTACAAACATCACCCGCCACCCCAATGCCCCAACACCTCAGGCCCCCCCCAACTCCCCCACCCCCCCCCCCCACCCTTGTCCAGTGCGCCATGAGCAGACAGTCCCACTCTCAAAGCCACAGGTAAGTGCGGAGGAAGGTCTTGTCTCTCTCACTGATCGGGCACTAGCGGGCTCGTAAGCCTCAGGAGGCGAAGGTACCTTGGACAGGTGAGCTCCCTGAACTCTGTGAGCAGCAGAGAGTGGAAAGGTTGCCACAATTCGTCAAATTGCATTACATCCCCAGCCGCCACCAAAGACAACTTCTCCATACCCAGCACATGCCAGAGACGGTGGAGCCAGCCTATCAACGTGGGTACTGTGTCCGTACGCCAATATATCAAGATGTTCTGCACTGCAGATCCAAGTGCAATGGCGATCTGCCTGCCCCGTCTGGACTTGAGGGGATACATGAGGTCATTTGGGAGTCCTAGCAAGGTATATGCCGGGAAGCGAGGGAGCTCTATGCCGAAATGAGAATCAATTTCATCCAGCACTTCCTTCCAATAGCCAGTTAATAAAGGACAGTCCCAGAGAATGTGCGTGAGCGTGCCCCGTTGTCCGCACCCTCGCCAGCAAATGTCCGGCTTACTATGGTCAAACTCATGAATCCGCTCAGGTGTATAATACCAGTAGGTGGACACCTTAGTAAAGGTGTCAGTGAGGCCCATATGATACGCTGAGTGGCGCGCCCTATAGGATATGCGTTCCCAGTCTTTGGGGCTCAAGGCCCTCCCAAGCTCCCGTTCCCATCGTAACCTCCCAGGATTGTGGAAGTGTGTCGGAGGCAATTGCAAAAACTTATACAGGTCAGAGATGAGTTTCGAGTCCGATGTACGGGACAACAGCCATCTCTCACACGGCGAGAGCCGCCTGTCCGCCATATCCCTGACCTGTGGCTGAAGGGCCCAATGCCGGACCTGCATATAGCGGTGTCTCTCCGTTTCGGGAAGGGAGAATTCCAACCGGAATTGTGTGAACGGGATGACACCCTCGGGGCCATACAGGTGACATAAGGCCCTGCACCCTGCCTGTCGCCAATGTGTGAAGGCTCCCTTCTCCATCCCAGGGGTGAAGGCGGGATTGTCCACCAGCGGCGAAAGCGGCGACGGAAAAGTTGTAAGTTCATATCTAAGATAGGTCGCATCCCAGACCCGCAGAGGTACTCTAGTGACGAAAGAGGCGTAAAGATTCTCAGGCCGGTGGGACCGGTGCAGGAACGGTATCTCCTGCAGAGGCCGCCCTGCCACCGCCTGGTCCTGGAAAAGCCAGTGCTTATCCGACTCCCACCTGCACCATTCAACCAAATATCTCAATTGCGTCGCCTGAATGTATTTACGGAAATCAGGAATACCTAGACCTCCAGCTTCAGGAGACAAGAGGGAGAGGGCCCTGCGCAACCTAGGCTTTTTCCCTTGCCAGACAAAACGGGCCACGTCCGACTGCAGTTGCTGTATACATCCCTTAGGCGGCGGCAGCGGCAGAGCCCGAAATAAGTAGAGCACTTGTGGCAAAATCGTCATCTTAACGGCGGCGATCCTACCCAACCAGGCCAGAGTGCCGCGGTTCCAGCGGCCCAGCTCACTCTTGATCTTGGCCCCCAAAGCCGAGTAATTGGCTAAGACCATGGCCGGCAGCGTGGGGGCAATTTGAATCCCCAAGTACGGTATCGCTTCCGAGGACCAGAGCAACGGGAACCTGTTCTGCAAATACGCCTTGGTAGCAGGCGCCAGGGAGATATCCAAAGCCACCGATTTCCCCATATTTACTTTAAAGCCCGAGACCGCGCCGAACGCTGCCAATTCCTCCATACAGGCCGGAAGTGATGTCCGGGGGGCAGCCAACGTGAAGATGACATCGTCCGCGTAGAGACTGACCGCATGGATAAATCCTCCCATCCATATCCCCTCCACCGCCGGTCGCGTCCGCACTCTTTGTGCAAACGGCTCCATGTAAAGAGCAAAGAGCAAGGGCGAAAGTGGACAGCCCTGCCTGGTGCCTCTCTCGATGGGAAAGGCTGCGGAGGTGTAGCCATTCACCCGGACCACTGCCGAGGGTCCCTTATAGCAATTGAGGACCATAGTGCGAAACCGTTCCCCAATACCCGCCTTCATCAGCACTTGCTCCAAGAAGGGCCAATGCACGCGATCAAACGCCTTTTCCGCGTCAACCGTGAGCATCATCCTCTCACCCGGGATCCTGGAAGCCTTTTCCAGCAGGTGGACCGCCCGCTTTGTATTATCCACCGTCTGCCGCCCCGGAACAAAACCCGCCTGGTCCGGATCAACAAGGCCAGGTAGATGGAGCGCCAGGCGGCTCGCCAAAATCCCAGTATAGAGTTTCAAATCTACATTTAGGAGAGAGATTGGGCGATAAGAGCCACAATGTTTAGGATCTTTCCCCGGTTTAGGTATGACCGTGACGGAGGCCCTCAGGAGGTCGGGCGGGATGGCGCCCGGTTCCGAAAACGAGTTGAAAAGGCGGGTGAGGATAGGAGCTAGTGACCCACAGAACGTCTTATAAAAGAGGGCCGAGTAGCCATCCGGGCCCGGTGCTTTACCATGCTTGAGTCTGGCAATAGCTGTCACCACCTCCTCTACAGTGATGGCCCTATCCAGCCGGTCCGCCTGCAGGGGGTCCAAAGAGGGCAGAGTAACCGAGTCCAGGTAGGAGGACATGGCCGGTACATCCGGCGGATCACCCGCATAGAGGTGTCCATAGAACCCTCGGAACGCGGCCGAGATGCAGGCATCGTCCATCACCGCACCGCCCCTGGGGTCAGAAAGCTCTTTCACCAACAAGCTTTGTCGAGTGGCCCGGAGCCTGTTGGCCAGCAATTTGCCACAGCGATCCCCCCCCGTATAAAATGCGTGGCGCAACCGCAAGGCCGCATATTCCGCCCGATCCATGTCTAAGGCGGCAAGCAGTTTCCTCGCTGCCTTAAGCTGTCGCCAAATCCTCGGCGCCCCAGTTCTGCGGTGGATCAACTCCAATTCCCGGACCCTATCGGTAAGCTCATCCCTCTTGATCTGGCGCTCTCTATTTTCGGCCGCGGAGATCAACAGAAATTCCCCCCGGAGGACTGCCTTCAAAGCCGCCCACTGGGTGGCCCTGGTGGTATCGGAGTTATCATGGTGTGCCAAATATTCACGAAGGACCCGTGTAATACGGTCCGTTACCGTTTTCCTGTGGAGCAAAGTATCTTGGAGGCGCCAGACCCTCGCCGGGGCGACAGACGGCGGCAGGCAAAAAGTAGCCTCAACAGGAGCATGATCCGACAAGGAAATAACCCCCATGTCCACGGCAGACGCCAGGGCCTGCACCGGGGAGGTGACCAAGAGATGGTCAAGCCTCGCATAGGTCTTGTGTGCATGAGAGTAGTAGGAGTAATCCCTGTCCACAGGGTGTTTATGACGCCAGAGGTCCTGGAGGTCCACCTCCGCAAGTCTAGCTTTACTACCAGCCGAGAGCTCCCCAACTTGCGGGGAGCGCTGCGCCGACCGGTCGATAACTGAATCAAAGACCATGTTAAGGTCTCCCCCGAGAATAATATGTCTATCCGACGAGGCCGAGATCTCCTCCACCGCAGACTGCAGGAACCGCTCCTGCCTATCATTGGGACTATAGAGGGAGCCGATCGTGATTGTAATGCCTCCCACCCGAAACCTATGCGCCAACATCCTCCCCTTGATTTCTGCAAATTTATGGACTTGCTCCCCCCTAAAATGTCGAGCCACTAGGATCGCCACCCCAGCAGTCTTGTTGGGGCCGGGGGAGAAGAACTGCAACAGAAACTTACAAGAGCGTAGCCGGTGTGTGTCCTGCGGTAGCAGGTGGGTTTCCTGAAGGAGGCATATGTCCGCGCGAGTGTGTTCCAACAGGGAGAGCACCGCGCGCCGCTTCACAGGGTTGTTCAGACCCCGGACATTCAGGGTCACAATCTTAAAAGTATGAGGAGGCATAGTGGGAAATATGTGTTAAGTCGCGAGCGCCCGTCGAGGTGGCCCACGCGGGCGGACCCACTCCCCCCAGCTCAAACCTCGAAGCATTCTCCCAAAGGCAATATACCAGGCCTCCCCCCCTAGCGCAGCGCCACCTCTTACCAGCCCTCAGCCTCAAAGTGTCCCAGTCACCCACCACCCCTCTGCCAACTCCCCAGTCCTCCACCCCATGCGTCTCTCCCTCAACACAGAGCAAGACATGGTGGAGATACACAGACCAGACAACAAATCCTAGCACAGCGCACTGGACAATTCTTTCCCCCACACCCAACTCCCACGACCCCTCCCGGAACCCCAAAACCCCCCCTCCCTCCAAACCCAAAACACCGTCCTCGTCCCCCGGAACAGGGAGGCAAGGAAACCATTGTCCAAGACCGGCCCAAAAGGCAAGTCTGTGGAAAAGTCCCAAAAGTGGACGTCCAGCCACCACACCACCTCTGCTCCCCCCTACCCCCACCCACCAGGCCCCCGAACCTGTAGAAGAAGCGAAGTCGATCTCCCCCCGGAGAAATCCTAGGCAGTCAAAGCGGCTAGTCCTGATGCTGTGTCCCTGGCGACCTCACGCACCGCATTATCCCTTTCCGCCTGGATAGTAGGCGAGTCTGGCCGCACCGAAGAAGCCGGAGACCGCCGACCCGGGATCGACTGCCAGCCACCCCTGGTGATCCGGCGGCGACGTGGAGTGGGGGCATCGTCGTCAGTCGCTGTGATGCCCAATACGGAACAGGTGTCGTGAAGAGAACGCAGCTAATGCAATATTCCGTTCCAGCGGAAAATAATCCGGAAAGGGTGGCCCCAGGAGTATTGGGTGTCGTGCTCCCGCAGGAAATCAGTCACAATTTTAAAGGATTTGCGTTTCTGTAGGGTGACCACCGAGAGGTCCTGAAAGAGGGCCACCCTATGGCCCCTGAATTCCAAAGCCTGCTTAGTGCGAGCCACCCGTAGAATCCGTTCCTTCAGAGGGTAGTCCGGCAGGTAGGCCAGAAGATCGGGGGGAGGCGCCGGGGCCCTGCGCCGCTGGCCCACTCTATGTGCCCTATCAATCCGGAGAGGAAAGTCCGTCGGCTCCCCCAGTACCTCCCGGAATAAATCCTGCAGGTAAGTGGCTGCATCTTCTCCCTCTTCTCCGAGCGGAACGCCCCGGACTCTGATGTTGTTTCTCCGGGAACGGTTCTCGAGGTCCTCCACATGGGATTGTAGATCAATTTGCTGGTCCCGGAGCCTGATCCCTTCCTGCTGGAGCTGTGCAATTTCCTCGTCCCGGGCATGTCCCGCCTCTTCCACAGAAGAGACCCTTTCCCCCAGGCCATCAACCGCTCGCCGGTCCTCGCGCATCTCCCCTGCCACCTCCTGCTTGAGAGTCTGGAAGTCCTCGTGTAGGGAGCTGAAGAGAGACTCCAGGAACGATCTGGTGACCGGCGGCTCCCCTCCACTCGCCCCCTGCGAACTGCTAGCCGGACCCGGGGAGGGCTGCCCGTGGTCCTGCCTTGCGCTGCCCCGGTGCAACAGTTCCGGTAGGGTGCGTTCACCCTTCTTGCTCCCCTTAGTGCCAGCCATCCTGGGCGCCAAATGAAAAAGTTCAAACTGCACCCAACAGCGGCAGTGATCCTTACACCACCCAGCCACCCGTCGGGCCCGGCCTCCGCCCGCTCCTGCAATACAGTCCAACACTCAGTCCCCACCTCCTCGGGCTCCCCGGGCGTCGCTCCTGCCGAGGTGTCGTCCACGAGCTGTAGCACTCCTCCACACAATGTTCACCCCGGGCGGCTTCCAACCCATGCACCAGACGGGGGCCAACGGGACACCAGAGTCAGATGTTGCAACGAGTCCTGAGGCCGACAGGGCCCGAGGCGCACCTCCAAGCCCGCACCACCTCCCAGGCAGCTTCCGTGGGGGGGGACGTCCCGGTGCCCCGAGCCAGTCCAGGCAGGGCCCTCGAGGACCACGGCTCCGCTCCTAACCCGCCCACGGCCAAAGATCCGCCGGTCCACCCAGCGGGGCACCGACCGCTCGCCGCCTCGTCAGCTGTCGCACATCAGCACACTCAGCGGCTCCACTCCAGGCCTCACCGCCGGCCTCCGCGCGGCGCCCCAGGCTCGCGTAGGTACGGAGGCGGATCCAGCAGCACTTCCGGTCGGCCGCAGCCTCCAATGTCGCGGCGCGTCAGCCCCAAGCCGCCGGCTAGACCACCCGGTGCACAACTCGACCTCTCAGCTAGGTCTGCGAGTTCCCCACTGCACCCGCCGTCGCCGGCTAGTGCCGATGGGGGGAGATCAGCGGTACAGAAGGCGCTCAGGGGCCCGGGCCGGAGGAGCTCGCAGAGGTCGCCTCCACCTACTCCGCCATCTTGGCCATGCACCTATGCTTTAGAGTAAATTAAAAACTCTAGATTCTCCTGATCCTGTAATGTACTTTTTATGTAGAAATTTCGTAGGTAAAGACTGAATGCAAAATTGGACTGTGTGTAGTGATGGCTATCATTTCCTACCTCTGTTTGTAATGGGGTGAGTATTATAAATTCAATTCCCTGAGATTCATGTAACCACTAAATAGATGCTTATGATCGTAACAGTATCAAATTAGGGGACCCTAATTGTCTCGTTAAGAGAGTGTTTGGCTCATTAGGTCTCAAGCGCAAATGTCCAAAAATGTACACACCACTATGCAAATTGTCCAAACTAGTAAAAGGGTAACTATTTTGCTGCATAAAAAGTTGAGTATAGCCATTGCGTGAGTTTGTTAATTGTAAAATCCAGTTTTATGGGACCGATTGTGTTTGACTTTTATGTTATCTGAAACCTGATTTAACAGAGTTACTGAGTTTGAAACCACGAGTCACACTTGCACATTCAATAGTAAATGACGTTTAGTGGTTCGGAAGGAGTGGTGGTCATTTTGATGTTAACACCAGAGACACCACATGCCCAGCTTAATGGCCATATACTATTCAAAACGTGCAGCTGGTATTGGGAGAAGAGAATTATATTATTCTGCAGCATTGGATCTTTTACAGATTCACAAGCTTGAATCATCCCCTTCGTCAAGCTGGGAGCCCACGTTATGCATAGTGAGCAGTAGAGTTAAACATACACATACTACTGTTAACCTGGTCACAACAGTAGCCTAACCACCTCTTTATAAATTACCCGAACTTAGCCAGTCTCAGAGCAAAGCATATCATTCACCGCTCCTCGCCCAGGCTAGCTAGTTCTGCTACTTCTTGTCATGTGTAAAGAGATTCCCTGTGAGCACTGCTAACTTATATAAGTGACCATTTCTGTATATATTACAACCATATTTCAGAGTTAAGAACTACAGTTCTGACTATCTGAAGCTACCAAAAATAACCTTTTTAGATCATTTGGGAAATGTGGAAAAAAAGAGACCACACTCTGAAGACCCAAATAAGGACTGTATATTTTGTCATTTTCCAGTTTTTTAGGCTAAGGAATGCAACATTTGTTGAACATTCTCTGTAATAACATCAGGAGAGAGGCAAGAGTGTTGTTATTGCTGCAAAAGTTAAAATCTGAGGAATCTCATTCTAGGGTAGAAGGTGAAACTTCCTCAAAACCTCTTAAGAGAGTGCATTCATACTTTGAGCATCCTTCAAAGGAAAAATCTGATGGAGAACCTCACAGGAAAGCCCTTTAAAAATTCAGGCGACATTTCTTCTCCAGAATTAGTAGACCAGACTTACACAAACCAAGTAAGAAAAGCCTCAGAAAATGTCATGAGCACCTCCACGTCCTAAAAGACAGAGGTTAACTTTATAACAATTACGACACACTGCATTTTTACCTGTGAAAAAGTCTGAAACTTTATCACTGTTGACGAAGACTGCAGCAGTGACAGCAACTGTAAAAGAGTCCTTGACAAAATCTCCGTCGACGACAGAATTGACTACACCATCTACCAGATTGTTGACTAAGTCCCCAACGATGCGGACACCATCAACAGAAACGTCGTCGATGACGGCGTAGTCGTTGACTGTCAACGAACCCATGACTACCCGATAACCAGCAATTAAGCTACCGTCAACTACTCAAACCATGTCTTCAGTTCCATATTCCACCGCTATGACAAGCACAACTTTTACAATCGCGAAACCATCAACAAAGACGACAACATCAAAGGAACACATACTACCCACTCCAAATGTTTCCAGAATAACGGTAATTCTGGATCAAGACTTCTCAGGCAATCTAATGCCAGAACATACTTTTAGCAAAGTTTCCCCTTATCCACGGAGGAAATTGTTTGACACAGACTATTCGGAGGAAGAGAGTCCTTTTCGTCTAACTTATTGTCCAACTCAGTTAAATGTAAACGATCACGACTGACGAAGAAGATGAGGAATATGAGCAAACAGTTTTCACATCAGGTAAAGTTGAAAGCATCTATCAATCTTTAGCGCAACATGCGGAAGGCGATGGTGTGAGCGTGTGGGGAGTGCGGGCCGGATACACAGACGCGGAGGCTGTATGTAGTGAGCAATTTTCTATGGATTTTATTGGCAATCGTCACAGTCTTGGTCATGTAGAAAACATGAGGGTTTCTTGGTTCTTTCTCTTGTTGGTCTTCGTTCGGTTGGACCTCTTGTCTCGTTCCGAGGTTTTCTTTGGCGTGGACCAGGTGGTGGGCTTGCCGAGGCTCGCACAAGAGAAAAGAAACAAACAGGAGCCGTCAGCCTTTGTTTCTACAACGCTCAGTATTTAGCGTGAACCTTCACCACACCCAGTAGCTCATACGATGCAAGACGCGAACCATCAGGCACGGGGTGTGAGGCGTCGCATAAATGGCGCGAAGGGCCGTGGGGGCAAAATAAAGGGTATTTCTCGGGGTAAAGAGGGAGTAAGGGCAAGTCGGTGGTGTGTGACAAAAGGGAGTGATGAGGAACGACAAACAGTGGTGCAGTGCTCGGGACTTCGGTGCTGTACACCCCCAACGCTTTCTATCCCACCCTTGCAATGCATTCACCTCCCTTGTTTCCCTCTACCCGAACTTTCCTTCTGGGGGACTCCCCGGCTCCGCCACAACTCTCGAGTTGCGGCCGCTCTCCAGCGCCCTCCGGTGGGCTCCACTCCTCGTTTTCTCCTGGGTCGTCTACTTCCTCGGCTGGGCTCGCTCTCGACTCTGGTTCTTTCCGTGGACGATCCGCTTCCTCCGCTGGGGTCGCACTTCTCGTGGTTTCCTCTCCTGGGTCGCAGGGCTCGAACGCCTTTCTCTCCCAGAAAGTACCACCGTCTGTACGTTCTTGGTCTCTATTTACCGGCCTCAGGTGTTTACTTCCGGGGTCACTTCCGTCCCCTTCCTCCGATTCCGGCCTCACGATTGGCCCCTGTAGAGACACATGACAAGGGGGCGCGGTTAGTCTCGCCGGCATCGGATGGTAGGCTTGGTGATTTCGCCCGGATTTCGGAATGCTTGGTGTAGAGCGGCCAGGATCCAGAAGTATTGTTCTGGAGAGGTCTTTACTCCTCTCACAGATGGTCGATGGCAATGTTGTATAGAACCTTCGGAACTAGCTAGCCATTATCAGCAGGAAGAGATGATGCAAAAACCATTGGGGTTGTATCGGGATCTACACCTGATGGTAACAGATTATTATAGATGATTCGCACAAGCCGCTCGTTTAAGGTTACAACTGTCAATGCCTACAACACCAGCCGGTTCCAGACCTCAAGCGAGACCTAGTACGCCTTGTTCACCAGTGCAGTTCTTTCACCTGCTCAAGTACCTTTGCCACAATTGTCATCAGCAAAGCCTCAGTTCATTCCACCACAATCACTAGATACAGATGATAATCCAGAAGAGGAACAATTGCAAAACAGCCCTCGGTATGCAGACCATGAATGGGATCAGTATGTGGCTTCGACCCCAGATGCTACTCCTCCAGCAGTGGACTCTCCACCAGATGACATAGGTGGTTTTCGCCCCTTCATTGAAAGGGCATCAAAGAGATTTGATTTACCAGTGACAACCAAGGAAGATGATTGTTTTCTATATAATTTCAAGGAACCTGTCAAAGACTGTCAAGTTAGACCCTATTAGATCATATCTGGTAGGAAGGCTTTAAATGATGAGGACATCTGCTTCTACTGTGGTTGGAATTCAGCAATTAGATAAATATAAAGCGACAGACCCCGATGTGTCTACTCGGTCACTCTCAAGCAGATTTTGTTGTTTCACAGGCCGCATAAAGACTGTCTAGAAACTAATCCACACCATGTACTGGTCCTCCAAATAGAGAAGGCAGAAAGCTCAATAACATTGGAAAAAAAAATTCTGCCACTGTTGCCACAATTATAAGAGCCTCAAATGCTCTGGCAATTCTAGCAAGATCTGCCTGTCGGATGTGGTCTCTATCTTCACTACTTACCTGGTGAGTTAAAAAAAAAAAAAAGAGGCAAAGCAATTTGGCAATCATTAATGTGACCATGGATATTTCATCAACAGGATTTAGCCAACTAGTGGGAGCAGCTGTACTGCATTGACAATACTTGGTACGAGCGACCTCTTTTAGACCGGAAGTGCAAAGTAGAATTTTAGATATACATTATGATGATGTATCCCTGTTCAGTAGACATATTGAGGAAGCATTGCAGTCCATCAAATCGGACACAGAAACGGCAAAATCTGCATGTCCCTACAACAAAGCAATCTGCAGTCCTTTCAAGAGTTCAAGGAAGGGGCGTGTATTCCTACAGAGGGGCTTTCAACCACATATGCAAACAATATGGTACATCAAAATTTCAATATAAACAACCTTACCAATAGCAATGTAGAGTCCCACCATCAGTGGCTTATCATAGACTTGCCTATCGTAAAAGGACAGGAAACCAAGGTAGAGACAATGAGAGTTTTAGAAGACAATAAATCACCAGTGAGGGTTTCGAAATTCAAAGGTGTGCTTGTAAGCAGCTGGATCTCTCACCGTTGTTGGACCAGTATTATATCAGACTACTGGGTCTTATACCTGATAAATTACAGTCACACATTAGAATTTGTCACAAAACCACCGCTCAAAGTAAAACATCGGCATTTGTCACAAAAAGTTAGACACCATGCTAAAAAAGGGAGCAATAGAACTGGTTACCAAAGCGCAGCAGAATTTGTGATTTTATTCTCATTATTTCTTCATAAAGAAAAAAAACAAGGGCATAGAAACCAATATTAGATCTTCGGAACCTCAACAAATATTTTAAGAAGCCAACGTTTTTTATGTTAACATTGCAGGAGGTTCTACAACAAAGATTTAATTACATCTCAAGACCTACAGGATGCATACTTTCATAATCCTATCTACCCTACACATTGAAAATTCTGAAGATTCAATTATCCAATCGTCATTATAAATTCATAGTCATCCCTTTCAGCATCAACTCTACTCCCTAAATCTTTAACAAAAGCTGTCCATCTCATGAAAAAACGTTAACCAATATTCCCTCTCCTAGATGATTGGTTAATCAAAGCTCAAACTTCACAAGTAGCTGCAGAAGCTACAGCAGGTTATGTTTCACTCTTCAAGGATCTCTGCCTTACATTAAACAAAGAGAAATTTTCCTAGTATCCTCCGCAAAGAATTCTGTTTTTAGGGGCAGTTCTAGGTACAAAAATAGACAATACTTTCCAGATAGAAGGGAGATTGTCCTGCTTAACAGTTATGCTGAGAGGCCTGGAAAAAAAGAACCAATGTAAGAGTCTTCAAATAATTTTTAAAGATATCATCCTGCATTAATTTGATCCCACACTACAGACTCCACATGAGACCATTTCAAGAAGCATTGGAAAGGCAGTGGTTACAGAAGACAGGTAAGTTCGAAGGCAAGATACTAATAACCCCTCAAATGACGAAAGACTTTGCATGCTGGCTTAAACGCAAAAATGCAACAGTAGTACTGTCTTTTCTGCAGAAGGAGATGTAGCTTGCAGTGGCAGCTGACACATCTTAGAAGGTTGGGACGCACACTTACAAGAATTACAAATCAGTAGAAAGAGAGATCAAGATGTGCATCAATAGCCTGGAATTGCGGGCAATATCATTAGGAATTCAAACACTAAACTTGTCAGTGATTATAAGAACAGACAACACAACAAACATGTATTATGGCAAAAAGGAGGAACAGAATCCCTTACTTTATCCAAAGAAACACAGAAAATATGAATTGGGCGATAGAACATCACATTCAAATTCAAGAACATTGTCTAGGCTTGTCAAACCTCTGGGCAGACATTTTCAGTAGAACAACAAAAGAATGTCACAAATGGGCCCTCAGTCTGTTCCAATTAATGAAAGTATGTTGAATACGGGTCCACCAAAACTAGATCTGTTTGCTACCAACCAGAATAAGAAATGGCAGTTTTACGCCAGCAGACGCCACGTGTCGGGTTCTTGGCGGAATGTCCTTTTGGTAAATTGGTAAGGGACATTTGGGTACACGATTCCACTGATACAGAGAGTACTGTCAAAATTCCAAAGGGAGCCATGTTAAATAGTCCTAGCTCTGCTGTGGCCTAGACCTTATTGGCTCACAGAGTTGCTTTTTGGTCAGAACTGCAACATTTACTATTGGAACCAACACCGACTGTCTCGTCGCAGTGAACACATTCTTCATTCTGATTCTCACTCTCAATTTGTCAGCCTGCCTCCCGAATTCAATAATTTCCATTTATTAGACATTACACAGGAATATAAAGATATACTCTCTAAGGCCAGAGCAGGATCTGAAAATAGAATGTACTCTGCAAAATGGAAATGTTTTTGTAACTGTGTACATAGAAAAAGAGAAAGCTAAATTCAATATATCTGCCTTACCTTAACAAATATATCTTTTACATTTATCAAATTCTGGACTCAGTCACGCTTTGGTTAGGGTTCAACTAGCTGCTATTTCTTGTTTTAAAAGAGCATGTAGCCAACCATCTCTTTGGTCTAACAGACTTTTGAAGAAGTTTCCTAAAGGCTTCTTCAGAATATTTCTCCCAATAAGAAGACATCCTCCTCCTCCATTATAGAGCCTTAGTACGGTACTGGCTCAACTAATGGAGAGATTGTTTGAACACATTCATAAACCAGAGCTAAAATGTATATTTCATGGAAAGTAGTGCTTACACATATATTTCTTAAGCTCCTACTGCAGCCAGAACAATCGGAGAAATCCACACCTTAACGATCAAGGACTCGTTTCTTTAATTTGGGGAGGATAGAGTTATCCTGCATACTAACCCATGCTTCATTCAGAAGGTGCAGTCATATTTTCATAGTTCTAAATACTATTTTCCGTATCCAACTACTGCAGCTTAAAAAGACCTTCACTGTTTAGATATTGGAAGATGTTTAAAATGTTACATTGAAAAAACTTAACAAATTAGAAAATCCTATCCGTTATTCATAGCATATGGTCAGCCTCATAAAGGTCAACTGCTATCAATGCAAGTTGTATAGCTCGCTGTGTGTCTTTGGCAATAGTTTTCTGCCATAAAGAAGCAGGTCACTCATTACAAGGAACTGATATGCCTCATTATACAAGAAGTGTACGTACATCTACAGAACTCTTTGGCAGTGCGTCCATTTTTGACATAGAAAAACAGGTGTACATTTAAATAACACTACTGCCTAGACTCCGCTTCATGGAAAGATGCGGCAGTAGGTCAAGTGGTCCGGTGTCATTTATTCCAATAAGGTAAGACAATATAGCCTTTGTTTCCCTCCCACCACTTGTAATGCTTATAAGCTGTTTACTGCTTGCTATTCTGATTCAACCATGTGGATCTATGGAAGATCCAATACTGCAGTAGAAAAAAGTTTTAACTGAAGTTCTCCATTATTGGTATCCTTTATAGATTCACACGCGACCCACCCTTCTGCCCAACTCAAACAAAAAAAGAAAGGAGGAGAGATAACTACTTTACTCATGTTCTTTGAAATCTGCACTTGCGATCTTGAATGAGGAGAGGTGAATGGATTGGCTGATTCGGGTGTTTTATGAAGAGGTGGATAGAGTACTGTTGGGACGATGTTAAAGCTATTATGTGTATGTTTAACAGTACTGATTCAAGCATGTGAATTTATGAATGATACAAATACTGGAGAACTTCACTTACATGTAGGTAACTTTTTCTTGCCGTGGTGTCCTACCTTGATAAAGTATGAACCTGTATCATTCATCTCGGGAGTTGTGGCATCCTACGAGAATGTAGCTGAAAAGCCATGCCTGTTCCCCTTGTACTTTGATCAACCAATTGGGTTGCACAGATGACCTTATCAACTACTTCACATGCAGCCCAAATAGCTAAAGAGGAAGCTTTCACCAAGGTGCACTTGCCATTGTATTATACAAGTGTAACTGATGTTATTGGCACATGCTGTTATATAGGGAATTTATAGAGTGCATCCTTGATTAACCCCTTGTATGCTCATGACGGAACCACTCCATCATGAGCCACGGGCGCCGTGTGCTCATGACGGAGTGGTTCCGTCATGCTGTGGCTGTTGGCGGCTGCTCCGCCCACGCGGCGCTGTTTCTCCGCCTGTGCGGGCGATCAGCGCAAGTGGGTGGAGTCATGACGGAACCACGCTGTCATGAGCACAGCTCGCCCGTGACTCATGACGGTGTGGTTCCGTCATGAGCATGGCGGTGCCGCGCTCACCCCAAACCCCCCCAGCGCTGCGGCGGAATTCGCACCGCAGAGAAGGGGTTAAAAGGTGTCCTTGTACAAATTCACAAAGCAGCAAACCTAATGTAAATAGGAAATTAGAAGACTTCAAGCTAAAAACAGCCCAGTCTTCCAAGACTTTGCCAAAAAGCATCAGATGTTCAATTCTCTGAACGTGCTGCGCTAGGGAGTTTTAATATTTGGCCACAAGAACTGAGAAGGCTTGGCACCTGATGTGTTGTGGGTAAAGCTAGGAACAGTGATTAGATGAAGAGGATCTCAGGGCGAGGACAGGCAGATGTTGAACAGATTTTTGTTTATGCTAGAGCTAGTGCGGAATGTAACTAGGTCACATGGATTTGAAAATAATTAATTTTGCAACTCTGAGTCAGGGAAGAGAATTCAAGTAGGGGAGATGGAAGATTAAAGATAAGGCTGTATTCTAAATGCCGGAGGAGCTGCACATGATAAGCAGGAGAAGCAAGATATATGGAGTAGCAATAATAAATCCAGCTGCTTGAACTACCACGCAACAAGAATCTGAAGAATTTTACAAAGTAATTTTAGGTGAAAGAAAACAGATGAAGACATCTTGTTGACTTGTAGGAAAAGAAAGATTCTGATTGACATATAACTTAGGGCAGACTCGGTGCTATGGGAAGTACAAGAACCCCATAAAGCTACATCAGCAATTTGATTAACCTCCTAGATGGAGAATAGCAGTCTATTGATCACTTTGTCTAATATTTTAATGGGGAAAAGATGCAGGGAGTTAGTTTGAGTCTATTACCAGGAGTGAGCTGAGCATAAGATGAGGTAGATTTATTGTAGATGAACTGTAGAGCAGGTCAATGGAAGATTACCCTGGAAGAAGGAAACTAGGGGTCAAGTAGTGAGTCTGACTGGACGAAGGACACGAGTCAATTAATGGAATGGAGATAGAGGAGAGAAATGGTGTAAAATGTGAGGAAACATTCGATCCATGGATGTAAGACCAGCAGGTATTGATGTCTAGTCAAGAAAGGGAAAGAGAAACAATTTGCAAATGGTGTTACATTTTCTGCAAAGAAGTCAGTTCATCACAAAGATTAGGATGGCTTAAAGGAGGAAGCACAACCAACTGGGGAGGCTATAGAGTGTATAATTTTAAATAGCAGAGTATTGGAATTTTGTGAAATGGCTATGCAAGGGGTGAAATAATTTGCCTGGGTGGTGAAGATTTGAAGCATATCGAACTGAAGACAAAATCTGAGAACTTCTTTGCTTAAGGCAGAATATTCATTGCACCAGCAATGTTCATGTTGTTTACAATGCAATTTAACCTATCTTAGCTATTGCTTATAAAATGGAGCGAAAAGGTGGACCTACTTATGTCTGCCTGTGGAGGTAGGGCTCTCGGTATAAAGGAGAATTGATCCACTGATTATATTTGGCAGGGGCACTATCTAGAGGGGATCTAGGAGGCAAGCATGAAGCAGACAGGATGGCAGAAAATGTAGCTGGTGAGAATTTGGACCATGGATGATTACGCTAACTGGGCGAGAAGCAGAGAGCAACCTGATACTAGAGGAAGAGATTCCCAAGAGAAAAGGTATGATCGGTACAGGCCAGAGAAACACGGATGCCACTGATAATGAGATCAGAAGGGGAAAAATAGGTCTGGGCAGTGGCAAGCTTGATGTTCAGGGCTATTCACTGTTTGAGTCAATTTGAGCCCTAGAAGAGGGCTAATAAGAAGAGATGGTCCAGGTTAAATTGGTATTCTACCCACATATTAAAGTCTCCAAGACTAATACAGCAAGAGTGGCTTAAAACAAAGGAAGTCTGTGATGAGACTACTGTAGTGAGGAGGTTGGGGTAAGAGATTACCAAACATTTTGATCACCTGGGAGATAGCAATGGAGAAACCAAAAACCTCCAAATGAGGAAAAGGATTGAAGGTCAAAGGAGACACTTTAAAACCTTAAAGATTATAGCAGAATCTCCGCCTTTTTTTCTGGGGGTGAGGACTAGCAGGTAAATGCCAAGTCCAAGAGGGAGGCCTCAGTAGTCCAGGCTTCCATAGAGAATAAGATATCAATTTTGGCATCTAGAAGATCTTGAGCTTCAAGAGAATGTTTAACAAGGGAGAGCTCATTGAGAAGAAAATATAGGATGGTAGCAGTCTTGGGAAAAGCCGCAGTGCAAGCAGGTGTGCTATAGCTTTTTTGTTGACGGTGACGAGACATGTTAGATGCAGAAGGGTATTGTATAAATTGGTGTTATGTGACCAGAACATACTCTGGTGCTGAGGTTCTTACAAAAAGAAAGGCGATCTGTAGATGGACTGGTGCAGACAGTCTAGGCAATGTGATGCTTGTGAACCTAGCGAAGAGAACACCAATAAGCAGGAGAAAAACAAAAACTAACAGGAGCACTAACAATCCTGGTGTCGACAGCTAGCTACTTAGATATTGCACCAACTGATAAGAAAAAGCTGAAAATTCAAAGAAATGTGAAAGAAACACCAATAAAATTAATAAAAATGGTCCAGATAACACACCATATGAGGAAACTAGAGTATCCGTAAACATGGTGGGAAGCACTGTCAAGTAATATGTTAAGTGCTTGTTGCTCTCTGGCTGCAGTCGCCCTGAATCAAGTGAGTCTGTGTACACAGCAGCTTTAAATAAATTGCTGCCTATTTTCAACTTCGATGTGTGGTCTTCAAGCCAGTTAAGATGCTGAAACCCCTTTCCTCTCCTCATCAGATGAGACTTGTTGCTTTTCTGTTAAGTAAGAGCAATCTCCAGTGTTACATAGGGTTATATGACAGAATATAGTTTGGGATACAAAAATATTGCTAGCTATATTAATGCCGTACAATACAGAAATCACAGCAATATCGACTACAACAATATTGTAAACAAATTAGGAAAACATAATATCGATAAGAAAATAAAGCAAGTGGAACACCACCTAAACAAAGAAAAATATCCTCAACCATATTTGTTAAATCTATATAGATATATTTATACATACATACTTCAACAAACCGAAAAAATGTTAATAAGCGTCCATCAGAAATGGAAAAAATACAAATGAAAAAAACTGGATTAACTAAGCATTTAGCCATAGAAATTCAAACGAAAACAGTTAGCAAATAGTAACAATTAAAAAATATGGCAAATAGAGAAAGAAAATATGAAACTAACAGCTGCACTTACAGCCACTACAGCACACAAATGTCACTCTGCCCAACCAAGAATTGACAAAGAAAGGTACCAAACTAAACTGAATAGTTTACTATAAGTACTTAGGAATGAATATGCCCAAAATGCAAACACCAAGACTGAATAATTCCAAAGCAGATGAAAAGAAACGAACAAAAACAAAAGAATTGCAAGATCATTCCAACATCAAAAACATTAACAATATATATATATATATATATATATATATTTATTTAAAACATAAAAAGGATTTAACAATAAATTGGAACACTAAACTTAACATATTATCTTCTACAGCTCAACTGAATAAAAGAAAAACAAACAAATGAAACATTGATGGCATTACAACAAACGGGGACAGTCAGAGGACATTATGGGACCTGCTGACAGTCAAGGGACACTATCCATGAGGAACTTGTAATGTCTGCCCACTCACAGCACATACCAAAACACTCCAATTGAAGAACCAAGAGTGGACACAAAAGAGAGACACCAATTGTAATACAAAAAATTGTGTGTACATGATAATGTCCTTGTAACCTACTATACATAGGGATGACCTCTAGAACTGTAAGAACAAGCTTGAATCAGCACAGGAGCAACATCAGGTGCGGTAGGAATGCCACCAAAATGAGCAGGCACTACATCGAAAAGGGACATACACCAGATCAAGTCAATTAGACCATCATTGAGTCCAATCCCTTTTGGACAACAAAAACCCTTTTCCAAAAAAGCAAAGATGGGCCCATCGCCTCCAAATGAACGCCCAGGGTCTTAACGATGAAATACCTTGGATTGAGGTATTATAAAAACCAAACTCTTGACATCGACCTCACCAGTGCGACATTCATAAACACTATAGTGATGACTATTTTGGCACACCTCTCAACTCTTAAGAACACTGAAAATATCGAAGGTGCACCACCCACCGCAAAATGATGCACCAACTGTAAAAACTGACAAAGAGGACACTGATGTGCTGCAAATAACACCAATAAATGAGGTAACCTTTTATTGTTATTCATTAGTCCATCAGGGACACTTTAGTTACCAACATCTATCGAAAGAACCCAATCCAAGATGGTGACCGTGACATTTCCCGTACGCACCGCACTAAAACAAAATAAAATATACATATAACTTTATGCACAATAACTGCATCGCCTCCTTTTTGAAAAACAAGCAAAGGTGTACCACTAAACACTTTAGACAAGGAAAAAAAGTCTTTGAGTCTGTGTCCAAGACGTATATTCTTCAAAGATTTCTCTCTTTTTATTTAAAGGCAAATTCCTTTAAAAAGATCATAGACATGTATTTTGACAATGATACAGCCGACACGTTTCGTCCTTATACAGGACTTCTTCAGGGCACTAATGGTTGTGGTGGATCAGTCTCTGCTAGCAGCCTAAAGGTGACCGAAACTTCAACTTTAATATGTCCTACAAGTTGGTCTCGGATTTCAAATATGAAATAATCTACAGGTTCTTCAAAGAAAGGAAAATCACCCAGGGATAAAGGTGGGACCCGGTGAATAGTCACGAACAACTGTATGAAAGTATCATAAACAGATATATTTCTGGACCTGAATGGACAGTAGTTAAGTATGAATCAATTTGAAGATTCCTCAAGATAAAGGAAAACGTGTGACGATAGAAGTAAACTAAGTAGTAAACTTCTTAGGCCAGATTGTTACATTAATCACCGTGTAGTCATCCCCATCATATGAGAAACGAGCCAAAAGTTAAACTGATTCAGTAGTATCCCGTAGGCAAACGATCATTGCCGGCAGTCAATATCCGGCTATCCTAGCGTCACTATAAGACTCTCGTCACGGCAGAAAATGCGCATTTTCCGCCGTGGCGAGCGTTGTGAATAAAAATAGCAGGGAAAGGACACCCTATATTCCTATGATACCTCTTTTCAGGTGTAAGTGTGTGATTGCGCCCATGGGAACATCTCATTCGTGTTTCTGTTATTACCCCTTCATAGAGAATAAAGTGCCTCCTCGCCAAATCCCCGCGGTCTCGAGGGGGGATATATTAAAGCCCCTTCGTTCTGGCCGTTACCTGCCCTGCCGCTGGATGGACGCCGGCGCCATGAGCGCCATCACGCACTTGCACCTAAAAAGAGGTATCATAGGAATATAGGGTGCCCTTTCCCTGCTCCTATTTTTATTCACGATTTCACATCACACGGTCCTGAAGAAGCGCACAAGGATCCATTAGGGACCAATTCCTAGCGCGAAACATGTTGACCAACACACTCATTCACAATCACACACGGGCACTGAGAGCAGCAGAGTAATACCCTGACCTCTATGGTATTTGTTATTAGAGGTGCTCCATCTCCCCTGTATAACTTACCTCCCGGACCTACGAATAAAAATTGACCTCAGGGTACCGGTGGGGTAATTTTAACACACTTGCACTAACCCTTTTAGGCCCACACACCCGCATGCACAACTGCGGCGTCTCCTAAAAAGATCTCTGACAAAGAGCCCTCTCGCGGGGCCTGTGGAGGACAGCAGCGCCACTCCCACGAGGAGCAACCCCAGATGATGAAGCATGACACTCGCAAGAGTGTGTGAGGCACTAATTTCTAAAGCCGAAATTCCCCCACCTTCCTCAACTGGGAACCACATATAGAGACTACCTTCCTTTCTATTTTCTACTGTCTCTCATACGTAACCAAGTTGGTTATGGTTCTTTGTTTTAGGAACAGTTACCAATCAGTGATTACATGTTAGTTCTTGGGAGCAATGGTACTGGACCTAGTTTTTCTAATACCCTAAAAGTACAACTATGCACATCCATACATAGGTGCTACTATAATTACAATCAAGCAATTTAGACACACCTCCAAAAACCTACTCCAGTATAACTTCGGGGTGGGCCAAATATTCCATTCCGCCAGTCGAATTGGGGAAATTTTGGCGACTCAGTAACTCGGAGTTTCGGCTAACTTCCGCCACCCGCGGCTGAATTCTTTTTCGTGTGTGACTATAGAACAGTAAGTTAGGAAGTGTGATTTAGTGCCCACCACTAGTATAGATTACTGAAATTTGTTAAAAGGCCACTATAAGAAGTACCCATTCAGCTGATGTTAGAAGAGCTCATATCCATAATTCTCTCTCAAAATATTCCGACTTCTACAAATTACCTCACAAATGTGTATGACAAGGTAACTATGAACACTGTATATTAACTCACTCTCATATTACCTAAATCCATGAAGGATATACCCATCACGTACTGGTACACAAGAGAGCTGAATTTATTCAGTTGTATATAGAGGATCATGGTCTAAAGGCATTGGAGGGCTACACAGACTAAGAGAAGAAAATGTTACGAAATATGTCAGCTTAAGCAAAATGGTGAGAAAAGTGTATGTGTAAATGAAGACTAACATAGCCACGAAAGCAAGAAAGTGGTGTATGTCATTAGACCAGGAGGCAAATACACGGCATTGCTTTCAGTTGCAAAACACTAAAAATGTGCACATTAGAATAGGCCAGGCAAGTAGGCATGTGCGATGCAGACCTAAGAACATAATTGTGAGGTGTGGTGCAGGGTACGCAACAAAGGGAGCAAGAGAAACAGATTAGTGAAGAGACAAAAAGTAGAGGAGGGACGGATGTAGGTACAAGAGGGTCATCTAAAATATGGCTTGAGAAGGAAAACAATTATGAAGGGAGTTAACAGCTGATTATGACTAGGAAATTACTAAAAGTATCTCTGAAAGAGACGGTTCAAATTCTAATCACATTTGCAGTGAAAGATTGTGCCATCATTCATTCCAGTTGGAAAGGTGAGGTTTTAAAAGTAGTGTTATTGCCTGTGCAAGTACCTGGACCCACCAAACATTTTCAGTGTCACTGCGAGGTAAGAAGGGCTGGTGGAATTTACAACCTTGTTGGTACTGCATACCACCATGTGCGAAGCCCTAGCTTCTATGGATAACCGGTTTAAGGTTAATAGCACTGGTGTGAGGTGATCAATGAAATCTCTTAGTTCCACAGACCAAAGATGGTGCTGCATGTAGCACATCCTTCAGGGGCTGAGATATATTTTAGGAATTCGTGGCGAGAGAGTTGGAATAATACTCAACGGCATGGGAAATTGGACAAGAGTCAAGAGGTAAAGGTCAAGGATGAACTGACAAATTCCACAAAGAAGAGACTGTTGGAAACGCAATCTTAACAGTGGCAATCATTTGCATGTGTAGATTGTCTGTTGCCAAGAATGACTCTTACAGATGTGACATTATCAGTGATATCTGCTTGTAGTGAAGGACCCCACACACATCAATCTAGAATTGGATAGGTAAGGTTGAGTGCATAAATGTAGAAATTTGTTTGTTGCACAGCAATGTTTTATATGGTAAGAAGTCATCCAGTGCTGATCTGCATTCAATGTTTGGACAAGAAGTACAATATCATTCAGGGAAGAGATCTTGAGATTGACGTGTGTATCAACAGCATATTTATTATATTAGATCTCTACTTTCTTGACAAGGACTCCAAATGGTGAAATACAAAGGTTAAAAAGAGTAGGAGCCAGAATAAAACCTTGTGGGGCACCCTTTTTTAGCAAAACCAGGATACAGAATTATCAATGTTGATCTGCTGTTACTGTCAATCCACATGTTCAATGTATATCTTGATGAGCATTACATGTTTCACTGTATTGACTTCAGTGGCAAATTCCAGAAGCATGAATAGGCAGCAAGTGCCAAAGTTAAGGATTGCAAGCAAATTATTAATAAACTAGAGCAAGGCTATTTCTGTGATGCCCCGCTTGAAGTTCAATTGCTACTTATCAAAAACATTGTTGTCAGAGATGTGCTGATTGAGTTGCGCTGTGAGACTAATTTGTCACCTTGCAAAAAAGGGGATTTGAGACGGGATGTAAATGATTGCGCTCTGCGGTGTTCTCTGTGGGTGTCTTCAGAAGAGGTGTGATTTGCCTGATTTTAATGCAGTCTGAGAAAGTTGCTTGTCAAAGAGAAAGATTTACTAACTGTTCAGTGAAACAACAGCCTGTTTGCCAGTTTCTTGGAAATGTGCCCCAGAATCGGGTAGGATAAGTGGTTGGAGAGTTTAATTTTGGTAATGATTTTTAGGACCTCACATTTCAGACTTGATCAAAGAAGGCAATTTGCCTTTAATTTACTATAGCGAAACAGGCATTTCTGTGAGATTGAGAGCAATCATTCAATAGATTAAATGTAACAATCTCTTCACTTTTATCAGGGGGGTTGTCAAATCTAAGGGAGCCGGTATGCTTGCCATGTTGATCACTTCAAATTCTTGTTTTGGGAAAGTAGTGGAAGAATTGATGAGATGTTATATGGGATGTGTGTCATAAAAAATATTTTCTTATTCAGAGGTCTAGCTGTCCTGAAGGGATCCAAGCTGGAGGGAGAAGGTGATTACCTCCATTTGTTTATCAGTACCCTTAGAGATTTCCTATCCATGAACCACAAAGCAACTAGATAAGATCTGAAGAAGAGCAAAATCTACTCAATCAATTTACAGACCTCAAAGAAGAAATAATGAGAAGTCATAAAGCTGTCAAAATGTCTACCAAATGCAACTTTGTCCAAAATAAAATTAAAGAACCAGCAAACCAATTTACAGCTCTTTTTCACACTATAAAACACTCTGAACTATACCTCACATTTAAAGAGTCCAAGCCAATTGAGAAAATTAATGTATTCCACATAATACAATCCCAAGAAGGGACGTGGTCAAATGGTAATCATTTGAAAAACTACATATTGAATCCATTTCACAGATTAATCTTTAACACAAAGCAATTTTCATAGGTTAACCCTAATCCTGCCCCTTTTCAATGGAAAAGCATGCAAGATATTGCAATATTCTACTCAAAATTGCCAGTGTCTCTCTGGAAGAAGGCATTTTCCTAACAACCCTGAAACTGTCCATATTGCAACAGTTCTCAAGAAGCATAACGTGGACCCATATGATTTCCAGAATCTTAGACTGGTATTGACATTCCTATGCCAAATAATCAAAACTGCTGTAGCATCACAACTCCTTAAACATATAGCAAGTAACAACCTATTAATCTCATTTGCATCTGTTTTATCTGCCTTTCACTCCAAGTTAGTACAAGATACCATCATTATTTAGGTACTTTCTAATGCCTTAATTGTGTTTAAACACTGCAGGGACATCTAAATGTACCATTAGATTGTTCATATCTAATGGTACATTTAGATCTCTCAGCAGTGTTTGATACCTAAGACCATCAATTACTCTTCGGATCCCAAGAATGGGAACATAAGGATCAGTCTTGTGCTGGTTTGAATAACTCCTCTTTTCAAGATCTGTTTGTCACACTCCACTCTTTCCATTCAGTCACACATTCACTAAAACACAGTGAACTGTAAGGTTCCTGTCAACATCACCAACAATCCAATGCAAATCATCCATAACTGTTGCAGAACCGACCATTTTGCCATCACTATCTCCTTCCTCAGCAATGTACCAATAAGCCACAGTCAACCCAACTTCATTTGACCTTATGATACTGAAGCCCCTTTATGTACCATGCAGACAGCTCCTCACATCAGCCAAAGCCATAAAACGCTACCAACACCATCAATGAAGCCACCAATAGAAGCAGAACATTTTAAAAGAAAATCAAGCATTGCATTAAACCACGGCCAGACTCACCTATTCCCAGCTCCACAGAAAAGTGCAATATCATCAACCTCTTTTTTTCAGCAAAAAATACAGATGATCCGACAGCACATTGATAAAACTAAGCCTGCTTCATCTCTTACACCCACCCCTTCTTGTAGAATCATACAGTGGTCAGCCTTCAAAGCCCTATCTTTCTCAGATCTTGCTGACATGCTCAACTCCCTCAAAGCCACTAATGAAGATGTTGTCTAACCAGCATCCTCCATCAAAGTTTACTCTGGGGACACTCTCTGACCCCTATTCACCATTATCAATGCCTCTTTCACTTATGGCATCTTCCCAGAAGGCAGGGAAGATCCTCCCACCCCTACAGAAACCTACATTTTACCCTGATGACCACACCGTGAACTGGCTCACACTCCCCTACCATTCATCAGCAAGATCATTGAAAAAACAGTCTATGTTCAACTCTAAGAGCACATCATTGCTGACCATCTCCTGCACGACTACCTGTCTGGCTTCAGATTATGCTGCTGCACATAGACCGTGATCTTATACATCGTAGATGATGCCTTCCTGACCACAGATGAAGATGCATCCTATTCATTGATATTGCTGGACCTCTCAGTTACCTTTGACACATTTGACCATCCCACCCTCACACGCACCCTGGAATCTCGAATGGGATTCACTAGCAATCATTCTCCTCCTACCTTACCAACCACACCAGTTTGTTCACGTTGGCACTTACAGGTCCTAAAAGATCCTTTTCACCTGTGGAAACTTTCAGGTTTCCGTACTGTCTCCTGTCATATTCAACCTATACATGGAGCTGCTTGGTGCTCTGCTCACAGATAATAGCATCAAGGTCCAGCAATTTGCCAAAGATAACCACCTCTACTTAAAAATCTGTCCTGCTTCAATCATTCAACATCTCTAAAACACAGCCTGCACATCACCCAAACTGGAATGTCCAGCGCCTATCTGAAGTTTAACCCAACCAAAAGAGAATTCCTGATATTTTCTACGGATAGAAAACAGTGCAAACCCGTCTCAATGACATGAACCTTGACTGCTACAAACCCCAACTTTAACAGAATGCCAGTTTACTTGGATTCACCTTGGACACCAATCTCACACTCAAGGAACACAGGACTAAAAAAACAAAGATGCCATGGTACCAGACCAGCTGTCTCTTGAAAAGAAAGTGAGGGTTTCTTCCAGAAAGTGACTTCAGAATCTCTCCTCATGCCCTTGAATTCTCCACATATACACATTTCTCCATGTATTAATCACTCGTACACATTCATTTAGTAACCATCTTCCAGAAAGCACCTTCAGAACTGCTGTTGAAGCCCTTGTACACTTTTATCTGGATGGTGGTAGTGTATTGGTCCATGACCTCCCAGTCTTCACACTGGCACTCTGCAAAGGCATCATGCATGTCAGGGCACGCCTCAATCAGGGGCACGAGCTCACCATCTTTGGTGGTTGTCTGCACCCCCGCAGTTAGGGCATCATCAGACTACAAACTAAGAAGCGTAAAAAAGAAAAATCAAGGCCACAGCCCTCTTCCGTATATGCACCAAGGATCTCGAACAACCTCCCCATCCATCAGGACCGACCCAACTCTGCTCCAGTTTAGGAAAGAGTTGAAGACTCGCCTATTTAAAGAATGCTACATCACAATATGTTAGCTGTTCACAAGCAGCTACCTCTCCTATCGCTTGTTGACTTTATGCTTGTCTTTGACCCTTTACGGCACTCCGATGGCTTTTGGCTAGGCTAGGTTGACACTACAAATAACATACAGATGCATTCAATGCTTTCATCCTGCTTGTTCAAATTATATATGGACCCTGGTGGCCGAACCCCCGCTCCCTCCTCAGTGCCTTGAGACCCTAACAGGTGACTAGCCGCGCCCTATAAGAACCTTGGTTGATTGATTGATTCTTCATGAAAACTGTATCTCCATTAAATATATTGATGACACTGCTTTACCTCCGAGTATCCAACCTCTACAACATAATAACCCTGAAGTGTTTCCTGCACAATGTAGCAAACCGGATGCAATCACGGTCTCTGAAACTGAACCCATTAAATACAATAATTTCTACTCCTATTCTCTTTGGACTGCCTTTCAGCAGAGCAATCACTGGAATTCAATGTCAGCCAAAACCTCACCCTAAATGACCACATTACCAATGATGAAGTCAGCACCCTACCAACACCATTTGCTATGAAGTTCAAAACCATAATCCCACATGCAGATTTCTGAACCGCAATTCAGGCACTTGTTCTAACTCATCTAGAGGGAGGTTCTGCTGTCTGGACAGGCATTACACAATCTACTTCAGCACCTCTGTGAGCCACAATATTTGCGGACACCCGGCTAGTTACAGGCGCTCATGTCTCCCCACCCTAAAATATCTTCATTGGCTCCCACTTGAAGCAAGAATTTATTTCAAGATAACATGCATTACAAATAAAACAATTCGCGCTGCCTTGCCTCTAAATTTAAACAAACTTCAATTCATGGGTAGACAACGAAAGAGCTGTGACAGAGATCACCTTATTCTAGAAATTTCCAAAACCAAAACAATTACAGAAAGAGCAAAACAGGGATTTTCCTGTCTAGCTCACAGAGTATGACACTCCAGTCACCTCAAAATCTGGAAGAAAGGTCTTAAAAGCATTCCCATTAGAAGTTTACCTCCATCACTAACCTGCTCTTTTCATAATGGTCATCAATCACTTGTTAAAGTGCTATCCTGCCTTGTGACTAAGTCCACACTATAGAAATATATTAAATAGTTGAGAATGGTGGCCAATGCCTTGCCAGTACAAGTAACACTCCAAAGTATCTTTCTATGTATGATTTGATTTTTCCTAAAACAAATTCTTGAAATCCCCTTGTTTTTGTGCATTTGTGTTCTAAACATGGTATAAATGTAGTGCCGATTCTATAGAAATATTCAAGACCATTCTACCAAATTCGGTTAACTTGGCTGTAATGGGTAAGACATAAGGCTACTGTCCTTCAAAACGTCCTAGAAATAATTTGGAGGTCTTGTTAAATGATGGACTCCCACCTAAAGTGAGATGTTGGGAAGCAGAGACCTCAGGCCGCAACCACTGCAGTCTATCCAGATTTGCACTTGTGGTTTTAATAGTACAGGAGCTGAGAAGGTACAACTCTGGTAGGAAGAATCTCTCATTTCTAAGAGCTTTTTTTCATTTAACGCCCATAATACAAGTTGGTTTTTCACAAATGTTTGGAAGAACAGAATTGCACTAATGTAATGATTCTGTTTGTATATGAGACAGAAAATCACTACTGATCTGTTTTTTTAAGGCATTAAAACAATGTTACATATTTCAAGAGCATTTGTTTACTCGCAGTGCAATATATTCTGAATTTGGTTTCCATAAATGAAAGATGCATCATTTCCAAGCAGAAAACTCTTGGACTGCTTTTAAGATTTTGCCTACACAGCGCATGTGGTGCGCTGCAAGCATGTTATTTACAATTCAGTAGGCTTACAACCCGCCCACAGTATATCATTAGTTGTTTTCGATGTCACCCTTCTTTGCAATCTTTCGATTGCTTAGCTCCCGTAGGCTCCCCTTCCTTTCTTATGTTCTTTCTTATGTTAGCTCCTCCCTGGTGCATGGAACAAGTAGATGTGTTCATCCTCGTCTTTGTTCTTCCTAGTCTTTTTGCAACACACTATTGTTTTTATTATATAAACGTTTCATGTGTGCTTTCCTATTTTTAACACAGGCATACAGCTTATTTATGTTGCTTTCACCCTATTTGTTGTCTCTATTGACGCTTTAGTAACTTACACCCACAAATGTACTATGCTACGCTACTCAACTCTATGCCACTCCACTCTGCTCTATGCCACTCTACTCCACACCACTCTATGCTACTCCACTCTACGCCACTCGCACTCCACACAATGACACTCTACACTATGCCACTCCACACCACTTCTCTCTATGCCACTTCACTCAACGCCACTCTACGCCACTCCATGCCAGTCTATTCCATACCACCCCACTCTTTGCTATTCTACTATACACTACTCTATTGTTTACAATTCAGTGGGCTTACAACCCACCCACAGCATACCATTGGTTGTTTTCATTGTCACTCTTGTGCAATATTTAGATTGCTTAGCACCTGTTGGTTTCCCTTCCAATTTTTGTGTTAAGCACCCCTCTGGAGAATTGCCCAGGTAAATATTTTCTTCCATAAGTTTTTCGGTATTATTCCTGGGTGTGCAATGTGGTTTCCTACTTTTAACACAGGGATGCAGCTTCTTATTTATGTTGCTTTCACCTCATCTGCCGTCTCTATCGATGCTTCAGTTACTTAGACCCACAACTATACTACTCTACGCCACTGCACTCCACTCTACACCACTCTATACCCCTCAACTGTACACCACTCCACTGTCCGCCTCTCCACTCTACTCTACATCACTCTAAGCCACTCTACTCAGCACCACACCATTCTACACCACTGCACTCCAATCAATGCCACTGTACACCATGCCACTCTATTTCACTCTATTCTACACCACTCCATGCCACGTTACTACTCTATGCCACTGTACTCCACGCCACTCTACTCCACCCTAGTCTATGCCACTCTACTCTATGCCACTCTGTTCTATGCCACTTTGGTCTATGCCACTCCACTCCTCACCACTCTTCTGTATGCCACTTCACTCCAGTCTATGCCACTACATTCTGTGCACCTCTACTCTATGCTACTCCACACAATTCCACTCTACACCACTCTATGCCACTCTACACCACTCCACTCTGCACCCCTCTACTCTACTCCACACCCCTCTACTCCACGCCACTCCAGTCTACTCCACCCCACTCTGTCACTCTACTCTATCCCATTTTACTCTATGCCAATCCACTCTATAGCAATCTAATCTATGCCACTCTGTGCCACTTCACTCCAGTGTACGCCACTCTACACAACTTTTCTTTGACATTTCACAGCACTTTACGCCACTCCACTCTACACCTTCTACCCTATGCCACTCTACACCGTCACTCCACTCCACGTCACTCTACTGTACACTACTCCATTTCCCTCTATGCCACTCCATTCCACACTACGCCACTCTACTCTGTCACTCCACTCTACTCTACTCCACTGCAGTCTATGCTACTATATTCTATGCCGTTCTACTGTAAGGCACTCCACTAACTTTTAGGCCTGAAGAATGGCAGCCACACTGCTGTACAAAATGGCTAAAAGACATTGGCCAAGCCAATAACTCTCACAAAGGCGATACCTATTTGCTTTGGCAGTGCTTGTTTAGGGTGAAACTGAGAGGCAGACATACCTAAAACAGAAGCCTTGCTGTTCCTTTGCTGCCATGGAGTCGCATAACAGGTCGCAAATGAAAGGGTTTTTTAAAGTTTCATTTGAATCACTGAGGTGTGTGTGAAAGTGTACGTTATGCCCTCTGATGTTTACAGTTAAAGGATAGTGTGGTGTTCCTCTCCACTGCAGATTTTTATGTCTGTGTGTATGTTACAACAGAAGCCGGAATCCATTGAAGACATGTTTGATGTGGTTAGTTGTTAAAAGGAACACAGGTGTCATGGAGATCAGGGGAAGGTTTCGAAACCACAAACACGAGGGGTTCTGTATGGTGTTGTGGCTCACTGCCTTCACCGGAGACAAGACTCAAGTTTGTTTCGCGTCATCCCTAGTCCAAACTATTTTTATAAAGAGGACCATTCATTATAGTGATATGTCAGCCTAGAAGCAGACAGATGTTGATTATTGCTTGTGTTGGCTATGGGGGTCCTTTGGTTAAAAGCTGAAACATACTTCCTAGGTCGTGCCTTAAAATCTGTTCTCTAGATCTCTTCACTGTATTTCTAAAACTAAAATATAAGGGACTTCACTTAAAGTTCAAGTTAAGGTTAAATGTATTTGTGGTTGAGAATTTTCTTTAATTAGGGGTCAGCACAAGATCTTTAGGACTGTGGTAACATTGGTGTTCTATTTCAATATGTTATGTATTCCTTTACATATGTAAATAGAGTATTACTTTTATCACTTTATCTTATATTTGAGCCATTCCACACCACCCTCATTCAGCTAGTTTGCTTCAATCCAGCGGGTAGAATGTTGGTGATGAGGATTCTAAGACAGATGGAGAGAAATGGGATTGATGGATGTCAGGGGAAGGGAGGAGCTGGTTGTAACTTTCTAAGAAAACTACCACCTTTCTCCTTGGTTCTGTTTTCCTTAAAATAGGGCCAATGCGTCATGCCCTAGGAACTGTTTCTAGATACGAGCCAGCGTAAGGTGAGCACCTCACTTACCCCATGTCATTGCTGGCACTGTATCCAGTCCTGGCTTTTTCACCTACAAATTATTCCTATCAGGTGTGTTTCTCTAATGAGCTCAAAGCAAGCACACCAAGACTACAGCTTCCAAAAAGCATTGGCTTTGTCACAAGAAAACCCAGAACTGTAAACCGTTTCCATGGAAAACAGGAAGGAGGGTGTCACCCTTGCGCAGCTGCGACTCGCCAGGAGGGAAGACTGTCAGCTGTAGGCATGGAAACAAGCATTGGCATAGCCAATAGGTCTCGCTTTTGGGACCTTATAAGTATGTAGTTATGCTGCACAATATCCTTGGTGCAACAACATCAACTGTTACATGGGTAAAACACTTATAAGGTCCCAATGGCGAGACCTATTGGCTATGCCAATGCTTGAACGCAAAGAAGCCAATGGCTCTTTTGTCTGTAACCTTTAGTGGGATCATACCAGTGTTTACGAAAGGTGAGCGGTAGCTCTGCTGTCAGAAACAGGCGGGAGGTAGGTTTGCTATCTGTGATGAGTGTGATATCAGCCAGCAGAGCAAGACATCGATCGGCCAATGCGGAGGTGTTTTGGGCAAGTGAGGGGCAGCCCCGCTGAGTGCTGCAAGTGAGGAGTACCTCTGTCTCTCACAACACGTGAGAGCTAGTTGTGCGGTCTGCACAGAAGAATAAGTCAGGTGAGCAAGAGACCGCGTTGCTCTTGGTGGCAGGTAAAAATGTGGGCTATTGCTCCTGTCTCCGACAAGTGCCAGTCTGTTCCTAAACCGGTGCTTGTCTGAACTCAGATCTCTGCTCAGAAGGACTGCAGGAACAGGCTGCCTGCCACAGCTGATCCCTTTCACTAATTAAGATATTTAGCTGCAGGTAAAGGCAGGCCTCCTCGCCCTCTTGCTGTTGGATACATTTTTGTGGAGAAGAAATGGAAAGCTGGAGAGAGTGTGGCGTAGGGGTTTGAACAGTCGTACTTGAAGCTGGAAAACCGAGAGGCTCAACATCCTGTGATTCTGGGCAAATCACTTAATTGCTCGTGCCCGCCCCTCCCAAAAACAAGTGGAGAGGACTTCTCTGAAAGGCATCTCTGTGCTTCCTTCTGCTCCTGAGCATGTCAAGGGAGCACCAAATACAGGAGACAGAATGGGGCAAGGGGTAGAGTGGAACTACTAAGAGGGGTAATTAACAAAAGGAAGTAAGAGAGGTGGGAGACAGATGAAAAAAGAGACAGGTGAGAAAGCCAGGTGAGAGAGAGAAATATGTAGGTGATATTAAAAGGAAATCAGTGATATAGCGAAGGAGACAGGAAGGGTAAGAGATAGCAACTGTTGAGAAAGAGGCGAAAGGTAATAAAACAAACAGACAGTTAAGAAACTGCTGCAGGGAGGGTGGCAGGAGATCAAATGTAATATGACATCACTTCCTGTGATGTTATTGATGTGAAATAACCTGTGATGTCACTTCCGCCTCCCCTCAGATTTTGGTTAACCTATGCTCTAAGTATTGGAATTGTACACAATAGGTCTTCAGACAAGATATAAAATAGGTACAAGTGTGTCATGCATGTACCTAGAGATGTATTTTACGTGTAGAAAGGTGCTTATCCTCTTTCACATGAGCAGGCTGAAAGTCTGCATTTTGAAGGTTGTATCAAAACAGCAAATATTCACAATGTCAATGCGTTAGGGGCCAAACGCCTTATTAGCAGCCCTTATGAGGGGTCGCCCCTCTTGGACTCATCTTCACTCTCCAACCAGTGAAATGCCTCCCATAGACTTCAACAAGATTGCCTGCTCGTAAAACGTTCTCATGCTCCACAACATTCTTCCCATCCATTGATGTCCATGGAATCGCCATCCAAAACCGCTTGGTCTCACCCTCCCGGACATAAAGACTTAAGCATCACATAACTGCTGCTGGATATGAGGGACATAGTGCGACGGGTTCTTAGTTCCTAAAGGTATTTGTGCCTGAGATTAGCACCAACCTGCTCGCAGCATTGCTGCTTCGGGGATCATCTACAAATTCATATCTTCGCCAACATGAGTTCAAGGAGGGCTTGCTGAGTAAGTCTGTCATCAAAATATTGTTTTCCCTTCGCAGAGCTGGCCTTTGCTCAGAGAAGGCACTGGTAGAATTTGACACCCCTTCCTACTCATCTTCTTTAATTGCCTTTGTATTTAAAATGTTGCGAGCAGTAGGAGGAGGGGGGTAAGATGAAGGAGCGTAATGAAAAGAAAACAAAAACAACTAGCCTCAGAAAAAATCCCCCACACGAGCTATTCACAGTCTGTCCTTGCACTAATGCACAACGCAGCAAGAAACTGTAAAGCCGCACAATATATATATATATATATATATATATATATATATCTATAAATAAAACCAAACAATTGAAGTGTGCACTACCTGAAAGACAATGGGAAAAGAAAAGAAAATGAATCGGAGGCAAACAAAACCACGAAGAAATCCCTCCTTTGCTTTTAAAAAAACATATATTTTCGTAAAATGACACATACAAACACGAGCGAGAACCTCAATTTACGCAAGGTGCTTCTGCCATCTAGTGGCAATCATAAAATGGCAGTTTTAACTAGTAAAGAAAAGTTGAGGGGAGGGCGGCCGAAGCGTTTCCCTTGCGGGAGCGAGCCAGGGGCACCATGTGTGTGTAAGTTAATTACAAACATATGGTGTCAAGCTTGCTCCCGCAAGGGAATCGCCACACGTATACGTGTTGCCATTGAAGGCAATGCAACATGTGCACGTTTAAGGAACAAAAACCAAAGCGATAGCTTAAGGTCTTTTGCAGCGCATGCGCGCTGCCTAGGCGAGACCTAAAAAGACTCATACGCTTAACACCGGAACCCCTTTTAGTTGCACTTCTTTTCAAAGACCAGCCAGTCTAACTCTTCCCATTCCCTACCCACCCTGAGAACACTCACATGACACGTTTTAGTAAGGATCTTTTTATTTAATTAACCAGACTGCACTCTCTCGGAACAGCTGAGCAAAGTTGGTGATTGACTCTTATGGAAGAGGGTGTAAACCAGTAGCGGTCCGTGGAGGGAGTTCGGTGGGGCAGTGAGGCGAGGCGAGGGAGGGGCAGGGTGGGGAAATGTAAACACCGGAATATGGATGAACGGAGGTAATTACACATTTAAATAAATAAACGAATTCCTTTGCGCGCGCTGCATCGCACCGTTGTTCATTAAACGTACACTGTTGTATATTTACACACTCATATACTGTTCTAATATGGATGAACGGAGGTAAGTACACATTTAAATAAATAAAACGAATTCCTTTGCGCGCGCTGCATCGCACCGTTGTTCATTAAACGTACAGTGTTGTATATTTACACACTCATATACTGTTCTGAAACCAAGGTAGCCCTCTTATTCCCTTTCAAGGCAGGCTTCAGCTTTTTCATTCATCTTTTCATATGTCCACGTCTGTCTTTGTAAAGACATATGTGTAAATCAGTCCGACCTACCCAAATGTGCAGTCCGTGCTGGGATACACGCCACAAGGAGACAGACTTTAAAAAATAAACCCCTGGTACTTCCTGGCAATCTTATTGCTATGATGACGAAAATGAGCCGAGTACATGTCTGAAATGAAAACATCCAAAGGCAACTGTTTTTTCCACCATCATTAGTTGCTTTTTGTTTTTATCTCAGAGACCTTTAAAGCAAAATCAGAGGTTTTCGATATTAAAAAGCTTTTCAGAGGTTTATTTTGTTTTTTGTGCCTAGAGCGGTGATTTATATTGTGTTTTAACTGCTGAACTTGGAATGGGGAACGCAAATATGTACGTAATAAAGATAAACTGTTGAACTGATGAAAGACACATTTATCAAAATCCCACATAATTTAAATATGTCCACTGAATGCCATAGAACTGGAGATAAAGACTACAGTGACCCTGGCAAATTTGGCTATAAACCATAATCACTTAGTGGCCAATTCTGATATCATTTTGTGCATGTAGGTCACTTTACGTGCGCAAAATTTGCATCTGAAAATACAAATTACAGTTCCTGATTGTCTGGCTCTCCAGAATTTGTGGCTTCATGGGCACTCAAAACTGCAGAAAATGTGCCATGGGGGTGGACTATCTGCAGTCCTAAGTTAAGTGCACAGTGAGGCTGAGTAAATGGATGCTCACCTTCGCGGTGGACATTGGGGATGTAGCGAACTCCCACAAGGTCGTAGCTTTATTCACAAACATTTTAAATCCCTTTCTGTACACTCACTGCACATTTAAGCCAACCCCTAGTTCAGTTGGTAAAAAGTAGGCCAATATGTGCCGGAAGGACTTGCCCCAGACATCTCCTGATTTCAGGTGTGCAGGGTAGGAGACTTCTTCACATACAAAAATGTTTCCCATGGAAAGTAACAAGAGAAATAAACAAATGGTCCCTTGCTCATTTGCCTTAACCCTATACCTTCGGTTGTGGATGAGCTTTGTATGCCGGGAAAAGTACTCCATCCATACTTTCAACTGGAGTACTCTTGATTTTGTGCATCCCCAAAAATGTCAAACAGTGCAATCATCTACCCGGTCATTTTGTGAATAAGCCCCCTACACAATATATTGCCCCCTCTGCAATTGCCCCCTACACAATACATTGCCCCCTCTGCAATTGCCCCTACACAATACATTGCCCCCTCTACAATTGCTGCCTACACATTACATTGCCCCCCTACGCAATACATTGCCCCTTCTGCAATTGCCCCTACACAATACATTGCCCCCTCTGCAATTGCCCCCTACACAATAAATTGCCCCCTCTGCAATTGCCCCCTACACAATACATTGCCCCCTCCGCAATTGGGCCTACACAATACATTGCCCCTCTGCAATTGCCCCCCTACACAATACATTGCCCCTTCTGCAATTGCCCCCTACACAATACATTGCCCCCTCCGCAATTGCCCCTACACATTACATTACCCCCTCTGCAATTGGCCCCCTATGCAATACATTGCCCCTTCCGCAATTGCCCCCTACACAATACATTGCCCCCTCTGCAATTGCCCCTACACAATACATTGCCCCCTTCGCAATTGCCCCTACACAATACATTGCCCCTCTGCAATTGCCCCCTACACAATACATTGCCCCCTCTGCAATTGCCCCCTACACAATACATTGCCCTCTCCGCAATTGCCCCTACACAATGCATTGCCCCCTCTGCAATTGCCCCCTACACAATACATTGCCCTCTCCGCAATTGCCCCTACACAATACATTGCCCCCCTGCAATTGCTTGCTATTAAGGGACATAAGGCTTGAGTAGAAGCTGTAGGTAAGCGGATTTTAAATTTTTATTTTGCTTTTATGCATTATTTCTCTGTACTCGGTGCTTTTGATTTATATTCCAGCTGGTCATTTGCCTTTTTTCCACGGTTATCCTAATTCTAAAAGTGCCTAATTTGTATGCATTAGGCAACACAATAAGACAGATATTTTCCTATTAAGAGTGATCCAACGTTTGTCTCAAGAACTGGGGGAAAGCCCCATTTCTAGGATATCCACTGGAGATATATTTTCTTAAAACAAATCAAATTGTAAGTCATTTCCATGACCACTGGCAAGCCTGATAAATCTGGCCAGACCCCCTCTTTCTTGGAATTACATTTAACACCCACTACACAGGAAAACACAATCCGGTTAATTGGTGAAGGTCAGAAAGGAACACAGAATTCCTGGTTCCACCGGAAACAAAGGGATGCCACACCACATTACCACTTTAGCTTCTGTAAATGCTTCTCTTAGAATCTTGTGCTACTGTCAAATCCACTGGTTACGCATTGGGCAAACTCTGTGCGCTTTGAAGGAAACGGCAGATGTCAAAAGTTTAAAAAAATTAAATCCATGTTGTTTGTCTAAAAAAAATGTGAATAACACGCTGAATGTTGCAATACATTAAGATTTTCAAAAGTGACTACAATACAACAGGCAATTAAACGTAAATATTTTGCACTGGGACACAATAGTGGTGCAACATCACTCTCTTTTATTTCCTATTGCCTTAGTAGCAACAACACTGAACATTTAATGTTCTCCATATTTTCTTAAACAGACTCAAATCAACCAATGGTATTTGGTTGCATTTCTTGGGAAGTGGGTCACTTCTGGGTGCCTTCTGACACCTTCCTTTAGGACAGGATAACACATGTTGTTTATGAGGGCCACAGCCATTCCAGATTTTAATAATAACTACTATCTAAATAAATCCCATTTTGATACATTGTAAATAAATATAGGTTATGTGTGTATCCTAAAACTATGTCAGAGATCTTGGGCACCCCTCTTTTAAGACATGTCTGAAGTATGAATAAAAGGCTTGGATAAGTTTAATATTTCTATCTTATTAACAGCCTAGGTTTTCCAAACATACCGAGATGGACCTTAAACCTCAGCATGCTGAGAGTTTCTTCGTTTTGACGCCAGTTCTATAAATTTGAAAAAATATTTTTTCAGCCACTGTCTTGATGGACCGCTCTCAGCCTGAGCGTAAGGCTCCGCTACGCCTCTTCCGTTTGGGTACATGGCCACAACGGAGGGATTATCCTTCTTCGTGCATAGTCTGTGTTTCCGGAAGTGCCAATCTGAAGACAGCACTTAGTCTCACTTCCAGCAAAGAAGATCATAGAGGAAAGGTCTGGAACTGCCTTAATTTCAGTGAAATTAGATAATTTCTTGCCCCATCCATGAGCGTAATATATATCTATGACTATTCCAGTAAAAATAAATGTGGCTCAATAAAACATTCTGAAGAAGTGTTGTAATGAACATGCTTTTACCTATTATGAAAGTGCGAACTAAGGTCGAACTCCATGTTATTGACATGGTGCAGCTTACTTTACTGGTGATTCACTCCTTACAGCTTCATAGATTCCAAGATGGAATTCCTTTACAGAAAAACAACTTGGCGCAGATTCACAAGGCTTGTTGAATGACATTTCATCTCATTGCACTTTTACCCCTTCTGGTTAAATAACGTTTTTTATTACTTCCATACTTACAATGAACATCATAGCATAAACAATCTATGCAAGTACCCTGAGAGTACTATGCTATTAATTACCACTGTTGAGGGATAGCAGGGTAAAGACCTGCTCAAGGCTTCACCTCTCGCGAATCTCAGCTTCTCCATTCCCTCAATAATGGAAATAAATGACATACTACGCTTGGTGCATCTGCATATATAATATTTATTAACGTATATGACATAGCAGATCTCAAATACGGTATGCAATCTGGTTCTGTACCCCAGCTTTCTATTCCTTGTCACTGCCTGCAATGCAGGAATGAAACCCAAGCCTGTCCTTTGCCACCGGAAGTTCATCACGTTGGCTTAGTGAAGTACAGAAGAGGGTCCAGACGTCACAAATTCAACATGTCAGTTTCTATAGTGTGAAAATGCAGATACGTGGGAGTCCTTCCTCTCTGCATTGAAACATACAATACAGGAAAGCTGCACAAGAAATGTCCATTCCTTCAAGAATGTGCGATCTAGTGAAGTCATACTATGTTACTTGTCTCTAAACACGCGATCTAGCTCAGAGGTAGGCGTGCAGAGCCTTGCGCTAAATGTTCTGTATAGAGTACTGTTTCTTTTCACCGCCATTGACAGTCCTTTGATGCATGTTTGCTCCATCCCAAGAGTGTCCAACTTAGGTCTGCAATCGCGGGATAGAGTCCACATTTTCAGGACAACCATTTACTAGGAAATTATTGTCATGCAGATTCACTTCAGTAAATCCTGCTCTATGCAGTGGGAACCAACTTTGGGGAGTGTGGATTTTGCTTCCGGTGAACTTGTCTCTTCTTCTGATTTCCAGAGGGGTCACTTGCACCTCATAGTGAGCATGTCCACCACTTGCCTACCCAAGCTCGCTTTCCATGGCTTCACCAGACTGTGCATGTTCACCAGGAGTTTGCCTGTTCGCATGTCCTCCTGCCCAGCGATAAGATAATCCATTCCTGCGAGAAAGATAAAGGTATGTCAATGGAGGACAGAATTCATGGTCAGGCTGCTCGCACATCAAGCAGAATTATCCTTTTCAGAAGCCCTTACCCAAAAATATGCAAGAGTCATACAGGGGCTCAATGGACCACATTCGGACTACTTCATGGGTACTCGCAAACATTTTCCCAGGGGCAAACATTCAGGTCTGTGATGTAATCCAGGGCTGCATTGATGCCAGCAGGGTGGTGGCGGGGCATGGGGGTTGGGGCGGGGGGATTGGGGGTAAGGTGGGTGTAGGGGAAGCAAACCATATACATCTAGTAGCTGAATTGAACAATGTGAAACCAGAAAATAATTAATCCCGACTTCCCCACTTTACCAAATTGTGTGAACCTAGGAAATTGTTTTATTTTCCTTTCCTTCCTGTTTCTCCATTATCACACATAAGAGGGCTTTGAAATACACGACTTAGGATGTACACTGTACAAAACCTTCTCCTGCGGTATATTTAATAAACTCTACTGTTCTCCATGCATAGCAGGAGCCCGGCCACCCAAAGGGTGCACCTAACAACTGACTTGTCTCTTAGTTCACTATTGGCATTGTTGTGAGGGTGGGGGGAAGCATGAATGTTTTTAAATTCGTGTTTCAAAGCTATCACTTTTAAACGAATACTCCTCAAAGCACTGATATAATCTGATGTACTAAGATGAAAAGGTTCTGCATGTTAATTAAATACACTTTTTGAATTTTGTAGAGACTTTGTCATATTTTTAGACTTTTGATACAAGATGTCTTCAAAAGTAAGGTATTTCTAAAGTTAAGCGATGCAGGATTCCCTAGTTACTTCTTTTCTTTAACATAAAATAATCTTTAAATCAATTCAGCTTGGTTATTTACCATATTTTTATTGTTAGCGCTGTGTTAAGTAAACAGAAGGCCAGTGCTGCTGTTGACCAGCGGGACCCATGTAAAGGTCAAGAGGTCGGCATGCGAACCCCGGGCCGTACTTTGAGTATCAATGGGCTAATCAAATCGATTTAAGCTTTTGCCCAATAGTTCTGATGTTAACATCTCCTGGGCACAAAGTTTAAAAATAATTGGGCTTGTGCATCATATTAATTCCAGGTTTAAAAGATCTACACATAGCATTTGCCACGATTAAGGATCCAAGCCGGGGTGTGTTGTATGTCCAGCATTTAAGGATCCAAGTATTTACTCCGGTAGAGATCTGACTGTTACTAGCATTTGTCCAGTCCTGAAAGACTGGCACTCAGCACTCACCTGGGTTAAGGATTGGGCACGTGCAGCCTCTGTTCATCCACGATTCTGGGTAGATGCTCCTGTTGCTCCGATTAAGCTTCACTTTGCCATATTTCAGGATCTTCTTAACTTTCACCACAACTTCTGCATGGCTACCTTTGTCGTGCGCTGAGAGTATCCTGGCTTTTATCACTGCCATAAAAACAAGATCCAGTTTGATTATAAATCCTTTATATTGCAGCAACTGGGGGCAATCATAGAGATCTCCACTACTGTATTGTCTGAGGAGCACACTTTGTGTTTGAAATTTTGGGCTACACACTCGGTGACATGTTAATGTTAATGTTAGCAGAACTTATAAAGCACACTACCACCCTTCGGGTATCCTGGCGCTGAGATGTGCATACCTTGCCAGAGACATGCAGAATGAATGAGCATAGTATCCCTATTTCAGACTCCCACCTTATTTTCCCTTTTCACGTTTCACCTTTTGTCCAGCACACATTCTGTTCTTAAAAGAAGAGCGAGGTTCTGGTTTCCAGTCCACAAGCAAGCGCAAGGAACCGGTGTCTTAAACAGTACTGGCAGAGCTCATAGGTCTGACTTTCATGTCGAATCCTAACTAAAACATTTAAAAGGCCTGCTGCAGTAAAAAAAAAAAAGAAATGCTTATTTTTTTGTATAAATTGCTCTTATAAGATATATAATTTAATATGTGATGCCTCCGTGATCAAAGAACTCTTCCAACAATACATCCCCTCTAGGACTTTAACCCCTTGCGTGCTCATGACGGAACCACTCCGTCATGAGCCACGGGCGCCGTGTGCTCATGACGGAGTGGTTCCGTCATGCTGCGGCCGTTGCGGCCGCTCCGCCCACGCGGTGCTGATTCTCCGCCTGTGCTGGCGAATAATGCGAGTGGGCGGAGTCGTGACGGAACCACTCCGTCATGAGCACAGCGCGCCCGTGGCTCATGATGGAGTGGTTCCGTCACGAGCATGGCGGCGCCGCGCTGACCCCGAACCCCCCCAGCGCCGTGGCAAATTCGTGCCGCGGCGAAGGGGTAAGATCCTCCTCCCAGGCTAATCTGGTTGTACCTAAATTCAGGAGAGCCACCTGGGGAGGCAAGAGCTTTGCAGTAGCCACTTCCAAACTCTGGAATTCAATGCCTCTGATGCTAAAAACCACAAAACATTTGCTTACCTTTCGCAAGGCCCTTAAAACCTGGCTGTTTAACAACTAGCTCAGTACTATCACCTATCTGTACCATACACTCCATTGTCTGGTGTTCTCTTTACATTGGTCCACCCTCTGGAAGTCAGCGCCTAGACACCTATGGGTAGTAGTGCGCTTTAGAAATCCTAATTTCATTTCATTTCAGTGCACTTCTGAGATGTAATACAGTCCCTCATTCATTCAATGCAAACACTCAGTAGAAGGCGGAGAAGTGTGGCTCAATGGTTGGAGCGGCAGACCTTGATGCAGAGGTCTGGCCCGGGACCAGGGTTCAATTCCACGCCACGGCGGGTCTTGGGCTCAAAATTCCACGGACCTGACCATTCTCGCCTCGGTGCCTATTCCAATCATGAAGTCCCACTCTGCAACTCTGGGCAATAGCTTGCTTAATCTCCACAACGGCCCCCACAACGCTAAGGATGCCTGGCCTCCACCTTGGGGGTGCCCAGGAGTGGACACCTCACAGGGAAAGCCAGGATGGGTTCCACAGCGGTATTCGTACAAGCGCCTTGAGACCCTTGCGGGTGAGTAGTGCGCTATACAAGTATCAATTTACATTACATTTACAATGATACCCCAAATAGCCAACAGCATGAAGTGACAAAGAAATAGTACTCAGGAGAAGTCAACACACATTCTATGAATATTTTAAATAATGTGTAACAATAGGTTTTTCAATCAGCTGCACAGTCAAGGTAAATATAATAAAAAGACACCAAAGCTGGGAGGACAAATGTCCCTGCCCTGTGCAATCTGTGACAGGACTCATTAAGCTTTCTGCGGAGGCCTGTTCTTCCTTTCCTGCTCCTGTGGGAAGGTGGTGGGGAAAACGCATCTGTTACTGGAAGCCTGACACTGCCTCTAAATGCACCCCTGTCTTGCATTTGAGCCTGCCAAACCCCAAAGCCGTCTGGTTGCTAAAGGCTTATTTTCATCTACCAGTGCCTTCAAAGCCCACTCATTTCTTACAATTGGCTGGCATTGTCATTCTCATTTGCTTGCTTCTTATTCGATGGCTTGCCTTGTCCATCTTATGTCTTTCCCACCCCTGGAGCAAAGCCTCATTACATGTGTCCAGCCATCGCTCACTTCTATGTAACTTCTTTTGGCTTAAGCACTCTGTGAGAGTGCATGTGTTTTCCAACCCTCTCCCTTGCCTCTTCTCTCCCCATACCTACACCTGTGTTGCTCTCTCTCACCTGTTTGCTTCTCTCCTCTCCATGTGGCTCTCTCTTGCCAGTATGCTTCACTTTCCCCAGCTCCACATTGTACTCTCTTGCCCAAGTGCTTCTCTCCTCCTTGCACTCCACATGGCTCTATTTTCCCCATATGCTTCTCACCTCACCCACCATGTTTCTTACACTCCCCTGCCTGTTGTTTCCAGCACTCCTGTGTCTTGCTTCCACCCACGCCCTCCATGTTGCTTACTCTCCACCCACGTAATATATAGTTTCCACCATAGCCTTTGGAAAAAGAAATGCTTTTGCAAATGTTTTGTTTTTATTTACTAATCCAGCTCCGAGTTGTTAATAAAAAGAAACAAGCATTGGCATAGCCTTTGGGACCTTATAAGTGTTTAGCCATGCAACAGTTGCATAACTAAACACTTATAAGGTCCCAAAAGCTAGACTTATTGGCTATGCCAATGCTTGTTTTAACTGCTGCAATCTATTGAAGCCTCACGGAGAACATCAAAGCGGTCGCGAAAGTGAAAGTAATCGCGGTAAAGTCTGACGCGCACGCCCGCGCACATGCACTGTAGCTCTAGGCTGGCCTGGTAGCACTTTTTGGAGCCCAAACAAAATGTATCGCCAGACCAGTGCATGCACTGGGTCAGGCGAGACCTAAAAAGGGGTGCCTGCAGACGTTTGTAGGTACAAACGTGTGATGATGCATACACTCACCTACAAAATGACATGGCCGCAGCGGACAAGTCATAGTGCATTTTTGCTTCCCCCCCCCTCTCACCTCCCCTCCCCCTTTTTGGCCATGCAGCATAGCATTGGGGATGCTGTACAGCCTGGCTAAAACCCATTGTAAAAGAAAAAAGAATTAGTATCTTTGCCAATACTTGTTGTTTGTTTGTATCTGGCCAGCCTGGGCTCTGAGGGGCACATTTGAAGTTTAAGATATGCCCCGGCTTTGTGGGAGATGCAGGAACCTCCACAGCACCCCTGATAGGCGCTATTCTAAACTTCAATGTTCACGTCTAGGAATTCCCTGGTAAACCTCACTTAGCTGATTTGGTCGGTGGGATTGTATATTGTCTACATTTTAAATCAATTATAGATATTACCGGAGGTGGGAAAAGGTTTTATTCTGCCGCGGAAATTGGGCAAAGTTCATGATATTTCCACTCAACGAAGCTGCAAAGTTGCTAAATATGCAAATGGGGAACATTATCTTCTAAAATCACCTTTCATAGATAATCCTTCCTCTAGAAGTTGATCTGCAAGTTTTTTGTTTTTATTAAAATAAGAACGTTGAAAATATTTTGCTAAAAATTAGTGCATATAATGTTCATTTGCTGGATCTGTCTTCTACAAAGTAACTTTTGCCTATCTATTCGCCCCATAAAGAAAAGAATTGTAAAATTTCCAGAATTTCTCACAAAGCTTCATGAAGCGTATGGAAGCAAATCTTAGCATCTTTGCACAGCCCTAATTTACAGGCAAAGCTCACTTAATCTTTATGGGAAACAGATTTTGAGAGTTAGTGAAGAGGATCACCTGTTAGAACAAGCTCAAATTAATAGGAGGTTCTTGCTTCAGTGACACATGGTGTCCAGAAACCACACATTGAAGACATAAAGCCATCAGAACTTGATTTGGGTGCAGACTGTATTCACTGCTCCTATTAAATGGAACTGTAAGAAAGATCATTATTTCCAATGCAATCTGCTCAAGCACCTCTCTGTTCTTCAAGATGGTTGGGCTCTCCTAGATGTTGCCAAGTTGAAGAGAAACAGGGGCAACTGGAAGAGGTGGCCATGGAATGCCGCATAAATCACTTCCTGGAGGGCTCGGTTGGTTTATGACCCCTGGCAAGGCTGCCCACAGAGCTGCCTGCTGAGCTGATACCGGGAGGGGGGGCTGGTCTTTTGTGAACTTCTTTCCAGCCTGCTGCTCTCCAGGCCACCAGAAATCTGTTTACCAGAGTAGCTCTTTATGGGTTAGATAGCGCTTGCTGCTACACTCTAGACACTGTGTAGCGCCAATCTGTTTTCCACAACCAACTGCCGCAGTTTGTGCTGTATTATGGTACTTTGTTTTTTGATAAATAATTGTCTGTTAATTTGATTTTGTAATGACTTGCATCCTATAAATTGTAATCTTGCACACAAATATGACTTTTGAAACAAACTCTGGCGAGGACAACAGGTCTGGCCTTTTGCGTAGCCACCGTACCCCAAGCTGTTAGCAGATGTCCCTCTCAAGTGAAAAGCAACAGCTTGAAGTCTTTTAGGGTCCGAAACCCCTCAAGATGTTACTAGATGTCCCTCTCGAGTCGAAAGCAATGTCTTGAAAAGTCTTTCACAAAGTTGCAGTACCTCAAGTTGTTACTAGATCTGCTTCTAGAGTCAATTCTGCATGTTTTTCTTTTCAGTTCTCTTCATTGGGATGAAGGCAGGGGCAGCTGGTAGCCTTAGAAAGTGGTGAGGTGAGTGAAGTGCCCCACCACTTCCCAAAAACCTAAATTAAACAACCCCTCCCTCCAAAAGCCAAAAACAAACCCACCTCTCCCTCCAAAAGCCCAAATAAAAACAACCCCTCCATTGAAAAACCCTAAATAAAACAAAACCACTAACTTAATCACTGCACTTACATGCATTACACATTTCTAATAAATAAAAAACAAAATGATACTTACCCACGGGTTCCACGTCCTCCTTTGTGTTTCTTTGCTATCAGATGCACGGAGGATGAGCCCCTAACCAATCCAGATGCTGCTCTCATGATGCTAACCAGCATGAGAGAAGCACCAGGATTGGATGGAACGGGTTGGCTGAACGCTTCTTCAGGCTCTGAAGGCCTGTGATTGCTCTCCAGCCAGCTGTCTCCGACAACTGGGTGGAGAGCCTCAAAGTGTGCATGTCACTCTGGCGGGGGCTAGACAGCCGGCCAAAGTGACATGCACACTTTGGAGCGTCCAGTCAAGTCACTGCTCGAGTCCTCTATGCTGCCAATTGGCAGCAGAGGACACGCCCCCATTTCTCCTGGCTCGGGAGCAGGCTGGCGGCTACCGCGCTCCTCTGTGAATAATAAAATAGCAATGTAATCATTTCATTGTCATTTTAATTTCCACGTTTAGAGCGCCCCCCAGCGGGCAGGGGGGTAACGCTCCTCCCCCGCCCGCATGAAATAATCGCCGCTGGATGAAAGATGGTTTGCAGTGAAGGAACCTTTTCCCCTGGATTACACTCACACAAAGTGTGAAGCTGTTCCGTTCACTTTCCCACCATAGAAAGGGATTTAATCCAGCCATTGATTTGTGACAACCTACGATGGTCCACTGACCATTCCCAGGACGTGAGAGCATCCCAAAGGCGTTTGTGAATGAGCATAAACAAATGTGTTGTGTTGAAGTCGGCCCCAACCCTATAAGACAAACCATGTCTTGATGCACACTCTTAAACTTTTGGGTGGGGTTCACCCTAACCTAATATTACATGGCAGTGAGTTAATATCACATGGAAGAAAATGGATTTACACCTGCAAGGTCACATTTTGTGAATGTCTTTCATGTATAGAGTTAGCTATTGGTGCACATGAGTGCACTTATATGACTGTAAATGCCCCTGAGAGTTAGTGTATGAGCTGCAGAGAGCACAGCTTGAAACCAGGCTCTGGTGGCTGTTGCTCCATATTTCTGAGCTGTGCTGTCCGGAGCTCATGGTAAGTACTGAGCACCCGGGGCCGTACCATGAATACTTCGCACAGGCACAGAACAGAGTCGTGCATAAGAACACTACCTGTACTTCTGCTAATTTATTACGTGTGCACGTTAGTTCATGGGCTGCAGACAGCAAAGCTCAAAGAAACAGAGATCTTGTTGACGTTCTGTATTTCCAATCTGTGGTATCTGCAGGCCATGTTCTCACTCAGAGAATAATGAAGGTAATGGATGTGCCGTAAACAGCAGACTTTCATTGAGGAGCAGGTGCACTGCTTCATTTTGCTTTTCCACAAAAGTTCATGATATGTCTCCAGTTGTTTTGCACCTTTCATACTACAGTGCAAGCACTGGAAAACATTAAACACCAGCCCCTGCCATCTATATCATCTGTACCGAAGCAGCGTTATGACTCAACTCTGTGTCACTCATTTTATTGGTGGATGCTCACAGAGTTTGCTGCAGGTGCATAAACAAACTGAGCTATGTTACTTGGTGTATGTGCATTAAGGTTATTTGGAACAAAAGATGTCCTCAGACTTTACATCACATTTCTTCCATTCTCAAAGGTCATGGCCCATAAACTTGCAGGTACCACTTCAAGGTACAAAGATCTGATTTGTAAAAGTCCCAATTTCGGTAAAGCGGGTCTGATTCCCAGAGCTTCCTCCCCAGAGTAAGTGTGTTTCACTTCTGGAAATTTAGGTGAGGTGTAGATCACACCCACTCACTGAAAAAATCTTTGTGAATCAGTCCCAGATAGTGAAAGGAGGGACTGAGGAGGCCATTGAAAATACAATAAAACTGTGTATCTTACATTTTAAGAAAAAGTCTGAAGATCAAAATTTTGAAGTCATAATTTAAACACAGTGTGGTTTTCAGATGTCTGACTGTCTGACTCATACTTTTGGAGCTTTTTGTATCTTTCTCAGCTTATAAAAGTCCAAAATGTGCATAAGATAAGCACTATGTACAAAATGTGCAATTCACACAGCATGAAACCAAGCAGAAGAACTATCTTATGCACATAATGTACACATCTCCCACACTCACTAGGCAAAGGTGTAGTAGTTTTAAGTTTAGACCACTGATCTAATATAGCCTTAGAGCCCGCCGTAGTGGGCTCCATGGGCCATTAAAGGCCCGAGCCGAAGGCTATTAGAACTTTCAGCCCCTAGAGGGCAGAATGTTCTAAATAGTAAAACCTGAGGGGGTTGAAATCTCCTCGGGCTCTGTCAGGCCTTTGTTCACAGCTATTGTTGTGAACAAACATTGAAATGTTGGAGCTCCGGGCTACTACCGGCCATTACAAGCCCTGGGCACTCCATTGTCTTCAATAGAGCGCCCAACATTCCAAGGTTCTAATAAGAATTATAGGAGTGGTCGGGGAGAGTCCATGAAAAACAAGTGAAAATACACTTTGTGCATTTAGATGGATTCTGGTTATACGTTTGCCATGGCCATCTGCTCATCTTTTCTAAATTGTAACCCCTGTATGGTCCAAGTGTAGAGGTGCAGAAAGTGGTCGGAAATGCTTTGAAAAATGTCAGTTAACTTTAGGTGGCTGGCCTCAGGCTATTGAAAAGTTCCTTGACCCAGTGACTTACTTCTGAGAGTTCTGGTGCGACAGGCATTCTGGGGCTCTGCCCCAGACTTACAGGTCTTTTAGAGGAATGTCAGTGCCAGGCACTGATCGGGTTTCTCTGTAGGCGGTTGCACCTCCGGGGAGGGTCTCCTAATTTCAGAGACTGTGACTACTTTCTTTCTCTCTCTCTCTGTCCCAGAGAGACCATGGCACTGCATTTTGAGAGGCAGATACAGAGTTTTGAGACTGACACTGGGGGATCCTCCTGCCTGTTTTTCACTTTTCCTGTGCTTTATCACAAACGATTCTTTCGATGATGGCAGATAACTGTATCACAAAAACCATAAATAAAGAAAAATAGATGATTCTACCATGCTTTTCTGAATTCCAAGGAGATGTCATACCCGCAAAAGCCACTAGATGTCCCTATTGCAGGCTGGAGACTCCCTCAACAACATTTCCAATGCTATTATACTAATTAAGGGGTTCAAATTCACCATATGTGCTATTGGAGCGCTTCACTCGTTATGACCGAATTATGGAGCTACTCTACCATTCCACCAATATAGAGCTATAGACCTGTAAATCAAGGGCGGTAGAGGGTGCTGCAGTGTTGTATGCAGAGGGGTGTTCCCACTGTTCAGAAAGGGACCCCCTGGAGGGGAGTTTTTGGTTCACTCAGAGGTCTGGTGGCCTCACTAATAAAAGGGACCGCTGGGCCCGCGACACTCCTGTGTTTGTGTGCATCATTAAGCATCACCCGCTGTTAAGGCCAACCCATCCCCGCCCACCAAAAGGTCCCTCTCCAAGGGACATAGCAACTGTTGATGAGGTGGGTGTTAACCTACACCCTGCCCGCTTACCTTGGTGACCCACTATCCACGGCCAACTACCTCCAGCCCCATCCTACCTGTTGCCACCATACCTCCCACACGGGAGCCAACAGCGGCCCAGCCAGAGGCCCTAGCAGCAATTTACTGCAGACTACAACCAGCAGATGACTTTCTATGGTCCACCATAGAACAGGCAGCACCCTGGTGGTACAGCCGGAACACCTGGCCATTTCTGAGGTCAGTGCACCACCACAAGGGCATTCACCACACTACCCCTGTCGTCAGTGGCACGATTTCCTCCACGAAGACTCATGGGCAGACTGGGTTGACAAGTGGTGCCATCTTTCAACAATTGCATTTGTCACCCCGAGTGGGACGGATATGCCCAGACGTGGGTCCTGTTCTGTCCATGCCACTGGAATCAAGCTATCCTGGCTGATGAGGGCTGAAAGCCCGAAACCGGTCCTAGGATGCTTGTTTCCAGTCCAGGGAGGACCTGGCTTGGCAGTTCGGGCTGGATTGTTCCCATTGGGCGCAGGGTCAAGACTGATTTGCATATGGCTGGGTCCAAACTGGAATGGCATGGTGAGGGAAAAAACGATGGATTTAGGCCCAGATCTCTGTACTGGAGTGAATGTATGACATTGTTCTGCATTCTGTCCATCAATAGTTCTTTTTGCATTTAGCTTTCAACAATCAGGCTAGCATTGCCCTCTGCGCTGTCCTCCTGTGTGAAGAGTCCCCTACAACATGGCATCCATACCCGCCATAGTGCCTTTTGTGATGACTGTTAACCCGTGCTCCATAGCCGCAAAATGGAGAACGTAAGTCGAGAGGCTGGGAACATACTTCACGGCTGTGGCTATAGGCAATGATAGATGGCGGTCTAAGCTCCTCTGCCTAGCGGGGTAAACCATGTACAAGCTCTCTAAGAAAGCTAGCTCTCTAAGAAAGTGGTTGAAGCAGGTCCGGCTGACACTTATGACACCATCAAAACGGCATTGACAACGCACTTCGACCCAGTTGCTAACTCTCATTATGAATGTTTCTTGCTCGGCCAAGCCTGGCAGAACCCTGATGAACTTGTTGACGAGTTCTACGCACGGCTCAGAGAGCTGGCGAGCACATGTACCCTCCATAACAAACAAGACGAAATCCGAGCACAATTCATTTAAGGCTTTTCCTACACAAAGTTAAGAGAGAAGATACTGCAAGATCTCAGGAAGAGCATGGCTGACATCCTCACACTTGGGAGGTCGAAAGAACTCTCCAAAGCCTGTACCTCCCACATGTAAGCATCTCTCCAACACTCTCTAAAGACAGAACCCATCAACCAAGTCTTGCAAGTCTCCCCAGCTGGCAAAAAAGACCACCCGAAGGCTGCCCAAGCAAGCAGGCCCTGCTGGTGGTGCGGCGGCCCATTCCCACATGCGGGAGATGCCAGGCAAAGTGGAAAAGGTGCTTGTTACGGGAGAAGATGAACCACTACGCAAAAATTTGCTATGAGAATCAGTGAAGAAAACCATCAATGCCATAGAAGCACCAAGACTTTTACCAGAAGATGAAGACACGGACGATGACACCCTTGAAGGTGTCATACATGTAATCCATTCCATTGCGCCATCACAGAGGGGAGCTCGGACCACACCTCGCTGCCAGTTCCTTGTGGAAGTTCAACCCGTCACGGCGCTCATTGACACTGGGGCCTCAATCAATACAATGCCGCTGGTGCTACATAACTCTTTGCCCACCCCACCGGTCCTCTGCCCTACAGCCTGCATTAATGCTTTTGGCACTACCACTTGCCTCCCTCTCGCAGGAGTCTTCACTGTCGAAATAACGCACCAAGAACGTTCGACAAGGGCCAAGCTATACATCACAAAAGGGGAGGTGGGCATGCTTTTAAGTTGCCAAACAGCTGAATGTCTACAGCTAATACAGTTTGCCTTTGGAGTCCACCTCAGTATGATAGACTCACTTCTAGGCAAATTTGAACATTTGTTGAAAGACATTGGCTGCCTGAATGGCCGAGTGGTCCACCTCCACATCGACCAGTCCGCCCAACCTGTTGCCCTCCGCCACAGATGTGTAGAGTTCCACCTCAGGTGCAAAGCGGAGGCGGAACTCCAGAAACTCTAGGCTGAGGACATAATTGAAAGAGTGGAAGAACATATTCAGTGGGTGTCACCCATCGTTGTGGCTAGAAAGCCAAAGCAACAAGGGGAGGTGAGGATATGCATGGTGATTAGGAGGGGGAGGCACCTAACCCCGATGGTCAATTACATTATTGGGGAACTCACCGGCTCCTGCTGGTTCTCCAAGATGGGCTTAGGATCAGAATATCACCACATCCTCCTGGCACCATAGTTGAACCACAACACAACATTTTCCACTTACCTCAGTTTGAGGTGGTACAAGTGCCTCAGTTTTAGCATCTCCAGCACCACGGAAGTGTTTCAGGACATCATCTGAGGGATGTTGACTGGACTACCAGGATTCTTATATGCTAGCGATGGTGTCTTGGTACATACACCAACTCTTGAAGAACATCTCTGCTGACAATGAGGCATATTCTGCCGCCTTCAAAATAGCGGTCTCACTATGCATAGCAAAAATGTGAATTCCTTAAGAAAAAAAAATGCTTCTTTGGATACCGTTTGTCAGCAAAGGGGTTAACACCTGACCACTCCAAAGTCCCTGACATCCAATCTGCAAAGGCTCCGACCAAAGTGACAGGTGTCAGGCATTTCCTGGGGAAGGTTACATACTGTGGCTGTTTTATGCAAAACGTGACCACCAGCACCAGATCCCTCTGAGAACTCACAAAGGCACCCACACCGTGGAGATGGGGTGATGAACAAGAACAAGCTTTCCAAGCCACTAAATGACTGCTATGGGAACATACCACTCTTGCCTATTTTGACCCTCAGAAGGAAACTGAGCTGTCAGTGGATGTCAGCCCCACTGGCCTAGGAGCCGTACTGTCACAGAAACAGTTGTGCAGGGAGTGGGCTCCGATCGGCTACACCAGTGGCGCGCTCAGTCCCACATATCAGAGCTACTCCCACATAGAGCAGGAGGCAATCGCAATTCATTGGGGCTGCAGGCACTTCCATCTATACCTGTACAGTCACCCATTTACAGTCAACACTGACAACAAGTCACTATTTCTCTGTTTAAAGTTCCTCAGCGAAGCTACCTCCCTGGATTGAAAAATGGATCCTCAAGCTGCAAGAATATTTCTTTTGAGTCAAGTACAAGCCTGGAGCACACAATTCCTCTGACTACCGGTCAGGGCATGCCCAACCGGCCATGCCCCATTAGGAGACTGAGGCAGGTGATATTGAAGAGTATATCAGATGATTGTGGAGAGATTGCAAACTCTCCCCATGTCTCTAGACAACATTGTGGAAACCACCAGAAGAGACGACTGCCTGCAATTGTACAATCTGCAGCAGGTGTACAATGAAGAAACTGGAAAACCATCAACAACAATGGCCTGTTGCAGAGGACTGAGGCTGGAAGGCAAACCACAATATTGCTAACCACGTGCGAGATGAATGACAATCACCACATGGTGCCTTCTGAGGAGACCCTGACTTGTAATCCCAAGGAGCTTGGCCCAAATAGTAGCTGATCTGGCACACTACTCCCACCAAGGCTTTGTTAAAACCAAGAACCGACTCCACAGAAAAGTCTGCTTCCCTGGGCTAGACAACCTTGTTGAACAGACTGTCAGACATTGTGAGCTCTTCCAAGTCACGGGTGCACCTGTTCCCCAATCCCCATCATCACAGAGGACATCCCGGCTGTGCCATGACATTGTGCATCGCCCAAGTGCTGACTTGGGAGCCTCCCAGACGGAAGACATATACTGGTTGTCATAGACAATTTTTCGAAATATCCGAAGGTGTATGTATGTATGCATGTATGTATGTATTTCATATTTGTAAGGCACACTGTAACCCTACGGGCATCCTGGCGCTGCAGTAAAACACTCTACCACCATGCTTCCTAGCTAGCTAATTGATATGCTAAGCCTGCACTCTAGGGAAAAGCCAAGTTTTAATTTTTCCCCTGAACTTCATCAGATCTTGTATCTGTCTTAGCTCAACTGGCAGACTATTCCAAAGACGTGCTGCCGCATAGCTAAAGCCTCTTCCGCCCGATTTAGCTTTCTTAATCTTGGGAATATTAACCACCCTAGTCGAGGAGGACCGAAGGCTGCGGGTTGGATTATACCAGTTGAACTTAGATTGCATTGGTATCGGTCCCATCCCATGCAAGGCCCTGAAGACAATGCACAGTGATTTAAATTGTATCCACTGGAATACCGGAAGCCAGTGCAGCTCCGTCGATGCCAGGGATGTGGATGACTGTCGTGGTCTGGCTAGGGCCAGTTTAGCTGCTACCGTCTGGACTCTGGAGTCTCCCAATCAGGTATCTAGGGGATTCCACCAGTAGCGCATTACCATAGTCCAGACGACTCAGAATGACGCTCCTTATTACAAGTGCTCGTACCTGATATGGGAGTAGTGGGAGGATCTTCCGAAGGACCCTATTAAGCGAAAAACTACTTCCCACAATTCTGTTGACTTGACTTTCAAGGTTCAGTTTATCATTAAAAGTAACCACGAGATTGCGTACCGTCGAGACGGGTAGCAGAGGTGTCTCTGTGGGAATGGGCCAGAATCCTGAGGGGAGAGAGCAGGGAACTTTGCCTGCTGCACAGCAAAGGATCTCAGTTTTTTTCGCAATTAAACTGCAAGGAATTGTTTTTCAGCCAGCGCACCGTTTCTAGCATACAGGCATGACATTTTTCCAGAGAGACCACTTGGTCTCCCTCCAGTGATGCAATGAACTAAGTATCGTCAGCATAGTTAACCAAGCTGACCCCATATGATTTAATAATCGCGATCAGGGGGCTCATGTAGGTATTAAACAATATCGGGCTGACTGCTGAGCCCTGGGGAACCCCATGCCTAATCTCCGCAAACTCTGACCGATAGGGGTGGAGGGCCACTGCCTGACGTCTAGATGTCAGATATGATCGAAACCAATCCAGTGCTACACCTCCCACCCCGACTGTTTCCAGCCTGGCCAAGAGGACTGTGTGGTTGACTGTATCGAATGCGGCAGACAGGTCCAGTAAAGTCAGTATGGCCGATTGTCCCCTGTCTGCTCGCATTCAAAGTTCTTCCAAAACAGTCACCAGCGCTGTCTCTGTCCCGTGACCAGGGCGAAACCCAAACTGCACATCTTCCAGCTTGTTGTTATCCTCCAAATACTGTGAGAGCGCTCTGTTCACCACCCGTTCTAAGATCTTTACTGGGTAGGGGAGGAGGGATATAGGTCGGTAACTTTTAGGGCATGCTGGATCAAGTGTAGGTTTTTTCAGCATAGGTGTAATCACTGCTTGTTTCCAGCTCGCCTGGACCTGTCCACTGCTCAGTGATTGGTTACACAGCTGTCGGAGTATTGGAATAGTTCGCCTCCCAGCGCCTTCCAAGTTTTGGGAGGGAAGGGGTCCAAAGGAGATCCCGAAGAAACTCCTAGGGCTATCTTGTTGAACTCCTCCTCAGAGGGGAGCTCAAAATTATCCAAATGGACCACCTGATCTTCCGACTCTGCCTCCCCTTTCCAACTCTTTTGCTTACTCGTAGATGGTTGCCCCTCTGTCTTGCCAGATATGACCGTTTCGTCAATTTCCAGCCCTTCTATGATTTTCCGTATTTTTTTCATCAAAAAAGGTAGCTAGTTTATTACATAGCTCTTGACTGGGTAGGATGCTGTTATTGGTGCATTCGGGGCTAGCGATGTCCTTCATGATCTTAAAGATACCCCTGCTTCTATTGGGCGCCTTCAGGATGGTTTCAGCATAGTAGTCTGCCTTGGCATTTACAATTTCCTCTTAATAGTTGGCTAGTTTCTCCTTCCAGAGGGCTTTGTCTATCTCTGTGTATGCCTTTCTCCACTGTCGCTCAGCCAGTTTACAACCCCTTTTTTTAGTCCTCAATGTTTCATTGTACCATGGGGCAGAAGGTCTCCCCATCTTTCTGTTTTTTTTAACCGGGGCAATCTGATCAAGGGTTTCGGTGATATGTCTGCAGAATGACGTATAGTTATGTTCCACTGATTTCAGGAGATCTAGAAGCCCATTGCCCTTAAATATTGGGGATAAGTCAGCCCTCTTTATGAGGTTCTTCCAGTCCCTATCTAGGTAGCTTCTTTCCCTGGCTGCCTCCGCTCGCCTTGATTTGGGGATCGTTACCCGGAATAGTACCAGATTGTGATCCGACCAGCCCACCGGGACAATGTTTTCCACCTTGACAGATTATTTTTCTGCAAAGATCAGGTCCAAAACATGGCCCCCCCATGTGAGTAGGTTCCAAGACCAACTGTGTTAGATTTAGGTTCTTGCATGACTGTAGCAGATTATTGTAACCGGAATCCAGACTCCCATTGGCCCATAGGTTAAAATCACCCAGGGCCATTACTCTGGCATGGGTAAGTGCCAAGTTGCAGAGTACATCAATCATATCCTGTTGAAGTTGAAGACAGAATAGCCCCGGGGGTCTATAACATAATATTACCGTTCAGACAAGCCCATTGCAGCCTTTAAGGCGGAGACCCATCCATTCAATGCCTGCAACCTCATCGATATCTAGGTGATAGGGTCAACGTCAGCTGGAGAGACCATACCAAAACTCGAAAAAGTTATAGCCGCTCATGGCCTGATCAAAGAACAGCGAAGAGATAACAGACCTCCTTTTAATGGACAGGAGCTAGCGAACTACCTGGCCTCCAGGAGGACCAAGCACTGGAAAAGCATTCCTTGTTGGCCTCAAACCAGAGGGGAAGTCGAGAGATTCACGCGGACTGGCAGACCAGCAATGCATAGAAGACGTCATATAAGCATTTCTGAGAAAATACCAGTGGGCCCCTCGCACCATGACCAAAGTAGCACATAGCGTTTAGTGTTTTTGGCAGGAAAGTCGAGGACACCATTCCTCACCATCGTGTGGGACACAGTGCCCCCACCAATCAACCAAGCATCTCACCACCACCAGGTCCAAACAGGCAAGCGTCTGGACAGATGAGAGTCAGGCCACCCACCCACAGGTGGGAGACAGGGAGCTGTTAAAAGGCTGACATCCCGGGAGTAAATTCCGACTCCCAATTGAGCTGCAGCCATGGAGAGTCACACACATTTGAGGCACCGTGGTGTCTGCCAGAAGTCCAGGGGCATCTTAAGGATTTTGGGGGCCATGGGCCAAACGTATTTTGGGGGCCCTTCTTCAAAACAGCTTTGAATTTATGGTCCAATTTCAGCTTTTTCATGCCCTCTTTAGCCAGGTCACTGGTAGTGCACAGGCACAATTGTCTAAATTCTAGATGTGTTTACCACTAATATTGAGGGATAGTGATGTGTGTTTTCAATATTGTAACACAGCAGCAGCTCACAAATATTACTGCAAATAATCTCTGTGACACCCCCCTATTTCTCATATGTGAGGTCCTGTTTTGATTACAAAGAAACGTTTTATGTATGTTGCATGAAACATAAACACATTTGTTTGCAAAATGTCTGTAATAGGCTCTCGCCCATCACTCACATTCAAAATTCATTAAAGGAAAAGGTATCTAAAACAATCTGTTGAGTGGGACACCCGGTGATGAGGAGGTTTTGGTTGATTCGGAAGTTAGGTGACCTCACTTATAAAAGGAACTGCCAGGCCCGGCAGATCCGGACCACGCCCACCCCTGTGTCCGCGTGCCATTATAAGCCCCGCGTGCTGTTAAGGCCAACCCAGCCGCGCGCGCCAAGCGTGCCTCTCCGAGGGACATAACAGGTGCCAACGAGAGTCCATCTCTAACTGAGCGGCTCGAGGGCGTATTGTTCAGTTCCGTGGGTCATCTGCAGGTCACAGATTCGAGTCTTGGCAATATGAACTCAGCCTTTCATCCTACCGAGGTTGATATAACGAATGCCAGTTCCGAGTGGGCAATTACATATGAAATGTTCTATGCAGAGTGCTCGAGATAAAATCGATATATAAATGATAGATTACTATACATATACAATAGCGTTCCACATGACAGACCTACAGATGTTTCAAATTATTTGTAGCATCAATTGCCACGTCAGAATTTGTGATCATTCAAAACATGAGTGTATGTGAAAGCATTTCCAATAAATGTCTAATTTCTAATGTCAGTCGGCTATTCCTCAAAGCTGTGAAACGTTGACATGCCTACAGCAGCCCACCCTTAGCAATTGCTTCCCAATATATCCTTTACATTTTGCAATCCCCACACCCTGTGTTAGGTTACACGAGAGCCCTATATATTTATAGGTTTGGAGACTCGATATACAGGGGGAACGAAATAGCCGAAAGTGAGCACGTGAGCACGACTGCGCCGGCTGTAGGAATGTCGGAGCCAGACGTGCTATAAATGGGATGACATTGAGTTCAATTTAGAGTCACAGTGGTGGGTGTGGCTAGTAACCAGGAAGTCCGCCTCGTGGGAGCTCACTCAAGGGCGGCATATTGGAAGCACGGCCTTGTATTGGTTCCTGGTAGGGCGCTGCACCGGGAACGTGGTTTATTTGTGGAAAATTATTGCAAAGCTGTCCAATCAGGTCAAACAAGGGCCACCCTTTTCCTGGCGCTTACCGTAGGCGTACTTCATCTGGCAGAAGTCCACAACACTTCCCAGCATCTTCTCCTTGCACACGCACTTCTCTGGCAAGGCAGAAGTGAAGAAAGGGGTCAGGAGGTCGGAAGTGGGACGGGCGATCGAGAGAGAAGACAAAAAAAAATCCATTTAATGGCATGAAATGTTATAGAGAGAACAATTCAAAATCAAAAGTGAGCAAAGCATAAAAACATTAAAAAAAAAATTGGTGCTCAAAGGGAAGCGTGGTATGATAAATGCAAATTCTAACTAACCCATTTGAACCGAAAAAAACAGTCCTCATGCAAAATTAACCTTTTCAATACATTTTTGCAAATCATTCGTCACATATCCCTTAATCCCTTCAAACATGACCATGCATTCAGGCATTCCCCAGCACTTACCCATTTCCCATTCATCCAAGTATGCACCCATGCTGTCATCCATCAAGGTAGTGATCCAACCACAACCCCATCTAGTCACTACTCACCCATCTATATACACGTTGAGACACTTTGAGTCCAATTCCCATGTGTAAATTAGGCTGTACATGTAAGTTTACATATGCCAGGAATTCACAAAGGGATTAATGGCTGCTGTAAACAGATTTACAAGCCCGGATATCTCTGCTACAGGTGCCTAGATCTCTTCAGCCATAAATTTCACTCTAAGGGTAGGAAGTGGGCATTTCAAGGTGTTGTTTGCCTTGGAAGTTCGGGAACACCCACAAACAAGTATGATTGAGTGAATTCTCAAATTCTTCTCACAACCCTTTCCACCCTGGAAAGGGATGTAAATTTCCTTCCCAGGCTTTGGAGCGTCAAGATGGCGGTCGCACTCTAAGAGTGCTCTGGACCCCGCCATCGTCCGCTCAGCCATCCGCCTGTATCGCTGCCAATAAATTCGGTCTGCTACCTGGCGATGCCTTCTGGACCAGCTTCAGACGTCCTGACAAGCTGTGTTGTTGCTGGAGGGTCGGGAAAACTGCCCTTTAGAGACTGAGTGGAAAACCCTCACAGGATGGCGATGAAGCCTGCAGAATAACTCCTCGAGATACGGCTCAGAGCAGCATATGAGGACGCCGGGATTGTTGTGGCTCATGGCGCTGGAGGCGGATCGGGAGCGGAAGAGGGGCCGTGGCCACTGCGGACAGGAACCGGCCCATCGTGGCAATCCTTCAGAGTGGCGCCGGGAGGGAGCTGGGGCTGAGCTTGGCCCCGTCTGCATCCAAGCCTAGGTACGTCGGCCTACTGTGGCGGGGTCGGGAGGCGGCCTGACCTGCTATTACCGGAACCCTGGGCCCAGCTTGATTGACATGGCCAACCTCCGATTCCCAGAGCTGTGTACGTCGTGTCGGCGGTGGGGTATGACCTGAACCTGTGGGGCTGATCCAGACACGTTGTGCTCTGCAGCCGACTCCCTGCCCGAGGCAGCCTTCGTTACTGCAGTGGACTGCGCTGCTCTGGGTGGGCTGGTGCACAAGCCCAAGCTTGGCGCTGAGGCTACACCCAGAGGCCTGAGGCATCCACCTGACCCCACCTGGACCCTGATGCGTGTGGGGGCTGGTGGCCGGAGGGAGAGCGCACTGCTGTTTGCGGTAGGCTATCCTGCTGGACAAGTGACGGTGAGGATCTGTGGGTACGGATGGAGAAAGCGACCTGACACCCACTTTAAGGACCGAAAGAGAGCCACTATGGCCGGTTCATCTCCATCGGTGATCCGGTAAGCTGTCGGGGGATCCGTGGCTTCCCTCCGCCCCCTCGTCGTGCCGCTGGGCCTCCCTGATTGCCTGTGGGACCTCCTCCGTAGGCGCTTTTCTGGACCCCACGCAGCCAAAGACATCCTCCTAAGAACCCCTCTTGCGCCGCGCCTCCTCACTCTTGCGCTGGGCGGTGGAGAACATGGTGGAAGGTGGTCACTGCGGCCTGAAGACACTGGTAGCCTGCCAAGACCTCCTCAAGAGGCAACTTCCACAATGCCCTGATTCCCGCAGCGGAAACCTACTTACTGTGCACTACGGTTGTGTCATCCCAGGGGGGACTAGGGTGGTTGGAACAGGCGTGTACCTCAAAATCTCCATACCTTGGAATGAATTGTAATCCATCGATCTTGCATGTAAATAGTACCCTGGGGTGCAAACACCTAACGCATCCGAAGAGGAGTAGTCCACTACTGCTAGGCACAACTACGCGGACTTGCCTTGTGCTCTCGCTGTGCCCTAAAGCAAGCCACAGAGGCACTCTCCTTCCACTGGGGCACGCCGGGCTACACACGCCTCCCCACCAACATGGGGAAAAACCGAAGCCCCAAACTGCCCCAACACAAACCAAGATGGACCAGTACACGACTAATGATCCTGGGGGGGCAACTGGACCCGCAGAGAAACCACCCCCTGTGACTACGGAGCTCAACACAATCCTACAGGCAATCAATGCTTCTCAGACCTCGGTCGAGAATAAAATTGATGAATTCCAGGTGGATATGGCTCTCCTTCGGCAGGCCCTCTGCAACTTGACAGCACGGAGTGCGGAGACTGAATCTCACATCTCCACAGTCAAGGATAATGTCAATAACTGAAGGAGCAAGTCACGCGTTTCCAATCCCACACCAAAGAGCTGCACAAAAGAGCGAAAGATGCTGAAAATCGCTTGAGACGCAACAATCTCCACCTGATGGGATTTCTGGAGGGCTCCGAACATGGCCCTGTGAGTAGTTTCATAGAACAATGGCTGCAGTCCTGGATGCCGGAGGGCTCTCTCTCAGTGTGGTTTGCAGTTGAGCATGCCCCCTGCTCTCTTGCTCAAAGACCCCCACCGGGCACGCCGCACAGACCCATCATTGCCAGGATCCTTAATTTCAAAGATAGAGATCTTATCTTCAGTGAGGTGCGCAGCCAGAAATCTCTTTCGTATCAAGATCAACCAATAATGATCTTCCCAGACTACACGCAAGAAGTCCAAGCCCAAAGATGCTCTTTCACTGAAGTGAAACAGAAATTGCGTGCCCTTGCTCTCCAGTATCGACTGCTGTTCCCGGCATGCCTCCGAGTGGTGTTCCAGAACAAATCCCTCTTCCATGATTCTCCGGACGCAGCCTGGTCTTGGCTGACTGAAGAACGTCCACTTAGAGTGAATGCCTCAACCTCACGCAAAGGAACCTGGGATGGCGACACCAATGGGCAATCGCTCAAGCCAAGGGATAGGCACACTCGCTCCCGCAAAGGACAAGGTGCGCGTTGAGCCAGGTCAGACTCACCTGTGAACCCCAGACAGCACCATAGCGTTCCGGCACCGACAGGCGACTCCAGCTCCCTTCAAAGATCAGAATCCATGGCCCGCTTGGAGCCCGACGATGCCTCTTTCAAAGATTTACAGTTGGACTCGGCTGAGTCAGACCTTTCTCGAAGCCCAGCACTCTTGGGGTGAGCACCTGTGCTGCCTCCAGACCATTCAGAGACGCTCTGCAGTAGAGGCCTTTTAAGATGATGACTTTCGCCGTAATGTATTGTTTTCTTTCATAATGCAGCGATAAATACCCTTATGTAGGAGGGGTCTTCCACGCAAACCCATACCCAAGCGTTTTAGTTTGGTTCCTTTCCTCTAGTTCACTTGGGGTGACAGATGCTTCAGTTCCTGAAGTATAGGGTGGGGGGACGAGTTGGGGTTCAGGGGGGACTGTTGTCCTATGTTCCAGTTCCTATGTTTTGTTCATCACACCAGCACTTGTCTTCAACAACACACTAACTTCAGGCCCAGCACACACGGCCCGGAAGGGCGCTCACAATCTCACAATCTGCTTCCAAAGTGGGCAACTCTACACCCGTTCTTGCCACACAGGCCCCCATCTGTGCCAATATCCACCATGACAATTACATATAATGGCAGGGACCTTCTCCGCGCGCTGTCATGGAATGTTAATGGATTATTAGACACGGTCAAACGAACAGCGGTCGTGCGCTATGCCCAGCCCCAAGCTGCAGACATATTTTTACTTCAGGAAACACATCTTATGGGCACCAGCTGCCCCTTTTTAGCTCGCTATGGTTACGATAGAGCCTGGCACTCTGGGTTCACCCGAGGCTCAAGGTGTGTAGCAATCATCATGCGCCGCAATCTTCCCTTTACACCGATGACGGCGCCACGGACCTTATCGCTTTGCTGCCCCCTGGGCTGACAATCATTGGCGGAGATTTCAATGCAGTTATGTGCCCAAAACCTTGACACTACGAGCTTACAACTTAAGGTCTGCCCATGTACGACTGCTCACCAACTGGGCAAGCACACTCGCTGTATGTGACACCTGGAGGATTTGGGATCCCCAGACCAGGCAATACACTCACACATCAGTTGCGCATCACATGCACGCACACATCGACCATATTTTTATGCCTCCGCTAGACTGTCGGAAAGTTGGACATGTCTCTATCTTTCCTAGGGGCATATCTGACCACTCGCCTATCCTCTTGAGGGTGGGGGACCCCCCTAACACACTTCGTCCGATCTGGAGGTTCAATGCATGGTTCCTCCAAGACAAAAACCTTAAAAAGGCTGTGGGGACAGAACTCCAACAATACTTTTTCACTAATCGTGACTCGGTTTCCTCCCCGAATACTCTGTGAGAAGCAGGTAAAGCCACTATCCGCGGATTCACCAAAGGCCAACTTAAACTCAAGCGTTCATCCCAAGATGCTCAGATCACTCAATTGGAGGCCCAAGCGACCCTCCTTGGAGGTCAGACAGCTGCCCAGCAGGATGGCGCACGTGAGAGACAACTCAGGCTCTTACGTGAAGAAATCAAACATATCTCCATGGAGGCTGCCAAAACACTTTCAAGATCCTCTGTAGCCAGGGTGTACAGGTGGGGAGATAAAAACAGGAAACTCCTACATTGTTTGGCCACATATCCAATGGCCAACCGTATCATCCCGGAGATCAGAGATCCAGACGGCACTACACACAATGTACCCTGGGCAATAGCCCAGACCTTCGCCGCCTACTATTCCAAACTCTACTCAAGGCAGCAACCCGAGCTTTCTCTTTCCAGCTTGATCGCCCAAAAGCATCTCCAACTCCCTCGCCTAAGCAAAACTGAGGCACTGGACCTGGACCGCCCCATTACCCAGAAAGAAATTGGTGAAGCCATAGCATGCTCTGCTCCAGGTAAAACCCAGGGTCTCGATGGTTTCCCTCAAGAATGCTACGCCAACTTTCGGGAGACACTGGTTCCACACTTGTAAGACAACTATGCATAAACGGTCGAGGGGCTCCTTTCTACCTGAAATAGACGCCGCCCCTATTGTGGCAATTCCCAAAACACAACCTCCCTCAGTACACTGCTCCGATTACCGGCCAATTTTCCTCATAAACATGGAGGTCAAAATCTTTGCCTCGATTCTGGCCCACCGTCTGAAACCTTACCTGTCCAAATTGGTCCACCCCGACCAATGTGGCTTCATGCCATCCCGGGGTACTAGACATTGCCTCAGATGACTACATGTTGCCTTGGCACACCGCCAAACAATAACCCCCTACTTAGCTCTTCTTTTTCTTGACTTTGAAAAGGTGTTTGATTTTGTAGACTGGCGATACCTAGAGGACGTTCTGATTGAGGTGGGTCTGGGTCAACACTTCCGCGATCTGCTTAAGGTACTTAATTCCCACCCACACTCACGAGTCCTAGTCAATGGTGCTCTCTCGAAATCCTTCTGTATTGAACGGGGTACAAGACAGGGCTGCCCCCTTTTGCTGCTCCTCTTCGCCCTGGTAATGGAGCCCTTGGCATGCCTTTTGCGATCTGACAATCGTATTCAAGGTTGGAGATGGCCAAACTCCGTGGAAGACAAAATTGCTCTATATGCAAATCATGTCCTGCTCTTCTTGGCCGAACCTGCCCAATCTGGCCCTCGCTGTCTTCGGGCTCTGCTCCTCTTCGGATAGGTCTCTGGTCTGAAGCTAAGCTCCAGTAAATCTGTCTTGGTCCCCTTCCACCTGTCCAGAGACTGTTTCCACTGGCAGTCCACGATACCCAACAGAAGGCAATCATTCAAATATTTGGGAATCTGGGTGGCCCTACTACCTGATTTCGCCTGGTCTCTCAATGTCACCCCACTAATGCAGAGAGTCCGGGCAGACCTCCACAAATTGCAATTGCTTCCGCTTAATCCCCTGGGCAGAGTAGCCCTCTTTAAAATGATGAGACTCCCCAAGTTCCTCTACATTATCCAAAACACCCCATTTCAATTCCCACAGTCCTGGTTTCAGGAGCGTGACAGTCTGACCACTACATTTCTATGGGGTGGTCGGAGACCCCGCCAGGCCCTATCCCAGTGCCGGGTTCTGCTCTTCGATGGTGGGATGGGCATGACCTATCTATATTTATACTATCTGGCGACCAGCCTACTCAGACTGCATGACTGGCTCAATGGTGGCTGGTCCGATCCGGCATTTAGACTGTAACTGGCTGACGTGGGTCTACCCAGGATCCAGGTGATGATGCACGGAAGAACTATCCCCAAGACAATGGCAACGGTGACGCAATCAGTTCTCCTAGCCTGGCGCGCCTCCCTGCGACGCACCCAGTGGACTCAATATACACCACTCTGGTCGGGGACTTGGCTTCAAGAGGTCAGTGGCCTGAAGGGATTCCGACCATGGGACCTCATTGGTATTTCACAACTTGGGGCTGTCTGGACAAGTGACCATATGCGCACCTTTCAAGACTTACAAACCCGTTACTCCCTACACCCCTCGCAATTCTATGGATGTATGTCGTTACAACGCACACTTTTACAACGCATGCACTTACAACGCATTTTTTACAACGCAAAATCCATTACAACGCACTACACTTACAACACATGACACTACAACGCATTTTTAAAAACTACCTTTACAACGCATACCATTACAACGCATAATAGTAAATTGCATTTAAGGTAAGTATTAGATAGTATAGGGGTAAAAATTACTTTTCTAACTCCAGGGGGTGCAACAGTAGGGTAAGTGTTGGATAGTATAGGGGTAAAAATTACTATTCTAACTCCAGGGGGTGCAACAGTAGGGTAAGTGTTGGATAGTATAGGGGTAAAAATTGCTATTCTAACTCCAGGGGGTGCAACAGTAGGGAAAGTGTTGGATAGTATAGGGGTAAAAATTGCTATTCTAACTCCAGGGGGTGCAACAGTAGAGTAAGTGTTGGATAGTATAGGGGTAAAAATTGCTATTCTAACTCCAGGGGGTGCAACAGTAGGGTAAGTGTTGGATAGTATAGGGGTAAAAATTACTATTCTAACTCCAGGGGGTGCAACAGTAGGGTAAGTGTTGGATAGTATAGGGGTAAAAATTACTATTCTAACTCCAGGGAGTGCAACAGTAGGGTAAGTGTTGGATAGTATAGGGGTAAAAATTACTATTCTAACTCCAGGGGGTGCAACAGTAGGGTAAGTGTTGGATAGTATAGGGGTAAAAATTACTATTCTAACTCCAGGGGGTGCAACAGTAGGGTAAGTGTTGGATAGTGTAGTGTAATATTATGTGTTGTAATGGTAGGCGTTGTAATGGAATGCGTTGTAAAGGTAGTTTTTAAAAATGCGTTGTAGTGTCATGCGTTGTAAGTGTAGTGCGTTGTAATGGATTTTGCGTTGTAAAAAATGCGTTGTAAGTGTAGTGCGTTGTAAAAGTTGCGTTGTAAAGGTTGTTCCCCCAATTCTATAGACACCTGCAGTTACGCCACTCCCTTTATGTACACATACCACAGGGCACATCCCTACCAGAATACAGTCCTCCGGAGGCACAAATTATGACAGGCAACCTGGGACGAGGGGGGGTCTCTATTATCTATCGCTCTCTCACCAACAACACACCTAACACTTTAGCCCGGTTGAGAAGCTTATGGGAGAAATGAGTGGGAACCCTTGAAGAGCAAGACTGAAGGGACACCTTAATGGCACCCAAAACAGTCACCATCTCCACCCGGCTCCGTCTGGTTCAACTATACTATTTACATGCTGCCTACCTAACACCCAAGTGCCTCTTTCGCGCTGGTATGAGGGCGGATGCCTCTTGCGCGCACTATGATCAAGACCAGGCCGACTTCTTCCACATGGTATGGGCCTGCCTTGTTGTTGCATGCTAATGGGACTCCCGAGAGAAAGAGCTCACGGAGTTCCTGGGCTGGGAAGTGCCACATAACCCCTTAAGTATACTCCTTGGCATCACTGATGGACTCGATGGTTCCCGAGCCTACAAATGATTCCCTACTACTGCCACAATGGTGGCCAAATGTGACATTGCGGCTAGCTGGATAAATCTGTTACCCAAAAGCGTAACGAAATGGCAAAGAGGGGTGGACTGGTGCGATGTACAGAAGAAACCGCTTTTAGAGGCCAGAGGGTGTCCAGCTAAATACCGGAAGGTTTGGGGCAAATGGCTGGGGCAGATAGACTAAACATGTCTTCCTTTGACTTGTGTTTGCTGCGCGGAGCGCTATGGGTCCATGTGATGCTCGTTTTTCTCCTCTACATATGTTACATGGAATTGCCACATGAAAGTTGTGGTATACTGTATTTGATTATATGCTGGTCTTTGTTGAAAAAAACAATAAAATTGTTTATCAAAGAAATGTTTCCTTCCCAACACAAGTTGGCCTAAATCCGCTGATCGGATGGCAAGGTTCTTTCTCCAGAGGAAAAATTTCCTCACAGAGTAAAAGAAAGTGCATTTCCAGAGGGGATGCTATTCTGCTGTGTTGAGTTCTCCGCTACAGAGAAAATACATGGCAGGAATAGAGGACTACCTAGAAAGTCACCTGACCTTCACAGGAGGACACCCAGAAACCCCTGAAAATGTTTTTTGAATAAATTGTGAAAAACATATTAAGAGTGATTTCGTCCTGTATTTTTCCAACTTTTTTGTTGTGAATTGAGTCCTGTAGTGCAGAGAACAAGGCATTAGGAGTTACTTTTAATGATCACAAGACAAATGAGTATCCTGTACTTTAGAAAATTGTTACAAATAGGACTATACTAGCAGCCAACAGCACCAAGAAAATAGGGTAGACGAGACCCAAATGAAAGAGATAACACAATAGCTGAGACATCCGTCTATCCAGCCCCATCATTCATCCTTCCTCAGCAGTAGCCACGTTTTCACTTACTCATTCAACCACTCGCACAAATCATACATTTGTTGATCCACGTACACCTGTGCATTCATCCATTTATCCTCACCCAGTGATGCATCCATCCATCAGTTTATTCACCTGTCCACACATTCACATCCCTCCATATACTAACTGTAGTAATAATAAAATTCAAGGTCCAGCACTCTCTTTTTTTACTGAATACCCAATTTTAGTGCGGGTGGACCACTGTAAGGGGTTTGGACCATCTGTTCCCCAATGTAATAGCAATGAAAGATGAGTTAAATGCATCCTCCCATTTGAATAAAGCAGAATAACTTCCTCCCGTTATTTTTCCTTCATTCTTTAGATTTTTCAGTGAGTGTTTCCATAATATCATCAGCATTTATGTGTACCACAGAGTAATATATGTACAGGCAGCTGACACGTGTTTCGCCCCCTGTGGCCCATTAGCCTCTGGACGGTTATGCCGGAAGACGTTCTTCATTACGGAATTGGACCCAAGCCCAGGATGGAATCCATCAAAACTTTGCTTCATCAAACTGTACTTGAATAACTTCACAAGTCATCGGGAAACCACATGAGTATCTTTGTACCTTAATGGGCCTTCTGAAAGCCCCAGGCTAATGAACCACAGGGGGTGAAGCACATGTCAGCTATCTGTACATACATTAATCTGTGGTACACGGTAACACTGATGATCTAGTGGAAATATGCACTGAAAAATAAAAAGAATGTTTCATTCAAATGGGAGGGCGCACCTAACTCACATTTCACCTCAATATACCACCACCTCACACACATTGATTTTGTACCCATCTCACATAAAAGTAAATTCTCATGTTGATGGAACTTGACTGGCTCACCTTGCCGGCCCGCACCAACTTCAAACCCAGCTACATACTTTACAAAGTCATCACGACCTACAGTACCACCTATCTGGATGACAAACCAACCATTTCTAGTGGTTCTCTGTATCCCCACAGCCAGGACACCGTCAGACTGGAGGCAAAAGAATAAACAAGGCAACAGGTTTCCATCTGTGCACTCAGGATCTGGAACAGCATCCCTGTATTCATCAGGCCCTCTCCAACACTGCTCCATTTTAGGAAAGAGTTAAGACTCACCTCTTTAGAGAACAATACTTCACCATGCAGTAGAAATCTACTCAAGTCACTCACTGAGCTGTATCTTTTGGACCTTTGCCTCTGAAGTGGTACAACACTCAGGAGCCCTTTAGCTTGGTTCACACTGTACAAACACACAAACGTACACACATCTAAAATCATTCATGCATCTACAAATGAAACCACACCCGTCGTCTGTCAATCATCCATCCATCCATCCATCCATCCATCCATCCATCCATCCATCCATCCATCCATCCATCACCTGCACCAAAGCAACCATACATATGTCTCCATCCATCCACTGCTCCTCTTCCAATGTCCTGTGTACATGAGTGCCTCTATACATGTTATGTGGCAGAATGTTCTCAATGTACGGGTATGCCTCTATACGTGTTGTTCGTGTGTGCTTGAGTCAGTGTGTTTTCCAGATGCACATTTGTCTCTGAATTACTTTTGGTCTGTGTGCTGTTCTCTGTGTACATGGTTGTCTACCTGTTTTATTGTTTGCATGCACATGTGTGTTTATCAGGGACATCTTAAGTATTTCAGGGGCCCTGGGCCAAATGGAATTTGTGGGCCTTTGTTCAGAACAGCTTTGAATTTATGATCCAATTTCAGCTCTTTCATGCCCTCTTTGGCCAGGTCACTGACACTGCACAGGCACACTCGTCCAAATTCTAAATGTGTTTGCATCTAATATTCAGGGATAGTGACGTGTGATTTCAATATTATGATACAGCAGCAGCTCACTCATATTACTGCAAATAATCTGTGACACCCTCCTATTTCTCATATGTGAGGTTGTGGTAAATAAAAATAAATATTACCGGACTGAATTTCATGCGGAATCTTAAATTGAAGTAAATAGCTCAAAATAACAAGAGGCAGAATCCGTGGTATAAGAGGTTTTCTAATGGGCTTTATTCCATTCAAAATGGCCGACTCGAGTCGCGGTCCTCAGGTTCCGTCACCACGAGGGTTCAGGAAGTGAAGTACAATAATTCATTAACAGACATGTATTTTTATAATAAGTGCATTATAATGAAACGAATGTAGAAGGCGTAACATTTGATAAGAAAAGTGACAAAACAGTGACATAATCGAAACTAGGCGTAATAAGGAATAAAAGAAACATGATTGGTTAGAATTATCAGACATAGGTGGATCTATAAGATAATACTTGGCATAGATGCGCGCGCGGCAGCATGACGTGTAATTGACGTGCAACTAGGGGGTGAAGGGGACTTGACATTTAGCTCTACATGTGGAGACGAGAAGTCTGGGGTCAAGTCAACCTAATCCCAAATCATATCTAACATCCTATGTTTAAAGAACTATGTTATCCACAAGGAAGAACTCTCGGACAGAATCTATTCTATACTGACTGTGTGCGTGTACAAGCGTCTAAGTGTCTATATGAGATGCGAGGGGCAGAAAACTTTCCATGGCAACAGGGCTATGAATCACTTGCAGGAGGACGGAAAGGCTGAGTCCTTTGCTTGTGAGCTAAAGGAAATGTTTACCTAAATCACTGGACAGGAATGCATCGGCTGAAGAGTAAAATAGATAATTCGAAGGTGAAATACAACTTCTTGGCAGACAGGCGAAAACTGGCCGAGGCAGTCACCGTTAGCTGCACAGGGAGTAGGACAAAGTTCATGGATACAGATGCGAGCTCAAGCTGAAGCTGTCAAAGACAGAGAGCAGGGAAAGGCTTTGAGGACAGAATCGGGCCTACTTGCCTGAACTGTAAAAATGGAGTAACTTAGCCATATAAAGTCGGTGGCTTTTCATACTTAGGAATCGAATATCCAGCCCATTGATGGCGGATCTGACAGAGAACATGTCAACGGTAGACACACATATGTTTGCGTCTTAGAAACTGGAACTGGAGGGAACATACATGTACTTGTAACATGCATATAGAACCGTTGGGGTCCAAGATAGGGGACATAACTGATCAGGAAAATCCACATTTCCACATTCCCTCCTTGTCCCCTTCTTGCCCTTCACGAGACATCAATCTTCATCATTCCATTGATTTGCTCATGGAGCATCATTTCTTCTTCCTTCTTCTTCTGGTATTTTGAACGAAAACCTTGATGTGGAATACACGATGTGGCACACAGACCACAAATCGCTGGTCCACATTGTAGGCATAAACAACAACTGAAGAGCATAAGAAGGCCAATACCTAGGAAGGATAGAACTCTCCATCCCCAGGCTGATATCACACTCCAAAACCACCCGGACCACGTCCAAGTGCCTGGATTCTCGTGTATCTGGCTTACAATCTTATGAAGGCGTGTTATAGCTTTATATACAGATGGCGAATTTTCTGGTATGAATATGCAGCAGCTGGATCCGATGACCCTGCAAGCTCCGCCCCTATCGGCCAGGATGACGTCAAGGACAAGACGATTCTGGAGAACAACAATTCTCATCACTGATTGTTCCTCTGTCAGATTGCCTAGGGCGGCTATAGTCTCGTTTACTACAGCTTCAAGAGTCTTGGTGAGTCTGCGTATCAGCTTACTATTTGATATTGTACCTATATAGGGAAAGATACCTTTATTGAAATCTACATACTTGTCCCATGCTGTTTCAGTATAATCGACAACTGGGAGATCTCTTTGCTCTCTATTGTGTACTAAATGAACATTTCGATAATAATCAGGGGGAGCTAGGAAAACAGGTGGCAAAAGGAATGCTATGTAACAAGTACCATCCCAATCTAGAGGCAGACGCATATATGCCGTCTGACCACATATAAAGTAAGAATGGCGAGAAGCTCTAAATGAAGATTTACCTTGATCACTATATTTTACTGTAGTAACGCATTGGCTATGGCCCATGTGTATGGAACCAACTTTTCGTACACATAATTCACCCTTAACTGGAAATACTGACATAGTGGGCAGAATTAGTTCAACTTCGGATTTGACATTCAAAATCATAAGATTAGGCGTAAAATTACCTAATTGATACACTTCATTTTCTAAATCAGTTCCTGTTCTACTGGGGTAACCCTCCTTATTAGGGTGACAGACTTTAAATAAAACTAGATTCAGATTTCCCCATATCCAGTGTTGTTGATAAACTGCTGTGTCTGGGTCTATGGAATTTAATAAACTAAACCATGCTCCACAGGAGCCATTGTGTGTGAATGGATGTGGAAAGAAAGGCAGAACTCCTTTGTTATTCTGATAGGGAGGGAGTCGGCCACACACCCAACAATTGGTGGCATTACTAGTCTGATGGGAATGATGTAACATACTAATGAATGTGTTATTACGCAGCGCAAGTCTATAGGACAACTCATGTGGCGGTAGGTCACTAAAAGAGTGTTCATCAGTTATATTGAAAACACGTTTAGAATCAGGATAATACATATGCAACAATATACTTGCAGTAACTATTAAAAAACTCAAGAAAAACAAAATTAATAAAGTCACAATACAGTGGCTACGCAGTGATTTACAATACGCCTGTCGTTTCAACATTTCTCGGGTATTTTCTCTACTCAGGTCCAAGGGATACATGTCGGAGACAATTCAACCGCTTCACCTTGGAGAGGACTTAAACAATCAAATTGCTCGACTGTTTGGGCCTAAGCTTTAATTTATAGCACTGAGAGTCATTCTTTTCAACAAAAGGAAGTTTTGAATCAGTCTGTGAGGGAGTGCAGGGCACAGTGTCTATATCTGAAGGTAGTCCATGGAATTTTTTGACGTGACTTGAATGAATCCACCCTTTACGTCCCTCGATCTTCACGGCTGTTCTTGTGGTCAACAGGACCAACTTCGGTGCTTTCCACCTGGGCTCCAATTGACTTTTCCTGTCGAAATTTCTCACAAAGACAAGATTACCCGGAACAATGTCATGGGGTTTCGCCTCAGTGTTGTCGGGAAAGGCTGCAGCTACCTGTGAACGAGAAGATTGTAGTGCAGACATCAAGGAAGCCAAGTAATCTGTCAGCATGTTACAGTCAATGTCAGTTATTTTGCGTGGTATAGGCGTCCCCCACATATTCGGTGGTCTACCAAAGATCACCTCATACGGGGATAGCCCTGTTCTAGAGTGTGCTACCATTCTCATATAAAAGAGTGCAACTGGTAATGCTACTATCCAGTCGACACCTTTCTCTCTACATATTTTGGACAGTCTGATTTTCAGTGTCTGGTTATGTCTTTCTACGAGACCTGCTGCCTCGGGGTGTCGGACACAGTGGAATTTCCACTGATATCCCAACAAGAGTGAGACATGTTTCATTAATTCGGATGAGAAAGGCTGACCGTTATCTGAATATACAACACGTGGTAAACCGTACCGTGGGAAGAATTCTCGAACTAGCTGCTTGGCAGTAGTCGGGGCAGTGTAATCTGATACGGGATACGCCTCTGTCCAACGGGAGAGAGCGCAGACAACTACGAGAACATATTTGAATCCTCGACAACGTTCCATCTGAATATAATCCATCTGGAGGACTTCAAAAGGATGGTCAGGAGGCTGAAATCCACCCTGCTCTACGGGAACACTCTTTCCTGGATTAAACTGACAACATATCATACAGGTACGAACTTTTTGTTTAGCTGCTGCTCGTAAATGTTTGTTGAACCAAATGTGCTGAATGCTGTCTAGCATAGCCTTCTCTCCTAAATGTGCTGGACTGTGAACTGTAGCTATAATGGCTTGAACCATGGAATCAGGGAGAAACCATACAGATTTCTCCTTTGTCATCCACCCTTGATCTGTCTGGATCCCTCCTAGTTCAGTCCACTTCTTTATTTCTTCTGCTGTGGCATGTGTCTGTATGTCAATTACATCAAGTGCGGGATCCTTAATTGTCATACACTGTGTTGGTGTCTGAACTATTGGCTTTGTCATGTCTAATGTGCGATTCTGAGCAGTCTGTTTAGCTGTTCTGTCAGCTAAATCATTGCCTTGAGAAATGGTATCAGTAACCTTCGTGTGTGCTTTACATTTCATAATCGATATAGCAGTGGGTAGATGTATTGCGTCTAACAAAGCATGAATGAGGGGTCCGTGCTGAATGTGGGCACCATGGGACGTTAAATAACCTCTCTCTCGCCACAGCACGCCGAAGTCGTGTACAACTCCGAATGCATAACGTGAGTCAGTGTATACATTAACTTTCTTATTTGTGGCTTGAATACAGGCTTGCGTTAGAGCAATGAGTTCTGCTGCTTGGGCTGACAAAGTATCTATACAATTTGTTTCAATAACTTCAGTGTCTGTTGTGACTGCATACGCGGCCACTAAATCTCCTGTACTTGCTCTCATGCATGATCCGTCTACATACAACGTCAGGTCTGGATCTAACAATGGAACGTCTGTCAAGTCTTGTCTAGGTTTCGTCTTTATTTCAATGATTTCAACACAATCATGAGCTAGTGGGTCTGTTCCAATTACAGGTAATAGTGTAGCAGGATTCAATGTATTACACCGTCGGATCTCTATGTGTGGTTGAAACAATGTCAGTTCATAACCGGTAAGTCTTGCTATGGTCAAGTGTTGTGTTTGTGTTCGGTTCACAAGAACCTCTACTGCATGTGGTACTTGAACTGTCAATGGGTGTCCTAATACTATGGCATCGCTTTGTCTGATTGCTAAAGCTGTCGCTGCCACTGATTTCAGGCATGCAGGCAAAGCCTGAGCTACGGGATCTAATGTACTGGAAAAATAAGCACATGGCTTGCATGATCCTGCTTGATCCTGAGTGAGTACTGACAAGGCAGTACCTTCGCGTTCTGTAACAAAGAGTGTAAAATGTTTGCTATAACATGGCGTTGCTAAAACAGGTGCTTGACATAAAGCTTCCTTTAGGCTTTCAAAAGCTTGTGTATGTTCCTGAGTCCAAGGGAGAACAGTCGATGTGGCTGCCTCCTGTGTGGTTAACTGAATAAGTGGTTTTGCTAGAAATGCGTACTGAGGGATCCACTGCCTACAATATGAAGTGAGGCCTATGAAAGCTCGCACCTCCTTTTGTGTCTGGGGTATTGACATGTTAGCAATTAACTGAATGCGATCTGGTGTAAGCTGCCTTCCCTCCTTGGACAGCGAGTGACCAAGATAAATAACTCGCTGAACACAGAATTGCAGCTTAGAAGGGGACACCTTGTGCCCCTTGTCGGCTAGGAAATGTAAAACTGTCAGAGAAGCTTTTTCACATTCTGACTCGCTTCTTGCGGTGATCAGCAGATCATCGACATATTGAAGCAGTGCAGTATTGACTGGCATGTGGATACTGTCAAGTTCTCTTTTCAGTGCTTGGCTGTAGATGCTGGGGCTTTCTGTAAATCCTTGGGGAGCGCGTGAGAATTTAAAACTGCGCCCATTTAAACTGAATCCGAACAAGTATTGGCTTTCCGGATCTATTGGGACGCTGAAAAAGGCATTCTTGAGATCGATTACAGTAAAAAATGTTGCTTCGGAATCAATTGCTGTCAACAATGATGATATATCAGGGACCACAGGGAATTGTGGTACAATACACTTGTTTAGTTCACGCAAATCAATAACCAATCGGTATACTGGCGGAGCAGTAGGATCAGTTCGTTTAAGAATCGGAATTATCGGTGAATTACATACATTGGAGTCTGTTTCTACAACTACTCCCTGGGCAATTAGCTCATCAATGATTTTCAACAAAGCCACTACAGCATCATGCGGTAACTTGTATTGTCGCATTCGTGGTAATACCACTCCTGCTTTCAATGTAACTCGATAGGGTGTAATGTTCATGCAGCCAACATCCGTAGGGCCTTGTGCCCATAGATGTACTGGTAAAGTCTGTAGTCGGGGATCCATGTCTCTAGACACATAGTGACCTTTAAAATCACGTAAAAACAACCTTACTCCTTCCGGAGAACAACATATTATGGCTCCTAGTGCTTTCAGAGTCTTAATTCCTAACAGATTTTCTGGGCATGATTTAGTAAGCAATAAATCTGTAGTTCGTGTCAAAGGTCCTAACGTAAGTGGTAGAGGCTGTGATACTTCATTAACAATAGGTTTTCCTGAAAAACCAAGGGAAACATTTTGAGAGCCTGAGAGGGGTGCCCCTGGAACTTCACTACGTTTTATGGTTGTTCGACTTGCCCCTGTATCGAGTAAGAATTTTCTATCTTGACCTAATAATTCACTATGTACATAAGGTCCTTCTTGATCTACAGGAATCTCGATAAGCGGTAAGTCGACTTCCCTCTCTAGGCTGGTTCATGCGTAGCGCTGATACTCAGGGTATTCATACTGTGCAGTCTGATACATTTGTCGTGTTGTGGTTTGTGTGGCAGTAGCAGGCAACGGTGGTGCAGCTGGCACAAACTGTATGGGTTGCTGTGAGGCTGGCATAGACTGTTGCTGAACTGGCATGGACTGTCCATGCTGCATAGCTCCTTGTTCATTCTGATCTTGTCTAACTAATCGTGGTCTCTCTTTTGCAATACCTGTAGCTATATTACGTTTCAGGACTTGACAATCATGTACATAATGGCCTAGTTGTTTACAGTAATTGCAGGTTCCTTTTACAGGAACTGCAGAATCACCAGAATGTGTCACACCCTTTTTGTGACCATCTGCTGGTACTGTCTGAGAAACTAGCATTTTCATTTTTGTATCCTTCATGCGTCTATGCTCGTGTTCTTGTTCATCCCTAATTCTATTGTGATGATACTGTAACATTTGTAGCATTTGCGACGGAGTGTTACTTTGCCAGGTACTCTCGAATTTCAATATTCTATTCTTCACTGGAGGCAATGCATTTTCCACCAATTTTGTCACAAATAAATGTGGATATGAGTCACTACTTGCTTTTATACCACTATTTATACCAAAACATTTTTCAAATCGAGCATAATAATCGCTTGTGTCTTCATCTTGCTTTTGTTTGCAGGCTGTGATTGCACCCCAATCTTCCTTTTTTGTAGTTAATAAACGTGGCAGTACCTGTACTAGTAAACCTGGTAACAGTTTAACTTTATCCCCGAGCCCTGAACCTGCAGCTCGGCTCCTTTCTTCCTCTGCTAATGCTGTCCAGTCTATCTTTTGGTCTCCCACTTCCCACTCTTTTTCTTTCAGTTTTTCATAAATGCCAGCAGGCAAAAGCACCTTTAATATCGTCATAATATCAGGAAAGGTGTACTCTCCCATCAGTAACATGTCTTTAATTTCTCGGTGGAAACCCGCTGGGTCTTTGTCATGACTAGGTACTACTTTCTTCATTTCTAATAATTCCATTTTTGATATGGGTGTGTAAACAAATACACGGTGAAACTCATTGTCTTCGCCATTTATTGGGTGCACTTCTCGTAAAGGATTTTGTCTATCCATATAGTACGGCGTTCTTTCTCTGTGGGGCAGCGAGAGAGAATCCGGACTTACAAAAAGGACGTACTGCTTACGTGACACTAATATCTCTTTAATTAGCTTATTACTAGAACCTCTCCATCTGTTTGTGAGTAGTTCCGTTAATATATCAGGTAAAGGACCAGGGTCAGCATGTTGGCTCTTATATAATATGAGAAGTTGCTGAATCATATAGATTCCAGCTAAGCGTTGGTCATCTGTACTGAGGTTGAGAAACGTGTGTGCTACGGTCTCATCACCGTATTTTTCAGGACTGTCAATCCAGTGAACGGCTGATCTGGCTAATTCTTGCTCATCCATAGAATCGAGGAGGTGGTAACCTCTTCGTTCTCGTAGTATCTTATCTGCGGCTTGAAACGAATGTTCAGGAGACTTCAGATTTATTACAGGCGTCGGATACGTTCTGCTATTATTTGGACATACGGAGTGTATGGGATCAGAAAAACATCTAGTATTTTCACAAGATCTTCCTCTGCCTACATAAGCTATGGTCTCTGACTGTCTTGCGGAATTCCCTGATTCGGACACTTCATCTTGCTCAAACTCGTCTGTTCCCAATCTCTCTTCATGAATACGCTCTATTTCTTTACGTATTTTTCGGCACATGGCTATTATACAATTTTGCTTATCGTGTCTCCCTTCTGATATATTCTGACTCCATCTTGTAAGAATAAGCATTGCATTCGGGTCTACCCCCGGACGATCTTGATTTCTGATTACACAGTTTATGAGGAAACGTAACAGTTCCCCCTGTATCTCTACTTTCTGGAATTCCATAGCTCTGTTAATACATCCTGGATCTCGTCCTGTTTGAACAAAATGATATATGTTATCTAGATGCGTAGTCATCCCTGGTAACCTTGCTAAATATTCTGCGGCTCGCCTGATACGTAATGATGCCAGGACCATTTCGTCCTCTTTACCAACCACTGGGTCATATCTACAATTTACAAGGAGTTCTTTAAGCGTACGTTCACTTACGAATTTAGGTGTACGTGAATGCGCTGACTCTTGAAAGACAAGTTTATTTATTCTAGGTGGTGTAAAAGTACTGCTAGCACCTCCCGTGGCCCTATCTGGGGCGTCGGGTGTGAATGGGTTCGTTGAACGTGACACAGCAACTATGGGTGTCGATACCTCTGTAGAGTCGACTGCGGAGACAGATGCGGAAACAGATGTGCTTGCCGAAGCTTGTATCGGGACTTGCTGTTGCACGGGGACAGATACCTGATCCTGACGTTGGACCCCTCCGCCAGACGGTCTATGTGGTGTGGCGTTAGCATACTCGGGAGCTGCATCGTCTAGATATGAGGAAAGAAAAACATCTTCTGCGGTTCTGGGATGCCCCTTTGGATGTACCTTAATTGGAAATAATGGGGGTGGCAAGTCTTTTGGTATCTCTGGAGCAGCCTTAGGTAGTCCTTCGGCTAGAAGGGGATACATACCATTCATAAGAGCATTTCTTTGTCTATTCACTTGTTCTGATTTCACTCGGATACCTTCCTCAATTAATAGATTTTCTTGAACTTTATTTGAACTTTCTTTACTCCTCTCTTCTTGTCTACGTGCTTTTTCTGTTCGTCTATGAGATTCTTTACGCCATAACTCAACAGCGTCTTTCTGTGACTGTCTGACCTTTCTTTTCCATAACTCTTCCTCCACTTTCATGATGCACTCTGCATCCCAGGTTCCCGCTATGGGCCACCTTTGACTTTCCGGTAATCCTTTGGTATAATCTACCCATAGATCAAGAAACAATATGGCATCTAAGCCATGTTTATGGTACATGAAATGCCCTGGAGTATCCCTAGGAGGAATAGGGACTGCTTCTTCAAGCACCCCTTTTCTGGTAGTAATCTGTCTTAACTTCGAGAAGAGCGGCATATTCACAACTGATCTGATACTTACTCTTGAACTTTGCTTAATACGAGAAACACAATAATGAACAGTGAACAATGAACAGTCATTCATACCACAATATGCAAGACATTTCTGAATACTTTAAACTTTAAACATTAAACATTATAACAATGGTCGACAATGATGACAGTCTGCCTAACTAATCACCACGCTGAATTCTTGACAATAACTGAATACTTCGGAATACTTGATATACTGCTAAACAGTACATATACACTGCTAAACAGTGCAGACCGGATTTGTGTACCCAAATCCGTCTTGACCGGCACAACCTATGTGCGCGTCAACACGCCTCCCCGGCGATGGTACTCACCGAGTAGCTCCTTGAAACGGAAGGCCTCAGAGAATGGACAGGACTCGATAACTGCGGACATCGGACCCTCTGGACGTCGGGATTTCGGAAAACCTGGTGGGCCTCTGTATACCTCGGATCTTGCTCTCTCAGCTAGGCTCTGGTCGGGATACTTCGCACTTCTCACCGCCTCGTCTGGGTTGATCGCAGCCTCAGTCGCCCCCGCTTGACCGGAGGGAGCTTACAGGAAATCCTGCTGGTACGCGTTTATGGTCCGTCCAGCTGTGGCAGGAGACCGGGCCTGCAACGCACCGCCGGCGCGTGAGATGAGAAAGTGTCCCTGTTCGGGCGCCATTATGTGGTAAATAAAAATAAATATTACCGGACTGAATTTCATGCGGAATCTTAAATTGAAGTAAATAGCTCAAAATAACAAGAGGCAGAATCCGTGGTATAAGAGGTTTTCTAATGGGCTTTATTCCATTCAAAATGGCCGATTCGAGTCGCGGTCCTCAGGTTCCGTCACCACGAGGGTTCAGGAAGTGAAGTACAATAATTCATTAACAGACATGTATTTTTATAATAAGTGCATTATAATGAAACGAATGTAGAAGGCGTAACATTTGATAAGAAAAGTGACAAAACAGTGACATAATCGAAACTAGGCGTAATAAGGAATAAAAGAAACATGATTGGTTAGAATTATCAGACATAGGTGGATCTATAAGATAATACTTGGCATAGATGCGCGCGCGGCAGCATGACGTGTAATTGACGTGCAACTAGGGGGTGAAGGGGACTTGACATTTAGCTCTACATGTGGAGACGAGAAGTCTGGGGTCAAGTCAACCTAATCCCAAATCATATCTAACATCCTATGTTTAAAGAACTATGTTATCCACAAGGAAGAACTCTCGGACAGAATCTATTCTATACTGACTGTGTGCGTGTACAAGCGTCTAAGTGTCTATATGAGATGCGAGGGGCAGAAAACTTTCCATGGCAACAGGGCTATGAATCACTTGCAGGAGGACGGAAAGGCTGAGTCCTTTGCTTGTGAGCTAAAGGAAATGTTTACCTAAATCACTGGACAGGAATGCATCGGCTGAAGAGTAAAATAGATAATTCGAAGGTGAAATACAACTTCTTGGCAGACAGGCGAAAACTGGCCGAGGCAGTCACCGTTAGCTGCACAGGGAGTAGGACAAAGTTCATGGATACAGATGCGAGCTCAAGCTGAAGCTGTCAAAGACAGAGAGCAGGGAAAGGCTTTGAGGACAGAATCGGGCCTACTTGCCTGAACTGTAAAAATGGAGTAACTTAGCCATATAAAGTCGGTGGCTTTTCATACTTAGGAATCGAATATCCAGCCCATTGATGGCGGATCTGACAGAGAACATGTCAACGGTAGACACACATATGTTTGCGTCTTAGAAACTGGAACTGGAGGGAACATACATGTACTTGTAACATGCATATAGAACCGTTGGGGTCCAAGATAGGGGACATAACTGATCAGGAAAATCCACATTTCCACATTTCAAAGAAGCTTTTTATTGGTGTTGCACGATGTTGAAGAACAAACATGTTTCTCTCTGTAATAGACTCCAATACTCCACGTACATTGCAAATAAATTAAAAGAATATGGCATTTAAAACAATCTGTTTAAAAAATATTCATGGTCATGAGGGCCAGTCTTTCCGCAGAACAGAGCAGGCTCTGTGAAGTAGGCTCATGGCCCAGGGCCCAGGCCTTAAAACGTCTCAGTGTTTAGTTTGGCACAGCATACAAACTTCCGAACTACTGGCTTTTTGGGGTAAAATATAGCGCAAACTCGACCAGAACGGTATTAGGGCGCTTTACACGATCACTAGTTACCTCACCCATACATTTTTCGTAGGCACAGGGAGATTAAATGATTTGCCAAGAATCACAGGATGTTGAGCCGACGTCGAGACTCGAACCTGGTTCCCCAACTCAAAAGTCGACAGCTCTGGCCGTTACACCACATCCTCTTTGCCACTGCGCTGTCTTTATGAGTAGTGAAGCACATTTTCCAAAAACTCCTTCCAAAATAGAAACTTATCTCGCTCTGAATTGTATTCCAAGATGTTTGTTGCACCCTCTCTGAACCCAACACAAAAAATATTAAATTACAAAGAAAGTTAACACTGAGGGTTTCTTGTGCCCAGTAACACCAGAGCACACACGTTTATAGCAGGCCGTTTTCTTGTGAATTTGACCTCCCCGGTTCTCAGAACTTATCCTGTCATAAAACCCTGGGTGCACAGCTCACGGGGGTCAGATATCATGGCCACCCTAACAATGTCACAGCAGTCCATATCTCCCCTGGAAGACATCTGCAGAAATGCCCTGGGGCGCAGTAAAGGCCGCTCCTTCTCTGTTTAAAGGGGAGTTGTAGCCGGTGCTAAGATACACAGTCGGCGGTATGCAGAGGGTGCTTGTTGCATTTCACATGTGATGGCCCTTGCTTGCTTGTAACAAACCAGCGAGCATCCCACAGCCTGCCAGAGAGCAGGTCCTAAAAACAGGAGAGATCGACTAATCACACAGGCCAATGCTATTTAATTTTCTGGTGTTGTTATGTGAAATGTATTTATTAATGCACAAACACCGCAGCTTCTAGGCGCTGTGAGGAAACCGAGAATGTGTGTACATGAGCAACAGAACCCTGCCCTGAACTCTGGGAGGCAGGCGATGTTTTCAGCACGGTTATTCTGTTTCATCTTCTGATAAAATCAAGGATTGTAAAATGTACAGCAATGGGTCATGCACTGCAATGGCCCCACTGAAGGCGCGGGTCCTTCCCCCAGCATGCATCACGTTTGAAGAATCAACTCAGCAAAGTGTTATGCTTTCAAAAAACAAGCTCTCAAAGCCGAAGTCTCCCATAGGTTGTGTTATTCCAATATCAGATTCCTTTTTGCAGCCTTTATTACTTGTATTAGGGGTTTACCTGCACCTGTGTATTTTTTTGATTATTTTTTTATTAATGGTTATTTGTTCACCGAGGACTGGGGCTAATGAAGAGTTGCCCATAGAGAAGTAAAGATACAACATGGTGCATGGAGCCACTTCACAAATGGGTAGTTGTGGTGCTGCTGTGTACAGGGCCAATCAATTCAATTCAATTGTAACTTTATTCGGTTATTAAAAGAAAACAACCATAAAACTACAAATAAAACCACATGTTTAACAAAATAAATTCATCCAATAAAACACAGTAATCACAATAATATCATCACAAATCAGGATATTATAGATTTCCGAAGTTTAAAAACTTTTTTAAAAAACGCAGAGATAGATACAACAGTTAGAATATTATCTAATCTTAAAACAGCTAAAAAGGCAGGGCGACAACCATTTACTCCCATGATCTTTAATATCGGCACAATCCATCTTCGCCTCGGTAATAAATAAAGTTTGCAGGGCCAATCAAAGAGAGGCACCACTGAGAAAGAGAACACATGTACATGTGGAGCCACATGGGAAAGAGACATGCGCTTGTGGTAATCTGGACCAGCACCATAAACTGGATTTCTGGTGCAGGGATTTTCAGATCTCAGGTGAACATCTTACTTTACCATAATGGTCCTCCGCTCGACAACTTTTAAGGCCTTTGTTGGGGCGTGGTGCACTGTTGTAGCCCCTTGTGGTCATGCTGCAAGGCAGATGCTTGAAGACACCTATATCCTTTAACCTGTTTAAGGTACTCTCACCCACCTGAGTAAAGACAGTGGACTCCATTGTCAGATGTACACTAACAACATCCACTTTGTGGTTTTCCTAAGAGAGAACTCGAAAGAGATCCCCAAAATAACTGAGGTCCTCTTTTGGAACCAGGCGGGAGGCCCACCATTGAACTCCTGGTCAGTGGATGCTCTGGTCTCCGCTCCCCTGGCTTAGGACCACTTGCCACATTTAGAGACGCCCACCAGGAAGTAGGTATCTCTGTGATTTTCTGTGAAACTGCCCTTGGCGGTTCTGATTCTTTGGTGGGCAGGCGCCACATTTGATGCATCCACTGAGCAAAGTTTTTTATTTTTTCTAAAACAATCTCCGAAAGCAGAAGTTTCTCTTCAAAGAACAAAAGGACAATATTCCAGACGTGCCAGGAGTTTTCTCCCTGGCTGTGGGGGCCATTGCGCATTGTCCCTGCCCAGGATCACCGTACCTTCCATTGTGATCCCGGGACAGTAAGAATGAGTGACAGTCACTTTGCCTTAAATAGAGCAGGGTGAGAAACAGTGTGACAAGACAGGCAGGCTGCTGGGCCAAGTGTGTACATGGGCGGAGCCTGCTGAGGAGCCACTGTTGTAAATCCAGGAGGAACCGTAAGTTTGGCGGGGCAAGAGCACTTTCATGCATATAACCCCTTTGTTAGTCAGACTTAAAAAAAACAACATGTTTTCACCCTAAATAGTCCGCCCAATTTGCCACAAATGGTCCATTCCCAAATGTAGCACACTTGCCCGAACTCTTTCACTCATTTGAATATCACAATCTGTGTCACATATTTTCGTTGGGAAAAAGATATTTTCTGCACTGGGCGCCTCTGCAGTTTCATCTGAGCCGTGCACAATTCTACTTCCTGATTGGTGCTAAGACCTTTCTCACCGGTCCACTCAGATTCTTCACTAGTGATCTGAGCCTCCGGAGAGAAGCGCCACAAGACATTGCCCCAGCCAAGAGACCTCCTGCACCATCTCAAGACAATATGTTCAGAGAATGGCGAAGGTGTCTTTGCCGCCCCATCACCTACTCCTGAGACTGGCCTCTTCTACATCACCGGGGTCATTGACTGCTCGGTGGCGTGGGCTTCACACTGAAAGCCATGGGAACTGAACTGATGGTTGCAACATCATTAGTCAACAAGAGGAAGTCCTACCTCTAACTCTCTGCATTGATTAAAATTGCCCACCATGCATGAGGCAAGAAAGGCCTGCATGTTCCTCTTAATTACACTCTATCTATGCTGTCGGCAACTGGACCACCCAGCCGGGAGCACAAAAATGGGCCTGCCAATATCCTTTGCAAACCATGGGGTAAAGCTAGATCTTCCCACAAGTTGACAATGTTGATGTCCAGCATCTGTTTCAATCACCAGTAGCTGAAGCCGCGTCTGGTGGCTCAGTGGACTAATGTGCCCACTGGTGGGGCCTGTGTTTGACCTCATTGTCGCAGGTTCAAATCCTGGCAGGTCCACTCAGCCTTTTAGCGCCAAGATACCCTTCTGGGTGAAGGTGCACTTTACAAATACACGTTATGATCTGTTATCTTAACCAAGGCCAGTCTAAGATTATCCTCCCATCTTGTAAGGGCTCAGTTGGTCCCCACTTTAGAGAATAACCACATTAAAGTGCTAGTCAATATCTTGAGAGTCGTGCCGTTTGATGATAAGGATGATGATGCGTAATATACGGGGAGAGGATGTGGCCTAATGGCTAGGGCGGTCGACCATTTAACTGGGGAACTGGGTTCGAGTCGGGGCAATGACGCTGAACATCCTGTGATTCTGGGCAAATCACTAAACCTCCCCGTGCCTAACAAAAATGAATGCGTCCTTGTGTAACGCAAATGGTGCTATGTAAAGCGCTCTGATACCTTCCGGTCAAGTTCGTGCTATATAAGGCTCCGGAAAAAAAATATATAATGCCACCAGTGATTTAATAGATGATGTAATTTGTGACATGTCATGTAAATTAGCAAAATCATCAGTGCATAATTAGCCAAGTTCAGTAGTTGCCAAGTATTAGTTTATAACCACAAGTCACTGTAAACAAAGTTTTTTTTCATTTATTCATTTTTTGCTCAAAGGTTCTTATTTATTCTTTGTTTGATGATATAATACATTAAGAATTTAGATTCCACTATTGCCGACCCACCATGTCACCAGCCAACGCTGTGCATGTCCTTTATGCATGAGCAAAGGTGATTTGTTGCAGGGGAATCCACCCTTTCATTTTATGACAACACAGAGGAATTAAACACTGATACAGTTATGTAGCACGGTGGGCATAAAGGGAAATGCCATATGATGTCTGGGCACATACCTGGGTGTCTTAGTGCTGAGAACCCCTGCTCGCCATTCCACTGGATCAAGTCGTCCTCGCTTTCATTGGTTGCCATCTCAATGAGGTCAGGAATCTTTCCACCAACCGGAATGTTTAATACATGGCGATTGTCATAGCTGAAGAGGGAGAGATGTGTGATATTGTTAGACCCACTTCTAGGTCCTGGGTACACCGCACCACTGCCCCTCACAGACTGGTGGAGCAACTCTCCCTCTTGGACCAAATGTGGTTGCAAAGTCCCTCCTCCCCCAGGGGTGATGTTGTCATAGCCGGTCTCTACCTGCCGCAGCCCGCAGACCACCCATGCCATTGACTGGATTTGTACTGCAGAGTCTCCAGCTTAACTCCTTACTCAACCCTTACTTTTGAGGTCAGATGTATTCTTCTTTCTACCCTGATACTCCGGCCACAGCTCCTTCTACTTCTCCTTCCTGGCAGCACAAACGCAAATCTCAAGAACTCCCAGGCTAGGTGAGAGGAGCACAGACATTCATCCAGATTTCTTTGCATGTTTATAATTGTAGACCCTCATGACTGTGAAAAGCAAAAAAGCAGGAGGAAAAGAGGAAGCTAGGACTGGAAATGCTATTCCACTGGCATATGGGCAAGTGTGAGCTTTCTGCTCTGATTCAAGGCATTTGTTTCAGAGAAAGCCTGGCACAGCTGCCATGCAGCCCAATGCCATCCAGGACACCTTTATGCAGATCTGGCATTTTAACCAGCAGCACTGGAAACTTGGACCTGTAGGCACATACTTACAATTGCAAAAGCAAATTACAAGTTCCAGAATGAATATGCCTGTTGCTTTAAAAGTCACTTCTGGATGTGAATGCCAAAGATGGTAGAGGGCAACTTCACACATATGAACCCCTAGAATTGAAAAAAAGCCTATGTTTTCGCCCAGGAAAATATTTCTAGAGTGTTCCACTTCAACATTTGTTTTCCAAAATTGTTTAACTTGTTTAACTAAATTTTACTTGCAGGATACAGTGTTTGAACCTATTGTGCATATAAAATCTTTAGGAACTGTTTAACATCGTGGATGAGTTGTTTAGTTGAGGGCACTTTGAGACTCTGCCAGTACTAAACAACCTGGAAGGCTGGCTCTATATTCTGTATTATCTAGACTGTTAGCCAGCTACAGATGCTGTCCAGAGTTGTTGCAAAGATCTAGTCCAGAGTATCCCCCCTTTAATTATAATTGGCTAACCTCAACCCAAGATTTGGAAACTCTTAGTGCAATAAAGAGGGTTTTGTCAGTTGAGCAAAGCCCTCTGCTTGAAAGAGACTATTAGGACAGGTAGATTCCAGAAGGCAGGCCGTCTGCCTGGTGGGATATATCTGAAGACGAAAGTCAGCTCTATTATAAAGATTTCCATCTCACTAACTCTTAACAAGTGAAGCAAACGGCCAGGCGCGGCTGCCACAGGTAACATCAGTGGGACAGTTGGGTGGGGGTGGCTGTGGGCAGGGCCGGACTGGGAACCAAAACTGGCCCTGCCAAACTGCTCGGCCGCCCCCCCGAGGGAGAGGGGTGTGTGCGGTCGAGCGGTTCGCTAAGGCCGCTTTCGTCCGATTTTGTTACAGCGGGCCGATATTGCTGCCCCCCGGTAACAAAAATGGCCCCCCAGGGGGCAAAACACAGGCCCCCACCCTAGCGGCCCACCGGGGAAACGCCCGGTGCCCGCTACGGCCAGTACGGCCCTGGCTGCGGGGGGAAGTGTACAGACAACGGGATGGGGAAAGTTAAATAAAACCACGTACCTTGTGATCAGTGATGCGGTGAGTGCAAGGTAAGTGGTTTTATAATTTTTTTATTTTACTTTCCCTATCCCGTCATCTGTTCGCTCCCCCCACAGCCTGCCCTGCCCCACTGTCCCATCGCTGTTACCTGTGCTGACAACGTCTGCATACGGCACAGAACTATGGTGACTGTTCTTGCATGGCGCCTTGAACTTCACTTGTATCCATGTCATTTTGTAAAGCTATCTGCAGCTCCCCAGAGCCAGGTTTGCACTGTATAAATCCCCACAATAAATTACTCTAGCCTAAACTAATATGATATAATATAATATGATATAATATAATATAATATAATATAATTGATTCGTATGATGGTCGAACTCTGAGAGCCTACAAATTAGACAGGTTGCTGCACTTTGTAACATTTGAAGACTTAAGAAGGAAACCAGCTGGTGGTGACTCATAGCAGCCATTCCATTAGGGGTGATGCACAGTAGAGAAGCAGTCTCAATCAATCCGCCCCTAAGTGATGTTAAGGCCTTCCGATGCAGGCTGGCATGATGTGAATTGGACAAACTCCCCATCACTGGCTCAAGGAGCGAGCTAGGCTAGTGACACATTCAGGGCTGTGGACATGATGAAGACTATCTGGCTCGGGTTCTAGAAGAAGTTGAATTGTAGCCTTGGCTTCCCAACTTGAACAACTTGTTGGGTCTTGGCCAAATCACTTTATCCCCTCGTGGCCCTGCTCCTTTATCCGCCAAATTTTGGAATACCTAAAAACCAGGTAAGCATGTTGCTTGGCAGCCTGTTCGGCATTCCTTTTTGTTTCACAGCAGCAAACCCATAAAGGTACAGGGTTTCCCAAAAGCCATTGTCATTGATGATGGACTTCATACCCTGAAGCGGAAGAAGATGTCGCTCTCTACCAGACATTTTCTCAGTCAACTTTCTCCTCCAAAACAAAAGCCCTAGGTTCTGGATCCCTTGTTCATCTTTCAGATCATTAACCCAGTCGGTTGATGTTTGTTATTACCAAATTAACTGTCAAGGGAAACTGGAGGCTATGGCAACCAGAGCATAGCTAGAAATTGGGGACTCATGGCCAACTTGATTCGCATTCCAAGATGGCGGGCCTAACTTATGGAGTCCCTGCCTATTACCACAAAAGTACCCAATCCAGCAGCGCACACATCACTGCAGATCAGGACATCACTTCCTTCTCTGGATCATTCAAGGCAGATACATTATAACCTGTAAACATGCAAACACTCATTGCCTGGCAACTTTCATCTTGTTAGGTTTTCAGACTCTTGTCTTAGTTTGCACCTGGCCTTCCCCCGTGCTGCGCTTTTGGTCTTTTCTCGGGTCCCCATTCGCTATCCCTACACTGTGTTCAGCTGTGGTTGGATCTCCATTTTCCCTCATTTAGTGTAGCGTGGGGTTTGTAGCTGCACGTCTTTACTAATAATAGTGGTCGTGACATTACCTCAAAATATACCTGTTTTTCATACCTCTCTTCTTAAACCAGTTACTGCTGATGTAATTATTTCTCATCCTCTTGTGATTTACAACAGACCAGAATACTTGTCAATAAGGTACTCCATCTGTGTCTACCGTAATGATATCTTGAATACTTGCTAGACTGACAGAGCAACAAGCTTGAAGATCATTCTCGAGTGTAGGCTGCCAATGTGCACATTATCCAAACAGAGAGATCTCACTGTAGCCCTCCATTATTGTCTCTCACGGCCTAACACAGGAAAAATCTTCTTCCTTTTTTTCAAAGAGCTCTCACCCACTAGGTTTTCCAGTGGCATGCTTCATCATCGAGTCCCCACTCAGATAAGTTTATGTCCCAACCAGCAGCATTTCAATCTCACATTTTTCTGATTGGTTGTCTTGTATCCTTCCCTTGCTGACACTGCTTGAATTAAGGAAACAACACCACATTGTTCTTTCATTTTCAGCACACTATATGGAGTGCATGTGTTTTCTTGCTCTCTCTCCCTTGCGTAGGTTTTTCCGCTCACATTCTCCCACACCCTTCAAAGTTTTTACTTTACTCCCCCCATGCCACCGAGCTTATTTTATTTTTATATCTTTAGTTTGAAAAAATAGCTCTGTTGTGCACCAACTCACTCTTGTTGCTTGGCAGCTTTTACGTCCCACCATCCCTCACCTGCTCTATTGTTTCCCCCCCGGCGTCTGGCCAATTTTTGGAAAATTCTTTTTCGGGGGGATGATTCGGCATCTGCAATTTGGAACTGTGCCGCCCTTTTCTCAAAATGTGTTTTTACAGAACATAGAATTCCTTTCTTTTAATATACTGTGTAGAGTCTGCCATATGTTGGTAAATTTAAAAAAATAACAAAATTACAGTTGTCATGATGCATGCACACACATGCGTCACACAACTCACATGCATATGCATTATGATGCACATGTCAGAAAGCATGCTTCATGACGGGTGTGCGTACATGCATCATGAAACATGGCAGTCATTTTGTAAAATGAGTCCTCCAAGTGGAAACCCATTCAAAGATTGCCAGACATGTGTCAACATGCCAGTGTCTTGGCACAAGCTTCTTAAAGCTTGCCAGTGGAACCAAGCACTGGCAAAACCAATAGCTCAACAATTTACGGCAGAGACCTATCGGCTTTGACCATATGCCAAGGTTTCAGATTGCTTATGTTTGACATTTTCATACTTTCAGTTTACTTATGAATTACATTTCAACGACCATGAGTGACACTTTCTTGCGAGCAAAATCAAGCAATGAAGACAAGGGAAACATTTAAATATCAAAAATTACACTAATTTGAGCAACAAAAAAATTCTGGGATCATCTTAAACTGCTGCAAAAAAACTGAAATGGAAGGGCACTAAATTCACAGGAGGTCCTCGCTGTGATAACTGGATTCCAAATCCCCAGTTTATTTAAGTAAAAGAACTTGTGAAGAGTTGCACCACAACTGCAGACTGTGAACCCCAACTGTCCTCATCAGCTGTGTGTCAAAGAAACAGTGCTGTGGCTTTGCTAGGAGAGGACAGTGGCGGCAGGCATGGCTTGTTTGGCGGGGGCGGTGGATGTTGTCAGATGTGTCGTGGTGGGTCACGGAGGGTGTCGCGCGGGGGGAGCGGAGTTTAGAAATATATATTTTTTTTAAACTTACCTCGAGGCCGGATCCTGCGTCTTCTGTGCTCCTGCTATCCTGAGTCCGCTTTCAGGGACAGGAAGCAGGCAACCAGGCTCCCACCCCTAAGGCAATCACAACGCTCCAATGGAGTGTTGTGATTGGTCTGAGCGCCGTGACACGGAGCTCAGCCAGTGGCTGTAGAGGTGGGCATGTTCTCCTTGCAGGCTGTAATGCAGCCTGCATTGAGAATAGGGAAGTGTGCATGACTGCTTTGGGCAGCCTGTGAGGGCCGACCAAACAGTCCTTGCGCACTTGGGTGGGCAAACCACTCCGCCCCTGCCCTGCTCCATGAGCCGAGCAGCCCTACCTACCCTCCCGCCTGCAAAGGAAACACAACATAACTGTAAGTCATTATCATGTTATGTTTCCTCTTCTCGCACTGCTTGTAAGCAGTGGGGCGATGCACCCCCGTCATAGCGGAGGAGCCGCCACTAGGAGAGGAGAGCAAATTCCTGTAACATCCGGCATTTGTGCCAGGACGAACAGCCGCAGCCGCAGCCACTGCAGGTAAGAGCGGTGGGGCCAGGTGAGGGGGGATTTGGAGAGACGACCACGAAGGAAAATTAATTATTTATTTAATTTTCCCTCGTGGTCGTCTTTTGAAATCCCCCCCTTACCTGACCCCACCGCTCTTACCTGCAGCAGCGTGGCTGAGGACGAGTAAAATGTTGTTGATGTTAGTGTCAACTAATTAATCTGGCCGGTGTAATCTGGGGAGAGGCTGGGAACCAGGTGTAGTAAGTGGAGAGAGCCATGTGATTGCTCGCCCATGTGCTGGTAAACATCCTCCTCTAGTCTGACTGCTGGACTGGTGTCTGATCTAATCAGTAAGTCCGTGTACACCCTGTTTGCCTGAGCCTCTGAAACCACCCTTGACCTCAAAATCAGTGCACGTCACAGTCACCAGTCGCTCAGTCGTCATATGTCCTGCTCAGCTTAAGTGGCGTTACCATCCAGATGCAGTGTTGCACAGAGGCCACGGGGAAGGGGAGGGAGGCGTGCAAGTGTTTAGTGAAAGGTATATTGCAGGCTATAGTGCAGTTCTGTTGGGGGGCCAATAGGGGCACACAAAAGTGCTCTTGTTGGCTGACTGTTCCTTTTCAGCCAATGTCACAGTGAGCAGGTTCTGTCTCAGAACCTCCACCACTGCGTGGGAGCTGCAGGGCATTGCAGGGACGTGGATGTAGGCAGCGGTGGCGGCTTCCTGATCGCGCCCTGCCATTGGAATTTGTGTAGTAACACGGCGAAAACACACTTTAATAGCAGGTAGTGTGACTGAATCAGTGAGTAGTCTGCAGTGCAAGGGTTCAAGGAGGCAGCCAGGCTCCTCAGGTCGCGAGCCACCGACCCCTGTGGATGGCAATCATTTCGGTTTGCTGCCCGCCTCCTTAGTCCAGGCTGCTCATTCTTAAGTCCAATCATTGACCACTCTAAGAGAGTCTGTCCTGGCGTCCCCTGCACAACCGGGTCAGTCACTGACTCCGTGGTGTCCACTCTCCCAGGCTTGGCACGGCAATAATTAATTTGCAGTAGGTGACGGCCATAATTACAGGCACAGCGCGGGCGGGACTGTGCGAGCAGCAGGCAGCACTCAGAACGGCAACAGAGTCCCGCAAACCAGTATCCAGCTGCCTTCTTCATGAACTTCCTGCTATGGCAGCAGGACCGGAGGTGACGTCCTCCCCGCAGCGCCGCGGCCAGACTTTGCATTACATCCTGCCTCAGAGAGCCCCGAGGGCACCACAGGCATCAAAATAAGATACATTGTAGCACAACAGTCAGCCTACTAGCAGCCCATAGCTCAACTGCGATCACCACAAGCCTACGGGAGCAGCACGCGCAGGCTACGGGCAGCGCGTTCCCAGCTGCCACACACTCCATAACAGTTTTAGGCAGGCTTCAGCTGAGACACTATGCTGAATGCATCATATGCGTGACAATTCATTTCAGAGCGATGCTGCGGAGCACCACACCGAAATGCGTTAGTGTAACGCCTGATACGTGGTACTTGGCAGGACGGTTTGACAGCACTTATAGATATAATCTATGAAAAGAAACACCTGGCAAGGAAGACTACTGCTTCGAGCTGGAGTTACGATTTACATTTTTTAATTCAAGATTAAGTGAGTTAGAGAAAAGATGCCCCTTGGAGTTAACTTGGTGACAAAAAAAGGTCCCTAATTTGTGGATATTTCTGCTGTATTCTAACGAAACCCTTTTGTTAAAAAATACAACATATTATATCACACACATTTTAAGTTTCTGTGTATCAGTTTGTCAATGAAAAGCACAGACTTAATTTTGAGAATTACACCGTTATGATAAGATAAGATTTATATATGCATGTGTGTATGATGTACAGAACCATTTCAAACAGCTCAGCAAAATAAAAAAAAACCTATTAAAAAACTGTGTAAATGCGTCGGATAAGTGGTTAAACAGAAAATGAGATTATAGCATCTGTTAACTTCTGGCAACCTATGAATTTACCTGTCCAGGCATTGTCCAGTGAGTGGGTCACAACTGCGAGAGCAGTCACAAGGCTGGCAGCCATGTTCTCCAAACCCCCAGTATCCCATCATGCATCTGTCACAGTGTGGGCCTGCCACACCAGGTTTGCAAAAACAGAATCCAGTTTTGGAGTGACACTTCCACCCTGGGTTAAATGTTGTATTTGTCGCACCCAGAGGGTGACAGGAACATGCTGAAAGATAAAAGTGGAACGAATTGTAAAAGCGGTACATGTATTAGTAAATGCATAAACTTATATTTTCTTTTCTTACTACAGAAACGTTCTAATTTAAGAAGAGAACCAGAATATTATGCCAAAATATCGTCAAAAATGTAGGGCCTCATTTATGAGGTTTTGCCACACGGCAGCGCCGCAGGCCTTCCCGCTGTGCTGCCCTATGGCAAAAGAAATGGGCAGGAATATCAGATACGACGCATTTCTATCCTTTTCCCCTGCGCTGGCCCACAATGGGCTGCCATGCACCAACGCCGGCACCTTTGCACCATGGTGCAAGGGTGCCTGCATTGCGGGAATTCATATTTTTGTGCAGAAAAAGGATAAATGAGGAGAAAGAAAGATATTTCTCTTACCTGGGAAGGCGTACGTTTTTGGGATAAGTTTTTGCCGCTGCCTCAGATTTACGATTTCTCGTAAATCTGAGGCAGTGTCAAAAAGCCATGGATGTTGCTGGGAACACCCCCAGCAACACCCATGGAACTCTCCTTTCACGCAGAAAACTGCATCAAAGGGCAGGGCCGGACTGGCCGTAGCGGGCACCGGGCAATCCCCCGGTGCGCCGCACGGGTGGGGCCGGTTTTGGGACCCTGGGGGCCGTTTTTGTTACAGGGCCTTTTTTGCAGCATAGCTGCAAAATCGTCCCTGTAACAAAATCGGCCGAAAACCTGCCCTGGCAAAGAGCTCGGCGGCACCTCCTACCCCCCCCCCCAGGGGGGGGGAGGGGGCCGGCCGAGCACTTTGCCAGGGCCGGTTGTGGTTCCCAGTCCGGCCCTGTCAAAGGGACCGATAGTTATCAGGCAGGAATAAGCCAAAACAAGTGGCTTAGCGCTGCCTGATAAATATCACGCAGGCTTCTGCATCAGGGAACGTCACAAAAAGTGACGTTTCGGCGGCGCAAGCAATCTCATAAATGAGGCCCATAGTGTCCGATATATTGTTTACAAAATTATCTCCCCACTGAAGCTGACTATAGGAAATCTTAGACCACAATATTTACATCAGATGATATTTTTGTTATTGATATTCTTACATACAACTGCCAGAAAACACTTCTAATAAACAAATGATGTAACTAGTCACTCGTAATAGTTTATTACAAGTTACCAGTCACGTCACTAACCCTCCCTGATCACTTTTGTGACGCTAACCCAGCGCAAAATCTACCCCAAAGAATGACACATTCACTTCTGTAGTCTTACACCTATGCTGGAATGAGGTTTACTAATGTTTAGTATCCATTAAGAATTCTATTAATACTCCTGGGAAGCTATCTGTGACAATTTCATATTTAAAGGGAATTGTGGTATTAAACTCTGTATTGGTGGAAGCAGTAACATTTGTATAAATAGTGACATGGTGCAATTGTATAAATAGTGATATTTGTTTCACATAGTTAGGCTCTCTAACTACATCCAGCCTGACTTTAGGGGTGTTCCCTCCGTGCTAGCACCCTCGACAAGTAATACGCTTGCCCTTGACAAGAGTAAATCTCTAACTGAATCCAGTATAGCAATGTGCCTGTCACTACTGTCCAAAGAAATGTTGTAAAACTTACAATACATAAATAAGCTTTGGCAAAGTCAGTAGTTCTGGCTTTCTCATAGCTGCAGTACTTCAAGGGATTACTAAATGCCCCTCTCAAGCCAGAAGCCTTGAGGTCTTTAATAAGAATATAGGTTCTCAAGACGTTACTAGATGTCTCTCTTGAATCAGAAGCAACTGCTTGAAAAGTCTTTCACAAAGGTGCGGTACCTTTTAATCTTTACTAGAAGATCTTCTCCAGTCCAAAGTATCTGCTTGAAAAGGCATTAACAATGCTGTAGTGCCACAAGATGTTACTCGTTCATCCTTTCCAAGTCAGAAACAGCTGTTTAAAGACTTCACAAAGCTGCAGTACCTCAAGGTGTTACTAAATGTTCTTCTCGAGTCAGGTACAACGCTTCAAAAGCCTTTCATGAAAGTGCAGCACTTTAATTAGTTACTAGATGTCCCTCTGGAGTCAGAGGCTCCTGCTTGAAGTCATCACAAAGCTGCAGTTCATGAAGTCATTACTAGATGTCCCCCTCGAGTCAGAACCAGCTGCTTGAAGTGATCACAAAGCTGCAGTACCTCAAGGCGTTCCTAGATGTCCCCCTCGAGTCATACACAATAGACTGAAAACTTTCACAAATCTGCAGTACTTCAAGTGGTTACTAGTTGTCCTTTTTGAGTCACATCCAATTACTTCACAAAGCTACAGTCACTCCAAGGCGTTACTAGATGTTCCTCTCGAGTCAGATGCAACTACTTCAAATGCCCTTGACAGAGCTAAGGGGGCGTGGCTTCCAAATAAAAATCTGCATATGCACTTTTGCTACCATGATGTTCTGTGCTTACGTTCTCTAGGATTAGTGCCACAGCTGATTAAAAATGAGTCAACATGCAACTTTCAATTAATGTCTTGCCTACTATAAAACACTGTTATGACGCCCAAATTAGGCCTGGGCGGCAAATTTTGATCCGCTCGCAGAATTTGCGATATTTTGACATTTTCGCGTTCCGCGGAGAGCGCGAAAATGTCAAAACTTTCGCAACCTGCCGCGAAGCGGAAGTATTTTTCTTGTTCGCGCTTTAAAAATGCATTCTCGCGCGCACGGTCGCGACTTACCAGGTCCCTGCGTTCGCCGACGAGTTTTCCTATCCGTTGGCGCGCGCCACAAGATGTTGGATTGTTGGTAGCCGGTCGCGCTATCCTGTGAGAGTTTGCGATCGCGAACACGTCATTGCGATCGCCAACAGGAAATAAGCATCGCAAGCCAGATGGCCGCGCCCATTAGCGACCGCATGGGCAATTTGGAGATATATTTCCCCACGAGCACGCAAAAACACATCGCGAACGGGCGGGAAAAGCAATCTCCGCATCTTCGCGAAAGTTTCGCATGCTCGCTGAGATTTTGCGCAATTTCGCGATAATGCCAATTTCGCAAACTCCGCCCACCCTTAGCCCAAATATCCAGAGTGCTGGCAACCAGTGGTAAAAGGAAGTACTTTTTACATTAATATTAATAGATTCTTTTTTTGATTTGTGTTGCAAGTGTGTTATTAAATTGCAGTTGCTTATAGTGAGTGTAGTCTACAGCAAAACTGTGCTGTTCTATCCTGAGATAGGAAGAAGCAAAATGCCGATGTCAGTTGAGGGAAGCAATAAGGAAATGTGGGAAAAAAAGGCCTTTTATTCAAATAGGTGTGTCTGTTTACCATTATTGTTTTTATCAAAAAATGAGATATCAAGAATTAGCTTGAGATTCAGACTTTGCAGACTACAAGAAGAAGACCTGTGAGGTGTTCTCCTTTGGTTAAGACTGTGACGGACAAGCCTTTGGCGGCGGGGTGCTGTGAGTAGCAAGCCAGCCTGGGTCAAGGGACAGACAGCAACACTATTTACACAGCATGAAGGCTAATGGCTTACTTCAAGCTGCCTGACACCTTTCTGTGCTGCACTGGCATTCTGCTTGCAGTATAGTTCTTTCACCATTTCCCATCCCCCGCCTTTGATATTTTCCCCCGTACCGTTCCTAAGTTTCCAGATCCCTTGCCTGTAATACTGACCTTGCTCTTTGGATTACATTTTGGCTTTGTCGTGCTGCTGTGCATTTCCCTACTCTCTTTCCTTTTCAGAGGAGTCTCGACTGGACACTTGATCGCGGACTTGGCGGCTTCCATCATGCTTGGCAGAGGTTCGCTGTGTCTCGCCATCCTGCAGCCGGCGAGTATACGTGTTTGTTATTCTACCATTGTGAAGGTTTCATACCTTTCACCAGTACTAAAGTCCTGTGTGTGCTCTGAGTGAATCAAAGTGATACTGGAGAGACTCCAGTCATAACCGTGCAGTAACCCTATATGTGACACCTGAGAGAACTGTGCTAAACGAGACCTGGGCGTACTGTATATCACACTCTCTCCCTGCCAATCCAATTCCCCTTTCCCTCTGGTATTTGGTTTTCCCTTGTATGTCTTCCTTTGTATGGGGAGAGCTCAATTCCAGGGAATGGGGCAGATTGTCATCTGAACTTGCAGGATAACACTCAAGATTCCTGGCATGAAGTTTCCTTGAGATTCACAAACCTGCAGTATCTCAGGTCAATACCAGATGTTCCTTTGGAGTCTGATGCTATAGCCTGAAACTTATTTCACAATCCTGCATTATTTATCTCAAGTTGTTACTAGATGTCCCTCTCAGGTCAGATGAAAAAGTTTGAATCTTTTTTCAAAAACCTGCAGTGCCTCATGTTGTTACTGGATGTCCCTCTCGAGTCACATGAAACAGCCTGAACATTCTAGAAATGTTTCTCTTCAGTCAGAATCAATTTCTGGAAATGTCCTTCACAAGCATGAGGGTGTGTGGCTTTAATATTTAGACTTTTGCTATTTTAATGGTTTGTCATTATTTTTATAGGATGACTCAAAATGCCGAAGCAGGTACTATTGCGGAGTTCAATAATTATCTTGATTGCTATGAAAGCAGAAGAGGGCACTTTAATGAGAACATGTGAGACTGGCAAGACATTCAGAACCCTGTAGCACCTCAAGGCATTGATAGGCGCTCCTTCCAGTCAGATGCAACAGTCTGAAAGCTATTTCACAAAGTCATGCTAGATATTTCTCTCCATTCACAAGCAATCTCTCAAAATGTCCTTCACAAAGCTGAGGTGGTGGGCTTTAACATATACATTTGCATGTACACCGTTGATACGATGGAGCACACCCCATTTGCCTATGCTGCACTTTCTTTGTAGATTCTTCCTCTGCATGTTATTCTCCCTATGAGGCCTGGTGCTGTTGGTTTATGGGGTAGATGTTACCTTCAAATAGAAGGGCCACATTTATTTGGTATATTATTGCATTCTTTGCGTGTTTTATCATTAGGTTACAGAAGGACATGTTTATTTCTTGGAGTATTACATTAATTCCACACTGTGGACAAGCTGTGAGAGCTGAAAAAGGAGAATTGTTGCCCACCTCTAAAACTGTCGCAGGATTTTTGTCCAGGTATCATGGCTGAAGGCCTTTCATATGATGATGACATAGCCTCATTAATTTTAGTGGCATCATTACAGATAGGTGATTCAACACTGACATAGACCCAAACCCGAATGGGACACCGGGAGTCTGTAACCAAACTAAAAATAAAAAAAACACAAGTGGAAACATCACTTCATGGACCAAGCATGACCGAATCTTTGAGGAAACGCAGCCCCAAATGGACTAGTAGTTAGCAAGAATCCAAGAATATTTTTAGAGGACAAGACATACTGCAAGGACTGGTCTCTAACAGCATGGATGGGCACTAGAAAATGGCTCGAGTTGATAGTACAAACAGCAAAATATCGCTCCAACAAGATTGTCTTAAAAATCACGCTCAATATAAACTCTCTTAAGTCTCAAATCAGAATCTCAACATTTGAGAAGACACTAACATGAACATCACAGAATTCAAAGAATACCTTATCCAATTCAAGATCTCAACATTTGAAAAAGATTTGTAACGTTTTCGCATGAGACCACTTACACTCACTGAAGGGAAAATTACAAACACAGAGATAATGGCCTATCATATGTATCCTCACAGAGCGGTAGTTCTTCATAGTTTATCACCAGTGTTGTGGGACATTTTAGATGAAGGGCGTAGGATAGGCCCAAGGAGGTTCTTTTTCCCTCCTAAGTCATTGGTAAATTTTTCCACACAATGACCCTATTGGGGTATGCCACATACATATAGCTTGCTTCCCCAGATAGCTCCACTAAGATTCCATAGCAATTTAATTCCAGCCTTTTTGTACAGAGGCAAAGGGTTTCGTGGAACGGGACCGAGAAACAACATCACAATGCCACACTAGGGATCCACTCCAGGGGACCTGAAAATATTGGACTAAGAAAAGGACATAGTGGTTAGTCTGAGTAAAAAAGCTCTAACAAAAAGTGTCCTTAACAAAGGCGTTGATTTTGTGCCTACTCCCAAAGGATACATGTTAAGCCTACTCACCAACACTTTTTTCGCAGACCGAGAGAAAGAATCAGGCACAGAGTTACCAACACAGGCCAGAGACCAAGATAAACATTCAAGCCCACCACCCATGAGATGCCACACAAGGGTAAACAGGGAATTATCACCAATACACCTATCTGCTACTAGAAAGAACATCACCAAGGAGAAAAATCAGGACATCCAGAAACTTTCCCAGGATACTACCATCATTATCAAACTTGTTGATAATGGTGGTGCACTGTAATCCTACCTATTGAGATGTATATAAATCAAAGTAAAAAGTTACTAGGGTGAGGAATTCGAAGAAGTTGACAAAAGACCCTACCCAAATGTGATTGATGTGTTAAAATTGCTTGTTGGCACAGGTGTTGACAATAACTGAACCACAAAACCTGAGGCAAACTTCTTGATCACCAAATAGCCATGTACCACTTTTTTAAAAGTATCTAGCCGTGGTATTCAACAATATACATCCCGCTACGGACAGACTTATGGTCTCAGGTATTGATACAGTGCTTGAACCTTTTCACGGTTTTGCAAATGGTTCTTAAGGACTTTAGTCAAAAAGATGTCTTCATTTCTGAAGGATGCCAAAGAAACATTGAATATACTGTAAAATCTAAGTTTTTATCCAAAAAAAGAACTCATGTTAGGTATGGATGTGGAAGCTCTGTATAATCAGCTTTCCCCAATAAAAGACTCCTTATCATTTAGACCTAGTATGGGAATTCATACCAACTCTGGAATTTGTATTGGACTGGGTCCTCATGGAACTTACTAGGAATTGCAGGCTGTCTCAAAAATATTCACTATGTTAAAAAAAACTGTCCTTTAATTAAAACCTGTTTGTCACCTCTCCTTTTTTCTTCTCTTCTAAGTGTACCTCTCTTTCCCTTCCTTCCTCTGCATGACTCCTCTGTCTGAGCACGAACTACTCTACTTGCTCACTTTGCCACTGGATTCAAGCTAGCCTGGCTAATGAGGGGTGTTACCCCGAAACCAGTCCCAGGTTACTTGTTTCCGGTTCAGAGAAGCCCTGGCTTGGCAGTTCGGGTTGGACTGTTCCCATGAGGCAAAGGGTCAAGACTGATTTGCATATAGCTGCGTCTGAACTGGGGTGGCGAAGTGAGCTAAAGAACGATGATAGATTCAACCCAGATCTTTGACTGGGGGTGAGTGTCTGAAAAGTTTCAGCGCTCTGTCCGTCCATCATCTCTACTACTACTCTTGACATGTGCACGTTTGACTATTCCCTATTTCAGCACATTTCCCACAACTAATTTAGAAGATCACAATCTCTCCTCCTTCTGCTGAAAATCATACCTATGCAACCTAAAAATGCCTAATCTTCTTTAACTCCTGTATTAATCCCACCAACCAGGTGCTTGAGATCACCCCACACCCCTACTAATGATTGCAACCAATCACAATTACTTTAGTCCACCATAAAAAACAAATGAATGCATGGAATGGTTTGCTTTGAGCGCACAATACTAATCCCAATAAAAAACAGTAACCAATAATACTGAACTAACCATTAACCTTAGGTTCCGGAGCAGCATTCTGCCCTGCGTAAAGCGCTTCAACCCCACATCAGGGGTAGGTAAGCGCTATATAAATACAATTACAATTACTTTGTATTCTAGGGTGATTTATTTTCTTCTAACCCACGGGAAATCAATGGGTAGTATGTTTGCACCAAGTGTAGTGTGACTATATGTGCATGAATTTGAGTCAAAATTCATACTCAACATCAACAATATCTTTCTGGCTATCATCAGAGTTTGGGAGAGGTACATTGATAACATATTTGTCACTTGGCAAGGAAGTAAAACAGAAGCCCTTGAATCTGCTAAACAGCTCAACAGAATGAATCATTTCCTGAAGTTCACATTTAATGTGAGTAGAAGAAAATTGGTCTTCCTAGCCTAGAATATTTATACACAGTAGGATGGTCTACAAACTAAATATACTACAAACCTACTGACTGTAATAACTTGCTCAGATTTAATAGCTTCCACCCGAAAGGATTCAGGGAAAATCTTCCATCATGTCAATTCTTGAGATTCAGCCATAACTGTACTCATACTTGTGAATATTACGAAAATACCAGGAAATTATCTAATAAGTTGCATAAAAAAGATTTTCATTAACAGTATATCAAGATGGCCAAAAAAGAGCATGTAATAGTAACCGAGAAAAACTGTTGCAACCCAAAATCAGCAACCTGGTTAATAGATTAATCCATCTGATAGCCTTTAATACCTATTCAAACAGTGTCAAGAAGGTTGTGAATAAACACTGGGGATTACTGAGCTCGGGCAAGCTTGAGCTAAAAAAGCTAACGTTTTCCTTATAGAAAGGTTGCAGTATTAAACACATGGCAGCCTTCACTAGACCCAATCTCCAGCTACCACAAAACAACCACAGAACTCTTTGGAACTTACCACCTGCCATGGGACACCACCTATGAAGAAAATGCAGGGAATGTTGTTTTAGAAAAAAGCAAAAAAGATTGACCTAGGTTTACCAACATCCTAGGGTGCTACAGCAACATACAAACTGTAATTCCAACAAAGTAGTGTAAGTCAATATTTGCCCACGCAGCCTCAAAAATCTGGAAATGGTGTCTAGGAAAATACAAATATGCATAAATGGACATCTCAGCACTACCAGATGCAAGAAAACCTTAATCAAAATGATGAAACACAATTTTGATCTAGGACACAATGAAAGAGCAGTACATTGGTTCATGATAAAATATTAGATTTTTAGTGTTCCTTCTCTAGGGAAACCGCAACCTAAAAATCACCACTAAAACTCATGTGAAGTCCTTCTATGTATTCTGCGTACTTCCCATTACAGTTTTGGGATCACTGGAAACCGTATTTTTGCTTCCATGGACATCTGATCCCAGAATGCAGGAGCCAGTATACATAGCTCCCGACAATAATTGTCCAATACTTACAATGGTGGTAATCCTGCTAATTCTCAGCACTGGATTCTTTTTTCCAGGACTTGTGAGAGGTGGGAATTGCACACTCCTGTGGCTAGTCTTTTGCAGCCCAATAATGTGCCTCCGTCCTCGGGTTGCTGCTGCCTGGAACTGCTTATAAGCTGCCTTTACCTGATGATTCTTGTCCGCGCGTTGAGTTTAGTTCCTCAGTGAACTGGATCTCTTATTGCCTATTTTCCTAACCTGTTCTTGCCTTGTTTCAGCCAGAGTCTGTTCTTGTGCAGCTTGCCCCAGATTTTTCCAAGCCCTGCATTGCCTTTGGTTTACTTCAATTTCTGGATTTTTCTACAGTCAGCTGCAGCCCCTGAGCTGCTCCCTTTCTAATTGTTCCTGGTTTGCTTTCTTCTAGTCTTGCTTTTATTTTTATTAGCTTATTCCTTTGTCTGTCATAGCTCTTGTATTTGCTCTCCGCCTCAATGCTTCTGCTCCTAAGTTATGCACCATTTCTCTGTGCAGCCAATAGTTTACTTGCAGTTCCAGTCTCTTGTTTGCTCAACTGCCTAGTATCCTAGTTCCTAGTATCCTTGTGTCCTCAACCCTCCAGGGGGCACCTAACCTACATACACAATAAAGGAGCAATTCTGAAGGTAAAATGCAAATATTGGACCTTTATGAAGACTACATTTGGACATATTCAAAGAATCTTGCTTTTTGGCTCTTTTTACCAACTCATGTTCCACATTTGCCAGAACCAGACATTCTGTTCATCCACAGAGATGAAATAAGGCCAGGAGTAGCAACAAAGAACCTGAAAGAAACTACTGCTGGGCAATTTTTTAACTTGAACAGAGACTATGCTCATTACCTTTGGTTCAAAGAAAATCGTGCTTCTACATCTGCCTCTACTAATACCACTCCAAAGACTACTATAGATCAGCTTTTTCCTCCCAGTAACAATGGCTAAGAGGCTTCTCTGCCTTCTAATATACTGGTCACCGCTCCACACTCTTTCACAGGTATTAGAGCTTCAGAATGGGCCCCAGATCTGGCTAGGAAATCCAGTCACCTCATAGAATTGGACACGGACACAACCACTCATTTCACCTTTGTTCTGGCTTCTACCGTGCAGTCTATTTCTAGCTCTGATTTTGGTCAAAGACATCTTTTGGACGCAGAAGTCATTGGTCCTGATGTGAAGCAGGCCAACCCAATGACTCCTGTCTGTCTGAAAGCTAAGACTCTTGAGAGCCAGCATCTGGGACAGAACAGCATGGTATATTGAAAGATAGTCTTATCCGAGACTTAGACAAAATTACAGCTCCAACCACTGATCCTAACTTACCATTTGCTTCCACTGGGGTGAATGTATGACATTGTTCTGCATTCTGTCCATCAATTGTTGTTTTTGCATTTGTCACCCCGAGTAGGACGGGTATGTCCATACGTGGGTCCCGTGCTCTCCATGCCACTGGAGTCAAGCTATCCTGGCTAAAGAGGAGTGAAACCCAAAAACCGGTCCAAGGATGCTTGTTTCCAGTCCAGGGAGGACCTGGCCTGGCAGTTCGGGCTGGACTGTTCCCATGGGGCACAGGGTCAAGACTGATTTGCATATTGCTGGGTTCAAAATGGAATGGCACGGTGAGCAAAAAAACGATGGATTTAGGCCCAGATCTCTGTACTGGGGTGAATGTATGACATTGTTCTGCATTCTGTCCCTCAATTGTTGTTTTGACATTTGTCACCCCGAGTGGGACGGGTATGCCCAGACGTGGGTCCCGTGCTCTCCATGCCACTGGAGACAAGCTATCCTGGGTGAAGAGGGGTGAAACCCCGAAATCGGTCCTAGGATTCTTGTTTCAAGTCCAGGGAGGACCTGGCCTGGCAGTTCGGGCTGGACTGTTCCCATGGGGCACATGGTCAAGACTGATTTGCATATGGCTGGGTTCAAACTGGAATGGCATGGTGAGCAAAAAAACGATGGATTTAGGTCCAGGTCTCGGTACTGGGATGAATGTATGACATTGTTCTGCATTCTGTCCATCAATTGTTGTTTATGCATGATTATACCACAGAGCACTTTTAATACAGAAATCTCAAATTTACCTGAAGATAACCCTAAACATTTAGCTCGAGAAATGTGTATGTTTCCTTTGCCAATCCAGTTCCAACAGACTTGGGAGAATTTCCAAACCCTGTTACTGACACATTAAAGTCATGGGATTCTGCTATTTTCATGTTTAGTTAAAAAACACAGTTAATGAAATCTTCTAAGTCTCTTTGCTGGTGAACCTCAGACTACAATCAATGAGAATACTGCTGCAGAAACAGAACTATCCAGCCTGTTCGACAGAGGGACGGAGCTGGCTGTCGCTGATGTGCCCATTGTTTTCACCAAGGAAGAAAGTACCCTGCATGAAGCCAATGTTCTAACCAGAGAATCCTTTAACACCACTCCAGGTCTGCTAACTACTGAATACACATCATCTAAAATCAACAGCGCTGTCTCTTCTTTAAACGTCAGTCATGTTATTAACCCCTTAGGCGCGGCGCGGATTACCGCGCTGTGCTGAAGGTTCCGTGCGCGGGCGGGGCCATGACGGAGCAGTTCCGTCATGCGCACAGCGCGACCGACGCGCATGATGGAACCACTCCGTCATACGCATCGAAGGGGTTAAAAGGAAAGACACCAGGGGCTTCACAGGTAATAAGATTTGTTTTACTTCTTATATAACTCATAGGTGGCAGAACAGTCAGGGTGTTAATCAAGGTTGTGTTGGATTCCCTTGCTGTGTTTTTTTTGCTTCAACCCACTTCAGCCAAAGAATTGCCTTGGCTCCTTGACAGAGGGTTTGGGAGTGCATATAGTGTTACGATTTCATTGTTTTGCTACTGGAGGATGCTGTACATGGACAAACTGCAGCTTGGAAATCACCATTAAAACTCATCCAAATCCCCTGCATGACTTCTGCCTGCCTCCTATTTCAGCTTTGGACTAGTTGGAAAAGGCTATGTTTGCCTCCATGGACATCTGATCCCAGAATGTACTGTTCAGTATTCATAGAGCCCCGGCATCGACTGTACAGTACTTTTAATGGGAGTGGTCCTGTTATTCCTTAGCACTCGATTCCTTCTTGCAGGAATTGTAAAAGGTGGGAATTGCACACACCTTTGATCAGTCTTGTGCAGCCCAGTCATTTGACTCCGCCCTGGGCCTGCTCCTGCTTAATACTGCTTATAAGCTCCTTGTATGTGCATTGAAGTTAGATTCTCGGTGTACCAGAGCTCTTGTTGTCTGTTTTTCTGACTTGTTCCAACCTTGCTTGAGCATGAGCCTGTGCCCTGTACCTTACAGCTTGCTGCAGCTTTCTCCAAGCCCTGCATTGCCTTGTTATGTCATCATCATATGAAAGGCCTTGTTTTCAATCCATTGTCTGCCTTTTCTATAGTCTAGTACAGCCCCTGGGCTACTGCCTTTTCTAATTGTTCCTAGTTTGTTTTTTCTATTCCTGTTCTTATTTCCCTCTGCTTATTCCTTTGTTTGTCACAGCTCTTGTATTTTCTCCCAGTCTCCTAGCTTCTGCTTCTTATTTATGTGCCCGTTCTCTGTGCAGACTGCACTCCCCTTGCAGTTCCAGCCTATTGCTTGCTACAGTTCCTAGTATCCCTGTGCTTGTCCTGCCCTCTTTGCTCTCCAGTTTTTCCATGAATGCCCTGCTGCTGATTATTTGCTTCATCTCTTAGGTTGTGTTGTAGTGCTTTGCTCTGTATACTCCTCTTGGGGTATTGTGTCTTGTAAGTGCCCTATTTTGTCCTCACTTTGTATAAGTGTATTCCTTTTGTACAGGGGTTGGCTCCCGGTTCCCAGAAGGCAATTCCTGCTCCATCCTTCGTCTTGTGTTATAAGTAGTCTTAAGTGTCTTAACTGTGACAGTGTGACATTTCTATTTCTTCGGAATTGCCAGTGTGTTTCCTGGACAACCCATAAGGGCTTGTCTTCTGAATATACGCACAATCCTTGTTTACTACGCACTTTAATACCCCAATATGCCGCAATCCTCTTACTAGGAATGAACTGTTACATTGTCAACATAATCCATGTTGAGACTTTCAATTACAATGATGAGTACCAACAAAATCACTTTTGAAACTTCTTGAATTTACAGAACATCTGATAATAAGGGACACAATTGTAGCACAATTTGCCATTTTTCTACTCCCAAAAATGAACTGATAAACTGTTAACAAAATCGAAATTGAGTTTTGTAATTGCTGTGATGAGTGCCAACAAAATCTTATTTGGGATTCTTTTTTTTGTTTGTTTTTTTTTTAAACAATTTTTATTAACAGTAATGGTACACCTCTTGTCAATACAGGCTTCACTCCCAAAGACACAGTTTGTTACCACATAGTTCAAATTATAACACCCTTGACAGTACCTTTATGCATTTATGTTTAACATTTTCCACACACCTCATGTTACATCATAGAGCCTCTCCCATTCCTTGGTTCCACTATCCCTTATAGCGTAATGATGCCCATAGTCTATTCGCTCATTTCTGACTCCGAGTTATTTGGGATTCTTAATCACAAGGCTGAGTGTGGTTGTGGCTCATCACACCTGCTTCTTTTTTAATTAATGGCAAATCGCAGTGCTTACTGGCGACCGAACACAGACGGGCCTATATCTCCCAGTGCCCATCGCGTGCCACGTCATCATGCACGCTTACGTGTAACACATTGCCCGTAGCTGCCCAATAAAACTTGCATCCTTAAAAATGAGTTCTGAAACAATATTGTTTGTCATTTTGGCCATTGGAAGACCAAATAGGCATGTCACAGGACACACTTCTTGACAAAGTAGGGTTTTCTTGGGATAGGTACCTGTAGCAATTTTTGGCTGCACATAACGATTTCAGAATCTCTTCAATGAGGCATATATTTTTATTGTGGCAACGTGTGAGTGGGATGTGTGTAATTACGGGCTGTATATGGTCAGAGACATCTACCTCTGACTGCCACTAATGATTACTGCCACTATTTATTAAATGAACAGTATATGTACTTGTATGTATGTATCAACCTCTCTCCATCCTTATCTCAATCCATCCTCCTCTCTATACATCTCTTTATTCATTCTTCCCTTAATTCATACATCCACATTATCTCCATCTTTCTGTCCATGCCTCCTTTTCTACACTCCTCCCTCACTTCCTTTCAACTGCAAGAGTTCATGTTTATGAGAATCCTGGAGGCTTAGGCCTCCGATCAAAGTCAAAGTGCCAAAAACATCAATTTTAATGTTTCATGTTACTTAAAACTACCTATTGGCATCCCCACCCTGCACAAGCCGCAGAATAAAGGTGTTTGTGATGCCCCCTGCTAGAAGACCCTGTCACCATGCCAGCAGCTCCTCTGGACCTACTGATTGTGTTTTTCATGAAAGACCAGCAGAGAAATGCTAAGGCAGAGACTGCATGCACAGTGCGGCCCACCCACTGACCGCAGTAGGTCCCATTTGTGACCTCAACCATGCAGTCATAAACAATGTTACCTCCTCTTTCACCTCATTGTCCCCTTAGCCACATAGAAGGTCAGCCAACTGACCCTTGGAGTCCCCTTCTTTGGCAACAAGAGGGAGCAGGTCTAGTCTTTCAGAGCTCTTCTCAGGTCACAGACAGCAGGCCCAGTCCTCTACTGATCTTCTAGAAGTCCAGAATTTATCCTCAAGTGGATCCTGGAGGTGCCACAATTATGTCTAGCACTAGTTAGTGGATGGTGGTGACTTCTAGGCACTCCATACCAATGGGGTAAAAGTTCCCAGGGTTAATACTACACACTTTTTAGTAGTTACTTTTCCTTAATATTTATTACAAATCCAACTTCATTTAAAAAAATTAACTTCACCATTACTGGTAGATCTGAGAATGCGCCAAAATGCTATGCCTTCCCAGTGAGGCGTAACGAGGAGAAATATGTTTATTTCTACTCATTCTTTTCTCTTTCTATGTGTGCTGCAAAGTGCAGCACACATAGAAAGATGGAAAAGGCTCAGAAGATTGTTTTTGTGCAGGAAGTTGTCCCTTCCTGCACAAAAACAATCCTCTCTGTAACGCATTGGTGCTAGGCAGCCAAAAGGGCCCTAGCGCATGGAAAGGAAAGGAATGCATCATATTATGTTAAATACGGCGCATGCCTGCCCGTTCCCTTTCATGCAGTGCAGCACAATAAGGTGGCTTGTTGCGCTGCGTGGAAGCTACATAAATATGCCCCTAGATGAGCAAGACGCTGTGGCAAGAATCCAAAACCACGAAACCAGATACTCGCAGTGGGGCACTTAGGGCAGGGGAACTCTTCTGTACACCAGGCAGTAGACATTCCTGCCCCAACACTTTTTAACCACTTTCTAAAGTGATTTGTAGGATTGTTTCAGATACATAGATGACACCTATATTTTTATAGCCATTGTCAGCGACTTGCCGCTAAACTTAGAGGTACTCGTTTTATCATCCTTGGGAGGATGAAAAGACGGTAACTGAAAGTTTTAAAATGTTGTATTACAGCCACCACAATCCAGCATACCAGAGACAGCAGAATTACTACCGCCTAAGTAGGAAAAGCAAAAACTGACTAGTCATGCAGAACAGCCATATATTTCTTCCACAGTACAATGAAAAATAGGGCCATGGTAGGAATTAGTAAATCTAGTCAGATAACAAATTGACATTCACCACTTTCTTCCACAGTACAATGAAAAATAGGGCCATGGTAGGAATTAGTAAATCTAGTCAGATAACAAATTGACATTCACCACTAATTTCTTTGTGTGATGCTCTCGTCATATTTAATCACAAGTTTTGACAGGCATTGAATGCATATATTTCTTCCAAGCAAGAGGATTTTAAGCTCTCTTGCAAGCTGGAACCCCACCAGCATGTACCAAAGAAATACCAGTCACACCTTTCACTCCTCAAATCGCAAAGCTAGTAAACTATGTAACGTCCTAACTCCCAACCGCAAACCCAAGTTAAAGCCCAAACGGCTTTCAGACCTTCCGGAAGTACACAGACTGCCTTCATCTATGATTGGATGACCTTGAGAACAGGAACATGCTGATGGAGCAGGACTCCCATCCTCTTGGGGATATTGGTGCATGTTACACAGTAAGCAACTTCATTCTGACTGCCCACCTGCACCCCATAGGTTCTTTCTCTCAGGCAGATCCCAAACAGACTCCTTGCCTGATTCAGCTAGCGACCCCATCTCTGTTCCTGCACAAGGGCACAGCCCTGCATTGTGCCCACTCACCTATCCACCGCCTACGCTGGTCCATTATCGCCTCTGACCTAATCACCATGTTCCTGCACAAGGGCACAGCCCTGCATTGTGCCCACTCACCTATCCACCGCCTACGCTGGTTCATTATCACCTCTGACCTATTCACCATCGTCAAATTCTGTGAAATCTGTGAAAGCCCTTGGACCACTGACACCTGCAATAATGGACACCCACTAGATGCTGAAATGCAATAATCCACTGCAGCAACACACCACCAACACCACAACTCCTCTGGCTATCATCTGTCCCAGTACCACAAAAATAATACATGTTAGATACACGTCTCCAGTATGCGGCCTAAGCCCCAAGCCTAACCCATTGGCAAAACATCCTTTTTCTGTCTCTCTTGTGGCACTAAGGTTGCGTTTCCAATTTCTTATATATTTGCAGTCTTTATAACCACAAAAATGCCTCACTCTCACATGCCAATGGACTCTAACAAATTCTTCCAGTATGACTATCAGATGGATTCTAGCAGGTCTACGCTATTGCTTCCCAGGACAAGAGACCACATCACTCCTGCTCTGTGTATAGAAGGCTTGAGGATACCCTGTCGCAGCGGCGTCACTAGGGTTGGTGTCACCCAGTGCGGTAACTCATGGTGACGTGCGGTCCACACCCCCCGCACCCTCCTAGTGACGCCACTGTCTAAAGCTCCGTGTCAAGCTGTCATGTCAGCTGCCGCTGCTCACCTTCAGCGCATCTGCTCCCTTCTCTCCCTTGCTCTCTCGTTAGCTTTTCGTTCCCTTCCCTCCTTCGCCATACTCGGAGTTTACTCCTATAAAACCTCCTCAAGTCCTAGCCTTCTTTTACCTTTTCTGTATAAACTGCAGCTACGCACTCCTTCGTGCCCTGTACCTCCACATTTTCCCTGTGCCACATACCTCCGCACTCACCCGTACCTACGCACCCTCTGGTGTCACCCCATGTGATGGTGTCACCCGGTGCGGTCCGCACCCCCCGCACCACCCTAGTGACGCCACTGCCCTGTCGGGTGATTAGTTGCGCTATATAAATCCACTGATTGATCGATTGAGGACACTGGCTACATTATGGATCCTTGGCACACACTTTAGGTCAAGTAACACTAAGTTCACCATACTAGACACATTCTGGCAGCTAGGGCTCGAAGTACAACCCTGAATGTTGAAGGCTCGTCACCCACAGAACACCTTCGTCCCCATCACACACCCCTAATGGCACAACCCAGTCGCCGACCTCCATGAAGGTCTCAAAAACTGACCTCTTCAGGGAAACCTTTAGCCACGATACAAAAAAATCCCTGGCAACTGGGATCACTACAGGGCTTGTCTAGATAACACTTAGACGTGTATTGTGCAGTTCCCAGGAAAGCAGAACCCTGCATTCCAATACTATATATCTGATACTATAATCCTTGGAGGTGACCACAAGGCAAGGTGCTGGCACTTTACAAAATACTTCAATACAATCTTAATAGGCATTGGTAAATTCAACAGGTCTCACTTAGGCTAGCTGGTGCGAAGGGTAAGTTAGTTTTTATTTTTTGCAATCATGTGCCACAAAAATGAAAAGAAACAATAGAAAACATGCGGTTACCTGAACACATTGATTGCAATGCAAATTAAAAAAAAACACTATATAGTTGAAATAAAACATTATGGTTGCTTCAGTACAAACAGGTGTACTCAGAAGGGGCATACACACTCATTACAGTTTTTATGTACATTACTGTGAGAGATGATTCTCATCAGCACAAAGAAAACATACCTTTGGCTTTGAATTACTGTAACATGAAGATATAGATTTAACAGGGAAGGGTGACTTAAAAAATAAAAAAGAGAATGAATGGAAATATAAAAAAAATGGCAAAGTCGAGTATTGGCAAAGTAACCCTGGCAATGATATGCACTTTTTTTTAAGTTATGCGCACATATGTTCACACAGTACAACAGAGCCAATGGCTGAAGTGGACTGACCCACTGCCCCTACTCTATGCTGTGGTGACCAGCAGCAAAACGTGAATGGCAGTAGAATAGACTAATGGATGAAGAGGGCTGACTTAGCGCCCTTCTGTGCACTTATCTAAGTATGCACGTCTAATTATGAGGTTTTTTTTATTACACGAGGCTGACAAGACAGGTGAAGCCGACTCCATTAGCCTACAGCTAGAATTACTGTCGCCCCCTCTGAGTTTTTAAAACTGTTGTCGAACAAAGGCATGATTTTGTACGGAATACTTTTCCTCTACAGTTTCGTGTCATTGTAATGTATCCAGTTCAAGACAAGAGCATGTGACCTGCATACATTTGTGCCGGAGTCACCTTAACCCACTGTGCTATCTTATCAGGCAGAAGGCACTTCCCTACAGTGTCTTCCAGGGAGACTGGGGTCACTGCAGGACACAGTGGCTCTCGAGGGGGTGCTGAGCAGCTGTGCCTTGTATTGACATAGCAGCATGGCTTGTTGCAAGGGGCACACACCCACTACCAGCGTGCAAGCCCAGGCTGTGCCGAAGAAGGTTACTGCAGCTTTGCAAAACAATAGGCTGGCTTTGAGGAGAGAGAAAGTCCGCCAGCCTCGAACCACAATTCAAAGCGTTTCGTGTCTCATCGGATCATACCATAGCACAATGGTTTAATCCTTTGTTGCTGTGATAATAAGAAGCAGGTGCGCGCGCTGCTATGAAGGTCTTTTCATCAGCGCCTTTCTGTTGGCACCCAGTAGGAAGCAAAACAGGCATCTGCGCATGCGCAGCTCAAGCTCTCGCCCACAGCTGCCGTGAAAGTGGCAGGCCGCCGCTCTCCAGACATGGCATCACCCTCGGATGAAAGGGCACGGCTGGCAGCCCTGTCTGATGCGCAGAGCCTCAGCTGGGCTTTGTTTTGAGGACAGCTGGGGAATGGAATGCCATTTCTGGGTCATGGAGGGTCAGGCGTACAGTGCACACCGCTCTCTATTTACGCTCACTTAGAAGGGGGATCCCATGGGATGCTTGAAAACTATTGATTTTTTTTTGTGAATCACTGTCAGTGCTTTCGAGGATGAACAATCTGAGCTGACAGTGGAAAACCAAAGCTGCATGGGCCTGCACCATCAGCAAAGGCTTAATCAAACTTGGTCAATGTTCTCACTGACATAGAAAGAAGATTCACTGAGTCTTGTTTGCCCATCTTGGCATCCCACAAATGCCAGGACATTCTCGAACACGCATCTCCATCTCCAGTATCTCATGACCCGAGCATGCAATTGACTCCAAGCGCCATCTGCAATCTTTTATTTTATTCTTGTGGTCGACTTAAGAATGGCCAAGATGGTCAAACCAAGTTGGTATTGTGGAAAATCTGACTCCCTTTAACTCTGGTTATCTCACGTTTGTGCCACCTGTGCTTCAGGATGGACCCCCTTTAACCATCTGTGATGATGTCCGTGGCTATCTGGCGTTCTCAAGTCTCTATTTCCTGAAGGACCCATTAGAACCACTACCGTGGTCTCTATGAACCTCCTTGGGCGTACTGCTGCCAGTCCTGGATGGAGCCGGCCCTTTTGGATCTGATGGAGTTATCCAATTGCCAGTAGATGTTTCGATCTCTAATTTATAGCAACTTATAGAGAGTTACTGCTGCTAAAAAAAGACTGTCTTGGCGCTTTATCTAATGAGTATCACAACACAAGTGTCTCTAATTTTTATTTGAAAAGCAAGGTCTTAAGAACTTTACTGAAGGGGAGGTCACACATCATTTGAGAGAAAAAACATTCCAATGTTTGGCTGCTAGCTATCTAAAAGCGTGCCCTCCACAACCAAGCTTGTTGACTCTAGGGTGCCCTCCACAACCAAGCTTGTTGACTCTAGGGTGCCCTCCACAACCAAGCCTGTTGACTCTAGGGTGCCCTCCACAACCAAGCTTGTTGACTCTAGGGTGCCCTCCACAACCAAGCCTGTTGACTCTAGGGTGCCCTCCACAACCAAGCTTGTTGACTCTAGGGTGCCCACCACAACCAAGCCTGTTGACTCTAGGGTGCCCTCCACAACCAAGCTTGTTGACTCTAGGAAGAATCAAATTATGGTCGTGTTCAGACCGAAGCGGGGGGCTTGGAATGTATCTTTAGAATTTCTCCTGCAGAAAGAGAGGACCTCTCTTGTAAACTGATGGATTAAGAAGAGAGATTTGAACAATCTTCTCTCCAGGAAGCCAGTAGAGAGTTCGCCTATCAGCTGACACATGAGCTGCTTCCCGGATCCAGTGATCAGGCAGATTGTCGAGCTTTTTAAATACCTGTAGCTTTGTCGTCGAGCTTTTTAAATACCTGTAGGTTTGTCAGATAGGGCCCGATTACGATGTCGGGCTGAAAGACTCCGACCAGCTGTTGGAGGATTTCCCCCCGAAATCGTAGGTTTCAGTCTGACTGCCGTATTAGGATGACGGCGGTCAGAGTGGAACCTGCGGGGGGACTCTGACGTGCTTGATACCGGCTCAAGGAGCCCATCACAGTGTCGGAAGCCACTATAATCCCCTAATGAAGGCAGAGCCAGGCTCAACCTCGCCGTCGGGATCATGATGGCACTTTCCAACAGCCTTTTCATGTCGGCCTTTACGAAATGGAAATGCTGTCGGAAAATGTATTTGGGGCCCCCTAGAAGGGCCCCTTCCCCTCGGCTTTGGGGGTCTGTGGGCACTTATGGTGCCATCTAAACATTCCTGCACGGTGCAGGGATGTTTATAAACATCCATTTTACAATGGCAGCTTGTTCTGCGTGCCTTTTCTGCCCGCCGCACCAGCTGCCTTTATAAAATGGATGTTTCTGACCGCCCATAGGGAGATCGCATCCTAATACTGAGGTCGGAACCGCCGACCTGAGGTTGGGCAGTTCCAGACCACTACCATTGTAATGAGCCACATGGATTTTTGAAAAACGCCTAGATACAGGCTATTACAGTAGTTGCACCTTGACAATATTAGTGTTGGAATTACCCAACTTTCGACCTTCATAGGTCAGGAAACAACAGATTTTCTTCAAAATTTGAGGTAAAAGAAACCGAAAGACACTATTTTATTAACCTGATGGCAGAAGTATAGGTTATCAACCAAATATACATCTAGATTCTTCACAACTGGTCTTGGTAACAGAGCGGTGGGAGCAGGTCACTGAGTTACCAACTGTCTGATCAGTTTAGGTTACTTTGCCAAAGACAAGTAACTTGGTCTTATCTAAGTTAAATTTTAGAGCATTATTGTGCATCTAATTAGCTGTTGTTGAGAGGAAGTCCATGAATTTTAACCTACTCTGTGTCTAGTCCTCATCTAACCCTATTATAAGCTGTGTGTTATCAACATATATTGCAAAGTGATACTCAGATCAAATTAACTGGGCCAGTGGGGTCAGGTATCTCTTACACAGGGTGGGGCTTAATGAAGATCCTTGGGCACTCCATTTCCAACAGGGAAAATCTCAGAGGAAGCAGAGCCAATCTTTGCTCTTTGGGTGCGATTATGGACATTCAAGCGTCGCAAGAGCAATTTACGCCTGTGACTCCTATCCTGATACCTCTTAGAGAGTATGATTCTATGCAAGATGGTCTTGACGGCAGCGAATAGATCTAAAAGTATTAGGAGTGGACTCCCTCCTTGTCCCAAAACCCAGTTGATCTCATCCACGAATGTGACCAGTGCTAACTGGGTGCTATGCACGGTCTATACCCAGATAGAGCTGAATCTAGACACATGGGTTATTACATTTGCAGAAAGAATACCAGTCCCATGATTCTTAAGAGTTTTAATCGGTATCAGCAGCAAAGAACCTGGTCAAAAATATGCTGCGAAATGTCAGGTTCGCCGCGGGTTTCTGTAAGATGTAGGATAATGACCTTGTGTTTCCAACTAAGAGGAAGGAAGGCTAAGCTCAAAGAGGTGTTCATAGTTTAATCAGGATTGGATCAAGTATTCTGCAAACAGGTGCAAGATTCTTGCAGGCATGGCTCACAGGGAAATATCAACTTAACTAACAATAAAAGATCTTTTAGAGCGTCTAACGTAGACCCATAGCTCACTGGGCCATAGAGTGCAATCTGCACCTCACTGAGGAGACCTAACAAGGCTGAGATCGGTCTTGGGTTGCTTGCGTTTCTTTTGAGAGGGGTCATGACATGGTTGGACAGCTCATATTTGACTAGGGTCAAGATTGATTTGCATAGCGTTGGTGCCTGGTAGCAACACAGTGAATAAAAAACATGGGCTTTTATTCAGCCCAGGTAATGGCCATTGTCTGAGATCCAGAATTCCTCCTTTCACTCTTTGCTTTTTCTAAGCAGAACAAAAGAGCAAAAATCTTAACAGAGCTTCTTGGGATCTAACTATACGGAACAAAAAATCCTTATTTTTAAAAAAAAAAATTAATTTTCAATTTTGCGGAGTTTTATATAGCGCAAACTTGACCCGAAGGTATCGGGTATCAGAGCACTTTACATCGCACCTGTTGCGTTACATGAGGACACATACATTTTTCTTAGGCACGGGGAGATTAAGGGGGTCATTATGATGGCGGAATGACTGCCAATGCCCGCCCTGCGGTGGCGGTCTTTCCGCCTTCACACAGAAAATTCCCACTGCCAAATTAGGATGGCGGTGGGAATCCCAATGTGTCCGCGGCAGACGGAAGTCTGTGCACCACGGTTTCGCAAGGCGGTCCTTTTCCGCCCGCCTTGCGGAACCAGGACACAGGGCAGCATTGCGGTGGCACCTTGCAGGCACTGCAGTAGGAATTACGGAATCCCTTTCCGCCTGTCTTTTTGCGGTGGTCATCCCGCCACAAAAAGACAGATGGGGTTTGGGGGCCCGTTGCGGCCCCCCCTGTGGGGGGGGGGGTGTCACTGCACTGGGGGCAATCTATTTCACGTCCTTCAGCTACAACATTACAAACAAATATGTGATACTCTTGCTCAATTCTTCTTCAACATGATTAAATATGTAGCAGCTTCCAGACAGAAAAAAACCCTACACCTGATTTCCTTCCCATGGTAATTCACAACATCCAAACTGTGTCTCGCTTGGGCTTTGCACTCATGAGCCTCACAGCTCTCGACCATGCCTGTGTGGTCATCCACAGGGGCTCATACCCAGGGGCACATGCTGTGAGGTCCAGGGGAGAGTCTGGTTCCCCACCCTTTGGGTCATCCGTTCTGAGGCCTAAAGGGTGGGGAGGGTGGGAAGTGGGGACCCTCCCCCCACTCTTTAGGCATCACAATGAAGGACAGTAGAGAGCTACAAAGGACGGAGCTCAGTTACATAGCAATGAGGTCATGACGTTGCAAACAAGGTAAAACTATAGATTTATAGTGAAATAATAACATTATTGGAGTGCATTTGCCCACAATCCCACAGGGTCACAGTTTGACGGAACTTGCTACATGCTGATGGCCACGTCACTCGAATGTGCCTTTCTTTCCTGGCCTTGCAGTCAAAGCACAGTGCTGCAAACCCAGGGGATGGGAACCTCTCATCTTCTGCCCCAGCACTGGGAGCCCAGGGCCATCGTTGGGCCTCTTAGCCACAATCCAGCTTTGCAAGACCCAACGGTCATGCAGTCATGATCCAGTGCTGTGAGCCCTGTAACAAACACTGCGATTCACAGGGGAAGCGGCCTCCCTCCCTGAGCATCAGCGCCATGTTCTTTTGCTGAGACGCCGAGGGCAGCGGGGACCCCCAGCCATGGGCAGTGCAGCACTAAACTATGGTTGGAGTGGCCACCTCCTCTCTACCTTGCATGCATGGGGAAGTGCTGTCAGGCCCAGGGAGGAGGGCCCATTTGCCTAGGCCTCAAAGCTATGACCCAGTACTGTGAGAGCCAGTAGATGGGGCCCCATACCCATGGTGTAGTATTTCAGGGGCCAGGAGAGGCACCCCCACTTCCCTGACCTCACAGCCCTGATCCAGAACTGTGAGGCCTAGAAGAGGGGTATCGTTTCGTGGTACAGCTACAGATACGTCCATCTTTCTGTCGAAGACAGCTTTGTATACAATACTCCACAGATCAAATCCTTGCTCAATGTTTGATGGCTTTTGTGTCCATCTCAGTTGCCTTGCTCTTTCTTATTTGTTGCTTTCTTCTCTTTCTGTGTTTGACCCACCCACAGGAGAATTTTGGTTTCGTCGTAGGTCGATTCATCATTTGTCCTGCTTTGACTCAGAATCTAAACACCAATTTTTTGCATTTCAGGGGCACCTATGGTCACTAGAAAAACTGCAGCAGAAATGTGGAAGCTACAATATCGATCTTGACAAACATTGAAGACTACTATAAACCAGCATTAGTAATGCCTACTGGGCTTTCCTGTTTGTAAACGTTAGTAAGACTGATTGGCATTGCCAATGCTTGCTCCCTCTCCATCTGCTGGGCCGCACAGGACTGGGACATAACTGTAAGGCCCAGGGTAGGTCACCCTCCCTCAGTTGCAATCAATCAATCAAACATGTGTAGCGCACACTACTCACCTGTGAGGGTCTCAAGGCGCTGGCGGGGGTGTGGGGTGGGTACTGCTACTGCTCGAACAGCCAGGTCTTGAGAAGTCTCCTGAAGGTCAGCGGGTCCTGGGTCTGCTGCAGGTGGATAGGGAAGGGTGTTTCATGTCTTGGCGGCGAGGTGGGAGAATGATTGCCGTCGGCGGCCGTTCTGTGGATGCGTGAAACTGTGGAGAGGGCGAGGTCCGCGGAGCGAAGCTGGCGGTTAGGGGTGTAAAGGGTGAGTCGTTTGTTGAGGTATGCTGGTCCGGTGTTGTGGAGTGCCTTGTGAGCATGGGTGAGGAGCTTGAAGGTGATCCTCTTGTTGACGGGGAGCCAGTGCAGGTCTCTCAGGTGGGCTGTGATATGACATTGGTGGGGGATGTCGAGGATGAGGCGTGCAGAGGCGTTCTGTGTGCGTTGTAGTCGTTTCTGGAGTTTGCCCGTGGTTCCCGCGTAGAGGGTGTTGCCGTAGTCCAGTCTGCTGCTGACGAGGGCCTGGGTGACCATCCTTCTGGTTCCGGTGGGGATCCATCTGTAGTATTTGCGGAGCATGCGGAGGGTGTTGAAGCAGGAGGATGAGATGGCGTTGACTTGCTGGGTCATAGATAGCGATGAGTCTAGGATGAACCCCAGGTTGCATGCATGGTCGGTGGGTGCGGTGCAGCTCCCAGTGTGGCCGGCCATCAGGAGTCGTCCCAGGCGGAGGGGGTGGAGCTGAGGATGAGAACCTACGTCTTGTCCGAGCTCAGTTTCAGGCGGCTGTTCTTCATCCACTCGGCGACGGCTTTTATTCCTTCGTGGAGGTTGGTTTTGGCAGTGGTGGGGGCTTTGGTGAGGGAGAGGATCAGCTGGGTGTCGTCGGCGTATTAGATGATGTTGAGGTTGTGCGATCGGATGAGGTTGGCGAGCGGTGCCATGTAGACGTTGTAAAGGGTCGGGCTGAGAGATGATCCTTGGGGTACGCCGCAGATGATCTTGGTGGCTTCAGATCGGAATGGAGGGAGGCGGACACTCTGGGTTTTGCCGGTGAGGAAGGAGGTGGTCCAGTCCAGGGCTTTGTCGTGAATCCCTGCGTTGTGAGGCGTGTGCATAGGTTGTGGTGGCAGACGGTGTCGAAGGCGGCCGAGAGGTCCAGGAGGATGAGGGCTGTGGTTTTGCCGTTGTCCAACATGGTCCTGATGTCGTCGGTGGTGGCGATGAGGGCAGTTTCCGTGCTGTGGTTGCTGCGGAATCCCGAATGGAATGAGTCCAGAGCATTGTTCTCCTCGAGGAAGTGTGTCAGTTGCCTGTTGACAAATCTTTTCAATGACTTTCTCTGGGAATGGGAGCAGGGAGATGGGCCGGAAGTTCTTGAAGTCCTTGGAGTCCGCCTTGGGTTTCTTGAGTAAGGTGTTGATCTCGGTGTACTTCCAGCTCTCCGGGAAGGTGGCGGTGTCGAATGAGTTGTTGACGATCTTCCGGAGATGGGGTGCGATGATGGAGCTTGCTTTGTTGAAGATGTGGTGCGGGCAGGGGTCAGATGGTGAGCAGGAGTGGATGGTGTTCATGATTTTGATGGTGTCGTCGTCGTTGACGTGGGTCCAGGAGAGTAGGAGGTCAGTGTGGCTGGGGGGCGGTGAGTCTGAGGTGTCAGTGGCTGTCGGGGGGTTCTGGTTGTTGAAGCTGTTGTGGATGTCTGCGATCTTGTGGTGAAAGAAGGTGTCTAGGGAGTCGCAGAGGTCTTGCGATGGCGGGATGTCGTTAGAGTTGGAGCTGGGGTTGGAGAGTTCCTTCATGATGTTGAAGACCTCTTTGCTGTAGTGCGTGTTGTTGTCGATGTGTTCCTTGAAGGAGGTCCTTTTGGCGGTTCAAATGAGTTGGTGGTGCTTGTGAATGGCGTTCTTGAGGGCTGCATTGTTGTCCGGTGTCTGTTCGTGGTGCCACTTCTTCTTGAGTCTTCGACAGGTCTGCTTGGATGCCTGGAGGTCGGCGGTGAACCAGATGGCTTTTCTGTCGGTGCGCCTGTTTGAGGGTTTCTTGATTGGGGCGAGAGTGTTGGCGTAGTCGTCGATCCATTGCCTGATGTTGCGGGCTGCGGTGTTGGTGTCGGTGGTGTCTGTTGGCGGGTTTCGGGCGAGGGTGGTGGTCAGATAGTCTTCTGTGACTTTGTTCCAGCTGCGGTGGGGGTCCATTGTGGGTGGTGGTGCGTGGTGGGTTTCTTGAAGGTGAAGTGGATGCAGCAGTGGTCGGTCCAGTGGAGTACGGTGGTGAGGCTGAAGGTGATGTGGTTGCTGGCAGAAAAGATGGGGTTGAGCGTGTGTCCAGCGGAGTGGGTGGGAGTCGTGACGAGCTGTTTGAGTCCGAGGTTGTCGAGCAGGGTGGTGAAGTTGCTGTCGTTGGTGTTCTCGAGGTGGAAGTTTAGGTCTTCGAGGAGGATGTAGTCCATGGATGCAAGGGCGTGGTGTTATGCTTGTCTGTTACGTTCCACAGGAGCGTCAGGAACCTGAAGAAGAGTCCTCAGCCTTCCCCTACGGTCTTCCGACTCTATCAGACTCTAGAGTAGCAGATGACACGTTAGGGGAAAACAGGGAAACAAAACAAGGATAGGCGGGGAGAAAGCAGGTTATGTTGAGGGACCACGTCAGGGAGAATGGCTGTAGTACCCAGCTGTAAAATAAAAGAATATTTTATACTCAGTCCTATCATACAACCTCAATGTAGACACAACCCACCTCTATAGCACCTACCACGGCTATTGGTCACCACTAGTAGTATAGGAGGGTAATGGATGTGTATCAATTCCTATGCTCCCCTACGATAGAAAAATATGGCTTAAATAAGTAACATACTAATGTAACACAACATATACTAAGTATACACAAGGCTCACCCCTCTTGTATCCAGGCGGACTATGAGGAATGCAGGATTGTAATCCTATGTTGTTTCAAACAGAGAGGAGCGTGTCTTGTCATCTAGTGGGTAGGGAATTCATCTGCCTAGGAGTTCAATCAGGCCAATTATCTCCCCCTTCATGATAAACACCAATAAGTAAAATAAGGCAGCGCAACGCGCTGTTACCGTGATTCTGGAGTAATGCGCTGTCACATGGATGTAGCACAGTGGTCCTCGTTACTACCCCCAAAGGAAAAATCAGAAGACAGGATCTGTACTGTGAAGACGAGAGAACCTCTCTCGACAGAGAGTGGGGATCAGTAACACTCCACGGCCAGGACACGTGATTTAGAATGGCGATAGGTAGAGCACCAGTTCTGACAATACCACAAGGGTGCTCACTTCAGAACCCACTGAGCACCACTCCCGGCCAAACCATAGGAATTAGACGGGTCACTAGGAAAAGTACCGGTACTGGAAATACCTCAGGGGAATTAAAAGTAGATAAACCAAGGAATCAAGTTTGCAGGATGGAAAAGGCTTCCGCTTCAAAACACCAGATGGAAACGCGGCGACGACACATCTAACAGGGAAACCCGCAGCCAAACACTCGTCAATTACGAAATTCATGATACCGGAAACAGGAACTAAACAAGACGGAAGTCAGGCAACCTCAACAAGGACAGAAACGGGGCTCGGAGCAAGAATGCTAAGCGGCGCTTGCTTGCACCTGTGCTCCTTAAATACTATCAATGTCTTGGGGGCAGGACCGCGGGGCATGACACGTGGGTGATGACAAAGTCAGCGATGGAGTCACTGAACTGTGGCCAGGGCCTGGGGGGTCTGTAGATGAGGGTTCCTCTGAGGGTGGTGTTGGGATCGATGTGGATCTGGAAGTGCAGGTGTTCGGCTGCACTGAGGATGTCTTCGGTGATGGTCGAGATTCTGAGGGTATTCCTGTGGACAACGGCGATTCCTCCTCCTGCTCCGTTAGTGCGGTCCCTGCGGGTGATCTTGTAGCCGTCCGGGATGGCTATGGTGATGTTGGGTGCCGAGGAGGGGTTCATCCAGGTCTCCGTTAGGAAGGCGTCGTCCAGGGAGGATGAGTCGAGTTGGTCCCAGAGTTCGATGGCGTGCTTGTGGGCGGAGGTGGTGTTGAGTAGTATGCATTTGAGGCGATTGCGATCTACCCTGGTGGGCGGGGCGGTAGCTTGGAGGCTGGTGAAGCTGCAGCTCCGGCAGGAGAAGGGTCCGTGGATGAGCTTCGGGGTGGCCAGGCAGAAGGTGTATGATCAGCCGGCGTTGAGTTCGTGGAAGATGCTGGCGTCGTAGCGGCGGTGGGTGTTGTGGCGTTTGCTCAGAGTTGGGTCTCGCCCTCATAGCACTGGATCATAGCTCAGGGAATGTGGGCCATGGGTCTCACAGTGCTATACCATTGCTGCAAAGCCCATGGCCAGGTCGGGGCCTGATGGCCAAAGTCTTGTTTTGGAAGGCCCCATGGAACGGGTCCATTTCCTGTGTGCCATACAGCTACAGTCCAGCACTATGAGGTCCAGAGCCACGTCTGGGTGGGCTAGGGAAGGGGGACTCCACACTCTAGGCCTCACAGCCAAGGGTTAGCACTGTAAGAGGGCCAGAGGAGGCCCAGAGGTGGAGAGCCCTTTCCCTAGGTCTATTAGCCATGATATAGCGCTGCAAGGCCTAGTGGAGGAGGCCATTTATTTTCTCTCTCTCTGTGGTGGGCCACAGCGACTGGGTCATAGCTGTGAGGCCCAGGCAAGCCCCCTCCCCCCCCACCCCCCCATCCTGGACCTCACAGCTATGGACAACGCTGTATGGCCCCGGCTGTGGGGCTTCTCTGTTACTTGCAGCCATGATCAAGCAGTGAGAGGCTCTGGGGAAGAGGCCCATTTTTCTATCTCACTCCTCTAAGCCTCAAAGCACTGGGTCATAGCGGTGAGGACATGCGGTGGGGATTCTCCTCTCCTGGGCCTTGAAGCCATTACCTCCTCATCCATCTCACCATGATGAATCACACATGGAGTCACGGGGGCCTCAATGTGTGATGCATCACCACGGTGAGAGAAGGACTCAGAGTAATGCTATTACCGATACTTAATCGCAGCATGATATAGCACTGTGAGGCCCAGGGGGGTCGACCTTTTTCTCTGAGCCTCTACTGGGACTAACGTCCCTGGCCATAGGTGCAAGGCACAGGGGAGGGCCTTATGGAGAAAGTTATTTTCTCTCTGACAGATTATACCAGTGCAGGCCATTGGATTAGACATTTAAATTATATTCAGCTAACGCCAGGGTGCTACAGGTGCTAAAGGTTTTTTGTATTATAACACGCACATGTCACTACTATCTCTATTGGGCTTCTATAGTAACCATTATCAGAACATCAGTATTCGCTTACCTAGTTGCGTCAACTGGCTTTGGCTGGGACCTGTACTGGCCACTTCCATACCTAGAGGGTCTTTCAGAAACGTCATAAAAATACAGAATTATAGAGGGGTAACTGTGAATATCTATAATGCCGCCCATAGCCCTAAGATGGAACATGTCTACTTTACTAACAGTTACCTATCTACAATTGTATGTTATATACGGTTTTTAAATGTGTCCACTTTTATGAACAACTTTTCAAATTGTGTTTTTTTCTTTACAGAAATAAACACGGAGTGAAGGAATCAGACTCCAGCTCCTTGGTTGAGCATTATTACACCCCAGCTGTGGGAAAAAAGCACACTTACTCTTTGCTGTGACTTTATCACAATATATGACAGCGTTTTGAAAAGCCATACATAACAAGAAAATACCCTAATGGTCAGCAACTAACGAATTTTGGGGCTATTCACAAACGACATTTTGTACTATGTGAAGTAGGACTACAGTAGTGCAATCCAAGAACTACAAAATGCTAATCATAAATCTACGAGTGGAGACCCCTACATACGCCTTGCCTATCATTTCTGAGAAGAGATGTCTGTCAAGCTGGCAAAGGTCGGAGCACACGTACTTTTTGTCGTAAATGAGGAAGGGACAAGAAGGAGTGGATGGAAACTGGGGCAGACCTACAAATAAATGGGAGGGCTTATGGCAAATTACCTATGGTAACTTGCCTTCTAAATTATTTGGTCCTCGATTTAAGGAGGGGTTTGAGGAGGGACATGCTAATACTAACATACAAGCACAAAAAATTTAACACCATTGATATTCACAAGCTACACGTCTAAAGTTACGATAGCCCTAAATGTGTTGACATAGGTGTAAATGTACTCCAGTCCAGCCTTGCAGTGTGTCCAGCACCACACATGGCTACTCACAGGTACTGCAACACATTTCTATGGAAAACTATTGAGTGAGGTAGATAAAATAGCACCCCATAGAAACTAATATTAAATTAATTAAATGATTTTGACATTTAAATTTTATATATATAACTATCTATATCTATATCTATATCTATATCTATATATATATATATCTATCTATATATATATATATATATATATATATATATATATATATATATATATATATATATATATATATATCTATATATATCCATATCACAAAGGTTGCCCTTGATAGAAACGCCAACACAGTTGAAATTGTGTACCTTTCTTTATTGAGGGCACAGGAACAGCGCGCTTACTCCCCCATCTCAAGCGCCAAATGCATTTCAGGCTTCGCGCCCTTTCTCAATGGCTTATCACGAAAGTCCTGGCAGGTGTGGACCTATACTCTACTGCCACGCCCATGTGGGACTGCGCCTCAATGACTTCTGGGACAGGTAGTCCTTGCCTTTTCACCAAGTGGAATGCTCTCAGGTATTCGTGGTAAATTGTACTCCCCCAGTGGGTTTGGTGGAGGAGAACCGCTTCCGTTCCTGCCAGTGTTCTTTGCCGCAATACAGGTAAGATATTCAACCCCACACAGCACTAGGAACTCCAGGTGCCGGGTCCGCTCTCTCTGCGGCAGGGCGTTTCTGCGACGAGGCGCGCCGCAAATTAGTTCCATATCACAAAGGTTGCCCTTGATAGAAACGCCAACACAGTTGAAATTGTGTACCTTTCTTTATTGCGGGCACAGGAACAGCGCGCTTACTCCCCCATCTCAAGCGCCAAATGCATTTCAGGCTTCGCGCTCTCTCTCAATGGCTTATCACGAAAGTCCTGGCAGGTGTGGACCTATACTCTACTGCCACGCCCATGTGGGACTGCGCCTCAATGACTTCTGGGACAGGTAGTCCGTGCTTTTTCACCAAGTGGAATGCTCTCAGGTATTCGTGGTAAATTGTACTCCCCCAGTGGGTTTTGTGGAGGAGAACCGCTTCCGTTCCTGCCAGTGTTCTTTGCCGCAATACAGGTAAGATATTCAACCCCACACAGCACTAGGAACTCCAGGTGCCGGGTCCGCTCTCTCTGCGGCAGGGCGTTTCTGCGACGAGGCGCGCCGCAAATTAGTTCCATATCACAAAGGTTGCCCTTGATAGAAACGCCAACACAGTTGAAATTGTGTACCTTTCTTTATTGCGGGCACAGGAACAGCGCGCTTACTCCCCCATCTGAAGCGCCAAATGCATTTCAGGCTTCGCGCCCTTTCTCAATGGCTTATCACGAAAGTCCTGGCAGGTGTGGACCTATACTCTACTGCCACGCCCATGTGGGACTGCGCCTCAATGACTTCTGGGACAGGTAGTCCGTGCTTTTTCACCAAGTGGAATGCTCTCAGGTATTCGTGGTAAATTGTACTCCCCCAGTGGGTTTGGTGGAGGAGAACCGCTTCCGTTCCTGCCAGTGTTCTTTGCCGCAATACAGGTAAGATATTCAACCCCACACAGCACTAGGAACTCCAGGTGCCGGGTCCGCTCTCTCTGCGGCAGGGCGTTTCTGCGACGAGGCGCACCGCAAATTAGTTCCATATCACAAAGGTTGCCCTTGATAGAAACGCCAACACAGTTGAAATTGTGTACCTTTCTTTATTGCGGGCACAGGAACAGCGCGCTTACTCCCCCATCTCAAGCGCCAAATGCATTTCAGGCTTTGCGCCCTTTCTCAATGGCTTATCACGAAAGTCCTGGCAGGTGTGGACCTATACTCTACTGCCACGCCCATGTGGGACTGCGCCTCAATGACTTCTGGGACAGGTAGTCCGTGCTTTTTCACCAAGTGGAATGCTCTCAGGTATTCGTGGTAAATTGTATTCCCCCAGTATATATATACGCACTCACTCGCAGTCACTTTAAAGAACTTGGAAAAGCACTCAGCGGGAAACTCCTGCAGTTGTTAAATCCTTTATTGCATAGCGAGTATGGAAAACATGACGCGTTTCGGCTATGCCTTAATCGAATGTTTCTCAATGCTCGCGCTAGAAAGCAGCATATTTTAAAGAGACGTTACGTGAATCACATGACAACATAATGCATGGACAACAAAAGAGGACGATCCTCTTACGGTACAAGACGCCACATTGGAATGTAGTTTTAAGACACATAAATGTGAGTTTCAAGTTGTTTATCATTTAGCTGTGTATCGGCTTGCAAAGTACCCCAGTGTTGACCAATATAAAGCCGTGAATCGGCTACCATCACCCTATGATAAATATCAAGGCAATAGACTGTTAACTCCAATATGCATGTAATCTCAAGGCAACATATAGTAAATCAATACATATTATTTCATGTTGAATACAAAAGAGAATTACGCCGTGTATCGGCTAACTCAATACCTCGTTGAATTTGCTATCATTATGCCGTGTATCGGCTTGCACTCCATTACCATTGCTATCGTTGCAACAGTCTAGTGATTCAAAAGAAAAAGCCTCAACCCAAAATAATACTAAAAGGTAATGAACAAAAATAAAGCACATAACTGATACCACTTATTAATGAAAAATATGGTCATCATGATTTACATTGGCAAATACCTTCTTCACATCTGCGTTACATATTTGTTTCTTTTTAATCTCCAAGATGAACTGCCAATTCCTCCCCCACATTCATGCCATAGGGATTCTTAGTTCCCAGATCTATAATGTATCGTGACTCAAGCCTACGTAGTTGATTAATTCTGTCACCCCTCTAATACTCGCGGTGACATGATCTAACCCATAATAGCGTAATAATTCCCTGTTGCTGTTATGCTTCTCAGAATAATGCCTTGCAACAGGATAAGTGATATCATTCTTAGCTATTGCTCGCATATGCTCTAGAATGCGTATCTTAACACAATGGATAGTGCTACCAACGTAGCGTAAGCCGCAGGGACATTCCAAACAGTATACCACATAGTTGGTATTACATGTGAGGAACTTTTTAATAGGCCGTGGTTTTTTTAGGCCAGTGACCAGGTAGGTCAATGTCCTCTTGCTACCCACACAGGCTTTGCATTTTCCACAAGGGAAAAAGCCCCTAAGGTCCCTTAGGGTTCCAGTCGCCTTTGGTCTAGTGGATAAATGACTCTGTACCAGATTATCCCTTAGGGATCTGGCTTTTCTAAAAGTAACCAAAGGGGCAGAGGGAATATCTGGGCCAATGATGTGATCCACTTTCAAAATGTGCCAGTTTTTCCTCAAGATTTTCTTCAATTGATTGGCATCATTAGAAAAATTTGTCACCAGCCTAAATTTGTTAACATCTGGCTCATTCATTTCATTTTTCTTTCTTCCCTCTTTCTTTTTATCTGTATACCTGTTCTGGCCATCATTCAGCAAGGTAGTCCTAGGCATATTTCTGACTTTTTGTAAGGTTGTCTCAAGAAATTCTTTATTGTACCATCTTACTACAAATCTACTGACACTCTCTTTCGCCGCATTTTCAAAGTCATCTACCCTGGTGCTATTCCGCTTTAACCGCAGAAATTCACCATAAGGGATATTTCTTACTAGCCCAGGGAGATGATTGCTGGTGGCGTGCAAGGTCGAATTACCGGCCGTAGGTTTCCGGTACAAAGACACAGATAATTTATTATTCTCCACTCTGATTTTCAAATCAAGGAAATTAACAGTTTCAGAACGAATCTCCCCACTGAATTCCAAATTAACAGCATTCCTGTTCAGATTATCAATAAAAACAGACGCCGATTCAAAAGAACCGTTCCAAATGATACAGAGGTCGTCGATATAGCTATACCAACTAATCACCTTATTCATATCAATCAATCCAGGTTTTCTGGACACCTGCTCCTCCCACCAGCCCACGAACAAGTTTGCGCAACTGGGGGCGAAGCAGGTGCCCATCGCGGTACCTGACCTCTGACGGTAAAAGTCCTCACCAAAAACAAAAATGTTGTTTTTTAAACAAAACTCAGTAAATTGGAGAATCATTACATTGTGTTCAGTAAATTTCAGGGGCTTTTTTTCAGAAAGTGATCTACAGCCTCCAATCCATGTTCATGTCTTATCCTGGTATATAAGCTAGTGATATCTAGCACAATGAGTTTATAATCAGGATCCCATTGTTGTTTTTCAATGTGCATCAAAAAGTCTTGTGAATCCTTAATATACGCAGGTAAGGTTTTTACTAATGGAAAAAGAAAAGAGTCAACAAAAATAGATAAATGTTCTGTTAATCCCCCTTGGGAAGAGACACTAGGTCTGCCCGGGGGGTGATCAATGTTCTTATGAACTTTGGGGATATGGTAAAATGTGGGAACCACTGGATTTAAGCAACGAAGGAACAGATACTCCTCCATGCTCAGCATCGATTTGTCAAGCCATATCTTAATCATGTCATGATATCTCCTAATGCTGTCCAAGTATATTTCTTTAGAAATTTTTTGATAGTTCTCAGCATCCGATAGTTGCCTGATAGCTTCTATCTCATAATTTGCCCTCGTTTGAAGGACCACGTTTCCGCCTTTGTCCGACGGTTTGCAAATTACCGTATAATAATTCGCCAAGGTGTCAATCGCTGTGCGTTGCTCTTTAGTTACGTTCTGCTTAATGTTAGAATATTTAAGTTTCTCTCTTAAGGCTAAAAGATCTTTATTTACTGCCTCAGCAAACACATCGATGGCATCCATGGGTAATTGCGGTAAGAACTGTGAAGTAGGTTTGAAAACACTCACATCTTTCACTTGGTTAAATCCCAGACGCGTTGCTCTTTCTATTTGGTCGGCATCCAGGGTGTTTTCATCCTGACCCTGTCTAGGATTGTCCGTCCGTAATGATTCCATTATTTCAAGAGCAGCCAGATCTTCACCTGTGAAGGTGTCAGTCACTCCAGATTGGCTTAGAGGTCTTTTTAATTTCAAAGCGTTAGGCTTCATTTTGAAGTATTTGTGAAGCTTGAATTTCCGTGTTAGTTTAAAGAGATCAATATGTGTCTGTGTGTATTCCATTCTATTCGAAGGACAAAAAGTTAAACCTAATCTCAACACTTGCTGCTCAACTGGTGTGAGAATTTTGGGTGTCAGATTAATGATAGTAAGGTTGTCTAGTTCCATTTCTTCCCCCTCCTGTTGCGTGAAGCTCTGGTAGGGGCTTTTGATCCTTCGTTTCCAACCGCCCGCCTTGTTTTTCTTTTTATTTTTCCCCCTCGGGCGGTCTGCTTTTTCCACCTCTCAGCCATGTTTGCCTCATTATGCGGAATTCCTCCTGAAAAGGAGTCTGAATAGATCTTGACTGGCCTGTCGTATCATCTGAAGATTCACCACCAGTGAGATCCGATTCCGAGGTCTCAATTCTGATTGTATCAGGCTCATTCAGCCTAGCCCTTAGTTCTTTACGTGGACCCTCGAATCTCTTAGCAAATGTTAAGACTCTTCCCAGAGCGTAATCACACTCGTCGCGTTCAAAGTTTTCCTGTTTTCTCAATTTGATTTTGGCTTCATACTTCACAAGTCTTTTTTTCATTTGCTCTTTCAGTTCCTCTATTTTCTTTTTGTCATCCTCTTTATCAATCTCTGCCTCCCTTTTCTCTATCTCAAGTAAGGCTTTATCCCTGTCACTCCAAGCGAATTTGACTAATATGGTTAGCATACCCTTGCTTGACTCCGCTGTATGCGCTGCCCATTCATCCAACAATTTAGGATCTGGGTTCTCGTAGGCCGGAATGGTGTAAATTCGCAGCCCCCTTGGGATCAACCACATCGATATAACTCTGCAGGGAGGTGGCTTCCCACCATTTACGTTGTTCCCGTTCATATAGTCTCTCTAATGCTATGAATTTCGTTGCCAAATTAGTAGCTCCAGGAAGCGATTTATTTCCTCGTTGTGTGGTATCAGTAAAAGCGCTCTTTTTGAACATGTCCTGAGCCGCTTTGCGGCGTTCCGATACGTTAAACATACTCGCATAAGTAAAATTACTTATTTAAGGATAAAATGCAGAGTCCCTCGTCAAAAAAAAGCAGACCGCCCGAGGGGGAAAAAGAAAAAGAAAAACAAGGCGGGGCGGTTGGATACGAAGGATCAAAAGCCCCTACCAGAGCTTCACGCAACAGGAGGGGGAAGAAATGGAACTAGACAACCTTACTATCATTAATCTGACACCCAAAATTCTCACACCAGTTGAGCAGCAAGTGTTGAGATTAGGTTTAACTTTTTGTCCTTCGAATAGAATGGAATACACACAGACACATATTGATCTCTTTAAACTAACACGGAAATTCAAGCTTCACAAATACTTCAAAATGAAGCCTAACGCTTTTAAATTAAAAAGACCTCTAAGCCAATCTGGAGTGACTGACACCTTCACAGGTGAAGATCTGGCTGCTCTTAAAATAATGGAATCATTACAGACGGACAATCCTAGACAGGGTCAGGACGAAAACCCCCTGGATGCCGACCAAATAGAAAGAGCAACGCGTCTGGGATTTAACCAAGTGAAAGATGTGAGTGTTTTCAAACCACAGTTCTTACCGCAATTACTCATGGATGCCATCGATGTGTTTGCTGAGGCAGTAAATAAAGATCTTTTAGCCTTAAGAGAGAAACTTAAATATTCTAACATTAAGCAGAACGTAACTAAAGAGCAACGCGCAGCGATTGACACCTTGGCGAATGATTATACGGTAAGTTGCAAACCGTCGGACAAAGACGGAAACGTGGTCCTTCAAACGAGGGCAAATTATGAGATAGAAGCTATCAGGCAACTATCGGATGCTGAGAACTATCAAAAAATTTCTAAAGAAATATACTTGGACAGCATTAGGAGATATCATGACATGATTAAGATATGGCTTGACAAATCGATGCTGAGCATGGAGGAGTATCTGTTCCTTCGTTGCTTAAATCCAGTGGTTCCCACATTTTACCATATCCCCAAAGTTCATAAGAACATTGATCACCCCCCGGGCAGACCTATTGTCTCTTCCCAAGGGGGATTAACAGAACATTTATCTATTTTTGTTGACTCTTTTCTTTTTCCATTAGTAAAAACCTTACCTGCGTATATTAAGGATTCACAAGACTTTTTGATGCACATTAAAAAACAACAATGGGATCCTGATTATAAACTCATTGTGCTAGATATCACTAGCTTATATACCAGGATAAGACATGAACATGGATTGGAGGCTGTAGATCACTTTCTGAAAAAAAGCCCCTGAAATTTACTGAAAACAATATAATGATTCTCCAATTTACTGAGTTTTGTTTAAAAAACAACATTTTTGTTTTTGGTGAGGACTTTTACCGTCAGAGGTCAGGTACCGCGATGGGCACCTTCTTCGCCCCCAGTTACGCAAACTTGTTCGTGGGCTGGTGGGAGGAGCAGGTGTCCAGAACACCTGGATTGATTGATATGAATAAGGTGATTAGTTGGTATAGATATATCGACGACCTCTGTATCATTTGGAACGGTTCTTTTGAATCGGCGTCTGTTTTTATTGATAATCTGAACAGGAATGCTGTTAATTTGGAATTCAGTGGGGAGATTAGTTCTGAAACTGTTAATTTCCTTGATTTGAAAATCAGAGTGGAGAATAACAAATTATCTGTGTCTTTGTACCGGAAACCTACGGCCGGTAATTCGACCTTGCACGCCACCAGCAATCATCTCCCTGGGCTAGTAAGAAATATCCCTTATGGTGATTTTCTGCGGTTAAAGCGGAATAGCACCAGGGTAGATGACTTTGAAAATGCGGCGAAAGAGAGTGTCAGTAGATTTGTAGTAAGAGGGTACAATAAAGAATTTCTTGAGACAACCTTACAAAAAGTCAGAAATATGCCTAGGACTACCTTGCTGAATGATGGCCAGAACAGGTATACAGATAAAAAGAAAGAGGGAAGAAAGAAAAATGAAATGAATGAGCCAGATGTTAACAAATTTAGGATGGTGACAACTTTTTCTAATGATGCCAATCAATTGAAGAAAATCTTGAGGAAAAACTGGCACATTTTGAAAGCGGATCACATCATTGGCCCAGATATTCCCTCTGCCCCTTTGGTTACTTTTAGAAAAGCCAGATCCCTAAGGGATAATCTGGTACAGAGTCATTTATCCACTAGACCAAAGGCGACTGGAACCCTAAGGGACTTTAGGGGCTTTTTCCCTTGTGGAAAATGCAAAGCCTGTGTGGGTAGCAAGAGGACATTGACCTACCTGGTCACTGGCCTAAAAAAACCACGGCCTATTAAAAAGTTCCTCACATGTAATACCAACTATGTGGTATACTGTTTGGAATGTCCCTGCGGCTTACGCTACGTTGGTAGCACTATCCATTGTGTTAAGATACGCATTCTAGAGCATATGCGAGCAATAGCTAAGAATGATATCACTTATCCTGTTGCAAGGCATTATTCTGAGAAGCATAACAGCAACAGGGAATTATTACGCTATTATGTGTTAGATCATGTCCCCGCGAGTATTAGAGGGGGCGACAGAATTAATCAACTACGTAGGCTTGAGTCACGATACATTATAGATATGGGAACTAAGAATCCCTATGGCATGAATGTGGGGGAGGAATTGGCAGTTCATCTTGGAGATTAAAAAGAAACAAATATGTAACGCAGATGTGAAGAAGGTATTTGCCAATGTAAATCATGATGACAATATTTTTCATTAATAAGTGGTATCAGTTATGTGCTTTATTTTTGTTCATTCCTTTAAGTATTATTTTGGGTTGAGGCTTTTTCTTTTGAATCACTAGACTGTTGCAACGATAGCAATGGTAATGGAGTGCAAGCCGATACATGGCATAATGATAGCAAATTCAACGAGGTATTGAGTTAGCCGATACACGGCGTAATTCTCTTTTGTATTCAACATGAAATAATATGTATTGATTTACTATATGTTGCCTTGAGATTACATGCATATTGGAGTTAACAGTCTATTGCCTTGATATTTATCATAGGGTGATGGTAGCCGATTCACGGCTTTATATTGGTCAACACTGGGGTACTTTGCAAGCCGATACACGGCTAAATGATAAACAACTTGAAACTCACATTTATGTGTCTTAAAACTACATTCCAATGTGGCGTCTGGTACCGTAAGAGGATCGTCCTCTTTTGTTGTCCATGCATTATGTTGTCATGTGATTCACGTAACTCCTCTTTAAAATATGCTGCTTTCTAGCGCGAACATTGAGAAACATTTGATTAAGGCATAGCCGAAACGCGTCATGTTTTCCATACTCGCTATGCAATAAAGGATTTAACAACTGCAGGAGTTTCCCGCTGAGTGCTTTTCCAAGTTCTTTAAAGTGACTGGGAGTGAGTGCGTATATACGAACGCGAATGCACCTTCGCGTTTTAAAGCACCCGTCTACTGAGTGCGCTGGTCTGGAGGTGCAGATGGAGCGATGATATATATATATATATATATATACATACATACATCACAAGAATACCCTTGCAGTCATTGAGTGACACATAAATTATACAAAAGAGAAGTTGAGAACTCTAGGCAGTTCCCAAGTTTAGGTGGAAAGCAGCTTCTGTATAGAGCACCCTCAACACCAGCGACACTCTAAATTTGCTCACCTCAAATGTCTGCTTTTCTCTCAAAGTCTTTAAGCATAGGATTAGCACAGTGCCATCCACGCCGAGATAGAAAGGGACAAAGTCTTTTGCCATTTCTAAAGCAAAGTCTTTATGCATACGAATACCGCAGTGCTATCCATGCTGACCTGTTAAATGACAAAAGTCATGTACTACTCCAGGCACAGTATCACAGCTTTGGATTGGTAAAATACCATCCAAGCCACCCTGAAATTAGAAAAAGCAACCCCTGACATGTGTTTCACTGTCATTACAGCTCTTCAGAGAGGTTTAGCTTTGTCCCGACACAAGGGAGCACCCAGTATAAGTCAAAAGAATACGATTGCAGGCATAGAGTGATGCATAAATTATGCAAAAGAGAAGCAAAGAACTCTGGGTAGTTCCCAAGTTTAGGTGGAAGGCAGCTTCTGTATAGAGCACCCTCAACACCAGCGACACTCTAGATTTGCTCACCTCAAATGTCTGCTTTTCTATCAAAGTCTTTAAGCAAAGGACTAGCACCGTGCTATCCTTGCCGAGATAGAAAGGGACAAAGTCTTTTGCCATTCCTACAGCAAAGTCTTTAAGCATAGGACTAGCACAGGAATAGAACAGTGAACTTCAATATTTTTCTCTACACTTCCCTACAGGGAGATCTCTGCCACAGTGGCAGAGGTCTCCATCTGTGTGTGTAAAGTTACTAGTGGTAACTTTACTGGTAAATCCTGTTGTTGAAGGCTCAATTACATTAATTGAAGAGTTAGAAAAAACGTGTGTAAACTACACTCAGAAATGCTGAATAACAAAAGACATTTAGAGTTACACCGGGGTGTAGTTGTAAACACACACATGACTAAATATACACATGTGTATGTACCTATGTGAACTGTGCAAATATGTGGAGAGAAAGCCTTCTTACACATTCTATCTGTAACTAGGTCAGCCCATTCTCAGTGTTATTGAGTAGATCCCAACCTGAAGCTGAGACTTCTGTACATGTTGTCTACATTGGACTACTGCCCTTTGTTGCACTGTACAGGGTCCTGGCTTCAGAGGCATATCTGTCACTGGTGTAGTATGGACTCTCGTAACATGATATCCAAGTTGTGTCAATTTCTTGTACTGTACATATATTATTCATTTATATTATGGAAATGTGGTGTTAAGTTTGTGTAATTTTGATAATCAAATAAACTTACATATTAATGTGCTCTGCTCAGTTGATTTTAGGCGTAGTGTTAACCTGTGTTTCCATAACCATGACATGGACATGGATGTCATTTAGGGGTCGCCAGAAGTCAGAGATGCAACACTGGCTTTACCCTTGCGACCCCTGGTACTGCCTTTGCGACCTCTGGCCTAAGAGGTGTCAAAATGAGAGCTAAGAGCACCGTGGCTGCTCTTATGAATGTCGGTTGGGACTCCACTCTGTTTTATCTCAATTTTTTTATTACACTAATTGTGAATAATGTTTCATTATTCACTTTAGTGTAATACAAAATCAAGTACAATTAGCTGGAATATGCCCTTCCCAGGCAGCTGAGGTAAGTAAAAAGAAATGCTTTTAAGTGTATGTTCTATGCGTGCTTGCAGGTGAGTGTGTGTGGTTATGTGAGCGAGTGTGTGTGTGTAAGTGTGAAGGTGTGTGTGTGTGTAGGCATTTGTGTGTGAGTGAAACTGAGGTCAAAGGGTATGTGATATCAATTTTGCTACCCCAGGCATTTTGGTGAATTGACGTTCATGGACTTGGGCGATATATTAATTACACTGGCAAAATTCTCGAAATTCCTGACTTTCACGTTACATGAAATTGGTGAAAATTTGCATTACTTGATTTCACAAAACTTTTTGGGGCCCAAGCGAGACATCATGAAAAAAAAAATACCTGCGATATCTTGCGGAAGAAACTGGTCTGCACAGAAAATGTCTCACATTTTTAGTTTGAATTTGTATTCTGTGGTATTTTTCAGGACTGTTTTTTTTAGCAAGGTGGGCGCTCAGGCAAAAACTACTGGCACAAGACACCGGCAAACCACATTTCACTTCAAAACTTTCATTTTGCAATAGTGTCAACAAACTTGATAAACTTTTATGACAACATATGATGTGATTTATGATTTTGCAGATGCCAACCGTTACTTTACCGATTGCATCTCTGCGGAGGACCCGCACCTGCGGTTAGCTCTTTCTGTAGTGAGTCTTTCGACATACAGCCAATAATGCATGCGTTTCGGATGCAAATTTACATTTGTCATTCATAAAATGTCAATTTACCCTCGTAAATCAGTGTACTCCCACGTGATATTACACTATTATTGTGTAATGTTCTGTGGGGAGAACATACCCTCCCACAGGTAACCAATGGGTGTTCCCAGGCTGGAATGCCTTACACTAGGTGAACCCTAGCAAACTAGTGAGTTTATGGGTATTCACAGACTTTTGCAGTGTAACATTTCCATCCTGGATATGATCGGAGATTTACTCTTGTGAAGGGCAGGCATAAATCTGTTGCCAGGAAACTATTTATTTCCTGTCAATTTTCCCCACCCCATCCTATTTTACGCGCCGCTGAACAGAATTCTAAAGAGCACAACACGCATTCCGCTGAACAGAATTCTAAAGAGCACAACACGCATTCTGCACGTCACTCCTGGTAATATTTGGCAGTTGGCACGTGCTGTGCCACATTGGTGGGCATTGCGCGCGAGCCTCTTCACCCGTACCGCGCAAGTGCAGGACGTGAAAAGAGCTCCGCATCTTCTCATGTTCCAGGAGTCCCTGCTTGACCCACCGCAGCCAGGGCGGCCGGAGGGTACTCCGCAATCCAGATACATCCCACGCCACCCTATGCCAAGGCTGCCTTTTCATTGGCAGCGGAGTTTGTGAACAGGGTACTTGTGTGAGCTACAGCAGTATCACTTTCAAACGTGGGCTTTGAAGAGCACTGGCACGTGAACTAAAGGTGGGGGAGGGGCCAGTGGACAAGGCGACAAGGGAGGCACGCTGGATCGGTGTTCTACATTACACTGTATATCTCAGCTCAGCTGTCCGTTGTTTCACAAACAGGATAGCTCAGTAGGTTGAGTGCCAGCCGCAACGCTCTCTGTCGCCTCTGAGTGGCACGTGCTAATCCTGATCATTCTAACTCCGCTTTTCATCTATTCGATGCCAATAAGATAAGCATAATGTAATTTGGTGATGACAGACACTGTTGTTAAAATGACAAGTGACCTAGTAGTTTTTGGTTGGCACTTTGTAAATGACTTATATGTGAATTACCCCCCACCACCACCACCATATTTTACAAAGTTCAGAGGAGTCCTGCAATCAAACAATACCTGGAATGTTATATAGTGCTTGCTGCCACATGCTCCAATTTCATGGCACTTAAAAAAAGACAGTACTATTACCCAATTTAATAGAACTGAACATATCAACCCCAGAATGATGAAATGCAGACCCGGCTCTGCACCTGGAGCCTTCAGGTTGTCCCGAGTTCCAGGCAGATCTCAACACTGGGAGTGCTGTCCTTTGCTGTCATGTTAGGAAAAGTTAACACAATCTTTTCTGTATATGAATGCAAGATAAAGTATTCAGAGGGATATTCTGTCAAATAAAGGAGGGTAAAGTAATTATATTAACCTCCTTCCTTAATCTAGTGAAGGCTAAAGGAGGGGGAAATCCTATTTTGTGATCGAGTCCAGAATTCTGAAATCAAGATAAACAAGTTGTCTAAAGGAGGGTAAAGTCATTTGTTACTTTTCTTCAGAAATCTCATGCTGGATAAATGAGTCAGCACAGTCTGCTGCGGCATGCTCACTGGCCTCGAGTCCATGGAAGAGAAGACAGCATGCTTTAGGCCCCCACACTCCACACTCAGTGAGCAATATTCTTTCATTCTGCCAGTTGCCTTTGAAGTTTCCACCCCGAAACCGGTCCTAGGATGCTTGTGTCTGGTCTAGGGAGGACCTGGCCTGGCAGTTCGGGCTGGACTGTTCCCATGAGGCACAGGGTCAAGACTGATTTGCATATGGCCAGGTCTAAACTGGGGTGGCATGGTGAGCAAAAGAATGATGGATTTAACCAAGATCTCTTGACTGGGGGTGAATGTTTTGATTTGTTCTGCATTCTGTCCATCAATTGTGTATCTTTTGCTTTGAAGTTTCCACAGCCTTGTCAACTGGAGGGTTGATCAGTGTATCAAATAGTGGAATATGGACAGTGGCGGCTACAGGTTATAAAATATGGTGGGGTGGGGTGCGATGGCGCCAAACTCACTATATATGCCGCACTTCTCCTCGGTGTTCCAGGAGCAGGAATGAACGGACTTCCTTCCTGCTCAGTTGAACGTGAATCCAATCAATCCTGGAGCTGCTCTCATCAGCGTGAGAGCTGCTCCGGGATTGGTGGAAGCAGGATATCCCAGCGCTCATTTTGAGGCTGGGGGCTTGTGCCAGCAATCCCCTGGTTGTTTCACAGCTGAGGGATTGTTGGGTCTACAGTGCGCATGTTGGGCTGGCCGTAGGTAGCCAGCCGGCCAACCCGACATGCGCACTGAAAGGGGCAGCAGTAATCCTGCAATAGCAGGATTCAGCCCCGCCCCCTGCCTCACGCTCGCGCTGTACACAGCATGAGCTGGTGGCAAAATATAATGGCATTATTACGCCATTTTATTTATGTGTGTTTCCCTGCTGCTCCCATTGCAGGCGGGGCGATGCTCCTCTGCTTCGTGGTGGAGCCACCACTGAATATGGAGGAGAGGGAGGAAGTAAAACATGGTTCGATACCTTCCCAGGCAAGTAAATTCAGAAAAAATCAATTCTCCTGGAGCAGTGGTAATGATATGCCTTAAATCTGTTCCAGTCAAGGTGGTCACCTTCTTGGTGTTTGTTGCATGAAGCTCCCAATTCAAGGTGGAATCTTTTCCTGTGATGTAATGTTCTGCGTAGTCCAATTTTAAAGAGACCTTGGTAAGAAAAGGATACATCACAAGTCGATCTTCCCACTTTTTTGGATCGCGCTCATCACCTACTTTGACGCATTTTAATCAAATTTCTGCTTCCTTTTTCAGCAGCAGGATTCTTTTTGGCAGGGGCGGCTTCTCTGTTGGAGCGGAGAAGCCTTGCCCCACTTAAGTTACCCCCCGAAGATGAAAAACTAAAATAGTAATAAAACACCATTTCATTTTTCATTCACCCTTCCTGATGCTCAGTGTCCTTGGGCGCTGTGAGTGTGGCCGCTCCCTCCAATCAGGGCGGTGCTCTCACAGCATGAGAGCAGCACCAGGATTGGTGCCCGCACTGCAGCAACCCGTTGATAAGAGGTCTGTTGCAGAGGACGTCGGAGGACGTTCGTTAAGGTACGTTTTTTTAAAATTAAAATATTTGCACGTGCGCGCCTGCCCATCCCCCCCACCCTCGTAGATGCCAGCCGCCACTGCTTTTTGGATTCTTTCTTCTGGAAGACCTCATGCAGAGATTTTCCTCTAGGTGGTTTTGGTACCTTGCTTGTCAAGTCCTGCATCATCTGTTATCTTAGATCAAGAAACACCAATATCACCAAGGAGATTTGTCCTGTCCTTTGCAGCTTTTTCCTCTTAACTGGGACGGTCTTAATTGACGATTGACACCTTTTACTTATATAATATGTTGAGGATGGCATGGTGGCTAAGGGTGGAGTCCTCCATTCTTTTATGCAATTAGGAAGAAAACTGCAAAGACCTTCACAGCGAGCAATCCTAGGTGTTCTTTAACTCAATCCAGGGTAAACTATTTTGAATAATTTCTTGCAGACCAATGCTCACTGCACAATACCTGTACTGAACTAGTAATAACTAAATAAATACATAAAGAAAATGCCCAAATGAATGTCCTCCTGTAATCCATTACTTGCTAATAGAAATAAAGTGGTCTACTTCTGAAAATCCAATTCAGGTTAAAACTATCAAATATGATGTCCTTCTGAAATCCATCCAGAGTAAAGTAGTCAGAGTGAAGACCTTCTGTAACCCAATACAGGATAAAGCATCCGGAGTATTGTCTTGAAATCTAGTAACGGGTGAAGGAATCAATGTAATCTGCTGTAATATAATGTCGGGCGATTTAATAACAGCCCCTACTTTCAGTAATCTAAACCAAGGCAAAGTAATCAGAATACTGTCCTTAATCTAATACATGTTAAATAAATTCACTAATTTTCTGTGATCTAATCCAGAGAAAAGTAAACAGAGTACATTTATTTCATATAAGGTGTGGCTCTGTCAAGATTTCACTGGAATTCAGGCCAGGGATTCTGATGCCGACCCCACTCTTTCCCCTTTCAATCAAGTAAGATCTGTAACAAATCCAAGAATCTGAAGTGATTGTACAAGAAAAATAAGGGTAGGGTGATAGAGAGAAAGAAACATTCCATAAGCATCTTGGCCTGCTCACCTCAAGAGTCTGGACTGGTGGAAACACATGTAGCAAGGACCCACGGTCTGCAATGGACTGACTGGTCACCCCCATAATCCTATAAAGCAAGGCACCAGTAATCTAAATATACTGGTGAACAACAGGATACAATGTCTTGAGATTATCAGTAGACCCAGGGTAGGGAAACAGCCCGGAAAAGGAATACAAAGGTTTCCAATAGTAGAGACACTGGAGGCAAACTTGACTTAGAATGTATGAAGATGGAGCAGGAATTACAGAATGGCAGCAAGCAAAGCTCAGTATCTGTGGAGGGAAGGGCTAACCCAAGGTGCCCTAAACACCCGAGGGAAGCAAAGGGGACCAAAACAAAAAGCTGGAGGGAACGCAAATGGGTGCGAACTATGCAACTGGAGTACACAACTCATCAATTACTGTTGCCAAGCAAAGGGTAATAGGGGAGAGGAGTTGGCCTAACGGCTAGGGCGCTCGACTTCTGACCTGGGGAACTGGGTTCGAGTCTCGGCAATGCCAGCTGAACATCCTGTGATTCTGGGCAAATCACTTAATCTCCCTGTGCCTAACAAAAAAATGAATGTGTGTCCTCATGTAACGTAACAGGTGCTATGTAAAGCGCTCTGATACCTGATTGGATGCGGGTCAAGTTCGCGCTATATAAAACTCTGAAGAAAAAAAAAAAACAACTGTGACAGGTGCTTAAAACGTCCCAGCTGTTACTGACAAGGAAGTGTCCAGAACCTTCTGGCTCCTTCCAGAACGTTTCTGCTGTTTTGGAAGGTTCTGTTTCTTTCAGAAGGTTCTGACTTTTTCCACTTAGCCCTGGGAGTGCTAATCATTCAAATACTTTATTCGACAATTAAGTCGCAAAAGTGACATATAATAGCCATTTATAAAAGCAAAAGCATCAGCATATAGTAATCAATACAAAATAGCAAGGAATTATAAACCGTCATTACACATAAATGCAACAATAAACAGTCCACATTTTAAAACAGACTAATCAAACCTAACCTAATCTGACCTAATCTAATCGGGCGCCTAATCGCAGGTCACTATGGCATTGATCAGTCTAGACCGAATTACCCAGGCCCACTTTATATATTTTGACATTGCTATTGAGATTGTCGGGCTTGGGTCTGTAGACAAGATTCTCATAGCCTCTACATATCTTCGGGTTCCCATTAGTCGACAAACGGGTAGTACCCATTTTTTACGTGGGATGATATAAAGAGGACAAAAAAGCACAAAGTGACTCATGGATTCATTCTTATCACGACACTTTGGGCATTTGTCTTGGGACCCTGTCGCCCATTTAGATGTGAATGATCGTATCGGGAGGGTACCTATCCTGAACTGAAAAAAAAGTTTACGATCAGACGGTACTTCAATTAAACCCCAATACGATTCCAGTCTGGCGCAAATCTTGAATTCCAGAAATCTACCTGAAATAAGGGATGAACACCCCTTGGTAAATAGTTCCGCTCCAATCATCACAATTTCACAAGTTCTTTTGAAGGGAAGACTGCATTGTGAGGGTCGTCCCAGAGGTCTTTCAATCCCATGCCATAGAGTAACAGTTTTACAGACCTCAACCAGTCTATTTTGTGGAATAAATCCTTTTCTATAATTTCCTTTAAACCCGAGGCGTAGTGGCTAAGCTCCTTAGTTGACCAAATCCTACACCAGTACAACAAAGGACGTAAATAAGCTGTATCTTGTAAGGAATTCAGGCCAAGGTCCCAAAAAAGGGGTAACAAGGGAGTGCTTTGCGGGACGCCAACGACTTTCCGAATAAACTCGTTCTCCATGACATTCAGTCTTTGGGGGTTTTTGCCGTGTCCCCATAGCTCAGACCCATACAGAGACGAGCTACGGATCTTCATCGTATAGATCTTTAAAAGTGGCTCTATTGGCTGGGACTGCGAATTTTTAAATCGTTTCAATAGGATGCCGGTCTGCTGTTGATATTTCAGTAAAGCGAGATCTATATGGCTATTCCAACGCATATTTTTTTGTAAGGTAACTCATAGATATGTGAATGCATCTACCTGTTCTAGGGGAGATCCATTCATAAGAATTGTACCCTTGAAAGGTCTGTAGATTTTATTAGGTCTGGGGCCATTAAGGACCATGAACTTTGTCTTGGCGACATTAATTTCTAGTCCACGCAATAGGCAAAACTCCTCAAAGCGCCGCAGGGTAAGCTGGAGGCCACTCAGAGTTTTCGAAATCAGCAGAGTGTCATCCGCAAACATGAGGACTGGAACACGAGCTCCAGCCATAGCTGGAGCATCCGTGGGGACCCGGGAGAGGAACTCGGCCACCCCGTTGACGAAGAGCGAGAACAGGGTAGGTGCCAAGACACAGCCCTGTCTCACTCCCCGCTCCACGGGGAAGGTATCCGTAACCTCTCCCGGCCGACCCCAACGCACCCGAGCGAAATTGTCCTCATGTAAGCGGATAACCAATGCCAACAACTCCGGTGTCATCCCCAGTCCCTGGAGTACTCGCCACAGCTTGCCACGCGGGACTAGATCGAATGCCGCTCGCAGGTCAACAAACACTGCGTATAAAACGCCTTTTTCTAATACCACTGTCCTCCAATAAAGTATCAGAAACCCAAAGACCTGATCAATGGTGCTGGTATTGGGACGAAACCCAGCCTGCAGAGGGCTCAAGATGTTACCATCCTCCATCCAAGACTGGATTTTGCCCCAGACCAGTCGACCCATTACTTTTTGGATAGCATCGATTAGGCTGATAGGTCTATAGTTGCTAGCCAAAGATTTGTCCCCTTTTTTGTATATCGGGCCAATTTATGCGCCTTTCCAGGACTGGGGGATTACCATTCCTTGTGCGATAGCATTTGCTAAGTGGGTGATATATAGGCACCATCTTTGTCTATCATAAACAAATACATCAGCAGGAATAGAGTCCATTCCAGGTGCACGGCCCTGGGTTACCGTGTCAAGCGCCCTGTCGACCTCCTTACTGCTAAAAGCTGACTCTTTATAAAAGCCCCATTCATGATAGGACATACTAATGTCCTCTGCGTCTTTTGCATATTGACTCCTGAAGAACTCTATCCAGGAGTCCTGGGGAACGCAGTTGTGTGGGCTTTCAGTTATTTCTCCCCTTTTCCATTTAAAAATATCCCAGAAGTTTTTCTGGTTTTTGCCACTACATGCTGCCTTGAGATCTTGCCACTCGCTCTCTTCCCATTCCTTCTTGGCTTTCCATTGTATCCTTTTATAATCACTACGGGCTAACTTTATCTTAGTCGAATCTTTGGACTTAAGTGCAGATCCTAGCTCTTCTCGAGCTTGTTTGCAGGAGACATTAAACCAATTCTCCTGCTTCCTTCTATACACTCGTTTTTCCAGAGATGGTCTGCAAAAGTAGGTTTTGAGCTTGGCAAAGAGTGTACTATGTATATTCTCTACTACTGAAAAAGGCTGACTATTGATACAAGCAGCCCTCATTGATGTCAACGCCTCATCGAGGTTGATTTTTATATTATCCATAGTATCAGGGTGTTCTGCAACATTTTCCCATTTGAGATGACGTTCGTCATTAGATAACCGACTAATCGGATCTTTCATGACGATTACCCCACCCGATCTTTCCCCCAAGCCCAGATTTAAAAAAGCTACTAGTGGGTTATGATCGCTTTCGATCCGGGGTTTAACCACCATATCCTTGAGGATGTGCCACATCCCAATGTGAACCAAAATGTAGTCTATGGTACTAGACCTGGTGCCATTATCATAGGTTTTACTCCGTGCCCTGTCAGAAGGGGTCCTGCCATTGGCTGCCCTCAGTTGGTTGGCCAGGCAAAACCCCTTCAGATGCAGGGCAGCCTCTGTCCATTTACTTGCTGGCAATGTCTCAAGCTGTGGGATACCCCACCTGAGGTCCTCCTCCTCCGTTAGGGGCAGGTCATGATTGCCTAATGGCTCAAAGGTCGTGTTGAAATCACCTGCTACAAGTGGAAACACATTGATTAGCCTAGACTCAACAAGGGAATCTAATGTTGATACCACCTCCGATTTTTTGCCGCCTGGTAAACCCCTGGCATAGACGTTATATACGTCTATGTGCAAATTTGATGGAAAGTTTAGTCTGATTCCTAGGATATCAATGTTCTGGCTTGGAATGAGTTGAATATTACACTTTAAGCATTGTTTGATCCAGATAACCAAGCCTCCGACTGACCGACCCTTTGGCATTTTTGTTGCTGGGACAAAAAAATTCAAATAGCCTAGCTTAAATACGTACTCTGTTGACCATGTCTCCTGGAAGAGGCAGATATCATGGTCATCAATGAAATCTGACCATAGGGGTGACGCTAATTTGGATCCCAGACCCGCCACATTCCAGGATAAAAACGTTGAACAACCAGCAATATTGGTTGTTCCTTTAAATTGTCCTATATTTAAAATAGAAGAAATGACAGTGTCCTGAGAGACAGTTAAGTTACCATCCTTGTTTAGTTTACTTTGTCCAGCCTCGGGACAGAGACCTTGCTCCACATCCCTATTTATGTATATTAGTGCAGGCAACACATTTTCAACATTCCCACCACTAGGATTGATTGTTGTAGGCATCCCACCCTGGATTTTGGCCTTCTCTGACTCAGAATCTATATATGCCGTTTCGGGAGTGGGACATCCGCTACTATACTTTTGTCAATCGCAGTCAGTCAGACCAGATAACACATCAAATCGATTAAAAGACCTTATGTCCCCCATTGGGTAACCCATTTTCTGAAATCTCCCTCCAGTTAACCCAATCAAAGGCATAGGGACCTGGGGCATAGAAGTAAAAGAGTGGCAAGGTACGGATTAAAGTTGGGGAGTCGTCATCATGGGGCCATCCACAGATATATTCAACACAACGTCTGTCCCTGAAATTAATGATGACGCAGTCCCCCTTTAATATCTTAGGTTTTCTACCCACCCAATTTACTCTCCTGGCGTACAGGATTTCATCTTGCATGTTGGCCGGCAGGGGACGTTTAGCATTAAGCCAGAATGTACATTTGTTCTTTAAATCCCAGTATGTTTCCCTAGACCCAGTCGCTAAACGTGGGACCCCGGTTAGAACCACCACATATGGGGCAGCCTCTGGGGGGAGATGTATATCAATCAGACCCAGAGATGCCTGTTGCAGGGGTTGTACAAATACAGGCTGTTCACCATTTCTGGCTATGTCGGGCCCTGTTCTCTTGGATCCATCGCGATCTGGGAAAGTTTTTTCGCTGGGCTGAATATCAATCGCCGTAATGCCATGTGGCTCGTTAAGAGCTGGCAGGTTGATATTTGCAACAGTGTTGGATTGAACATTAGTGGTGGGTTTGGGCTTACTACATTGAACCTGCTCATTATTACGTTCTGGTTCGGGGCCAGGTCCCCTCCCACCACCCCGTGGCTGTGCCACTGCCATCGAGATTTCTATACACACAAGTCTACTTTCGATGGAACCCAGTCTTTCATAGATGGGAGCACATGCGTTTTTTAGGACACAATCCAATTTTCTCCAAAACGCTGTGTCCTCCTGTTTCGCAAGGTCATTTCCCACGGGAAGTGATACTTTTGCCCTTTCTTCGGTTGTGGTGGTTTGGGGACATAAGGCTAGATCTTTCCCTGAACCAGGGACTAGGCTGGGTTTTGCATTTACCCCCACCAGTGACTTTTGACCGCCCCTGCGTTTTTTTTTGCAAGTTAAACCTGTGTACTGTTGGGCAGGGCCCCCCTTGTAGTAGAACGGGTCTTGATAGTTGATAAAGACTTAGATTGTGGGGCAGTATTGTCTACAGGTAGGGTTTCTGCTATTACATCCTGTATATCAGGCAAGGGGGAAATACAAGTTACCGTGACATTATCACACTCCTCTGTCGTAGAATTCACTGGCCCCACAATGCCCGACATAGCGGACTTATGACGCGGGGGTGATCTAGCATTAACAATATTTCCCAAGGAGGACCTCTTATCGCATAGCATATCTAATGATAATCTTTTTTCTGTTAGTTCTATATCCTTTGCTAATACTGATTGGACACGGACAAGGAAGTTGTCTAAAGTTCCCATGAGGGCTCCTCCAGATGACAACGAGGATATCCCATCTCTATTCCCAGGCTTATCCATTATTAATACAGGAACAAGAGTCTATTGACCCTATTTGTTGCATGCCAGCGCCACTCCTTCAAGCTAATCCTTACAATACAAGTCCTGCACTGCAGATGTTAATGGGTGTGCCCGGCCCGGACTCTATCGGTCTCGGACGGGCTCAGACGGGCCCGACCTTGGCCCGGGCTTCGCCCGGCGCGCGCTCGCGCGCGTCCCGCGAAGCGGGAGCCGTGAGTCGTTTTATGGCGTCTGGGCGTGGCAGGAAGAGGACACAGCTGATGGTGATTACAGGGCTGCTGGTCCTCGCAGTCCCGTCGTTGATGCCTTCCCAGCGGTAGCGTGCAGGGTTCGAGTACTTCTGTAGCAAGTAGAAAGGTGAGTGTTACCAACTCCTGGGTTTAAAATTGTTCGTGGTTGAAAGGCTCAGGCACTCTGGATCACCCTTTATGAACGGCTCCCGTGAAGCGGGGGCCATGAGTCGTTTTATGGCGTCTGGGCGTGGCGGGAAGAGGACACAGCTGATGGTGATTACGGGGCTGCTGGTCCTCGCAGTCCCGTCGTTGATGCCTTCCCAGCGGTAGCGTGCAGGGTTCGAGTACTCCTGTAGCAAGTAGAAAGGTCAGTGTTACCAACTCCAGGGTTTAAAATTGTTCGTGGTTGAAAGGCTCAGGCACTCTGGATCACCCTTTACGAACGGCTCCCGCGAAGCGGGGGCCGTGAGTCGTTTTATGGCGTCTGGGCGTGGCGGGAAGAGGACACAGCTGATGGTGATTTCGGGGCTGCTGGTCCTCGCAGTCCCGTCGTTGATGCCTTCCCAGCGGTAGCGTGCAGGGTTCGAGTACTCCTTTCCACATGCATGCCCCTTCGCCGCCCTCCTTGCTGATGTCAGCGCAGCCAGCAGCTGCAGGTGATACTGCTCAATCCCACCATTCCTCGCGGCTGCAGGAAGGAGCCATGTGGAAGCGTATCTGTATTACCCTGTCACTCCACACTCTTCCTCCTGCAGGCAGGCTTTGGAACGCTCTGCCCCTTCACCTCCGGAAAGAGACTGTTCATCTTGCCTTCCGGAAACAACTCAAAACCTTTCTGTTTCCCTGAATTTTGATGTTCCATCGGATCATGAGTTTTTTGCCTAGTGCTGGGAGGCCTTCTGGTAGCCATGCGCTTTACAAATGTCCTTTTCGTTTCACTTCATATCATTTCCTCCACAGCTGCCACTGGCCATCTGCTGTCTCCAAGGCCGGGCCACTGAAGCTTGCTTTGTGGAGTCTGAGAAATGTGCCCTCATCCCTGTGACACTGGACACGATCCCCAGAGCACATGGACTTCAGGATCCCTGGCATGCTCCAATCAGTGTACAACATTAAGTAAATAAATCAAAGACCACTCCTTCTGTTACACAATGTGAATATTTTTATATAGTATATGGAGTAATTGTGATAGTTATTTACTTCTGTAATCTAACGAAAGGTGACATCTTTTCTAATACAGTGTAAAGTTTACAATATCTAATGCAAATGCAAATTCATCTCATGCAATCCAGTAAAGGCCAAATATGGTTAAGGTTGCACTGCAACAGCACATGTGAACCTATTCTGTTTGTGAGTGTTAAAACATGCACTTTTGTTGTCTGTGGCACTGCTCTTCTGCGCATATGAGGGAAGCTTGCACTGCTGCTACACATGCTGTACATATTATGTCTATGAGCTTGTTCAATGTGTACATATAGTCGAGGAACCTTGCACTGCTATTGTTGCCATCTGCCGTGTCCCTGGTCTTTGAGTTAGTGAAGCTTGCACTACTGCTGCACATGCTGTACATATTATGTCTTTGTGTTTGAGGGTGAGCTGCTGCTACGTATTCAGTACTTGTTCAATGTGTGCGTATAATCAAGGAACCTTCCACTGCTATTGATGCCATCTGTCCTGTCCTTGTTCTTTGAGTTAGGGAAGCTTGCACTGCTGCTGCACATGCTGTACATATTATGTCTATGTGTTTGAGGGTGAGCTGCTGCTGCACATGCAGTACTTGTTCAATGTGTGCGTATAGTCGAGGAACCTTGCACTGCTATTGCTGCTATCTGTCGTATCCCTGTTCTTTGAGTTAGGGAAGCTTGCACTACTGCTGCACATGCTGTACATATTATGTCTATGTTTTTGAGGGTGAGCTGCTGCTGCGCATGCAGTACTTGTTCAATGTGTGCATATAGTCGAGGAACCTTGCACTGCTATTGCTGCTATCTGCCCCATCCCTGTTCTTTGAGTTAGGGAAGCTTGCACGGCTGCTGCACATGCTGTGCATATTATGTCTATGTTTTTGAGGGTGAGCTGCTGCTGCACATGCAGTACTTGTTCAATGTGTGCGTATAATCGAGGAACCTTGCACTGCACTTCTATTGCTGCTATCTGCCCCATCCCTGTTCTTTGAGTTAGAGAAGCTTGCACTGCTGATGCACATGCTGTACATATTATGTCTATGTGTTTGAGGGTGAGCTGCTGCTGCACATGCAGTACTTGTTCAATGTGTGCTTATAGTCGAGGAACCTTGCACTGCTATTGCTGCTATCTGTCGTATCCCTGTTCTTTGAGTTAGGGAAGCTTGCACTACTGCTGCACATGCTGTACATATTATGTCTTTGTGTTTGAGGGTGAGCTGCTGCTACGTATTCAGTACTTGTTCAATGTGTGCGTATAAGAGGAACCTTCCACTGCTATTGATGCCATCTGTCCTGTCCTTGTTCTTTGAGATAGGGAAGCTTGCACTGCTGCTGCACATGCTGTACATATTATGTCTATGTGTTTGAGGGTGAGCTGCTGCTGTGCATGCAGTACTTGTTCAATGTGTGCATATAGTCGAGGAACCTTGCACTGCTATTGCTGCTATCTGCCCCATCCCTGTTCTTTGAGTTAGGGAAGCTTGCACGGCTGCTGCACATGCTGTGCATATTATGTCTATGTTTTTGAGGGTGAGCTGCTGCTGCACATGCAGTACTTGTTCAATGTGTGCGTATAATCGAGGAACCTTGCACTGCTATTGCTGCTATCTGCCCCATCCCTGTTCTTTGAGTTAGAGAAGCTTGCACTGCTGATGCACATGCTGTACATATTATGTCTATGTGTTTGAGGGTGAGCTGCTGCTGCACATGCAGTACTTGTTCAATGAGTGCGTATAGTCGAGGAACCTTGCACTGCTATTGCTGCTATCTGTCGAATCCCTGTTCTTTGAGTTAGGGAAGCTTGCACTGCTGCTGCACATGCTGTACATATTATGTCTATGTGTTTGAGGGTGAGCTGCTGCTGCACATGCAGTACTTGTTCAATGTGTGCGTATAGTCGAGGAACCTTGCACTGCTATTGCTGCTATCTGTCGTATCCCTGTTCTTTGAGTTAGGGAAGCTTGCACGGCTGCTGCACATGCTGTGCATATTATGTCTATGTTTTTGAGGGTGAGCTGCTGCTGCACATGCAGTACTTGTTCAATGTGTGCGTATAATCGAGGAACCTTGTACTTCTATTGCTGCTATCTGCCCCATCCCTGTTCTTTGAGTTAGAGAAGCTTGCACTGCTGATGCACATGCTGTACATATTATGTCTATGTGTTTGAGGGTGAGCTGCTGCAGCACATGCAGTACTTGTTCAATGAGTGCGTATAGTCGAGGAACCTTGCACTGCTATTGCTGCGATCTGTCGAATCCCTGTTCTTTGAGTTAGGGAAGCTTGCACTGCTGCTGCACATGCTGTACATATTATGTCTATGTGTTTGAGGGTGAGCTGCTGCTGCGCATGCAGTACTTGTTCAATGAGTGCGTATAGTCGAGGAGCCTTGCACTGCTATTGCTGCTATCTGTCGTATCCCTGTTCTTTGAGTTAGGGAAGCTTGCACTGCTGCTGCACATGCTGTACCTATTATGTCTATGGGCACTGCATTGCAGGGTATAGATGTCTTGTCACAAGAAGTCTGCAATTATGTATTTGTGGGAATAAACAAAGTGCCCTTGAGCTTTCGGGAGGGCACACGCTGCAAAGTCTACCATCCGGTCTGCAATTGTAGCTCCCCACACTGACCCTCAGTTATCCATTGTGCCTGACGCGTTTCGATGCCTTGAGCATCTCATCAGAGGCTTGCTTATTACTTGGACAGTGGAATCGGCCCTCTTTTATTTCCATTATCTGCACGCATGTGATCGTTATCTTCCCTGAGTGGGCATGCACTTTATTAGGCATATTGTATTGCATGCTGGGAACTTGAGTTCTTTAGTTTGAAAACTCAAGTTCGTAAAAGAGCCACAACGTCTCCCCTGAGTGGGTTTCCACTGGAAGTGTCATTAAAAGCAATTGAATAGTCCTAAGTAGGATTCAGGACGCTGTGGAGAGTTAATTAAATCGGACTTAGCAGCGCTGACTTGCCGTAGATCAGTTCGATGGCACAGCTTCTCTTTTTCACATCGTAGAGACGGTGCTCCTCCCATGACGAGGCCGCCGCTAGAAATAGGAATAAACAAAGTGCCCTTGAGCTTTCGGGAGGGCACACGCTGCAAAGTCTACCATCCGGTCTGCAATTGTAGCTCCCCACACTGACCCTCAGTTATCCATTGTGCCTGACGCGTTTCGATGCCTTGAGCATCTCATCAGAGGCTTGCTTATTACTTGGACAGTGGAATCGGCCCTCTTTTATTTCCGTTATCTGCACGCATGTGATCGTTATCTTCCCTGAGTGGGCATGCACTTTATTAGGCATATTGTATTGCATGCTGGGAACTTGAGTTCTTTAGTTTGAAAACTCAAGTTCGTAAAAGAGCCACAACGTCTCCCCTGAGTGGGTTTCCACTGGAAGTGTCATTAAAAGCAATTGAATAGTCCTAAGTAGGATTCAGGACGCTGTGGAGAGTTAATTAAATCGGACTTAGCAGCGCTGACTTGCCGTAGATCAGTTCGATGGCACAGCTTCTCTTTTTCACATCGTAGAGATGGTGCTCCTCCCACGACGAGGCCGCCGCTAGAAATAGGAATAAACAAAGTGCCCTTGAGCTTTCGGGAGGGCACACGCTGCAAAGTCTACCATCCGGTCTGCAATTGTAGCTTCCCACACTGACCCTCAGTTATCCATTGTGCCTGACGCGTTTCGATGCCTTGAGCATCTCATCAGAGGCTTGCTTATTACTTGGACAGTGGAATCGGCCCTCTTTTATTTCCGTTATTTGCACGCATGTGATCGTTATCTTCTGTGGCTCTTTTACGAACTTGAGTTTTCAAACTAAAGAACTCAAGTTCCCAGCATGCAATACAATATGCCTAATAAAGTGCATGCCCACTCAGGGAAGATAACGATCACATGCGTGCAGATAACGGAAATAAAAGAGGGCCGATTCCACTGTCCAAGTAATAAGCAAGCCTCTGATGAGATGCTCAAGGCATCGAAACGCGTCAGGCACAATGGATAACTGAGGGTCAGTGTGGGGAGCTACAATTGCAGACCGGATGGTAGACTTTGCAGCGTGTGCCCTCCCGAATGCTCAAGGGCACTTTGTTTATTCCTATTTCTAGCGGCGGCCTCGTCGTGGGAGGAGCACCGTCTCTACGATGTGAAAAAGAGAAGCTGTGCCATCGAACTGATCTACGGCAAGTCTGCGCTGCTAAGTCAGATTTAATTAACTCTCCACAGCGTCCTGAATCCTACTTAGGACTATTCAATTGCTTTTAATGACACTTCCAGTGGAAACCCACTCAGGGGAGACGTTGTGGCTCTTTTACGAACTTGAGTTTTCAAACTAAAGAACTCAAGTTCCCAGCATGCAATACAATATGCCTAATAAAGTGCATGCCCACTCAGGGAAGATAACGATCACATGCGTGCAGATAACGGAAATAAAAGATGGCCGATTCCACTGTCCAAGTAATAAGCAAGCCTCTGATGAGATTCTCAAGGCATCGAAACGCGTCAGGCACAATGGATAACTGAGGGTCAGTGTGGGGAGCTACAATTGCAGACCGGATGGTAGACTTTGCAGCGTGTGCCCTCCCGAAAACTCAAGGGCACTTTGTTTATTCCTATTTCTAGCGGCGGCCTCGTCGTGGGAGGAGCACCGTCTCTACGATGTGAAAAAGAGAAGCTGTGCCATCGAACTGATCTACGGCAAGTCAGCGCTGCTAAGTCCGATTTAATTAACTCTCCACAGCGTCCTGAATCCTACTTAGGACTATTCAATTGCTTTTAATGACACTTCCAGTGCAAACCCACTCAGGGGAGACGTTGTGGCTCTTTTACGAACTTGAGTTTTCAAACTAAAGAACTCAAGTTCCCAGCATGCAATACAATATGCCTAATAAAGTGCATGCCCACTCAGGGAAGATAACGATCACATGCGTGCAGATAACGGAAATAAAAGAGGGCCGATTCCACTGTCCAAGTAATAAGCAAGCCTCTGATGAGATGCTCAAGGCATCGAAACGCGTCAAGCACAATGGATAACTGAGGGTCAGTGTGGGGAGCTACAATTGCAGACCGGATGGTAGACTTTGCAGCGTGTGCCCTCCCGAAAGCTCAAGGGCACTTTGTTTATTCCTATTTCTAGCGGCGGCCTCGTCGTGGGAGGAGCACCGTCTCTACGATGTGAAAAAGAGAAGCTGTGTCATCGAACTGATCTACGGCAAGTCAGCGCTGCTAAGTCCGATTTAATTAACTCTCCACAGCGTCCTGAATCTTACTTAGAACTATTCAATTGCTTTTCATGACACTTCCAGTGGAAACCCACTCAGGGGAGACGTTGTGGCTCTTTTACGAACTTGAGTTTTCAAACTAAAGAACTCAAGTTCCCAGCATGCAATACAATATGCCTAATAAAGTGCATGCCCACTCAGGGAAGATAACGATCACATGCGTGCAGATAACGGAAATAAAAGAGGGCCGATTCCACTGTCCAAGTAATGAGCAAGCCTCTGATGAGATGCTCAAGGCATCGAAACGCGTCAGGCACAATGGATAACTGAGGGTCAGTGTGGGGAGCTACAATTGCAGACCGGATGGTAGACTTTGCAGCGTGTGCCCTCCCGAAAGCTCAAGGGCACTTTGTTTATTCCTATTTCTAGCGGCGGCCTCGTCGTGGGAGGAGCACCGTCTCTACGATGTGAAAAAGAGAAGCTGTGTCATCGAACTGATCTACGGCAAGTCAGCGCTGCTAAGTCCGATTTAATTAACTCTCCACAGCGTCCTGAATCTTACTTAGGACTATTCAATTGCTTTTAATGACACTTCCAGTGGAAACCCACTCAGGGGAGACGTTGTGGCTCTTTTACGAACTTGAGTTTTCAAACTAAAGAACTCAAGTTCCCAGCATGCAATACAATATGCCTAATAAAGTGCATGCCCACTCAGGGAAGATAACGATCACATGCGTGCAGATAACGGAAATAAAAGAGGGCCGATTCCACTGTCCAAGTAATAAGCAAGCCTCTGATGAGATGCTCAAGGCATCGAAACGCGTCAGGCACAATGGATAACTGAGGGTCAGTGTGGGGAGCTACAATTGCAGACCGGATGGTAGACTTTGCAGCGTGTGCCCTCCCGAAAGCTCAAGGGCACTTTGTTTATTCCTATTTCTAGCGGCGGCCTCGTCGTGGGAGGAGCACCGTCTCTACGATGTGAAAAAGAGAAGCTGTGCCATCGAACTGATCTACGGCAAGTCAGCGCTGCTAAGTCCGATTTAATTAACTCTCCACAGCGTCCTGAATCCTACTTAGGACTATTCAATTGCTTTTAATGACACTTCCAGTGGAAACCCACTCAGGGGAGACGTTGTGGCTCTTTTACGAACTTGAGTTTTCAAACTAAAGAACTCAAGTTCCCAGCATGCAATACAATATGCCTAATAAAGTGCATGCCCACTCAGGGAAGATAATGATCACATGCGTGCATATAACGGAAATAAAAGAGGGCCGATTCCACTGTCCAAGTAATAAGCAAGCCTCTGATGAGATGCTCAAGGCATCGAAACGCGTCAAGCACAATGGATAACTGAGGGTCAGTGTGGGGAGCTACAATTGCAGACCGGATGGTAGACTTTGCAGCGTGTGCCCTCCCGAAAGCTCAAGGGCACTTTGTTTATTCCTATTTCTAGCGGCGGCCTCGTCGTGGGAGGAGCACCGTCTCTACGATGTGAAAAAGAGAAGCTGTGCCATCGAACTGATCTACGGCAAGTCAGCGCTGCTAAGTCCGATTTAATTAACTCTCCACAGCGTCCTGAATCCTACTTAGGACTATTCAATTGCTTTTAATGACACTTCCAGTGGAAACCCACTCAGGGGAGACGTTGTGGCTCTTTTACGAACTTGAGTTTTCAAACTAAAGAACTCAAGTTCCCAGCATGCAATACAATATGCCTAATAAAGTGCATGCCCACTCAGGGAAGATAACGATCACATGCGTGCAGATAACGGAAATAAAAGATGGCCGATTCCACTGTCCAAGTAATAAGCAAGCCTCTGATGAGATGCTCAAGGCATCGAAACGCGTCAGGCACAATGGATAACTGAGGGTCAGTGTGGGGAGCTACAATTGCAGACCGGATGGTAGACTTTGCAGCGTGTGCCCTCCCGAAAGCTCAAGGGCACTTTGTTTATTCCAATTATGTATTTGTGTGCAAGTTTTCATGTAGGAACTCGCCTTTTCCCATTTGTCGTTATCAATTTCCTATTTAGGCTTTTACACAAACAAAACATATTCCAAACTCACTGCGCATCACACACTCCAGCATGTTCTCTTCTCTGTACAAACGCCAGAGCTGCCAAGTGCCCACTGTCATGAGCGACACCTACAGCCAGTCTCAGCTCTCAAGACAGCATCACTTTGCTGACTATGGTTCTTGAACTTCGCTTACAGGGTAAGCATTTGCCCTGGAAGCCTCAGAGTGCCACGTGCTGTAAGCTAAGAGAGCAGGCTGGCAGAAAGTGGCACACACAGTCAGGGGCGGAGCTTGCTCAGTAAGATTGGGGGGGTGGGGGGTAGGAGGGTGAGCTTACAATTGCCCAACAGTCACTCTGGCACATCATGATAAAATACATTAACAGAGCATGAGGGGCGTGGGTGTGGGGGGGTTAAGGGGCAGTGGGAAGGGATAGCAGTGCGGATTGTTAGGGTTGCTTAAAAGGCAATATGTTGTAAAATAACAAATAGTTTTAAGAACTTCAAACCAGAGAGGAGAGAGGGAGAGAGTATGTGTATGTTTTTGTCTGTATGTGTATGTAAAATCCCAGGTGAAATCCGACAGCCACCGTACCATCACCCGATGAAAGCCCCCGTACCCAACTATTTACTAAAGAATACATGTATTAGGGGGGCATATAACACCCAAACACCCTCCCTGAAGCTACGCCCCCGCACAGTGCTGAATTTGAAAATGATGATTAGGGATGGAGACCAAAGGTGGTTTTAGGCATCTTTTCCAGGCTATGACGTCCACATGGAGGTCGGTTAGAGGTGAAAATAGAGGGAAGTTAGAATGAGAACAGGCGATATCACGCAGAACAAGAGAGCAAGATGGGGCAAATTCTATGAAGGAACAAGCAGCTGGCGTTCAGGGATATTCAGACAATGACAGTCCACATACATGTGGCCCAGCAAAGCATGGCATTCGAACAAAGTCTATGAAGGAACAAGCAGCTGGCGTTCAGGAATATTCAGAACATGACAGTCCACATACATGTGGCCCAGCAAAGCATGGCATTCGAACAAAGTCTATGAAGGAACAAGCAGCTGGCGTTCAGGAATATTCAGAACATGACAGTCCACATACATGTGGCCCAGCAAAGCATGGCATTCGAACAAAGTCTATGAAGGAACAAGCAGCTGGCGTTCAGGGATATTCATGCCATGACAGTCCACATACATGTGGCCCAGCAAAGCATGGCATTCAAACAAAGTCTATGAAGGAACAAGCAGCTGGCGTTCAGGGATATTCATGCCATGACAGTCCACATACATGTGGCCCAGCAAAGCATGGCATTCAAACAAAGTCTATGAAGGAACAAGCAGCTGGCGTTCAGGGATATTCAGACCATGACAGTCCACATACATGTGGCCCAGCAAAGCATGGCATTCGAACAAAGTCTATGAAGGAACAAGCAGCTGGCGTTCAGGGATATTCAGACCATGACAGTCCACATACATGTGGCCCAGCAAAGCATGGCATTCGAACAAAGTCTATGAAGGAACAAGCAGCTGGCGTTCAGGGATATTCAGACCATGACAGTCCACATACATATGGCCCAGCAAAGCATGGCATTCGAACAAAGTCTATGAAGGAACAAGCAGCTGGCGTTCAGGGATATTCAGACCATGACAGTCCACATACATGTGGCCCAGCAAAGCATGGCATTCGAACAAAGTCTATGAAGGAACAAGCAGCTGGCGTTCAGGGATATTCAGACCATGACAGTCCACATACATGTGGCCCAGCAAAGCATGGCATTCGAACAAAGTCTATGAAGGAACAAGCAGCTGGCGTTCAGGGATATTCAGACCATGACAGTCCACATACATGTGGCCCAGCAAAGCATGGCATTCGAACAAAGTCTATGAAGGAACAAGCAGCTGGCGTTCAGGGATATTCAGACCATGACAGTCCACATACATGTGGCCCAGCAAAGCATGGCATTCGAACAAAGTCTATGAAGGAACAAGCAGCTGGCGTTCAGGGATATTCATGCCATGACAGTCCACATACATGTGGCCCAGCAAAGCATGGCATTCGAACAAAGTCTATGAAGGAACAAGCAGCTGGCGTTCAGGGATATTCATGCCATGACAGTCCACATACTTGTGGCCCAGCAAAGCATGGCATTCGAACAAAGTCTATGAAGGAACAAGCAGCTGGCGTTCAGGGATATTCAGACCATGACAGTCCACATACATGTGGCCCAGCAAAGCATGGCATTCGAACAAAGTCTATGAAGGGACAAGCAGCTGGCGTTCAGGGATATTCAGACCATGACAGTCCACATACATGTGGCCCAGCAAAGCATGGCATTCGAACACAGTTTATGAAGGAACAAGCAGCTGGCGTTCAGGGATATTCAGCCCATGACAGTGCACATACATGTGGCCCAGCAAAGCATGGCATTCGAACAAAGTCTATGAAGGAACAAGCATCTGGCGTTCAGGGATATTCAGGCCATGACAGTCCACATACATGTGGCCCAGCAAAGCATGGCATTCGAACAAAGTCTATGAAGGAACAAGCAGCTGGCGTTCAGGGATATTCAGACCATGACAGTCCACATACATGTGGCCCAGCAAAGCATGGCATTCGAACAAAGTCTATGAAGGAACAAGCATCTGGCGTTCAGGGATATTCATGCCATGACAGTCCACATACATGTGGCCCAGCAAAGCATGGCATTCGAACAAAGTCTATGAAGGAACAAGCATCTGGCGTTCAGGGATATTCAGACCATGACAGTCCACATACATGTGGCCCAGCAAAGCATGGCATTCGAACAAAGTCTATGAAGGAACAAGCAGCTGGCGTTCAGGGATATTCAGACCATGACAGTCCACATACATGTGGCCCAGCAAAGCATGGCATTCGAACAAAGTCTATGAAGGAACAAGCATCTGGCGTTCAGGGATATTCAGACCATGACAGTCCACATACATGTGGCCCAGCAAAGCATGGCATTCGAACAAAGTCTATGAAGGAACAAGCATCTGGCGTTCAGGGATATTCATGCCATGACAGTCCACATACATGTGGCCCAGCAAAGCATGGCATTCGAACAAAGTCTATGAAGGAACAAGCAGCTGGCGTTCAGGGATATTCATGCCATGACAGTCCACATACATGTGGCCCAGCAAAGCATGGCATTCGAACAAAGTCTATGAAGGAACAAGCAGCTGGCGTTCAGGGATATTCATGCCATGACAGTCCACATACATGTGGCCCAGCAAAGCATGGCATTCAAACAAAGTCTATGAAGGAACAAGCAGCTGGCGTTCAGGGATATTCATGCCATGACAGTCCACATACATGTGGCCCAGCAAAGCATGGCATTCGAACAAAGTCTATGAAGGAACAAGCATCTGGCGTTCAGTGATATCCATACCATGACAGTCCACATACATGTGGCCCAGCAAAGCATGGCATTCGAACAAAGTCTATGAAGGAACAAGCAGCTGGCGTTCAGGGATATTCAGACCATGACAGTCCACATACATGTGGCCCAGCAAAGCATGGCATTCGAACAAAGTCTATGAAGGAACAAGCAGCTGGCGTTCAGGGATATTCAGACCATGACAGTCCACATACATGTGGCCCAGCAAAGCATGGCATTCGAACAAAGTCTATGAAGGAACAAGCAGCTGGCGTTCAGGGATATTCATACCATGACAGTCCACATACATGTGGCTCAGCAAAGCATGGCATTCGAACAAAGTCTATGAAGGAACAAGCAGCTGGCGTTCAGGGATATTCAGACCATGACAGTCCACATACATGTGGCCCAGCAAAGCATGGCATTCGAACAAAGTCTATGAAGGAACAAGCAGCTGGCGTTCAGGGATATTCATACCATGACAGTCCACATAGATGTGGCCCAGCAAAGCATGGCATTCGAACAAAGTCTATGAAGGAACAAGCAGCTGGCGTTCAGGGATATTCAGACCATGACAGTCCACATACATGTGGCCCAGCAAAGCATGGCATTCGAACAAAGCATAGTAGTAAACACGGATTCCAGTGTTTATTACTACTGTGGAATGTTTACATCGCAGGTTTCTACCACAATCCAGGAGAGATTCTTTTGAGATTCCCTGGATCTTCGTCCTCTTTGCCTTCAGTACCTTCAGTACGGGCCTTTGTAATGACATTTTCTCTGGTTCTGTCAAAATATCTTTGTTTATCACCAATGCACAACAGAGGTTTTTAAAGCTACTGCCATCAAGGCAGAGCTAACTATAGGCAATGATTGCATTCAGAATATTCGAGTTTTACATGACTTTTCCACATGGATTGCTATTTAAGCAATAAGCGTGACTAAGTTCAGAGATATTGAGGCTTCTCCTCAGTGTTCAGTTAACAATTGGGCCTGATTGGAGTTTGAATGTTCTTGTTTTTCTTTAGCTTTCATTAAGCGGTTACTAATTAAACAATGGGCAACTGCCATGAAGCTCTTCAGAGGCTGTCATGATAAATGTCATTATAACACAATTTTCACAAAATATGGAAAACATGTGATGGTCCCTGTAAAATATGGAGTTTAGGCCACTGCATGCTGTGCAATAAAAGCACCCAAATGTGTACCATAGAGTATATGTGCAGATGTGCAGTGTGTAATATAATATTGTTTATTATAACTGTTGAGTGTTAGGTGGGATTATGATTCATGACAGGCAAAGCCTCGAGTGGGTCATACGTACTACCTCGCTCATGCCTCATAAATGGCATATTACTTTCTGCATATCTGGTATATGCCATGCACTGACTGCGTGTGCAGTCTGCAAATGCACTGTAATTGCATCAAAATAAACATGTAGCTTTATTCTTATGTTCGAGAACCCCTCAATGGCCATATTTTAACTAGTTACAAGGTTATTCGTTAGGTTTCCCTTATATATATAAATATATATATATATATACACACATGCACACACACACAAACACACATATAGATATACATATAGATATATACTTATAAATAGATAGTGCATATATGTGTGTGTGTGTGTGTGTGTGCAAATTGTCTATCAAACTATGCGTTCTATACTTAAACATTTTTGAGTATATCATGTTTAGAACATCGGCTAATCAGTGATAAAATCTTTTTCAATCCCCGTCTATCATAGAGCTGGAAATTAAGGCATGTGAGTCCACTTCTGAAAGAAGTTATAGTATGGAGGACATGAGGTTTGGGATAAATAACAGACTCTGACCTGTGTATGCACATATTTATACGACAAGAAAGGGGGACTCAGGGCTTTTTAGAGGTCCAGCATACATGCCCAAATGAAGTCAAACAGAATAGGTATGCAGTTCCTGGAAGGCAAGGTAATGTGGTTGGCTAAGTGTGAAAAAGTCCTCACTTAATGGCTGGAGGGAAAGGGGATTCCTTCTTTCGGAAAAGGGGCCCTCACACACCCAGCCAGCTGGGTGTCATGCTTCATCATAGGGTTTGCTCCTCGTCAGGTCGGCGCTGCAATACCTGACGGGCACCCTATGAGGGGCTCTTTGGCGGAGATCTTTTATTCCATGCCGTTTGGTGCCATGGGTGTGAGGGACCTAAAGGTGTAGATGTGTGAAGTTTGGGTTACTAGACCGTGCAAGGTTTAAAACAGGAAATGGAAGTCCAACCAAAACAATTTTAATGAATATGGATTCCAACCTGATTAAAAAATATAGATGTGGCGCAATCCTGATATGATGTGTCAGGATACAGCGTTTTACATTGTAGTCGACATGTTTCTTGCCGTAATGTCATACAATTTGACGGCAATTCATCAGGACCTAACAACAGTCTATCTACACTAATTGTGGTTGTCTAGTTAAATAACAGTGATGGACCACAAGCAGCACCCTAAATGTGGTACCTGTAAGATGGTGGGCCAAACTAATGAAACAAATAAAGATGATTAGATACAATGAATAGAAGCAGTTCAATTCATAATATATGCGTCCCCTGCCTGGTTCACCATACACTGTGCACATGATGCAGCATTAGTGATTTAATCATGGTGTCAAAAACATGCACCACACAGTTGTGACATGCTCGTGTAGAAAGTGGTGAATCAATAAAAATGAATGAAAACACAAAGGATATGTTAAGCCCGTACTTATATGGCACCTGAAGAAAACTGGTGGACTCACCCTAGTTAGGTTGGTGACTCACACCACTGACTCCCAGCAGGTTGAGGCACCTGGTAATTCGGGTGTCCTAAAGAAAGTGGGGGTCAATGAAGTGCACATTATTCACAGTGAGGCAGATTATACCTAGTGGTATGGTGTAAGCGCCTCGAATGGCAGTTAAAGATTCACAAAAAACTAACACTCATTTCAAGGTAGTCGGCAAGTTAAAAATGGGCCAAATACGGAAGACATCGTGGGACCCCATGGGTATGCCACAGGTATGCCACAAACCCCATATGATATGAGGCGGCCCTCTTCCAGGGTACCATGCTTAAAATGTAGAGCGCCCAGTATCCCAGTATCTGTGGTGGGGCGAAGACAGCCATGTTATCAAAATGCCGGGTTCCCATGGTGTCAGCCCACTACTGGCGGTCCCAGGTGTGTCCGTTGCCTCGTAATCCAACAGGCGCGAACTCACATCTCAAGTGCAAGTATGGGAATAGAAATGCGGGCACTCTGCGCGGAACAACAAGTCAGTACTTACGTGCTGTCACCACAAGATCGTCAGTGGACCTACCCGAACACTGCCGGGACCGGGAGGTACTGGCCCTCTCACTTGTGGCTCAGTTATACTCCCGGTTGCCGGCAACGAAAGGGCTGGGCCACCAAACGTCCTGGGCTGTTGCACAGCAGTGCCAACCCTGTGTCTGAAGCACCGCGTGGCCGCCATCTTTCCTTACCCAAAGGCGGAGATTCTGGCCCGGAGGTGGGACTTCCGGCTCGGAGGTGGGGATTCCGGCCCGGAGTTGGAGATTTCGGCCATGGCTAAATCTCCGCCACCGGCCGGAATCCCCACCTCCGGGCTGGAATCCCCACCTCCGGGCTGGAAGTCCCACCTCCGGACCAGAATCTCCGCCTCCGGGCCGGAATCTCCGGCTCGAGTGAGGGCGTAAAGTTAGTAGTCGTAAATCTATTCTGTGAATACCAAAAGTAGTAAGTGCATTCTGTGAATACCAAAAGTAGTAAGTTTATGATTTTGTCTTAAGTTAATTCTGTGAATCGGGCCCAATGTGTGTCCCACTGAGCTGAACACACCTCCCACCCCATCAAAAGCAGCCAGAAACTTAGATATTATTGTGGCCAATAGTCTGAAGATGAAGGGTCGCGTTACTGCACTTTGCACAGCTTGCTACAGCCTCCTCTATATGCTGTTCAAGAACTTTAAATGGCTTTCTATGAGAACCCGTTTCTAATAGAAAGGGTTTGGGATATGTCAGGAAGTTTGGTGCCCTGCTATGTTTGCGTGAAAGGTATTCTTACTGCCATATGGCAGGGTGCAGCCAGGATAGAGGAACACCCTAAACCCCTAATTGCGCGTGAGTGAGGACCCACACACTTAACAGAAAACCAAAGTCCCGGGCAACAGCTGGTTGTGTTCATAAAGATCAAATACTTGAAGAAACTAATGCGTGGACATTTATTATCAGACATTGAGAAAAAATATGTGACCTTTTGTGACAATAAGTAATTTACCTAGCTTACGTGTGCCTGGGACTTTGGTTTCCTATGAGAACCCGCAAAACCATTATACAGGCACTGGTAACCAGCCACTCGGCTATTGCAGTGCACTATATGTAAGCATTGCTGGTTACCTACTGAAGAAAGACTCTAGACCATCCAAAATGCAGCTGCCCGGGTGGTTTTGAACTTTCCAGCGCACACTCTATCCTCATCTACTCTGAAATCCCTTCACTGGCTGTCTGTACACAAACAGGCCATCTTCTAGGTATTATGCCATATACAGAGAGCTGTTCCTATCACTGGGCCAAGCTGTCTGCAAAAAAGAAGACCCCTAAACAGACCTACCAGAGTTTGGAGATTGACGCAAGCTTTCGCCTCCATCTGGCTTGAGCTGGGGTTGCACTTTTTCTTTCCTCTCAGCCCACCACTGAAACACTCTTCCTCTTCAACTCACCTCTGATTTTGGTTGTTTGGAATTAAAGATAAATGGGCCTTCAGGGAATTCACTGGTGCAAGCGAATTCAGCATTAAGTGAGGGTGAAACTCCATTAACCTCCGGAAATCACCTGGAGGGACACTTAGCAACCATAGGGCACTCACAGCATAGACAGACCTATGAAAAGGCAGTAGAACATCCAGCATTTGACTGCACAAGTCTTTGGACCAGAACACACCTGGAAGTACCTGCTGAAATCCATCAATACAAAGAAGACATGAACATGAGTGAGATCAAAGGGAATGGATTAGGTACCCCTCAGACCCCCCTAGGAGAGGTTCAAGCACATGTCAAGGCCAGTCTGGCAAGACCCATGGTCCTCTTGTATCTTTCTAAAGTGCCTGCCAGTGCTATTTCGAAGAACCCCAATTCCTGTTCTATACCATCTTTTGTGTCAGACGAAATACAAACAGCCAACCTTTCGGCACGGAAAGTCGCTTGTGAATTGGTAATTGAAAACAATGAGGAGTGCAGGACAGTAGCTCAGCCACCCTAGTTCAAGAAATATGTCCCAGAAGTCTAAAAGAGCCTGCAAGAAACAGCTTGAAGGGAGAAAAACCGAATATATAGCTGCCTTCCTGGTGAAAAAACAATCTTCGCTACAGGTGATTCCTGTTTTTAATAAGAAGGCGATAGAGTCGAAAAAGAGAAAGAGCAACCTCGAAACAGCAAGTGAAGAACTTTAGTTCTGCCCAACCGAGTCTAACTCAGCTATCGCTGCTACAGCCAAGCCAGAGATGGACAATTCACCTCCTGTGGGTCAGACCATGGAGGCGAAGTCCATGTTACACTTGAGCCCTCAATACTATGAAAGGGGTGGAGCAAAACCTAGAAGGCAGTGCAAGCCCAACCAACATGCCGGAGCCAAGACAAAAGAAGGAAAACGAGAGCGTTACCACAGTGGAAGCTAGACCTAAAGAATCACCGCAAAATGTGTTTTGTAAACTAGAAGAGCAACCCTGTGTAGGTGTGTGCAAAGCAATCCGTACAGTCACTTTGCACATGCTGGATGTGGCAAATCGTTCGGAGTTAATCAGCACTTCCCCTATCAAGGAATACACAGACCAAATCCAGCCTGCTCCCAGATAAGCGTTTAAGGGAAACAGCCACTTCAATGCAGCCATCACATCGCGATGCCCTTACAACGCAGACATTACAACGACAGCGTTGTTACCATTACTGCCATTACTACGCAAGTCATTACATCGACTTGCAGTAGATGGCGTGCTAACATTAGAAATAGTATAGTTTATTATTCCAACACCTTCCCTACTGTTACGTAGGCTGGAGTTGGAATAGTAAATTATACATTTCTAATGTCAGCACGCCATCTACTGCAAGTCGATGTAATGACTTTCGTAGTAATGGCTTTGTGTGGTAACAAGGCTGTTGTTGTAGCGAACGCGTTGTTATGGCACGCGTTGTGATGACTCGCGTTGTAACGAGTCACACTCAGCGATTAATGGTGGGGAACAATACTTACATTACCGCACTACATTTTCAAGCTGAATGTAGGCCCAGAGGAAGGCAGGACATCCTAAACTATGGAAACATCCTGAGAATTTCCAGAGGCTTGCAAGACCTCAAGACAGTTGAATCCCCTGACATAAAGTCCACCGAATTTCTACCACCAAGGGACTCACAGTGTGCGTAGCCCACTTTGGTGACATTCGTCTCCAGTTCTCTCGCTCAGATGGTCTAGCATCTCAAATATAAACTCTGGGATTGGGGGATAAATGTTACTGTACTCCAGGGGCATACATATCCTCCCATGTTGATCGGGAAGTCAAAGGAGGAAACCTATGTTCAAAGTTGTTCCACAAGACGTAGCTTGCATTTGCATGCCACAAAGCAGAAGTAGAGACCGTACTCCATCTTACAAAATCCTATTGGAGCACAATTGACCACATCAAAGAGTGGATCTAGCTCGGCACCACAAAACATTCGGATTCGCCCTAGCATTCAGGGATGAATTAACACCGATAAAGTACAAGACTGAGCCTGGTTGCCTAACATCTTAGTTTCTGGCACCTCAGCCCGATTGCGGGCACCAGGGGATCCACTAAACTGATCTAACCCAGTACATCTGCTCCTGGAATGTAGCTGGCCTGCATCACAAGTTAGACGAGGCATACTTCCCTGCCTATTTGCACAAATTACTCATCGCTATACCACAAAAACCTGGTTGGAAGTAGCTACTCTCTTAATTGCCTTCATTGAAATCTTTACACCTGCCAGTAGGTGGGTGGACAAAGGGCGGCCTTGCCATGTATTTTAGCACTGATGTTCCTTTCGACGTTAAGGTCCTAGATGGACAATAACCTTAGCTTCAGGCCATGAAGATAGTTGGATGGACTGAGAACCGCGACTTAATCATAGTAAATGTCTCCATAAACCAGAACTATGATGTGAAGAATGGATTATTGGACAAAATGTAGATCGTAGTGGTGGAGCTAAGAACATGTCATCCGGTAACCAGATTGTTAGTCAGTGGGTATTTTAACTTAGATCTGTTGCAAACAGCATACCAACGCCCTAGATTTTGAATGCGATATCCTATTCTAAGTGCTTCCTCAATTCAGGCGAAGAGACGAGCAGGGTAAAAAAAATGGCTGCTGCTTTACTGGCAGCAGGATTACAAGTCCTAATGATATCCCACCTGCGTGGACGTGCATTGCTTAAAAATCCAAATCCATAATTGACAACACATCAGCCAGCCTGGCGCTATTTAATCAGATAATTATTGACTCTATTGATCATCTTCTTGAGAGCAATCATTATCTGCAAATTATAAATCTTGCCCTCAGTCTCACTACATATCAACACAGTAACATTTTGTACGAAGATGTGTACACAGAGAATCCCAAGAGGCTCAGGTGGCGCGAGGAGGTGGCACTTAAAATAAAAGCATGGAGAGAATCATGATGAAGGGAACCATTTTGTATCCTGGAACAGAAATGCGAAGAAGATTCTGGAAATATGCTCTTGTAAAGTTGTAATTCAGGAGGAAACTCCACCCACTGAATGTCCTCGATAACACTATCAATCTACACTGGTGGATTCTCTACCTGTGTCCTCATCCCCTTCTGAACCCTCGTTCTTTTCCTTTAATACTCAATCCTAAATGAAGCCCACACGGTTTTAGATGATGGGACTTTTTTTTTTTTGCAGAGTTTTATATAGCGCGAACTTGACCCGAATCGGGTATCAGAGCGCCTTAAATAGTACCAGTTACGTTACATGAGGACACACATTCATTTTGGGTAGGCACAGGGAGATTAAGTGATTTGCCCAGAATCACAGGATGTTCAGCGTCATTGCCGAGACTCAAACCCAGCTCCCCAGATTCGAGGTCGACCGCCCTAGCCGTTAGGCCAACTCCTCTCCCCAACTTTGATTATGAACTGGGCTTCGGATGGGTTAAGAGTTAGGTTTAGGGTTATGGCGAAGGTTGTATTTATGATGAGGGTCTTGAACGGATATGGGATATAGATAGGGTTAGAAACATGCAAAGGGGCAGGTTTAGGGATGGGGTTAGGGGCGGGGCTATGGTTAAGGTTTGAGCAGTGGATAATTTGTAAAAACTAAGTGCCGGGGCTCTAGTCAGGAGACAGCTTGCACAAGCCCCTTTCCCCTGTTAGCGCCGCCTAAAACACAACCAACTACTAACCATGAAAGTGGGGTGCCCCCAGACCCACACTACTCCTCCTCATTGCCAATTAATAGCTGCTTTGAACTGGTGGGAAATGGCAACTTTAAAATCCCTGGAAATGGGCAGACCTGGGCAAAAGAACTGTGTTGTTCTGCGCCTGCTCTTCTAAGTCCAGCAGGCTATTCGTCAGGTGATCCCAATTACTTCACAGGGAGCTACTGGTTGGAATTATTAATCTCATGGATTTGGGGGACCAATTGTAATTGAAGACCAGAGTCTTCTAATTCCTCTGTATTGCGCCCACACAGGCCTTAAACCCTATTGTTTGCAGATACTAACTTTAAGTCAGTGCTTAATTTCTGCCAGTGTTTGCCAGTGCTTCGCACCGGTTTCTATTTGTAAACAGTAGCACTTATGACAGTCTACCACATGGTGGCACTGTATGTCCATTTTTTAGCAAAGCTCATCAACAGCATGCTCAATATACTTTAATAAAACAGGTACCAGCCATACTTACAGCACCAAGTAACCTGGATTAGTCAAAATCTAGCACTTGTATTGTGCAATGGTTAGGATTTGGCAGTGCTCTCAGGGCCAGTGGATAGTGCTAACCATGGTGGCCTCCTCAGGAAAATGTCATGCCCTGGCACTTCCATTATTACAAATTAAGCACTGTCACATATTTGTTATCTTGCTCACACAAAACACACAAACTTATGTATCCACTCACTTTCCACTGTAAAAGCAAAGTCAGGCCTATTGACTTTGTTTACACCTGTTCATTACCCTACAGAAGGGCACTCCCCGGCTGCTTTCTCTCAATGATAAAAAAAAGCATATTAAAAAAGATACTTTCACAGCAGAGTTTGTTTTGTGAATGTGACTTCTATCGACAAAGCACTGCAGCAGAGTATTAACTGGGGCTATTTGGGAGTTATTAAAAGCCCCCATTTCTGCTCATTTTAGGAGCTGGGAATCCGCTGGAATGCACTGTCCGGAGGCAGGCGGCACCGGCCCCTCAGAAGCAGCCGAGCCGGCTGGCACTGCCCCAGCCAGGCAGAGATCAGAGCTGACCTGCGGCAGGCCTTTCATCTGAGCTCCAGCCCTTCAGATGTCTGGCATAAGCTCTCTTATTAAGCCAGGACCTCTTGTTTTCTCATGGCCGCCACATCACACCGAGGGCAGCGAAGAAAGAGTCCATTTAAAAAGCCTCCCTCCCTCGTTGCAAGTTATGTAACTGTCACTCCAAGTCTCTGGCTGCATGTTGGCGAAGTCAGTAAGTATATATCAGGGAAGACTTTTTGAGCCTAATATATGTATACTGTTATTTAAACTTCCTGACTGTAGGCGCATTGACCTGAAGGGCTATCTTCTTGTAAGGCACGGGTGGTAACATTCTCGGCAATGTTGCAAGAAGTGTGTGTTACTCTTTTCTTTGCTAAGCACTATTTACTTCGTTTGGGTGATTCTTACATTTTTATTTCTCAGGTTTTTTTTTTTTTTACTATATATTGATTTGTGGACCAATGTTGTTGATCTACTTTTTGTTCTTCACCTTTTGTCAATTGTCTATGTACATCCACTAATCCTGCAGATGCCCTTGGCCACTCAGCCTCTCTTGAGCGGTTCATCTTGGTGCTGTTGGAAGTGTCTCTCTTGAGGGTTCTTTGACATGTCACGGCTGTGGGTGGTGAATGGTTTTCCTCTATCATTTCTTACCTCTCCATTGGAAGCATTGATGCTTGTCTTCTTCTCTTTCAGTTCTAGTCTGGCTGATGTCTCCAGTCTCCCAGGTCAATCATACTGACCTTCTGGGCCACCGGACAATCCCTGGGGTGGAGGTTTGCCTACTACCTGCAAGTTGTATCAGCTGCTTTCATGGCCGCATGGTCCATCCGTCGTGGACTCATCTAGTCAAGGAAGGTGCCCTTCCCTAGAGTGGCCCTTGGCCACTGTCAGCCCGCCGCTGGAATACACCCTCGGTTTCACTGGAAGCCTGCAATTCTTGAGCGAAATGCGCTGTTCCCGAATCTTCCCTTCACCATAGCGTGAGCCTGTGTGCAGGTGTGTGCTGTTTTTGTCTTCACGCATGTGAGAAGGAGAGGGAGCTTGAGGGAGAGGGAGAGGGCCTTCAGGAAGTTTCCTGCAGGCTCTGAAGAGAGCACAGCAATGGTGGGGTTGCAGTCTGCCTTTGCACCTCTGCTGTACTGTTGCAGACAGTTGCACCAACCTCACGACTCTCCGGCAGCCCCAACAGTTGCTGCAGTCGTCCTACAGTAAACATCAGAAGCAAGGTGAACACGTGGGCAGGGCCAAGAGCATTCTATCACTGCACTTTATGTAGCAGAGCAACACCAATGCTTCCATGGCAATAGTACTTTAAATACTGGTGCAATGGACACCGTCCTAGCTGGGGTTTTGCATATTAATGCAGTGTGTTCAATACTCTGGCTTTACAACTGTTCATTAGATACTTGGGGCTGCAGACTGGAAGGCAATGGCACTTTACATACTGGGGCAATGGACACCCGTCCTGGCTGTGGTTTTGCATATTAATGCAGTGAGTTATATACTCTGGCTTGACAACTGTTCATTAGATACTTGGGGCTGAAGACTGGAAGGCAATGGTACTTTACATGCAGGGGCAATGGACACCATAATGGCTGGGGTTTTGCATATTAATGCAGTGAGTTACATAATCTGGCTTGACAACTGTTCATTAGATACTTGGGGCTGAAGACTGGAAGGCAATGGTACTTTACATGCAGGGGCAGTGGACACCATAATGGCTGGGGTTTTGCATATTAATGCAGTAGTTTACATACTATGGCTTGACAACTGTCCATTAGATACTTGGGGCTGAAGACTGGAAGACAATGGTACTTTACATGCAGGGGCAATGACACCATAATGGCTGGGGTTTTGCATATTAATGCAGTAGTTTACATACTATGGCTTGACAACTGTTCATTAGATACTTGGGGCTGATGACTGGAAGGCAATGGTACTTTACATACTGGGACAATGGACACCATAATGGCTGAGGTTTTGCATATTAATGCAGTGGGTTACATACTCTGGCTTGACAACTGTTCATTAGATACTTGGGGCAGAAGACTGGAAGGCAATGGCACATTACATACTGGGGCAATGGACACCCGTCCTGGCTGTGGTTTTGCATATTAATGCAGTGGGTTACATACTCTGGCTTGACAACTGTTCATTAGATAATTGGGGCTGACGACTGGAAGGCAATGGCACTTTACATACTGGGGCAATGGACACCCGTCCTGGCTGTGGTTTTGCATATTAATGCAGTGGGTTACATACTCTGGCTTGACAACTGTTCATTAGATACTTGGGGCTGATGACTGGAAGGCAATGGTACTTTCCATACTGGGACAATGAACACCATAATGGCTGAGGTTTTGCATATTAATGCAGTGGGTTACATAGTCTGGCTTGACAACTGTTCATTAGATACTTGGGGCTGAAGACTGGAAGGCAATGGCACATTACATACTGGGGCAATGGACACCCGTCCTGGCTGTGGTTTTGCATATTAATGCAGTGGGTTACATACTCTGGCTTGACAACTGTTCCTTAGATACTTGGGGCTGAAGACTGGAAGGCAATGGCACTTTACATACTGGGGCAATGGACACCATAATGGCTGAGGTTTTGCATATTAATGCAGTGGGTTACATACTCTGGCTTGACAACTGTTCATTAGATACTTGGGGCTGATGACTGGAAGGCAATGGTACTTTCCATACTGGGATTTATAAAAGCAAAGGTATTTTGCTTTAAACACTGAGGAGTGTACTGACAAGGCAAGGGATGTAAACTATAATGGTGCTCTATACAATGAGGCAGCAGGGAAACCTGAATGGCAATGTTTCTTTTCATGTTAAAAGAATAGGGTATCAACTGGACTGAGAACAGAACTGTAGATGCTGGGATACAAACGTGTTATGCAAAGTTACTTTATAGATTGGAGGAAGGAAACTGGCATGACAATTTTACTTTAATGCATGGTGAGGCGTGGTACAGACTGGCATGGCAGTGGAACTTCAGACTGGATTTTGACTTTGAATGGCAATCATTCCCTGATACTAGATGGAGACACTGGCATAAGAATTAGGTCAAAGATAGTGGGGGAAGGGTGTGCGTAGAAACCAGGACGCTACATTGGGGGTGTTTAGAAGGTGGCGTTTCAGTGGTACTCTAGGCACTATGGATGCAAAGTGGAATGGCAATTCTTTTATTTAATGGAGTGAGCAGAAACTAACATGATGAAGTGCTGCTGGGTTGACTTTGGTATTGGTCTGCCACTATTATCATCTCACTGAACAGCTGCCACTTTGTTTGAACTGGTGGCTGGCTGAAGCATGCTTTAGTTGGAGTCTAAGTGATTGAAGGGTCACCACAGGGAAACGGCCTTTACAAAAGGGGCAGAGCCACATGTGCAGTTTCCTCACATGCGCAAACATGCTTGCCTTAACCATGCATATGCAAGGCAGTAGCACTCTAGATGCGGGGATTGGCCATCCCAGGAATAGGAAGAATTGGGAGAGGATGCGGACTGGTAAGTGGGGCTAGGGCCGGATTTTGGAGTTCGTGGGGTGGTGATAGTTTTAGGTGTGGAGATTCATTTTTAGGGCTCATGGGAGGTCGGGTTGTTTATAGGGCAGGGGGCTGGGATTTAGGGCCCAGGGCGGGGGCGGGGAGGTTCGAGGTAGTTTTAGGTTTTAGGGGTGGGATAGTTTTTAGGTCTCAAGGGGGACAGGGTTGTTTATAGGGAACAGGGGGCTGGGTTTTAGGGCTCAGTAAAGGGAGGTCGGGTAGTTTTAGGTTTTAGGGATGGGGTAGTTTTAGGGCTTGGGGTGTTGGGTTGTTTAAAGAGCAGGGGTCAGGGTTTTAGGGCTCAGGGCAGGGGGGTCAGGGTTGTTTTAGGTTTTATGGGTGGGGATAGTTTTTAGGGCTTGGGGTGGGGTTGTTTATAGGGCAGGGAGCAGGGTTTTAGGGCTCAGGGCGGAAGGGCTGGGGTGTGATCTCTACCACACATCCCATTACCAATCATAACTTTACCTCAAAATTGCATGGTAAGGGCATGCATGGTAAAGGAATGGGTGGTAAATGAATGTGTTGCTCAGATGCATTCGTTGCTCATGCTGTGTTGTAGAGGCATACGTGGTTTAGCCATGCGTGCCCCTGTCATACAACCATCCCCACACCACCTAAACTTTGTAAATTGGGAGTATTTGCAAACTGCCTTGGCAATAGTGCCTTTCATACTAGAGGTGTGTGGAAACTGGTTTGCAGTGTTACTTCAGGTATTGAGGGTGGGTAGAAACTGAGAAACATTGAGAATTGTAAACAACCATAATAATGGTACTTAAAATCATGGGAAATGGACATGATAATGGCGCTCTACACACTGGGGGCGTGTGGAATCTATCACAATATTTCTGGTTTTCATGGTACTTTGTAGGTGACTTACTCTATTCCGAGAAAAAAAAACCATGAGAAAAACAAACACAAAGACAAACACAGGGTGAAAAAAGACTGGAAGGATGCAGGTAAGTAGTAAGGGATAAAGGTATGCTAAAGTATAGAGTTATGAATAAGATAAATACAGATGTTAGGTTAAGGAAATGGGAAACTGTACTGTAGGCGAGAGTAAAGAAAAGTGAAATGAGAGAATCACCTCAAAAGCTACGGAAAGATCCCACGAGATTTGTGTGAAAATAATAAAAACAGCACCCTGAAAGTTCTCTTCCTGAGATTGATAACCAATGATTAACTACCAGTAGCATCATTTGCAATTGGCAGCCTGGAAGCCTGCTGAGTCAGTGGAGGCTCTTGCCCTCACCTACCCTGCTGGAAGATCACCGATGCTATCTAGAGAGGGCATCTGGGTGCGAAAAGTCTATCTGCTGCTGCGGTAGATCGCTTTTCGCCAGATTTGAGTGTGAGGAGGCGGTCATGTTGATGCTGCATGCTTGGTATCTCTTTGTGTTTGCAGGAAGAATTACCCAACATGGGTTTCATCTCAGCAGGATAAAAATAATGTGCCTGGCACACAGGTAGTTCCCCTCCTTCACATTAGGAACCTTTGTCCATTCTCCTGCCATGTCTAGGACAGGAGAAAGCAGGGGTAGAAACCAACTCTAAATCGAGCATCCCTATGATGGACAGGCCACTGGGTCAAAAGCTTCCTTTGGTGAAGTCAGAGGTTCTGCTGTCAGAAACATGATATTTGCCCTCAACTAAATGAGGCTGAGAACTACAGGTTATGAGCTATGGTGGCCCCACCAATCTTCACTCTTCCAAACCATATATAAAACCAATGGTGACCAATTAAGTGGGATATAATAAATGAAGCCACTTGCATGCTTGGGTGATAGAGGAAGAGGCTTGGTAATTCATGCTTTTGCATACTACTGAAATTCAGACTTGTCGGCTACATTCTCCGGGCACAGTGTAAGACTGTGGTGAATGGTTTTTCCAGTGTTGCTTTGATTTCCGGCCCAGCCCTGGTGGCTTCCTGTCCCATACAACAGCCTGATGCAGTGTGTTACCTTTTCCATTATCCTATCCTTTTTTCTGATGTTCTACAATTCAGCGCAGCTGTCGCTTGACACCTATGTGAGGAACACTAGAGAGGGGCTTTGGCTCCACCCACACATTTGGGGGCCAGGAGCACGTTGTGAGTGATAAGAAGTTGTGTGCTTCCACAAAAAAAGTGCTGGTCTTGGACGCAGCTGGAACATTTTGTTTATTTTTCCAGCAGCCCGAGCTTGAACTTTCAGAGCCACACTCATGACATGGTAAAGTTTTTAAAGTGTCTTAAATAACTAGAAAATGTATGGTGTCTTTCTCTGGCTGCAGCACAGATGAGAGTCGGGCAGTCATTAACCTACATAGATGTTGAGGTCTGGCTTGCAACTGTCCATCTGACCTTTTAACTTTAACCAATTTTATTCTACATTTATTTGCTTCCACACAGATACATTCTAATTCTATTTACTTGTAATGCTCTACATTTCCATACAATATTCCTTTAAAGCCAGGCCTATTGGCATTACCAATGCTAGTATCTTTTTTTTTTTTAAAGCTTTACTTTTCAGACACAATACAGCAGTTATTTGAGTATGAGGTACATAGCACGGTGGGTTTAACATGAGAAAGCATTTCTCCAACCAACCATCCATCACTAACTTATTTCATCAAGATCCCTCCAAGGTACAACACATCATCCCATGCTCTTAAGCTACTCTTTTTACTGATGTTAAGTAGAGTCTTCTCCCCCCACTGAGTCAGTATGATCGCACACATGATTATCGGTGCTATCGCTGCCTTTTGACTCTGTATAGGCATCTGGGTCTATGAGTGTTTCACTCAGGTCTCGCCAGACTGTGAGGTCCTCATCTACTTTTTCATAACGTCCGCTGAATTTCATCTGGGTTTCCTCTGCTAGTGTCCACTCCTGTACGTCCCTGTGCCAGCGTTCTATCTCAGGTGCCCTCTGGCCCATCCAAGTGAGGGTGATTCTTCGTCTAACCAACACCAGTGCCAATTGTAAACATTTATATGCCATTTTACAACTAAGACTCCTTCAGCTGGTTCAAAACCAAGCTGCCAGACTGATCTTTCACCAACCCAAATGGCAGCACGTGAGCCCCATAATGAAAAACGTACACTCGCTTCCCGTGGCCAAAAGGTGCGCTTTCAAGTTGGGACGCACCATTTTTAAAGCTCTTCATGACAGTAGACCTATCTTTATTTCGTCTAGGATTCAAAGATATATCCCCTCTCGGGATCTGCATTCTTCTCACCATAACCTGTTGACCATTCCCTCTTTTAAACGCAAAAAGCTTGGAGGCCTTCGATTTGCTGTCGCAGGCCCACAGTTCTCGAACTCTCTCTCTGTGGAGATGAGACTGACTTCATCCTTCGTACAGTTCAGAAAAATGCTCAAGACCTATTTGTTTGCTCAATCATATAACATTTAATTTCGGCTTCCCGCAACCTTATTTCTGCCCTATCAGCGCCATGAAATCACACGGTGAACATGCGCTTTATAAAAGTTTTTAAGATAACATAACATTTTGCAGCCCTTCAGCCTTTTAATGTTGCCCAGTAGGCAGCAGTGAGGTGTGTGCTATATTCTGAGGTGGGTGGTCCGCTACCACCTGGGTCCAATAGCTCGGCACCGCCTGGCATAGCCAGGACAAATGCAGAAAGTCCGCCCGCTAACACCACAATGTGGGTAGCTGTCCAGTCCAGTCAGGGACATGCGGTGCAGGTCTTCAGGAGTTAGATAGCTCCTATGCACGAAATTGTAGTGTACCAGCTTAAAGTGGGCATTACAAGAGATCGTATAATTAAGGCCACAGACACGCTCCCAGTCCCCATCATCCAATGGAGTTTCTAGATCAGCATCCCAGGCCTTATGTGCCAGCGGCAGGTCAGCTTGCTTAGCTTTATAGAACAGTGTAATCAAATGTCTGCCTGTCCCGCAGGACAGTAGGATCCCCAGGGTGTGGGTAGGTTTGGAATGCTTGTATCTTTAGGGGATACTCCCTTATCCACTTTCTGCTTCTATTCTGGTTAACCCTTTAGATGCTTAGAACAGTGTAACTACACCCAATTTTTCATGGGAAACCCCAAAATGCCTGGTAGAGAAAGTATTAAGTTTATAATTTCCGTTCCCAATATTATTCTGATAGGTGCCATCATTTCCATAAGTGATTCCATGGAATATATTTAATGCATGGAACTCTCAGTTTTGAATATTATGTCTATTTCCTTTTATAATATTCTTGCCTAGTTTTCTCCCCCTACTTTAAAGATGTCACCCATTGAATGTTGTCACAACGCATCTCAAAACTCCAGCTGACTTCATCAAGCAAAGCAACATTCGAGAATGCTTGTTGGCTATTGTTAGAGATGCAGGACTGGCTACAGAATTTGTGTTACACTGGATGGCGGCTTTCAAATGATTGCTCATTCTACTCAATTGCCTCTTGCTGGCATACATTTTACTCCTTCAATTGTATTGTTTTAGAGGACAATTATGTCTCTCCCTATTTGGCATCTTCTCTGGGAGGTTTGACTTACTTCCACCTTCTCTTTGATTTTACTTCTATTACTTTCCGTGTGTGTCTTTGATTTGGTACAACTTTTTTCTAGATTCATATTGAAGAAACTTGACTCTCCTCTCCTAAGACTCATCCTTATTGATGTTCCACAACTCTCTTCATACCTGGCCAAGTCGTGCTGTTCATAAGATCTCTGGTTCCCCTTTTTTTGCCCATCCCATCATATACATCCAACTTTTTTTTTTAACTCTACCCGTATCTGTGAAAATCTGTTCCTTTTGCAATTTGTTTTTTACTCAGGGATCTTTTGAAACACACATTTTATTGTCTTTGCACTGCAGTGGTCAGAAGTTCCTGAAAACACCCATCATCTTTGCTTTCTTCATTACACCTTTTTATTTACTTGACATGTATAATAAACCCATCCATAGAGATTAGCAATTTCATGTTTGCTTGAGCAGAAAAAAGACAGCTGTGTTACTGCCCATCCTTTGGGCATGCATTACAGTGCCCAGCCTCGACTACAGAGAAGGTGGTGAAGAAGATTCTGAGGATGAAGAGAAAATGGGGATGTTGATACCCTAATTACAGACGCGTTTGGGGTCTCAATCATACAGGTTGGGAAGATCAGAGCATCATCAAACATATTATAGTTCATTAAGTCTTCTTAACGCGTTTCGGCCCTTCTAGTCTTACCCATATACATGGCTTCTGCTACTGCCCACTCTATGATGTCCTTTTAGCCAAGCCTCTACAGTCAGTGTCCATTTAGTAGCAACACAACCTTACGCCCACACTAGTTCTAATGGCACTCTCTTCTTTCTGGTATTGGGCCCTTTCTATCAAGGGACTATTTACAACTGACAGGACTTCGGGTAGTGAGTAAAATGTGTTGCTTTAATTCTCTAAAAAATATATTTTGAGCATTATTTAGGACATAAAACCGGATTCGTAACTTGGGTCTCAAAGTGTGATTTTTTAAGAATTGCTCAATTTCTGCACTTTTAGGAGGTTGTTTTTTGGGTAGATACTTTTGAAGGCTACTTGCTCCAAGTTTTGACAGCTACTTGCTCCAAGTTTCACATAACATGACCATCACACCTAATATTTAGAAGATCAAAACCATAACCCAAGTGACTATTATGCTAGAAACGTCTCAGTGCTCTGAGAACCAGCTGTCAATATATTTGAGTTGCAACAGTAGGTAGTAAGGTTCCTTTTCAAGCATCTGAAAAAAAGGACCGCCTCTCTATCTTTGTTTCAGAGACCAAGCTTTACTTGTGAGAACTTGATAACCCTTCTGCACAGATCCTGATTTTGGCATCCATTAATGCAGATACACATTTCCCAACCCAATCAGATCCCTTTTTCATTGTGTGGGATAATCTTCCCAGATTCAGTGTGTTGCTTCTATGCAGTTTAAACTCACATAGATCACACTATATCAGGTATATTATCTCTTCTTCGTTTCTATTGACCAACAATTTATTAAACAATTTGGTATCCACAGACAATACACTTTGTGGTGCAGGGAGATCTTTGTTATGGTTCAGTATTATCAATATTGAAGCTTCTTCTTCATGGACCTGGGCATGAGACCCACAGTAGTATTTCTGTCACTGCATTTTTGTAGGTGAGTTTAAATCTCAATGGAATTCCATCACCACTTGGGGTCTTTCCCATACCAGAAGTCCTCATGGCCACCGGTAGTTCTTCTAACTCCTTCTATGCCTTATGTATACTCTCTTTCTCCCCTGTGAGGACGGACTCAGTGTAGAGTTATGTAATAGTTCACCCATCTTTACCAAACATTGGATGAGCAGCTATCATCTGCAAATGGTGTTCACCTTAAATAGGCACGTCGAAGATCTTATTTTTTGAGTACCGGGTCAGACCTGGTGTTCCCCTAGGAAATTCCAACAAGAATATCAAACCTCTATTCACCTCTTCAAAGAGCCACTTCTCTTTGAAGCTTATTACGTTGTTCTCCATTTTGTCTTCGGGTATGCCAAAATATCTTAGCTTGTAATGCTGAACCATGTCTTCTGAATCTTTCCTTTCCCATTATAAGTACCACAGTTCCTGATTGCACGCAGGCATATCATGGCCCTGGTCCTCTGTAGTGGCGATAACCTACACCATCACGGTCAGCCGTCTCTGTTGCAAATCTGTGTCATTTCCTGCTGGGTGGATTTCTTTGTTTTGGAGAAGTGCACATGTGTAAACCCGAGACCCCACCCTGTATTCATGTGGTTTTGTTTGAGGCAGTGTGCACAGTATTTCTGATCAGTGCATGTCTGACAATGGAGTACATAAGTGCCCTCATTGTCTCTTACAATACTACTCAAGTTTATCTGGCATAAGTACTATTCTTGGCCAGTCCACAGGTTGGGTATGATTCAAATCAGTAAGTAAGTGGGGTCCTTAGTGCCCCTTTTTTAACTGCGTCTCATTTGAACCTCTTGAAACGTATATCACATGCTTGGCGGAGCCATGATAAGTGCAGTGCTACTTGTGAATGCAGTTTAGTGTTGAGGTTTTATTCTTATTAACCTTCCTCATGAGTTACTCTAGTAGCTACTTCCAGCCAGGTTTTGTTTAATACTTGTGCTTGGAGACCCGCTTCTCTCTTTTCTACATGGTTTACGTTAATGGGTAGACGGTCTTTTATGGTTAGTGTTTCTGTTGTGGCCTCCAGCCCAAATATGACAGGAAACAGGAAGTGGATAACGTTTGTAAGTTTATTCTGGGTTCAACGAGCCACTGCTGCCCTCACACGACTGGAGAGCTCCAACTGTCCAATGTGGAACTCTTCTGCTCGCGAGCAGCTATGGCAACCTCTCAGACATTCCGATGGTTGGCAGGAACAAACCTTGCTAACCACAACAGTTTCCCACTTGCTGCCCCTTCTTCTGGACATAATTTTCTTGACGTGGGGCTCCACTAGGTTTTTGTTAGTTTTCAGTATAGTTGACAACAGCTTGCCGCAAGTGGTCTTCTTGGATCACCGCCAAGCCACACCTGGACATAATCCTATTACTTGTGAAAGGAATTGTATGGGATTAGGTAATGTTCTAATTCGATTTAGTATTTCAGTCCTTGGCCTTATTGGAACTGACATTCTGTCATTGTCAGGGGCTCAGCTACCAGCCAGAGAGCAGAGTCACTGGGTGTTTGCCAGCATGCCCATACCACCATCATTGACTACCACCCATATGCCACCTGCTTTTTCAAGTTGGAGCTCAGGTTTCTTTAGCACCCACCTTCTACCACAATGTGCCCCTGCCACCTTAATCTAGCTCTCTTGGCGCTTTTGGGATGAGCCTGTCAATTGTATTTATTAAACAAATAGCATTTATCAGTTGAAAAAGAAGGCAGAGTGTTCCTTGGCAGAAACCCTGTGCAGAAGCTCCCTGAAGGGAAAGTTACACAAACACCTATGCCCAACCTGAGACGTTTCTAGCATAATAGTCACTTGGGTTATGGTTTTGATCTTCTAAATATTAGGTGTGATGGTCATGTTATGTGAAACTTGGAGCAAGTAGCTGTCAAAACTTGGAGCAAGTAGCCTTCAAAAGTATCTACCCAAAAAACAACCTCCTAAAAGTGCAGAAATTGAGCAATTCTTAAAAAATCACACTTTGAGACCCAAGTTACGAATCCGGTTTTATGTCCTAAATAATGCTCAAAATATATTTTTTGTAGACAATATTTAGAACATAATATTTATATCCGACTGTGTTTTTACAGCAATATTCTGGTACTGAACCTAGTGCTGTGTAAGTTAGGCGCATAGTTCAGCATTCTGTTACTTCTTTCCTGATCAGGCGTCTTGCATTGACGGATTTTAACTGCTTACATGTTCCAAGGCTTGCTTCTCCAAAGAGTAGCTTGTGAGCTGCTGGTAGCTCTCCAGCTCCCTGTAAGTATCTCTCCTCTGTGCAATCCACCATACTAAATTAGAAGGTTTTGCATGGTTGACTTAATATAAGTTTAGCAACATTGAGTGTATTCAAGACAAAAATGTGTGTGTTTTCAGAATTCATTAGCAATGTTGGGAGAAAAACTGGTAAATTTCCAAAACAAATCAAAAGCTGATATTTGAATGATAACTCATGTAGCGTTGGGAGACTTATAATAGCTTCATCATCTTGTGCCCGGGAGATGCAGTTATAGCTATTATGTATTACTCAGGTAGATGCATTTCACATTGACAAAGCCTTTTTTTGCATTACTGCTGGCAACCCTGTCTTATGCACAGAGATGATCACAACTTGTATATGGTGGTCAGTAACGCAATCTTGTCTGACCTGATCACTATTAGAACACTAATAATGTTAGTAGCTTGGCATGATTTTCATTGAACATAAGTAACTCTTAGTACTAAACAGGTTGGAGACCCCCTGATCCAAGGTCTCTGATAACTAAGGTGAGGCACATTGAACAACAACCACCCACACAGCAGGATAGAAAAAACCTTAACTAAGTTTCCTGGGTGACCTGGAACCAAACACCAACCATGCTGACCAAACTCGGGTGGTCTACCTCTCCCGACATAGACAGCTACCCCGTGATTCACCAAAAGATCACCAACAACCGCCTGCAGTCGATTTTGGCATTTCTATTTACATGTGTAAATGTGTGATTTTTACAATCAGAACTGACCTATCCCAACTGTGCATCATGGCCATGATCAGAAGCAGTTTCTCAGGCCTGCCAGGACTGTTGGATTGCAAGGAAGCACAGAGAAGTCCTTCTAGTGCATTCCAGAGCAGGGAAGAATGAAATATCTGTGTCTGCTCTTTTGCATTTATTTGGAGAAAGAGTATATGGTGCTATTGCCTTACGCTTGCAGGCGACGGGCGAGGTGACTGCGACACTGCTGTCCCTGTAGAATCCAGGCTGGCACCTCTGGCAGCGGTGCCCTTCTGTGTTGTGTTGGCACTGGTCGCAGACGCCACCGCTCTTCTTCCCTGAAGCCAGCCAGACGTTCAGGTCAAAATGGCAGCTCTCAGAATGGTTATGGCAGCGGCACTCTAGGGAGGACAAGGGAGGATTAGTTACTACATCTCCATTAGTACCTCTTTTCTTCACTACCTCATAGTGCTTTCTAACATATGGTGCTAAGTATTGTCGCTCATTCAGCCACTAATTGACTCACTCACTCATATACACCTTTCACTCAGACTATTACTCTTTGCCACTGTTTGCCGCAGTCTTTCTCACATAGCCATTTGCTGCCATTCACTCACACACTTTCGCTTCATCTCTCATTATCTCATTCAATCACTCTTCTCACGCACTCGCAAGTATCCAATCACTCCCTCACCACCCTCTCTCATTCACTCACTCTCAGACTCTTTCACTCACCAAGTCACTCAACCACTTATGAACATACTTAAAACACTCACATACTCACTCACATATTTACTCACGCCCTTTCACTTTGTATCTCATTCTCTCTTTCGGTCGATTCCACTATCACTCCCTCTCAAAAATCCAACCATTCCCTCTATAATTTACTCCCTCTTAGACTCTTTCCCTCACCCAGTCACTTATCTAGTCACTCAGTTATTTAGGAACATACTTAGACACTCACTTACTCACTCACGCACTCACTGCCACTTCCTCAATTGCCCACTAATATGCTTGCTTGTTGAAAGGAAATGGTGGTACAGAGCCCCGACATGAAAACTCTTGATTGACAACTACAAAGGAGGGGGTGGAACAAGTGTGGAGAGAGGGGTGGAACTACTGCAGACCTAGATCAGGTAATATTGATTGCCGATGAATTGTTCAGATTAAAATGCATTTCATTCAAGCACCATGCAATAATGTATAATTATTGACAATTTGAGAATAAAGCAAAATGTTGGAGCATGAAACCTTATCTACTTGAAGTAGATAACTTTCCTGATCTTGAAGAGGTGATATACAGGGTTTTGTTCAGTAACTCCCTGTACCTGAGCTGCTTTTGATTAGAAGAGAATAAGTTTGTTTAGAGTTCCCCTGTCATCTGCATTGTGTTGAGAACTTTGTGAAGGGAAAAAGAAGATGGCCTGGACAGCTCACATTAATGTCCACGCATGGCCCTAAATTTCAAATCTAAATTGTCTTGAACAAACAGTTGTCTCAGTTTTTCACTTTGTCTAGGGAATATATGGAGTAGTGAATAGTGCTTAATTTGTAAAAGAATATGTGCTTGGGCCTAAAGTTTTGCTCAGACATCCACGGCCGATGCTATCAAAGGTCGAAGTACCGAATACGAAGGATGCTTTGCCTTGACTTCACTCAATCTTCTTTCATCCACCATCAGACACTCCCTGCCACCTTTCTTTTTTTTTTAAACATATTTTATTGTTTTCATAGCATCAACTCAGTACAAGCCCCGCTACCCCCCCCGTCAAAGAGGATACTTCACATACATTGTTACCAGCCAATATCCGGGAGAATGAACTTCCAGCCCATGCGGGCCAAACCCCCCTCCCCACCCCATGTCAGTGTGCCCCCTTCCGTCTTCCTCTCTCCTGATGTGCCCCTTCCCTGCTATAAATCAGGCATGGGTGCTCAACCTCCTCTAGGGAACCAAGGCTTTCCCTCATGCCTAGCCACATCCTTGCTTCCAGCGCTCGCCACTACTCCCCTTCTACTCCCCGTTCAACGCCTCCTCCTGACTGTCAGAGGTGTCCCCCTCTCTCCCGGCGTCAGACATCAGCCCCTGAAGTTCCACCACCAGCGCCTCCCACGCTCGGGCCGTCGCCAGCGCCTTCTCGTCATCCCTCCGAAGAGCTAATTGCAACCAGAGCGTACCATCTGCCCCCGCCCATCGCACAAACGCCGCCCTCCACCGCAAGAAGCTAGGCCCCGCTCTGGACTTCCAGTGCATAGTCAGTTCCCTCTTGGCCATAATCAACCCTAAGTCGTAAAACTTGCTAGTAACCTTCGTCCGGCGGGTGTGTGGAAACCAAAGTAGTAAGCAGGCCCCCAGTTCCGGGGCAATAACGCGGTCCGTCACCTGATTCAGGCAATCCATAACCTCTGCCCAATAGTCACCCAACTGGACGCAGGACCAAAACATGTGACGAAAATCAGCACCCTCTCCCCCGCACCGCGGGCATTGAGAGTGCGCACCCCCAAAGTATTGCAATATCTTAACCGGCGTCAAATACGCCCTGTGTAACGTAAAAAATTGAACCAGCTGAAACCGGGCATTGCGCGTTCCCTTCCAGGCCCGCCGCACCAACGTGGTCCATGTAGTCTCGGGGATCGGCTTCTCAAGGTCCAATTCCCACTTGCCCCTCAAGGCAGCAAGGGGCAGCAGGCCTTCCGTCGATAGTCTGCGGTAGAGACAAGTAATGGCCTTGGACGTCCCCGCCGCCATCACTACATCTTGGCAACCTGCAGCGATCGGTGGCTCCGAGAGCCCCACATTCCAGTGTCTCTGGAGGTTCGCTACAAGGGCCGCGTGGAGTAAAAAGTCCCCACGTGGAAGCCCGTAGGAGTCCTGCAACTCCTGGAAGGGCAGCAGCACCCCCTCCCTGAATAAGTCGCCCACCATCTGCACGCCCAGCTCCTCCCAAACGGCCAGCCCAGACCAATCGCCCCCATGCGGGAACGCCGTACACATTCCCAAAGGGATCTCCGGGGCATAGGGGCGAGTTATCGCCGCCCTCCTCTGGCACCTGTTCCAGCACAGCCGGAGTGTACGCTCCTCCAAAGTAAGCAGGGCAAGGTCCAACCTCTGCTGCAAGACTATGAAGGCTAGCACATGCCGCGGAATCAACCTGCCCTGTGGGCCCTCCGGGCCGCTATACTCCCTGGCCACCGCCTGCGTAAGCCATTGGAGTTGGGCCACCAGATAGTACCACTCAAAGTCCGGGACTGCCAGGCCCCCCTCCGCTCTCAGCCGCCGCAGTGTGGTCAAAGCCACCCGCCTTCTCCCTGAGCTCCAAATGAAGCCCGTGGACAGTGCCCTGAGCCGTGCGAAGTACGATGCAGGTATCCATATAGGCAGGGTGCGAAAGCAGTAGAGGAGGCGTGGCAACGCCACCATCTTCAACAGCGCTGCCCTCCCGGCACACGAAAGTGGGAGCGTACTCCAGAAACTCATGCTACCCCGCAAGCCGCGAATGGCTCTGCCAATATTCCCCTCCAGCAAATCAGGCTGGGTGTGGTAGATACTAACCCCCAAATATCGCAGGCAGCTACCTTCCCATCGGATCCCTCCCAGCGACTGGGGGGCCCGGCCGCCCGGCACCAGCGGCAACAAGCATGTCTTGCCCCAGTTGACCTTGAGCCCGGACAGGCGCCCAAAGGCCTCCAACAAGGCGGTCGCTCCACGCAGTGCGCCATCGGCATCCGCCAAAAACATCAGCAGATCATCTGCATACAGGGAGATATAGTGGGCGTCCCCCCTCAATTGAACTCCTGCATAAGAGCGCCCCAGTCGGGCATGTGCCGCCAACGGTTCAATGGCCAGGGCGAACAACAAGGGGGAGAGCGAGCAACCCTGCCTCGTCCCTCTCTGCACCGGGTAGGAGGCCGATATGGTAGCCCCCGTCTTCACCCGGGCCGTGGCCTCGTTATAGAGCAAGGTGGTCCAGCGCACAAAACCGTCCCCCAGACCAAAAGCCCGCAGCACTCGGTATAAATAGGGCCACTTTACACTATCAAAGGCCTTTTCTATATCAACCGACAGTGTGCAGGCCTCCGGATATATGTCCCGGTCCATCTCCATCACCCGCAGCAAACGTCGAACCGAAGTGGCCGTGTTACGCCGAGGGATAAAGCCCGCCTGATCCGGGTGGATCAAGGCGGTCATATGAGTCAACAGGCGTGACGCCAAGATTTTACTCAAGATTTTGTAATCCACCGTCAACATGGAGAGCGGGCGGTACGCCGTGCGCGCGCCGGCCTCTCCTCCCGGCTTCAACAGGGGCACCACAATTGCCTCCCGAGCGGAGGCCGGTAAGCGCCCAAGTCGCCAAGCCTCACTGTATAGGACTTGCAGCTGCGGCGCCAGCAGATCCGGGCAAGCCGCGTAGAACTCAATGGGCAAACCGTCCGCTCCCGGGGTCTTTCGTCTGGCCATATGCTTAATCGCTGCGCGAATCTCGCCCAGCGATATAGCACCCCCGAGGTCCTTCTCACTCTCCGGGTCCAGCCGGGGCAGTCGAGCCGCCAACAGAAACTCGGCCAAGCCTTCAGGTTCCCCCTGCATGGTACTATCATACAGCCCTGCATAATAACTGGCAAACTGCTTATTGATCCCCGTCTGAGAATAGACCGGGATTCCCCCTGCCTCGACCCACTCCCTGCCACCTTATCCCACTGTTGCAGGTTTTAATCCCTGGTTTCGCCATTTGTCAGTGTTTTTCCGTCTTTCTCTTCCTCCTCCTTTTCTCCTTTCCATCTTTTGTGTTTTTCACTTCCTTGCTCTGGATCAAAGGGTCTTGAAGTAAAATAGGTATCTTTTCCCAAAAATGAGCGCCAGTGGCCCAACCTGCAGTCACTGGCTCAAATCAACCAAAGGGAGGATGTCAACTAATTTCAACAGTTTAAATTGAGGCTTTATCATTTTCCATCTCAGCAAAATTATGAAATTGTGAATTTTTTCTTCAGTTATCCCTCTTGAGGAATTTTCCTGTTTTTTCACAAAATTCCTTAAAGAATTGATCTGCAGACATGTCGCTTGAATTGGTGAGTAACAAAGATATGAATAAAGTTTCAGAGGAGGCGCCTCAATTGGAGCGGAGGAGCCTTACCCCACTTAAATTACCCCTAAAGATGAAAAATAAAATGGTAATTCATTAACATTTTACTTTTCATCCTCCCGTCCTGAACCGAGCTTCAGAACGCGGGCGGAGCCACTGCTGAATGGCAGCAGCAGGGAGCAGCGTGGGCTGCACAATTTGAAACCTCTAACTCAGCTGTCTATAGACACCTGGGTTAGAGTAAGTGCAGGCTTCCAGGGTGCTGAGAGCTCCGAGTGAGGCCGCTCCCTCCAATTAGGGCACAGCATGATTGGTGCCCACTTTGCGGTATCCAGTTCCTCAGAAGAGGTCCGCAGCAGAGGACATTGGTTCAGGTAAGTTTTATTTTTAATATTAATATTTGTGCACGCACGCTCCCGCCCTCCCCCGTAGATGCCAGCCGCCACTGTAATGTTTTACTTATTTTGCTGAACAAAATCATCAAAACGTTAATTTGTAGGTTTTGCAAAAAGCAGTCTTGACTATTTTGTCCTGCAATTATTTAAGGGTGATGATGATGATGAAAATGATAAAGGTAATTTATAGTGCGCATGGCTACTCCACGGAGTGTCCCTGTGTGAAAAGCATAAGTCGGAAGGTGAATGTTATGTTATGTTATGTCAAGCTCCATTTATAACGCGCACGGATACTCGGAAGTGTCCTGGTGCGGAAGCCAAATAGAGGAGACGAAGGGGCGCAGGCCGGAGCTAGGTTGTTACTTAAAAAGCAAGGTTTTTAGCTGCTTTTTGAACAGCCTGAGGTCGCCGATGCTCCGAAGCTCAAAGGGCAGGACATTCCAGGCCTTGGCTGCTCTGACAGAGAGGGAGCTACCTTCCGTTCTGACCAGACGGTACCTAGGTATAACAGCGAGGCATTGCCCCGTAGAGCGGAGATGCCTGGGAGGTACATAGAAATCAAAACGTCTCCTGAGATACAAAGGCCCCGCTTTGTAAAGAGCACCATGTACAAGCGTGAGAGCCGTGAACAAAACACGCTGATCTACCGGGAGCCAGTGCAAATCCCGTAGCATCTGCTTAGAGCTAGACCTACCAGGGATACCCAGTAGTACTCTAGCGGTCGCGTTCGGAACGATCTGTAGCTTTTTTATCTGGTATGCCGAAAGACCGATATAAAGAGCATTGGTGTAGTCAATGACAAAAGTTAGTTCTCTGCACCAAAAGCAAAGTATTAAGCTTCTTCTTGAACACTGTAACATCACTCACTGTGTGCAGCTCAAGAGGTAGCCGATTGCATGCAAATAAGTGAAAGAACTTCCACCCGCTCTTGCCCGCTGAATTCTGGGGATTGCTGCCAAAAGTTTGCTAGCAGATCTCATCTTTCTGGGAGGATTATAAAATCCGAATCTGGCTCTGAGATAAGAAGCCCCAGTTTGATACAGAGCACTACGCACTAGAACAAGAGCCTTAAGTCGAACTCTTTTCCTGATGGGTAGCCAGTGTAAGGTTCACAAATAGGGGGAGATCCGTGTTCTCGCTGGCACATTTGACAGAAGGCGGGCAGCTGCATTTTGGACCACTTGGAGCCTATCCAGCTAATGTTCTGGTAGTCCCAAATATAAGGCATTGCCAGAATCTATTCTGGAGGTTATCAGAGCCTGGATAACCAATTTGTTTGTTGCAAAGGACAAAAAGGGAAGACATTTATTTAGGACCTGCAAGATGCCGAAACAGGTGCCTGTCAAGCTTTAACTTGAGATCTAAAGGACAAGCTGTTAACAAATGTAATCCCCACTTTTCTAACTATGCCACTCTGGGGTCCTGGGGGGGAGCCCCCAGTTCCACACATTCCAGAAAATCTGTGATGTATTGCACATAATTACCTGAAATGTTTGGAAGCAGTGTTCCAAAGTTTTGCACATATACACTGATTGTGAGACAGGTGGAATTCAAGGCTGAGGTTCTCAGCAACCGGAAATACAATTACCAGCTGTTATCTCCACATGGAACTCCACCTATTACAAGTCAGACTGCTGGGAATGGGGAATAGCTGTACAGACACAGAATAACCATGGAAAATTCTGCATGGTATGCCCTATTTGCTTAAGCAGGTGTCAAATTAAAGCAGTGGCTTCATGTGGAGATTCAGATAGGAGCCTATGAGAGACTATTAATTTCTATATGTCTCACTAGCTTCGAATGCCATCAACTCTCCTATAGTCACTCGCCGGGCCTGCACCTCACTCCCTGTCGTGCGGTACCGTCGGGGACAGGCCCGTTCCTTACTGCTCCCGTCTAACCAATATCATACGGCCGCTGTCCGAGGAGAGTTGATGGCATTCGAAGCGTTGAAGGCATTAAAGGTATCCAGAGGAAGCATGGACTAGAGATATGGGGAGACTGTAGACCCTCTTTGAAAAGGATTTGTCCTAACCCTGAGAGTCTGGATAAGACTACAGACAGAGTTTACCCTTGTCCTGAGGAAGCCGAAAAGAAATAGTGGGCTGAAACGTGACCGCGACTGCATCGACAGATATAGGAGGAGTCCAACCATTTTTTGAATTAGGTGCCAATTGACATGCGCATATAAAGTGAATAAGAGAGAGGTGTGATACCTTTGTCGCAAAGAGAACTACCTCTGAATGTAACACTCGGACTTATGAGTGTACATGTGTATATGTTATAGTTAGGGTAGTGTATATGTTGTATATATTGTATATATGTTTTTGTTGTGATCATGATTTATGTTTGATTGGTATGTGTATATGTATATTTTGTTTTGTGTTTAGTTCATGTGTAAATTTATGTACCAGAGTCCCGCCGATGGATATTTATATCTTGCAAAATTATGAATAATTTCACAAAAATATTAAAAGCCAAGGTAATTTATGGTCCCTTGGGCTAAAACAAATGAGCGATTGATCCCTCCATACTTTTTCCTTGTACTTTCTGTAGATGTTTCATGCCCAGGTATAGGAGGGTCATTTGTGCATACCCCTGTTTTTTGTATCTAATGCAGCCAAAGCCTGCTGCGAATTTACTGCCAATAATTTCTGCCTTGTAAAATCAGTTCTTGTGTATCCGCACCTGGAAAGGCCGGGTGCAGGAGCACCAGGCTATTTGTGATCAGGGAATAACTGTACCACAATAATATACAGAGCTCTGTTTTCATTAGGAGCAGCAGTGTATCCCATGTCATTAACCTGGGGGCATGTGCAACCCAACTTATCTATTTAAATGACATTATCTGTTTATTTATTATTCAATCAATGGGCAGTTTGGAGACCATGTGGATGGGTTCTCTGTCTCCATTCGCCATTTAACAATTTTCTACACTCATTACTTTTTGTTGCTCTCCATCATTTATTGTCCAGTTGTATTGATCCATGGTCACTACACTTATGTAATGCTTGTATAAAATTGCGGCCGACCCTGAGGAATCATTTCATTTGTTTGTTGAAACAGAGTATCACTGTGTATGTTTAGTTAAATAAAAAAATTGATATAGGATATTTAATGTAAAACGATTAAAGACTGATTTTCTTATTTAAAACATGCGGTAAGGGCTAAAAGCAACAGGAAGCAAACCACTTATTCAACTTCGGAAGACAAACAAAGGTGACTAAACCCGCAACAGACTTTACATTTTTCAACATGATAATTTGCTCATACATATTTTACTTAGCAAAGACTTTTACATAAAAAACTTTTTTTTTTAATATCTCTTTTTTAGGTCTCAGCTAGCGAAGGCTGCGCTTGCGCAGTCTCGCTCGCGAGATTTAATGACTTGGAGAAGACGGGCTTGCACCCGCCCCTCTTCTCCCCTGTTCTCCATTGGCTGGCCTCTTGAATGCTGGCCAGCCATTGGAGAAGAGGTCAGTCATTCCGATTAGGCCCCGTCCTTTTCGGATCGGGGGGGCGTGTTTTTTGCAGAAAGGCTAATTATCTCCTCCAGCCAATGGCAAGAGGAGATAACAGCAAAACACGCCCCCGAATCCGAAAAGGACACTGCGTTTCTCCGAGGCATTTCTGCTCTGCCTCGGAGAAAGGCAGTGGTGTGCCTTTTGCTCTGCCTTGTTTTTTTTTTAAATCAACAAGAAACTGAGCAAGCCCTGGATCGGATTCGAAACTGGTTCACTATATTGGATGTACCACAACTGAGGCCGCTAGGCCGCAAAGAACTCCCGTGAAAGCTTGTCTCATTCTGGACCCCACGTTCCAAGAGGCTCTCGAGCTGAGACAGACTTCAGGCTCGAGCCTGGCTCGAGCTTTCCGCGGCTCGCCCACCTCTGACCGCACCCATTTTAAGGAGCGCCTCTCTTACCTCACCCCTCTCACGGCCCTCCGTTTTCTATCCGTCCAACTTCCAAGGCCTATCCCAGGGTCTCCTCAGGCCCCAGACTCCGTGCTAATGAGCGCTGGAGCAGGGAGTACGTAGGGCTCCGTCGCGGACGTATCCCGAGCTTTGTCTTCTGCTGTTAACGAGAGCTGACAGGGGCGCTGCGGCCATTTCTTTTCTAATTAGCACACTTCCAGCTCGAGTGGAGCCAGAGGCCGGAGAAAAGCGATCGGACAACCGTGCCGAGGCGGACAAAGAGGGCCCCGCAGCCCGTAATTAGGTGAGACAATCCTTCAGTCTGTTCTCTGTTGGAGATAGCTGGTAAAACTCCCTGTTTTGGTAAGCCGGCCTTGACGGGACCCTAATAAGCTGTAATTGTCTTCCGCTTCGCACGGCTGGTACCAGGGCCCTGACTTCGGGCCCTTCGGCTAACAAGCAGCTCCAGAGGACTCTGAGGGCGGGACGCATGCGACGAGGAGGCCAGCGTGGCTGCTGTAATTTGTAATTTTATTTATATCGCGCTTATTACCCATGACGAGGCGTCGAAGTGCATTTTGGGGAGTTGCAGGGAGCTTTGTGGAGCTACCGTTGGCATCCCTGACTCGGTTCTTGTGACAGGAGCATCCCAGCGTTGGGTATTTAACATTTGTTTTCAATCTGGCGAATAAGAGCAGTGTTTGGGAATTGTAGATGCTTCATAAGTTTTCAAATCTTGGGATGAAAATAGTGGCAAGGTTTTGGAAGTTGGATGAGCCGGCCACCGCTTGATCCTTAGTTTTTGTGGAGGTGCAGACAGTACTGGACTCCGAGGCTTTGCTCGAGAGTGTCTGTCACATGTTACCTCCAGTCCTGAGTTTGTGGAAGTAGGGAGTCGGGCGTCCTAGATTTTACTGGCCCTGAGGCTTTGCTCGAGTGTCTGTCACATGTTACCTCCAGTCCTGAGTTTAATTACTTCCTGCTTCCCAGCTGCGGTTTCTGCCCTCAGGCCCTTCAGTTCTTGCATTGGGCAACAGAAGGGTTTGTAAATAGAGCGGCCTCGCCCAAGATCACACCTCTCAGTGGCAGGGGGAGCCAGGACTTTCCACTGGGCATTTCCCATTTGACATCCCAAATTCAGAGAGGGGCTGCAGGGGCTCTTAAAGGGGTGAAACAACAGCGAGGCCTCATTAACATGCAAATGGTCTTTTAAAGGCCTGTGAAGTGCTTGGGTGCGGCTGTGTGTGCCCAGGAAGCTGTCTCATCCCGGCTGCCACAGAGGGGGGGCGAAGCCCTTTGAGTCCAATGGGTGTTGCGCGCCTGTAGCCCATCTTTTAAAAAGAACAAGCATTTACAATGCAACGGTCTCGGCATTGTTAAAGTTAGAGCTATTGGAATTGCTCATGACATTATTTTTGTTTATGTTTTTAAAACATGTAAAGAAACGGCATTGTTATTTACAATGTCAATAGCTTAATCTGTGTGTGGGTGCAAATGCAATAGGTCTCGCATTGGAGAGTGATTAAGCTATTGACATTGTAAATAACAATGGCGTTTCTTTAAATGTTTTAAAAACAAAAACATAAACAAAAATAATGTCATGAGCAATGCCAATAGCTCTAACTTTACCAATGCCGAGACTATTGCATTGTAAATGCTTGTTATTATGAGTAGAAAGCAGAATAGCAGCAGTTTAAGTCTTGCAGGTGGACAAGTGTGGCAATACATACATGATTGACAGTTATTTACATACATTCTCAAAAAAGATATTCAGAATAATAATTGGTAGGGCGTAGGCTCGGCCATCTCCATACGGAGTCACTCCTCTTCCAGCTGAGTGGTTGCCCGAATAGGCAGGCACAACATCCCCATATCGGTATTCCAACATCCCCAGATTTTGGACAACTTATGGGGTCACCCCATACTTTTATAGACAACCCGCTCCACTCGCACCAATCCATATCCTCTTCCTAATCTCTCAGGGTTGGTCTAACATCAGAACCTCAATTTCTTGCTATATTGCGTTTTGCCACCATAAGGCCGAGTGTACCTTTTAAAACATTAACTGAAAAAGGCAGCTAGCTATTTATTTGTCTTTTTTTAATTACTTGAATTAATCAAAATGTATTTAAAAATGTTTTTCATAATCATCATATATTTGGTACAAGTCGAAGGAGCATGTGCAAGCACACATGCAGGTATTTCATTAATATGGCGGTTTTAAAATCTCTTTCTATATAGTATAATAGCAAAGTTAGACATGAGGGTTATCCTGAATGAAAATGGTGTATATATTAATGTTAAAGCAATGTTAATGATGTCATAGCTAAACATATAACCTAGCTGATATAGTAGTAAGCAATCCTCAAATTGTTGTTTAATCAATGTAAAAAGCAGAACTAATATGCCCATTATTGTTTTTCTAGATTGATTGAACCTAGTATGCACACATTCTAAAGTTTGAAAGCAAAGCAATCTAATTACAATAATATGTCGAAGCATTTACAATGTAGAACATAAACATTACCATAAATTAAAATAATACATACAAATATCAAGCTAAAAGATACAAATGAGGATTTTTTTTTTATAAAGACCAATCAGAGCATAGACGTAAGACCAGTCCGTTGATCTTTGGCAACTGGATGGCTTTGTCTCATATCAATCTTTTAAAGTTAGGCATAAAACTGCTGTGTCAACAACTAAACATCTCCCCTAAAATTGGTGTGATACAATCAAATGAAGAGTCTAGATAGGGAAGGAACAATTACTTCAACACTGGATGTTCAGATATTAAAAATAGGCCTCTTTAGGTTTAACTCCCTAGGAAACTTTATGCATGATTGCTAAAATCATAGCCCAAAAGAAAATACAACAATTGCATCCGTATAAATATGTAACTAGGGGTGGGCGTAATTCAGCCTAGTTTAATCACTCGGAATCATTTAAAAATTCCACGAGATTACACATAATTACACAAGAACTGTAATTCTGCAGTTAGCACTATTTCTGAACGCAACAATGCCCCCTTGCATCTAAATAGGGCACAGGAATGCATTTTGTACTAAGAAATTGTGATAAAAAAGCAATAGAAAATTAATAACAAGTGCGAACAGATGCTCGCTAAAAGTATCTTGGGGTAAGATTTTCACCCAACTGACCCCCTGCATCTAGGGCTATTTTCTTATCACAGAATGCCCCAATGTCTTCCAAAATGGGTGAGAGAAGGCATTTTGCACTAAGAAATAGCGTTAAATGTGCTGTTGGCTAAGAATTTTCCCCCAACTTACTCCTAGCATTTAGCACTAGTCTCTTAGCATAAAATGTACCCTCACATCCAAATGGTCACGAGGATGCTTTTTGCGTCAAATGGTGCTAAATGCAGCAGAACACAAATGGCAAGCACGAGCGGCCACTTGCAGTTGCTCGTGGTTGCTAAATGTGCCCTTATGGTAGGATTGTTTTCCCCCAAATTAAGCTTCATTATGCAAGCAGACGTAATCACATTATTATTAGTAATTCCACGTCAAAGAGTAAAGTGGAATTACGGAATTTACACCGTAATTAAGATTATGCCTGAGTCTACATGTAACTCATGACATAGTTTGGTTCTATGATCTTTTCGAGAAACACAGTTATTTATTAAATTAAGGATTTTCATAGTTTGAGAGACACCAATGTAATGTGTTAGTTGAAGAGACGTCTATGAGGTCAGGGCATTGGCTTGCAGACGATCATTAGATTTGTATCTATCTCTGATTGTTTATATAGAAAAATATTTTTTCTTTAAGTGTATATTCTATGGTTTTAATTTGTGTTTATTTAAAATATTTAAAATATTTTAACTTTATTTACAAATTATTTTATTTCGACTCATTTGCTTTATTTGTTTTCATATGATATTATTTTTTTCTATCAGTGTTATTATCTTTCCATGAAACATTGTGAATATTTAGAATTATTTACGAAGGGTTTGAATAATATATTTTTTACTTTGTTGTTATTGTTGCGATGCTAATGTATATTGCTTTAATTTACAATTACTTTAGTGGACAAATATTTTCTTAAAATATTATTATACAATAGAAGACCTCAGAACTACAAATATGTTAATGAACTGTGGTTAGTTTTTGCCAGCATATGTATATTTACTGTGCACATAGGGGTTCTTTTGAAATTGTTGGAGAAGAGCAGTGTTTCAGTTCATCATGACTATATTTATCAAGAAAATCTTCAATCTTCAAGAATAAAAAAGGATCAGGCTTGATAATTATCACGATGGCTAATTTCCTCAAAATGTATAGATATCACATTCTCATTATCAAATCGTGAGAAGTGGTGATCAACTAATCTTAGCTTAGATTGATATAAAATTATTCATTTCAACTTAGTGTATTTGAAAAGTAATTCATTTGAGTACTGCCAATAACTAATGTCGATGTCTAGGGCTGGTATTCAGAGTGACGGCTTCTGGTACATTTTGACGTAAAGGTAGGTCCTGATGCTTTTAGCCACAACCCTAGGATCCAGGATTTTTAAAAAGCCATGGGGTGAAGCTGAAGGAAAAATGCAGAGAAAGGGGAAAAATCTGACGCTCATAAACAACCCACCAATGAAACATGCCGGACAACAAGATGAGCAGGAGTCTCCAGGGTGAAATTCAAAGCTGAACAAGAAAGAGCTCAGCAAGAAGAAACCAACGAGTCCAATGAGCAAGCAACAAGCCTGGAAGCAATCGCGACACAAGAAGAACTTGTTCTGGTTCACCATGTTCCTTGGGAAGCGCTAACAAACTAACGCAGCTTCATGGAATACAACAAAGAAAATATGGCCTGGAATAGTTGACTGCTGGTTTATTTAAAAAAGAAAATTATGTTATGCAGTCTAATTTCTGACAATCACCGTAGTTGCACCACAATTTAAACACAAAAGAACTAATCGACTGTGTGAAGCTTTTCAGAGACGCCGCACACCAGGCGAGTTGACTCACCCAAGAAGCCCTTGCGTGACCTAGCGGAGAGCCAGCAGTGAATGCCAGAGAAAGGACTCAGCCTGATCTGCCCCAGTGTCCTCCAGCAAGGCCGCTCTCTGCTTAAGCCCCATTCCAGCAGGTAGAAGGCATGGGCGCTGCGCCACCAGGGCAACACAGCCCGCGGCTCTGAGCGGTGCGGCCGCTGAAAAGGTAAGCAGCATCTTGCACTCAAAAGATACAATAGTTTGTTTGTTTTAATGCAGAGGTTACACATTGTGTCTGTGGAAGGATTGTTTACCTATTTTTCTGTGAAAAGAGAGGACACAATGAAGCACCAGTGCCATTTCTCACATGAGATTGAATGAATGAATGAGGGATTTATAAAGCGCTGGCACCCAGCAGGGGTAACTGCGCACTAGCAGCAAAACAAGAGGAGAGGAAGTAGATAGGCAATTATTTTTAAACGAGATTGTCATCCCTTGTGTTATACAGAGTAGCAAGGGCTAACACAGGCATGGTAACCAGGATATAAAAGGAGCCTTTAAAGTCGAATGTGTGTTGTTATCCCGCATTCTTTTTCCCCGCAGGGAATCACAACGCGGTCGTCACAACGACAGCGCTGTGATTCTGCATACCATTACTCCGCAAGTCGGAATAACGACTTGCGGAGGGGGGGCACTGGATGTTAGAATTGTATAATTTACTATTCCAACTCCAGTCTGTGCGGACAATAGGGAAGGTGTTGGATTTTAAATCCAACACCTCCCCTCCTCCTCCCACGCAAGTCGTTGTTCCGACTTGCAGAGTAATGGTAAGCGGAATCACAACGCGATCGTTGTGACGACCGCGTTGTGATTCCCTGCGGGGAAAAAGATTTGTGGTACACATTGTTTACCTTTAAAGTCAGCAAACACAGTGCAAATCATGGGAACAAGTCTACAGAGTGTTGCCATAGTATTGACTATACACAAATCATGACCAAACATTGCATTGAAAAATCCATTCTAGTTAATATTGTAAATAATGAACTCCATACAGGAAAGGTATTTTTTGAAAGGCTCTGAGGTGGAGCTGATAGGTTGGCGTTTCCAAAAGCCATCGGTCCCCTTTTATTCCCAACAATACACTTTAACCACTACTTTGTGAGCTGCTTGGTGCCCCCTCCAAAACCTGATTTAAAGTTTCTAATTTCTAGTAGATGTTATCTGATTGCTTAGGTAAACAGAAGTGCACAGACTCACAGAACCCTTACATTAACTTCCTGCAGTGTATTCTCATGTTTATACATCAACCATAACTATAGAAGATAAGAAGCAATTCCAACTTACTTTGGCATTCATTGGGCTCCCCAGTTTTTCCATCACCGGGTTTCCACAGCAGGTCGTTGTAGAGGGGTGCACACCTCTCGCAGTGATCCCCCGCTGTGTTGTGTTGGCACACACACTTCCCATGGACCTGTCAGAGGAAGACACGCATTTAAACAACTGGACCGAACTACACAGCTGCACATTGTGCACCTTAGAAAGAGACCAGTATGTGGTTGAGCTTCAACTCAGAACCGCTCAATGCCTGAACTAGAACGTGTCATGTAGGTTTGGTTTGGCAATGTCAAGCATAACTATTTTTCCAACATGACAATGAACAGCGTTCGACAATTTACCCAGTAGCCCACATCCTCTCTTTCCGAGTAGATCACCATATAAACATGACATTCACTATTCATTTAAACCTATCTATTTGCATGTGACGTATAACCATGCTAATATAAGGCCCAGACTATCTGTGCAAACTGTTCATCACCACCATACAACCATACAATCAGATCCTAAATTGCAAATATATCAACTCACAGACAACAGGCCGACTCCTGCAATAGTAGGAACCAGAAGACTGAAGCATCCTGCTTGCAGGCACGAGTTAAAAGCCACCACTCACGATTGTGCAAGAAACTGATAACTATGCTCTTCCATCAAGACTTTGACTCCCAGGCTTAACCCAGCAACTTTATGCCTAACTTCAGATGCACTTGTAACTACACCTTGTAAATGTAACCCTACTTGGACACTGATCTAAAATAACTACACCATGTTGGAGTAATTTGCCTCTCCATTATGGCCCTGTTGCCCATGTCTGTTTCAGCGTGCATGCTCTAAGAATTTCTCATGGAGTCATCGTCTATAATAATTTGCAAACAAGAATCCTCTCCTGCAACTTCTCAGAATCCTTGTAAAACTCCCAATAATCTTCTCATCAAGAACATGTCCAATATCCCGGTAAGTCTTAAATCAAAGTGGGGGGGTGGGGGGGCGGGGCGGCGGAAGAGCTTATCTTTAAAGAGGTCCTACTCCAGTGCTCCTCCAGGGGCTAATATCATGATTATCAGAAAGGAGGGGCAGTTTCTCTGCCAGACAGACGCACGTAGTTGCACTGTTTGGCCAGAGTATGTGTCGCTGGGAGATCTGTAGTTCAGATCATAATGACCTCACACACCTGTTGGGGTGTCATGCTTCATCATTGGGCGCTCCTCGTCAGGCCGGCGCTGCAATGCCTGACGGGCCTGGTGGCAGCTCTAATGGAGATCTTTTGATCTGAGGATGCCGTAAATGACGAGTGCAAGTAGGCAGTGTGAGTGGTTAGTTCTGGTGTATGAAAAGTGACTTAAAATAGGCTCTGGAACCCACAGGCAATCTATTTAATCAGATATGGGCCCCAGGACTAAGTAAAACAGTGGTGCTATCTTATGGTCCTTAGGTACCAGGATAGCGCTAGTATCATGCGGTCAACATGTTTCATGCCATCTACGCCCAACCATCGGGCGGCACTTCTTCAGGACCTTAATAATCAGTGAAGCACCCTGTTGGGCGTTCTGTGTGCTCTAAGAGGTGCTACTTTCTATCACTGTCCAGTCCAGTGCATATCCTCTGGCCTGTGTGGGTGAGAAAGGAAGTGACAACTCATTTTAGTCGTGTAGCACACAGAAGCTGTTTGAAATGGAACAGCGATGGATTTTCAGCCTTTCATCCCAGTCACAAGGACTCAACGATGACATACCCTGGGCTGAATTCAACACGTGAACTACAGCAGTGTGGCACTATATCATCTCAGCCTCTGAAAAGTACCCATACAGACAATTACACAAATAGATGACTCCATCACCATATACACAAATATGGACTATGTCGAGTCCGTCACCAACCTCATTCTCCCTCCTACCTAGCGTCACCGCTCAGTGTCCGATAGACAAACCAAATAAGTGGAATAGGGAAAGGGAGTTAGTCTCTTCAACTTTCTATCGTGGTCCCTGTAACACAAGCCTCTTAGGTAGTGCGTTATGCGCGCCCGTTGAGGGTCATCACACAGCCACCGTTAGTGATTTTCAACAAATAGATGTATACTACCGGTGCACTGATCACCCCACATGTCGCCGCCAGAGGTAATTAATCACGCTTTTAAGACCGCAATCACGCAAATTTAAGCAGATACCTGACAGTGTAAACCACTCATGATATCCGTGTTTATACACGTTTACTTATCCAGAGACGCTCATTGTTGAAACTTTAAACGTGATTTTTACCTTGACACATGATCCTTGCCCGATCACGCACCTATTAGCGCGCTCTAGGGTCCGTGCATGACAGGGTTTTTTAGACTACACACGTCCTCAGTTATACCACACCGAGTGGTGGCCCAATGTAAATCAACATTGGTACTATAGGGAAGCAGATTATTTGGCATATGGAAGAGCGTAGAGCCTAGGTTCTCCTAGACCAATGTGAACGCGCAGGCTGTGTACTTACTGATAAGATCAATCGGCTCCACCCATGGTGTGTCTTTTTGAAGGTGTCCCCCAGTGTGATCGGGACCCTCCAGTCCTCCTATGAAGAATCAGACACCTCGATTTGAGGTAAGTCACACAAGGGCTACATGACACTGTTCTGCCCTGATGCCATGGACAAGACGAACGCTTGTCTAAGAATGTTTTAATTAGTCCCATGATTATTAGATGCGTGCAAGCACTACTTTTTATTATTTTGTATTTTGTTAGTTTCTACCTACTCCTTGACAGTTACCTAGTACCTTGTCAAGTTAGTTCAGTCACATTTGTGACATTGATAGTACCCCTGGTGACAAGGGGTGGTTTCCTGTCCGCAGTTGCTAGCAGCTCTTTGACACCTTGCCCAGAAGTACTTTCTAACACACGATTGCTCTTGTATTGACTTTTGCACTCACTGTGATACACGGAGTCCTTATGTTGCCTGTTTGTTTGTTTTTCTACCACCTTTGTCTCCTACTTTTTGGTGGAGTACTTCACTGTCTCCCAAGCAGGGGATACCGGCATACATAACTAGGTTGTCCTCAAGTAGCGGGGAGACTACCAGCCCCAACAAGGGGCTTCACTGATTATTAAGGTCCTGAAGAAGTGCCGCCTTACGGTTGGGCATAGATCGCACGAAACATGTTGATCGCATGATACTAGCGCTATTCTGGTACCTAAGGACCATAAGCTAGCACCACTGTTTTTACTTAGTCCAGGGGCCCATATCTGATCAAATAGATTGCCTGTGGCTTCCAGAGCCTATTTTAAGTCACTTTTCATACACTAGAACTAACCACTCATACTGCCCACTTGCACTTATCATTTACGGCATTCTCAGATCAAAAGATCTCTGCTAAAGCAGCCACCAGGCCCGTCAGGCATTGCAGCGCCGGCCTGACGAGGAGCGCCCAATGATGAAGCATGACACCCCAACAGCTGTGTGAGGGCATTACGATCTGAACTACAGATCTCCCAGTGACACATACTCTGGCCAAACAGTGCAACTATGTGTGTCTGTCTGGCAGAGGAACTACTCCTCCTTTCCGATAATCACAATATCCCAGTAAGGCATCTCCAGCCATCTCAGATCAGGTTCTCAGCATGACTTCTGTTTTCCAAACTCTCACTTTATCTCCCGAATTATTTTATCTTGTCTCTGCCAGTCCTCTCTTCCAAGCCCTTTTACAGGTTTCAGAGATTGCATTTTTCCTTTTGGCTGGGCAAAAATAGCGTGGGCACTTAGGCCAAACCTGTGGCCTGCGTTATCAACTATTTTCTTGCACCATCAATAGAACCAAGGGATCAATTCATTACTTGACTTCATTCCAGGCCAAGCAAAACCACCTATAGCCCTGGGTAATTATCAATCAATTGTTGAACATCCTTGCCTATTTCTATTCTATCCTGGAAAGAATGGTGGTCCACTAATTGATGCATTTAATGAATCCATCCTCAGACTGAAAGCCTTACAATCTCCAGCTGGAATGCGTCACACAGATTGTCTTGGTAAGCAGGTGGAATGAGCTTGGAATCATTGCAAATGAGTGTTATCCCCCAGATCATTTGGTGTTGGCAATAAAACCATCAAAACCTTTCGGTGAGAAGTTCTTCTGTTTTCTAATAGAGAACAATGGGCTAGGCTAGAAATGTTTCTGTCCTGCTCATCCAGGACGATTTGGGAGACGTCAGAGCCTCTTCTTCATTCATATCTCTTTGTCTATGAGTGACCTCTCAGTTCCTTCTCTGTTGTGTCCACTCGTTTAAGTGCCCAGAGTGGACACAGAAGAATGGGCTAATGCTGAATGGCTTCTTAACTGAAGTTGCCTTCCAGGCCCAAACACATAACCAATGGCAAGATTTGATTCCCTCATCGCCTCTTACCACTGGCATCCTCTACGAGTCTGGCTGGAACCTAAGGCGGAATTGAACTTATACTCTTGAGTTTACGCCAGCATTAAATCAGGCCTTTGTGGCTCTAGGCCTACTACATGAATGTCTGTAAGAGAACTGTTGCTTTTTTAATGGTTATACGCAGTTAATACCTGCCTCTATATCAGTGGCGGCTAATGTCAGGGTAGAGAGGCGGGGCGGGGCGGGTGAACAAAAGACAACGGAGGATAAAAAAAATAAAAATACAAATAAGAACTTACTTGCCGCATCGCTGCTCTTTCGATCTTCAGGCTTCACTGCAGGCAGCACAGGCTCCCAGACTCCCCTGCGACGAATCCTGACACTGCTCTCATTTCATGAGAGCAGCATAAGGATTGGCCTGAGGACTCTTGATTTGCACTCCTAGGGAGACAGGGAGCCTGTGCCTGCTGTCTCCAACCCCTCAACGCAGATCGGGTTGCAGACAGCTTTAGTGCGCATGACGGTTTGGCTGGCCTGAGATTGCCGGCCAAACCTTCACGCACACTGATAACAGTGCCCTTCACCACCCTGGGACTTCCCCCGCGATGGCTCCGCCCCAAGCCTCAGCTCACAGGGGGGGGCACTCCTCTGCCATAGCAGAGGAACCGCCGCTGCTCCGTACGTCATTAATGTTGAAACCCAAGCAAAACTACTTCGTACTTAGTTGTAATTGACTATTTTAATGCTGCCATGGCCTGTGCAGGTAAGAGCGATGGACCCGGGGAGGGGGGGGTGGGAGATTTCGATGGATGATGATGAGGAAAATTAAATAAATAATAAATTTTCCCTCGTCTGTCAAAATCCACACCCGCCCACCCCTACCACTCCAACGCTCTTACCAGCGCATGGGCCGCGGCTGTTCTAACGTCACCCCTACATATTTATGGTTACATGCGTTATGGTGGGATCAGTCACTCCAATCACTGCTGATGTTTTTGCAGGTGCAGTAAAGTGCAAAATAAAAATATTTGAGTAGAGTAGGTCTCAGCGAAATATACTTGTGTAGTGCATGTCCTATGCCATGGCCCACAAATCTCTTCCTGCATCTGGTTCCTTGCATGGATCGGTTTCAAAATCCTTGCCTACTAATAAATGTTAGATAAAGCTTGAAACGTGTGTGAGCACAAATGTAAGGCCTATGCTCCAATTGGGAACTTGCAATTGGTGAATGTCATAGTTGTATCTGATGTCATTGGCACGCGGGCTGCATTCAGGGTTGGATGGGCTCATTCCATCCAGCCCTGGCAGCATCTCTGAAACACTAGTTCCTCACTCAAACAATGCCTAAGCGGCAGAGCTGGCATCCATCATGCATTCATACGTAGTTGGTGCAACAACGCCTTTATGGTTCTTCCATGCATGTGCATATCTGCACGTGTACTGTAGAGAGCAGATTGGCAAGCGGCAAAAGATCTGTAGAGGCACACGTAGCAGCACCAAGCCGGCTTGCAATATGATGGTGGCACAGAGAGGGTACTGAATGGGCCCTCTGAGCCACATACTCCTTTTTGCACTTGAAACGTCCTAAATCGTGAATTAAATAAAATATTTGATTTTGTGTATTTGCTTGATAAATGCTTGTTTCTGTATTGTTGTGTAGATCAATTAATCGAAAATGCTTAGGCTCAGGACCCTGCTACCAGTAAGACTCAGTGGGGGTCCCCAGATTTCAAGAATAATTCAGTGGGGGTCCCTGGGTTCTAGTAACGATTCAGTGGGGGCCAACAGAAGTCAAAAGGTTAAGAACCACTGCTGTAGAGTGCATTACTTAACTGCAGTTTTCTAAAAATTAAATTGAGTGGAGAACCTGCTCTATTCCCTGAAAAGGTTTGAGTTACCTCACTGTTGGTGCTAGTAGAGGGCGGAGTCTGGTTACTGTTACTGTCCTGGATGTTATAAAGCAGGGAAACAGACCATGTGGCAATTTTGAGGAACACATTTGCACACTTAGGCCCAATATTGGTGCAAAAATAACCTGGCTCACGAATTTAATGGTGCGATTTTCAGAACGTGGATTCCCACCCTAAGAAAGATGAGCACATGAACTTGCACACGTGAGTAAATGTTCCAGAAATTTCGTGGAGGAGTTTTGCTTCCACAAGTGTTTGTCATTATCCATTCTATCCAGTGCCCATATCAACAGTAAAGATGGTTGGATAGTTACTCCTGTCAAGGACAGTAATTCATCTTAGTTCAGGGTCGAACAGGAAGGGAATACCCCCAACACTGGTGGGGAAGTGGTTTCTCCACAGGGAAGACTATTTTCCCTATAGACGTAAATAAAAATACAATTTTTACTGGAATTGTATACTTCACCACTACATTTATAGATGCCATTTATACATACAACTCTGTTTCTGATATGTTTACTACTCTTGGAATGCTCCTGGAAAATATGACTTTCTCAGCTTCCCAGGCTCTCCGTGGACTCCCTTGTGAATTCCAAATAAGGCAAACTTTTCTGCCAAATATAAGTGGAAACCCACGGGACTACATTTTTGCCTTTGTGAATCATGTCCTGTAGACCATTGGATCCACCAGGGCACAGCATCAGAATCCGCTATTGCCATCTTTGCATCATGTCCACCTACAGTTGCAGGAACTGAAGCTTCCCTGCAGTTCTCCTGTAAGATCTGGTCCCAGATTTCCTTTGCCATCAAAATATCTTCCACTTTCTGCTTTCTTTAGAAAGGCACTATAAACTCTCATTTTCGAGAGTTTTTAGTGCGTTGAGTGCCTTGAAGCATTGTAGTTTGCAAACTGCACAATACATGTTGTAAGTATATACACACAATAAACAAATGAATACATTATCAAACAAGAGTACATACATCTGATGACCAATCCACAGGTCTTTGAAACGCATTCCACTGACAGTGCACATTAACTGAGATGCTGACACCATCTAAGTGAGAAAAACATGAAGCCCCTCATTCCCTTGATCAGTAATTTCTCGGCCTCTCCTGGAGCCCGCCCAGGGCACCTGCGGTGGCTGATGCCAAGGCTTGACTGTGCGGTACAAAAGGGGGTGGTGATGGACGGAGCATCAGAACCAATCAAACACTCACACCCAGTCCACAGATCTGGGTTTGATCCATCACCGTTCTTTAGCCCACTCTGCCACCCCAGTTCAGACATGGCCATATGCAAATCAGTCTGACCCTGTGCCTCATGGGAACAGTCCAGCCCGAAGTGCCAAGCCATGCCTTCCCTGGGCCGGAAACAAGTTTCCTAGGACTGGTTTCTGGCATTTCAGCCGTCTTCAGCCAGGCTTGCTTGAATCTAGTGGCAAAGTGAGCAAGGGACTCACGTCTGAGCATGCCCTGCCAACTTATGGCGAACAAAGCGGTACAAAAGGGGGTGGTGATGGACGGAGCATCAGAACCAATCAAACACTCACACCCAGTCCACAGATCTGGGTTTGATCCATCACCGTTCTTTAGCCCACTCTGCCACCCCAGTTCAGACATGGCCATATGCAAATCAGTCTGACCCTGTGCCTCATGGGAACAGTCCAGCCCGAACTGCCAAGCCATGCCTTCCCTGGGCCGGAAACAAGTTTCCTAGGACCGGTTTCTGGCATTTCAGCCGTCTTCAGCCAGGCTTACTTGAATCCAGTGGCAAAGTGAGCAAGGGACTCACGTCTGAGCATGCCCTGCCAACTTATGGCGAACAAAGCGGTACAAAAGGGGGTGGTGATGGACGGAGCATCAGAACCAATCAAACACTCACACCCAGTCCACAGATCTGGGTTTGATCCATCACCGTTCTTTAGCCCACTCTGCCACCCCAGTTCAGACATGGCCATATGCAAATCAGTCTGACCCTGTGCCTCATGGGAACAGTCCAGCCCGAACTGCCAAGCCATGCCTTCCCTGGGCCGGAAACAAGTTTCCTAGGACCGGTTTCTGGCATTTCAGCCGTCTTCAGCCAGGCTTGCTTGAATCCAGTGGCAAAGTGAGCAAGGGACTCACGTCTGAGCATGCCCTGCCAACTTATGGCGAACAAAGCGGTACAAAAGGGGGTGGTGATGGACGGAGCATCAGAACCAATCAAACACTCACACCCAGTCCACAGATCTGGGTTTGATCCATCACCGTTCTTTAGCCCACTCTGCCACCCCAGTTCAGACATGGCCATATGCAAATCAGTCTGACCCTGTGCCTCATGGGAACAGTCCAGCCCGAACTGCCAAGCCATGCCTTCCCTGGGCCGGAAACAAGTTTCCTAGAACCGGTTTCTGGCATTTCAGCCGTCTTCAGCCAGGCTTGCTTGAATCCAGTGGCAAAGTGAGCAAGGGACTCACGTCTGAGCATGCCCTGCCAACTTATGGCGAACAAAGCGGTACAAAAGGGGGTGGTGATGGACGGAGCATCAGAACCAATCAAACACTCACACCCAGTCCACAGATCTGGGTTTGATCCATCACCGTTCTTTATCCCACTCTGCCACCCCAGTTCAGACATGGCCATATGCAAATCAGTCTGACCCTGTGCCTCATGGGAACAGTCCAGCCCGAACTGCCAAGCCATGCCTTCCCTGGGCCGGAAACAAGTTTCCTAGGACCGGTTTCTGGCATTTCAGCCGTCTTCAGCCAGGCTTGCTTGAATCCAGTGGCAAAGTGAGCAAGGGACTCACGTCTGAGCATGCCCTGCCAACTTATGGCGAACAAAGCGGTACAAAAGGGGGTGGTGATGGACGGAGCATCAGAACCAATCAAACACTCACACCCAGTCCACAGATCTGGGTTTGATCCATCACCGTTCTTTAGCCCACTCTGCCACCCCAGTTCAGACATGGTAATATGCAAATCAGTCTGACCCTGTGCCTCATGGGAACAGTCCAGCCCGAACTGCCAAGCCATGCCTTCCCTGGGCCGGAAACAAGTTTCCTAGGACCGGTTTCTGGCATTTCAGCCGTCTTCAGCCAGGCTTGCTTGAATCCAGTGGCAAAGTGAGCAAGGGACTCACGTCTGAGCATGCCCTGCCAACTTATGGCGAACAAAGCGGTACAAAAGGGGGTGGTGATGGACGGAGCATCAGAACCAATCAAACACTCACACCCAGTCCACAGATCTGGGTTTGATCCATCACCGTTCTTTAGCCCAATCTGCCACCCCAGTTCAGACATGGCCATATGCAAATCAGTCTGACCCTGTGCCTCATGGTAACAGTCCAGCCCGAACTGCCAAGCCATGCCTTCCCTGGGCCGGAAACAAGTTTCCTAGGACCGGTTTCTGGCATTTCAGCCGTCTTCCGCCAGGCTTGCTTGAATCCAGTGGCAAAGTGAGCAAGGGACTCACGTCTGAGCATGCCCTGCCAACTTATGGCGAACAAAGCGGTACAAAAGGGGGTGGTGATGGACGGAGCATCAGAACCAATCAAACACTAACACCCAGTCCACAGATCTGGGTTTGATCCATCACCGTTCTTTAGCCCACTCTGCCACCCCAGTTCAGACATGGCCATATGCAAATCAGTCGGACCCTGTGCCTCATGGGAACAGTCCAGCCCGAACTGCCAAGCCATGCCTTCCCTGGGCCGGAAACAAGTTTCCTAGGACTGGTTTCTGGCATTTCAGCCGTCTTCAGCCAGGCTTGCTTGAATCCAGTGGCAAAGTGAGCAAGGGACTCACGTCTGAGCATGCCCTGCCAACTTATGGCGAACAAAGCGGTACAAAAGGGGGTGGTGATGGACGGAGCATCAGAACCAATCAAACACTCACACCCAGTCCACAGATCTGGGTTTGATCCATCACCGTTCTTTAGCCCACTCTGCCACCCCAGTTCAGACATGGCCATATGCAAATCAGTCTGACCCTGTGCCTCATGGGAACAGTCCAGCCCGAACTGCCAAGCCATGCCTTCCCTGGGCCGGAAACAAGTTTCCTAGGACCGGTTTCTGGCATTTCAGCCGTCTTCAGCCAGGCTTGCTTGAATCCAGTGGCAAAGTGAGCAAGGGACTCACGTCTGAGCATGCCCTGCCAACTTATGGCGAACAAAGCGGTACAAAAGGGGGTGGTGATGGACGGAGCATCAGAACCAATCAAACACTCACACCCAGTCCACAGATCTGGGTTTGATCCATCACCGTTCTTTAGCCCACTCTGCCACCCCAGTTCAGACATGGCCATATGCAAATCAGTCTGACCCTGTGCCTCATGGGAACAGTCCAGCCCGAACTGCCAAGCCATGCCTTCCCTGGGCCGGAAACAAGTTTCCTAGGACCGGTTTCTGGCATTTCAGCCGTCTTCAGCCAGGCTTACTTGAATCCAGTGGCAAAGTGAGCAAGGGACTCACGTCTGAGCATGCCCTGCCAACTTATGGCGAACAAAGCGGTACAAAAGGGGGTGGTGATGGACGGAGCATCAGAACCAATCAAACACTCACACCCAGTCCACAGATCTGGGTTTGATCCATCACCGTTCTTTAGCCCACTCTGCCACCCCAGTTCAGACATGGCCATATGCAAATCAGTCTGACCCTGTGCCTCATGGGAACAGTCCAGCCCGAACTGCCAAGCCATGCCTTCCCTGGGCCGGAAACAAGTTTCCTAGGACCGGTTTCTGGCATTTCAGCCGTCTTCAGCCAGGCTTGCTTGAATCCAGTGGCAAAGTGAGCAAGGGACTCACGTCTGAGCATGCCCTGCCAACTTATGGCGAACAAAGCGGTACAAAAGGGGGTGGTGATGGACGGAGCATCAGAACCAATCAAACACTCACACCCAGTCCACAGATCTGGGTTTGATCCATCAGCGTTCTTTAGCCCACTCTGCCACCCCAGTTCAGACATGGCCATATGCAAATCAGTCTGACCCTGTGCCTCATGGGAACAGTCCAGCCCGAACTGCCAAGCCATGCCTTCCCTGGGCCGGAAACAAGTTTCCTAGGACCGGTTTCTGGCATTTCAGCCGTCTTCAGCCAGGCTTGCTTGAATCCAGTGGCAAAGTGAGCAAGGGACTCACGTCTGAGCATGCCCTGCCAACTTATGGCGAACAAAGCGGTACAAAAGGGGGTGGTGATGGACGGAGCATCAGAACCAATCAAACACTCACACCCAGTCCACAGATCTGGGTTTGATCCATCACCGTTCTTTAGCCCACTCTGCCACCCCAGTTCAGACATGGCCATATGCAAATCAGTCTGACCCTGTGCCTCATGGGAACAGTCCAGCCCGAACTGCCAAGCCATGCCTTCCCTGGGCCGGAAACAAGTTTCCTAGGACCGGTTTCTGGCATTTCAGCCGTCTTCAGCCAGGCTTGCTTGAATCCAGTGGCAAAGTGAGCAAGGGACTCACGTCTGAGCATGCCCTGCCAACTTATGGTGAACAAAGCGGTACAAAAGGGGGTGGTGATGGACGGAGCATCAGAACCAATCAAACACTCACACCCAGTCCACAGATCTGGGTTTGATCCATCACCGTTCTTTAGCCCACTCTGCCACCCCAGTTCAGACATGGCCATATGCAAATCAGTCTGACCCTGTGCCTCATGGGAACAGTCCAGCCCGAAGTGCCAAGCCATGCCTTCCCTGGGCCGGAAACAAGTTTCCTAGGACCGGTTTCTGACATTTCAGCCGTCTTCAGCCAGGCTTGCTTGAATCCAGTGGCAAAGTGAGCAAGGGACTCACGTCTGAGCATGCCCTGCCAACTTATGGCGAACAAAGCGGTACAAAAGGGGGTGGTGATGGACGGAGCATCAGAATCAATCAAACACTCACACCCAGTCCACAGATCTGGGTTTGATCCATCACCGTTCTTTAGCCCACTCTGCCACCCCAGTTCAGACATGGCCATATGCAAATCAGTCTGACCCTGTGCCTCATGGGAACAGTCCAGCCCGAACTGCCAAGCCATGCCTTCCCTGGGCCGGAAACAAGTTGCCTAGGACCGGTTTCTGGCATTTCAGCCGTCTTCAGCCAGGCTTACTTGAATCCAGTGGCAAAGTGAGCAAGGGACTCACGTCTGAGCATGCCCTGCCAACTTATGGCGAACAAAGCCGTACAAAAGGGGGTGGTGATGGACGGAGCATCAGAACCAATCAAACACTCACACCCAGTCCACAGATCTGGGTTTGATCCATCACCGTTCTTTAGCCCACTCTGCCACCCCAGTTCAGACATGGCCATATGCAAATCAGTCTGACCCTGTGCCTCATGGGAACAGTCCAGCCCGAACTGCCAAGCCATGCCTTCCCTGGGCCGGAAACAAGTTTCCTAGGACTGGTTTCTGGCATTTCAGCCGTCTTCAGCCAGGCTTGCTTGAATCCAGTGGCAAAGTGAGCAAGGGACGCACGTCTGAGCATGCCCTGCCAACTTATGGCGAACAAAGCGGTACAAAAGGGGGTGGTGATGGACGGAGCATTAGAACCAATCAAACACTCACACCCAGTCCACAGATCTGGGTTTGATCCATCACCGTTCTTTAGCCCACTCTGCCACCCCAGTTCAGACATGGCCATATGCAAATCAGTCTGACCCTGTGCCTCATGGGAACAGTCCAGCCCGAACTGCCAAGCCATGCCTTCCCTGGGCCGGAAACAAGTTTCCTAGGACCGGTTTCTGGCATTTCAGCCGTCTTCAGCCAGGCTTGCTTGAATCCAGTGGCAAAGTGAGCAAGGGACTCACGTCTGAGCATGCCCTGCCAACTTATGGCGAACAAAGCGGTACAAAAGGGGGTGGTGATGGACGGAGCATCAGAACCAATCAAACACTCACACCCAGTCCACAGATCTGGGTTTGATCCATCACCGTTCTTTAGCCCACTCTGCCACCCCAGTTCAGACATGGCCATATGCAAATCAGTCTGACCCTGTGCCTCATGGGAACAGTCCAGCCCGAACTGCCAAGCCATGCCTTCCCTGGGCCGGAAACAAGTTTCGTAGGACCGGTTTCTGGCATTTCAGCCGTCTTCAGCCAGGCTTGCTTGAATCCAGTGGCAAAGTGAGCAAGGGACTCACGTCTGAGCATGCCCTGCCAACTTATGGCGAACAAAGCGGTACAAAAGGGGGTGGTGATGGACGGAGCATCAGAACCAATCAAACACTCACACCCAGTCCACAGATCTGGGTTTGATCCATCACCGTTCTTTAGCCCAATCTGCCACCCCAGTTCAGACATGGCCATATGCAAATCAGTCTGACCCTGTGCCTCATGGGAACAGTCCAGCCCGAACTGCCAAGCCATGCCTTCCCTGGGCCGGAAACAAGTTTCCTAGGACCGGTTTCTGGCATTTCAGCCGTCTTCAGCCAGGCTTGCTTGAATCCAGTGGCAAAGTGAGCAAGGGACTCACTTCTGAGCATGCCCTGCCAACTTATGGCGAACAAAGCGGTACAAAAGGGGGTGGTGATGGACGGAGCATCAGAACCAATCAAACACTCACACCCAGTCCACAGATCTGGGTTTGATCCATCACCGTTCTTTAGCCCACTCTGCCACCCCAGTTCAGACATGGCCATATGCAAATCAGTCTGACCCTGTGCCTCATGGGAACAGTCCAGCCCGAACTGCCAAGCCATGCCTTCCCTGGGCCGGAAACAAGTTTCCTAGGACCGGTTTCTGGCATTTCAGCCGTCTTCAGCCAGGCTTGCTTGAATCCAGTGGCAAAGTGAGCAAGGGACTCACGTCTGAGCATGCCCTGCCAACTTATGGCGAACAAAGCGGTACAAAAGGGGGTGGTGATGGACGGAGCATCAGAACCAATCAAACACTCACACCCAGTCCACAGATCTGGGTTTGATCCATCACCGTTCTTTAGCCCACTCTGCCACCCCAGTTCAGACATGGCCATATGCAAATCAGTCTGACCCTGTGCCTCATGGGAACAGTCCAGCCCGAACTGCCAAGCCATGCCTTCCCTGGGCCGGAAACAAGTTTCCTAGGACCGGTTTCTGGCATTTCAGCCGTCTTCAGCCAGGCTTACTTGAATCCAGTGGCAAAGTGAGCAAGGGACTCACGTCTGAGCATGCCCTGCCAACTTATGGCGAACAAAGCGGTACAAAAGGGGGTGGTGATGGACGGAGCATCAGAACCAATCAAACACTCACACCCAGTCCACAGATCTGGGTTTGATCCATCACCGTTCTTTAGCCCACTCTGCCACCCCAGTTCAGACATGGCCATATGCAAATCAGTCTGACCCTGTGCCTCATGGGAACAGTCCAGCCCGAACTGCCAAGCCATGCCTTCCCTGGGCCGGAAACAAGTTTCCTAGGACCGGTTTCTGGCATTTCAGCCGTCTTCAGCCAGGCTTGCTTGAATCCAGTGGCAAAGTGAGCAAGGGACTCACGTCTGAGCATGCCCTGCCAACTTATGGCGAACAAAGCGGTACAAAAGGGGGTGGTGATGGACGGAGCATCAGAACCAATCAAACACTCACACCCAGTCCACAGATCTGGGTTTGATCCATCACCGTTCTTTAGCCCACTCTGCCACCCCAGTTCAGACATGGCCATATGCAAATCAGTCTGACCCTGTGCCTCATGGGAACAGTCCAGCCCGAACTGCCAAGCCATGCCTTCCCTGGGCCGGAAACAAGTTTCCTAGGACCGGTTTCTGGCATTTCAGCCGTCTTCAGCCAGGCTTGCTTGAATCCAGTGGCAAAGTGAGCAAGGGACTCACGTCTGAGCATGCCCTGCCAACTTATGGCGAACAAAGCGGTACAAAAGGGGGTGGTGATGGACGGAGCATCAGAACCAATCAAACACTCACACCCAGTCCACAGATCTGGGTTTGATCCATCACCGTTCTTTAGCCCACTCTGCCACCCCAGTTCAGACATGGCCATATGCAAATCAGTCTGACCCTGTGCCTCATGGGAACAGTCCAGCCCGAACTGCCAAGCCATGCCTTCCCTGGGCCGGAAACAAGTTTCGTAGGACCGGTTTCTGGCATTTCAGCCGTCTTCAGCCAGGCTTGCTTGAATCCAGTGGCAAAGTGAGCAAGGGACTCACGTCTGAGCATGCCCCGCCAACTTATGGCGAACAAAGCGGTACAAAAGGGGGTGGTGATGGACGGAGCATCAGAACCAATCAAACACTCACACCCAGTCCACAGATCTGGGTTTGATCCATCACCGTTCTTTAGCCCAATCTGCCACCCCAGTTCAGACATGGCCATATGCAAATCAGTCTGACCCTGTGCCTCATGGGAACAGTCCAGCCCGAACTGCCAAGCCATGCCTTCCCTGGGCCGGAAACAAGTTTCCTAGGACCGGTTTCTGGCATTTCAGCCGTCTTCAGCCAGGCTTGCTTGAATCCAGTGGCAAAGTGAGCAAGGGACTCACGTCTGAGCATGCCCTGCCAACTTATGGCGAACAAAGCGGTACAAAAGGGGGTGGTGATGGACGGAGCATCAGAACCAATCAAACACTCACACCCAGTCCACAGATCTGGGTTTGATCCATCACCGTTCTTTAGCCCACTCTGCCACCCCAGTTCAGACATGGCCATATGCAAATCAGTCTGACCCTGTGCCTCATGGGAACAGTCCAGCCCGAACTGCCAAGCCATGCCTTCCCTGGGCCGGAAACAAGTTTCCTAGGACCGGTTTCTGGCATTTCAGCCGTCTTCAGCCAGGCTTACTTGAATCCAGTGGCAAAGTGAGCAAGGGACTCACGTCTGAGCATGCCCTGCCAACTTATGGCGAACAAAGCGGTACAAAAGGGGGTGGTGATGGACGGAGCATCAGAACCAATCAAACACTCACACCCAGTCCACAGATCTGGGTTTGATCCATCACCGTTCTTTAGCCCACTCTGCCACCCCAGTTCAGACATGGCCATATGCAAATCAGTCTGACCCTGTGCCTCATGGGAACAGTCCAGCCCGAACTGCCAAGCCATGCCTTCCCTGGGCCGGAAACAAGTTTCCTAGGACCGGTTTCTGGCATTTCAGCCGTCTTCAGCCAGGCTTGCTTGAATCCAGTGGCAAAGTGAGCAAGGGACTCACGTCTGAGCATGCCCTGCCAACTTATGGCGAACAAAGCGGTACAAAAGGGGGTGGTGATGGACGGAGCATCAGAACCAATCAAACACTCACACCCAGTCCACAGATCTGGGTTTGATCCATCACCGTTCTTTAGCCCACTCTGCCACCCCAGTTCAGACATGGCCATATGCAAATCAGTCTGACCCTGTGCCTCATGGGAACAGTCCAGCCCGAACTGCCAAGCCATGCCTTCCCTGGGCCGGAAACAAGTTTCCTAGGACCGGTTTCTGGCATTTCAGCCGTCTTCAGCCAGGCTTGCTTGAATCCAGTGGCAAAGTGAGCAAGGGACTCACGTCTGAGCATGCCCTGCCAACTTATGGCGAACAAAGCGGTACAAAAGGGGGTGGTGATGGACGGAGCATCAGAACCAATCAAACACTCACACCCAGTCCACAGATCTGGGTTTGATCCATCACCGTTCTTTAGCCCACTCTGCCACCCCAGTTCAGACATGGCCATATGCAAATCAGTCTGACCCTGTGCCTCATGGGAACAGTCCAGCCCGAACTGCCAAGCCATGCCTTCCCTGGGCCGGAAACAAGTTTCCTAGGACCGGTTTCTGGCATTTCAGCCGTCTTCAGCCAGGCTTGCTTGAATCCAGTGGCAAAGTGAGCAAGGGACTCACGTCTGAGCATGCCCTGCCAACTTATGGTGAACAAAGCGGTACAAAAGGGGGTGGTGATGGACGGAGCATCAGAACCAATCAAACACTCACACCCAGTCCACAGATCTGGGTTTGATCCATCACCGTTCTTTAGCCCACTCTGCCACCCCAGTTCAGACATGGCCATATGCAAATCAGTCTGACCCTGTGCCTCATGGGAACAGTCCAGCCCGAACTGCCAAGCCATGCCTTCCCTGGGCCGGAAACAAGTTTCCTAGGACCGGTTTCTGGCATTTCAGCCGTCTTCAGCCAGGCTTGCTTGAATCCAGTGGCAAAGTGAGCAAGGGACTCACGTCTGAGCATGCCCTGCCAACTTATGGCGAACAAAGCGGTACAAAAGGGGGTGGTGATGGACGGAGCATCAGAACCAATCAAACACTCACACCCAGTCCACAGATCTGGGTTTGATCCATCACCGTTCTTTAGCCCACTCTGCCACCCCAGTTCAGACATGGCCATATGCAAATCAGTCTGACCCTGTGCCTCATGGGAACAGTCCAGCCCGAAGTGCCAAGCCATGCCTTCCCTGGGCCGGAAACAAGTTTCCTAGGACCGGTTTCTGACATTTCAGCCGTCTTCAGCCAGGCTTGCTTGAATCCAGTGGCAAAGTGAGCAAGGGACTCACGTCTGAGCATGCCCTGCCAACTTATGGCGAACAAAGCGGTACAAAAGGGGGTGGTGATGGACGGAGCATCAGAATCAATCAAACACTCACACCCAGTCCACAGATCTGGGTTTGATCCATCACCGTTCTTTAGCCCACTCTGCCACCCCAGTTCAGACATGGCCATATGCAAATCAGTCTGACCCTGTGCCTCATGGGAACAGTCCAGCCCGAACTGCCAAGCCATGCCTTCCCTGGGCCGGAAACAAGTTGCCTAGGACCGGTTTCTGGCATTTCAGCCGTCTTCAGCCAGGCTTACTTGAATCCAGTGGCAAAGTGAGCAAGGGACTCACGTCTGAGCATGCCCTGCCAACTTATGGCGAACAAAGCGGTACAAAAGGGGGTGGTGATGGACGGAGCATCAGAACCAATCAAACACTCACACCCAGTCCACAGATCTGGGTTTGATCCATCACCGTTCTTTAGCCCACTCTGCCACCCCAGTTCAGACATGGCCATATGCAAATCAGTCTGACCCTGTGCCTCATGGGAACAGTCCAGCCCGAACTGCCAAGCCATGCCTTCCCTGGGCCGGAAACAAGTTTACTAGGACCGGTTTCTGGCATTTCAGCCGTCTTCAGCCAGGCTTGCTTGAATCCAGTGGCAAAGTGAGCAAGGGACTCACGTCTGAGCATGCCCTGCCAACTTATGGCGAACAAAGCGGTACAAAAGGGGGTGGTGATGGACGGAGCATCAGAACCAATCAAACACTCACACCCAGTCCACAGATCTGGGTTTGATCCATCACCGTTCTTTAGCCCACTCTGCCACCCCAGTTCAGACATGGCCATATGCAAATCAGTCTGACCCTGTGCCTCATGGGAACAGTCCAGCCCGAACTGCCAAGCCATGCCTTCCCTGGGCCGGAAACAAGTTTCCTAGGACCGGTTTCTGGCATTTCAGCCATCTTCAGCCAGGCTTACTTGAATCCAGTGGCAAAGTGAGCAAGGGACTCACGTCTGAGCATGCCCTGCCAACTTATGGCGAACAAAGCGGTACAAAAGGGGGTGGTGATGGACGGAGCATCAGAACCAATCAAACACTCACACCCAGTCCACAGATCTGGGTTTGATCCATCACCGTTCTTTAGCCCACTCTGCCACCCCAGTTCAGACATGGCCATATGCAAATCAGTCTGACCCTGTGCCTCATGGGAACAGTCCAGCCCGAACTGCCAAGCCATGCCTTCCCTGGGCCGGAAACAAGTTTCCTAGGACCGGTTTCTGGCATTTCAGCCGTCTTCAGCCAGGCTTGCTTGAATCCAGTGGCAAAGTGAGCAAGGGACTCACGTCTGAGCATGCCCTGCCAACTTATGGCGAACAAAGCGGTACAAAAGGGGGTGGTGATGGACGGAGCATCAGAACCAATCAAACACTCACACCCAGTCCACAGATCTGGGTTTGATCCATCACCGTTCTTTAGCCCACTCTGCCACCCCAGTTCAGACATGGCCATATGCAAATCAGTCTGACCCTGTGCCTCATGGGAACAGTCCAGCCCGAACTGCCAAGCCATGCCTTCCCTGGGCCGGAAACAAGTTTCCTAGGACCGGTTTCTGGCATTTCAGCCGTCTTCAGCCAGGCTTGCTTGAATCCAGTGGCAAAGTGAGCAAGGGACTCACGTCTGAGCATGCCCTGCCAACTTATGGCGAACAAAGCGGTACAAAAGGGGGTGGTGATGGACGGAGCATCAGAACCAATCAAACACTCACACCCAGTCCACAGATCTGGGTTTGATCCATCACCGTTCTTTAGCCCACTCTGCCACCCCAGTTCAGACATGGCCATATGCAAATCAGTCTGACCCTGTGCCTCATGGGAACAGTCCAGCCCGAACTGCCAACCCATGCCTTCCCTGGGCCGGAAACAAGTTTCCTAGGACCGGTTTCTGGCATTTCAGCCGTCTTCAGCCAGGCTTGCTTGAATCCAGTGGCAAAGTGAGCAAGGGACTCACGTCTGAGCATGCCCTGCCAACTTATGGTGAACAAAGCGGTACAAAAGGGGGTGGTGATGGACGGAGCATCAGAACCAATCAAACACTCACACCCAGTCCACAGATCTGGGTTTGATCCATCACCGTTCTTTAGCCCACTCTGCCTCCCCAGTTCAGACATGGCCATATGCAAATCAGTCTGACCCTGTGCCTCATGGGAACAGTCCAGCCCGAACTGCCAAGCCATGCCTTCCCTGGGCCGGAAACAAGTTTCCTAGGACCTGTTTCTGGCATTTCAGCCGTCTTCAGCCAGGCTTGCTTGAATCCAGTGGCAAAGTGAGCAAGGGACTCACGTCTGAGCATGCCCTGCCAACTTATGGCGAACAAAGCGGTACAAAAGGGGGTGGTGATGGACGGAGCATCAGAACCAATCAAACACTCACACCCAGTCCACAGATCTGGGTTTGATCCATCACCGTTCTTTTGCCCACTCTGCCACCCCAGTTCAGACATGGCCATATGCAAATCAGTCTGACCCTGTGCCTCATGGGAACAGTCCAGCCCGAAGTGCCAAGCCATGCCTTCCCTGGGCCGGAAACAAGTTTCCTAGGACCGGTTTCTGACATTTCAGCCGTCTTCAGCCAGGCTTGCTTGAATCCAGTGGCAAAGTGAGCAAGGGACTCACGTCTGAGCATGCCCTGCCAACTTATGGCGAACAAAGCGGTACAAAAGGGGGTGGTGATGGACGGAGCATCAGAATCAATCAAACACTCACACCCAGTCCACAGATCTGGGTTTGATCCATCACCGTTCTTTAGCCCACTCTGCCACCCCAGTTCAGACATGGCCATATGCAAATCAGTCTGACCCTGTGCCTCATGGGAACAGTCCAGCCCGAACTGCCAAGCCATGCCTTCCCTGGGCCGGAAACAAGTTGCCTAGGACCGGTTTCTGGCATTTCAGCCGTCTTCAGCCAGGCTTACTTGAATCCAGTGGCAAAGTGAGCAAGGGACTCACGTCTGAGCATGCCCTGCCAACTTATGGCGAACAAAGCGGTACAAAAGGGGGTGGTGATGGACGGAGCATCAGAACCAATCAAACACTCACACCCAGTCCACAGATCTGGGTTTGATCCATCACCGTTCTTTAGCCCACTCTGCCACCCCAGTTCAGACATGGCCATATGCAAATCAGTCTGACCCTGTGCCTCATGGGAACAGTCCAGCCCGAACTGCCAAGCCATGCCTTCCCTGGGCCGGAAACAAGTTTCCTAGGACTGGTTTCTGGCATTTCAGCCGTCTTCAGCCAGGCTTGCTTGAATCCAGTGGCAAAGTGAGCAAGGGACGCACGTCTGAGCATGCCCTGCCAACTTATGGCGAACAAAGCGGTACAAAAGGGGGTGGTGATGGACGGAGCATCAGAACCAATCAAACACTCACACCCAGTCCACAGATCTGGGTTTGATCCATCACCGTTCTTTAGCCCACTCTGCCACCCCAGTTCAGACATGGCCATATGCAAATCAGTCTGACCCTGTGCCTCATGGGAACAGTCCAGCCCGAACTGCCAAGCCATGCCTTCCCTGGGCCGGAAACAAGTTTCCTAGGACCGGTTTCTGGCATTTCAGCCGTCTTCAGCCAGGCTTGCTTGAATCCAGTGGCAAAGTGAGCAAGGGACTCACGTCTGAGCATGCCCTGCCAACTTATGGCGAACAAAGCGGTACAAAAGGGGGTGGTGATGGACGGAGCATCAGAACCAATCAAACACTCACACCCAGTCCACAGATCTGGGTTTGATCCATCACCGTTCTTTAGCCCACTCTGCCACCCCAGTTCAGACATGGCCATATGCAAATCAGTCTGACCCTGTGCCTCATGGGAACAGTCCAGCCCGAACTGCCAAGCCATGCCTTCCCTGGGCCGGAAACAAGTTTCCTAGGACCGGTTTCTGGCATTTCAGCCGTCTTCAGCCAGGCTTGCTTGAATCCAGTGGCAAAGTGAGCAAGGGACTCACGTCTGAGCATGCCCTGCCAACTTATGGCGAACAAAGCGGTACAAAAGGGGGTGGTGATGGACGGAGCATCAGAACCAATCAAACACTCACACCCAGTCCACAGATCTGGGTTTGATCCATCACCGTTCTTTAGCCCACTCTGCCACCCCAGTTCAGACATGGCCATATGCAAATCAGTCTGACCCTGTGCCTCATGGGAACAGTCCAGCCCGAACTGCCAAGCCATGCCTTCCCTGGGCCGGAAACAAGTTTCGTAGGACCGGTTTCTGGCATTTCAGCCGTCTTCAGCCAGGCTTGCTTGAATCCAGTGGCAAAGTGAGCAAGGGACTCACGTCTGAGCATGCCCTGCCAACTTATGGCGAACAAAGCGGTACAAAAGGGGGTGGTGATGGACGGAGCATCAGAACCAATCAAACACTCACACCCAGTCCACAGATCTGGGTTTGATCCATCACCGTTCTTTAGCCCAATCTGCCACCCCAGTTCAGACATGGCCATATGCAAATCAGTCTGACCCTGTGCCTCATGGGAACAGTCCAGCCCGAACTGCCAAGCCATGCCTTCCCTGGGCCGGAAACAAGTTTCCTAGGACCGGTTTCTGGCATTTCAGCCGTCTTCAGCCAGGCTTGCTTGAATCCAGTGGCAAAGTGAGCAAGGGACTCACTTCTGAGCATGCCCTGCCAACTTATGGCGAACAAAGCGGTACAAAAGGGGGTGGTGATGGACGGAGCATCAGAACCAATCAAACACTCACACCCAGTCCACAGATCTGGGTTTGATCCATCACCGTTCTTTAGCCCACTCTGCCACCCCAGTTCAGACATGGCCATATGCAAATCAGTCTGACCCTGTGCCTCATGGGAACAGTCCAGCCCGAACTGCCAAGCCATGCCTTCCCTGGGCCGGAAACAAGTTTCCTAGGACCGGTTTCTGGCATTTCAGCCGTCTTAAGCCAGGCTTGCTTGAATCCAGTGGCAAAGTGAGCAATGGACTCACGTCTGAGCATGCCCTGCCAACTTATGGCGAACAAAGCGGTACAAAAGGGGGTGGTGATGGACGGAGCATCAGAACCAATCAAACACTCACACCCAGTCCACAGATCTGGCTGTGGCCAGATGGCAACGCTGGTGAGCGGAATACCGCCCACTTCCGGTAGAACGAGACCAGATGCCCGGGTGTGCTGGTCTTTGCCTTTCTCTCTCACTCTCGCAACACTGGGCATGATCAGTTTCAAAGCAGACTGCCAGAGCTGACAGCCTTCTACTTTCTGCATATTTACCACGCATGCTCAGTAGCACTGTCTGATCTATTGTGAATGGAAAAGGGCATACATTTACATATGAGGTAGAGCACCCCCTGTGGACATTTTAAGGATATTGCAAGTCACCTGTAGCGCGGAGGGCCTGGGTGACCGGGGCCTGCGCAGCGCTGAAATGAGAGGGCACACCACACCGTTAGTTATATTTTGGTGGGAGGACCCCAAGCAGTCTCACACCGTTTAATATATCTCCTTGGGTCGAGCCCGCCCCGAGGACTGCATACTCATTACATTGTTGAGGAGAGCCCTGGTGGCTTTCTACACCCCTCTTTTTCTTTAGTGACTGTCCACCATAGTCTGCATGCTCAGGGGGACATGCACATAAAGTGCTTCAGCTTCTGGCTGGGTGCAGGGTTCGGCTGGAGACCATACCTCTGGCTCCGGGAGTTGGAACTGGCCCCTGCATCTGTCTGGGGGTGCGGAAGTGTTGGAGTCACAAAGTCTTGGCTGGGTCCTTGAGCGGCCGACACATCGTCTCCACTTCCTTCCTGCAGGTGTCTTGGTGTGGAGGGCACAGGTCCTGGCGAGTCAACAGGCACGTGACACAGAGCCTCGCCCAGGTCTGCCGTCTCCCCTGAGCTGGTGCCTGTTCCACAGACCCTCCTGAAGCAAGATACATTTCGGGTGACCACTTGCTGTCCCCTCTGCGTGGTGACCATGGTCCCTTGCACCTTGACGACGATCCATTTTTCCGGTTCGTACGGTGTCCTGAATTTCCAGCCCAGGTGTCTGTCTTTGACCACGACACTGTCTCCTACTTTCAGTTGTGGTTCTTTTGCTCCTCCGACAGCACTGGCCCTCTGGTTGGTCACGGTCCTCCTGGCCTGTGTGGCTACATTGTCTCTCTCCGGAGGTTTCCATGCTGACTCTGTCAGGATGCTGTCCCGGGGGGCTCTTTTGAAGAGTAGGTGAGTGGGAGCGCATTTGGTGGTGCTGTGGGGCGTTTGCCGGTATGCATTTAGAAATTGGTTGAGTGCCAAATCGACATCTTCCCCCTGATCCACTGTGATTCGCAGAACTCGGTTAAGGGTCCGCATAAAGCGTTCCACTTCCCCGTTGGCTTGAGGCCACAGAGGGGTGGAATGGTTGTCCATTGTCAAACGGATTTCATCCGGCAGGCCTAGGAGGGCGAACGTCTTGTCCAGGATTTTCCTGACGTGCGGGAACACCTTGGATGCCACAACCTCCACCACTGGGAACTTGGAGAATGAGTCGACGATCACCAGCATGTGGTGGCCGTCGGGGAAACTCCCAAAGTCGATGCAGATCTTGGACCATGGGAGCACGCATGGCTCTTTAGTGATGACTGGGGCTGGTGCCGGGTCGCCGCCCGTGATGGTGCATGAGTGGCATTGTCGCACCATGTCTTCCACTCGGGTATCCATCGCTGGGAACCAGACTTTGTTTCGTAGCTGGGCTTTGGTTTTCACCATCCCATGGTGCCCCACGTGCGCTAGCTGGATGATGCGATCCTGCAGTGTCCTGGGAATCACAATGACACACCCTCTCAGGACGACTCCTTGTTCCCCTTCGCTCAGCTCATGTCGGATCTGCCAGAGCTGTTGCCATGCATGGCTCTCTTCCGCCCGGAGCGACTTTGCCCCATCCAGGAAGTGGGTCCACCAATTGTTCAGTAGGGCATTCTTCACCCTGGCAAGCGTCTCGTCTGCGGCCGTGGCTTGGCCAATCTCCTCTAATGTCATGGCTCTTGAGCATGCCTCGTACGAGACCATCTTCACAAATATGTCTGTAGGCGGGGCTCGAGAGACCAGTGGCTCGGGTTGCCGTGAGAGGTAGTCTGCTGGGTTATGAGCCCCTGGACGGAATACAACCTTGAAGTTGTATGCCTGCAACTGAACGGCCCACCTTTCGATCCTGGGAGGTGCCAGTCTTGATGACCCTGCGAAGAGTGGGAGCAGCAGCTTGTGGTCTATTACTACCTGGAACTCCTGTCCATACAGATAGAGATGAAAGTGCTGACACGCCCACTTTATGGCCAGAGCTTCCCTATCGATCTGGGCGTATCTGGTCTCGGTGTCTGAGAGCGCCCGGCTGGCGTAAGCGACTGGCTTCCATGTTGCTCGTCATGCTCCTGTAGAAGGACAGCTCCTAGACCTACTGGGCTTGCATCGACCACCAACTCCATGCGCCACCCCGGGTGAAAGTAGGCCATCACCGTCTTGTCCATGAGGGCCGTTTTGATGGTATTGAATGCTGTGTTGGCAGCTACAGTCCATTCCCACTGACGGTCACTACGGGTGAGGGCTCGGAGTGACTCCGACAGAGAGGCCAGGTTCAGAATGAACCTGCCACAGTAGGTGGCCATGCTGAGGAAACTGCGGACCTCTGTGGGGGACTTCGCGGTGCTCGCTGCCCGGATGGCCATCGCTTTCTTGGTGTCCACTCTCAGCCCGTCTTTGGTGAAGATGTAGCCAAAGAAGTTGACTGACTCCTGGTGAAAAGAACACTTGGCCATATGGAGAGTCAACCCGCAGTCTTCTAGCTGCTGGAGGGTGGCTCGGAGGTGGGTGTGATGTTCTTCCAAGGTGTTCGAGAACACCAGGATGTCGTCACTCAGATTGATGACACCCTGCAGACCAGACAGTGTTTCCTGGATGGCATTCTAGAAGACCTCTGCTGCAGACGGCACCTCGAAACTCAGTCTTTTGTACCTCCGAAGGCCGAAGTGGGTAGAGAACGTGGTGATGTACCTGCTCTCAGGCTCAAGCTCCAGTTGGCGGTACCCTGCGTTCAGGTCCAGCTTGGAGAACCACTTGGCTCCGTTCATGTCCACTACAATGTCATCCATGGTGGGGGTGGGATGATGTTCCCTTTTAACTGCCACATTTGGGAGCCTCATGTCCACACACAGTCATATTGCACCCGGCTGTTTCGGCTTGGGGGCCACGACCAACGGGGACACCCACGGGGTGGGGCCGGACACCATCTCAATGACGTCGAGGTCTTCGAGTTTCTTCAGTTCCGCCTCTACTTGCGGGCGGAGGTTGAACGGCACCCTCCGGTGTCTCAGGGCAGTAGGCCTCCCGGTGGGGTCAATGTGGACCTTGAATGCTTCCCCTTCAGCTTGCCAAGCCCTGTGAACAGTGCCGGGAATTTGTGTAAGATAGCGTCAGCATGGGAGTCGTGGACTTGAGGGGCAAAGAAGACCAGACCGCGGTCCTCTGCGGTGTAGCAACTGAGAAGGGTGCTTTTCCTCCCTTCTGTGATGTGGAAACCAGCCCTCGAGACGTGTTTATCACTGGTAACTTCAGTCTGGATGATCCCTCTGAGGGGCAGAGGGTGTGTACCTCCATAGGTTTAGATCCAGGCCTTGGTAGGTGCAAGAGGGGGTCGTGGTGACAGCCGTTCGTACTGCTCTAAGTCCATGACATTGACCAATGCGCCCGTATCGATGAGCGCCTGGACTGCCGACCCTCCTACCAGGACAGAGAACATCGGCGGCAGCCTTTGGTGTTTGTCCGACCTGCTGATGAAGGATATGACAAACACCTAGTCGTCATCTTCAAGCGCGTGGCAGCGCCCCCGTGTCGCTTCGTCATCTTGTGATTGTGCATCATCAAGTGATACCTGGCGTAGATGTTGCATCATTTCTCGAGGCCTGGTGTAGGTCTGTCGAGCTGGCTGCTTTACACACCTTGGCGAAGTGATTTACCTTTCCGCAGCGGGAGAACGTCTTCCCCCTTGTTCCGCACACTGACTTTGACGGGTGTTCCATCCCACAGTTGCCGCACACCACACTCGTAGGCGGCCGCAGTGCAGGACGGGCTGTACTCGGGTGCCGTTGTATGGCCTTGACTCTCTCCTCTTTAATGGGCTCGTACCTCAGTGTCTGTGGCGCTGCGGTGGTCCTATGCAGGGCAGCTTCCTTTTCGCCCGCCCGTGTGTCTGAGAGTTCGTGGGACCTGGCCAGGATGAGGATCTCGTCGAGGGAGATCCCTGGCTGTTGAAGGATCAGTTTCCGTAGCAGCGCTGAGCAGCATCCCTGGATGACTTGTCCTCGTATTTCCTCCCTTTGGTCCATGAAGGCACACGTGCCCGCCAGCCTATGCAGCCACGCATAAAACATGTCCACAGACTCTGTGTCTGACTGCGATGCTTGTCGGAACTTAAAACGCTCGAAATCAGGGTTGAGCTGGGGATCGAAATGCCTGTTGAGCGCGGCGACCGCAGCTTCATAGTCATCATCATTCCCTGTGTTGGGCAATGTCTCAAACAGATCGTAGATCTACGCGCCTCCGTAGTATCTGAGCAGCGACTTTTTCACAGCGCCGTCTGTTTCCCTGGTGCCCCTGAAATAGTGGTTCAATCGTCCAATCCACGCTTTCCATCGTGGGGCCGCCGTGGCCGGATCAGCGGTCTTTCTAAAGGGCTGCAGTGGTGAAACGACCACGTGGCTGTGACCTGGTGGTGTGCTGTCATCACCTCCGCGTGGTCCACTTGTTCCAGCCTGCTGGCCATCAGCGCCTGTTGTGGACGGCGTGCTCATGGCGTCGGTGGGCTTGGACGCAGTTGCGGTGGCACGGCGTCTCCCCTAGGGGTCCTGGATGCAAGGTGTATGGTGGCTGGTAGCAACGTGACTATTGGGCCTGAGTAGGTGTGATGCGCCCTGCCTGCCCTTCTTTTTTCCAGTGGGCTGTGTGGCCGAAAAGGGGTGCCACTTTGCATGGTCTTCCCCTGGCTGGGTCAATATGTAGCCTGTCCCTTGGGCTGTGGCAGTGTGCAACCTGTGGGTTCTGGAGGGCTCCCCCTTGGAGTGTGCTGAGGTTGTGCTTGGTTTATTTTCCTCTTTTTTTTACTCTTTGCAGTGATTAAGGCCTGCAGGGCCCAACGTCCCTCTGTGTTTCCTTGCCACTGCTGCTCAGAGCGGGATGCGCCGGACACGTGGACCGATCCTATTACAGGCAAGGGCGCCTGAGGCCTGCCGCACTGCAGAGCATCACTGAGGCGGTTCCCTGGGGCTGGCCGACTCACCAAAGCGTGCGTCGTCTTCTGGCGGCTCACACCGCCGACTCAAGCGCGCTCCCTGTTGCCTGCTGGAAGCGTGCCGGCAAGGTGCTGGACGTGCACACAGACGCCGCTTGGCAGGGCGTAGAGCCAAGGCTGGAAGGCGCCATCGCGGGACCAGAGATCGTCGAGGCCGGGGCAGGCCGACACCAGACATCCAGTGGCAAGGGCAGGTGAGGCAGGCACAGAGAGGAGGCAGCGCAGGGCACAGGAGCATAGCCCAGGCCGCCGATAGCAGGCACGAGGGGGACGATGTCCCTCTGTTCTTCGGGAGATGGATTTTCGTGGGTGGGCAACACGCTCTCGGCAGCAGGCACAGCGTTGCGGTGAACCGGGGTCCGACAAGCCTCGTTGCCTATGTAGCGCGGCAGGGCCTGGGTGACAGGGGCCTGCACAGCCCTGAAATGAGAGGGCGCACCACACCGTTAGTTATACTTTGGTGGGAAAACCCCGAGCGGTCTCACATTGTTTATTATATCTCCTCGGCTCGAGCCCGCCCCGGAGGAGTGCATGCTCGTTACATTGTTGAGGAGAGCCCCGGTGGCTCTCTACATCACCGAGGCACGCTGTTGTGACCCTTTAGAGGAGCTAGGCCAAAAGCTGAATCTGTTTAAAAAGTCATGGAAGGCCAAGGTGGCTTACCGTATCTTTATAATGTAAGTTAGGCAGTACTTTATTCCATAAAAAACATGGTCACACCATCTCCCTTTCCACAAATCGCTTAAATACTTGGTTTATTGCTCTTTCATATGAAAGAGACAGGAAGTTTGCAGACACCAGTAATAAAATTAGAATCTGTAATGCACAATTAAACACACCAAAACCTGTTATATATTTGTTGCAAAAGGATATTAAAGTCAGTTTAATACACATTAGAAAAAACAAAGTCTAAAAGCATGCATAGAAATTTTAACCTTCCTATAATTATCTAAGGGGAGGAAACAAACATTTTGCCAAAAATATCTCCTTTCTGCTGATCACTGTTCATCTACAAAAATAGAGCAGAAGACGGAAAAGTCAGGTTTTGTTTTTGCTGATTAAATTGCTGCTTTAAATATGCTCCATATCCTGCCTCTCAGCCTAGACTTTATGGAGGTTACTACATGACAATGGTGTAACAGAAAATTAAAACCAAAGGGGATGATAGATGGAGTGTTGAACATTGCAAGCACTCACCCCCAGTCAACTGATCTGGGTTTAATCCATCATCATTCTTTAGCTCACTCCGCCACCCCAGTTCAGACGTGGCCATATGCAAATCAGTCTGACCCTGTGCCTCATGGGAACAGTCCAGCCCGAACTGCCAAGCCATGTCTTCCCTGGACCGGAAACAAGCATCCTGGCACCGGTTTCTGGCTAATCAGTCGTCATCAGCCAGGTTAGCTTGAATCCAGTGGCAAAGTGAACTGGGGTGGCGGAGTGAGCTAAAGAATGATGATGGATTAAACCCAGATCAGTTGACTTGGGATGAGTGCTTGCAATATTCAACACTCCGTCCATCATCCCCTTTGGTTTTGCTTTGTAACAGAAAATTAACCAGAAGGACCTGGGTAAATTATGATACGTGACAACAATGGTCCGATAGGAAAGATCAGCACAATGGACAAGCTAAACCTATTGACTTATCCTGTTTTCTTTCTATCCAAAATAAACCCCTGCACTTTGCTGACAGGGGTAGAGTACTGCTTCTGTCAGTACGAGGGAATATATATCACAAATCATCAAAATCTTAAGACAAAGAGCTAAATGCATACGTTTTTTATCTGAAAACCCACATTATAAATACATTATTTACACATGATTGCTCCAAGAAGAAACTTGAGAGAAAGAGGTGCTCAAAAAAGTGCCATGAGGGAAATAACCACAGTGCATCTCAGGGCTATAACTGAGTTAGGGCACATTTAATGACTGATATAGCCTATATCACTGGGCAATAATGCTACATTAGAACATCTGAATGTTGAGCTCTCCATGGAGGGAAACAGCCTAAACCACGCAGTCTGAAGGATACGTGGTTTAACAATGCAGGCGTAAGGACGTCTAAACCACGAATATTAATTTAAATGCATATGCATGGTTTAGACGTCCGTGGTAGTTAGCGCTCTAGACTCAGGAGTAGGAGATCTGGGCAGTGGGTCAGAGGTGACTTCCTGTTCGGCTTGGTGAGTACGATTATTTATTTACGTTTTTTTGGCAGGGAGGTCAGTCTTAGGGCTTAGCGTGGGGGGCTGGGTACTTGGGACAGGGGATAGGGTACTTTTTATGGCTCAGGTAGATTTAGGGCTCAGGGTGGGGGGCTGGGTAGTTAGGACTGGGGATACTGTACTTTTTACAGCTGGGGGCGGTTTTAGGGTTTAAGGCAGGGTGCTGGGGTGTTTGTTAGTTATGGGGTGAAGGTTTTAGGGCTCAGGGCTGAGAAGGGGGTCAGGGTTGAGTTCTGGGGAGAAGGATTTAGGCTTAGGGGCAGGGGGTCGGTGTTGAATTCAAATATGGGGGCAGGGTTTTAGGGCTCAGGGCGCAAAGGGGTTGGGATGTTTTAAGAGATGGGGTGGGTTTTGTAGTTAGGGCTGGAATCCGCTTTTAGGATTCAGGGAGGGTGGGCTGCGGTGTTTTTAGGGTTGGGTTCGTTCGTACATCAGGACATGTGGCTGGGTTTTAAGACATAGAGCGGGGGCTAGAACAGAACCTTAACAATGCATATGTCTTTATCAAATATGTAATTACAACTAAATTAGTTGTAAAGGCATGCGTGGTGAAGGCATGCGTGGTTAAGACGTGGTCGTTGTTAAGACCACGTTGTACAGCCACGCTTGGTTGGAACATACAACCCTCCATGGAAGATTATGAAGTGCTTAAGGCCCAATAATGGCTGGAATAAACACTCTGCTCTAACATTTCAATGTGGAGAAATGGTGTAATAGTATTATAGCCCTTCTACACCAGATTATAACACTTGTTAAAGGCCCTCTTCCTTGTTATAGGCCTCTGACATGCCGTTAACAATCGTTAGGCTATATTGCTATATTACACCCTTATCATGAATTAACACACTCTAACAAAGGAAACATTAATTGAACAACTTCCAAGAAGAAGGAGGGTAGGGGAAAAGGAGAAAAACACAAAGTGCGTAGGAGCACTGCCATACGTTTATGTGCACCTCAACACAATGTGATACCGTGGAGTGGTGCAACGGGGCTGGCCAAGGATCAGTCACTCAGCACAGCCTTGTGCCTACAGCGGGCCTCCTGTGAAGGGGACCTACAACTGTGGCTACAAGAGAGAGATCCTTGCTCTGTGGTCTGATGCTTACTCACTGGAGTTATCCTTCCACATTAGAAGGCACCTTGCTCCTGCTAATGGATGCCTCCAGTGGTTTCATGGGCTTTAATGGGGTGTTTCTCATTGGGAAGCAAACTCTGTACACCTTGTTATCAGTGGCTCCGTAGGCTTCAGTGATGAAAATAAACTCCTCAGTAGCCATTATCAATGGTTCCAATGGAGTCTCGCTCACTGAAGGGCATACTGAAGCTGACATCATTTTCTCAGTGGAGTCTCACCCAGTGTGATATATTTTTCCCTCGCATTTGACCTCTTTTTCCTAGATATATTAGAAAATCCTTCCACTGATCTTTACATATTTCCCCCAGGCTTGACATGCTTCCCTACCCATGAGCATTGATTCCATGTAGCAGTATGAGGTGTCTGCTTGCAAGAACATCTTCTGCACTCTACCCAGAGGATGTGGTACGGTGTAATCCTGGGTGCTGTTTAGGCTGTAGGTGGTCATTCTAACTGCTACCCCTATGCTGCTCCTTGCAACCTATGTGCCCCGCTTCGCAACCCCCCCCTATCTGCTGTGGGGAAAACATCAGAGTATTTTTTTTTTTTTTAAAAACCTTTATTTTCAAAAGTCAGGACACAGCTATTCAGCCGACAACCCGGAGGTTCGGCAGCATCGATATATAGGAACAGAGATGCGTCCCCAGTACCGTGAAAGGAGAAGTGCAAAGGTTCAATTTTAAGTAAACACAAAAACACACAACAAACCCCAGCAAGGCAAGAACACTGAAAGCCCATGGTGAAGCCCCCCAGGGGAGGCCGGACCCCACTCATCTAGCAGTTACAGTACAGTGTAAAGAGGAAGAAGGGGGACAGCAGAGGCCAAAAAAGTCCATAAACCATACTGAGCTGGAAAGAAGGATAGGAGGAAAGCTGTTCCTCGGGAGGATCCAGATCCGGGGCAAGACATATTCCCCCCCTGTATTGATTCCACCGCCCCCAGATGGTGTGCCACTTCCGGGGGCGGCCTCTAGCGCAATAGACCGTCTTCTCCCTTAACATACTCCAGTCCATATTTTCTTTCCACGCGGTCAATGTGGGGGGCCCCGCGGAGCCCCACAATCGCGCGATATCTCTCTTAGCGACCATGTTACCCAGAGTCACCCATTGGGTCTGTGCCTCATCGTGGTCAGTGGGCCCCCAGACATTCAGGAGGCAACACCGCGCTTCCGGCTGCATAGCAGTGCCCGTCACCTCCCCCATCACTGCATGGACTCTCCTCCAGAATTCCGTAATGACACCACATTCCCAAATGATATGCAGGAAAGTACCCACCATACCACATCCCCTCCTGCATAGGCCGTCCTCCGAGAATCCCATGTGAACCAGCCTTGGCCCCGTCACATACACTCGATGCAGTATTTTAAGCTGCACCAGCCTCAGACGCGACGGGATCGCGACCTCCTTAGGAGAGGAAACAGCCGACTGCCAATCCTCATCATCCAACTCGAGGCCATCCCTAGTCCACTGGTCCCTCAGCCCCAGAAGCATGTCCGCCCGGACGTTGATCAGTTTCTTATAGATGAGCGAGATCGTGCTCTCGGGCATATGGCCATCAAGGACCCGGTCCTCCAAAGGAGAGGACTCAGGCACCTTCTCACCCTCTACGAGGACTGATCGGAGGGCGTGACGCACCTGAATATATCGGAAATACTCGGAGGGCCCCAGCTCATACTCCGTCTGCAACTCTTCAAAGGACTTCACCTTCCCCTTATTCAGCACATCTCCCACCCTGGAGATGCCGATCAGGTCCCATTTATCAAACCCTTTTGTGTGCCAAAGCCTTCCCAGTCTCTCCGATTCAAACAGCGGGGTAGCGAGGGTGAGCCTATCCTTCCAGCCCAGCGAGTCAGTTGCCATCTTCCACACACGCACTGCCACACCAGTGGGCCCCGTGAGGGACGAGTCTAGGGACCGCGAGTACAACGCCCTGTAGTAGTTACCACCACGCAGCAACCACCTGTCCATGGCATACCCAGGGCTGAGGGCAGGGCCATAAAACCCATGATTAATCGCGCTCAGCTGGGTGGCCCAATAGTACCGTCGGATGTCTGGGAGCGCAATGCCCCCGTCGTACCATGGAAGCGTCAACTTTGCAATAGCTATTCGCGGCCGCCCATCCCAAAGCAACGTTCGTTGGACGCCTTCGACCTCCCGAAAGTATTTGGCCAGAACCCAGTCCAAAGTATTCTGCAGTGCGTAGAGGAAGCGGGGAAGAGACATCATTTTGAACAGGGCCGCACGCCCAACGAGGGAGAGCGGCAGCCTCCGCCAGCCGTCAACATCCCGCCTCAGGCGTGCCAGGGGGGGGAGCAGGTTCTTCTCATATCGCACAGCAGAGTCCATGGAGATAAAAATCCCCAAATACACGAAGCCCTGCTGAGCGACCTGTATCGAACATGTTCTGGGGATCGGTGGAACCTCGCCACTAAGAACATACAAATACGATTTACTCCAGTTGATAACAAGACCCGAGTTCCTACCGAAAGAAGTGAGTACGTCACAGACCACTATAAGTGATTTCTTGGGTGAGGCAAGATACAGCAGGATATCATCGGCATAGAGCGAAATACGGTCCTCGTGTTCAGGCGACCATCTAAGGCCCCGTATATCCGGGTGCCAACGTATCCACGCAGCCAGCGGCTCAAGGGCGAGGGCGAACAACAAAGGCGACAGGGGACAACCCTGCCGAGTACCCCTCCCAAGCTGAAACGGAGTCGACGCCCGACCATTCACCACCACACTCGCAAGTGACCCCTCATACAGCAACCTCACCCAGCTCACAAAACCATGGCCAAAGCCGAACTTGGTCAGCACGGCCCACAAATATGCCCATTCCACCGTGTCAAAGGCCATCGTGGCGTCAAGAGACGCCACAATAGCTGGTTCACGCAGCGTGCCCGCCCTGGCGATTACACCATGAAGGCGCCGAAGATTTAACGCTGTGTTTCGGTGCGGGATGAAGCCGGATTGATCCGGGTGGACCAAGTCACCGAGTACCCTAATCAATCGGGTCACCAGGATTTTAGCCAGAATTTTCGGCTCTGCGTTAAGAAGTGAGATAGGCCTATATGAGGCGCACTTATCTCGGGGTTTGCCCTCTTTGTGTATAACCACGATCGTCGCCAGTCGCTGGTCCAACGGGAGGGTCCCACTCCCCCGCGCCTCCACAAACATGGCGCGCAGGTGAGGGGCGACCCTATCCGGAAATAGCTTGTACAGGTCGACCGGCAAGCCGTTCGGTCCCGAGGCCTTGCCCGAATTTAACGCGCGGATAGCCCCCGCCACCTCGTCAACCGTTATGTCCCCATCTAGATCGTCCCTATCTATATCGGAGAGACAGGGCAACTCGATATCACGGAGGAGGTCACACGAGTCCTCGGGCGGCCTATCCGACACTGAGGCATAAACCCTACAGAAATAGTCCGAGAAACACTTTACAATAATTGATTTTCAGTATTGCTACTGATTGACTATTACTTATAGCCATCCAATTGAGATAATAACTTGAGATGGTTTGCCCAGCCTGTCATTAGGTGAATGTTAACCTATTAGAGAGTACTTAAAAATTTATTGTTAAAAGATATTGACACCACATTAATAGGAGCGTCACGTAGAAACTATCGTGTTGACGCGATGACTCGAATTTAATAGTAAACCGAAGTACAGGTAGCCAGCAACTGCTAGGAGTAGGAAAGAAAAAGATTAATTATATAGTAGAATGGTTTATATAGCAGGTCTTTACCGTTTTTATATATTATCTAGATTATTCGTCTATGATATGGCGCTCGATGAAGATATAATAATAGTATTTTGGGTCGTCATTTAATCGGACTACTAATCCCAATACAAGAAGGCGCTCGCTGTTGACGCCGAGCTAACGACAGTTTATTGAGACTTAGGTTGTAAATTAACCATTCTAAGATGGCGCCCAGCGGGGACATGAGAGCAGTACGTGTTAGTCCGTTATCCAATTGGACTATTTATTTCCACTCTAAGATGGCGCCGGTTGCAGACGCCGACATAATGATACGCGGTCGCGATACAAGGCCGGTTTGAATACTTTTAGGTAAGCGCTGTTTACATTATATTTGATAACATATGGTATATTGACTGCTAGTAATGATAAATGCATTTGGACATGACATAGGAACTTAACGGGGCTCACTATCTGCTTTACGATTATATGATAGGATACCCTACATGGGTAAGACATTATATCGACATCAGGTTCTCTCTTGGCAGCCTGCTGACTAGATAAACTTATTTCACTGACAAATGATGATAGTTACTTCATTTTGAGTTTGTGGTTTATTAGATAAGGAGGTTATATTCTGGTACTTCTTTACTTCAGGGAACTTATCTATCAATAGCGCGGAATACTACAGAACGGTTAATGGGAAGATATAGGACCGGTCTGAACACTTAAAGGTAAGCGCTGTTCACACTAGAATTTATTACATATGGTTCACCTATCGCCTGAAGTATAAAGTCTAATTGGACAAGGCATAGTAGCTCAATAGAGCTAAGCAATCTGTTTCGTGTTTATGTGACAGGATACTAAACACCATATTGATATTAGGCTCTCTCTTGGCTGTTTGTTGTCGAAATTACTACAAATTTATTTACTAGTTGACGATATTCATTTCATATTTATGTTCATACTATTATCAGACACATACACTATCGTCTGGTTTTTTTCTTTACCTCAGGGTACAAAGATCTATTAATAGTGCGGAATACTAAACATCTGTAAAACGTGAAGAATTCGAGTTAAGTCCACTTCCTGGAAACTACCGGTACGCTTTTATTGTATAATTAAGCTAGCGCCAAACAAGGAAATCCAATTGGATCATAATAACTCAAGACGATAATTTTTGTTTACCAATTTTAGCTCATGAATGCAACATCAGGTTTTTGACCTAATAGTTAAAGCCCTTGATCATACCTTATATAGGTGAGTTTATACTTCGTTTACGACTCAACACAGTGGTACTGTCATATACAGTAAGAATACACTTGGTGTTTACTATAAACTTATGGGTTATTTTGCCGTTACCTAGGAGATTAGTAGTTAAGATAGTGGTTTCGTCTTCATGGCTTATATAGCCTTGTTTATATATTTTTTTCTTCACTACGATTGGTTTGTCTTCAGGTTCTTTTCTAACAAACTATTCCCCTTCAGGTGCTTCACTTCCTTTCCTATATTCACGGAATACTCTCTACTCTTCGGTGAACACACTATATCATAATCCTGGCTCCGATCACCACTTAAACCTATTAGGTTATCCGGCACCATAAACTGTATTCTCAAGACTACAGCTCACTATGCTAATTTAGTTGTATGAATTTTGCTTAGCGATACATGCTTATGTATTTTGGTTATTATATGCTTTTGTTTGCCTGCAGCCCTGATGAAGTCCATGATGTGATATAGTCAGGACGAAACACGTGTTGGCTGACAGGGGGCTCACATCGAAGAAGCTCTGTCAAAGAATAAAAGACAAGACTTGAACAACTGAAAACAATTTGGAAAATATTCTTTTTGTTGTGCACTATCACCATTACTTGGACTTTACTTTAGAACCCTATTGCTCGGTTTCAAAAATTGTTGACACTTTACAATCCTCTCAGGTTCCACAATCGCCTCTCCCCTCTCTCCCGTCAACTCTGGCACAACTCTATTGACCCGTTCTTTTTTGTCCAGCCAAGCCAGGAGTTTCCCTGCCTTGTCACCAACATCATACAAACGGCCCTGCTGTTTCCTACTGAGGGTCTTAGCGGCGTTCGTCACCAGGTCCTTATACTCAGCTTGCTTCAAGCAAAGCTCATGCAGTGAGGACTCTGTAACCTCCTACTCCAGCGCTCCCTCCAGAGCCGCGATCTCCTCCTCAACCTGCAGAACCTCGCCATCTCTCCGCCGCTTGGCAGCTACTACTAGGGAGAGGGCTTCCCCTCGGAGCACGGTCTTAAATGCTTCCCACAGCGACACTGCATCAGAGTATTTTAAACTCATTTGGTATGACTTAAATATGCTTTGTTTTGTGTTTTCAGATGTCTCTTACTGCCTCATTGACTGTGACTGACTTAAATACAATCCAAATGATGTGTGTGTGCTTATAAGGATCATACATGTCTAATTCACTCATTTTGATCTGATTTTGACCGTTAGTGAAGTTTACAGGCACTGCAATTTCTTTATCTTATTAGTCCGCTTAAAAAGTTTTAGCCTCAGGTTGAATAAAAAACTGTTTACAAAAACATAGTAGTGTTGTGACTAGTTCATTTTGGTTCAACTACTCAAACCGAACTGGATCATCTTCTGTCACTAGGTCAAACCTGATATCCTCAATCACTCACTGAGAGGCAAATCATGTCAGATCATCTTTAGTGAATACACAAAAATGAGTACTGCAGCGCAAGGAACACAAAGAGAAAGATGGAAGATATGTTGTTTTATAATCTTACAGAAACAATCAGGAATCCAGAGTTTGGACATCACAGGACTCCTGCAACACTTCGGGGAAAGTCATCCTTTATGAAAGAGAAAATCTCACACACATAATAATGTCATGCATCATCATCGGCATCCTCTCCCCACCTTAGTAGGTCAGTGCCACCAGCGACTGGACTAAACCTCCTCGAAGACTTAAAGAAAGGAGGGAGTTCTTAGATAAAAGCTACTGGACAAGGTGGGATCCAGACTTACTAAAAATACCTTGGGATTTCACTGTATTTCACCTTTATTGGTGAGGACCACAGGTATATCTAAAAAACCCAAAAACTAGTGGGTATGCAGAGGAACACGGCTCAGACCTGTCTCTTATCTGCCAACATGTTTCTGCCCATCAATTATAGTCTAACAGGTCTGTGGCATTCTTCAGGGTTTATAGATCCCTTAACTAGCCTCATTTGCTCTAATAGCCACATAGATAATTGTTGCTATAAAGTGTACACTACCTTTATCCGATTTGAATCCTACCTGGGACTGGATCTAGTTTAATACGTTAACCTATTCAGAAAGGATTGACAAAAGATACATAATATTAGGAAAAATTGAAAGTGAAAACAACTTTCATACATTTGCATATACTTGGTACTTGCAAATGCAAGTGCACTGTCACTGCAAACTGACACACGTGAAGAGTGGGAGGGCGTAAAACCCTCGTAGGCTCACATGCAACATTGACATATGATATCCAAAACATCCTTCAGTTACTGAGACTCTGATCAGATATGTCAGTCACTGAGACTCTGACTAGATCATCCTTATTCACTCTTAGCAGATAATCTTTACTCACTGAGACTCTGACCAGAACATCTTCATTCTTTGAGACTAGACCATGACCCGGCAGTGCCTTTAATGGTTGGGTCCTCCTGCCACTTTGTGGTGAACTCGATAGAGTTCTTTGGTGGCGATCAGTGCCTTCAAAAGTTGCTCTTTCAGGTCGGTTCAGGTGGCATTTTCCCAGGGTGCTGGAGTCATTAGAGACTGTTTTTCTCCAGTCAGTGGCTGCCTTTATCTCAAGGTCCCCGGGGTTTATGGCAGCAGGACCAGCATGGGTAAAGATGAACACAATACGTCAATTTTCTGGTGGTCTAGCAGTGTTTGCAATGGCCTGCTTCTCTGTCACTGCAGTGTGGACTCAATATAAATTCCTGGGTGATTTAATAGAGCCTTCCATGGGCTGATTCTCTGTAGTGCTTGGGTAGGTCTTCCGTCACTCCTTTAGTCTCCACATGGTTCTCCTTGATAGTTTAACCATAGTCCTGTGTTGGTTCAAGTGTGGTTCCAATGGGTTGCTACATTCTTGGTGAACACTTTACAGTCATGCGTTGGTTTAACAGTGCCTTCAATGGGTTACACCTCTGTCGCTCCTGGGTAGACCCCATATAACCCCCCCTAGCGGTTTACCAGTGATTCCAAATGGTTGGGCCTTCTGTTGCTGCAGGGTGAGCTCACCAGCAGTGGTTTCTATGTATGATCATGGCTATCCGATTTATGGTAATTACCTGTGTGCTCAGCTGCATCTCTTCTCGCATTCTCTGCAACACCCGCACTTATGCGCAGCCACATTGAAGGCACTGCACTCACCATGTTGTTAAGCCTCACACACCGCACTCAACATATCCCATATAGGCGAAATCACAAACAACACCCTTTCAACCACGGCCCCGAAAGAGCACCAAGGAGCCTGACTGCAGTTGGAGGGCTCCATGGGCCTCGGGGTATGAAATGCTATAGAAATGCAATTGGACCACTCAGAAAAGCACTTTAGACTTTTGAAGGGGTCTGGTTAGCACAACACAAGTATTAATATAATAGAACAGAAAGGCCATTCATCTTATTCTTAGGTCGTGTTATGTCATGTTCTGTGTGTAATCAAGACATACCAAGAGCAAATGAAGGAATATTGTTTTTTTTGGAGCGGAGTTGCATTTCGCGGGCTATACCAGCCATTAAAGTCCCGCTCCAGCGTTAAAGGGAGCGGGACTCTACTGACCGTATTGCCCAGCTACGATGGGCAATAAGGCTATTAGAACATTCCTTCACTAGAATACAGAATGTTTTAACAAATAAAACACAGGCCTCAGTGAGTCCATGAGGCCTTTGTTCACAGCTGTGAAGGACAAACATTGGAATGTTGGAGATCCGGGCTTTTACCGGTCATTAGAAGCCCGGAGCACTCCATTGTTTTCAATGGAGCTCCCAACATTCCAATGTTCTAATAGAGTTTCAAACATTGACCAGTACAACATGCCATCATTAGCAGGCTTGTGCTCAAGATAGCGTAGGTAGCATAAGAAACCAATAGACATGAACTTCAGCCCCCTGCAGTCACCTCCAACATCCACAGGTCTGTCTGGTCAACACGGTAGCAATATCAACACTCCCTTTCATGACGTGCCCCGAAAGGGAGGTCCATGACCCTCCCAAGCATATCTCCCCGGATCGCTTGGTCTTCCTCCACCCTGTTGTCTCTTGGGGTAAGTTTAATGTGGTGTTCATCAGCCAGCACCCACTCCAAGTCCACCCGCCTTTCAATGGACTGCAACTCGCCTCCTTATGCTTTATTCTGGCTATAAACAGTGATTCCCATCCTGCCAACACCAGGCCAGGAGCTCCACGTATACAGAACACAGCACACCGACGGAATCCCGGTAGCAGGCCATAGCAGATGTGAGGAGCAGGCCAGTGACCTTGACAAAGTTTTCGTTCCTCAACATTATCTTGTGATCACCCCAGTACATCTCCTACATCATCAATCTTTTCTCCTTATGTCTTCTCCCGGAGCTAGGATATGTCATCTTTCCATGTGGTCTCAACAACCCGGTCTTCTTTGAAGTTGTTCAAAGAAACTGTTCTGCCTTATTGTGAAGAACTATTGAATGCAAATCTTCAATGTTAATATGACGTTCTACTACCTCGAAACATAAGCCTTGAAAAGGCCCTGGCCTAATTCTAGCCATCGGGCGAAACACGTGTCGGCGGTTAGCTCTGTTTCAGTGTGAAGAAAGAAATGAAGACAAAAAAACAACCTAGGATGTAACTCCTATGTTGGATCATTTGGAAAAAGAACACTTTATTCGATAACAAATAAACCAAACTTTTGTTCTAACCAAAGTACTTTGACTATCTTTACATCAAACGAACTGAGGGGGAGTTTCGACTCATAACCCTACATATGTACTTTCCCTTGAGGCCATAGAGGTCCAGTGCCTCGAGTCAATCTCCTCTAAAAATAACATTGGGCAATTCTATCTGGAACTGGGACCCCTGGACCTTGGAAACTCTGCATCACAGCACACAATTATGTCGGTCCCAGGCATGCACTTGACTGAGGTTGACTTTCTTGCTCACAGGAGCCAAAATAACAAAGAAGGCCAACCCTGCACTGTGAGATCATAAGGGTTAATTTTGTCTGGGATGTCACTTGAGCCTCCCAAATCAATTTGGCACAGATCAGTGCTTTAATAAGGCAGGTGCTGAGTAACTGCATTTCTTTCAATTGAAAGGGAGGGGGCCCCAGCACTTCAGAGCAGGAGTGTAAATATTTTAACACCAGAGTTCCAATCTTCCTAAGCAGAAGTGGAATTATTCTGAGTATCAGCACTTCTCAGTAGGGAAGCAATTATTTTAATGGCAGAGTACGGGCCCTTCTCAGCTGCAGTGCACTTCTTTTAATGGCAGAGTGCCCGCACTTCTCAGTATGAGTGTACTTTTTTAAAGGTAGAGTTCTGACACTTTTCAGGGAGGAGTGCAATTCTTTTAATGGCAGATCACCGACACTTTCAGCAGGGGTGCAATTCTTTTAATGACAGAGTACTAACTCTTCTCAGTAGGCATGCCATTTTTTAAATGGCAGAGCACTGATACTTTCAGCAGGAGTGCAATTCTTTTAATGTCATGGCACTAACTCTTCTCAGTAGGCGTATTTATTTATTTTAATGGCAGAGCACCAGCGCTTCTCAACAGGAGTGCAATTCTTTTATGGGCAAAGGACCAGCATTTATCAACAGGAGTGCAATTCTTTTAAGGGCAGAATATCAGCACTTCTCAGCAGGAGTGCAATTCTTTCAATGGCAGAGTACCAGCACTTACTAGCAGGAGTGCAGTTCTTTTAATGGTAGAATACCGGCACTTCTCAACAGGAGTCAGTCAGTCAGTCAAAAACACTTTATTCGATTAGTTAAAATCATAAAAGTACAGAAATTCATAAAAGCATAGGCCATGACATAATCAATAAAAAATATGGTTACAATAAAACCATATAATAAAACAACATGCAACATATTTAAAAATCATTAGAAAATTACTCATATGATGCCCAAGCTAGAAGATTGTTTCGCCTTACAGCGCATAGCAGCCACCAAAAAATTTGCCACACTAAAGATAATGCGAGTACTACTCAGCTGTTGAAGAAACAGCAGGGTAGGTCTAACTTGTGAGAAGCCAGCTTCCTTTAGAATTGGAAGTAAGTATTTTTTACGGCTAGCAGAATAAAACTCGCAAAACATAATAAAATGCAACGTATCCTGACATGAAAAGTCATCACAGTGGCATGGTATGCTGCATTCGGGCTTGCCCCACAGAGGATAAGAGCCAAGGGGCATATGTATCAACATCACCATTTGCGATTCTCAAATAGCGATTGTTAAGGAATCGCTATTTGAGAATTGCAAAACGGGATGTATTTAAAAATTCGCAAACTTTTTGCGATTTCTTAAAATTCCTTAATTGCGATTAGCAAATTGCGAAATCGCAATTAAGGAATACCTGCCCATTCATTTCTATGGGCCAGGAGACCCATAGGAATGAATGGGAAGTAATTCTCAAATAGCGAATTCGCAATTTGCTAATCGCTATTTGAGAATAATTTCAAAGGTGCAAGGGTGTCATGATGACACCCTGATGCACCCCTGAAATGAGCATGTGTGTGCATATGGCGCACATACATGCCCTAAGGGCATGTATGAGCGTCACGTGGCACTTTGCAAAATTAAAAATAGTGCATTTTGAAAGGAAATCGCAAATTACCACCAACTGGAAGTTGGTGGTAATTTGCGATTTCTTAAGGATAATTCGCACAACTTGGGTGCTTTTTACATATCATTTAAGAAATCGCAATGTGCGATTTCTTAAATGGTTAGGCAAAATTAAGAAATCGCTAAATTAGCAATTCCTTAATTTTGCGATGGGATTTTGCCTAATACATCCCGTTTTGCGAATTTTTACTCGCAAACGCTGTATTTTGCGATTCGCAGCGTTTGCGAGTAAAAATTAGCTTGATACATATGGCCCCAAGTGAGTAGTGAATCAGATTGAATCTAAACGCAGTAATAAAAATCTTTGGAAAGGATTTGAAACAATGCTTAGATAGGGTTCCAGCGAAGGAGACGAGAGAAGCAAAAAATGTGCTCTCACATTTGGTTTTCGAAGTTCCGTCTCCTCGCGGTCCATAGTAAGTCTATCTAAAAAAGACTGCCTGGTCCATGCAATATCTGCTTTAACTATGAGAGATGGAGACGAAAAAAGCTCAGGGCGCCCCATGCTGGAGAACGCCACTCTAATGTACTCTAGCCAGGGGATTCTATTAGCATGATCTAAGGCTAAAACATCACTCAGGATCTGATGATTAAGGGAGATTTCCTGGTTTAACCAACAGGAGTGCAATTCTTTTTTTTTTTGATAAGCAAATTTTTATTTTGCATTTAAACATACAAAAATACACGGACAACCGTCCAAAAGAACTGGCATCAAGAATATAGCTCCTATGTTCAGTGACATTCAATAGCAAGACCTCCCGCCCCCTCCCCGACCACTTCACTCTCTCCACCCGCATCAACACCCCTAGATCACACCCCCGAGCCATTTCCCCCATATTCTGTTAAACCTTTTGGGACAACCCCGTACCGAATACATCATGCGCTCCTGTGTTGCGTACCAGTCCACCCCCCTCCTCCATGTAGCACAGTTGGGTGGGTCAGTCCGCTTCCATGCGGCAGCAATATCTCGTTTGGCCACTACCAGGGCAGTAGTTAGGAAGAATTTCTCTTGACAGGAACCGTCCAAACCGTCCGTTATCCCTAGCAGGGCCAGTCGGGGATCATGGGGGACCTCCCACCCCAGCGTCTCAGTTAGTTCAGTCTCAATTTCGCCCCAGTAGGCTCCCAGACGCGGGCAGGTCCACACCATGTGGAAAAAGTCCGCCTGGTCGGCCCCACATCGCACACATGAAGCCTCTGGAGAAAGACCTGCACGATGGAGGCGTTCCGGGGTCAAATAGGCAGTATGCAGGTAATAAAGCTGGATGAGCCGCAGCCTGGCCGATGAGGTGATCATCCTGGGTGCCATAAGGGCTTCCCTCCAATCGGCCTCATCCAGTGGTCCCACCCATACCTCCCAGCGCAACTTCGTGTCCTCCCAGTCCGTTGGGGTGTTGTTGACCAGGGTCCGGTAAATACGGGAGATGCCCCCCCTCCCCAGAAACCCCATCATCACCTGCGCTTCCGGTGGGCTATGATCAGGGAGCCGTGAATCTAGAGGGACATGAGACCGAATCGCGTGGCGCAGGTGGAGATATTTGTAAAACTGTGAGGGGCACAGCGAGAAGCGAGCCTGAAGCTCCCGGAAAGAGCACATGTGACTCCCCCGCCACAGATCGCCTAAACAGGAAATCCCGAGGAGATCCCACACTCTAAACCCTTCCAAACCCGTGACCTCCTGCAGCCAAGTGCCATGCCAGAGCAGTGTAACACGGGTCAGCTTCCCCGACCACCGGGTATGTCGTAGAGCGGCACGCCAAGCCAAGAAGGGGGCCCGTACAACGTCCGGGAGCGACCGAGGAACCGTCGCCCCGTAGAGCATATTTTGAATAGAGGGGAACCCCAGCAGCTGTACCTCCAACCTGTAGGCCGGATCGTCCCACCCGCCCGAGAACCAATCATGGACCACCAGGAGCCGAGTCGCAAGGGCCCGACCGCCACCCCAGAGAAACTTGGTCGCCATGCTATCTAATTCCCGGAACCAAGGACGAGAGAAGAAGCAGGGCGTGTTCTGCAGCATGTACAGAAACTTGGGAAGAATCATCATCTTGTAGAGAGCAATCCTCCCCAATGGGTTCAATGGGAGGGACTGCCACCTCGCCAGGTCTGATCTGGCTTTATTATTAACCACGGGAGCCACGTTAAGAGCCCAGCAGAGCTCCGGTAGCAGGGTAACCCAGATTCCCAAATACTTAAAAGAAAGCCTCGGGAGGGGAATATCGGATTGCCAATCGAACCAGTCTCTAGATGGATGCAGCGGAACCAAGACCAAACCGGTGCAGAATCCGACGAATAATAGGACCAGAGACCGCTGGGTCGGAGAGGTAAAGGAGGACATCGTCCGCATACAGAGCTATTTTATCGGGAGCCATGCCCGGCCAGTCCCACCCACGAAGAGCAGGGTCCGATCGAACCAAGACGGCCAGGTGCTCCATTGCCAAGGCAAAGAGGAGGGGCAAGAGCGGGCAACCCTGACGCGTCCCCCGCCCAATGGAGAACGGGCGGGATAGGGCCCCATTCACCAGCACCCTAGTCCGTGGAGCCGTGTATAAGACCCGGACCATGGCGCGAAATTGAGGACCGAACTCCATCCTCTCCAACACTTCTCCAAGATAGACCCACCCCACCGAATCAAAGGCTTTTTCAAAGTCGACCAACAGCAAAGCTAGATAAGGGGAGAGGCGCTCTCGGTGAGCCATGGCGAGATGCAGGCGCCGCAGGCAGTGCCTAGTCCCTCGGTTCGGCATGAATCCACATTGGTCCGAATGGACCAGTGAATTGAGGTACGGACGCAACCGTTGCGCCAGGATGGTGGCGTATATCTTGACCTCAGTGTTAATAAGAGATATCGGCCGAAAATCCGAGCAGGACTGCGATGGAGGCTGCGTCTTAGGGAGAATGACTATCGTAGCCGTGTCCGTCTCCAATGGGAACGAACCTTTCTCTATCCCCTCTGCATAGAGGCCCAAAAGCTGCGGAGCGAGGGTTTCACGGTAGTGGGCGTAGTACTCCTGTGGGAAGCCGTCCGGACCCAGGGTTTTCCCAGGTACCAAGTGGCTGATGGCATCGTCAATCTCTTGCAACGTAACGGGTGAGTCAAGGGTCTCCCTGGCCTCCCGTCCCAAGCACTTCAGAACCGCTCCACCCGTCCCCAGCAACTCCATAAGGGGGATCCCTGGCTCCCGAGCACGGTACAACGTGAAGTAATAATCGGCAAAGGATTGGGCCACCGCCACGGAGGCCGTGTGAGTTTCACCGGTAGGGCCCACAATGGCGGGGATAATCCTGTTTGTCCAGGGGTACGTGGCCAGCCGGTGAAGAAGAGCACCATTCTTATCTCCGCAGCCGTATACCCGCGCCACCGAGGAGCGCCATAAAGTTTTCGCCGCTTCCATGGAGTGCAAGCGGATCTCATCCCACAGAAAGGCCAGTCGCCGCGCTCGCCCGGCCTCGGTCAGATCCTCCGGATCGCGCTCAAGCTCCAGGGCTTGCGCTTCACACTCAGTAAGCTGCTGGAGATGCTTCCGACGTTGCTGCTGTACAAGGCCCCTAGCCGCTCCCCTAATAGTCGCCTTCCCAGCCTCCCAGAGGACGGCCGCAGAAGAGACAGAGCCCACATTATGGTGGTAGTAATTAGAAATCTCGGCTCCCACCGACTTCCGAAATTCCTTATCATGAAGGAGCCAAGCGTTCAGGCGCCACACCGGGCGGGCAGAGAAGGGAGGCGGGCCGAGGGCCAGAAGCAGCGGAGAATGGTCCGAAAGGCCCCTAGGAAGAATGCGGGCATCTTGTACCCCCGTGCATTCGGTAGATGGGACAAATATTAAATCGATCCTGGCGTGCGAGTGGTGCGCCGCCGAGGTGTGGGTGTATTGGCGGGCCTGCGGGTGCCAGACCCTCCAGACATCACACAGACCCTGGGCCTCGGCCCAGTTCGATAACTGCTTCGCGCAGGAAGCCCTGGCAAGGGAGACCGGGCCCGTCGCGTCCATGCTAGGTGTATATACAGCGTTTAAATCCCCCCCCAAGACGAGTGCGCCCGCCGGGAGTGTTGGAAGTAAGTTCGCAGTGTATGAGAGGACGGGTTGCAACTGGGACGGAGCCGCATACAGGGATAGAAGGGTGAGGGGCCGCCCCTCAAGAGTGCCACAAACCGCGAGCGCCGTGCCCTGGGAGTCGAAATGCACCTGGGCGAGAACGAAGGGAAAAGTCCGTCTAAGCAGGATAGCCACTCCCCGGGAACCCCTAGCGAAGCCCGAGTGCCACACCCTATTGTACCCGTAACGAGCAAGAAAGGGACAGTTATTGCCAATAAGATGGGTTTCCTGCAAGAGAAGGACATCAATCCCCATACGCTGCGCATATTTAAGGACTGCCATACGCTTGAAACGATCCAAAAGACCGTTGACATTCCATGACAGAAGACGCACGGCGGCCCTAGGAATGGTAGCTTCAGCCATAACCCCAAGTTGGAGCATCTAGTGTACGCGGAAGGGGGGTGTCCTCAGAGCGCAATCCCAGCAACAAGATCAGGGGGGACGCAGGCGCAGGGGCCCCCCAAGGGGAGAGACCCCGGGAAAGCAGGCCAGTGGGAAGGTCAGGAGCGCAATGATGCCGTAGAACAACAACCATGAGGAGGATCTTTCCAGCCAACATAAACCTCCCTAAGAGAAAGAAACAAACCCAAAACCACCCCAACCCCCCACCCTATACTTCGAAAACGGAAGCATCTGTCGCCCGAACTGTGAAGAACAACTACCAAGCTAAAACGCTCGGGCTTGAGCACCTAGTGGACCCCCAATCGGTCGGATAATGACCTAATCCCCTGCCCTGGCTGAGAGCTATCCCTGAAATGGAGCACGGAAGTCCAAGTATTGGCGCTGGCAGCCCGGTAGACTGCTCCCAGTCTCCCAGCAAACAAACAAACCACCCCCAGCAAGAGAGAGTCAAATCACTGGACTGCAGGAAAGGTCCGAGGTGTCCATTTGTGCAGCAGGCGGGGCCGCAGAGCCCGACCGCACAGGGGATCCGGCCCGGCAGGCAGCGGCAACAGGACTAGCAGGGGCGACCGAAGAGGCCGGTGAAGCTCCAGAGGCCTGACGCGGCCGTCCCATGGAACGTGTGACCACCGCCTCCTCCCCGGCGCGCCCCCGGGGTACGGTGCGCCTCCTGCGACGGGGCCTGGACAGTCTGGGCGGAGTCTGTCCCCCGCGGCCCCTCGCCGGTGAGCCTCGCCCGGAGCGGTGCAGCGGAAGTTCCTCCATCAGCCAAGTCCAAGCAGCTCGAGGCGTCTCGAAGAAAATTGCTTTGTGCTGAAAGATGACCCTGAGACGGGCCGGGAACTGCAGCTGGTACTGGAGGCCCAGGGTCCGCATCTTCTGTTTCACCTCCGTATAGGACCGCCGCAGCTCCTGAACCTCCCGAGTGTAGTCTGGGAAGATCATGATATTGTGATTCTGGTAAGTGAGAGATTCAGCACGCCTGGCCTCACGGAGAATTGCATCCCTGTCCCTGAAATTGAGGATCTTGAGAATGAAGGGGCGGGGGGGTGCCCCCGGAGGCCTCGGAGCCAAGGAGCGGTGGGCCCTCTCAACAACAAACCAGGCCGATAGACTGTCCGCTGGCATCCAGGATCTGAACCAGCGCTCCAGGAAGTCATCCGCCCGGCCCGACTTGGCCCCCTCCGGAAACCCCACCAGGCAGAGGTTGCTGCGACGCGCCCGGTTTTCTGCATCCTCGGCCCGGCGGTGCAGCTCCTTAGAGTGGGTGGTGAGCTCCCGTACTTGATCCTGCAGCTGACGGATGTCATCCTCCGCCATCAAGATTCTCGATTCGGCCTCAGAGATACGGGCAGTAGCATTGCGCAAGTCCTGTCGAGAAGGGCAACGTCCACCTTGACCTCCCCTACCATGCCCTCCAGGGAGGAGCGGGATGCATTAATGGCCTGCAAGATGGCGGCCAGGTCTGTAGTGGGGGCCGACGCCGCCTCCCCGGCCGGACCAGTCCCCCTCTCGGAGGTCGTGAATTGATCAATCCTGGTTTGGGTGGCCGCAGGTGCCGGCCGGGGGTTCCTGTCCTTGCCCATGGTGGCCCCACCTCAATCCGCGGGGAACAGCCACACCCGCAAGGGGCCCCGCAGTAGATCAAGGGGGGACCAGGAGGACTGGGGAACTGGGTGGCAGGAGGAAGAACGTGCAATCGGGGCTTCCACTCGCCCGGACAGCCTGCAGACTCAAGCCCCGCAAATCACCTCCCGGGGCGCTGCCCGGTATGACAGCCGAATCACCTCCCGGGGCGCTGCCCGGTATGACAGCCGAGCCACCCCCAGGGACCGCCGCTGCTCCACGGCCCGCCCGAGCCCAGGGTGGTACGCCGCCACCTTCCACTGTCTCTGGTCAGTGCCGTCGGTGTCCGTGGGGGCCTCCGGGTCCCCTCGCCCCTCTCTAGTGTGTAAGCGCTACAGGGCGACCCCCCGGGGCGTGGACGGATGGGGGGAGAAGAAGGAGCCCGGCCTCCCGACCGCCGATCGCGGCCCAATACTCGGGGACCGCCCCAGGCCGCGCCGCGCCCCTCCACTGGTCAAGACGGGCGCCCTCGGAGGGCCTGCATCAACGGAGGGGGGGGGGAAAGTAGCCGAGGGAGTGCCGGTCCCCCCCCCCAGAGACCACCTGCGGGCCCCCCACACCGCCCCTATGGCCCCGCTGTCCGCCTTCACGTCACCGCACTCACCTGCCTCCACCCTGAGTCAGTCCATCTCCCGGATGCAGCTCCACTCCATCACCGGCATGGAGGGTCCACTGGAGGTAGATGGGTCTTGCCTCATGGTGTGGGGGGGAAGGGCCCCTCGCGATCCCCGCAGTCCGGCTGCCCCCTCTCTGCCACCGGATGCCCGGGGCCCAGACACCTCGTGGGCGCCGCGGGCTCAAGTAGTCCCCGTCGCCGAGCCTCGCGCCAGGCGCTTCGCGTCCGTGCTCCGGGCCCGCTTCAAACACCTCTAGCGGCGCCCGGGGCGGACCGGGGCTCTGCAAACTGCACCTCGAGGGTGCGGGACCGTCCCGCGTCGCGATGCGCCCGCTAGAACCCGGCCAGGGCAGCTAGGGACGGAGCCTGCGGATGAAGACGGGGCCGGGCGCTCGGAGCCGCTCTGCTAAGCGGCCATGTTGGTCCGGCACCCCCTAGCGCTCCGGCATTCAGCTCTTACGTCCGAGTGCAATTCTTTTATTGACAGAATATCCGCACTTCTCAACAGGAGTGCAATTATTTCAATGTCAGAGTACCAGCACTTACTAGCAAGAGTGTAGTTCTTTTAATGGTAGAATACTGGCACTTCTCAACAGGGGTGCACTTCTTTCAATGGCAGAGTACTGACACTTACTAGCAGGAGTGCAGTTCTTTTAATGGTAGAATACAGGCACTTCTCAACAAGAGTGTAATTCTTTTCTTGACAGAGTACCAGCACTTCTCAACAGGAGTGCAATTCTTTTAATGGCAGAGTACCGGCACTTACCAGCAGGAGTGCAATACTTGTATTGGTGGAATACTGGCATTTCTCAACAGGATTGTAATTCTTTTCTTGGCAGAGTACCAGCACTTCTCAACAGAAGTGCAATTCTTTTTATGGCACAATGCCAGCACTTCTCAACAGGAGAGCAAGTCTTTTAATGGCAGAATACCAGCACTTTACAGAAGGAGTACCTGCACTTCTCGGTGGGAGTGCTATTCTATTAATGACAGAGTACCGAGTTTCTCAGTAGGAGGGCACCTTTTTAATGGCAGAGTTCTGGCACTTTTGAACTAGAGTTCAGTTCTTTTTAATGCAGGGCACCAGCTCTTCTCAGTAGCCAGCAGATTCTTGGGGAAAGTGAGTACAAGCACTTATATAAATACACGTCAAGCCTTTTAGGTTTTCCTTATGCTTCTCATGGCTTGCAGGGCCACCTGCTGACCCATGACATGTCTGTGCACTTAACAAGGACATCTCCGCCCTGTTTACGGCACCACCTTGGCTTCGCCGTGGGTGCCTCATGCCAGATGCGCCGAAGCTGGATTGTTCCCGCTGGAGCCGGCCCACGGTAAGCCCGCTTCGTGAGCTGAACTGAGGGGTGGCTCTGCCTTTCTCCTCTTTGAGGCCCTTTGATATGTTGCCTTCAGCCTCATGATGCACTAACAAGCCTCTGAAGAAGGCGAGAGCTGCGGAAAGCCCCTTCATCCGATTGGACACCGAGGATCTTTTAATGGAAGATGAAAGTAAACAGTAACAACTATGCGGTTACAACACTAAACCCTTTAAAATAGTAATTAAAGGGTTAAATTACCAAGTGACACACTTAGAAAGACTTTCGACTCTTACCAGCCTATACAGATGCACCACAAAGAAGCTAGGAAATGATTGCTTCTTCTAGTTAGTCACCACACGAGATGTTTAAATAGTGCTTGGAATTCACTGTGAGCAGTGCCTAGCGCTATGGTAAGATCCTAAAACAAAACATTTATTTAAAAAAAAAAAGTAACATTGGCGATCTTCTAGGTCTCTTGTGTCCATGACTTCAAAGGGATCTACTTTAGGGCTTAAAGTGAAGCCAGGGTGCAATATCTGTAAATGTTAAATATCATTAATTCTGTGCACATTATCATGGAAGTTTCTTGGCGCTAGAGACACAGAATAGGGTAGGAGGTCGATATTCACCCTACAACAAAGTAGGACAAGAACAATCAGGCTTTCAGATAATTCTCCAGTGGGTGGCACTGCAGGAAGTTGCATCCCCAACCACTCCCTCGAGAGCTGAACACACCGCACCCCCACACCCATCCATCACGGGTGTCACGAGTGACGTGGCCCCGGCAATAAAAGGGCCCGGGCGCACGTGCTCTTGGCCAGTTACTGTACATCACTACCCTGTGTCTGCATCAGTTATTGCCATCATTTTGGCCTGAGGCCCAACACGACAATGGCGACGAGGCGGGTAGCTGAACCCGCGTGCCAACTGCTCTGTGCGCCATCGTTCCTCGTGGAGGAAGAAAGGAGCCCGGCAGGCGGCACCCCGGCGCGTTGCTTATGGCCACCCATGGCCGCAGGGTAGACTTGGCCAGCACAGCGACCAAGGCTGTGCTGAGGGGAAGGAGGCCACACAGTGCCGGGACTGGTGTCCTGAAACAAGTCCTGGCAGACGCCCGCACACAACAGTGGCTGCAACCCTGATGCCGGACAGCCTGGTCGTGGAAGGTCAGTGGTTCGGAAGCGGGCAAACAAGAAGAAGATTGCTGCTGCCAGCTCTGCGCCAGAAGTGCCTGAGATTCTGACCGTGGGAGTAACCCCGATTGTGCCCCGAGGAGTCCACAGGCTGCCCCACGCATCGGTCCGGCACCAGAAGCACAGAGGGACAAGACACGGCACAAGGCGTCTGCCCCAGCAACTACCCGAGTCCAGAGAGGGTGCCTACAGCCCACCTCCCTGCCGAAACGCCGGACATGTGCCCGCAGCCACGCCTAGGCGGCCGCCTCCGCAGCCCAACTGCCCTGTAATGCACAACAGCTGCCCAGCGTGGAGAGGCCGCTGAAACCGATGAAGAGGAGAGCCTGTGGTGTTTGGGGCCCTAGGCCCTCATGCTAGGAAGCACTGACGCAGACACATGGTTATATGGTGGGTTAACTGGCCTCGAGCACGTGCGCTCGGCCCTTTTATTAGCCTAGTCACCTGACCCAGTGACGTAGGTGGTGGGTGGGTGTAAAGTGTAGATCATACACTTATGAACACTAGAACGTGTCCATGCTAGGACACTACATTCCTCCCAATCTTTAATAACAAAAACCCGGAGTCAAATGTCCAACCTAGGGGAGAAAAGACATATATATACAGATGTAATACAGTGACTAAACTTCTGCAGAGTCGCTCACGCTTCAGCAGCCTGGAGTCACAGACGATGTTCTTCCTGTCGCGGACGATGTTCTTCCTGTCGCAGACAATCACCAGTTCACTGTGGCACCAGTCATGGGTGCTCGATGGAGTTAGTCTGTTTGACGGCTCTGCCTTGAAGTTGCTCTCACAGTCTTTCTTCGCTTTACGTTCTTGGCGACAAACGCAGTTGTTGAGTTCTTTTGGTTCAGCGCTAGATGTTGCCATTTATCTTTTTAGTCCAGTTCTTTTCTTTATCTGTGGCGTGTGTTCTGTTTTGCAGAACGACGGGTTATTCGCAAGACACCCCTCTCACCAGGATGCCCCTCTCACAGGTGTTCCCCTGCCACGGGATATCCTTGAGGCCCTCTTCCTCAGATCTGGCCTGGGTTCAGTGTCCTGTATCGTGTTACTCCCATGCCGATAAGTACGGGTGCGGAGGAGACGGCAGGTCTCACCTCAGATGCCGCAGTCAGACCTGGAGGGTGGCTGTTGGCTCCTGTCTTTAGCACGCGAAGTCTTCATCCTCCTGAGACCTTTGCTGAAGGGCGGCTGATGACCATCTCTCGTCGCGGGGATACTCTCTCTCACCGGCATCCCTGAGGCCTTTGCCCCTGAGTCACCACGGCTGGCATTGACCAGTGTCCGTGTAACCCCAAAGGTGGGTGTTTCGAATGGTCCGGCCTGCTCACCTCTGCAGATCCCAGGTGTGCTGAAAGCATCATCAAACAGATGGTCTTTTCTCCGTGCCACGGGTGTTCTTTAGGACTTGCGCACTGTGTTCTGACGCTTGTCACCTTCCTTGTCTTTGAGGTGTGAGTAGTCTTGCCACACTCTTCTCCTTGTCCTCTATTTCTTTCTCCGTGAGGCTGTCATGTCACTCTGACTTCTTCTCCTTCTTACAGTGGCAACCGTGCCACTCAGATCTTTCTTTCCCCTTTTCCTTTAAGTGGCAGACGTGCCACTCTGATATCATCTTCCTTCTTGTAGTGGCAAACGTGCCACTCAGACATCTTCTTTTCTTGTAGTGGCAAACGTGCCACTCAGACATCTTCTTTTCTTGTAGTGGCAAACGTGCCACTGCGATGTCTTCTTTCTTCTTAGTGGCGGACGTGCCACTCTGGTCTCTTCATCTCTTCGCTTCACGACCTACTCTGGACCGTTTCTGTTCTCCTCTTATCTGGCCAGGCTTCTCCATGCAGCGCGCGCACTCTGCACGTGTTCCCCCTGGTCTTGTCCTCGTCCGAGAACACTCTCTTCATCTTCTTCAGCATTCCGAGTTCGGGTCGTGACCTTCTCTTCATCTTCACCTTGTCACCAGTTACTTCGGTTGAAGTTCGGGGGGCCATGCTCATGGTCCGCTTCGGTCTTCTCCCTTTCACCAGTTGCTTTGGTTCTTCTTGAGCTTCTCGGACCACTTGTCGGTCCGCGCTGCCGATCACTGGCAGGATATCTTCGGTCTTGCGTCCGACCTCTTTGTGCGACTCCTGGCGAGTCGGCTTCTTTGTTGCGACCATGTGGCAGGTCGGCTGGGCCTTTGTGGTGCGACCATTTGGCTGGTCGGCTTGACCTTTGTGGGGCGACCGTTTGGCAGGTCGGCTTGGCCTTTGTGGTGCGACCATTTGGCTGGTCGGCTTGACCTTTGCGTTGCGACCGTTTGGCAGGTCGGCTGGGCCTTTGTGGTGCGACCATTTGGCTGGTCGGCTTCACGAGGTGTGTCGCGTCGTGTGACTACCTTTGTCCGCTGCCTTGTCAGGCGCTGGTGCGTGCTACTCTTCGTACCGTCGTGGTACAGCTTCAGTGTAGCGTTGCTCCTAGTATCATGATCATTTGATGTGGTGGCTTCTTGGCGCCACTGGGTGGGGCTCGGCATCCTTGCCCGCCAGTGTTGGATACTTGCTGCGCCCATCCTCTTCAGTGGGTTCCTCTTGTGTAGGCGCTGCAGTGTACTGTCCGCGTCCGGGGTACCTCTGCGCTGAGTCCGTTTGTTCTCTCGAGGGTTCGCTCCACTTGATGCGGCGACAGCGCAGTCCTCGCTGGGGTGGATGCGGCTCGACACCGTTCTTCTTTCTTCCTCCTTGTTGCTGCGGGATGGCGCTGCATCCCTGTGGCACACCGTCACTTCTTCCTGTGCTTCTGCCGCGTTCCTGCGCTTCTGGCGCATTCCTAAGCGCCTCCGTCGCACTTCCCGTGCGCTCACCATCGCGCCTCCGTCAGACCTTGCGGTACTTGCCTTGCTGCCTCTTCTCCCTTTCCGTCGGTCTCCTGTAGCTGCTGGACTTCCTTGGCTTGCTGTAGGCTTGTTGGTTTTCCTCTTGCTGCAGTACTGCCGGTGGCCACTGGGTGGCAGTGTTGCTTTTCTTTGGCTTCAGCAGCAACCATTCTGTACTGCCAAAACTCTATGCCTTGTTTTCCTTTCCACTCCTCCAGGCTTCACTCGTGCTTAGGAGAGCTGGAGGGGAGCTGGAGCCAGAGCCAGGCAGACCAGTGGAGTCCAGATGGGGCTGGAGCAGTGGAGTCCAGGACATGGCAGCAGGTAAGTCTCTTTTCCTCCTTTTACCCATTTGTGTACTTAAGTTTATTGAGAGGCATGGGGGGGCTCAGGGATGGCCAGTAAGCTGCACAGAGGGCAAAACAGCACTGCTCCGCTGTCCCGCTGGGTTTACCTTCATCTTCAGAACTCCTAGGGGCATGGTGACAGGTAGTGCCATCGCGCACTCAGTTTGAGGTTAACTTTCGGCGGCGCTGGCCGCATGCTCCTTGTGGGAGCACTGCTGGGGGTCCCGCATACTTCCATGGCCGGCGGCGGCCATTCTTTCATTTGAAAACTGCCCTCCCTGCCCGCGGCAGCTTCCTTCAGTCTTCGCGCGGCAGGGGGGGGTGGGGGTGCATTTGCTGGGCTCCTCCCGGCTTCGCAATCATGCACTTCTTGCCGCTAGTAGCGCTGGCTGCACACCGGTCCCATTCTGCTTGTGAGGGACACTTGGCACCGCGGGTCAGCTCCGCTTGAAGTCCCAGTTCTTAAGCGGCCTCGGGCCGCACACCGATTCTTTCTCTCCCGCCCCCGCAGCCTCACTCGGCCAGCATGTCGCGCGGGGAGCGGGCGGGGAGACGGGATCACGATGCGGCGTTTGAGGGTGGGCTCCTCTTTTACGCCGGTGCCGCTTATACTGTTCGTTGCGGGTGGGCTCCGCTTTACTTTTAGTTCTCCCACCCCCGCAGCAGGTCCCTTCCCTTCACGGACCATGCGGGGGGGGTTTCGCCAGTGCCGCTCACTTCTCCGCACCGGGGCAGACGGGGTGGGCTCCCGCTCACGCTTCTTTCGTCTCTGCTCAGCGCGGCTCACCTTTCGGCCGGCGGGCCTTTTCTTCCACGCGGGTGGGCTCCGCGTGGATCGCTGCCACTTGGTGGGTCGCGGCCGATGCGGGTGGGCTCCGCACGGTCGGCACTTCCCCTACTTCACCGGGCAGGTCGCGGCCGATGCGGGTGGGCTCCGCACGGTCCGCTGGTCACCACGGACACGCTCCTCCCAACCCAGGCACCGTGGCTGGTTCGACGGGGTCGGGGTGGGCACCCGACTTCCGCTCCTTCTCTTCGGGGGCACAGCGCCCGCCCGTAGGTCGTCGCGGCGGTGCGGGGTGGGCACCCGGTCACCGCGGGGCATGCTGCAGGCTCTGCTCGCCTGGCTGACTTCTCGGCGCGTCGCGCCTTCCTGTAGAGGGGGGGTGACCTTAGTGGGATCACTCCTCTCCCCTTCACGAACGGAAGGGCTGCTGCGGCACGCTGGGGCTCACAACCCTCGTCGCCATTGTGGTGTTTGGGGCCCTAGGCCCTCATGCTAGGAAGCACTGACGCAGACACATGGTTATATGGTGGGTTAACTGGCCACGAGCACGTGCGCTCGGCCCTTTTATTAGCCTAGTCACCTGACCCAGTGACGTAGGTGGTGGGTGGGTGTAAAGTGTAGATCATACACTTATGAACACTAGAACGTGTCCATGCTAGGACACTACAAGAGCCTGCAGGCAGCGCCATCGAGCGGCTACATGCCTGCGCCGTACCGAAGGTCCAAGTCAGTGATAGCACACGCAACGAGGAAGCCACAGAACTACTACACTGCCACTACCAGTGCTACGCGGCAGCAAGCTTCACCGCCAACCAGCATTGGCAACAGAGCCGTGGCGCACCCCACAAGTGAAGCTGTGCCCATACCTGCCGGTGAGTGAGTCCATCCCTAGCGCTGCCAGTGGCCACCAGCGCCCAGAAAAGGCTCCGCACCTCTCACCCACATCCGCAAAGCGAGCTCCATCCTGTTGCACCAGCCACGCGTGGCCTGCCTAAAACGGAGAAACTGCTGCACTGCACACCATACACACCAGCAGCGCTACCTAGCGCCTACTAGCTGCTCCGCAGCTGAACTCAATGCAGGTCAGTGTGAAGGAGTCCCACCATCACGCCACAGAACCTCTCCTACCTGCAGAAGCCTCTCTTGGTTGCCCCGCCTGCCACAAAGAGACTTTGCAGCTCCTGCACCCAGAGGCGGCCCGGAAGTGAATGAAGAGGCCTGCCAGACTCTGACATCACGCCCGTGATTGGAGAGACGAGTACTGCAGCCGGGAAGCAGGCACAGCGCCACCTGCTGGTCCCACACCGCACAGCACCCTGCCCAGAACAAAGCCGTTTGCCCCTCCAGCGGCCATCCAGGGCACCAAGCGGTGCAACTGGGAAGCGAGAGAACTGTGTGACACGGCCCCCGGCCTGACGCACCAGTTTGCACGCACTGAAGAGTGAGATGAGGGATTGGCAGCTGCGTTTATTCCTAACCGGAGCAAACACGTCGGCTGCATTAGGCTTCCATGCAGACTCGGACATAAACCCTGCACCGGCCTCAGCAGCAAAGGAAGAGACCAGCACGTCCGCCCTCCCAAACAGCTTACAAGTCGAGCTCCTGAGTTACAGAGGAGCAGGCGCTGGAATAAAAGGGGCCAGCAGTGCCCTGTGTTTGGAGGGTCAACAGCCATCGAGAAGCAGTGGTCACAGCCTATGACAAGGCACTAACGCAAGATGCAGTCACCGTGAGTCTAGTGGATAGGACACAGCACAGCCCCACGAGACTGCAGTCCAGAGGCTGCTGGCCGATAGCCCGGTGGACAGCACACACCCTGAGGACTTTCTAGCAGGCTGAAGTGAACCAACGGAGTCCCTAGTGAGAGCCAAGAAACCTCAAGGCTACCTCTACTTTGAGAGCTACCTCAGTCAAGCACCAAAGTGGATGCACAGACATGCCAGACATCAGGAGAAGCACTAGCTTACTCAAGTGTGACCTCACCAAGTGGGCAGAGACAACACAATGAGCACAAAAGAGAGACTGGTAGCCCCGCAGAGAGCTTGCATGAAGCCCAAACCTGCGCCGCCAAGTAAAATCTAGCCAGAACTGTCACCAAAGGCCCAAAAGCAGCACAGCCTGAGCCCGCAGCACCCAGGAAAAAGGGAGGATGCGCGCCAACAGAGGAGAGTACCCAACCCCACCTAAACTAATGGATGAGGACAGGGACATCTACAGCTCTGCACCGCCCTCGCTCAAGGAGAACTGAGGCTGCAAAGCACAGCCAACACAAGAACTGATGGCACCCAGCTGCCCTGCAAGAGAAAAGCACATGAAAGGCCTACAGTGTCTGTCCCTATGCAGCAAAGCCCAGTAAGATGGCAAGCCCTAAAAGAAGCAAACGAAGATGGGGTGCATTGCGCGCCACCCCAATGGGCTGCCTAGACCTTCAAAGGGGAAAGATGGTGGCACCTCACCAAGGGCCGCCCAGGAAGCCCGAAGCTCCTCCAGCCTAAGCAAGCGCTGACCAAACTCAAGCAGCAACACCAAAGACAACCCTCACTAGCAAGAGTGAAAGACCAGCCAGACAGCAACGTCTCAAGGTAACCACCCCACTACAAGCACAAGAAAACTGGTGCCGAGCACGCACCACAAGTGGCTGTCCAATGCCGCCCCCAGAAAGGAGATCACATCACTCGCTCCTACTGGTGTACAGGCACAACCGCAAGCTACACCACAGGCACACCTAGTACCAGAAGAAAGCACCCAAGTAATAAGATGGAGCGCAGAAAGCCGCGCCAGCGAACCTGACAGCGTGGGCAAGCGCCCGGGAGATATGGACATCTCCGCAAAGGAACACTGCTGAACGCAGCACAGAGGGCATCTACGTCTCTACTGCACCAGCAAAGCCCTGAAATGGGCCGAAGACAACAGTGTCCTCCCTCATACTGCCTCACACTGCCTCAAGATGGAGTCGGTGGTGACCCAAGCCAGGCAAGAGAGGAGTCGCACACTCCACGTGGCAGGCCGCCACAGCAACATGCGCTCCAACGCCAGCGACACGCGACCGGATGTCACGTCGCCCAGCAAGAGAGGATAGCGCCGGAGCGAAGGCAGAAGCCGGCGCCACAATAGCACCGCCTCGAGGTCCAAGCACAACGCCCTCAAAGAAAGAAGAGAGTGACAGCCCTGTCACCCCGAAAACCGGAGGAACACAGGTGGGCTGAACAGACCAACAAAGGGAGAAGACCGAGGGCTGACACAGCAAGCCAAGAGCACACCCTAACACACCAGACAACGCTTCCCCAGTGACCGTCAGTCCCCGTGCGTCGGCAGTCTAAGTCTAGCGGCATCCCTGCTCCTGTCCGCAGATGCCACGGGGAAGATCAGCACTGAGTGCCCACCCTCACACTGCCTCAAGATGGAGTCGGCAGTGGCCCCAAAACAGGCAAGAGAGGATCCGTACACTCCACGTGTCAAGCCACCACCGAAGATCAACCCCAACAAAGCGGGGACACCTGGCTGCTAAGTCCCTCCTGACAACCAACTCTCCCAGCAAGTCACCACCACCTGTCATTCCGACTCACCACATGGCCGGCAACCGCCATCACGCCAGCCCTCAGCACATGCGTCAAACACCACTACCACAGCACAAGTGGATGGGAGTCCTACACCGTTGCCACACCAGCCGACTAACCAGATCAGAAGCTACCTGTGAACCTGGCCTGCACCGGAACCGCGGCAGCGAGAGCAAGTCTTGTCCAAGACTCATCCACCCGTGAGGGTTGTGCGTGCGACTAAGTAACGGCTCCTCGGCAGTCCTGCAGCTGCCCCCAGTCGACACACAAGCGGCCCCAGCGCAGCCCTCCTGCAGTCCCGCAGCAACCCCGACAACGGGCCTCCCCAGGTGGGAGAGCGAGAATTGACATTGCAACACCGACAGGTTACCGGTTACAGCCAAGCAGTTCAACAGAGAAAGTCGATCCGGCAACACCTCTGTGAACTCTCACCATGGACTCCATCCATGTTCACGACACAACCCACTAAAGGGAACTGTTAGAACTCACCCCAGACCATCACCGACGTCAGCAAAGTGGAAGCCATGCAAGACAGCAAGACATGTCATCGTCAGTGAACTGACGGTATGCCGCGGGCGTCCCCAAGCCAGCGGTCGTGTCCTGAACCCCTCAGGTTAAACTACGAGTGCCCGCCTGGGAGGTCCTGCTGCAAGCAAAGTCACCAGCTCATGTCTGACGTTGTCCTGCTACCTGACTCAGAAGACCGATGGACCCTGTAGTGTTTAGTTGACTGCTAGTTTTGTCCCCACATGTTGGACTAACGTTTTATTTGTTCTTCAATAAAGTTGGGGAGGAATGTAGTGTCCTGCAGGACACGATCTAGTGCTCTGCAGGAAGTTGCATCCCCAGCCACTCCCTCGAGGGCTGGACACACTGCACCCCCGCACCCATCCATCACGGTTGTCACGAGTGACGTGGCCCCGGCAATAAAAGGGCCCGGGCGCACGTGCTCGTGGCCAGTTACTGTACATCACTACCCTGTGTCTGCGTCAGTTATTGCCATCATGTGGGCCTGAGGCCCAACACAAAAGCACTCATCCATTGAAATAGCAGGTCAAAGGCACCTTGGGAAACAACCTGGGGCATTGAACCTGGGCAGCTTAAGCCTTTTCGGTAAAAAGCAATGTAACAGTAAATTTGTTTGTCTGCTTTGTTCTCCACAGTTTTAAAGAAAAAGCATTGGCAAGCCAATGTCTCATCTTTCAAATGCAGGATCAGAGCTTTTGACTTTGCTAATGGTTTTATCTCCGTTAGGTGACCACTGTGCATACACACACATCGTTGCCCTCTTAAAATGCTTTTTGTTAAGCATTATGAAAAAGTATTTCAAGATGGTACTAATGTGTGTCCATGCATGGCAGCCATCTTGGAATACTCTTCATAGGTTTTTGCAAGTTTTTAACATGCATATGCCTTTTACCATGCATACCTTTACAACAGAAATGTAAGTATAGCGCAGGTAAGTGAAAAACCTATCTATCTATCTATCTATCTATCTATCTATCTATCTATCTATCTATCTATCTATCTATCTATCTATCTATCTATCTATCTATCTATCTATCTATCTATCTATCTATCTATCTATCTATCTATCTATCTATCTATCTATCTATCTATCTATCTATCTACATATATATACATATATGTATATTGATCTCTCTCTCTATATATATATATCCACAAACAATGTGGTTCCAGAACCGACGCGCTCAACTGTGGGTGCGAGCGTGAGGCCGAACCAGTGCCTGAGAATATTGTTTTTCGAACAAGTACACCGCACTCAGGGATTTCAAGTTTAAAGGTGCTTTATTTCTTATACAGAGCCAGTCTGCCTTCACCAACGCATTTCAGCCTCACGGCCTTGCTCACGGTTGTTCGACAATTGGCTAAGTCACATTTTTATACCACTCCCATTACAGCCCATTATGTGACATTCTGGGAGTTGTAGTTGGTTAAAAACAAGTCATATCATTGTTGTTACAAAAAGAAAGCAGGATCATTTTCACATTATTTAAAGTAAACATATTGATGATCTGATAAACTAGTATATCTATGATCACCTTGAACTTCAATCAATCAATAAGTCTGGGGGTTTATAAAGCGCACTACTCATCCGTGAGGGTCTCAAGGCGCTAAAGGGGGTGCAACTCCGGATCAGTCGAAGACCCAGGTCTTGAGGTCCTTCCTGAACGTGTACAAGGTAGGACCTCAAGCATTGAATGCTCACCAGTAGCTCGTTCTAGGTCTTGGCTGCGATGTAGGAGAAGGCTCTCCCGCCTGCTCTGTTTCTGTGGATGCCGGGACCTCTGCCAGAGCGAGGTCGGCGGAGCGGAGGTTCCTCTTGGTGCGTGGAAGGAGACTCTTTCGTTGAGGTATTTGGGTCCGAAGTTGGTGAGGGATTTGTAGGCGTGTGTGAGGAGTTTGAAGGTGATCCTCTTCTCGACGGGGAGCCAGTGGAGATCTTGTAGGTGTTGGGTTATGTGTTCGTGGCGCAGTGTCCCGAGAACGAGTCTGGCTGCAGAGTTCTGGATGGTTTGGAGTTTGTGTGGAAGAGTTCTGTTGATCCCGGCGTAGAGGGCGTTGCCGTAGTCCAGTCTGCTGGTTATGAGCGCGTGGGTGACGGTCCTTCTGCAGTCGGGGCGATCCATTTGAAAGTCTTGCGGGGGATGCGCAGGCAGTTGAAACTGGCGGAAGCGACGGTGTTGATTTGGCGGTTCATGGAGAGGGAGGAGTCGAGGATGATGCCGAGGTTTCGTGAGTGGTCTGTAGGGGTGGGTGGATTCCGAGGGCATGGGGCCACCAGGTGTTGTCCCAGGCAGAGGTGCAGGGTCCGAGGATGAGGACCTCAGTTTTCTCTGAGTTGAGCTTCAGGCAGCTGTCCTTTATCCAGGCTGCCACGTTCTTCATTCCTTCCTGGAAACGGAGTCTGGTGTCTTCGGGATTCTACGTGAGCGAGAGGATGAGCTGGGTGTCGTCGGTGTAGGATACGAGGCTGAGCCCATGCTGTCTGACGATTGTGGCCAGGGAAGCCATGTAGATGTTGAAGAGCCTGGGGCTGAGTGATGATCCCTGGGGTACTCCGCATATGATTTCCGTGGGTTTGGAGAGGAAGGGAGGGAGTTGGATCCTCTGGGTACTGCTGAAAAGGAAGGATTGGATCCAGTCATGGACGGTTCCTTGTATTCCTGCGTCGTGCAGTCCAGCTCCGAGAGTATGATGTGAAACGGTGTCGAAGGCTGCGGAGAGGACTAGCAGGATAAGGGCCGCGGTGTGTCCCTGGTCAAGTAGCATGAGGATTGTCGTCGGTGGTGGCAAGGAGGGCTGTGGTTGCTGCGGAATCCAGACTGGGAGGCGTCCAGGATGGAGTTCTCTTCTATGAAGGCGGTCAGCTGTGCGTTTAAGAGTCTCTCTGTGACTTTGGCCGCAAACGGAAGGAGAGAGATGGGCCGGTAGTTTTTTAGGTCCGTTGGGTCAACCGATGGTGTTTTTGAGGAGGGGTTTTACCTCTGCCCGTTTCAAGCCATCTGGGCAGATGCCTGATCTGAGGGAGGCATTGATGGTGCGTCCTAGTTCGGGTGCGATGGCGCTGGCGGCCCAGTGGAAGGAATCCTTTCAGGGCATTATTTCTGGTGAAGGCTCTGTCCATTCATCTAGCCTGTCAGTCAATCCTTCTATCTCTTGGCATCTATTTGGATAAGTGATAAGATCCATCCTGGCAGAGTATGCATCCTCCACACTAGAAGTCCTTCTAACACCTGAAGCCGAAATTTTATGCAGGAGGTTATTATTGCACTTGCTGGAAAGATCTGAGCCCATTGTAATCAAAGGTTCAAGTGACCTTAAAATTGCATGAATGGCCAATGTGCTTGCTGAAAAGCACAACATGCAACAGATTTGTTTTTTTATGTAGATAGCACAGATGGTTAATGTTTGCATTGTAGACATCCCTGTATTACTTGCAGGTCACCAGTTAAATTATTGTCACATAGCTTGCTGAGGTATGACCATGCTCCAAGGAGGTGCATGCAAACGAGGAGGCATATATTGGGAACTTTACTGTCTTTCCTCAATGTATTATTATGTTAAGGCTGCAAAAAAAGGTTACTTTGGGTAGTAATAAACACTTATTTGTACGTGCTATATAAATGATTATTACTGTAATAAGTTTTCTCTACTACATTGATTAACATGCTTCCCCCGGCCCCGGTATTGTGGTCCGACCACTTTTTAATAAATTTTCATATCCCCTCTACCACCGTGACTTCCATAAGATTGTTGGAAGCCTCCAGAAGGACAGCACGGGCATTTCACCGGGTGTCCTCTGAAATGCTGACACTTGCTCTCTCCCTCCACCCCTGTCAGCTATCCGGCAGTCTAGAGAAGGATCTTGATCTGCTACAGAGGTGGCTTGTAGATAGATTTGAGGAGCTAGCTCCTGGGAAACCTCCCAGCAAATTCTGCCAGCGCGCTTCTGCCCCATGGTTTACTCCCTCTCTCGATGAGATGCGACGAGAGTGTAAGAAAGCCAAAAGGGCATGGCGTCGCCTTTATGATCCCATGGATAAGACTAAATATAGGGAAGCTATTAGGCTTTATCACAGCCATATTATGGCTGGAAAAAAAGCCTATTTTGAAAGAAGGATTGACGATGCTGAGAATACTAGTAAGGAAATCTTTTGCATCGTTAAGGAGTTTGTCTCCCCTACTTCGATCCTGCCCTCACATTCCCATACTGAATTCTGGGTTGGCCAGCTCGCAATCTTTTTTACCACTAAAATCAAATCTATACAAGATACTTTTTCCCCTATAAGTCTTGTATCTACACCTGAGACTAGGCCGGCCCTGCTTCCATCTGGGGTGGTGGAAGGTCCTTCTCTCTCTGAATTTCCACTTCTATCATCTTCAGCCTCTCTCGATCTCCTTACTCAGCTGAAATCTGGCTCCCCGCAGGATCCTTGCCCTGCAAAATGTCTTGGGCAAGTAGCACCTGCCTTGAACCCCTTGCTCAACCTGGTGCTCAATATGTCCCTGAGCACGGGAGTTGTCCCGCAAGCCTGGAAGCACGCCCTGATCCTGCCGCTAGTTAAGAAGCCCAATCTGGACCCACTAATTCACTCCAATTATAGGCCTATCTCCCTCCTCCTTGCTCTGGCAAAGGTGGTTGAGAAGCATGTGCATGCCTCCCTTTCCACCTTCATCGAGAGCAATAATATCTTGCACGATACTCAATCGGGTTTTCGTGCGAATAGGAGCACGGAGACCGCTCTTCTTGAAATCACCGATGCCATCAGGGAGGTATTAGACACTGGAGGAAAGGCCATCCTGGTAATGCTGGATTTGTCGGTGGCCTTTGACACCGTTTCCCATGACGGTCTCCTTTCAAGACTCTGGGACATCGGATTGCGGGGAACGGTGTTGAACGGGTTTAAGTCATTTCTGACCGGCCGCCGGCAAACGGTCTGGGCGCCACCTTTTTCCGACGAGATGCCGCCATTGGAGGTTGGGGTGCCTCAGGGTTCCATCTTAAGCCCCACCCTTTTTAATATCTATATGGCTCCTCTGGCGGCAGTGGCGGAATCGTTTGGTGCCCAGATCATATCCTACGCTGACGACACCCAGCTCCTCTTTACCTGTGCTAAGGGCTCAGACTTTGACGGCCTGCGAATCAGAGATTGTTTGGGGGCTGTTTTTGACTGGTTTCAACAGCACAGTCTTAAATGTAATTCCGATAAATCGGAACTGCTCTTCTTTGGGTGTTCCCCTGACCCCAGATGGAAGGCTTGGTGGCCCCCTGATATGTTTCCACCGGCAGATGTTTCGTCTAAGGCTAAAAATCTTGTTTTTCAGATTGATGATGGTCTTTCCTTCAGACCTCAGATCCTTGGGCTTGCGGGAAAATGTTTTGGCATCTTGAAGATGTTGCGCAAGTTTCTTCCGCTGTTGTCCTTGCAGCATAGAAAGATCACTGTGCAGGCCCTGATAGGCTCTCGCCTTGACTATGCGAATGTGCTCTATCTGGGACTGCCTAAATTTCTCCTTTCTCGTCTGCAGATGGTGCAGAATTCCGCTGCAAGAGCCATTTATGGTCTTCAGCGGAGAGCGAGAGCTTCTGACCTACTAAAAAGTCTGCATTGGCTCCCTATGTCTAAAAGGATCACCTTTAAGGCATTAACCCTTGCCTTCAAAGCACTTCATCAGGTAGGGCCCAAATACATCAGGAAGCGCTTGGCTTTCTATGTTCCTAGCAGAACTTTGAGATCTACATCTTTGTCCATGGCCTCTGTCCCTTCCATCAGACTGGCTAGAGTTGTAGGTCGCTCCATCCGTCTTCTGGCGCCTCAACGCTGGAACTCTTTGCCTGTCTCCTTGAGGAAAGCCAATAATTTATTGACTTTCAGGAAGGAGCTGAAGTCATGGCTCTTTGCCCAGTAATCCTTCTGTCTGCTCATCTGCCATGGCATCACTTCTCGGGTTTTTGTCAAAGCGCCGGGACACTCTTCGGAGTAGCCGTGCGCTATAAAAGATCCGAATTAACATAACATAACATAACAATAACTCAAGGACAGATTCTTCTGATATTCTTACAATACATGCAGATTTCTTGCATACAAAGCTAGGAAAGGCCAAAAACCTAGTCCTGCCCCCTGTCCCGCCCTTGGCATTACCCTCATGCCCCCCACACTACACCCCCAGTCCACTGCTCCTTTTTTGAGTATATGCACCTATTTTTAGGTCTCGTGAGCCAAAGGCTCGAAGAGACATTTTATATGTGGGATTTTCAAAGTGCTACCCACAATTTTGGCTGGCCTAAACCTTGAGTGCACGACCACATGCACGTGCACAGCTGCTCCCACTCCCCCCTCCCTTCTCTATAGCTTTGGCTCCTTTGAAGCACTTCAAAGGGTCCGCTCCCCCGCCCCCAAGCGCTCGTTTAACATTAAGCGCGAGGCGCGCGTGCGGCCAATGCTTGTTTTTTTTTTATTACAACATTGTATCGGGAGGACTTTTTACCGCGTTAGAAGTTTGAAGATTTACCGCTCATTGCAATGACTATTGTATGTTATTATAAATGCATTTAAACTGTTCGCCTCAGGAGAAATAATGTCATTGTTTTAGATACATGCCCTGCTATTCCATTGCCGATTTACTCTCGTTTATAAAAAGGAACATTTTAGACTTGAATATAAAGTAAGATATTTTTAGTACATGTAACAAGCAAAAACCTACAACCGGTGAGAGACAAAAAGGAGTTGTAATGAGATTAAGGGGTAGGTGCTAATTTTATGGCAGGATGGCTGCACACCCCGTGACTGCCTCCGAGATTGCCAGGTCAAGGGTCACGGAGCAGACTGCTGATGTTCAGGCATGTGTGACCAGAGACAAGGCCCGTGAGCATCTCACTAACAGATGAAAATGAGGCCCCGACAATGTCCACCTCTCGCCCCTCGTGTTCTTTCCTGCGCAGACATAAGCAGGGCCACGGCCCGGTGCTCAGCATTGTTCGGGCAGGGGCGCCCGCAGATGACAGAGGAGCAGACGGACACACAAGGGGCAGTGTGACTTTTACTAACAACTGCCCTCGCTTTTGTTGGCGACTTCCTTCGGAGCCCCCGGGGTAGGTTCAGTACAGATGTCAACGGGCCGAGCACAAAGAGGGCACCTCCCAGAAGTGCCTTTATCCATCCGATCTTACCAGATGGTACCATGTCCCTGCCCCCCCCCACCCCCCCCCCCCCCCATCACCGGTAAACCGAAGCTGGTTGGAGGTGAACAGAGAAAGCTCTCACCACTTCAGTGGGACCATGACGGGTCTGTTCTCCCGGCCACTTACTGCGGTATTCACAGCTCCTCACACAAATAAAACATGCGTGCGGTGTGTCAGGCCAGCGGGCACACCTCCGGGGGCAGAGAAGAAAGTGGGGTCGCAGGGTGCCTGTTACAGAATAATCATCAGGACACAGGTCTCATTCACTCCGCGCTCCTCTTCACTTCCTCTTCCTTTGCTTGGGGTACAGAAAGACGCAGGCTCTGGGTTAGAAGCGCCTCCAAGTGACATCTCTTGAGTGCTGACACATTTCATGGAACCGACAAAAAATGCAATATGTAAAGGAGGTGTCATGTATCAATAAGCAGGTGTGACCTTGTGACTAAGCTGCTGATTTTGGAATCAGGGGACTTGGGTTCAAACCCCAGGCCTGACACTTATGGCGAAGTGCCGTTGTAAATATAAGTTATGTAATTGTGTAATTCAAAGGCGTAAAGCCCCTCCTGATGTATATCTCTCCAGCACCCCAGTAATGTGCGGCGCTCTGTTGATCCTCATCTAGGCTGGCGCTATTGAAATGCCCGTACCTACATCTATGCACTGCCACACCCGGCTCCAAGGATCCATTCACTCGTTACCAAGGAACAAGCATTGGCATAGCCAATAGGTCTCGCTTTTGGGACCTTATAAGTATTTAGTTATGCAGCATAGTATCCTTGGTGCAACAACAACTGTTGCATGGCAAAACATTTATAAGGTCCCAAAGGCAAGACCTATTGGCTATTTTTGGTGTCTGGACCTATTTTCTGTCACAGTCCGATTTTGGCCATGGAATATGCATGTATCCAACCTGTGTGTTGCTCTGTTACAACTTATGCCACCTATATCCCAACCCCGAAACCTGTGTCCCTTAGGTACCAATGCTATGTATAGCTCTATTGCCCAGCTTTGTAGAACCCCGTATTCAACTTATCACAGGGTAATTTGCATAGAATCCATATGTCCAGCCTTTAATGTTTCCCCCACCTCTCATACTTATGATATCCAGTCCATTTCATCATTACATCATATGGAGACTATCCTTCCAGTGCCATTTTCACAGCCTAGAACCCCCCCCCCTTGCAGTACACTTGGAAACCCTATCGTACCATCTCCACTCGACACATACACTGCATTCACCACAAGAGGCGTGCCCCCCTCACTGCACACAAGTTCCATCTCCTCGTAATGTCCTATGAAGAGGGAGCTCCCCTCCACAGCCGCCGCCCCAAGTCCAGTTTCTCAAACTACCCTCGAAAGACTCTTCACGCTGCCCATAGAGTCCACCATTCGATCCTGACCCCTTCTTCCAACTTCACGTGGGCCCCATTGGACCGAGTGCCAGCCTCTCACAGTACCCCGGAGGCAGCTTCTAAATCTGCTAGGAGTATTAGCTTCTGAGGGTGCCACTACTACAAGCCAATTGATGCTCAGGCATGCTATCACTGTGCCCATCAGGGCCGGGTCTCTCAGTGCCCACCAGTGTGTCCGTCTTGCATTACCTCCATGGTGGGTTCCTCACACTTCTCAGCGATGAGGGCACATGCTGATGAGCTTTGCGGGGGTCAACAGGTGGTAAAAGACATTGTCATTTACAAACACTTGTTTGGCCTGCAGTAGATAGAAAATAACTGGACCTGGTGTCTTTTACCCGAGAGAAGCAATAAAGAACTAGGCCTGCTCCCACTTATATCCAGGACAAAGAAGTGGACTCCAGTGGTCAGTTGCTTGAGCTACTGTGTGGCTACAGGAATACAAAAAGCTGAGGGAAGCCTTTTTCTGAGAATGCACAGCTGACCAGTAGAATGTGGGAGAGGATTGGACTTTGCTGTTGGCCTCTGTGTGGTGATCTGGAGACCCGTTCTTTTTTTTAAAAAACAGCTGAGTTCTCTAAGCAACACTGAATGGACATTATCTGATCTATCAGCCAAACCAGTACATAATCCGCAAACATTGTGAGCTTGTATATATCGAGACCCAATCAGATTCCTCCAACTCCCAGGTTGTGTATTCTCTGCACTGAGGGATCCAAACAAAGTGCTAGTAGGAGAGGGGCCCATTCTCAATACTTATTTATTGTGCTTCAAGGGCATTTTTTTTCATCTTTCACTTTGGGACCGATGTAGCAAGCACAAACCATCTTCAGGTATGTGTAGCCGAAGTCATTGCACTCATGGTTTCTCCCAAAATGCACCAGTCTAATTAATCAAAGGTCTTTTCGGCCTCTAGAGAAAAGAGAACAGACTCCCTCGCAAAATCTGGCAGCTGCACCTATTATGCAAATCACTTTATGTTGTCACTGATACTGGAAGGATCACTTTTTAGGTCTCGCCTGGCTATCGCGTAAGCGATCGCACAGCGAGACTTATGTAGGGGCTACAGAAAATGCTCCCAAAGGCTTCCCAGGCGTATTGGGTGGCGGTTACGCGCACAACCACGCGCATTCCATTTGCCACCAGCTACTTCCTGCACGTGCGCCGCCTCACGCATTCAGAGAGATTTAGTAAGGGGCACAAGACCTTAGGAATGCGGTTTATGGCCAGTGCATGTGAGGCATTGAAGCGCGAAGCTGGCTTCAGGCATCGGACTTGAATGCAGCAGACTGCTTTCGCCAGCGTGTGCTGGGCCTCACTTCCTGCATCCTCTCTTACATCAATTAATTTTCGTTATAACTCACACTCCATATGCTCGTTCCCTCCCACCCTTCCTTTGATGTCCGCATTTCTTGTTGTTTACAAACCACACACTGCTGCACGCCACACACTGCTGCACGCCGCACACTGCCGCACGCCGCACACTGCCGCACGCCGCACACTACCGCACGCTACACACTGCTGCATTACACACTGTTGCATTACACCCTGCTGCACGCCGCACACTGCTGCACACCTCACACTACTACACGAAACACTGCTGCACGCCTCACACTGCTGCACGCCTCACACTGCTGCACGCCGCACACTGCTGCACGCGTCACACTGCTGCACGCCTCACACTGCTGCACGCCGCACACTGCTGCACTCCACACACTGCTTTTATGCGAGTTTATGCTACTGACATTGTAAATGACAATGCCTTTTATTTGTTTTAAAACCAAAACATAAATAAAAGGCATTGTAATTTTACAATGCCAATAGCTCAAACTCCTATAAATGCGAGACCTATTGCATTGCAAATGCTTGTTATCATTTATAGCCCTGTTCAAACACACCAAAGTTATGAAGGTAGAATCTTCACGAGTGAGGTATTGTATATGGGAATGTGTTCCATGATTGGGGGTGGATTTAGGAAATAAAGTTTCTGGGGATATTTTGAGCATTAAATACTACTTCTTGAACTGAACCATATGGCAAGAGGGGAACTTGCAGGAAATCACACTTGGCGTTGATGGTGGTTGAATGATGGTTGTAACCAGTTATGCTAGACCATGGGTACTCACCAAAATTTTCCCGGCGAGTGCCACATTAATACCAACAGGGTGGCGGTCAGGGGATGGGGTTCTTGGCAGTAAGATGGGTGTAGAGGCAGTGAAGCATATACATCTAGTGGCTGAAATGCACAATGTGAAACCAGAAAACTTGGGATTAATCCCGGCCTCCGCACTTTACCAAACTGAGTGATCCTGGGCAGTTGTTTTATTGCACTTTCCCTCCTATTTCTTCATTAACACATATAAGTGGACCTCGAAATATAGGACTTCCGGGTGTGTGGTGTACAAAACTTTCTCCTGTGGTTGCTTTAATAAACTATAATCTTGTTCATGTATAATAGGAACACGGACCACCCAAAGTGTGAACATAACAACTAACTTGTATCTTGGTTCAATATTGGCACTCTTGTCAGGGTGGAGGGAAGAACAAATGTTTCTAAATTCATGTTTGAAAACAATCACCTTAAAAAAAGACTTCCTAATGCACTGATATAATTTTATTTACCAAGGTGAAACAATTCTTCATGTTAATGAAATACAACTTTAATTTTTAAGAGATATTATCATATTTTAGCACTTTTGCTGCAAGATGTCTTTTAAAATGAAAGTGTTCCTAAAGTTAAGTGCTGCAGGACAACTTAGTTAAATCCTTTCTTTAACTTCAATAAACTTTTTTTTTAAAATGCTTGCCTGTTTATTTAACATGTTTTATTTACTGTTAATACTGAGTGGAGTAAACAGCAGTCCAGTGCTGCTCTTGACCAAGGGGGTGCATGTAAATGTCGGGAGGGTTGCATGCGCCCACCAGGCCGTACTTTTTGAGGATCACTGTGCTAGACCATACTCCGCTCACAAAGGGGGCTGGCGACAGGTGCTTCAAACAGTTGTCAGTTGGGGAGTATTGTTGACATTGATCATCCCAAGATTCAAGATGGCCGCTGCCACCACAAACTATGATCAGCTCAAGATTCAAGATGGCCGCTGCCACCACAAACTATGACCAGCCCAAGATTCAAGATGGCCACTGCCACCACAAACTATGATCATCCCAAGATTCATGATGGCCACTGCCATCACAAACTATGATCATCCCAAAATATGGCCGCCACCACCACAAACTTAGATCATCCCAAGATTCAAGATGGCTGCTGCCACCACAAACTATGATCATCCCAAGATTCAAGATGGCCACTACCAAACTATGATCACCCCAAGATTCAAGATGGCTGCTGCCAACACAAAACTATGAACGCTGTCCTGCAGCTGCTATGCTTCTGTTTGAAGATCGTGCTTGGCCCTCTCATGCGTCAGGCATTCCCCTCCCAAGCCTGACCACCTCATCCAAATTCCAGAACTCTAGAACTGCTCCTCCTGTAAACAAGACGTGTGCCTGCTTGTTTGTTTACAGTAAATACTGTGTGAAGATGTGTCCTCAAGCGGCTCCAGTCAGCGCAGCAATAATTAATATAGACACTGTGGAAACCACTGCCAGCATTTCTGTTTCATGCCTCTCCAGTTCCTAATTTCCTCCCAGGTGTCGCTGTATTGTCCAGCCTCCCCCAAGCCCCCAACACACTCACCAAAAAACGTGTTAGAGGGAAAAAAAATCCTAGAGACGCAATTAAAAGACTGGATTAAAAAGGCCGCTCGCACTGCCATCGAATGACTTCAAACAATAAGGATCAGAGCGAATTTGGAGCTGTCTCGAAGCATCTCTGATGCAGTGCATCGAGCTGAAGGAGGGACTCTTTTCACACTCCAAAAATCTGCGTTTGAATCGCCGCCGGCGACGCAAGCAGCGCCTGGCAGGGCCGTCCCTCGGAGGCACGGCGGGGATCAGATAGAGGGGAAATATACTTTCGGATTATCAACTGAAGAGCACAAGAGGTTTTTACGGGATATTGGCTTTTTTAGGCTGTGAGCGGAGAGCGGAAACAAGGCCGGGAGCGGCAAGCTGTAGCACGCATGTGCTCATGGAAAGGAGTCTGACCTGAAATGGCTTCTAGGGCCGGAGAGGCCTGTTCTACCAGGCATTTCCCCGATGGGCCGGAGCCATTGGACATTGGTTCTGAAAGCCTAGGTCTGCTCCTGGGTGCCTTTGACACTTTCCCGGCCCCCAGATGTTAATTGCAGCAGGCACAGGAAGGCTTCAAGTGAGAGAAAGAGAGGGAATGAGAGATTGTGAGGGAGCTATCAGGAGGCAGGAGAGAGAGAGAGAGTGGAGTGATGGAGAGAAAGAGAATCGAAAGGTGGAACTAGAGAAAGGAGAGGAAGGAAGTGGGATGGTTTGCGCGTTTTTAGAAGGGCTACTTTTGGTTCCTCAGTCCGGCGCTGATGGCTTCTCAATCTCCGGTGAAGGACACCACAAAACCATGCGACAAGTTCACAAAGAGTGTGCTTGCAGTGCAATGCTTATGAATTGGAGTATTTTTTTATACAGGGCAAACTCGACCCAAAGGTATCAGAGCGCTTTACACCAGCACCAGGTGCTTTACAGACGGACACATTCATTTTGTTAAGCAAAGGGAGATTAAGTCATTTTTCCAGAATCACAGGATGTTGAGCGTTCCTGTTGAGACTCGAACCTGGTTCCCCAGCTTCGAGGTCGACCGCGCTGGCCATTAGGCCAAGCAGCCCCTGCGTCCACCACGCAGTGGTGGCATCACTAATCCTTTATTAGGCACAGGGCAGTGCACGGTGAGACGCAAAGTGGGTAAGAATGGGGCAGGAGAGGCTATTGAGCCTCACTGTGCTCTGTAAAGACCACACTAGAGCACTGTCCGAGCAGTCAGAGTTGCCTTGTTCCAGCACTGAAGCCCTGCCTCTTAAAGGGACAGGCCAAAGGAGGCCAAGAGACGGGGTCTCAGTCCCACAAAAAGTGTTAGACTGTGCAAGGGACGGGGGGGAGCAGGCAGCAGACCCTGCCCTAATACAGCTGAGGGCTTTTTCTGATGCCCATAATATGCCCTTTGTGAATGGATGACTATTCCATGCTTCGCGACTACTGTAGGGTCACAATGCTCTTGTGTTTATGGTGCGATTCGCTAGGAGGAGCCCAATGCTCTTGTGAGCCTCCCCTCCCCTTGCACCTTTCATGGGCTTGCAACGTGTGCATCGGCAACTGCAAACATGACTGTATATTCGTGCAAAGCAAAGATTTTACGTTCGTAAATTTTATAGCGATGTATTGTGTTCTTCAGAGCCACTGATCTATTCTGTTGTGTCAGTGACCAGCTCCAGCCAGCGACTTTCTTCCCCACTCATGCTTCATCTCACTGATCCTCTCTTTAAAATCATAAAAACCACGTGCCATGCTGACCAATCCAGTGCGAGCAGGATCTGAGCATCATCAGCTGCACAACAGACAGGAGATGCAGAGGAGAGAAACGAATGACGGGAGATGATTGTTCAAGACAGTTAGCGAGAGGAAGGACCCATGTGCCACAACGCAGGTGATTGGCTAGAACCTTGAATGACGCAGGAGGTTTAGCTCCAACCTGACAGAAAGGATGTACACTAGTCTAGAGCCGGTCCTCTCCAGTATCAGGCAACCTAGGAGGATACCAGGATACATGACATCAAACGCTGCTGAAGGATGTAATATTACCAATAGCTTCTACCATCAGGGATCAGTTAAGACCATCAAAGCCTGGGATCCGTGTCTCTAGAAGGCCTGATTCTAGGATGCAACAGGGGTTGGAATATGGACTTCACTTTTTCTATAATAGGTAACTGCAGCATTGACCTATAGATGCCTTGGAAGAAAGAACCTAATGGGGACTTCTGTGAAGCTGCTTTAAAGGTTTATGAGCAAATGAGGCATTAATACCTTTACAGAAACAGGCCATTGCTATCACACACAGATATCTGAAGGTTGGGATAGAGTCCAGAGGGGTCTAGACTTCAGGGGCTCCAGCAATGTACCTACTTCAGCAACGTCCCCAATCAGCTCTTTCAGGAGCCAAGATGTACAAAAGACACCTGAGAGGACAGAAACAGGCATGTCCTTCAGGCATTTCTGAGCACGAGCAAAAACGATTGCTGAAGCGAGTTACATATATACTGCTGAAAATGTATATCCTGCAATACCGCTGTTTATAAATGGCTAATGGTGGATGGCCAGGATCTAACTGTGATTGATCGTGCATTTGTTCGTGTACCTTTTGCTGGGACCAGGGACCAGAGATCGATCTAAACCCTGTAGAGGCGAAATGACTAGGAGGTTGGGTTCACCTTATTTTAACTCTTGATGGTCCTTGTGCCAATGATCAGTCCAATGTTGAACCAAAATATGCCTGAAGAGCAGCCTGGCTTCACTGTCAAATGAGACATTCTCCCCTTGTGATACCACAATGAAGGGCAGCAGACACTACTGTGTGCCCCATCAACTCCTGTGTGGCAGGGCACACCCAGCAGACTTTAGCTGCTCTCCGGGCTACCTCAGCCGGCACCCGGGAGCTCTGGAACCTCTAACCCATCCTCAGTTTGAGCCGTCTACTCCAGGTGAGTTTACTCATCAGGGTCCTCGTCGTCTGCTCATGGTGTCATCCAAGGTGTGTCTACCTTAGCGTTCATTCTCGCTGATGCCTTTTCTAAGAAGGGATGTCTGCAAAAACTCTGTCTCCTGCTTAACCACTCTGTATACCATGAATCCTATAGATTTACAATCCTGGTTACTTTCCTCTTGCACTATGTTCTAACTATATCAACTCATCTGTTATATAACTCATATCCCTGTACTGATGCTGTTTCTAAGAGCTGTAAATAACAGGGTTTACAAATGTACAATTTAATGGTACCCAGTGTGCCAAACTTGGACGGATAGGTAAGCTGATGTGGCTTTGCTGAGCTTAAAACCACAGGCATATCGTACTATGTGGATGTCTGAGGCAAGTGTTTATCTCACTGAGCTATCCTGCCAGCTAGTGACCCAACGCAGCATGGCTTTATGCTTCAATTATATCCTTTTGTGCAATCAATACCCTACAATTGGAAATTCCTTGCCCCCGATACATTGTCACCCTGCTTGTTCTCTATTTTACACCCCGTTGTAGGAACTGTACACCCCAACATGAACAGAGTAGGTTAACAGTTTAACGCTGTACCTGGGAAATAGATATAACCATAATATATGCAGCACATTGAAGTCCTCGTCAGGGCTAGTAAGCACTATATAAATGCAATACAATACAATACATACCTACTTGTTGGCTAACTGAAAAGTCTATCAACAGCAGCATTTACATGGTACAAAACAACTGTAGCTCGTGCCAGGTGCCACATAACTACCATGCCAATACTACCACCGGAAGCTTTGAAATTCCACAGTTTTTAAGTGTCCCCTGTCTCCTGAAACTCTTTTACACGCTTGGGATCCGGAAGATCATTTTCATACACGGGTATTTATCATAAAGGTCATTTAGAGGTCGCAATTTCCTGACCACATTGCAGTCAGCTCTTCCTTTAAGACCTAGGGGCCAGGTTACAAAGTTTTTGCGCATCTAATTGCGAATATCCACGTTCTCAAATTTAGTGTAATTTTTGAAGTACAAAATGCACTTTCAAAAGCAGGAATTCTGCCACTGTGGTGGATTATTTTCAAGTATCTAAAAGTTCAGGTTTTAGTAAGGTTGCGTTGCAGGCAGATGCGCCTGCTAAGCACATTGAACACCCCAAACCAGTGCTTAATTTGAGCCGGTGGTTTCCGATGCTCGACACGGCACTTAATTGCTAACACTGGCATTTTTGACAGTCTGTCACATGGTGGAGCTGTTTGTTTTATTCAGTGATGAGCGTAACAGTTGTTTATTAATTCAATATACAAAAACATAACTAATACCAACCACCCAAGCCATTCTTATAGCTTTGGGGGCCTGGAATAGTCTGAAGTGCCACACGTGTATGAGTGTGATGGGTGGTAGCTGTGTTTGTACTGTCATTGGCACCGCTGGCAATAGGTGGTGCAAGCTGCAGTGAGCTCCTGGCAAGGGCCCTTGCACTTATATTTTTTTCAAATTATGCACTGCCCCAAACTAGGAAGTTTGTGGCTGTTCATTGAAGTTTTCCAGTTTCTTTCCCTACCCTCGAAACACACACAAAGCATGTCCAGCCTTTCCAAAGTGGGGGAAAACCCCATTTTGATCAGGTGCAGGGAATGGGTTAGACGTTAAACGTGGAAATGCAGGTGATCTGTTCACTCATGTGTTCCCACCTTTGTTCCCTTCTCGTTCTGCTTTCCATAATCTGGTTTCACCCGCAAATTAAAATTCAGGGTACAGCGCCTCATATTTGAGATGATTCAGTTACAAAGCGCTACTGTAAAGCGCTATATTCTTTCTTGGGGTCAGGGCCGTGCTAAATCAAATGCCTGAACTAAAAAATACATTTCCTTCTCGGCGGGCCTTGTCTTTCAGGTGGATTTTGAAACCCGGTGACCTCTGACCTCATAAACCGAGCCTCTTCAGACCATGAGAACCAGATAGTGGTGTGATCATTGGCTGTCCCGATCTGCACGACCAGATTCTGGTCTAAAGTGGTAACCATGGATGATCCAATACTATTTGAGAAGAGTCCAAGCTCTGCAGGCTGATGCTGAAGCAAGGCAGGGGGCCTTGTGAAAAAGTGTAGAATCACATGGGGGGGGGGCATGTGTCCGGCTGCATCTATAAGTGCAGACATGGACCAGAGGCAGATCTAATGAAGTACCCGGGTGCCTTCAAGATTCATTGCATGCAAGCTGTAGGACAGGGCGTCCACATGCATGAGGAGAAGCAGAGCTTAACTTGTAAAAAAATATTATAATAAGTGCAGGTGCCCCCCCAAAAATATAAGTGCAGGGGACCCAATTTTCCTAGGGACACCTCTGCCTGAGTTGCTGGATACCAGGGTTGATGCATACAAAGCTGCATGGTCTTGATTCCACATCCTGCCTCTTCCTTCACCCGCCCTACATGTCCTGGATTTCAATCTTACATACTCTTTTTTCAGCATCGCTAACTCTTTCCCTATCTTCCTCTTCCTTATTCTTTCTCCATCTTCTTCATTTCTCTCACTTGCTCTAGGTTAATGCCTGACTAAGGGCCTGATGGCGAGATTGGCGGACAGGGCTACTCCAACACAAACGTGACGGATATCCCGTCTGCCAAATTACAATTCCATTATATCCTATGTCACTTGCAATACAGCGAATGGAATATCCGTCACGTGTGTGACAGAGTATCCCATCCGCTAATCAGCCCCTAAGTTACTTTGAGAATGGGAGCTGCATCTTTGTTCTAGAGGGGCTCAAGAGATTGCTATATTTTGGGCGTCCATGGTTGTATGGCGCTTACTTTGGACTTCCTTCCTATGGTTCTGGGTGTACTATAATTTGATTGTATATGTTATTTGGTAGTGAATGGTTGTGGAAGGTTAGTAGACAGTTGTTTACTTTTTAGTTTAGCAGTAACTTGTGTAGACTGATGTGATAGTAAAATGACTTTATTTCAACACCACGCGAGGATGGCTGAAGGCAGAGGCTTTCTGATGAAACTGACGGGTGCAGCGCCGCGCCCTGGCTGCGTCCTGGTCAGATCAGGGCAAGAGACCAAACATTTCTTGTAAACTCATCCTGTCCTACTTCTCTCCGCTAATCATCAACAACAAACGCAATCATGCTTAGGAATGGATCTAAATTGGTTTTAATTGGCTTAGCTCTAACGTCCAAAACCCGCAAGTGAGAAGGAAGTTCATCCAGGGACAGCCCTGCCTTTGTTTTCCGAGCCCTTTTAATGAATATGATTCATCACAGAAGAGGCATCCAGGCCAACTGACAGAGCAGACGAAGGCATGACTACAGCACCTCAACTTAAAACGGGGTGTAGTTTGCAGAGAAAGCACCAAAGAGAACAAGGGCACATGGCCCTGTGGGTTTGCAGCATCAGGCACACAGCATCAGCATCAGATGGAAAAACCTGCTGCCAGATGTGCATGTTTTATAAACCATGTGCCCTTTAGTGAATTATGTCCTCAGGGACAAGATGTCTGGCAAGGTCGGCTAACGTGCACGAATTTCGACCTAAGACCAATCTTCTTGACCCAAGAGGAAATGGTACTTTTCTGTGATCAGGATGGACACCGTGTCAGAAGTATCTTAATGTGGGAGCATCCAATGGTTGCCCAAGGCTAGCAGAAGATGCAGAGGGTAACAAGGGAGAGTCATCAGTACCTGTTATGATGTCAAAGGAGGCAATGATCCTCAAACAGAGGTAAAAGGGGCACACTGAGTATGGACCCTATTTCTAGGATATTCTTCAGAACTTAGAATTTGTCATCCATAAGAAAGGTCACAGAGGGAACATTTTTGGATCAGCAAGGTGAATGAAACAATCATTGGCATAGCCAATAGGTCTCGCCTTTGGGACCTTATAAGTGTTTAGCCATGCAACACTTGATGTTGTTGCACCAAGGATATTGTGCTGGATAACTAAACACTTATACGGTCCCAAAGGCGATACCTATTGGCTATGCCAATGCTTTTTATTCCTGTGAGTGGTGGTGTAGGCCGGGCCAGTGCACTGCTTTGCCCGGGGGCCCATAATGCTGTTAAGACGGTTGTGCAGCTAAGCTGTACCCGGAGTCAGTGGTACAGTGCGCATTTGTAACACATTGTAATATTAGCAAAGATCTACGGTGCATGCGTGGCGGAAACGCTGAGGGGGTGACTTACACCGTAACTGGGTTAACAAATGTATTTTGGAATTAATGTGGAGTTTAAGATACTTGGCAAGCCTCTGTGCTGAAAAGACACGATGCGTCCATGGCACGCGACCCCCAAGAAATGCATCTTCCAAGCCAGCATGGAGAACAGCCTCAGTTGTACACACCTCGGAGTCATTGCATTTCCCAGAAGGTACCAAGAAAAGCCCCGTAGGGAGCACGCAATCTCCGTGGAGCACGCAAGCTGGGGCCCCGTTCACTAGCATACGGACTATCTGAAGATTACTGGCCTGCCAGGGCCCTGGCGAACAGTGATAGATGGATTCACCCTTCAGGATGTGATGAGGGGCCCTCTGTCCCATATCTTAGAAACATTTATCGGTTCTGGGCTGAATGGGGGCCTACCGAAGGCCTGGAGGGCCCACGGAAGAGTTAGTCCCCCCACCTCCCCCCTGCGCCTCAGGGGCCTACGCTACACCCCTGAGACCTGCCACGGAGGAGCACCCATTTCTAAGGCTTTTCCAAATGGAACTCCATGCCCCAGGACACCGAGGTGTCATACTGAGCCACCTTCAGGGTTTTTCACTGGCACGAGGTGTCACCCAGGGTGGGAAGGGGGAATGTCCCTCCCAGCACACCGTAGACATGGCTGAACATCTGGTGGCCGGGGCGCGTGCCGACAACAACAACGCTGTCCACGACGTCTTGCATGTCCTCCAATGCGATGGTGAACTGGGCAAGCGTCTTCACCATCTGCAGCATGCGGTGACCTGGCGTGCCCGTCAGATGACAGCAAATCACGGGGGCAGGAAAGGAACAAACTACCAGGACTTCCCCAGTGGGAAACCAGGGGAAAGCGAGGGCCAGCTTCTCTTCCTCCACTGCCCCTCCCTTCTTCGACCGTCCTCTTCCACAGTAATGCAATCACTCCCTCTGTTCTAGGAGGTGTTATTATTTTCACAGACATTCAGCAGGCATAAGCAATCGCCACCGGATCAGGGAGGCTTCGCGAGGGCTGCTGCCTTCCTTGGGCACATCAGGAGAGTCACACACAACAGGACCCAGGTGGTGTGGAAAATGACACGGTAGTCAGGCGAGTGTGGGAGGCAGCGGAGAACCGTGGTGCACATGGTGTGCACATGGAGACGTGCAATTGGTTAGATGAGCAGGCGCTGGTGGTTTGGCGCCACAACGCTTCGACTTAGCCGTGCCCAGAGCAGGGCTTCCCCAGTGTGACAGCGCGCGCCGCCAGCAGCAGCTGAGAGGTTTACTCGAGGGTTCACCTCCCCAGCAGAGGTGAGGGCCCAGCGTGTGCCAAAAGGTTTCTGTGCCCCACTGTGTGGGAGTCGGTGGACCCACCCCCCTGTCAGATTGTGAATGTCACTGCAGCGAGTTACTCACTAGCGTTGGTGCCACAGTCTTGGGTTCGAGTCCCACCTCAGGAACTCAATGCTGTGTAGAGAATGTCGTGGTTTAGAATACCTGCTACTGCATTGTTATCCCACTGACTTACAATTATGAAGATATTTCTGTAAAAATAGAAAAAAAGAAAATCTTAGCTTTTATATAGATCCACTGGTAAGCATATTGCTTCCAACTACAAAATGCTTCTCAGTGAAATGAACAAAGTATCAAGCTATTAGTGTCTATTTCAATATTTATCCGCAAGAGCGAGAGTATCGGATGCATTCGCCAACTAAACCCACCTCATTCCACCGCTGTAGAGGGATTCGCCAGAACCAGTCGCAGATATTCAGAACAAGCACGCCCGCCTCGCGGAAGTAGGGGGTGGGGGGGGAGGGCGGCCGAGAGCAGGCAGCGTTTCCCTTGCGGGAGCGAGCAGCGCCAGCAGAGATAATTGATAACACATGGTGAAAAAGTTCGCTCCCACAAGGGAATCGCCAGATGTTCACGCCATTGGAAGCAATGCAACACGTGCACGTTTTTGCCCGCAAAGCTGTGCCGATGACTAAAGGTCTTTTTCCTATGTAGCGCATGCGCACTGCATAGGCGAGACCTAAAAAGGAAGGAAAGAGCAAGATGCCAGGGTATGCAAAAGCAAAGGTTCAAAACCCTGGTAGTTGGTCTTCTTTCATACTTTTCCAATGCAGCACACAGATTCCGCTCCTGATTGAGCTGGATTGTAATAGTTTCAGTGGCCATCTTAGAATTGTATATTCAAAAGCTGACAATAGGCTGTGGTAGCCATACTGGTGGAGGATTCTCAGGAGGAAGTTAAACACCAAGGGGCATATTATCAAGGACGGCGTTAAAATTATTACCGCTTTAGCGGCAGGAAACTGCCGCTAAAAGCGGCGATAATGGGCTTGATAACATGCCGCAGAGAATTCCAATAGAAGCCCATGTTCTGGTGTGAACAAGGGCTTCTATTGCAATTCTCTGCAACATATTATTAAGCCCATTATCGCCCCTTTAGCGGCAGTTTCCTGCCGCTAAAGTGGCGATAATTTTAACGCCGTCCTTGATAATATGCCCCTAAGCTCCTTTAATCTAGCGGGTGGTGTAGTGCTTCCACTGTTGCCACAGGACATGAGGCCAGGCAGCCCATTTGTACTGTTAGGTGTGGAAATCGATGAGGTGAGTGAGCATGGTGCACCCTACGTAGTAGAATAAGTTGTGCCATTGATTGCACTGGGAAGGTTGAGAGCTAGCACACAAACTTGTGGAAGGCTTCGGGCATCGTGAGGAGGGTTGGGAGCGGGTACAAGACACAGCGGAGGTCCCTGTGGGAATGGCACATTCTCTCCAATATTTCCTTTCACACTTTGAATTTAGTTTCAATAATATATGACGTTGCCTTTACATAACCATAAAATAGGAAAACGTATTAGTACATATGAAGACGTACACCTTCACCATATATCTAGTGGTCACATCCTTTCCTTTGGAACCACATTCAGGTATTTTACACAGTGATCTAAAAAAGGAAGTTACTTATAAACATGTTTCCTTCTCACCACAGTCACAGAGCCTCAGTAGATTCACAACCTACGTGGTATCAAACCAGCCCCCAAGAAGCATATTAAGGGCAGAGTAGAAGGCAGCGAGTAGTGTTTTTACCTGCTTCAAGGCACTTGTGAAGGATTGATTACTTTCCACATCACATCACTTTCCATGTGCTCTCTGTCTCCCGTAAAGATACCTGTCCCAGGAGGAGTATGGTGTAAACCCTATGCAGTTACTACGAGCTATAGTCCAACAAGCATTCTCCTATTTCTCTGCCACCTTTTACATGCAGGTAACACCAATACCTCTGAACATTAGGAATGCCACATCTAGTTCAGAAAAGAGCAGAATACATATTTATTCAATCAAATTCTCACCAGTCATCGGTACCTTCCTACCAACCACCCTGCTCCAAAACAGCTCCACTTCCTCGTGCTAGGTTCACATTATAGAAATGCCACATACATACATATACACATAGCCGTCTCTTCTACCCACTGCCCTTCCCAACTAAAATATCTCCAATGATCTGTCAACCATCCTCGTTGTCCAGCTCGCCTCTGTTTCCCAGATAGGTGTGAAGAGTATCAATAGGGGCAACGCAACAGTGACGCAAGATTGAGGTCGGTGGGTATTTGAGCAGAACAGAAGCAGTGGGTTCAAGCTGTGGGTGAAGACAAACTGATGACAGAGTGTAGAAAATGTGATCTTCTTACCAATTTATATTCCTAGATTGGAAACAAATATGTTGCAAAATTTCCAACATTTTGAGACTTTACACATATTTCTGATGGAATAGTCTTTCTACCCTTTTTACATCTGTGGCTAGGAATGTCCTCAAATATAAACATGAACTTCATATAAAGGCAGTTAATCTACCCTTTACCAAACTCTTGTTTGCACAATTCTACAGATGGTGGCACCATCCTGTAAGCGCCATTGAATTTACTCACCATGTTCTCTGATGCCCCTGTCCCATTGACATGTTGGCACTCTTCGGCGTGCCCATTGCAGAAGCAGCTCCCACGGGCGATGAGGTCATAGATGGCAAAGTGGGCAAATCTTTGAGGCTTTTCCAGCAGCCCCATGCTCTGGCATAGGCAGTTCTGCCTTTTTAGCAGCTGCAGCCTCAAGTTGGTCAGTTTCAGGAGGTCCTGGGCTTCGGGACCATATGGATCAGAGATTCTATTGGACGGTGTCAACGCCCGATAGATAACCTGTGATAGGAGGATAGCAACAGGCCTTTAGATGCCAGCATCAGCAATTTAGACTATTATACACATGGTTACTGTGACATCAGGAATCTCTACATATATGGTAAGACTGCTTCCTTTTTGTATTTTCTTCACATTCTTCAAACCATCCTTAATAAGGCTACCTATGCATGATAGACATTTACATATGATGAATTTCGTTGGACATTATTTGCACATTTGATCGACTGTCTGAAGTTTTTCTAAAAGAAATCACCTAACGATCTCATCCCTGATTTGCACATTTGGTCCTTACCTAATTAAAACATTTTTTGCTAGATTTATATACTGTTTATGTTTTATGATTAACAGCTTCTCATGTGAAAGCAATGAAACAAGTATAGACTTTGAAAACGTTTTTAAGTCTCTATTTAAACATCTATTATCTTAACTCACAAAAAAACGGACAACCAAATATTGAAATGGACCCTTTTGAATAACCAAAATTACTTTTTAATACATAAAATATTAATCTCTGAAATTAATCTCTGAAATGTTAAAACTTTTTTAAATCTCAAAAGTTTATTTTATATTGAATAACCAAAATTACTTCTTAATACATACAATATTAATCTCCGAAATTAATTCCTGACATTGCAAAACTTTTTTAAATCTCAAAAGTTTATTTTATATTGAATGACCAAAATTACTTCTTAACACATAAAATATTAATCTCTGAAATTTTTAAACTTTTTTAAATCTGAAAAGTTTATTTTATATTGAATAACCAAAATTACTTCTTAATACATTAGGTATTCATCTCTGAAATTTGAAAACTTTTTTAACTCTCAAAAGTTTATTTTATATTAAATGGCTGTGAATTATGCAAAGGGTATTGCCTCTTTTTATTAAGCGTTATGCTTTAGAATATATGATGAGTTATTTTCTTAATGTGATAGGTGTAATGGCCACAGCAATTGCGGGCATAAACCACAGATACGTCCTCCCGCGACTTGCATTTAAAAGGAGCAGGTCCCTTTCATGCACCCTCCTAATAGCCATTCAGAAAGGGTTGCAGAACTCCTCCTGCAAGTCAGAAATACTTCTGAACCGCAGAAGGGATTTTGTACTTTGTAAAACACTGTTCTGCAGTTGCGAACCCGGTGATTTTGCAAATCTCAGGGTTTGTGACCACAAAACAGTACCACACATCATAACATATGTCTAATATATTCAGCCCTTGATGCATACATTAATTACAGAATTATGGGCCTGATTTAGAGTGTGAAGGTGCAGCAGACATCTCTTGCATTGGCAGTAACCTCTGGCATGGCAGTTTCTATCAATGCATTGAAAGTTTGACAGACCGCTCAGTCAACATGACAGATTAGTACGGAAAACTTTCAATTGTTTTTTTTATTTTCAAAAACAAAATCCCAAAGGAGGCTTTTGTTTTTGAAAAAAAACATCAATGACCCCCCTCGTCATAGGATTTTCTCTAATGGCATTGGGGGTCATTTTGCAGTTTTCACTGTCCCGTACAGTCGGACAGTGAAACCTTGCCATTTGTCAGCCCAATGTAAATAGGGTTAGCGGACAAACGGCAAAGCATCAGACCGCCGTGACTCTGTAGGGTCGTCGGAGATGTATGTTGGCGGCGGAGAAAGAGTAGCCTCCGTCATTGATATGCAGAAGGTTCACCCGACTCCTAATGAGACGGGTGGACCATCAGTTGACGAAGTGGGTACCCTGTTGCCTTTGCGACCGATTACTAAGGGTGGGCGTAATTTGCATAAGGAGTCTACGTGGAGAGGCACGGAGATGGAACCAATCTCTGCACTCTCCGCATAGCTCCGTTCCGCGCCGCCAGCCTCCCACCCCCTCCCGCCCGCAGTATTAAAAAACTTTAAAAAACATTATAAATAACATTTTAAATAACCTTACCTTATTGGTGGCGTCCCCGGGCTTTCCTCTGTCTCCATCGCGTCTTCTTCTGGGAACTGCGCAGACGAAGGGAAACCCGGGGACGCCGCCGATAAGGTAAGGTTATTTAAAACGTTATTTATAATGTTTTTTAAAGTGTTAATACTGCGGGCGGGAGGCGGGTGGGAGGCCAACTCCATTCCGCCCAAGTGTGCGGAGATTTGCCTTGTTTCTCCGCCTACATCGCGGAAGGCATAAGGGGCAAATCTCCGCACATTCCGTGGGCGGAACTGAGTTGTCCGCCTACCCCTACAAATTACCCTCTCCGCCAAACTCTGATTTGAGCCCTATATCTCAGACTGAATTCCAACTGACACCTTAATTGAGCATAAAACCTGTGCAGTTTCATTTGTTGTACTCATCTCCATAGCCACATTTGGGAAGCGTATTGTTGTGTTTGCTTTCCTACAAGCAATATTAAACGAATTCTATTCACTTTCAGAATCCCCATCTGTGTTCGAAAGTACCAGCAGTTCTTATTCACAGGTCGGACTCCTTGCTGTGCCTAACACCACTCATTGTGTTTTCCCTTTGATGACAAGAGTGGCAGAAAGTGTAGTGGCGGACTCAGGTTAGAGTCGAAGGGATAGCTCAGCCAGCAGAGCGGTCGACACTGCAACACGCAGCGATCGGAAGGTTACAAGTCTGTATCCCGCAGCCTTCCATCCTCCTGGTGGCAGGGCTGGACTGGCCGTAGCGGGCACCGGGCAATCCCCCGGTGCACCGCACGGGTGGGGGCCGGTTTTGGCCCCTGGGGGCCGTTTTTTATACAGGGCCGTTTTTGCAGCACAGCTGCAAAATCGGCCCTGTAACAAAATCGGCCGAAAACCGGCCCTAGCGAAGAGCTCGGCATCACCCCCAACCCCCGGGGGGCGGCCGAGCACTTTGCCAGGGCCGGTTTTGGTTCCCAGTCCGGCCCTGCCTGGTGGGCAGTAAATTATATACCATGAGTGGACGATAAGTTATTATTATTGATGTGGCAGGGTGCTCCTACCAATCTGTGCTATTTCACTGTGCAGGGGAGAAGAGCAGAGCATGAAGCAGCCTGTAACCTTGAGTAGGAGCAGGCCACGTGATTGAATACAGGATGTTTTACTTGTAATCTACCTGAAGAGTTCCAACCATCTCCCAGCAGGGTTCTCCTTCCACCCACAAACATATAACTGTGCAGAAAGTGCCTTCCCCCGCCTCCGTGATGTGAAAATAAACATGTTCAGGGCATGGCCCATGTAGTGCAGAGCGCGGCTCAAGAAGTGCATTGCTCATGAAGTCCAGAGCATGGCTCAGGAAGTGCAGAGCGTGGCTCAAGAAGTGCATGGCTACGGGAGTGCAGAGCATGGCTCAAGAAGTGCATGGCTACGGGAGTGCAGAGCATGCTCAATGAGTGCAGAGCATGGCTCAAGGAGTGCAAGGCTACGCGGGTGCTGAGCATGGCTCAAGAAGTGCATGGCTACGGGAGTGCAGAGCATGCTCAATGAGGGCAGAGCATGGCTCAAGAAGTGCATGGCTACGGGAGTGCAGAGCATGGCTCAAGAAGTGCATGGCTACGGGAGTGCAGAGCATGCTCAATGAGTGCAGAGCATGACTCAAGGAGTGCAAGGCTACGTGAGTGCTGAGCATGGCTCAAGAAGTGCATGGCTACGGGAGTGGAGAGCATGCTCAATAAGTTCAGAGCATGGCTCAAGAAGTGCATGGCTACGGGAGTGCAGAGCATGGCTCAAGAAGTGCATTGCTACGGGAGTGCAGAGCATGCTCAATGAGTGCAGAGCATGGCTCAAGAAGTGCAAGGCTACGCGAGTGCTGAGGATGGGTCAAGAAGTGCAAGGCTACGTGAGTGCTGAGCATAGCTCAAGAAGTGCATGGATCAGGGAGTGCAGAACATGGCTCAAGAAGTGCATGGCTACGGGAGTGCAGAGCATGCTCAATGAGTGCAGAGCATGGTTCAAGAAGTGCAGAGCATGGCTCAAGAAGTGCAGAGCATGGCTCAGGGAGTGCGGAGCATGGCTTAAGAAGTGCATGGATCAGGGAGTGGAGAGCATGCTCAATGAGTGCAGAGCATGGTTCAAGCAGTGCAGAGCATGGCTCAAGAAGTACAGAGCAGGGCTCAGGGAGTGCGGAGCAAGGCTCAAGAAGTGCCTGGATCAGGGAGTGGAGAGCATGCTCAATGAGTGCAGAGCATGGCTCTAGAAGTGCATGGCTACGGGAGTGCAGAGCATGCTCAATGAGTGCAGAGCATGGCTCAAGAAGTGCAGATCATGGCTCAATGAGAGCAGAGCATGGTTCAAGAAGTGCAGAGCATGGTTCAAGAAGTGCAGAGCATGGCTCAAGAAGTGCAGGGCGTGGCTCAATGAGTGCAGAGCATGGTCAGGGAGTGCAGAGCATGGCTCAGGGAATGCAGAGGATGGCTCAGGGAGAGCAGAGCATGGCTCAAGGAGTGCAGAGCATGGCTCAGGGAGTGCAGAGCATGGCTCAGGTAGTGCGGAGCATGGCTCAGGGAGTGCAGAGCATGGATAAAGAAGTGCATGGCTACGCGAGTGCTGAGCATGGCTCAAGAAGTGCATGGATCAGGGATTGGAGAGCATGCTCAATGAGTGCATGGTTCAAGAAGTGCAGGGCATGGCTCAATGAGTGCAAAGCATGGTTCAAGCATTGCAGGGCATGGCTCAATGAGTGCAGAGGATGGCTCAAGAAGTGCAGAGCATGGCTCAGGGAGTGCGGAGCATGGCTCAGGGAGTGCGGAGCATGGCTCAGGGAGTGCAGAGCATGGCTCAGTGAGTGCAGAGAATGGCTCAAGAAGTTCAGAGGGTCACTCAAGAAGTGCAGAGCATGGCTCAAGAAGTTCAGAGCATGACTCAAGAAGTGCCGAGCATGGCTCATGAAGTGCAGAGCATGGTTCAGGAAGTGCAGAGCATGGCTCAGGAGGTGCAGAGATAGGTTCAAGACGTGCAGAAAATGGCTCAAGAAGTGCAGAGCACGGCTGAAGAAGTGCAGGGCATGGCTCAAGAATGGCAAAGCAAGGTTCAAGAAGTGCAGGGCATGGCTCAAGAATGGCAAAGCATGGTTCAAGAAGTGCAGGGCATGGCTCAAGAAGTGTAGAGCATGGCTGAAGAAGTGCAGGGCATGGCTCAAGAATGTCAGAGCATGGTTCAAGAACTGCAGGGCATGTTTCAAGAAGTGCAGAGCATGCTTAAGAAGTGCAGAGCATGGCTCAGGGAGTGCAGGGCATGGTTCAAGAAGTGCAGAGCATGGTTCAAGAAGTACAGAGCATGGCTCAAGAAGTGCAGATCATGGATCAAGAAGTGCAGATCATGGCTCAAGAAGTGCAGGGCATGGCTCAAGAAGTGCAGATTATGGCTCAAGATGTGTAGAGCATGGCTCAAGAAGTGCAGAGCATGGCTCAAGAAGTGCATGGATCAGGGAGTGGAGAGCATGCTCAATGAGTGCAGAGCATGGTTCAAGAAGTGCAGAGCATGGCTCAAGAAGTGCAGAGCAGGGCTCAGGGAGTGCGGAGGAAGGCTCAAGAAGTGCATGGATCAGGGACTGGAGAGCATACTCAATGAGTGCAGAGCATGGTTCAAGAAGTGCAGGGCATGGCTCAATTAGTGCAGAGCATGGTGAGGGAGTGCAGAGCATGGCTCAGGGAGAGCAGAGCATGGCTCAAGAAGTGCAGAGCGCGGCTCAGGCAGTGCAGAGCATGGCTCAGGGAGTGCAGAGCATGGATCAAGAAGTGCATGGCTACGCGAGTGCTGAGCATGGCTCAAGAAGTGCATGGTTCAAGAAGTGCAGGGCATGGCTCAATGAGTGCAAAGCATGGTTCAAGAAGTGCAGGGCATGGCTCAATGAGTGCAGAGGATGGCTCAAGAAGTGCAGAGCATGGCTCAGGGAGTGCAGAGCATGGCTCAGTGAGTGCAGAGAATGGCTTAAGAAGTTCAGAGCATGGCTCAAGAAGTTCAGAGCATGAATCAAGAAGTGCAGGGCATGGCTCAAGAATGTTAGAGCATGGTTCAAGAAGTGCAGGGCATGGCTCAAGAAGTGCAGAGCATGGTTCAAGAAGTGCTGATCTCAGTTCCTGAAGTGCAGAGAATGGTTCAAGAAGTGCAGAACATGGGGGAGGAGCCTAGCGCGCAACCAAGAAGTGCAGAACATGGCTCAAGAAGTGCAGAGCATGCTCAAGAAGTGCAGAGCATGGCTCAGGGAGTGCAGGGCATGGTTCAAGAAGTGCAGAGCATGGTTCAATAAGTGCAGAGCATGGCTCAAGAAGTGCAGATCATGGCTCAAGAAGTGCAAGGCATGGCTCAAGAAGTGCAGAGCATGCTCAAGAAGTGCAGAGCATGGCTCAGGGAGTGCAGGGCATGGTTCAAGACGTGCAGAGCATGGTTCAATAAGTGCAGAGCATGGCTCAAGAAGTGCAGATCATGGCTCAAGAAGTGCAGGGCATGGCTCAAGAAGTGCAGATTATGGCTCAAGATGTGTAGAGCATGGCTCAAGAAGTGCAGAGAATGGCTCAAGAAGTGCTGGGCATGGCTCAAGAAGTGCAGATAATGGCTCAAGATGTGTAGAGCATGGCTCAAGAAGTGCAGAGCATGGCTCAAGAAGTGCAGAGCACGTCTCAAGACGTGTAAATGGGTTTCCAAATATAAAAAAAAATAGTACGTTTAGATTCCGTTTGGCGGGTGAATCTTGGGCTAGGTGGAGGACATTCTTCTCAAATTCCTGCCCTTTGACCAAAAACTCACATTGGAGTACAGGCTCTTCAAGAAGAACTTAAAGAGTCTACGGCTCAAAGAAGATGTTGTACCCTAACTTTTTTTGGCTACTCAACATTCGTCTTTGACAGCTTCGCCTACGTGGACTGCCCCAAACCTCTCGCTTTTCCATGGTCTTCTCCGCTCCTGCTTAGATAACCCATTCTTCATAATAAGCACAAATGGGGGTTCTGAGCTATGGAGTGATGTACACATAAGTAGATACATGGCTTAGATCAAGTGGTGGAAGGAGGCAGGATCAGGCTCACTATGATAAGTAAATAAGCCTTCGCCTTATAGATGCAGCCTCTGGTGTCTTCATCTGAGGGCTGATGTATGATACCAGGATCGCAGCGCCGAAGCGGCCGGTTAATACTGTGCGGGACATCTACATCCGCACTTCACAGACACCGATGCTCAGAGGTAGGGGTTTCTCTTAAGATGGACATGGAGTCTGCATTTTCCCAATATTCTTGACATGCATAATCTCTACATTCAGCTGGCGGAGCATCTGCAGACACCCAAACTTGTTATATTTTCCTTTTATCAGCTTTTTTTAAATCGATCTGTTGCTTGTAGAAACATATTTCTGATGTCAATGCAACAATAATGTTTGTTCACTTCTAAATCTTTCCAAGTCCAGGCCTTATTTTCAAGTTCTGCATTAATCTCTTGCCTTACTAACGAATGTTCCATTCTCAGTTTTTAACTTTAAACAAAAAATCTGCAACTGATCTGGACCAAAAGATGTCACACAGCCTTTGCTGTTTTTTAAGCTGATTGCACACATTTTAACAATGCTTGGAGGTACTTCCACACTAGCTATGCTGCACAGTGTGTCTGATTCCGCCAACTAGTACCATCTGTTGTTTTTTGTCAACCAGGTAATTTACATGTATATGGTTACAGACCTCTGACATAAATTGAATTAATAATGATAACACCTCTTACAGGACAATCGGAACATATTATGTTTTTTTAAATAGGCAGTGAATAGGATGGACATGTCGAAACTAGTGGTGAAGGACTTCAAAAGGATAATTCATGACTTGCTCTAGTGAAGACCATGAACTTTGAACTTTACAGCCCTCAGAGACAGCCTTTCCAACTGAGGTCTTATCTTTGCTCAATCCACCACCAGCTGACCATAACTGCAATGTTACCTATGACTTTGAACACAGGTTTTCCAAACCCGGTTCACAGCTCTGAAGTCAGGACTGTGAAGAAAAGTGCTTCGTTTTTCACAGCTCTGATTGGGAAACAACCGTTACAACGCAGTCATTACAACACACTACATTTACAACGAAGTCCTTGCAACGCAGCTGCATTTACATCACATGCCATTACAACGCAGCCATTACAACGCATGTCACTACAACGCATGCCATTACAATGCATTATAAGGAAAGTATTGGGGAATAGTAATTTTTACCCCTACACTATCCAACACTTACGCTACTGTTGCACTCACTGGAATGGGAATAGTAAATTTTACCCCTACACTATCCAACACTTACCCTACTGTTGCACTCACTGGAGTGGGAATAGTCATTTTTACCCCAACACTATCCAACACTTACCCTACGGTTGCCCTAAAAGTATTATGCGTTGTAATGGTATGCATTGTAATGGAATGCGTTGTAAATGTAGTTTCAAAAAATGCGTTGTGATGGCATGCGTTGTAAAATCATGCGTTGTAATAGATGTTGCGATGTAAAAACCGTGTAAAGGCATGCGTTGTAAATGTTTGCGTTGTAACGTGCCCTATTCCTGTGATTTCAGAGCAGGGAAGCACCAGATGTCGAAATCTGTGTTCTGAGTGGTGGAGCTCTATTGCCTCCCCCTCATCTTTAGTAACCTTAGAGAGGTTGCACCCCCACACCACTAACCACCATCTGTCCTTTCAGCCGTGAGTCTCTCCAGACCTGGGCTGACAAGAAAAGCAGGAAGCGTTGAAGAGCATCGGTCAGATGGCAAAGAGTGTGACTTCCGGTGGGAGGTGGAAGTAATACTCAGCTGCTAGTGTAGACAGGACACAAGGGATTTTTGTAGTTTTGGGGGTGAGGAGGCCATTTCAAGAGTGGAAGGAGACGGTGGCAGTCTTTTGGACTGAGGAGAGAGAGGGGTGCATTGCCGAGGATGGATGCGGTGGGTCGAAGGATGGCAGGTAGTTTTTGTTTTGAAGGGATGGGTGGAGGATTCTAGCAAGAGCGGATGGGGAGGGTGGTCAGACTCCTGGTACTTGTTTTCAGATTGCGTGGGGAAGGTGATGGCAGACTTCCAGATACTTTAATGGCGGTAGGGAAGTGGGCTGAGGTAGATGAGACCATATTGTGTAAGGCTGCCCCATGAATCTCTTGCCTCCATCTTTGCACTGCTCACCTGAGCAGGGGAAGAAGTTCTGGGGGGCGCACACAGCTCAAAACTGTAGATGGGTAGTTGTCAACAAAGTGGAGTTTTCTACCCCGGGGTTCAGAGAGACATCATAGACAACTCAAACATCAATCTTGTCTGTTTGATGGCTCTTGGAATTCTTGGAAAACAACTCTTCTGGACTCTTTTAGAAATTGTATTCAGAATTCTCTGTGTAGTCTGTTGGCATGAAGGCTGCCTGTAAGTCTATGCTACGGCCACCTCTAATTCTGATTACCTGCTGGTAAAGGTCGGGAATAAAGCGGCAATCTGACAGAATGAAACAAATCCTGATAACTAGTACCTCTTCCAGTTATAGTCTATAGGGTAACTCCTATCCCTGTGCCCTCACAGGCTCATCTTCAGCTACAGGTTCTGTAACTGACACAAACCAGTAGGAGCTAGACCTGGTGTTACAGGACCTCAGCATTATGAGCACTGCCTAATTAATCCCTCTTTGTTTTTTTCTGACAACTCATCTGCAGAGCTGACCAATCAGGAAGTATTTAATTATTTAATAGCACTTTCTTCATATCAGCAGGAAATTCTCATTAGTCCATTGCCTCGCTGACTTCGACATAATTTGGACCAGTGAACATTGTACTTGTGACTTCTAAAGTTTGCTGTTATTTCAATTTCTGCGATTGTGAATGATTTTATGGGGCATAAATAATGTGTAAAAAGTTTCAGATCCGTTAGGATGTACAGGTCACACATGTAGCTGGCCTGCAGCACCTCCTTTTGGGGGAGCCACATACACCATCAGTCTACAGCCCAGTAGTGTTTTGCAGCTGCCCTGTATCAATGCACGCAAAAGGGGGAAAGGTGGCAAGAAAAATGTGCCAAGCCTAAGGTGGTAAACTGGAATGAGATAGGGGTGCAACGCAGGTCGTGTCAGCCCCTGCGTCACAGGAGATTCCCTAAACCTCCAGGAGGCCCCAATTCTTCTAGGAGGCCTCAGTCAGCCCTATATAAATGAATATCTGTGAGATGATGGAGACTCTGAGCTCCTCAACATTGGGCTGCTGTGAGCTCCACGGAAGGCAAGAGAGCTTGTGAAGGTAAAATTCCAAAAATGGCTGAGAAAGACCCTCTGGTCCAACATTCCAATCTTTGTATTTCTGTTTCTCTGAATTTAATTTAAAACATGCTGCCCTCAATGGGTGGAATGATCTAATTGCATCATTACCCTTCTGCTTTGCGCTATATCGGGGTTGTATTTTAGAATATTGCTTGCAAAAATAGAGTCTGCCAGAAATGTCATGTCCTAAACATCATTTACCAAATTATTTGTTCATTGGGTGTAGACTTCCTATTATAAACTCAAATAGGGCGATATTTGTGAAAAATATATTTAGGGTAAAATATTTCTGACAGATTATATTTTGGTTGCAATATATTTGTCCCAGACCTAAACAGGTTGTTTGCCTCATTGGAGCTCAGGCGTATACCCCCAGGAGAGGATATTAACAACTAGTATAGCCCTCAATGGCAGGCCATAATGAACTGTTGTTCATAGGATGCAATGTCAATAGCTTTTAGCGGTCCGTTGACTTGACTGTGAACTATGTCTTCAGATGGGGCAGTTAAGCTTGATAAATGCCCTTAGCATATGGCAATAAACTTCAAGTTTGAACTCAAAATCATTTTCGTGCATGACTAGTAGCCTTGTCCAAAAATTAAGAAATGTCTTTAATACCCCAGAATAACCTGTGAGTAGCCAACTGACCCAGGTGGGGCACCGGGCACATACTACACAGGAGACAATCCTGTATATTTGGACAGGATTCTGTTTCATTGGTGCAAAATCAGTGCGAATTTGGCCATGTATGTCTGGACTAAGCAGGCTAGAGCGAAGAAATCATAGGGGCATATTATCAAGCCAGGCGATAACATTATCGCCGCTTTAGCGGCAGAAAACTGCCGCTAAAACGGCGATAATGAGCTTGATAATATGCTCTATGGAATTCCAATTGAAGCCCATGTTAGACGTCCTTCACATCTAACAGGGGTTTCAACTGGAATTCCATAGAGCATATTATCAAGCCCATTATCGCCGTTTTAGCGGCAGTTTTCTGCCGCTAAAGTAGCGATAATTTTATCGCCTGGCTTGATAATATGCCCCATAGTCCTTAAACCCAGCAATACAATTAAGGAAATGGGAACTACCAATGTTCTATAATGTAAACTAATGCATGTCACGTGATGCATCAATGCTATCATTGAATGTGAGAGAAATTTCAGACTCTTTAACCACAATCAAGTGAAGTCTCTACAGGATGTGAAGGCAGAAACCCTTTACCGTTCCCTTCTTTTCAAGACTGTACAACTATACGGGTATCACTGACAGACACAAATACTGTGTGGACAGAAAATCGTGTCAAAAATTTCGAGGACCAGAAAATTGGGAAGGTAAGTGTAAATAGGTATGTATACATTTACTATTCTGAACTCCACATCTACGTACCTTGAAGATATATTTATATATCATCAAGGTACATGTATGTGGAGTTATACATAGTAAAACTTTGCTCACCTATAGAAACGTACCTTTACAAAATCTTTGTCCTTGATATTCTCGACACGATATTTTGGACACACAATATTTTTTCCTCCGATATTTTGTCAGCACACCATATATGGGTGATGGTTCGCCCTAAGTTGGCAGGGTATGCCCAGACGTGGGTCCCTTGCTCACTTTGCCACTGGATTCAAGCTAGCCTGGCTGATGATGGCTGATTAGCCAGAAAACGGTCCCAGGATGCTTGTTTCCGGTCCAGGGAAGACATGGCTTGGCAGTTCAGGCTGGACTGTTCCCATGAGGCACAGGGTCAGACAGATTTGCATATGGCCATGTCTGAAGTGGGGTGACGGTGTGAGCTAAAGAATAATGATGGATTAAATCCAGATCAGTTGACTGGGGGTGAGTGCTTGCACTTTTCAACACTCCGTCCATCATCCCCTTTAGTTTTGCGATGGTGAATGTGAGACAATAGACTAATAAGCACAGGTATGTGACTTTGTACTGTAGAGTTTCCAACAAAGAAAAGCACATTTTATTATCAGAAAACACATCAAAACCGTTGGTGTATCTTCTAGATAAATGCTTTCAAAGCTCATTTGTAACAACATGCCCAAAAGGGGTGCATGTCACATTATCAAGGCCAGAAATATTGTCACGCTAAAATATTGTGGCCTCAATATTCCGCTTATCAACTGTGGAACCTCCTGAGGCTTGAGCCGGGAGTAGCGCGAACTGTGTATTTTTAAAATTGTAATCGCTTTGTGTGTGAATCTATTTTTAAATTACTGCACTTACCGCCCTGAGCACCAAACCTACCACGAACTCCCCTGCTGACAGCTGACCAAAACGCTGCCACCGGCGAGTGTCTGTTCGTCCCCCTGCCGCCATTGCCCACGATACAGGCCACGCCCACCGGGATAGGCCACGCCCCCTTCCGCGCCACCAGGTATTTAGAACGCGCTGATCTCAAGCGCTGCCCGCTTATCAACTGTGGAACCTCCTGAGGCTTGAGCCGGGAGTAGCGCGAACTGTGTATTTTTAAAATCGTAATCGCTTTGTGTGTGAATCTATTTTTAAATTACTGCACTTACCGCCCTGAGCACCAAACCTACCACGAACTCCCCCGCTGACAGCTGACCAAAACGCTGCCACCGGCGAGTGTCTGTTCGTCCCCCTGCCGCCATTGCCCACGATACAGGCCACGCCCACCGGGATAGACCACGCCCCCCTTCCTCTTCGTCTGCCTCCTATAAAGCATGTGTCTATATGGGAAGCGCAGCGGACGAGCGCAGCGGGCGCGACGAATGCGCGCCGAAGGCGCGCATAAGGCAAGCTCGTCTGCGCTCGTCCGCGCCGAGTCCGGGCCAGGGGCCACGTCCCCTATATCTCAGCCGAAACAGTTTTTGGCTTACAGCGCAGACGCTCTACATGGCATGAGGTTTTCGGGACCAGATTGTAAAGGATTTTGCCTTGATGCGATGTCTCTTCCAGCCATTTGCCCAAAATGTAACGTTCCCCTTAATACATGGCAGGCCACAATCCTGAAACATGAATACTGCATGTTTTTATTAAACTGCAGATCCCTGCCAAAACATAAGTTGGAAATCTCTCTCCTACTGGAAGAGCGCATGCCGGACGCAGTGTTTCTCACTGAAACATGGTTGGCGTTAGATTCCGACCCTGCTGTCGTAACATCCCTTCCCTCTGGCTTTCAAATCATTCGACAAGATCGTTCGGAGGGCAGAGGGGGTGGGTTAGCAATTATATTTAAAGAACAATATCTTTGCAGACTCATTCCAGAAACTATCCCAGACTGTGAGAGCCTAGCCTTTTCGCTGGAGTTCTCTCCCAACCACTGTTTTTCGGGCACTTTGATATATCGCCCACCTGGCCCCTCTAAACAATTTAATAACCTCCTACCGTCAATTGTAGCACCACGCATTAGCGCAGCTGCTAACTACACTGTGTTAGGCGATCTCAATTTTCACTTTGATTCACCGCTGGATCCTACGGCTACTATACTAGTCGATGACCTGGCCGCGCTTCAACTTATCCAACGAGTAAAAACATCGACTCATGTAAAAGGACACCTGTTAGATCCAGTGTTCAGTAACTGTGTGAATTTTGTGGTTGAGCCTCCGCTCCCCCTCCCATGGACTGACCACTCCCTGGTGCCCTTTACTTGGTTTACCCAGAAACCTATTCCGGTAACACCGATGATAAGACACGCTAGATCGTGGACGCGGATACCAGTAGATGAATGGAAAAATGAACTTACGAAAGTACTTCCCTCTAATAATGAGGATCCATGTCTGGCTAACCAGGCCTATGAGAACTGGATCCGGCATTCTCTCGATACCATCCTTCCCCTTAAGAACTTAACGGTAAAACGTCCCCATAAAACAGCACCTTGGTACTCGGAGGCCCTCAGGGACAAAAAGCGCCAATGCCGGAAAATTGAAAGGAAATGGCGTCTAGACTATTCCATGGAGAAAAAAACCCTATATCGAGAAGAAATAAAAGCCTACAAAAAGGAAGTAAAAGCTGCTCAAGCGGTTTACTTTGCTGACAAGATCCGAGCTGCAAAATCTAAACCCAGGGAAATCTTCCATATTCTACAACAACTTACAAAGCCTCCTCTCCCCAGCAGATATGAGGAAAAATCTGCTTCCCAATGTAATGACCTGGCGGAATTCTTTTCAGCCAAAGTTAATAATATATACGCTTCTTTTCCCTGCACTAACACTCCTCTGACAGTTCAGGGTAAAACCAGGGGGACAGCCGATGCTCTAAGCTCCTCACCTACGCTTGACCACTTTCCTTGCATGGATCTCGAGGTTGTAGAGACCATGGCTCGGAAAGTAAAATCTGGTTCGCCAACTGACCCGGCACCCCCAGAAGCAATGTTGTTAGCGTCTCAGGTTGTTTTACCCATCATCAAAAATCTCCTGAATGCTTCCATCACTTCTGGCACCGTCCCTCCTGCCTGGAAACGGGCGATGGTCCGAGCACTGATAAAGAAGCCAAATCTGGACCCACTGGACTTTGGCAATTATCGCCCTATTTCCCTGCTACCCTGGGTGACTAAAATAGTGGAGAAGTATGTCAATCTCCAGCTGGTCAGCTTTCTTGAAGATAACCAGCTGCTAGATACCACTCAGACAGGGTTCAGACCTAAGCATGGAACAGAGTCCGCCCTCCTCATGGTCATCGAGGAGTCCAGGAAAATTCTTGACCAGGGAGGATCAGTGGCAGTGATCCTCCTTGATCTCAGCGCAGCTTTCGACACGGTCAGTCATAACACCTTACTGAACCGTCTTTCGAATGCTGGCATTGTGGACAAGGCCTGGCTCTGGTTAAAATCTTTTCTGAGTAACAGGTCATTCCGAGTGTTCGACGGACAGACAGTGTCCTCCAGCATGCCCCTGAAGTGTGGAGTCCCCCAGGGCTCCTCTTTAAGCCCTGCGCTTTTTAATATCTATATGAGGCCACTGGCTGAGGTAGTTCGTCCGTATGGAGTCAAGATCATATCCTATGCGGACGACACCCAGTTGGTGGTCTCATTAGCGCAGGAGGCTCAGCAACCACTTCTAGGTGGACTAATAAAATGCTTGGAGGAGGTAAAGGCCTGGATGACTCTGTCATCATTAAAGCTTAATGGTGACAATACGGAGCTTATGCTCCTGGGCCCGGCTGATCCCACCTTTTTTAACTCACTATGGCCCACCTGTCTAGGCCCCCCCCCGGCCCCGAAGGATAACATCAAAAGCCTAGGGGTATGGCTGGACAGAAGGCTGTCACTTAACACCCAGGCCACAAAGCTCTCAGCCACCTGTTTTGGATTGCTCAGGACACTGAAGAAAGTCCTCCCTTTGCTCCCAATGGAGGCAAAGCAAACGGCTGTACAGGGCCTGATACAGTCACACCTAGACTCTAACAACGCCCTCTACTTAGGTGCTCCAGAGTTCACCCTAAAGAGGCTACAGCTGATACAAAACTGTGCTGCTCGTACTTTGCTACAGATCCCACGCAGACTGCCAGTTAGAGCGGCACTGACTAGCCTGCATTGGCTCCCAGTGCGTAAGAGAGTCACCTTTAAGGCAATGTGTATTGCTCACCAGGCCTTCTGGGACTCGGGACCATTAATCACTCGTAGTCTAGTAAACCAGTATCGTCCAGGTAGAGATCTTCGATCTAGCCAGGCTTTTATGGCAACAGTCCCTAGAATTAAAAGGACAAGATCGGGTGGAAGGACGTTTGCCTTCAACGCCACCAAGATCTGGAACTCCCTCCCCTCCCATTTGAGATCCAACCCTGACCTCGCCTCTTTCCGTAAACAACTAAAAACACACCTGTTCAATTCTTCTCAATAATCCTAGTTCGCCTTCCCTACCGGTCTACAACCTCACCTACCCTACCATCTGGTTCCTTTTAGCGCTTGGACGCCTCAGGGCAGCAATTCGCGCTGTTATAAATTCACTTTTCATTTCTTTTTATTTCATAATCAAACTACTGTGAATACTGTGTGTATACAGGAAAGTATATATTTTACAATTGTTAAGTCCACAAGCCTTGAAGAGATATCACCAAGGTACATGTATAATGAGTTCAATATAGTAAGCTTAAACCTACTCGTATATGTATTCATAGAAAAAAACAGAGGTTAAAGTGACGTTATAGTTAGGTGAAAATGTCAGTTAAAATGTAATATTTTAAACTATTAAAAAAAACTGAAAATCTCCAGTTATAGTTGAGTAAGGTAACTATAAAATGTTCCCCCGCCATGTACAGTGTGTCCATCAGTGATGTCATTTCAGATCTCATCAGTGATGTTATCAATGATGTTATAGAACATGTCATGAGTGTTGTAATATGTGAGGTCATAAGCAGCGCATAGGTCAAGTGACTGGGAGACTATTTCTGGAGGCTCGGGTGCTGAGGATCGCCTGCAGGGGCAGCACAGACACATGGTATGCCATTATGTCTACTGCTGTTGAATGCTTGATTTCAATTATGCCATTTATGTAATCCTAAATCAAATGAAATAGTAACACTTTCCACAACAGACTTGCAAAATACCTGTGACATTCAGCTTGAGGCGCGCTTACCTCTCCGCGGGTGCACGGCAAGGCATCCGAGTATCTTGAAGTGCACATTGCTCGCTCATCCTTCAGATCATCCTGCACGCCAAATGTGTCCGTGCAATTAACAGCAAAGTACTTGTAGGGCCTCCACGTCTGACCGTAATCTTGAGACCTCTCTAACACCATAGCAGCAGGCCGCGGTGACTTGAACACCACGATGACGTGAGTCAGGTAGAATTCTGATTCAAGGTCCAGCCTGATCTCCTCTCTGTGGACCCCCTGGGCCGACTGCCACCAGGAGACAGGGTTCAAGAAGAAGTCATCAGTCATGTCCGCCGGCAGGTGGGCATTGTCCGGTTGGTTGGCGTTGCATTTGGTGCAGTGGTGCTGCCTGCAGGCTGGGGGTCCTGTGTGGAGCAAGTTTTGGTCAGGGTAGAAGCAATACAGTTCTGTGCTGTTCTGCCCACAGGTGGTGAGGGTAGAAGGTGTTCTGCCAGCGGCAAGGTTCCCCACCGGTGGATTGCATGAGTGTCCATCACAGCGGCCGGCCTTTTGCCTCACTGCACCTGAAAGACATGGAAACAGATATTGTTCATGTATCAGGTATCTGAGCAGCAAGCATTGTGGGGATTTAATGACTTCTGAGTCTCTCCTGTAAGACTTCAAGGCCAATGGGTGAATCTTGGACTATTCCCGCTTGAGCATATAGGACATGCATCTGAGGTGAGAGTTATTCTTTATTTTACTACCTACCTCCCAGCCAGTACAGTACAACGGCCCTTCTCTGACCTTGCCCTATATGACTTTAGTTAACTGGGTCCCTGCCTCCTTGAAAACAAATGCAATGTGCTTTTGCTCACTTCTATTTTGCGGATTTCTCTTGGAAAATCTCTTTTCCTCTATTTAATTTTAGCCATCTTTTTTTAACTTCACAGCCCTAATCCACCACCATCAACATGCATACTTAATGAACCTTTCACCCACCCAGTTACGCCTATCGGTGAGAGCTTTTTGACCCTACTACTGTTACTATTATTACTAATGCTATGGTCATAACTACAACGTTTGTTTCTACTATTAACAGTCCTTTAAATACTGCTACTACTACTACTACTACAGCTCACTGTATTAATACTATCTATAGCATTAGTAGTGATAGCAGTAGTAGTTCACTGGCTCTCTTGTTGGCATTAGTACTATTATTACCAGTAGTAGTTTTACTCATAGTAGTACTTGTAGTAGCAGTTATATTCGTACTAATGTATTAATTACAATCCTTTTGTTGCACTAACAATAGTATCAAGACAAGTAAAATGTGAGTAGCGCCAGCAGTGGCAGAAGAAGAGGTATTTCAAGTAGGATTAGCAGTAATTGTGTTGGTGATAATATTTATTGTCGAAGTAGTAATCACAATAGTATTGGAAGACGTTGTATTGCTTCTCATAGCAGTAATAGTACCAGCACTAGCAATAGTAGCAATGTTTGCTGGATTAGTTTTTGTATTATCTGAAGCACCAGTAGTAGTAGATTTCCAGGTTTCACTAATAATTGTAGCAGTACCAGTGCCTGTAGTCCTAGCAGCCATCAGAGGCAGTGGGACTCGTACCAGTAGGAGCGGTAGTATTAGTTAAAGTATCAGCAATGGTACATTCGGAGTAGTTGGACAGGATTTCAATAATTCACATGCGTTTGGCCGTGGGGCTTGAATAAATATTGTATATCTCCGTCTCTTGTTAGGATGGACGAGTGCAGTAGTTTATATGGTTGTTATCAAATATGTAAAATTGTTACTTGAAAGAAATGTAAATGAAACGCAATATTTTCCTTTTCTTCTTTGCTGTTGGAATGCATTTCCAGAACCCACTTCCTGTCCTGCTATTTTATGTAATTTCCCTTTTCATGGGCTTAGGCAGGATCCGGCCTCAGGCTACTTAACAAAAACTTTAAAAATAAGACAAATCCGAAAAAGGTTTAAAACTGATGGCGCGCAAAAAATGCATTTTATTTAAGGAAACATTGAATGCACCCTTTAAAAGATCTCTTCATGGAGCCGGGAGCATTCCCTGACAGCATACAATTCAGTTAGTTCAAACCCGTATCTGAAACAAACCTTGCAACTCTAATAGGTTTGGCATTGGCCGACAGCCTTTTGGTTTTATCAATGATTGGTTTGTTTTGACTAATATGTTTTACAAAACCTTATGGATTGGAAAGCTGCGAGGTCCCCATCATTCTATACAAACATTAGTTAAAGTAATATTATTATGTTGGTCTCAAAAGGCACACATTGCCATGTCGTGCCTGGCACTTACGGGGACTACTTTGTGTGTGGAGGTGCTCCTTGTGAAAGAAAAGAATGCTGTCACTCACAGTGAAGACAGCCAATGGCTGGAGAGGGCTGATCCACCGCCCCATGTAGCGTGCTGTAGTGGATGGAAGAAAAATATCAATGACACAATAGCAAACCAATGGATGAAGAGGGATAGCTGAAGGCCCATTGACATATGTATATGAAGTATGCATTTTAAATATATAAATGGATAACCAGCCATGTGCAAAATTGTCCTCTAGACCTAAATAAATATTCTTCACACCTGAGCGCTGACACCCACCTACCCAAATCATGAAATTACACAATCAATATTGGACCCTGTTAATCAATGCCTATCCTACACATGATTGATGGATTGCTATGTTGGAAACGTACAGCCACTAAAGAAATAATGTTGCTTGTGCTGTGCAATTTTCCCTGTGATGCCTCGTTCGAGATGTGGGGTTGGTACTCAATAAACACCGAAATATTGGTGGGTAGCACTACCAATTCAGTCAGTGTTTTAATTTAAAGAAACAGTACTTTAATGCACACAAACATCAATGCTATACAGGAAATAGAATTAACTGATTCTCTCTAGCCCATTCCTAAATACAGACAAGCATTAAAATGTCTTTACCAACGTAACAACAATGTCTAGTCAAGGCCAGCCTTTTCCAAGGTGATCACACAATGTTATCCCATTGGTTTTGCTTGTGGGCATCGGTCCACAGGCCGGATAGTCAAATAAGCGCAGATGCATTGAGTCACACCAAATGTGGTTCAACAGCCACACACTACAAGCACGGTCAGATGAAGACAGACTGTATCAGTGCGGCTGACTGACGAGAGGGTGGGGGGGGGGGGTCGCACCCTACGCCAGTGACTGAAAACTGCTTCAAGGCTTCTGATTGAGTGCACAAGATTCTCTCACGCCCCCAAAAAGCCCACTACCCCAAACAGGACAGAAGGGCCCACTCACACTGCAGCACTGATCCTTGAGTATAAATTAGGATCACGGCGACAGTGTGGGCACACCCTACAGGAATCGCTCTCAATAGGAAACAAGCAGTGGTCCTAGTGCCGGAACACCATTGTCCCTCTTTCGATCGAGATTTTAAGTTTAAATGGCAATAAGGCGCTTATTTTAGAAGCAAATGTTTGTGGTAAGCTTCCCATGCTGATGTTGCCCTCAGCTCCAGGACACAGGTGGAGGAAACAAAGTCTCTCATCCTTAAGCTTGGGCCTCTTATAGTAAAGGTAGAAGACATTGGTTCTTCTCATTGCACAGCAGCTGGTGACCCTGTGATCTGGTGCAGTCCAGATCTCACTCTGCTCCCACAGGTTCATCCAATAAGCGGGGCCGCTGGTTTTCTATTCTAGGCAGACTGTTCTACAGAAAGTACTCCAGCGCCCACTTTCACAACAGGTTGGTCCCTTTTTACCTCACAGTACTGCATCAGCTAACTTCTAGCTTGAATCTTGTCCCAGGCACAGTTCACAGCCTGGTATGAAGCCAGCAATCTGTAGACCTTGGCTCTGGGACACACACATCTTCTCACCTACACTGGTGTGCAGTTCATCTTTGGTCAGTGATAAGCCCTGGGGTGCTATATTTGAAAAGCTGCCTAGCATTGAATCCCAGAGCTCATCAATCAGCTATGGGGCCATATCATGATGTCCACACAGAAGAGGTCTATGCACTTCTTTGTGACATCTTCAGTGCAAACATTATCTTGAAAAATCTCCATGTTAATGCATGTTTTGGTGACACAGAGCCCCACAGCACAGGGCAGAAATCAACTCTCCAGCGAGTCTGCAGGACTTCCTTTCTCACAGAGGTCAAAATCAAACACCTCTTGTGACATTGCAGTGACCTGCCAGTAAACCCCCTGGGGCAGTAGAGCATGGTCCCATGAATCATACAGGGGACCTCACTGTGCCATCAGTCCCAAAACTAAATCCGATGGATGGAAACTAAAATAAAGAATCACACAATGATATACAGTGCCCATTGCAGACCTGGAAGAAGGCACTGACAATGTATATAAACAACAAGTAACATTGCTACACATACCCAATATGAGCACCAACGTCCTCACACATTGGAAATGTACATTCACATGTCGTCCCCCAGTGGATTCTGTGGCAAGCAGAGTTGTAACACACTGTTGTGTCTTTAAGATGTATTAAAATCTTCAAAGCTTCTTATATAGATGAAAACCATTTAAGGATTTAGCATGTCTCTTGCTAAGTCTGCCCAGTGATGAGTGAGTATGTGTGTGTGTGCACTTCAGTGGTGATGGTAGACATGAGCCAAGGGATTGGAAAGATGGCAGAATGTTGTCATCAGTCATACAAACTGAAATGGATTGAGTTTAACAACACTATTAATAATGGCTTTATTGTGAAACTATTTTACATATTGGACCATTGTTAGATTCTGCACTTGGATTTCTGTACACTGAGAGGGTTCCTTAATATTTTAGATAGTCTCAGGTCATTAAAAATAATAAAAGCAAATGGAGAATAGAAATAATATAAAAAATAGGAACTTCAATGCTATTTGTAAACTGTGCGCCTGGCTCAGGCTTCTGTTTTTATTAGTTTTTCGCCTGTTTGCCTTGTTCTTAACTGTTGAATTGCGCTCTAATCAGCTTGTAGAATGAGAGAACACTAAAGGACAGGGTTGCACATCTGAAATTGTGTGCATGTTTCAGGACCATGGACAGGGAATATGCAGACATCTGTGAATGTACTGAGGGCCTAATTCATGAAGGTACATTTTCACGAATAGGTTTACTCATGTGTAAATCTATTATTGCACCTAGGTCTAGCTGTACACCATTTTGCTGTTCACCAATTCCAAATGTAGATTTACACCTAAGTGTAGGTTTACATGCCTCTCCCTCCTGGTGAAGCCTCCTACAAAAGTTTTCATGAGATTCTACAGCTAGTAACTTTTCACACACAGGAGGGGATCTCTGCCATCGTGGCAACGATATCCGTATGGGAAAGCATAGGGAAAATATTTAAAGTTTAATATTCTTGACACATAAATTAAAAAAAATATTTCCATATAAAACATAAACAAAAATATTACACATATGTTCACATAAAATATACATTTTAAATAATCTAAAATATTTGTTATAACTAATAATATAAATGGCTACAATACATTAAATCAAGAACGTAAATGTGCAGTAACGAAATTTTTTTTTTTTAGGAATTTGTTTTGTATATTCCTTATTGACATATTATCATATACTAGCAAATAGAACAAGCATAACAGTCACACACTGAAACTTCTCCACCCCATCTCCTGAAAAAGAATACCCCCTTGCTCTACCATGGCAATGTACAATGAGTCATTGCGTAACCATGAAGCCGTGGCGGCTCCTCGAGGGAGTACTGTGGGGCGATGAGGCGGGGCGAGGGAGGGGCTGGGTGGGGGGTAGTAAACTGCGACATACGGCCGAATGGAGGTAATTAAATAAATAAATAAAACGAATTACATTGCGCTCTACATCGCCAATTTGGCATTGCAGCGCGCACAATGCAATTCGTTTTATTTATTTATTCATTTACTCTAATCGGTTCAGCCGTATGCCGGAGTTTACTACCCCCCCCCCACCCTGCCCCTGCCCCTCCCCGCCCCACCGCCCCGCAGCACCCCCTCGAGGAGCCGCCACTGTCATGAAGTCAAGTGAGAACGTTTGGACAGAGTTTAAAGTCCGCTTTCTAAGTTTTCTTCTCACTTGCGGGCCACCCACATTATCATTTATCCCATATAACATCAATTACCATTCATCGAGGAATCCGAATGCTGCCTCCCAGCATGGTAATGTAGCCTCTATGGTCATAAACAGTGAATCCAGGGAGTAACTAGTTAATTAAAACATATTTATTTAATTCATAGATGCTATTTCTAAAAGACTAATCTTTTTAAACTCCCATCCACAATAACATTTTTATTTGCATTTTATATACCTTACATTTTGTTAAAAGTTATATATTGAATTAATGGACGTTATTTTAGTTTTTTAAACTTTTTTTTAAATATATCATATGTTATTACATATTATAATAACAAATAAGAGTTGAATAATATATATAATTTTTAACACAAAACAATATACAATTTATTTTTACGTTGAATTATGATTTATTTAACATTACTTTTGGGATTCTATTTTAAGTCTGTGCCTCCATTATCCTCTATGGGAATGAGTTGTAGTACCTGTGAGTGGCTATGATTGGTCCTTTTACACCGAGGTTGGGTCGTAAGAAATGTACTACCATTTTGTTACGTTGGAAGGGTAGTTTGTGAATAGCATTGTGCTTACTCTTACTGGGTGGTATTTATTGTGGGCAGGTCTTCCCTAAATCCCTCCTTACTTTCCCTAAACCCTCTCCTATTTTGTAGTAGATACTCCTCACTTTCCCACCGCTACTCCAGTCTCTCTAATGTTTACAACTTAAGTAGTAAACCTACATGTCTGGAGATCTCTCCTTAGAAATCATCGTAGGTTTATGATTTATATTTTGCAGTAAATAAGTAATACTATTCTATACTACTTTATGTACTACAAAATGCACTTTGTGAATCGTGCCCTCAATATTTAACTGTGTTTTTTTCAGTGAATTTCATTTTTTTAAAAAAAACATAATGCACATTATTCTGAACCCCACAGCATGGCCGGCACTGCACCCACCCCACTGTGGAGGAAACGGGTGCCCAACTCTCTCTATTGACAATCCCTGCTGAGCACAGTCGTTGCTTTCCCTGTCTTTGCATTTGTGGTCTTTCTATCTCTTGCTTTCTATCTCTTTGTGAAATTTTCAAATCTAATCTTACTTTAAATCCTTTCACAAAATGACAGCTAAATCCGCTACTTAAAAGGGAAGCTATTGAGAACGTTGTTACGTTTTGAGTTGAGACTCATGCGCCGTTTTCTAATAAGAAATTCCAAGTCTGATGCTCAACTTTTCCATGTCTCTTGGTCCCCACTATGACTGCACTGGGCTCGGACACTTGTTATAGCGCCTCCCCTTTCCAGGGGAAATTATTTCCACAGTGTAAAAGTCACAAATTGATCCTGATTCGTGATTTTAAGGATGAGAAAATAAAGCTACAGGGACCTTGACAAGCAAATCATATGTGTCTGTGTAAGCGACAGACAGGAGTCACGAAATCACTGCATCGCAACTTAAAAAAACATAGAAATATACAAAAGTGTTAACCCTTTCAAGCCCACAAGGCACCGTTTTCGAACGCTTACTTCTTTAATTCTGCTGAATTCCTTTTTTATTGAACCAACAAAAGCACACTTTTTGAGGAAGGTTTTACTTCATGCTGTTTGGTGTAAACGAAGCAGATTTTGCTGTAGGTGCAAACAACATTTCCTACAGGACGGAAAATAAGAAATCAGATCTTTTTTCTTATGTCTCCTTTAATGTTTTCCCCTGCACAGAAGTGCAAGGAATTTGACTGCTGGGGGACCTTATTTTATTATATGTTCGATTGCCACATTTCGTGCAGATCTGTCTATGGGAGGCAAAGTCAGAGGCAAATCAATACATTCCTTTTAAATGGGATTTGCACCCGAAACTTAACTACACAGTGTCCACTGGCAATGTGCAATACATATACCCATTTATTTTAGTGGAAGAATGGGTTATAGTGGGAGATGAACTAGGGAAGTATAATTGGATAGGTGCCATGCTACCGAGCCGTGTAATGATTTTATTAACCTTTCAGCACCATGGACAGAGGCCACAAACTCATCCGAACATTAAAGGTTCCTAAATTAAGTTGAAAGACAGAAGCGTTTTCAACAACACTGATGTTGCACTGTTATATACGTATGTGGTGTGTATATACATGAACTGTCCAACCTAGGTCCACGAGGGACAGATCCATGTAAAGTTTTTAGGATATCCCTATAAAATAAATGTACATATAACGAGCCCAGTAAAAAAAGTGTAAAGTGATGGGTGAGTTCTATAACTCCTAAACAAGCGATTGTACTGTTTTGCTATTCATAGAGCAGGTGTAATGCTAGTTAGAAAGCCATTCCAGGCACAGGTTTCTAGGTGTGCCATTACACCTATAACATGACTTTCTTACGATAGCCTCCTCCACCTGTTTAGAATTGTACACAGCGTGCAATTAAGCACAGTGGAAGTGGCAGTCAAAATTGCAAAGTTACTACTAACACCAATCATGTCTCTCATCTTGGAGCAGAAGTTTTAAAAGCACATTGACTGGATCTGCTTACAGGTTCTGTTGAATTTCATCTGGAGCACAGGAGCAGAGTAGGGCAGGTACCTATGTGCCTCGCCTCCTCTCTAAGATCCATGGGAGTTATCTTGCTTTCTCATACTCTTCCACCTGTACGGTGACCAGGCATCGGAGGCGGCCATCTTACCCCATTCAACACAGACATTGGCCAATCAAGTCACATGACTAGAGTCACTCTCTCGTCTTCACGATAACAGTCAAACTCTTCATGATGGTCAAGCTCAAGTAATGGGCAAGACAATAATATGTAGTTTATTCTTGTCTGTGGGTCTGTTATAGATGTTGACTTGCCCAGACCACTTGGGTTTGTTCTGTTCGTCTTTGTAGTGAATTTTAAGGCTCTGTCTGGCATTGTTCATCATGTATTGAGTAGGTGTTTTTGATTGATGGTTTTCGTTGATTGGTACTTCTAGGACAGCTTATGGTGTTATCTTGTCTCTTCCTAGCAAGACTCTCTCCCTCTATTGCAAGTTCAGTCAATTGTCTTGCACGTTGAGCAATGCTCCTCTAGCATTTTCCGTTGTTGCTAATTCACGATTTATTTTATAATTAGGTTCTTGCTATTTTTTTTGTTTTTACACTTATTTTACTTCTTTTTATACTACCATCCATGGTGTTCCCGATAACTTCCTACTTTCTCTATGTGAAGTGACATGATAGATGGTTAATGGTCTGCGAACAATTTTAGAGGTTCGGTTCCTTTCACTAGTATATGTACTACCTCTTGTCCTTGATTTTTCTCATAGTTTACACAAATGTAGTTTTTCTCAGCTTACGCTGCCTCTCACAGAGATGGATTTAGGATGACCAGGGCTGAAGGCATTCTTGCAGGATCGCAGTTGCTGGACATATCTGCTGTATCTCTCAGCGTCGACCATTCAGTTTTGATGGCTGTCTCATGACCGTGGGCTTTACGGCCCCATTCTTCAGTGGTTCAGCTATTTCTGAGTGGCCATATTCAAGCGGTTTTGTGACTCCATTCTTCCTATCTGCTCAACCAGTTCCTTGTGGTGTTCCGCAGGGGCCAGCTGTTTCACTGACTCTCTTTTACCTGTATGTGTAGAGTTGGGTGGTCTGGTCAGCTCCTTTGGCTTTCAAATGTCTGTCCTATGATGAAGATTCATAGCTGCTACTGAGGTTGGAACACAAATCCCCATGCAGTCTGATCCCTTGATGCCAATTTAATGGCCATTCATGGCAGGGAGGATGGCAACATTTTAAAGATGAATGGTCAAAAACTGACCTTCTCGTAGAGGGAGGTTCCCTGCTGGGGTGCTGTGATATGTCCCATTTGACTGGGTCCACTTGCCTGTAGCTGCTAGGCAGGTAAATAATCTGGGCATTACTTTTAACTAGGTCCTGTCTTTTGACCTCAAATTCTATGATTCGATCCACTTATTTCCTTCAACTTTCCTTTCTGAGGAAGATCTTACCCTTCATTTCCACTTCCAAGAGAACAGAGCTGAACACATCCTGTATCCCGGATTAAGGCCATGTTTATCAAGGTTTTGCATCACTCTTGCACCAGGCAAGGGCAATACAAAACCTATCTTGTGTGACCCTGCATGGCTTAATAAATCTAGAATAAGGCAAGGCCGCACACATCGCTACCTTGAGTTACTCTGCAGCAGGGAGGCATGCCAAGGGTGTAGCGCTGGTTTTTCCCATGCATCCACCCATTCATTCTGACACATTCCCAGATTTACCAACACTGGTAGACCTGGAATGCATATTAATTGTACGTCTCCCCACCAGAGGAGCAATGAGGAGAAATATATTAGTTTCTCCTTGTTGTTTCATCTTTATAAGTGTGCTACATTTTGCATTTGTTTTGCATTTTGAATGCAACACTAGCGACGAGCGAGAAGAGGTACTTGCTACCATTTGACAGCACAGGAGCGGTACTATTTTTTTCATGAAATTTTGGACCCAGCTGTAGCTCTATACAAATTTTTGTATGCCTCTATGAACATTTGTGAGTTGTAAGTGTTCGTATTTTACATAAGCTTCTTCAAAGGATTGATGGTACCTTATTTAATTTTTCTGCCTTACCACAATCCAAGGGATTTGGCATCATTTAAATATACTCTAATGTTAAAGTGAGGCCTCACTTCCCTGTGCTGAAGAGTGAGGCAGGCGTGAGACAGCTGTACTTCACTTGGAGCAAGGAAATCCATGGCATGCACACCTGTGACTTGGAGCTAGGAGTCTTGTGGCTGCACGAGTCTTCCCGGACACAGGGCTCTTCAGACATCAGAGAAGGCCGACGCATCACGCACTATATACCGCCGTAATAATGCGGGCGCCAACTTGGATCTGGGACATCGTTTTTTCAGATAGGACATCCGAACAATGCAGATGCGCATGGCTATTTCAGGAAATTAATTATAAGTACACAATGCACACAGCTGTGCATCAGTAAGCATTCTATGGTAATGCTGGATCCACGCCGCTGCGCACGGCTGCGCATAGAAGGGGTATATCAGTATTTTGTCATCGCGGCTACACACAAATTCTGCATTTTGGTGGTACACACATTCAGAACTAAAGGTACATTTTATTGCGTGCAACAGTGACACGCCCATTTTTTAACTGGTATTTATTTTCCTTATATGGACAAAAAAAGGAAAACATTTGTAGGTGCAGTGTGTGTACTATAATCGTTCTTGTTATAGGTACAGTTTTATTGGTATTAATAGCATTCACAATGCAGTTGAATTGCCTGCTAACTTCTCACAAACCAGAGATGAACCTCCTATTCCTTGGGCCAGATGTAAGGAAGAAGTTTTAACATACATGATGGCTATAGATGGGGCTAGAATAGGAGAAAGAAAAGCATGTTACTTCATTGTTTGGGGTCAGACTGGCAGGGAACTTTTAGAACTTTACCCCAGATTGCTCAAGAAGGACAGGGCGAACTAAATGCATTTGAGGAGGTTTTGTTACGTATGGAATGCAGGTTTAAACCCACCTCCAGCATTGCCTTGAATAGGTTTCAATTTTATAACAGAGCTCAACATGAGGGAGAATCATTTGATGATGTTTTACAACTTTAGGAGCACTGTCCATGAACTGCAATTTTGTTGCTCGGTGTGATGAGATGATCAGATATCAAATAATTGTAAATGTAAGGAGTAGAAAAATACAAGAGCAGTTATAGATGGTAGGAGATCCAAAATTGCAGGATGCCATCACCACAGCTAAACCTTTTGAGCAGTCTGAAAAATGATTGAACTCAATACAAGATGCTAGTACGAAGGATGTGATTGCTCTGGATGAAGTATGTGTTGTGAATCAGAGTTCTGCTCATAGGGTGCTCCAGTGGGAAGGAAGAATTACAAAGTTGTAAGCTGTTATAGATGCAGAAGCATTAAACATTTTGCTTCATTGTCACAGTGTCCGTCCATAGGGAAAGAGAGAAATTAATATGGCAAGATGGGACACTGCATGCGTATGTAAGGATGATAAGAAGAAGAGTGCTTATTCGTCCGAAGGCAGAATTACTGGTGTGGGGAAAATGTTTGTGTGAGGGGTGTGTGTGGCGGAGAGACCAGCTGTTAGAGGGAAAAAGGGATAGTAATATCTGTGAATGCCACTGTGGAAGAGAATAAAGAAATTAGAAAACCTCCTAAGTGCAATGTTCAAATTATTGCCAAAGAATTAGAACTCATGACTGACTCTAGGTCTCCATGGGTCATATTTACTAAGGGCTCTGTCATAGAAACAGTTTAGTGGTGCTGTGACTTTTAAGGGAGTCAGATAGTGTGGATCAAGGTTTTGATGGTTTCTGTCATTGATTTGATAGGTTATACTGATGGTAGTATAACATTTAAAGGTAGAAAAGCACAAATCAAACTATATGTAGCAGAAAAGGGAGTCAATCTATTAGGATGGAGGGGCCAGTGGAAATTGGGCATCATACTTAACCCATGCAGCAAAGAACCTGTTTTGGTTGATTGGCGAACATGATAATGTTGCGTTGGTTGTGTCCCAGTTTCTGGATGTGTTCACTGAGAAACTAGGCAGATGAGTAGGTCAAACTCACCACATTAAGCTCAAGCAAGGGGCACAACCAGTCAAACAAAATCAAGAAGTGTACCTATAAATGTGAGGAATGAACTTAAGAGTGCATTGGATGAAATGTTGAGTGGTGATATCATTGAAGGGTTTGAATCTTCTGAATGGGTGTCTCCCATATTTCTGGCACAGAAGGTGCATAATACCTTCAGCCTATGTATTGATCTCAGAGCACTTAATAACAATATTGTTGTTGATTGCCTTCTGCTACTGAATATTAATGAGGTAGTGAGCATGTTGTAAGGTGCTAGTATGTTTTCCACACTCAATCTAAGGTTTCCGTACCATCAAATTGGAATAACAAGGATTTAAAGAGTTTGACTGCATCTATCACTCCGCATGGTTTGTTTCAACTCAAAAGGATACCGTTTGGCCTTGTCTCAGTGGCATCTGTGTTTCAAAGAGTGATGTTCCACATCTTTGAAGGCTTGGAGGCCTTCGTCAAATGTTTTTATGATGATATTCTCATTTTCTTCAGGAAAATGTGTGAACATTTTAAGCACTTAAATGAAGTGTGGTGTAGTGTGTTAAAAAAACACATGGTTTACTTTAACCTTGAAAGAGAATACATGCAAACCTTTCTATGAAACAGTAGAATATTTGGGGAATACCTTGTCAAAGGAAGGAGTTGTACCAAAAAACTCCTTGGTGGATGCTAATATCAAGGCACCAGCAACAGACAATAGGGAGAAGTTGCTGTCATTTGCGGGACTGGGCGAATACTATAGCAAATTCATCAGGGACTCTGCCACCAAATGGAACCATTGAGGAAGCTGACTAGGAGAAATGAAGAATTTGTTTGGGCAAAAAAACAGCAGCAGGCATTTGAACTAGTAAAATCAGAAATGGTGGGAGCGCCTACTTTGAAAGCTTTTTGTGTAAACAAGTGTCTTGTCACAGCGTAGTGCAAGAGAGGATTGGGGTGTAACATTTTTGTCCTGCACTCTAAGTGATATTGAAAGACGCCATGCTGTGCTATAGAAGGAATTGTTAGTGTGTGTATGGGCTGTGGAACACTATCGTAATTATGTGTGAGGAGATCGTTTCACTTGAGAACTCACCACAAGCCTGTTATAGGAATTCTCTCCCATAGTGGGGGGCATAATGCTACATTGCACGATTGATGTTCAGACTCCATAAGTACAACTTTAAAGTTGAATATGTACCAGGAGAGCTAAAATGTCACAGCGGACTGTTTGTCCAGACTACCTTGTGCTATAAACAAAGAGTCTTGTGACAAAGGGAGATACGGAAGTAATAGCTAACATAACTGATGTGATGTCTCGAAAATTTGAAGCTGTGACTGAAGAGATGTGGAGGATTGCTATGGATAGTGACTTATTGTTGAAAAAGGTTGTGGAACATGTTAAAGAATGATGGCCATTAAGGAATGAGATATCAGCTGAATTATTCCCATATAGGAAAGTGTTAGGAGATTTGGAAGATAAGGGGGACATGCCCACCAAGGGTGTTCCGAATAGGCCTACCTGGGGTAGAGAGGAAGGTCTTTGACCTGCTTAATCGATCACTGGAGACAGGTCGTGTACCTGCGAACTTCAAGGAAGCCAGGTTTACCCCTACTGAAAAAAACAGGGGCAGATGTAGCCAATCTTAAGAACAATAGGCCCATCTCCCAGCTCCCCTTCCTGGTGAAAGTAGTAGAACAGCATTTCCTCAAAACTCTATCACTCTTCGTTGAGGAACAACAGCTACTCCGGGTACAGCAGGTAGGCTTCAGGGCCCACCACATCACAGAGCTGGTGACGCTGTCAGTGCTGGATGAACTTAGACTCACGGCCGACAGCAGGAAGCTGTGTGCCCTGGTTCTACTAGACCTATCAGCGGCGTTCGACATGATCAATCATGAACAACTACTGTCCCGGACCTCAGAGTTGGGTATTCATGGGCTGGCACATCAATGGATTGCGTCCTTCCTGAAAGGTCGGTCACAAAGGTTCCAACTGGTTGATTGCGTTTCTAACATCGCCGCACTAACATGCGGAGTTTCCCAGGGTTCAGCACTATCCCCCCTTCTCTTTAACATTAATCTCCAGCCACTTGTGGCTGCTCTGGCCCGCATGGACTGCCAAATGTTTAATTAGGAAGACGATACACAAATAATCCTCCAGATTGACAACTCCTCCCATGCCCATGCACGCATGTAAAACATACGCGGTTAACAGGATGTCAGCCAACTCACTTAAAATCAATCCCGACAAAATCGAGAGTTCTTGCCATCAGCACCAGAAACAACCCCTGGAACGACCTCTTCTGGCCACGAGGGCTGGGTATCACCCCTACGTCAGTCCCGGTTATAAAAAGCCCAGGCATCAAAATAGATGCCAAGCTCACCATGTCGAACCAAGTGTCCACCGTTGTTGGGACCTGCGTGGGCTTACTGAGACAACTGCGGAAACTGGCTCCCGTCCTCTCATTTGCCACACTACAGATGGTCGTGTCAGCAATGATTGTGTCGTAGCTGGACTATGGCAACGCCTTGTACATTGGTCTCCCCGAGAAACTGCTAACTATACTACAAGTGGCCATGAATGATGCTGCTAGGCTGATCTTCAGGCTCCCAAGATGGGCACATGCTACTCCTTTACTGCAGCAGCTGCACTGGCTCCCCATTAAACAGAGAGCCAGGTTCAAAGGCCTCTGCATCGTCCTCAAAGCCATCCATGGCCAGGCCCCAGTATACATCAAGGAGCGCATAGGGAACTATGTGCCTGGACGTACTCTCCAGTCTGAGTCTGGAGAGTACTGGCGTATCCACGATTCAAAACATCCTCTAAAGGCGGCAGAGCCTTCTCTGTATTAATCCCTCAATTGTGGAATAGGCTACCAGAGAGCCTACGTAAGGAATCCGCCCTTCTCCCCTTCAGGAAAAGACTCAAGACTCTTCTTTTTATAGAGGCGTTGGGCACAGAATAGGCCTCGACCGGGAGTATGTACATCCGACCTTTGCCGGGGATTATGCGCTCTATAAATCCCAGTTAACATAACATAACATCACATAACATAACATGCTGTTCAAAGAAGGAAAGTGTATACTTCTTGTCAATAGGAGGAATCACATATTATCTTTTGCCCCTGAAGGACATTTAGGAATGTCATCCATGTATTATTGATAAGAACTGTGTTTTGGTGGCCTGGCCTTGATAGGGTAGTAGACAGAGTTGTCAGGGAGTGTGATGTGTGTGCCAATAGTGAGAAAATGTTAAAGGTGGTCGATTGGCCTGAGTTTCCGTAGAAAAAGGTTTGGTTTGATATATCAGGACCTTTCAATTCTTTTCCTCAAGAGTGTAGGTTTGCCATGGTTCTGGTTGACTATCACTTTAAAGGGCCTGAAGTAAAGTTTGTGTCTCAGGTCACCAATGCTTTTGTGATCGGATTTTTAAGGACCTGTTTGCTAGAGAAGGATATGTCCTTATCACAGATGATGGAGTGGAGTTGAAGTCTATTGAGATGGAGAGTTTCCTTCTGTGCTGTAATATTCGACAGCTCACCACTGCTCTGTATGAGACTCAAGGAATGGTCAAGTGGAAAGATTTAACCGCATTTTGAAAGAAAATATCTTATAGGCACACAGTTTTGGAGCAGAGTGGGGAAACAAACTAAGGGAGAAATTATGTTTGTATCACATTACTCAGCACACCACCACAGAGGTTAGACCATTTAGGCTGCTGAAAGGGAGAGATCCGGTGTCTAAATTATACCCATGGTGGTTTAAAAGGAGGCAAGGGGGAAAGAGTGAGGAGGGCAGCGGTGAAGAAGTGGCAATAAGAGTGGAGTAGAAACAGGAGAGGACTAAACGTGCTTATGATGCCAAGTGAAAGTCAAAGCAAAAGACACACAATAGATGGACGGAATGCAGAACAAATCAAAACATTCACCCCCAGTCAAGAGATCTGGGTTAAATCCATCATTCTTTTGCTCACCACGCCACCCCAGTTTTGACCTGGCTATATGCAAATCAGCCTTGACCCTGTGCCTCAAGTGAAAGTCAAAGAGCTTGAATTTGAAGTAGGTGATTGGGTCATAATTTGCAGACCTGGGTTTTGGCCAAGAGTGATTCCCGGCTTGGTAGAGCTGTACGGATGGTCAAAGTAAACAGGAACAGTATAATCACTCAAGATGGCAAAGTTTGGAATGTCAGGAAATTGGTTAAGTGTGAATGTGGTTATAGGACAGAGTCTAATGCCCATCAACACTATGAAGAACAGGGTGGGAATTTATTTTCTTCTATTTTCCTTTTTTCCTTTTGTGTTGCCCTCTCTTTCTTTGGTTGAACATTATCCTTTGTCTGTAAAGGGGGTAGGTGTGTTATTTTATGTGTAGTTCCCTTTAATTATTTATGTTTGTAATCAATTCTGGTCTCATGGCAGGTTGATATTTATCTAAGTTCTGTTTCAGAATTGTGAGATCAGAGCAGTTTGTGCTGCCTGGTATTCAGACTGGTACTGTGCTGTTCTCCAATAAACTTGCATCTTTCTACAATTTGGACTCCTAATCTTTGAATGCAACACACATGCTCAGGTCCTTATTTGAGTAAGACGTTTAACACATGCAGTGATAAGTATCAGCTCTCTAATCCCCAGATCCTTCTCTGGAACATCCCTTAAATATGACCTGCACTCAAGCCATTTCTTCTATTTATCCCGCCTTTAAATTTGCGTAAAGTTCCAATTAATTTACTCTTAACTATCCCTTTACTTTTAGTAGGGTGATAAAGGATTTTCTTGTTTCGAAACATATTGCCATGTAATTCTTTGAATGGTCCTCTGGCAATTAATGTAGGTTCTGAATTTGAGTGATTCTTCTTAGAATGTTGTTTTTAGTGGGTGGTTTGTGGTTTCATTGTTGTTGCCATGCGTTTTCTGATTTTTGTCCTTTTTCTTATAGTCACCTTTGCATTTTGAGAATACTGAGCAATGAAGGGAGGAATTTACAGTTATCAACGACCTATTGCTATCAAGAAAGCATTACAATATGTTTATTATGTCACAACCGCTTCTTTTTTGTGATGCCTTTATTTATTGTTTTTCTGTTACCAAACACAGCATAGGCCTCAGTCATAGCGATACAAGCCATCAAAACAAAGGACATGCGTAAGATAAGACATGGCGGAGCAGTAGAACATGGCGCTTCAAGAGAACAATAACAAATCTTAGTCAACCGAACACATCGTAGTAGGTGCTAACGTTCGAGAAGCACAATTACTTATTTTATAGGGGAACTCCAGAAACTTCCCACCTTGACCTTCTACCGTACACTGGCAATGATTGTGTCAAGCACATTCTCTTTGTGCAACACACACATCACCCATCACTAACTAGTCAGCAAAAGCAAGCTCAAGTCTCCTAATACAATTCCCATTCAGGAAGGGCATGATGGCTGCCGTTGCCGAAGGAAGATTTTACTGGACCTCAGTGTCCACCTGGTGAAACAATTGCTTCTAAACTCTTGATAGTCAATCTGGTGCCCCCTGGGTGGAGATTCTGCCTGCCGCCTCCAAGCTGTATCAGATCATGCATTAAAAGTTTCACCATTAACTCATGTAAGAAGCCAGGAGAACAGGACACCTGAAGAATGCAGAAGGAAATCCTTTCATGGCCAGCTCAATATATTCCATGCACCAGCTCTCTACGAGACCATCCCTAGGTGGTAAAAAATGTGATTACTAGCATGGCTTCTGGCAGATCTGGGACATGGAGACACAGATGTGACTGCAACGGCACACCATCTTTCATCTTCATCAGCCTTTGGCTGGGGCCTTTAACTTGGGCTCAGGGCCTTTAACAACCGGTATGGCCCTCGGCAATGGGCTGTAAGTCTAATTGTTTTCACATTTATAAGCTAAGCAATCCCTAATCATGCAGACAAGGTGCATGGGATTTAGGCTATTTCCCATTTCTGTGTTTGTTAATATCTATTTTTTTTAACTTAAATTTGCAGTAAGATTAAAGGACAAGAAATGTAGCAATGGCTGGCAGGCAACATGTACAGTGTATCACTAAACTGGTTGGTGGGTCAGTCTGGATAAACATATATTAATCTATAGCTGAATAGCAGCACTCATTGATTGCCTAATCATTTCTTATTTGGCAATCCTATAGCCGGGCCTTGCCTGGTCACATTCAACAACTATCCCACCTGCACCAACCATCTCAAAATCAGGGATACCTAAGAAGTCCTGTCTGTAGGGTCTGGTATAGCACCAGTACATTGAGTGGTTAAAAAAAGATAGAACACAAGCGAGAAAAGGAATAAAAAGTGTGTGCAGAAAGAGTGGGGAAAAATCAAAGTGGGTGAGGCAGAAGGGGCGGAAAAGGGTCTGGGCAGGGAGAGGTATAAATTCAGTGTCTTCTAGAAAGTCACAGATGTTTGCGGGCACGGGGACGATCAGTAGCCACATCCTCTCACTTCTTTCATCATTCTTCATGCCCGTCAGGTCTTCAAGGTTACTGAGATGAAGGCATTCCCATAATCACTGTGGGTTCTATGTGAGCATGGCCAGGGCTGGACTGGGATCGCAAACCAGCCCTGGCAACTAGGTTCATATGGCCTGGGAGGTGGAGGGGGCACGGACCTACTTGCCAGGGCTACGAACAACGCTGCGTACAAGGCGACGATTTTGCAGTACTGCTGCAAAACCGGCCACCACTAACAAAAATGGCCCCCACCGGTCCAAACTGTGCCTCACCCTTCCGGCCCACCGGGGAAACGGCCAGTGCCTGCTACGGCCAGTCCAGTCCTGAGCATGGCATCCATTATTAGCTGTCTGATCTCAAAATGTGCATTGCCTAATTCATGGGGAGAGGAATTCCTACCTATTGTAAAGTAGGCACTTCTTGTGTTCCAAAACAAACTCTATCTCTCTCTCTCTTTCTCTCTCTCTCTTTCTCTCTCTCTCATGCTCCCTTTTCTCAGATGCACTCATATTGTTCTGCAGACTTTGATGTCTTCTGAATATCTATGAATGGATAAACCAGTGCCGTGACCAGCTCGCTGGACTATGATCAGAAGAAATATTACAAAAGGAACTGCTGAGCTGCTAAAAGCTGCCAGCATACTGAAAACCATAAACTCTGTGCGCCTCGATCACGCTTTGTCATCCATCACACTGCTAAGCGCTGTGTCCCATAACATGATAACCGCACCTTGGTGGTCATCACACGTGGCATAGAAACACTTCCCACACAGGGTAAAAACAAAGACAACACACTTCTGACCACACACCATACCGTGAAGGGGGCGACCAATGTAGGCAAGGCCTTCAACACCCCACATAAGGGTTATATAAATGTTGCAAAACAATGCAATACAGTACACGACACAGGACCACTTGGCAGCTATGTACATCGTAGACCCTGGAAGCGCTTCTGCACCGGTCTTCAGTGACAAAGGATGGCTCTCGTCAGCCAAGCGGCTCTGGGATTATTATTTTTATTATTATTAAAGTTTTGTAAAGCACACGGCTACCCAGAATAGGGTTTCTCAGCGCTAAGTGTTTGAAGCTATATCTGTCTGAAAGCTAACGCCCTGCTGATTGTTAGCACAAGTTCTCATGTTCATCCTGCTTTGGGTCGTGGCCTCCTGGCTGTCTCTGCCACTTCCGCCTGGTGGGAGCCAGTCTGGGTCTCCTGCCAACCCCTGCCCCGGGCGCTGCACCCCTTCTCTGCTGGCGCCCACACAATGAACGCAGAGGACGTCTTAGCACGTGCCTCCTGAAGCCCAGATGACGCCGAGGTGTCAGAAGACATTAAAGAGCGCTGCGTACAGTCGGAACAATGAAGGGACCAGGCTCCCTCACTTCACACGTGGATAGAGTTTCCAGCCGGAAGCGTCTCACCCCGCGCGGTATTTCTACTAAACACAGCAGCGGCCTCCCTCCCTCCCTCCGGCACCGTGACATCTCATACCCACCTCTCCAAGTGCACAGCTGCACGGCCCGGTTCTTCTGACAGGGGAAGCTTTCAAAACAAAGCCGTGACTACTTAAAAGAGAAAAACCGCTCCATGCTGAAAACAAAAACTGCTCCATGTGTCCGTTACACAGGGGGCCCAGATTAGTGGCCCCTCCAAGTTGTGTATGAAAGATTGTGCCAGAATCAGAATTCCATTTCGGGCGCTATTTCTGCAACCCACAGGACTTTGCCTACACAATCAATTTTTGTCAGGTTAAATCTGGCACAAAGTGTGTGGTCAAACTGCACCAAATCCAAGTGTGCACACTTCGAAACAGAGAAGAACACAGGCAGTTGGCACATTGTCTCCCACTGTGATGTCCAAAGCCTGGAATGGTTCACAAATCACACACCCACGAAGACCTTGCACCGCGGAACCAGACTTGCCAAGTGCACAGTTAGCGCCCGGGATTGCGCCCAGCTTGTACTGAGGACCAATGTTGTCCACAAGGACAGAGCAAAGGCTGGTCCGGATGGACTCGGATTAGCACTTCGTGGTCTTGTTTCGCTCTGAACCATCACACACGTTGCGATGGATCGGACAGCACCTCTCGCAGGGGATCCTTCTACTCAGTATCGAGCTCCAGAATCTCTTGATATTTTGACCTCCATAGTGTGTCCCATCGATCTTCTGGGGCCAATGTCAACAGTGCACACCATTTCAGAGATAGGTCAGGCCGGTCCCCAGGTCCTGGGGCAGCCCGTAGCTACGGCCAGTATCTTGTTGAGTTTTGTTATTTGCCACTGGTGTCCCAGGGTCAGTTGTTCTCAATGGGGTAATTCAAGGCTACATTTCTATACTTAACTCTCTAGAGCTAGCCTGGTTGAGCTGTAAAGGATTACCCAAGGAGGCGATCACTCAACTCATCTGCCCTCCCCTCCAGTCTCACGCAGTGGCTGCCGATCTATCGGGATGGGGTAGAGACGCGCCAGGACCATCACCCACTCTGTCACAGCACTTGACTACATGGCACGACCCAAAACACTGCAGACTCATGTCAGGAGGACATCTTAGAAAATGTTCAGTGTACCCGGGCACAAGACTTTTACGGTGCACATCACCTCATTCACCCCTTCTTTGTATAAAAGGGCAGGTTGAATGATATCTTACAAGCTTGTGTCATTTTCCCACAATGCATTTCTCCACTGGACAACCAAACAGGACAACTCAACAAACACAGCGGATGGAACAGTTCATGTACATCCACCTAGCGACAGATATGCCTAACCAACTACTGTGATACGAGTGCACTTCAACCCTCTTGAGTGAGAACTTTCAGAGTCTACTTACCAACACCAGACCAGTTTCTTCCTTGAGGTACATATACATAACACATTAGACACACTCCCTGCACCATCGCATGCACAACACAGCACACAGCACCAACACCTTAGAGTTAGCTAAACTTTGCCACTCCAGAAGCATATCCTCTCACAAATCCACATGTGAAAGCCATATGTACTCTACTTTTCGCTTCACCAAGAGCGCCCGTAGATCCTCCTCGTAGCACCGTCATGAGAACAACGCGGTGCCAAAGTCACATAGTTGGCTAAGCATTGTCATCCCAACAGCACATCAGTTTCAACTTAGCAACCAACACGCCACCATCTAGAACAAGTCAACTTGAATGTACCTCACTCACATGGCCACATCATTGCAACAAAGCCACAGAATCAGCAAACGGTTCTGTTAGCAGAGCAGCTGCTCGAAGATGAGCAATTGACAACATTCACCCCAGTAGAGCAAAACTAACTACAAAGTTCATAGGCACAGATATCCATCCCATGATACATGCCAGGTTCTAACTGAGCTATATCCTGCATGAGCCATTACAAAACAATACCAGACACAACCACACGTAAAGTCCACAAACTTCCCTGACCCAGTCACCCAGAATCCCACAACCAAAATATATGCTCACACTGGAAAGAGCAACAGTACTACACAACTTGTACGGATGTGCTACAGAAATGCTTTTTGACATGACATACAGGTGTTAAACTGAGACACAATATGGCACCGTTTTCACACAAAACAAAGTTCAATTTCCGATTTGGAGCTATACTTAAGGAAAGTAGGGTAGTTAAAATGATTATACACAAATGTAAGGTCCCGGACATAAAGCACAACACACCAATTAGCAATGAAGTCCTTTAAAATAAACATTTTTTAAATAAATGTAACCATTATCCAATATTCACCTTACACCTTCGGGAGCTAGGGTACAACCTCAAAGAGTTGTGTGTGACTTAAATGCAAATGTACTATTATTGGGTAACATGAAGTGTATATCTGAGGATATCCTATGGCCTGGGGTATGAGACGCTTTGGAAAACCTAGAAGGCTTGGGATTGATCTAGGGGGAAAAGACCTCACAGAGTCAGAGCAAAGGCAGCTGTTTTACTGTGCAGCCTGTCCCTTTTTCAGCTCCCAGCCCCCTGGAGATGATTTATGTTGTTTTTGTTTGGTGTGCTGGACAGGAGAGTGCACCCAAACTGTACCCATCCTATAGAAATGTGGGTGCCCCTCCCATCTCAGGATTTTGACTTTTGTCTATTATCACCAAGATATTGCCTGCTACAGTTTGTGACACCCATATTGTGCCAACCACAAGGTACCAATACATCCCTGGTATCGGTTACTCCCATCACTGGCACTGGGGTCAGGCATCCCTCTTTTCTAGCACTGGAGAACACGCACCCAAAATTAGAGACAGGGTATAGTTTAAGCCTGGTGTGGTGGCTTAGTGTACTAATGTTCGCTGTAGGTACCTGTGTTTGACCTCGTGGTCACCATTTCAAATCCTAACGGATCCACTTTGCCTTTCATCCTTCTAAGGTCAATAAAATGAGTACCAGTGATTTGGGTAACAATAAACATCTGTTATTCAGCACCAACATACCCTTCGATGAATGCGTGCTTTACAAATACATGTTAAGTTAGCTTGATTTTGCCAAACTCTAGAGTCCACCTTACAACACATTTGGCTAATGGGCAGTGGATGTGGGCACAATCACTGCAAAGCTTGCTTAGGTCCAACAAGCAATTCCCACGAAGGATGAACTGTAGGAGAAAGTAGGACATGGCGCAGACATTTTGATAGTAAACAACAAGGGGGACAATGAGGGCTTGATAAAGGTCCACCATACTTGCCCTGTGTAGAACTAGAAGACAAAAGAGGTACGGTGTCCCTGGGTGGCAAGTTGGCCACCTGGTGAGTACTCAGAGTGGTGGGGAGGTGGGAAATACCTCCTTTCGGAACTAGGACCCTCACACACCCAGCAAGCTAGGTGTCGTGCTTCATCATATGGGTCTGCTCCTCGTCGAGCCTGCGCTGCAATGCTCGACGGGCACCCATAAAGGGGCTCTTTATCGGAGATCTTTTGTTCCTTGCCGTATAGGTGCCGTGGGTGTCAGGCGCGGATCTAGGGCGCCTACCGAAGGTACAGCCAGAGGAGGACTACATCCCCCAGAATCCCCGGCTGTATGGAGGCAAGTCATTAAGAAACATTGGGGGATTTTAGCGGCTGGGGATCTAACTCTACCGCAACCAAGGTTTGCTTTTAAGAGAACGCAAAACCTTAAAGACATTTTGATCCACACTAGACCCAAAAAAACAGCGCAGAATACCCAGGCCACCCTTTGGGGACTTCCACCAGTCACAGGACATTTCCCTTGTGGCAATTGCACATCTTGCCAACAGACGATGACCGTCAAGGAATTGGTTTTGTCCGATAACTTGACCTGGAAATTGGGACGTCATACAAATTGTAATTCAAAGAATTGCATCTATCTGTTACAATGCCCTTGCATTTTGAATTACATAGGGATGACGACACGATCAATCAAGACACGCATCACAGAGCACAAAAGTAACATCAGATGCTCTAAGGAGACCACAAAATTATATTGCCATTTTAAAAATCTCCACCACACAGCTGACTCCTTAAGATGGGTTGTCCTTGAATCACATCCTGGCATGACACCACAAACATTGTTCAGATTAGAACAAAGATGGGTCCACAAATTGGCTTCTGATACACGGGGTCTAAATGATGACATACCATGGGTTTCCTTGACTCACTGAGACCTAGAATATGCCTACACTTCACTACAGTCCCTGTCCTCAAGTAAAACCTTAGTAAGGGAGGGGCACCATCTCATATGAGTGATAGTAACTGGGCATATCCAGCAACCCTTACTAGATATCTCTGGCATACACCGACATGTCGTAGCCACCTAACATGTTTTAATGCGCACTCCCTTGCATATATACAAACTCCTTCCACGACATTTTTCACACGAGTCGTGACCCTGCTATGTTGTTGACAGGGATACCAGATGACGACGTCCTGTAGCTCTTTGTTACCTTTCAGGACTTTTCCGACTCTGTCACATAACGTATTATCCCATTTCAAGATGGCGCCCGTAGTCAACCTTGATGACGAGGCTGCCGTTCGAACTATTACGTCAGTTTCCAATGCCCAAATCAGTATTTTCTTAGACCTGACGGTATTGGCCTTTAACTGATTAGCGGGAAGTAGACCCGCTTTACCACCTGTTACACCTAGTTTTGAGACGCATTCCCATGTATGTATCTGAGTTCCATTGATAAGATCACACATACGAAGCTTGACTATTCAAGGCTATTGATAGGGTTACATCAGATGACGAATTTTGGCAGCTCATTGTTATCTCTCAAGGACCCTCTGACCTCCTTGTGATCAATACACGATCTATTACTTGGTGCTATACCCCTTTCCAAGATGGCACCCATGGTCACCGCTGGAAACGAAGCTGCCTGTCTAACTCCCTCGCCAGTTTCCAGTGACCAATCAGTACCCGTCTAGCCTCATAGGATTGGCTTTTAACTGATCAGCGGGAAGCAGACCTCACTTCCCGGTTTCGGCGGAGCGGGGTAGGTCTACAAACCACCCTTGGGCGACAGAACTGTAAGTAGTTGCTTTCCGTTCGTAAGACTCCATTTCACGAGCAGAGGCCCCCTCGCTTTCGGTGATCGGCTGACCGCGGCTGTTGCAGCGGCCCGATCCTTTGACTCCTTCCTGTCTCCCCCGTGAGACGCTTGGGGCCGGGGGTCGCGCCGTTCTGCGGTCGGTGGTTTTCCGGTTGCGGGCCCCGAGGGGATCTTTGCCGCCTTTGCCCTGTTTGGACATAGCATCAGGGAGTATGCCTCTCCTACATGCATGAGCCTCTCGCCTCTTCACATTGTACCATTACTCACAGTAGGCTATCACGCAATCCCAAGAGGCTCGCCAAGTACCGACTGGAGTGGCACTTTCTAATACGTTAGGTGAGCATAACCATATTTAACGTAAGAATCTGAGTGTTTTAAATTTTAGATTTGATCACCTGACACGTACCTGCACCATGCATCCACCTGTGCATGATCACTCTTATTTAGCGCAAATTGTTTTCTCAGTGAACATGCATATGAGGAGTCCCTGGATCCTCATTTTGAAACGTATAGTTTTGACTAAGTGTGTGTTTTAATGTACTCTGTTGGCCTGTTTTGTTTCTTCTTTCCTTTTCCTATAGGCCATTCCATAACGTAAGAGTCTAGTTTTTCCGACACTTACCTAGGGTAGTTTTATCCAGATATCACTGTAAATAATTAGCAACACACCCTCACAATCTTGTAGATAGTTAAATTCACCGGTCCTGATGAATTGCCGCTGGATCCCCCTGACCTTGTAGGCATGAAACATGTTGACCACCTGAGCAGAGCAGAGTAGTCCCTGACCCATTTAGTCAAGACTACCGCCTCTCATTTCATTTTTAACAGGGTGGTTTACTGACCGAATAAAATCATATATTCAGACTAACCAACCCCTTTTTTAAACCACACTCACAAACATCTACACTTACCTGGCCCACACTTGCACTCACCCTCGGCAAGGAACAAAAGATCTCCGCCAAAGAGCCCCATCCCTGGGTGCCCGTCGGGAATTGCAGCGCCGACCCGACGAGGAGCAAAACCCAGATGATGAAGCATGACACCTAGCTTGCTGGGTGTGTGAGGGTTTTAGTTCCACCAATGTGGGTTCCCCCACCCTACACAGGCTAGTACCCTTCAGGCTTACTAGACATTGACCCCCACTTTGTCTGAATTCCAAGGAATAGTGTACTCTGCACACTCCTATACAAATAGAGGAACTGTATACCCTTTCCGTTTAATCACAATCACTGCAAAGCTTGCTTAGGTCCAACAAGCAATTCCCACGAAGGATGAACTGTAGGAGAAAGTAGGACATGGCGCAGACATTTTGATAGTAAACAACAAGGGGGACAATGAGGGCTTGATAAAGGTCCACCATACTTGCCCTGTGTAGAACTAGAAGACAAAAGAGGTACGGTGTCCCTGGGTGGCAAGTTGGCCACCTGGTGAGTACTCAGAGTGGTGGGGAGGTGGGAAATACCTCCTTTCGGAACTAGGACCCTCACACACCCAGCAAGCTAGGTGTCGTGCTTCATCATATGGGTCTGCTCCTCGTCGAGCCTGCGCTGCAATGCTCGACGGGCACCCATAAAGGGGCTCTTTATCGGAGATCTTTTGTTCCTTGCCGTATAGGTGCCGTGGGTGTCAGGCGCGGATCTAGGGCGCCTACCGAAGGTACAGCCAGAGGAGGACTACATCCCCCAGAATCCCCGGCTGTATGGAGGCGTGACCAGAAGTGGTAAATACGCGCGTTGCAAGCCAATCGAGGCGCGTAATACTGGAAGGTGGTTGGTGCTGGAGAAGACGCCCAGCAGAGAAGGAGGAAGACGCGTGTGTTCGCGTCTGTTATCGAGTTTCGAAGAGTACCGGGTAGTGGCGGAGTGCCGCCGCGAGTTACACGTATCAGGGAAGCCAGTTCCGGCTTCACGGAACCCCCACGCGGGACGCTGACGTAAGCGTCGCCGCGTCTCAAGACCTCAGGACTGAACAAGGTACTCGGATCAGGGAAGCCAGTTCCGGCTTCACGAAACCACACGCGGGACGCTGACGTAAGCGTCGCCGCGTTTCTAGACCCCAGGACTGAACTAGGTAAGGAGCGGTTCTACTCCCCTCTGGAGCCGAGGACGACGCTGTGAGATTCCGGCAAAGGAAACAGGTATCTCGGGACCTAGGGAGGGGTCGGCTCTGTTCAGGACTGTTTCTCGTTGCCAGAGAGGAGGAGGAAGGGAACCCGGCATACGAGACATTTGGTACTTCCTTTCATGCAGGCAAGGGCACAGCAAGCGCTAACTCTATACATGATGTCAATGCTGGATTAGTGACTTTGGGATTAGGGCTCTTGTACATAATTTCAGAAGCGCTTAGTAGCGCCACGGGGGGAACCGACAGGGGAACAAAGGGGAAGAAGGTCTGTTAGATCTTACGAGTGTTGGAGGGGGCTGGTCCTCTCGAGTCTGAAGGGAAGGCTTCGTCCCTAAGGGGACATGGTATGCATGAAGTGACACATTTGGCAGCTACACTTAGTGAGACCTAACTGAGAGTAGTTTACCTTGTGGTTATATCCTATGTTCTTTTCTGTTCTTTCTTTGCAGGACTCCCAATTCCCACGGTACCCCGTTTTAGTCCTTTCCCTCGCCTGATTGCCCTGGCACTCTGTGTCTCTATAACCAGAGCCAGGTACGTCGGGAGGTGGAACCCTTGTGCTTCATTCGGATCTACAGGAGCCACAGCGGAACGTGACAGAATTACGCGCCCAAGATATTACTCCTGTGAATTCGAATAAAGCACAAGCATGGCATCACTAGACGATGTGTTACAGGCTCTCCTGGTTGTGCAACAGGAATTGGCCGCCTCAAAGGCGGAAACGGCCGCCCTAAGAGACAGGGTGGACAGACAGGGTAGAAATCCGTTTGACGCCTCTCCGTCATCATCTCCCATACATGTGAATGTTTCTCCTCCCATTCCCCTGGCTAGCCCCGAGAGGTTCTCGGGGGATCCTCTCAAGATTCAAACATTTCTGACGCAAATAGCCTTGCATTTTTCGTGCAAACCCGCTTCCTTTCCCTCTAACCATTCTAGGGTGGCTTTTGCCATCTCGTATATGACTGGGGACGCTGCCAACTGGGCGGTGCCCTTGGTCAAATACGACGACCCCATGCTGTCGGATTGGAACGCCTTTCGAAGCGAGTTTGAGAGGGTATTTGATCGAAGGGCCACCACTTTCTCAGCTGACCGGGAACTGTTGAGACTCCGACAGGGGAAACAGGATTTGGTCGCGTACCTGACCCAATTCAACCGTCTGGTTGCTGAAACGGCCTGGCCCGAGGAAAAAAGAATGTCCCTCTATTACCAAGGCTTGAGCGATGACATGAAGGACGTACTGGCCCAGATAGATCCGCAGCCCTCCACGTATACAGATTTGATGAATCTCACGTTGAGACTCGATCATAGGTTGTCTGAACGGAGGGGAGAGAGAGTGTATGCCCCGATAGAGAAATCCGAGAGGGGGATCAGGAATACCGGAACCCCTTCTGATACCCAGGCGGAACCCATGGAGGTGGGGGCAATCCGGGCCCCGTTATCTAGGGCGGAAAGGGAAAGCCGCAGACAAGCCGGGTTATGCATGTACTGCGGCAAGAAGGGCCACTATGTTCGGGACTGTCCCTCAAAACCCAAGAAGAGTGGGTATGCTGGCCTGAAGAAAGTGGCGGTAACCTCAATGCAGGTCCCCCTCCCAGACGCCCTGGCTTCAGAACAGAGCGTTCGGGTATCCGAACCCTGTGCGTTGCAGTTGCCCTCTTTGGCGGTCATCGAATCAATCGCTTCAGAATCACACGTCACGCTGCTCATGCGGTTGACGGTGGGATCACAAGACCATGAGGTCGGAGTCATGGTTGACTCCGGGGCCACAGGGAATTTTGTGGATAGTGGGTTGGTGAAGCGGCTGGGGTTAAGGCGCATCCCGAGAACTAGTCCAGAAACGGTATGGGCTGTCGATGGGAAGCCTCTGGTATCAGGGCCCATCACTGAGGTCACGGAAGCCCTGACTCTGACCAAACCAGGTCCTCTATGGGATCACGTGGAAGAGGTCGCCCTAAATATCATCGAGGCACCCCAGTATGAGGTAATACTAGGGATGCCTTGGCTAACCACCCATAATCCCTCGATAGATTGGAAGAGAAAAACGGTGGAATTCGAGACCGAGTATTGTAAAGGGGAATGCGCTGACGCGCACCGGACACATCTTCTCGCCCTTACCCGGGGGTATCACGTTCTCACGGCCGCTGAGAAAGAGACAGTACTTCCCGCGGTATATGATCAGTACAGGGAAGTGTTTAGCGAGAGTAAGGCGGAAGTTTTGCCACCCCACCGCAGTTATGACTGCCAAATAGAATTAATCCCCGGGGCTATCATGTCCTCTTGCAGAGTGTACGCCTTATCTGAGCCGGAGACCGAGCACCTACGACAGTACTTGGAGCACTATGTGGACATAGGTTTCATTAGGCCTTCCCGTTCTCCGGCAGCGTCGCCTCTTTTCTTTATCAAAAAGGCCAATGGCGAATTGAGGACGTGCATCGATTATCGCGTTTTGAACAAAAACACGGTGCGTAACCGCTACCCTCTTCCGCCCATCCCTGTCTTGCTGGACCAGGTGAAGGAGGCGTCCATTTACACCCGGTTGGACTTGCGGGGGGCCTATCACCTGGTCCGGATCCGGGAGGGTGATGAGTGGAAGACGGCGTTCAAGACGCGATATGGACTTTTTGAGTATAGAGTAATGCCGTTCGGGCTGTGTAACGCCCCGGCGGCATTCCAATACTTTCTCGATGACGTTCTCAAAGAGTACATCGATAGAACAGCTGTGGTATACATCGATGATATATTGATATATTCCAAAGATCGTAGAGACCACAGTTTACATGTTTCGCAGATACTACACAAATTGGGAGAGAACAAATTGTTTTGCAAGTTGAGCAAATGCGAATTTCATGTCTCTAAGGTGGAGTTCCTGGGGGTGGTCCTGAGTCCTTTAGGATTGAGTATGGCTGAGAGGAAGGTGTCCGCGGTACAGGAGTGGCCTATCCCCAAGACAGTGAGAGACGTACAGTGCTTCCTGGGCTTCTCGAACTATTACAGGAGATTCATCTCTCACTTTTCACAGCTCGTCTCTCCACTTACCCGCTTGCTAAGGAAAGGACACCAGTTCTCCTGGACCCAAGAGGCTATGCAGGCGTTCTGTGAGCTAAAACAAGCGTTCACTACCGCCCCGATTCTGCAGCACCCTAGACCCGATGTACCATTCATAGTAGAGGCGGACGCTTCTGACATAGCAGTGGGGGCGGTACTCTCGCAACGGGAGGCACGGACAGGTCAACTGCATCCCATAGCCTTTCTGTCCAGGAAATTAACCCCGGCTGAATCACACTACACGATCGCTGAAAAAGAGCTGCTAGCCGTGAGAAAGGCGTTTCAGGAATGGAGGCACTACCTGTGGGGGGCACCGCATCCTGTGACGGTGTATACGGACCACCGGAATTTACAATACCTAAAGACAGCCCGACATCTCACACAACGGCAGATGCGGTGGATGCTGTTCTTCGCAGGTTTTGACTTTGTCATCACTTTCCGACCCGGTTCGGAGAACGTAAAAGCTGACTCGCTTTCCCGACAATCCGGAGGACATACGGCTCGTAGGGAGGTCCTAGAGGCCATTATACCCCCAGCAAAGGTGATCTGTGGGATCAGGGCAGACACGTTTTTGAACACTGTAAGGACACACCGAACTCTGACGCAATGGCTACAATGGGAGGAACAGGGAGCAGAGAGGCGAATGAAAGGAGGGTTGCCTTTCTTTCGGGATCGGCTGTTTGTCCCGTCAGTGGCGCTGCAGCGTCAGGCTTTCGAATGGTGTCATGAGTCGCTGATAGCAGGTCACCCTGGGTGTACGAAGACTCTTCATCTCCTACAACGTCACTTCTGGTGGGAACACATGAAGAAGGATGTCCGTCAATGGATACAACGGTGCGACGTGTGCGCCCAAGCCAAAGGGGACCGCTCAAAAGCCAAAGGCAAGTTGGTCCCGATGCCGACTCCCGCGGGGCCCTGGCAGAACATCAGCCTCGACTTCGTGGTGGGCCTACCGATGGACCAGGGTTGCGATGCGATCATGGTGGTGGTAGACAGCCTCACCAAAATGGGACATTTCGTGCCGTGCAAAAATCTACCCTCTGCCAGTCAGACCGCTCAGCTGTTGCTATCTCAAGTGGTGCGTATACATGGATTCCCTAGAGTTATCGTTTCGGACAGAGGCCCGCAGTTCATCGCGCGCTTCTGGAGGGCATGGTGTAAGGCCCTGCAGGTGGAGGTGGCCACGTCCACCAGCTTCCACCCACAGACGGATGGCCAAACCGAACGCCTTAATCAAACACTCAAGACGTATCTACGATGCTACTCCAAGGAAGCAAGCGCCTCGTGGGTATCACTCCTCTGGTTGGCGGAACTTTCTTACAACAATGCATGGCATAGTTCCATCAGGGAATCTCCCTTTCGGGCTACCTACGGATATCACGCCAAGGTTCTTCCGTTGTCTTTCCCCGCGGACGTGCGGGACCAGCCCGCTCTGGCGGCCCAGTTACAAGTTCTGGGGAAATTGCACGCGCACCTCCGGACGAATCTGGAGAGAGCTAAGGGCCTGTACAAGGCTTGGGCTGACCGCCATCGGCAGGACGGACCATCCTATCGCCCGGGCGACAGGGTATGGTTGTCCACGAAGTACCTCCGCTTCAAGTTGCGCAGCGTTTTCCATCCTCGCTTCATCGGTCCGTATCCAGTGGTTCGTCGCGTGGGAGCAGTGGCGTATAGGTTGGCTTTGCCGGCCTCTTTGCGCATCCATCCGGTGTTCCACTGCAGTTTACTGAAGCCGGCGGTGGGGGCTCGGAGGGTGGCAGCCCCGCCGATCTATCGTGACGGCCAGATGGAGTACGAGGTGAGGAAGGTGTTGGACTCCCGAATCCGGAGGGGTCGGCTGTGGTATCTTCTGGCTTGGAAGGGTTACTCGGCGGAGGAGGATTCATGGGTTCCGGCGGCTGATGTCCACGCGCCGGAGGCGGTGCGGTCATTCCACACCCGGTTCCCGGACAAGCCTGGTCTTAGGAGGCGCACGGGAAGGGGGGCATACTGTCAGGCGCGGATCTAGGGCGCCTACCGAAGGTACAGCCAGAGGAGGACTACATCCCCCAGAATCCCCGGCTGTATGGAGGCGTGACCAGAAGTGGTAAATACGCGCGTTGCAAGCCAATCGAGGCGCGTAATACTGGAAGGTGGTTGGTGCTGGAGAAGACGCCCAGCAGAGAAGGAGGAAGACGCGTGTGTTCGCGTCTGTTATCGAGTTTCGGAGAGTACCGGGTAGTGGCGGAGTGCCGCCGCGAGGTACACGTATCAGGGAAGCCAGTTCCGGCTTCACGGAACCCCCACGCGGGACGCTGACGTAAGCGTCGCCGCGTCTCAAGACCTCAGGACTGAACGAGGTACTCGGATCAGGGAAGCCAGTTCCGGCTTCACGAAACCACACGCGGGACGCTGACGTAAGCGTCGCCGCGTTTCTAGACCCCAGGACTGAACTAGGTAAGGAGCGGTTCTACTCCCCTCTGGAGCCGAGGACGACGCTGTGAGATTCCGGCAAAGGAAACAGGTATCTCGGGACCTAGGGAGGGGTCGGCTCTGTTCAGGACTGTTTCTCGTTGCCAGAGAGGAGGAGGAAGGGAACCCGGCATACGAGACATTTGGTACTTCCTTTCATGCAGGCAAGGGCACAGCAAGCGCTAACTCTATACATGATGTCAATGCTGGATTAGTGACTTTGGGATTAGGGCTCTTGTACATAATTTCAGAAGCGCTTAGTAGCGCCACGGGGGGAACCGACAGGGGAACAAAGGGGAAGAAGGTCTGTTAGATCTTACGAGTGTTGGAGGGGGCTGGTCCTCTCGAGTCTGAAGGGAAGGCTTCGTCCCTAAGGGGACATGGTATGCATGAAGTGACACATTTGGCAGCTACACTTAGTGAGACCTAACTGAGAGTAGTTTACCTTGTGGTTATATCCTATGTTCTTTTCTGTTCTTTCTTTGCAGGACTCCCAATTCCCACGGTACCCCGTTTTAGTCCTTTCCCTCGCCTGATTGCCCTGGCACTCTGTGTCTCTATAACCAGAGCCAGGTACGTCGGGAGGTGGAACCCTTGTGCTTCATTCGGATCTACAGGAGCCACAGCGGAACGTGACAGTGGGTGCGAGGGGCCTGGTAAGATGTAGATGTGGTGTGTGGGTTAAAACAGGTAAGGGAATCCTCTATAATTATTTTTATTCTGGAGAGGTCACAACCTGATTAAAAAGTAAACTATTTTGTTTTAATCTGACAAAAATTACGCTCTACCCCTTAGTGGTCGACATGTTTCTCGCCTATAAAATGTCTCTAATAGATCAGTTGGCGATTCCTCAGGACCTAGTGACTAAATGAAAACTATCTACAGTGTGTGGTGTGGTTCTACATACCACTTCTTCTCTCGGTAGGATGTTCCCCCGGAGAAAAGCAGCCAACCTCTTAAGGATTCAAGTGCGGCTTCATCAGACCGCAGCAGAGTATATGGACACTCAACGTAGTGTCCCTGCTCCCGCTCAGAGCAGCCCGGCTCACCTACCCGCTCCGCTGCATCAGGAAGCAGACATTTTGATAACACCACAGTTTACATTGCAGGAATCCATTGACTAGAATGAAATGGATACATCTGAAGTGACCCACACAGGTCACTGGATGCAGATATTGACCTACTAAAGACATCCATGGACACCATTAGCTTACACTATTTACCTATTTGCTCTCCAGGTTTATGACGTTAGTTACTATGAGGCCTGCTCACAAATACATCTGGGAAACATAAAGCAATACCCCTGTAGTACTCTTTTGAAAACTCTTTCATTTGTTTGTGAATTAGCCCTAAAAAATCTAAAATGGAAATACATTTGGAATATTTAGGGAATATAGCCCTGCCAAGTTTGCCAGGTCCATATGTGATGTGCTGCTCCAGTCTATGTTTTTTCCTTTGAACTCTGGGACTTGTAGTCTTGTTTGTTTCCTTATATACTGGAACAACTACCGGAATTCCAAGAAACAAACCTGGACTGGAGCCGCACATCGGACATGGACCATGGTAACGTGGCAGCTATGGGAATAGTCATATACCATTTGTACAAGTACGACGGAGAGTACCCTCTTCACACATTTACTGTCATGTGGTTGGACTTTTGGGGGTTGATTCACAAAGGCATGTGAGAGTATGTAATAGACTACTCCTATAGTACTGTTTCCTGTACCCATTAATGATTTCGTGAGCAGGTTCCTATATTTTTCTGAATGTTTGAAATCTCTCTGGGCCATCTCAATCACAGAAAACCTGAGGTTTTTCTACTGTTTTTATGCTGCTTATAATTTTAACTGCCCTGTCTTCCTATATGGGAATATGACCCTATTCCTTTTTAAATAAATGGTTCTGAAGGAAAATTGAATTTAATTCATTGTGTTGGATTGCTGTGGCAAGCTCTAGCTCAGGTCCGGACCTATGAACACCGCATGGAACTGGCCCTGGTTCTTGACCTTCTGTAGAGCCAAGAGTACACAGTGAGCTCTGGGTCATCCAACCTATGCTCTATAGAATTAGAGGACCTCCATCAGCAGGTGTAAGACAGAGTACATAAACAAAGGGATCCACCCACGAGTACAAGAGATCACTCGATTACTCAATGTGTATCCCACGGTCGTGGAGAATACACATTATTTGTTTAAATACCCCTCACACACCAAAAGGGCCCTTGGTGTCATGCTTCATCATAGGGGTCTTCCTGCCCCTCTACGGGACAGGGCGTGCTACGACCTACGAATACGCGGGAGCACTGTTGTTAATGAGACAGCTATGTGTGATGCGGGGGTGTGAGAGGAAGGGTCAGGAGTGAATAAAGAGTGAGTTAAAAAATACCTGGCTCTCAGGTCTAGGAAAATTTATTCTGCCGGTCGAGCTGGTATTATTAAAAGGTGGGGTGAGGAGGGTATAAGCCTCAATGAGCTATAACTCCCAGTGGTGTCGACATGTTTCGAAGCTTCCCCAAGCTTCTTCGTCAGGACCTTAAGGATCCCTTCCTGTCACTAACTGTGTTGTGTTTATAAAAAAGATGAAAAAATTAAATGATATGTAAAAGGAAGTAAATAACCTCCACGGAATAAATGCCTTAATAGGTCTTACATAGTCCTATTAACCTAGAGGAAATAAAAGGCGAATTAATTAAGTAGGAAGTAACTCAATCCATTCCGTGAGTATGGTGATCTGTAAAAAAAGTGTGAAGGGTGCTGGTCTCTTTAACGCTATCGATAACGTTATCACGTGATCTGTGGTGAAGTCACTGTGTGATAAATGGACATACAACATAAAACATAACACACGCACACAACAGAAAGCACACACTCTATTTGAAAAAAATAGTTCAATGTATATCCATGTCACAGTAAAGATCCCCACAAAGGTATGGACATACTTGCTAGCAGAAGATAAGTAACCTCATGAGCTCGTAAACCGAGTGGTGGGCGTGCCAAATAGGCCACCTGCATGAAGAGAGGAACCAAAGAGGACAAAGTTGGCCAATGATTAAAAATATTAGCGTTGTCAAAACGAATTATCAATTTCCACTGAAACCGCCGTACTTACGACTCCAGGGATCAGTGTCCCGCCAGATCAACCACCCCGGTCGGCTCCGTCGATGGAACTGAATCGGAGGGTGCTATGTTTAAATAGCTGCATCAATTAGGGAAAAAGCGCGAAAAAAGTGAATGCCCAATGCGCGCTGATTCTGCACGTAAGGACCCGGAAACGGAAGTGGACCGTCCGGGTCATTCCTACTGATTGACTGGGCCATGACTGAAGATGGAAGGACCCAAGGAGATGGACCGGGGTGTCCAAATACAATGCCTGACTCATAAATAGGCAAAAAAACTTATTTTGCAAAAGAGCTGAAACAGAGTAAATGCCATAGTTATTTACCCGTCTAGGCTCCCACAGGGAAAGTCGAGGAGGTTGTTTGTAGTTTACTGGGACTAGTGATCAAAATGGTCCCCCAGACGACCCATATCGAGCCTGGAATTATAGGAGATGGACCTTAGGGACATAGGTGTCCAAACTAAGTGCCCGCATGAATTCTATATCAATGCACATAAAGGGTCGAAAGATTGGCAGTTTAAGTGACCAAAGGGATTTTGAGAGAGCGTAATAATAGAGGGCAAGAGGAGTATAAACTTGCACTCAGTCTATGTGTATGGAGGGAGTGGTATAACCTCACATGGAAAAGAAAGGGTTCACAATAGTGATAGATTACATAGCCCCATATCATTAGTGACGATCTGACAGAGTGGCAAAAAAGCACAGTTATATGGATTGATTCCCAGAATAAATAGATGGAATCCACATTCATAACATTAGGAGGGAGGAACACTCCCACTGGAGACGGAGAGGTATCTGATAGTTACAGCTGTGAAATTATCGCCCCAGATACACAGGAGCTCCAGTGAGGTGTTAGAGCTCCAGAAAGTGAGCCATTCAATCAGCAATGGGAATTATTAAAGATGGAACTGGTTCCATGGTATATCGTCATTTAATCCATGGATGTGAGTACCCAAACGAAAAACCCAACGTTGTTCTTTTTCCAGAAGGCCATGCTCGCTGCCCATCTGTTCAATCACTGTCCATAGTAGATCATTAACGCCATGTCCACTAGAGATATAGTGGGTGGACATTTTGGTAGTACTACGCCCACATCTGACATTACTGCGGTGTTCACCAATGCGTGTCTTGATGGGTCTCGTGGTCATACCCACATATTCAAGACCGCACGGGCAGGTGATTAAGTAAACAACGTTTTTACTATTGCAATTGGTAAAATTCCTCTGGTCCCATTTCTCGCCATTACGGAATTGAATATGTCTGCTTCTCTTAGTGAGTGGACAAGTACTACAGTTGCCACAGGGATGATGACCCTGTACTGGAGGTAGCAGACCCTCAATTCTTGGCTGGGATGTATTCTTGGGTCTGGTGTGGACAAGCATGTCCTTAAGGTTGCGACCCCTCTTGTGTGCAAACATGGGTTTCGTGATGTGCAAGCCACAACTGTTGAGCAGACGCCAGTGTTTATTCACTATCTTAGTGATCCTGTTGGAGTGTGTGTTAAAGGTGGTCACACAGATGGGCCTTTCATCAGTCTGAGTGACCACTTTGTCTTCCAAGAGTGCTTCTCTATTATTGTTTCTCGCTCTCTTGAGGGCTTTGTCAATGATCTGCTCGGGGTAGTTACGCTCGATCAGTTTCAGGCGTAGTTCGGATGCTTGTTTTCTGAACTCTTTGACCTCTGCCAAATTGCAGAGATAGTATAACCCCCTTTCATCCTAATTACCATGCGGCGCTAATAAATACAATAGGAAAAAGTGTTTTTTGGCACACTCTAATAGAGCAACGAACACAGCATCTACATACATGGAATCCGGGCACACGTGAGGCATGCTGCAGGTTCAAGAATTTATTGTGAATGGTCTGTAACTAATGAACAGAAGTTACAAATCCTGTGAGGTGAAAGTATGAGATGGCAGAAAAAGCTCCCAAAGACCTGGTAATGTATGCAACATAAGGCACGCACAAGCCAGGGACACACAAAAGACTCAAAACTACCCAAAGAGAATTCATCTACACAGGATAATGTCTTACACAGCGAAGAACAGATTCCCTTTTTAATGCATAAATTACGTCTTAGAGTAAACATCGGAACAATATCTCAGTAAACAGATCCATGTCCCCTGTATTCCCTTCTTGGGAATACATTTGACTTGACATCACTAGCAATGGCAAACCAATTTGCACTCTACACACCTTCTATCATCCACCAGGTGACAACCTCACGTTTACTGAACATTTTATGGACCTAGTTTCCACTAATGCCGGTCATCATAACACCCAAATACTTCTCGGAGACCTCAATCTTCATTGGAATTATCCCAATGATGCAGTTGTCAATAGTTTCAAAAACATCCTCGTTGATCTCGACCTCACCCAATTTTGCAACAGTTCTACACACGAGAAAGGATCCATCCTTGATTTAGTAATCGCTAAAGTTGATTCCATCCAGCTAGACAAAATCCTTCCATGTGACTGGTCCGATCATCATATTATCACCTTCTTCATCAATGAAACAGTGTTACGTAACCTGGGTCAACCCACAAGGCCTAAAGTACGGAAGAGGGATCTGAAAAACATTGACCCTAACACAATCACAACTTCAAACTACAACTTACTTCTTTACCCCGAAGAGATATCCGATGTCCATGATCTCACCAACCACTACTTCAATTCCATGAACATGATACTAAACGAGGTAGCCCTCCTCCAACTAAAGAGAGTCTCCACAAAAGATTCTAAGCCTTGGTATGATGGAAGAGTCAACAAGGACAGAAGATCCCTAAGGGGGAACAACCTTTACAACGCAACTTTTACAACGCACTACCTTTACAACGCATTTTTTACAACGCATAATCCATTACAACGCATGACATTACAACGCATGACACTACAACGCATTTTTAAAAACTACCTTTACAACGCATTCCATTACAACGCATACTACCATTACAACGCATGCCATTACAACGCATAATATTACACTACACTATCCAACACTTACCCTACTGTTGCACCCCCTGGAGTTAGAATAGTAATTTTTACCCCTATACTATCCAACACTTACCCTACTGTTGCACCCCCTGGAGTTAGAATAGTAATTTTTACCCCTATTCTATCCAACACTTACCCTACTGTTGCACCCCCTGGAGTTAGAATAGTAATTTTTACCCCTATACTATCCAACACTTACCCTACTGTTGCACCCCCTGGAGTTAGAATAGTAATTTTTACCCCTATACTATCCAACACTTACCCTACTGTTGCACCCCCTGGAGTTAGAATAGTAATTTTTACCCCTATACTATCCAACACTTACCCTACTGTTGCACCCCCTGGAGTTAGAATAGTAATTTTTACCCCTATACTATCCAACACTTACCCTACTGATGCACCCCCTGGAGTTAGAATAGTAATTTTTACCCCTATACTATCCAACACTTACCCTACTGATGCACCCCCTGGAGTTAGAATAGTAATTTTTACCCCTATACTATCCAACACTTACCCCACTGTTGCACCCCCTGGAGTTAGAATAGTAATTTTTACCCCTATACTATCCAACACTTACTCTACTGTTGCACCCCCTGGAGTTAGAATAGTAATTTTTACCCCTATACTATCCAACACTTACCCTACTGTTGCACCCCCTGGAGTTAGAAAAGTAACTTTTACCCCTATACTATCTAATACTTACCTTAAATGCAATTTAATATTATGCGTTGTAATGGTATGCGTTGTAAAGGTAGTATGCGTTGTAATGGAAATACGTTGTAAAGGTAGTTTTTAAAAATGCGTTGTAGTGTCATGCGTTGTAATGTCATGCGTTGTAATGGATTATGCGTTGTAAAAAATGCGTTGTAAGTGCATGCGTTGTAAAAGTGTGCGTTGTAACGTCATACATCCATCCCTAAGATTATCTGAACGCAGATGGAGATCAGCTCCATCCGCTAATCACCTCAAGATACTAAGAAAGAAAAGAAACGCATACTATAGAAAGATCAAGCGTGCTAAAGCAGACTTCTTTAGCCACCAATTAGACCAGGCAAAAAACCGTCCCCAAAAACATTTTGAGTTAATCAAAACTCAATCTAAGGATGCACTGCACCAACCTCAAGATAAATTAGGGCCACGACCTAACACTGATGAATTTATTTCCTTCTTCACTCAGAAGACCGATACCATAAAGAAGGAGCTTCTCAACGATCTAATTACACACTCTGCTGCACATACGAACCCCTCATCTTCCCCTCTAAATTCCCCACATCGAATCTCTTCAAAGTTCGACCTAAAAAATAACGCATCATCGTCATCCCTCACTACCTACAGTGAGGAATAAATTCTCAAAATGCTTACTACCTTAAATCCTGCCAATCACTTCGCTGACCCTCTTCCAGCAAACTTTGTAAAAGACTTCACCCCGCTGCTGTTGCCTCTCTGGACAAAGATCATAAATAACTCCTTAAGCCAAGGTTGCATCCCTGACACCCTCAAGGCTGGGCAGGTATCTTCCATTCTAAAGAAACCTACGGCTGACACTGCGGACTTAAATAATTACCGTCCTATATCCAACATCCCTACCTTGGCCAAACTCCTAGAAAAATGTATTCACCTCCAGCTGCTAAGACATATTGATCAGTTTAACCTACTCAACAAATACCAATCAGGTTTCCGTGCAGGTCACAGCACTGAATCGGCCATGACCCACATAATTGACGACGCCCTACAAATCCTAGATCAAAACGGAACATGCCTGCTCATCTTGCTAGACCTGTCCTCGGCCTTTGATACTGTCAAACACGATAACCTGATTGACCTTCTGAAACACAGAATGGGATTAGCCAGTTCAGTTCTAAGCTGGTTTACTTCATTCCTCCAAGATAGATCACAACGATTCAAGGTCAATCACTCCCTGTCCAAACCCGTCCCAGTCGCTTTAGGAGTCCCAAAAGGATTGGCATTATCTCCGACACTGTTCAATCATTTCATGGAACCCTTCACTGAAATTCTCTACTCGTCTAACGTGCAATATCACATGTACGCTGACGACACATCTTGTATCTCAAGATCCACACCCTTGAAGACATCAAATCGCTCAACACCACTCTCCGGAAAACTCAAACATGTCTGGCAGAAAATCATCTAAAACTGAATACCCTTAAAACTGAATTCCTCCTCATCGCTCCCCCCACCCAAGTACCCATATTGCAAGACTGGATCAAACACCTTACCGCACTTAATTGTCAACCTCTCATTGTTGATTCAGCAAAATTGTTGGGAATATCACTGGACAGACACCTCAATATGCAAAAACACATCAGCAATGCAACAAAGGGCGCAAACTTTCAGATAAATACTTTGAGAAAATTGAAACCTTCCCTGCCGCAAAAGGACTTCAAGCTGGCAGTACAAGCTCTAGTCATCCCAAGAGTGGATTACGGAATTGTTGCTCTCTGTGGCCTACCCAGAGCTGCAACGGCCTCTCTGAGAGCCTCAATCAACACCGCAGCGAGACTTATCACTGGCTCCAAAAGAAGCTCCCATATATCCCCTGACCTAAAATCCCTTAATTGGCTACCATTTGAAGCCAGAATTCATCTGAAAATAGATTGTATGACTCATAAAGCCATTCATCACAATACACCCAGCTATCTGGCACAGAAAGTGGTGCCCTCTTGATGGTGTCAGATCCTCAAGAAGTTCTATCAACCTTCTACTGAAACCGCAAAGATTCAACAAGAAGAAAACATACAACCGAACCTTTTCAGGGATGGCGCCCAGAATTTGGAATGCTCTACCCCCAGCAACCAGATTTAATCCCTCTACTGCATCTTTCAAAAAAGTGAGGGCTCTTCTCATGGCTAAACTCGCCTGAGCATGGATTACCGTTATTCTGCGACCCAATGTATCCTCTACTCGGAACTTGACAATGTCCTCTGCCCAGCCAGAGACCCTAGATATTTATCTATATTATGCTTGAATCTCATTTAATGTTTTTGTTATGTATCATATACCGTGTGTCAATGATAGAATGATTATACTTGCACTGTCTATCTGTGATCTCTATGCCATTTACCCTGTATCTATGTAACTAAGACTCTACCCTATAAAGCGCTCTGATACCCGCAAGGATCTGGTTCGCGCTCTATATAACTCTCAAAATAAAAATTAAAAATAAATAAACGTCTTACAAATGTACAAGTTATACAGTAATCAACTAAACTTTGAAAAGAAGGATACGTTTAGGTATTGCAATAAAGCATTTCTGTATTACATTGATATGGGAGACGGCTAGACAGACCAGGTTCTGTACTAAGTGTAAGATGGAAGTGGTCCAAGGAGGCCGGTTCTGCAGACAGGGACACGTGACAAGAAAGATACCCACCGCCACCAGGTTCTGTTCTCAGTGTAAGATGGAAGTGGTCCAGAGAGGCCGGCTTCTGCAGACAGGGACACGTGACAAGAAAGACACCCACCGCCACCAGGCTCTGTTCTCAGTGTATGATGGAAGTGGTCCAGAGAGGCTGGCCTCTTCAGACAGGGACACGTGGATGAAAGTGGTCCAGAGAGGCCACAGCGGCTTCTGCAGTCGGGGGCACGTGACAATAAAGACACCCACCTCCACCGGGTTCTGTACTAAGTGTAAGATGGAAGTGGTCCAAGGAGGCCGGTTCTGCAGACAGGGACACGTGACAAGAAAGATACCCACCGCCACAAGGTTCTGTTCTCAGTGTAAGATGGAAGTGGTCCAGAGAGGCGGCCTCTGCAGACAGGGACACGTGACAAGAAAGACACCCACCGCCACCAGGCTCTGTTCTCAGTGTAAGATGGAAGTGGTCCAGAGAGGCGGCCTCTGCAGACAGGGATACGTGACAAGAAAGACACCCACCGCCACCAGGTTCTGTTCTCAGTGTAAGATGGAAGTGGTCCAGAGAGTCTGGCCTCTTCAGACAGGGACACGTGGATGAAAGTGGTCCAGAGAGGCGGCTTCTGCAGACAGGGACACGTGACAAGAAAGACACCCACCGCCACCAGGTTCTGTTCTCAGTGTAAGATGGAAGTGGTCCAGAGAGGCGGCCTCTGCAGACAGGGACACGTGGATGGAAGTGGTTTAGAGAGGCCACAGCGGCTTCTGCAGACAGGGATACGTGGATGGAAGTGGTTTAGAGAGGCCACAGCGGCTTCTGCATACAGGGATACGTGGATGGAAGTGGTTTAGAGAGGCCACAGCGGCTTCTGCAGACAGGGACACGTGACAAGAAGATCCCCACCTCCACCAGTTTCTGTACTCGGTGTAAGAGCGAAGAGGCCCAAAGAGGGCAGCGTCTGCAAATAAAGCGCTTCGATGCCTCCTAAGGGGTAGTAAGCGCTATTTAAATACAATGTACAATTACAAATAACGGCACATAACATGGAAGACACCCACGAAGAGAGGGGTCAGGTCTCTGGGGAGATTCCAAGGAGACCAGGCTCTGTGAGTGACATGAGGGACACCGACCACGGCCGAGGTCTGTACTCAGTGTAGCAGGAAGGAGGCCAGAGATGCAGGTTCTGCAGAGCCTGCCACCTGACATGGAAGATACCTGGGGGTGGGGGTGGGGCTGTTCTGACTGTGACAGGTGAGAGAACCGGAAATGCCAGGCTCTCAAACAGAGCGACAGCTGAGATCTAGACATGTCAGGCTCTGCAAACAGAGTGACCTCTCGAGAAGCTCGGTACTGCAGATGGTGACGCGACAGAGACCCAGCGAGGGCAGCTTGTGCAACCAATGTGACAGGGGAAAGTCCAGAAATGCCAGGCTGAGGAATAGCGTGACACTGAGACCGAGAGATAACAGAGTTTAGAGTTTCAACTAGTGTGACAGAGGGGGGGCGATCAAAAGATGCCAGGCCCTGTAGATGAAGCAACCTGTAGAGATGGCAGGCTCTGCAGACAGAGCGGCAGGACCTACAGGTATTGTGACACAGGTGGGATCCAGAGATGCCAGGCTCTGCAGACAGGGTGACCTCTAGCAATGCCAGCTCTGCACACCTTGTGGCAGGACCTACAAGTATTGTGACACAGGTGAGGTTCAGAGAGGCCAGGGTCTTCAGACAGGGTGGCCTTTGGCGATGCCAGGCTCATCTGCAGACAGAGTGGCAGGACCTACAGGTATTGTGACACAGGTGGGATCCAGAGATGCCAGGCTCTGCAGACAGGGTGACCTCTAGCAATGCCAGCTCTGCACACCTTGTGGCAGGACCTGCAAGGTGAGGTTCAGAGATGCCAGGGTCTGCAGACAAGGTGATCTTTGGCGATGCCAGGCTCATCTGCAGACAGAGTGGCAGAACCTACAGGTATTGAGACACAGGTGAGGTCCAGTGCAAACATGGCGACCTCTAGTGATGCCAGGTTCTGAAGAAAGAGTGATAGCACCTACAGTTATTGTGACACAGATGAGGACCTGACATGCCAGGCTCTGCAGACATGGTGACCTCTAGCGATGCCAGGCTCTGCAGGCAAAGCGGCCGGGCCTACAAGTATTGTAACACAGGTGAGGTCCAGAGATGCCAGGCTCTGCAGACGGGGTGACCGCTAGCAATGCCAGGCTCAGCAGACAGAGCGGCAGGACCCACTGGTATTGTGACACAGGTGAGGTCCAGATATGGCGGCCTCTACAGACATGGTGACCTTTAGCGATGCCAGGCTCATCTGCACACAGAGCGACAGGACCTACAGGTATTGTGACGTGTGAGGTCAGAGATGCCAGGCTCTCCAGATATGGTGACCTCTAGTGATGCCAGGCTCTGCAGGCAGAGTGGCAGAGTGGCAGGACCCACAGGTATTGTGACACAGGTGGGGTACTGAGTTGGCAGGCTCTGCAGACATGGTGACCTCTAGCGATGCCAGACTCAGGTGCACAAAGAGTGGCAGGACCTTAAGGTAGTGTGAAACAGGTGAGAGCCTGAGATGCCAGGCCAGTGCCAGTTTTTGGGCAGTGCGAGCGGTACCACCGCACCGGGTGCCAAGGTCAGGGCGCTCCATTCGTGCTCTGAAATCGGCACCAAATCGGCACCAGTCGCATTGCCCAAAAGCCTGCACTGTCGAACACTGTTGTCTCTCTTTCTTTTCCACGATGTTAAACTTTGTTGAAATAGAAGAGAGAAAACGGCGTTAAACAGATCAGGAGGCACGCTTTTATGCCCACCCATACGCTGCAGTTAAAGTTTTGCTTTGCTTATGAATCAGAAAATAAAAGGTTTTTCGTGAACGTTCGCGGACTTTTATTTAATTGATCTAGGCACATAGAGCCGAGCTCCGCCCTCTACTTTCACTATCAGTATGTCTAAATTAAAACATGTAACTTTTAGGCAGGGCCGGCTCTGTGGCGGTGCAACATATCTTATGGTTTTAAAAGCACCTGCTGCTGCATTATTTCCTTCCAGCAATTTCCATGCAACAATAAACATGTCAAGGTAACTCCAGTGATTAATATATTTTCTGGAGCGAGAGACATTGGAGCTTTGTCAAGTGGAAGTTTTGATTCATCGTAAGGTAGCACAGAGGGTTAAGATGCCTGCTGCAAAGAACATGTACCATGCACATCACAAAGAGCCTATAATGTAAATAAGTCCGTAGGTTACTGCTTTTGTCAAAGAGATCTATTGTTACTTGCAGTTTGTAAGTTCAAATCCTAATGTAGAAGAAGGAGCTATTAACCGTCATCAAACAGCTGCATGCAAACTACAAGGTATAGATTGCAGCGTTATGATTTTTCCCTGGTCTTTCATTATCCTAATGTTGCAAAATGGGTTCATTTGGGCAGAAACCAATTCTTATTATTAAAGAGAACCGCCAACCACGGTGCTAAGTTTTATATTCGAAGTTTCTGCTTCTCCAGACCAAGCACTCTTAAACTATACTGCCTACGAGTATGGATAACATGACTCCTTTGAAGTCCTCTGTCTTATGCAATGTTTCCCATACACTGATTTACACACGTATAATTGATTCAGTGGTATAGCAAGGGGGGGGAGGTGGGGGCGGTCCACACCAGGCGGCACAAGCTTTGGTGGCAGCGGCCTCCCCCCACTCTTACCTGTCTTCTCGGTGCGGAAATACCCCCCACTCTTTCAATCGGCCGCCGCGGTGTAGCAAATGCAGTGACCGCCACGGGCAGCCAGAGGGCTAGCTACGCCACTGGATTGATTGTCTCAGTGTAATATTTGTTATGTAAAAGGGTCTGACTAAACTGGTATGAGTGGCGCTATAAAACGAATTTAATGCATGTGTGAGAGAGTAGTTATGGAGAGTTGAGGGGCCTTGTTGAAGGGTGGTAGTGAGGGAATCCCTGACAAAGGTGGTCATTGGGGGGCGCCAACAAACAATGTCGCACAGGGCGCCACCAGCGCTAAAGCCGGCCCTGTGCCAGGCTCTACAGACATGGTGACCTTTCGCGATGCCAGGCTCTTCAGACGGAGTGGCAGGACCTACAGGTATTGTGACATAGTTGAGGGCTAGAGATGTCAGACAGGGAAGATAGGAACATAGAGATATAAGACCAGATTAACCCATGAGTGACAGGGTAAAGGTGCAAAGAGGCCGAGGCCTGTACATAAACTGGCCAGATTCTGACCGGATTCGGGGTGATAGCAAGAGGCCTGGAGAGTCTCTGAGATCTGTAGATATGTTCACAACCGGGACCAGAGGGTATGTGTAAGCCTTGAGAGGCCCTGAGAGGCCAGCCTCTGCTGTATGGGCAAGACTCGAGAAGCCCTGAGAGGCCAGCCTCTACTGTATGGGTAAGACTTGAGAGGCCCTGAGAGGCCAGCCTCTGCTGTATGGGTAAGACTCGAGAAGCCCTGAGAGGCCAGCCTCTACTGTATGGGTAAGACTTGAGAGGCCCTGGGAGGCCAGGCCTGACACAGCTGTCTCTGTGTATTTTACAGCCTCTGAGTGCTGCTATCACAGCACGTCTAGTCCAAAGTGCTGCCTTAATGCACTGTGGCACGCGCTGATCCCAGACTAATTTATTGCGCATTATTCTTGACGGGTTGCTGAACGGCTGCGTAAAAGGATCGCTCCTTCTCCCACTCCATTGATTTCCTGCCAAACAAGCGGCAAACCATCATGTATAATAACCAGGCGTGTTACTCACATGTGATCGCGGCGCCATCTCATGTAACACAGAGGCAGGCGCAGCCGGGGCCAGCTGCTAAGGGCATTGTCAGAGCCAGGCACAGGTGACCTGGGATAACCTCGGCTTATTGGAAAAGTGCCTCTCTGATCACATCTTCAGAGCACAGACCCAGCTCGTGCAGCGCAAGCTCCTCCTCCCCTCCGTCCAGCTGGCTGTTGAAAGAGTCCGAAGAGCGCCCTTCCTTTCGCACCATGTGTGATCTGTGGCAGACACGCGCTGACCTCCGCTTGAACCCTCGCAGACAACCATCGAGTGCAGCTGTCAGCCCGTGGGTTTATGTAACGTGAAAGGAAAACGATGCACATCATACGCCGGGATTGCATTTGGAAATAGCAGGCACTGGGAGGAAAGGAGGTGACGTAGGACAGAGAGAAAAGATGAAGCGAAGGCGTGGGACAAGCAACAACGGAGAGAAGATATCTGAAGACATAATGAGTGAGAGACATGCACATAGTGCCAGGGACAGAACCCCAAAGATAAACTGATTTTGTGGGGATTAACTCATCTGGTGAAGTGTGGAAACCAGATTTGGACTCCGCATTCACAGTTCCATTGACAACTAGGTCACTTGAGCACGAGCCCACTCAGAAAGAAGGACGTGACAGAAAGAGTAACTAAATGGCCAAACAGAAAAGGAAAGTTGAATGAGCGATAAAACGAAAGACGGGAAGTAAAAGCTGGCCTGCTGCAAATAAGAAGAAGCTATAATGAGATAAAAGAAATGACAACAAACTGAAGGGGGCGCTCTAGCCGCGTCTGGTGACTGACCGTCTAAGCTCTAGAGATAAGACTCGAGAATTGTTTTCCTAATGTTATATCCCTGTCTGCGTTGCAATGATGACGTCTCTGCTCAAAGTTGAATCCTACATCCGCCTACAGGTCCTCATTGCTTAAGTTGTGATGTTGGTTGTGGTGATAGGCATTGGTACTAATTTTGGGGGGGCCAAGGTTTATTTTTCCCCATCAGATTTGTCCAGAAACAAGCGAGGGAGGACTGCAGAAATGGGAGAAAGAAGAGAACGAAAAAAGTAAACAGTGAGTAAGGGAGAAAGCAGGGAAGCAGCACCTTTAGTTTACACCAGGGCACAAGTCCTATAAAAAGAAGTGGGGGGAACTGACAATATGCAAATGCCCTCATGACGTCACGTGCTGAACGTGTCCCGGTGTCTGAAAATTACACCGGGACACGTTCAGCATATTTCTGTGTGGCCGAGCTTCTTGGCAGGGGGGACGGCGTCTACCCTGTGAAAAGAGTGGGGGGACGCCGTGTACCTGTGTGTACCCCCGACTCAAGCCCTGGTTTAAACCCTATGTTTGTTTTTGTTTTTAGAGTTTTATATAGCGCGATCTAGACCCGAGACATCGGGTATCAGAGCGCTTTACATGAGCATCAGTTTCGTTACATGAGGACACAATTCATTTTTGTTAGGTTGCTGACTGCCCTGTGCTTTAGCAAGAGACGTGATGGAGGTAGAATTGTACAGGTCTCAGGGTCCAGACTCTAGACTGACCTCCTTCTGGATCTGCAGCAGACATTTCTCTTTGTGGCTTTAAACGCGTGACTTTTCTGTTGACCTCATTCTCCTGCCTAGTCGCCGTCTGTGTTTTTAGGTCGAGGCTGGCGGCGCATGTGCTGCTCTGCGAGGCATGCTGTATTGGAGTATGGACTTGAAGCCCCACCCACTCTCCGCCCATATTTGTCAATGGCTTATGTCATTGTCCTTCGTAAATGCTGGCTTCTGATTCGTTATTAGGCTTGTTAGTCCCTCCTTAGTCCCGCCTTGTCTTTATTCGTAACCTCCCATGAGGACTAGACCTTTTACTTTGGTTTTTATATAATGATTCTTTTTTTAGTCTGTAAGCACTATTTTCTTTAAATAGTTTCTTCTACTGCGGGCACGACAAGCTTTCCTGCAACATTAAGCACGCCATGCGCGCTTTCACTTTCTAAACAGCCCGGGACAATGATAACTGCTTCTTTGAATAGTTCTCACATTTACAAGATTTTGAGCTATTGGCATTTTACATGAGAATGCATTTTATGTATGTGTTAATTATCGAAACAGATACATTAAAGTCATTGTCATTTACAATGCCAATAGCTTAAACTCTCCCAAATGCGAGACCTATTGCACTGCAAATGCTTGTTCTTCATTGTTTTGATTCTTGTCTTAGCGCCTTGATGCCTTTGTGTGGTAGTGTTGCCCTGTGTAAATAAAACAGAGCCTTCGACGACTCGCTGCAGAGTAGCCTTATCCTGCAAGAACTGAAAACTGCCCACATGAAGCCTATAGTAAAAAAAACACACAGGATTTGACTAAATACTGTCTAACTTTTGCCCAATTTGCATTGGTCCTCTCCTAGGCAGCTGGACTGAAAGAGCAGCCTATGTACAGCGATCATTCTATGTTGAGGAGAATACAGTGCTTAATTTAAGCCGGTGGGTTCCTGTGCTCGGTGCCTGGAATTAGTTGTCAACACAGCCACTTATGACAGTCTGCCACATGGTGGCGCTGTCTGTCTAATTTAGAAATGAGCACAGAAACCGTTGTTTATTAATTCAATATACATTAAAAGGGACTCATTCCTGCTGGCCTAGCTATTTTTATAGCTATGGGGCCTGAACTAGTGATGGTGGTGGTTAGTAGTTATGTTGGTACTGTCCTCGGCGGCGCTGACAGAGGAAGTAGGTGGTGCAAGCGGTAGTCCCCTCCTGACGAGGGCCCCGGCCCTTTAAAAAAAAAATAATAATTATACAGATTCAGCACTGGGAGAATGACCTCTCTGAAATCCAAACCAGATTTGGCCCAATCGGAGAACTGAATGAGTGCTAATTGCAACAGAGGATATTACTGGTTGTCTCAACTGAGACAGCATCACTCTAGGGCAGAGGTGCAACTAGAGCCAAATTGCGGGTGGGGGGGGCTAAGAAAAATTTGGGGGGTGGGGCTAATTTTTCCAGCAGTGGGCAGAGTGGGGATGCAGGGGCTCTAAAAAGTGGTGCAATAAGACGGTCGCCAACCCGGGAAGCTGTCTCAGCCCGGGCTGACACACACGACGGGGTGGGGGGGGACTGCAGCCCTTTGAGCCCAATGGGCGTTGCACGTCCGGTCTAGGGACTATCTGCTGTGTTATAATGGCTGACCATCCTGTGCTACTCGGCTCCGAGGCTTGAATCAATGAGCTAGTTGTCCACTGGACCGACTCCTTCTTGACTGATAGATCTCTCATTCGACCTCTAGCAGCCTGCACTCTGACCTTTATCCCATGAACCCTGGAATGTCACAAGGATGCACTACCACCCTCCTCCACCTTAAGGTGCTTCTCAGATCACTGCTGGCGCTAGCACCTGCTTCAAACTGATTTGCTACAGCTATCTGGATTAGACACAAACGGCCACCCAGGCCCTCGTCAGCAGCAGGTTGGACTACGGAAACGCCCTCTACGCAGGAGCCTCGGCCAAACTCCTGAAACGGCTTCAACGCATCCAGAACGCCTCTGCAGGCCTGATCCTCGACATCCCTCGCCGCAGCCACATCACACCCCACCTGAGAGACCTGCACTGGCTCCCCGTCAACAAGAGGATAACCTTCAAACTCCTCACCCACACACACAAGGCACTCCACAACACCGGACCAGCATACCTCAACAGACGACTCAGCTTCTACACCCCCACACGCCAGCTCCACTCCACCGACCTCACCCTCGCCACAGTCCCCCGCATCCAAAGAGCGGCCTCCGGCGGCAGATCGTTCTCCCACCTCGCCGCCAAGACCTGGAACACCCTCCCCATCCACCTACGGCAGACCCAAGACCTGCTGACTTTCAGAAGACTCCTCAAGACCTGGCTTTTCGAGCAGTAGGAGCACCCCCCAGCGCCTTGAGACCCTCATGGGTATGTAGCGCGCTTTAGAAATGCTATGATTGATTGATTGATTGATTGATTGATCTAAAACTTCAAAGGTCATCAGAGCTGGACTCCTGTGCAGTCCAAGCTAAAGACCAACAGATGCCCCTATCACCCATCGACCACTGGCCAAAGGAAGGAAGTGCTGCACCCAAACCATCACCCCAGGTAAGGACCCTAGGTGTGAACTTGGATTTAAACCTCTGCCTGATGCTTCAAGTGAACCAAGACACCAAGCGAGCATCTTATGTGATGAGATGCTGAGGCCAAACCACCCTTACCTAGGATTCCTCCTCAAGGTACCACCCACCACCAGTCCAGCGCTCTGCCAACGACACTATACTTTACTCCTCGGAGCGTGCCATACAGATTTATAAGCTATAGAATTCAAAGTGCAACTTTAATGTCCGGTTACTCATTCCTCCGATAATTCAGTCTATACAGGGCGGCCTTTGGCCAGATGTATCACCTTCAAATCAATTTGCATAGGTCAGTGTGACACTCAAGCCTGAGGAACCCACATCCTTCAGCTGTACCCCACCACCTACCAACAATCCAGCGCACTTCATTCCAGCACGAAAGAAAAGAAGACAAGACATAAGAAAGAAAGACACATGGAATAAAGGAAAGAAAAGGGAAAGAAGACAAGCTACCGCAATAAAACTGAGAGAACAATAAGGAATGAAAGAAGATTTTTTTTTTTTAAAACAAAGGCAATGAAGAAAGAAAGAACTAAACAAAGCAAAGGGAAGGAAAGACAAAACAGAAGAAAAAATAGAAAGTAAGCAAAAGGAAACAGGAACAAAGAGAAACAGAGACAGGAACAAAGAGAACGATAGAAAGAAAGATCAGAAGAAAGATCAGAAGAAAAAACACAAGACAGAAGAAAGAAAGATGAGAAGAGAAGAGAAAGTAAATAAAGAGACAAAGTAAGACTGTGGACATGGCGAAGTGACCGGGCTCTGACAGTTGTTGTTTACGTGGAGAGTTGGTGGCACGGGTTTATGTGTGCCAGGCGCCCGTCGCCCCTTACCTGCCACGCTATGCGCCCACGATGCCCAGCCCAGCAGCACTATCCAGGGTATCGTCTTGGACTGCATAGTGGAGGCTCCAGGACAGCACACTGCTGAGTCCTACAGTCGGGGCAGACCCCGGAGCACCGTCCCTGGCACCCTCAGCTTCAGGGCAGGAGGTGAAGGGCACTCCGGGGCAGGCAGCATCCCAGGGCAGTTCATGAAGGGTGGCACCCCTGCCGCAGATCCCAGACCCCTTGGCACTACTTCGGCTGAGGGCTGTTCACGCCCCGCGGGCAACAGGGAACAGACACGCTCGCGGGTGCTCCAAGGCTGGGACAGTCCCCGGGCAGTGAATCCAGCGGCTGCGCTATTCCTGTCCCTCCGGTGTCTGGACGCGCTGCAGCTCCTCCGCGGCGGGTGTCTGCTCTGCTCCCAGACCGAGGGACTCAGATGCGGCTGATATGGAGGTGGCACCAAGTCCTGCCCCTTGTCTTGTGCCACATGATGCGGCCCACGGGTGGGGAGGGGGCACGGCCCGCTGATGCTGCTGTTCCGAGGGTCACATCCTGGTGCCTTCCTGGCGTGTGGGCAGTGTACCTGCAGGCTCGTGTCTCTCGGAGAGGGAGGGGCGGGGGAGGAAAGAAGGAACTGACAATGTAAGAAGGAAAGCAAGAAAGAAAGAGAAAAGAGAGTCAAGGGGGGAGAGGGAAAGAGAGAGGAAGAAAGAAAGTTAGAGAGTGGGACAAAGAAGGGGAGGGATGAATACAGGAATGTCAGGCGATGTTTAAGAGAGAGTCAAAGAAAAGAGGGATACATTGGGAGGGCAGTGAAAAAGAAAGATAAAAAGAAGACTCGGTTAAGAGGCAAGAATGAATTGCAAAGGAGTAGCGGAATGAATGCAGAAGTAAATATTATGAACTGAAGGAAGGAGACAACGGAGGGAATGACAGAGAAAGGCGAAACTGATGAACGCGTACAAAGTTGGAGACAGGAAGAAAAAAAGCAGAAAATGGAAATCTAAAACAAGAAATGGGTGAATACATTCCGAGGGGATTGAAATGCAATTAATAGGAATTGGGACTATACAAACCGGTAAAATCAGACCAAACACAAATATGGAATTTATGAAGGTGGGGGGTCTCTTTCTGCCATGCACTTCTTATGAAGATGCCCCCCTTCCCAGCAGCACTCTCCCTGCTGTCCTCCTGCCCAGCTCCTGCCTTGTCGCTACCCCGTACCTATCTAGTGCTGGTGCCGCGCCTCTCCCTCAGTTTCCTCTCCCCTACTGCACAGTTCTCTCGCACTTCATATACTGTACCTGCGCCCCTCCTGCACAATTGCGGCTCTTCTCCCAGGCCCCGTTCGTGGTCTGACCGTACCACCCCCCTCCAGCAGCGTTCCTGCTCCCCTCCTGCAGCGTTCCTGCTCCCCTCCTACAGCGTTCCTGCTCTCTTCCCGCCTAGTACCATCTCCCCTTCTGCAGCGCTCCTGCTCCCCTCCTGCAGCGTTCCTGCTCTCTTCCCGCCCACTACCATCTCCCCTTCTGAAGCGTTCCTGCTCTCTTCCCGCCCAGTACCATCTCCCCTCCTGCAGCGTTCCTGCTCCCCTCCTGCAGCGTTCCTGCTCTCTTTCCGCCCCGTACCATCTCCCCCCGCAGCATTCCTGCTCTCTTCTCTTCCTGCACAATACCATTTTCCCTCCTGCAGCGTTCCTGCTCCCTCCTTGTGCCGTACCATCTCCCCTCCTGCAGCGTTCCTGCTCTCTTCTTCCTCCCGCACAGTACCATCTCCCCTCTTGCAGCGTTCCTGCTCTCTTTCCGCGCCGTACCATCTCGCCTTCTGCAGGAGTTCTTCCTCTGCCCTGCATAGTCCTCCTGACCCTGCCTCTCTCCTGCAGATTCCTGACCCTGCCTCTCTCCTGCGGAGTTCTTGCTCCGCCCTGCATAGTCCTCCTGACCCTGCCTCTCTCCTGCAGAGTCCCGACCCTGCCTCTCTCCTCCAGAGCTCTTGCTCCCTCCTGCTCAGTCCTGCCCCTGCCTCTCTCCTGCAGATTCCTGACCCTGCCTCTCTCCTGTGGAGTTTTTGTCCCCTCCTGCACAGTCCTGACCCTTCCTCTCTCCTGCAGATTCCTGACCCTGCCTCTCTCCTGCAGAGTTTTTGTTCCCTCCTGCACAGTCCTGACCCTTCCTCTCTCCTGCAGAGTTCTTTCTCCCTCCTGCACAGTCCTGACTGGAGAGGTGTGGCTCACTAGTTAGAGGCGGCAGACCTGTAAGCAGAGAATCGGCCAGGGACCAGGGTTCAATTCCCGACGCGGCAGGGTCGTGGACCAGGGTCAAAACGGACTCGATAATTCTCTCCTCGGTACCTACTCTAACCAGGAACACACTCGGCAACTCTGGGCATTAAGCTTGCCTCATCTCTACAACGGCCCCCCACAGACGCCGGGGATGCCTGGTTTCACCTTGGAGATACCCAGAAAGGGACCATCTCACAGGGATAGCCAGGACAGGTTCCCCAGCGGTCTACAGCGCCGGGACGACCCATTGCTGGGGTAGCTGTGCGTTTTACAAGTCTACAACATTTACATTTCTCTCCTGCAGAGTTCTTGTACCTCCTGCATAGTCCCGACCCTGCCTCTCTCCTGCATAGTCCCGACCCTGCCTCTCTCCTGCAGAGTTCTTGCTCCCTCCTGCACAGTTCTGACCCCCCTTCTCTCCTGCAGAGTTCTTGCTCCCTCCTGCACAGTCCTGCCCCGACTCTCTCCTGCATAGTCCCGACCCTGCCTCTCTCCTGCATAGTTCTTGCTCCCTCCTGCACAGTTCTGACCCCCCTTCTCTCCTGCAGAGTTCTTGCTCCCTCCTGCACAGTCCTGACCCCGACTCTCTCCTGCAGAGTCCTGACCCTGCCTCTCTCCTGCAGAGTTCTTGCTTCCTCCTGCACAGTCCTGACCCACTTCTCTCCTGCAGCGTTCTTGTACCTCCTGCATAGTCCTGACCCTGCCTCTCTCCTGCAGAGCTCTTGCTCCCTCCTGCACAGTCCTGACCCCCCCTTCTCTCCTGCAGAGTTCTTGCTCCCTCCTGCACAGTCCTGACCCCCCTTCTCTCCTGCAGAGTTCTTGCTCCCTCCTGCACAGTACTGACCCCCTTCTCTCCTGCAGAGTTCTTGTACCTCCTGCATAGTCCTGACCCTGCCTCTCTCCTGCAGAGTTCTTGCTCCCTCCTGCACAGTCCTGACCCCCCTTCTCTCCTGCAGAGTTCTTGCTCCCTCCTGCACAGTACTGACCCCCTTCTCTCCTGCAGCGTTCTTGTACCTCCTGCATAGTCCTGACCCTGCCTCTCTCCTGCAGAGTTCTTGCTTCCTCCTGCACAGTCCTGACCCACTTCTCTCCTGCAGCGTTCTTGTACCTCCTGCATAGTCCTGACCCTGCCTCTCTCCTGCAGAGCTCTTACTCCCTCCTGCACAGTCCTGACCCCCCCTTCTCTCCTGCAGAGTTCTTGCTCCCTCCTGCACAGTCCTGACCCCCCTTCTCTCCTGCAGAGTTCTTGCTCCGCCCTGCACAGTCCTGACCCTCCTTATCTCCTGCAGAGTTCTTGTACCTCCTGCATAGTCCTGACCCTGCCTCTCTCATGCAGAGTTCTTGCTCCCTCCTGCACAGTCCTGACCCTGCCTCTCTCCTGCAGAGTTCTTGCTCCCTCCTGCACATACCAGACCCCCCTTCTCTCCTGCAGAGCTCTTGCTCCCTCCTGCACAGTCCTGACCCCCTTCTCTCCTGCAGAGATCGTGTACCTCCTGCATAGTCCTGACCCCCCTTCTCTCCTGCAGAGTTCTTGCTCCCTCCTGCACAGCCCTGACCCGCCTCTCTCCTCAGAGCTCTTGCTCCCTCCTGCACAGTCCTGACCCCACTTCTCTCCTGCAGCGTTCTTGTACCTCCTGCATAGTCCTGACCCTGCCTCTCTCCTGCAGAGTTCTTGCCCCCTCCTGCAGAGTTCTTGCTTCCTCCTGCACAGTCCTTACCCCACTTCTCTCCTGCAGCGTTCTTGTACCTCCTGCATAGTCCTGACCCTGCCTCTCTCCTGCAGAGCTCTTGCTCCCTCCTGCACAGTCCTTCCCCTGCCTCTCTCCTGCAGAGCTCTTGCTCCCTCCTGCACAGTACTGACCCCCTTCTCTCCTGCAGAGTTCTTGCTCCCTTCTGCATAGTCCCGACCCCCCCTTCTCTCCAGCAGAGTTCTTGCTCCCTCCTGCATAGTCCCAACCCTGCCTCTCCTGCATAGTTCTTTCTCTGTCCTGCACAGTCCTGCCCCTGCCCCTGCCTCTCTCCTCAGAGCTCTTGCTCCTTCCTGCACAGTCCTGACCCCACATCTCTCCTGCAGCGTTCTTGTATCTCCTGCATAGTCCTGACCCTGCCTCTCTCCTGCAGAGTTCTTGCTCCCTCCTGCACAGCTCTGACCCGCCTCTCTCCTCAGAGCTCTTGCTCCCTCCTGCACAGTCCTGACCCCACATCTCTCCTGCAGCGTTCTTGTATCTCCTGCATAGTCCTGACCCTGCCTCTCTCCTGCAGAGTTCTTGCCCGCTCCTGCACAGTACTCGTCCCCTTCTCTCCTGCAGAGTTCTTGCTCCCCCCTGCACAGTCCTTCCCCTGCCTCTCTCCTGCAGAGTTCTTGCTCCCTCCTGCGCAGTACTGACCCCCCTTCCATCCTGCAGAGTTCTTGCTCCCTCCTGCATAGTCCTGACCCCACTTCTCTCCTGCAGCGTTCTTGTACCTCCTGCATAGTCCTGACCCTGCCTCTCTCCTGCAGAGTTCTTGCTTCCTCCTGCACAGTCCTGACCCACTTCTCTCCTGCAGCATTCTTGTACCTCCTGCATAGTCCTGACCCTGCCTCTCTCCTGCAGAGCTCTTGCTCCCTCCTGCACAGTCCTGACCCCCCCTTCTCTCCTGCAGAGTTCTTGCTCCCTCCTGCACAGTCCTGACCCCCCTTCTCTCCTGCAGAGTTCTTGCTCCCTCCTGCACAGTACTGACCCCCTTCTCTCCTGCAGAGTTCTTGCTCCCTCCTGCATAGTCCCGACCCTGCCTCTCTCCTGCAGAGCTCTTTCTCCATCCTGCACAGCCCTGACCCGCCTCTCTCCTCAGAGCTCTTGCTCCCTCCTGCACAGTCCTGACCCCACATCTCTCCTGCAGGGTTCTTGTATCTCCTGCATAGTCCTGACCCTGCCTCTCTCCTGCAGAGTTCTTGCCCGCTCCTGCACAGTACTAGTCCCCTTCTCTCCTGCAGAGTTCTTGCTCCCTCCTGCACAGTCCTGACCCCCCTTCTCTCCTGCAGAGTTCTTGTTCCCTACTGCATAGTCCCAACCCTGCCTCTCCTGCAGAGTTCTTTCTCCGTCCTGCACAGTTCTGCCCCTGCCTCTCTCCTGCAGAGCTCTTGTTCCCTCCTGCACAGTCCTGACCCAGCCTCTCTCCTGCAGAGTTATTGCTCCCTCCTGCACAGTCCTGACCCAGCCTCTCTCCTGCAGAGCTCTTGCTCCCTCCTGCACAGTCCTGACCCGGCCTCTATCCTGCAGAGTTCTTGCTTCCTCCTGCACAGTCCTGACCCCCCTTCTCTCCTGCAGAGTTCTTGCTCCCTCCTGCATAGACCCAACCCTGCCTCTCCTGCATAGTTCTTTCTTCGTCCTGCACAGTTCTGCCCCTGCCTCTCTCCTGCAGAGCTCTTGTTCCCTCCTGCACAGTCCTGACCCGGCCTCTCTCCTGCAGAGTTATTGCTCCCTCCTGCACAGTCCTGACCCAGCCTCTCTCCTGCAGAGTTCTTGCTCCCTCCTGCACAATCCTTACCCCCCTTCTCTCCTGCAGAGTTCTTGCTCCCTCCTGCATAGACCCAACCCTGCCTCTCCTGCATAGTTCTTTCTCCGTCCTGCACAGTCCTGCCCCTGCCTCTCTCCTGCAGAGCTCTTGTTCCCTCCTGCACAGTCCTGACTCGGCCTCTCTCCTGCAGAGTTATTGCTCCCTCCTGCACAGTCCTGACCCAGCCTCTCTCCTGCAGAGGTCTTGCTCCCTCCTGCACAGTCCTGACCCCCCTTCTCTCCTGCAGAGTTCTTGCTCCCTCCTGCACAGTACTGACCCCTTCTCTCCTGCAGAGTTCTTGCTCCCTCCTGCACAGTCCTGACCCAGCCTCTCTCCTGCAGAGCTCTTTCTCCATCCTGCACAGTCCTGACCCCACATCTCTCCTGCAGCATTCTTGTATCTCCTGCATAGTCCTGACCCTGCCTCTCTCCTGCAGAGTTCTTGCCCGCTCCTGCACAGTACTAGTCCCCTTCTCTCCTGCAGAGTTCTTGCTCCCTCCTGCACAGTCCTGACCCCCCTTCTCTCCTGCAGAGTTCTTGTTCCCTCCTGCATAGTCCCAACCCTGCCTCTCCTGCAGAGTTCTTTCTCCATCCTGCACAGTTCTGCCCCTGCCTCTCTCCTGCAGAGCTCTTGTTCCCTCCTGCACAGTCCTGACCCGGCCTCTCTCCTGCAGAGTTATTGCTCCCTCCTGCACAGTCCTAACCCAGCCTCTCTCCTGCAGAGCTCTTGCTCCCTCCTGCACAGTCCTGACCCGGCCTCTCTCCTGCAGAGTTCTTGCTCCCTCCTGCACAGTCCTGACCCCCTTCTCTCCTGCAGAGTTCTTGCTCCCTCCTGCATAGACCCAACCCTGCCTCTCCTGCATAGTTCTTTCTCCGTCCTGCACAGTCCTGCCCCTGCCTCTCTCCTGCAGAGCTCTTGTTCCCTCCTGCACAGTCCTGACCCGGCCTCTCTCCTGCAGAGTTATTGCTCCCTCCTGCACAGTCCTGACCCAGCCTCTCTCCTGCAGAGCTCTTGTTCCCTCCTGCACAGTCCTGACTCGGCCTCTCTCCTGCAGAGTTATTGCTCCCTCCTGCACAGTCCTGACCCAGCCTCTCTCCTGCAGAGGTCTTGCTCCCTCCTGCACAGTCCTGACCCTGCCTCTCTCCTGCAGAGTTCTTGCTCCCTCCTGCACAGTCCTGACCCCCCTTCTCTCCTGCAGAGTTATTGCTCCCTCCTGCACAGTCCTGACCGGGCTTCTCTTTTGCAGAGCTCTTTCTCCCTCCTGCACAGTCCTGATCCTGCCTCTCTCCTGCAGAGCTCTTGCTCCCTCCTACACAGTCCTGACCCGGCATCTCTCCTGCAGAGCTCTTGCTCCCTCCTGCACAGTCCTGACCTGGCCTCTCTCCTGCAGAGTTCTTGCTCCCTTCTGCACAGCCCTGACCCCCCTTCTCTCCTGAAGAGTTCTTGCTCCCTCCTGCACAGTCCTGACCCAGCTTCCTCTTGCAGAGCTCTTGCTCCCTCCTGCACAGTCCTGACTCTGCCTCTCTCCTGCAGAGCTCTTGCTCCCTCCTGCACAGTCCTGACACAGCCTCTCTCCTGCAGAGTTCTTGCTCCCTCCTGCACAGTCCTGACCCATACTCTCTCCTGCAGAGCTCTTACTCCCTCCTGAACAGTCCTGACCCTGCTTCTCTCCTGCAATGTTTTTGCACCATCCTGCACCTTCATGACCCTGCCTCTCTCCTGTAGTGTTTTTCTTTCCCTCCGGCACATTCCTGACTCTGCATCTCTCCTGCAGACTTCTACCTACCTCCTGCACACTCCCTCCTCTCGCATCTCTAGGAAATCCTTCCTTCCTACAGACCATGGTCGTTTCTCTCCCAGTTGCTTGTTGCTCACTTCCACTTTCATGCAGGATCTGCCACACGCCTACTCAATGTTTGCGCAGTCACCTCATTCAAGCACTCATAAAACCCATTCCAGTAACAGTCCAAGGGGATATTCTCCTGGTGGTCCTGGTGGATGCACCAGGACCGAGTGAAGAGGACAACGCAAATCCCAGAAGCCCCACAGACGACCAGCAAGGAACCTCAGGTCGGGGATGGCCAAGGAGAAGAGGAAGACGCGGTTCAGTCCGCAGGAAAACAGGATCATCATCACAGAGGTGACAGAACACTACCAACAACTGTTCGTCACCTCCAACATGTCATTGGCAACAAAGACGCAAATATAGCAGACTATCTTGGACCATGTGAATGCAGTTGCAGCGTTGAGGAGGACAATGGAAGAGGTCAAGAGGCGTCGGAATGATGTGAAGGGCAAAACCAAGAAGAAACTCGATGCTAACATGAAAGCAGCAACGCAGATTGGAGGTGGGGGGTCTAGCGGCACACCAGGAGCTGGATGACATGGAGAAAATGGTGGCAACAGTCATCAGTTGGGATACAGTGCACACCCACAATGACTCTGGATCATGTCCCTGACGCCCGTGGCACACTGCAGCACACATACAAACACCAAGTAGGCCCCCGTCCACCATGTGCCCGAAGGTGTCCCACCCCACACATCACCAATATCACAACCAACACATGCACACGTGCGTAACCCAGCAAAGAATCGTATTTGTGAGCCACACCGACAATGCAAGTGACACTACACGACGATTAGCATGGCTGCAGTCCAATCATCATGACATTATGCACGCCATGAGGCTGAGTGTGGACCACATCCGGAAATGAGCAGGCCACACTCTGACACATCCACGTGCACAAACCACCCCTGACATCAACAACCCATGTGCGGTCAAACCATGCCCAAGAGTCACAACTAGACCAAGAGCCCAATATACCCAAGTCCGAAACATGCCAGCACTGTCGAAGCACAGAAGTCAAAGGCACACCGCCTGAAAGGGATAAGGGGCAGCAAAATCTGAGCAGCATGGGTGAATCACCCACAATGCAGCACACACACATAGCAATAACAGCACATCAACATTGACGACAATGTGGTACAAAGTGCAACACTTTCACTACAGAACAAAGGACACAACTGGTTCCGCCTGTGCGTGGAAACTGGCCAATCACATCTGGAATAGCAGGAAACTGTGAGATGAAAATGTACGTGTACAACCTCATATCCGTGATGTAGTTCAAATGTCCACTGCCCCGCATCAAATAGTCAGCTCCTCCTAAACAGCTATAATGTACATTGTCATGCAGTCCCGACGTAAACATGAACAATGCGTCAATGTCAACACAATGTTAAAATGCATCTCCCCTTCACATAGCAGAGGGACAATCAACACCTCCTGCAGAGCAGACCAGACAACTCATCAGTGATGTTGAAGAGGACCTTCACACCTTCAACACTGATGCCCTACAACAGCTTATTGACAACTACGGCAACCCACCCCCTGCACAGACCACACAGCAGGAAGCACACACCACCACAGATGGGTCCCAGCACTACACCGAAGCACGCATTGCATTTCACGGCCAGGTGTTAGACTGCCAGAAGGAGGTGGCTGAATAGGTGCGTGTGGGGTTCGAAATCATGGCAGCTGAACTCGATTACATACGTGGGTGTCTAATTACCATCAGAGACCACTTACACTCACCAATGGACACACACACTGCAACATAGCCACACTCATTTGCACATTTCCAGCAATGAACCACAACCAGAGCCCCAGGACAATCCTTCACACCCCTACGCTGGACTTACATACGCCGGCCCAGTCCACTCCTCTTACGTATGAATGGGGGGACGACAGAGCTACATGTCCAAGGTCTTACCCACTGCCTGGGGTGACATGGTTGCATCCGATGTACACCGTAGAATGTAATGTGGTAGGGCCCGGGGCCATCATGCATACGTAATGAGCACACAGACACACTCCGATAGTCAGTTGAACTGGCTACAGGCACGTGCACCCAGCCACTCTTTATTACCAGGCTCACCTGACCAGTGATGCCTTTGCTGGATGGGTGTGGGGTGAGTGTGAGCCAGCCCTCAGGGAGTGGTTGGTGCTGGCAACAACTTGAACAGTGTTCACTGGTAAAGCGGAAACAGAAAACACCAACATAAGAGAAACAACTGCGAAGCATCATGTTGGTATCCGGAGCAAGTACAGAGGTCACCCAATATTCACTCAGAAGGGTCGGCGAGTCACAGTGCACTGAGGTTGGGGCACCAGAGCGGAGCGTGCTCATGTGAGGAAATTGTCCAAGATTGTGTCCCTTCGGGATATTCCTGCTGCAGCTGCACTAGGGTGTGTTACACCTGCCACATCTTCCCCATCATCGTCCCAGATCTTCCCCACTGCCTGAGGTGACATAGTTGCGTCCCCAGTCCACAGCACATACCTCAATCATAGCACCTGGTGTGTAGCTGGACTACCGTCTCCAGTCTGCATTGCTGCCTTCTGGTTGTTGCCTCCTACCCTCCCATTGTCTGTGCCTTCACCCCTCCGCACACCTGCCACATCTTCCCCATCATCGTCCCAGGTCTTCCCCACTGCCTGAGGTGACATTGTTGCATGAGCTGTCCACAGCAAAAAACATCTATTGGAAAGGGTCCATGAGTTGTGGTGCACTGAGTTGGTGGCACCTGAAGAGCTGAGCAGGGTACCAAGCTGATGATGGCATCCAAGACAGATGTGAGGAATTTGGATAGGGCTGGCTGTGAGGCTCCTCCGACTCTGGCAATTGTTGGTAGGAAGGTGCCAGAGGCCAGCAGGTGCAGCACAGTCAGCAGCTTGGTCTGCGGAGGGATGTTGGTTATCCGCTGTGTTGGTACCGTCAGCCTGTGAGCAATGAGTGTCAGGATGCTTAGGATGATTGTCCTCTTGAGCCTGTAGTGGACAATGCCATCCTCTGGTGTTAAGTCTGTGAGGCTGGTGCATTTTCTGAAGGTCCGCTGTCTTTGTCTGCGCTGCCTCTGTGGTAGTCTGGGGGGGGAGGCGGGAGGTCCTGGGGGGGAGGGGTGCATGATCAGTAGCTCCATGGCATCTGTTGTTCTTCTGGTGTGGCTGTGGGCTGGGCTGCTGTTTTTGGTGCAGGTTTTCTTCCAACTTAACACCAGGTTGGAGCAGGTGTTCAATCCCTGCTGCTAACGTGCCTTATCACGTGCTTTGGGATCTTATCGCCAATCTGGTTGGTCGTTGTGAATATTGCGAAGTGGTGTTTTCGCAGCTTTTTGCACGGAAACGCCTACTCTGCATACCATTAGCGTTTGTTGCCGGTATCATCCGTGGCAATATTATTTGCGGCGGCCATCGCAGGAAAACTGGTGTTACTGGCTGTTATCACCAGCTTGAGAATGGTGCTATACATTTATCACCACTTTGGCTGAGATAAAGTGCCGCTAACTGGGCGATAAGTCCTTGAGAATATGCCCCCAAGAATTTTCCTCGATCCACGCAAAATATCATTTCGCTGTTGGAGGTTTCCCTGAACCATAAAATTCACACCATGTTATGGGACCTGGCGGGGGCTTCTACGACATTTATTCGCCCTATAGAATCGCCAATCCTGTTCCTCCGTGAACAGATATTGTCCTTTTTGTGAAAACGTACCCCCTCTCTCCTATGCAGCCAGCCTGCTTCCCTTCTTTATTGCCCCTCCAGCTCTGCCCACTATGCCTTTCTCGTCCATTGCTGCCTGCTGCTCTTGCAGATGTAAACTCTATGATCTTAGAGTCGCACCGGGAGCCTGCAGTTCATGTTGCTGATGGAGGTCACCACACTAATCACTGAAGAGGCCATTCGTCCGAGGTATTGCTTATAGCCTGGATCACTAACAGAATATCAGAAACAGAAATATCAAATAATGTGTCAAAAATATTGAGGACCTCAATATTGAGAAGGTGAGTCCAGATAAGTATAGATTTACTGTTCGTAACTCCACATCTATATACCTTGAATGTACCCAAAGGACTTTGTGCGGTTAGGGGGGGAGGATAGCAATCGGAAGTGCTACCCCCCTCTTCCTGGCATTCCCATTCATACGCCCAACATCGTCACACTGACACATGCATCATTTTGATGAAGTATGACATGAGGCCTGATGTTTTGCAATCAGCCAATCACGGGGACAGATGCAAACCCACCCACAACCTGTAGAAGAAAGTCAGATCCTTCCTGTTGTCTATGTTACAGTGCTTTATTTGTAAAAGAAAGAGTTTTGGTGACCAAGGTTCTGCTCAGAAGCCAGCGGCTGGTGCGATTGAGCTTCGGCATGCCGAATATGAAGGCCGGTAGTCTTTAATTCATTACCAGACATTCCCTGATCCTTTTTCCCTCTCTTGCAGATTTGTTTTCTCCTTTTGTGAAGGTTTTGCCGTCCTTCTTTTCCTCTGTCTTTCCATTCTGTGTGTTTTCCCTTCTCTTGCACTTGGTTAACATGTGGTGTGTTAAATAAGTGGCGGTCCCCAAAAATAAGTGCTGGTGGATCCCACCGGCAAACACTGAATCAAATTAAGCACTGATGTTGTGTCTTAAAGGGAGTTATGCAGCAATACTTGATTATCACTTGGGGAAACCAACAACTTAGGTTGTGAACATCATGTTTATGTCACGTGTGGGCATTTGTATACTAGGGTCATGGCTAGAGAGCAATGGACTCCTGAAAATGGGTGTAACCTGAGAGTTATCATTCACGATCACTTGCAATGGGGCAGAATATTTGTGGGTGATGAATGTCTAGTAGGATATAGTGTTCTCTTTTGAATCATCCCCTCATTTCTGAATTGCAGGGGGAGGGGGCCAGTTCATATGTTGATGAGAATAATGTCCAAGATCTTGGGGGTGCAGATGGAGAAGGCCTGTCTTCTGGTTTGCTCCTTGTTGCAGTTCTAGTCTGGTAGTACCTGGATTCTGTTGTTAATATCCTCCTTAAATTACAATAAGGAGCTCAAGAGGGAATACATCAATCAGGTCGCCCTCCCCTCAACAATGACAATAAACAAAAAGACCTCATTGAAGAGGTCAACAACAAATTTATTTTTGTAAAACAGGAGGAGGGGGGCTGCAACCTCAACCCACTTGCTGGTTATATTACCAGTCTTATCCAGTCCCCAAATGCCCTTTGAAAATTCTATATTTATAACCATATGTTTATCAGTCCACTCTCTACAACAGGCCCTCTACATGAAAAGGTGTGTGTAAATAACAAATAATTGTGTAAAGGTGAGAGAGCCCCTCACATGCGTGTCACGAGAGGAGCTACTGGTAGGTTCTCACCAGTTTGCCCACCTTTCTCATCATCGGTAACTCTCTCACCTGCGAGAAAAGGAAAAAGAATAATGTCTGTCCAGTCAAAGGAACAGAGGTGTAGACTTGGTAGGCCAAGTGAATTTGCATTGTCACATGGAGAGGTGAAATCTTAGGGATTCATTTCTGAAACATAGGATTACATTTCTAGATGGCTTGTATTTGATTACAAGAAACATTTAGTCTTGGCAGAGTTGAATTTCAGATCTAGTTGTGAATGAGATTGAGGCAGGTTTAAGTCGCTCAATGTCGTTAGACAAGGAGACTTTCTGGTAGAGTTCTGTGCCGGTGGTATATTGATAGATCTTGATGCTGCTATCGGCAAGTAGGACAGCACGGACGCCATGTTGAGGTCGAAGACGATGTGGGACAGAATGGAGCCCTAACGTACTCCTCAAAAGACAGGGCATTTCTGTGATCTCAAGCTCCCTCTTTGGATGAAGTGGTGGTGACATGGTAGGTGATGAACAGCTGCTGGACCATGTTGGAGAAGCTCATGCGTGTTTCCAATACATGGACAGTGTCAAGGGCTGCAGAGAAGTAGTGTCAGCAAGTAGGGGGTCACCATCGGTTAATAGCAGAGAGTCTTGGCGACTAACAAGCATTTTATAAGAGCTAATAATTAAAGCTGTGGAGTGTGCTTGGGTAATAATTAATAAGTAAGGTCTGCTGTCTGCACACGGTGTGAGAATAGATACTAATGAAAGAACCTCTCCCTCCCTCATGGACTTCCGAAGGAACCTCAAGACATGGCTCTTCCAGACAAAATAGGGGATCTACTCCTTCCCCTCAGGCCTGCCCTACTCAGCGCCTGGATACCCTCATGGCTGATTAGCCGCACTCTACAAATTCACATAACGTAGCGTAACATAACAAAGAAGCACTGGGTTGAATATTACTACTGTGAGGGGACAAGCTCCACCTTATATGACAATAACAAGTGGGTTCAATATTAATATGCATATCTACAGATTACAATTACCAGAAAGGTAAACCTTGGGCTCTGATCCCCGACTGGAGGTTGAGTGGGAGTGGAGGAAATGCTGCAGCAAATCTGGCCTACTGTGCGCTTGTATTATTCAAAGACGTGGACCATACAGTGCTTAATTTGAGCAGCGGTTTCCAGTCCTCGGCACTGGGACACAATTGACAACACCAGCACTTGTGATAGTCTGCCACATGGTGGCATAGTCTGGCTAATTTGTAGATGAGCCCAACAACAGTAAATTATTAACTCAATATAGATTAAAAATGAATATTACCTGTCACCCAAGCCATCCTTATACATTTGGGGGCCTGGAATAATCCGAATTGTCACACTTCTAGGTGTGTGATGGTTAGTAGTTGTTTTTTTACTGTGATTGGCAGCAAAGCAGGGGCGATGTGTGCTGGAAGCTGCACTGGCCTGCTGACGAGAGCCATGACACTTACTTTTTCACAAATTAAGGACTGAGACCATGCATTGTATGTGTAACAGATATGATTGGTAGTGAGCTCTTAGCTTTGTAAGTAAATAATTAACACAGATTCATGAATTCAAATACAAAAACTAATTTTTCAGAAAAGATGTTCTCAAATTCCTCAAATAAAAGATAAATCCAATTCACAATAGAGGTGGAGTTTGCAGTGTGAGTGTCACAGTGTAGTTCCTGCACACTCGTCGCCCTTCCTGCAGGCCCCACTTCCCTCCCTCCTGCAGACTCCAAAGTCTGATTATGTGTATGTGACAGACCCACTGCATTCTGCCTTAGTTCTGAAGCTCACCGACCCCTGCCCGGGCTCAGATGCCCAGAGACGTTTTAAGGTGTGGGCCAAATGGGCTCTGGCCCAGGGCCCCCACTTTTCTAGGGGCCCAATTCTTAAGCTTTCAGGATAGTCCCAAAAAGTGGCATAATGCAAAAATTATGGAGCCCCCTGCACAATATGAAAAGGGCCTCCCAGGTCTCCAATATCTCATAAACAATTAAAGGCTTTGCACTGAATGGGGAAGACCCTGAAGGACTGGGGCCCCCTTTATGTTTTGAGGGCCAACAAAGAGGGATGTCAATGATCAGACCATAGTTGCTGAGGGTTTGAATGAGCTGAAAAAGTATAATAAATTGAGAGTTGTTCCGAGCAGGGGGGCCCAAATTATATTTGGCCCGGGCCCCCAAAGTCCTTAAGATGTCCCTGTAGACGTCCACTGCTTCCTGGTGCCTCCTGCTGGAGACTGCCTGACAGGCCGAGCCTGCCTGAAGTTCACTGCTGAGTTCTGCCTGCTGCGACAGATAGAGTTTTCCTTGTTGCTTCCGGCCTGAGCTCTGAAGTTTGCTGCCCGGCACCAGAGATGCCTGAGGCCTCCTGCTGCTCAGTATCTAGACTCTTACTGCTTAGGCTCCATGCCTGAGCTCTGATGCCTGCTGCTTCCTGCCCGAGCTCTGGCCGCTGCTCCTGGAATCAGGGGTTTAGTGGGATGAAAAAACTGGGGGTGGGGTCTCTCAAAGGGGCGTGGCAGTTATAATTAAGATTGTGGCTTTAAAACACCTAGGCTAAAAATCTGTGCTGACCATAGTGTGCAGTCCATTTGTTATTTTGCGGATTCGGTCATTGCATCCAGACATATAATACATCAAGTAACATTACACCCACAACAAGCCAGGACTATTGGCTTTGTCAATGATTGTTAGTTGCTTACGCTAAATAAGCAACAACTATAGATTCCTTGTATATAATATTGAAAATGCTTTAGTTAGGAAATGATAAGACTGAAAGAATTATAAGGAGCCTCTTTGAAGTTACATTAAAGGCAGTGAAGGGTGGTGCTGCTGCAGAGTTGAGATTTTTTTCACCCTGAGGGTGAGGGCAAAAATGGAGAGCCCAATAGGGACCCGTCTCAGCACCATCTTTTTAGAACTGCCGGTGTTCAGTACCGGCAGGACCCGGCCCACTTAAATCCCGACCTGGAATGGACTCTCATGCCTCCTATACCCTGCAAGAGCTCCATTGTTGCCTTCAACCAGAAGTCTCCTTGCTGCTTCCTACCTATACTCTATGTCTGAACGGTGATGCCTGCTGTATCCTGCCTGTCGGTGAGTGCTGCTTACTGCCTGTGCCCTATGCATGAGCTTTGATGCCTGCTGCTTCCTTCCTGCCTGTTCTCTGACGGCTGCTTCCTGCCTGTGCTCTATGCATGAGCTCTAATGTCTGCTGCTGCTTGTGTTCCGGCTGCTGCCTCATGCCTGAGCTCTGATGTCTGCTGCATCCTGCCTGCCCGTTCTCTGACTGCTGCTTACTGCCTGTGCCCTATGCATGAGCTCTAATTCCTGCTCCTGCCTGCAGGGTGGCTGCTACTCTTTTACAGAGCTCTGCCTGCTGCCCTGTGATCACTAGTGAGACCCTCCCTCCTCCAGACACGCGCCTCTTTCCTCCAGTGCCTGCAGGCGCTGCTTCGTGGAGGAGTTGGGAATTGTAAATTTCATTTCCCTGCTCTGACCCAGCTGCGTATCCCTTTAAAAAAGGTTGAGCTCATCAGGGTTGCAGCGCCACCTACGGGAAGCCGAGAGCGTTGAAGTCGCTGACAGAAGCGTGCCACTATCCATACATCCCATCAGATCGTTCAGACGTGACATTTTATAGCAGGCCTTTTTCACAAAATACGTTAAAACGACCATTAATAAATGCAACAAAAACATAGGGAGTGCAGAAGCGCACCGTCTCAGCCTCTCTCCCTATAACATGGAATACAAATATGGGGAGCAGATGTGGCGTAACGGCAGAGGCGCAACTAGAGCCACATTTCAGGGTGTTGGGGGGGGGGGGACAAATTAAAATTTGTGGGGGGGGGGGGGGGTAATTATTCCAGCAATTGGCTGAGTGAAGATGCAGGGGCTCTAAGAATGGGTGAAAACAAAACACAGCCTCATTAACAAGTGAATGGTCTTTTAAAGACCTGTGAGGTACTCGGGTGCGGCTGCAATAAGACGAACGCCAGCCCTTTGAGCCCAATGGGCTTTGTGCGCCTGCATTACAGCCAGTGGTCGAAGTGGGGGGGGGGGGGGGAAGTTGGGGAACTGTAGGCGGAGAATCAGGGGGCGGGAATAACCCGAGGATCAGTGGGAGGTGTCAGAGGTGTGGCACGAATGTAAAACATCCCAATTGTTAGTGCTTGTTTGGCATTTCAGTGGCTAATTACAGTTTATTGTGTTATTTAATTCAACCAATGGATACACATGATTATTTAAGTTTTATTATGAGTTATTGACATTAAAACGCATTCACAAAGTGGGATACATTTCCAATCACAGAATGTCCCAAATATCCTTAGAAGTGGAATCGCAAGCCATTTGTCTCGGAGTTTCTGTCCTCAGCACTTCTCCCTTTTTCCACAAGAGCAGTTCAAACATGAATGGCAAAATATCCTAGTTTGCAAATGTTTTCTATATAATTATGGCTCTGCCATATTTGCCACATAATACATCATCTGCTGCATAATCTGACAATTGTAACTAATACATTATTTGTAGCTCAAACGGATCAAAATTTACAAAAAAATATGACTTGTGTTGTGCGAACTGGACAGCCCTTTGCAAAGCTTGACTGATCTTTTTTCTCACTGCTGCATTTGTATGTTACACTGGTTGTAATAAGGCAAAATCTTTGTAGAGACTGTTAGCATGTATAGACATGTCAAAATAATCAAATATCAGAAAATACACTGAATTACGCTGCAGCCTTTTTTTTGCTGCATAATTAATACACTGCAGCATAATGTTGTCCTCCATTGCTGCATAATTCCAGTGGCCCCAAAGAAGGCAGCGCATGTTAAAAGTGCTTGTGCATGAAGCAGAGAGACTGCGAAGTTTGCAAACTTACTTTGATGTGCGTGCAAATCCTGCATTGCCGATCCCCGGTGAGTTGCAGCTACTACTGCTGAGACAAAGCCAATGGAGGTGCCAATGGGTGAGGCAGACTGGCCTTTAGTGTTGGTGGAGCCCTGTGCAACAATATTTATTGGTGCCCCCCAATGACCACCTCCGATTCCCTCACTACCACCCTTTATCAGTGCCCCTCAAGTCTCCATAACCCCACTCTCTCTCTCAGATGCATTTAACTTGATTTAGAGCACCACTCATACCAGTGTAGGGTTTCAGAGCACTTTATATCACACACATTACACAAAGACAATCAATCATACATGTGTAAATCACTGTATAAGAAATGTTATATAAGACAAAGGACTACAGGGTGTAGGAGTCACATGACAACCATACTATTAGGCAGTATAGTGTAATAGTAATTGGCCTGGAGAAACACAAACTCAGAATTTAAAACGTAATGCAATGGTTGGGAGTTCACTTTAATACTCAGAATAGATTTCGATCCAAATGAACAGTTCTTTTGCAACAGCAGGAGAACCAAAGACTGGGGAAAAACCATAATGCTCTAATGTATACCTTGCAGTTTGCATGTAGCCCTAAAATGACAGTTAATAGCTCACTGTTCTAAGTTAGGATTTTAACTTATAAACTGCAAGTAACAAAAGGATCTCTGTGACAAAAGCAGTGACCCACTGACCTATTTGCATTATGAGCACTTTGTGATCTGCATGGTACATGTTCTTTGCAGCAGGCACATTAACCTTCGATGCTACCTTTCCATGAGTCAAAACTTCCACTAGACAAAACTCCGATCTGTCTCTAGGAAGAACCTTAATCACCAGAGTTAGCATGACATTTTTATTATTGTCAAAAATTGCTGGAAGCCAGGAAGGATGCAGCAAGTGCTTTAAAAACCATAATATACTTGCAAACACGACCCCCCCCACCCGAAGTTAGCTCCCAGTGCGGTCACACGGGTCTCACCGCCTTAGAGCCGGACCTTCTCAAGGGTCCTGTGACCTCAGTGACAGAGTTACTGTTGTTCTAGGGTGTGCTGCTTCATGGGCCTGCCCACAAAACTGGAGGTGAATTTCAGTATGGATTGTGGTGGACAGGCCTTCAAGGTTAAACCACAGTTGCCACCGCTAGGGTCCACCTGCTGTTGCTAGGACACCAGGGTTTCTAAGGTCTTGCGGGGCCTTCTAAGGTCTATCATGGGAATGTGCTCCCTCAGGGGAGTGGTCTGGGGGATTGGGCTTGAAGGCTGAACCTGTTTCCCCAGTCCCAAATTCGGCAGCTCTCACCATAGTGCCACATCCTCTCCTTCAATGAACACCATACTGCCCCACTGAGAGAAACTCGCACTGACTTCAACTACAACCCAATAGTGCCCCCCTAAAAACACCTGGATGCGACTCAATTCAAATTATGCACTAGACAAGAGTAATATGCTGCCTAAAAAAAAGCAACAGTTCAAAAAAGGGGGGGAGTGATTCTATGAAGGACCAAAGAGGCTGGGATCAGTTTAGACAAAGCAATGAACATGGGCCTCTTGGACCATCAAGATTGTATTCATTTGGTTCCTCAGGGAATCTAATCTCACCTGCAGGTAAGTTTCAATGAATGAACTTCATTTAACACAATTTAGTTTAGTGCACAGCGGTTAGAGCCATCGTACATACACTGGTTCTAGAAAACCAAAACATGAAACTCATTTTATCAACAGAAATATATTTTTTCTTTTTCTTTTTGTTAGTTTTCTTTATTGTAACAAGAAACCTTTATACAAACATATAGAAGACTTTTTCCGGACAATTTGCATAAGACTCTATATGCAATGACATGACAACATGACATACATCACATGAATTACATGATACTTCATCTAGTTACTTTTGAAAGTCCTACTGTATTTGTAAAGTATCGGGTTTAGTTAGTTTATATATCCTCGATAGTGTGAGCATTCCTGGATCCAAAGTGATGAGGTCAGGGAGAACCTGTCAAAGTCCGTGTCTTGGCTGTCTAAATCCAGCGTAGACTAGATGTCTTTCAAGATCTATGTAGTTCCAAACAGGGAGACCCTTGGCCTCAGTGAGGGGGGTGCCGAGGCGTTTCGACCTTCGTGTGGGGACCGTGAGGATTTTCAGAATGTTTTTCTCAGGGCTGGGCGGTTCTGTTTAGCACATTCAAGAGTGCCAGCATGTATCTCAGGCTGGTGTGTTAATCCAGAGAGCTTGGCACTTCGTGAGCTTTTCGCTTCTTGTTGGGGATAAACCCTCTTCAATTCAGTCTTTGTAGGCTTGAAATCTTCGTCCGCGGTGTCTCGTTGCGTCTAGCTCCCGACGGCACCCAGGAATGCTCACACAATCGTAATTGTGTTAAATGAAGTTCATTAATTGAAATTTACCTGCAGGTGAGATTAGATTCCCTGAGGAACCAAATGAATACAATATTGATCGTCCAAGAGGCACATGTTCATTGCTTTGTCTAAAAAAAAAAAAAGTAACAACATCCTGGAAAAAGCAAACACTCATAGGGAATGCAAGATTAAGTAAAGCATTTGGAATGTAAGCAGGAGCAACCTTAACGCTTTTACACTCACTATTCAGAAAACAGTGAGTGCTTTAGCCTGAAAAGTTAAGGACATGACTACAGGGCCCGGAAGGGACCCAATTCAATGTCCATTGCTTATATCCTTACAAAACGTAAGCAGTATGGTTTTATAAGACCACATCCGTGAACACAGAGCCACGGTACACATTTTGTTTTCCAATCCACCCATTAACCAGGTATTGTAGTACCTTCAGGAATGCTGCACTTACCCACCCGGGGAAAACAATGTTGTTCAAAGAAAGACGAGAGAACAAAAGTAGCGCTTCACTGGCAAACTCTGTAAAGTGATGCTTATGTGTTTGGGTGTGAATAAAATCATTCTGGCCACTTTGCAACCACTCTGTCTTGCTTAATTTAGTTATTTATTTATTTTTCATATTTTGAACCTGTTATTTCTCTCCCTCCCGAGGCTGCACTTTGTAATAGAAAAATGTCAAAAAATGAACACTTTCAGCAAAAGTGTTTTTCTTTTTTGGATCAATTTCACAGGGGAACAAATAAACGAAAGGAGGAAAGAGAGGGTGAAAACCTTTTCTTGAAGACAGGGTTTTCAGTAAGTGCAGTGCTTTAAATGGGTCGGTACTGTCCGGTACAGAGTACCGGCACTTTTTTTTATTTACTTCTCAAGAGAAATGCTATACTTTTAATTGGAGAGTACCAGCACTTCTCAGAAACAAGCAGGTACTCTGGTAAAGAGTACCTGCACTTCTATTTTTCCATTTCAAGCACTAAGTAAGTGAGGAGGAGCTAGACAGAAAGAGAGGGAATACAGGGAAGAAAGAGAGGGGGCAGCTGGCAACGGAGTGGACACTGTCCTTGTCTTCTCTGGGCAAGAAGGAAAAGACAGAGTCCTTTTCCTTCTCTGCCCACCAGCCTGTCCCCGAAATGCCAGAATACCGAGCCGTATCTATAGGCCTTAGCTATTTCTGTCGTCCTGGGACACATGTTTAAAATAAAAAAGTAGGGGAACGGAATCTATTGAATAAAAGAAGTAAGGGCACGCCGTGCCCTGCCGGACCCGCCCTCTTCGACCACAGGTTACAGCCATAGCTGCCCACTTTAAAACCGGGAGCCAGGTTCTAGGCTCGGCGTCGACTCAACATCCTGTGATTCTGGGCAAATCCTTCAACTCCCCAATGCCTAAACATAAACATGACATTAGGTAGATATAACGTCTTTGCTCAGAAAGGGTTAGGATTTTTCGAATTTTAAAAGCATATTAATGATGTCAACGGAAATGACACTATACAGGAGCCTAGTCACAAGCTGCCCTAAAGAAGACATAACAGTAGTGAATGTACCCTAGCCCAGTCATGGAGTAAGTCAAGAAGGACACATGGCTATGTACAGGTACTGCAACACTCTCTCATACAAAACAATGGAGTAAGTTACTTAAAAAACAGCCCATAGGGAGTAATATTAAAAAACAGATGTGTAATTATTATGGTTAAAAACATACATAATTTGAAAATAATTGTAAAATAACTTTGGACAATATATTAAATAAAAAGAAAATGATACAATACAACGTTAGGGTTTTTAAAAATGATTCTTTAAGCGATAGTATTTATAAATACATTTTAATTCATTATTTAATACACGTTTAATTTAATAGGTTAGCATACTGTAACATTTTATTTTCGCAGTTCCAAGTTTATAATAATTTTACATTTATATTTCATATTAAAATATGTTCAATAATTCTTTAAAATTGAATAATAAACATTCATATTTTCTCCATCCTTTCCCATAGGGACCTACCTCTCTCTCTCTCTCTCTCTCTCTCTCTCTCTCTCTCTCTCGAGTTGTTGCCTTTGGCAGCAGGCATTGCAGCGTTAGACTACAGCTGTAATAAGTTATTACAGTTCAGCAGCTATGTGATTTCTCTGACAGATGACTAAAGACATCACAAGATGAAAGTAATAAGGAAATTAGACACAGATTCAGGGAGTGCTAGATCCCATTTATTATAATAATAATAATAATAAAAATAACAACATTATAGTATGAGGTAAAAGGGAAAAGTCCAGCCCAATCAAGGCCACTTCCCCCAAATGTAGTCTGTATTTACCTCAATAGGGTCTATTCGAAGAGTGTTTGTATTTACTTCAGACTGCAAGATGGATCAGAAATAAGTACCACTGAGGTAGCGGGAAGCTAGAGTGCAACCAGTGAGGAAGGTCCCATTTTGCTAGGCGTAGTTGCAACCCTTGAGAATTGGGCTTCCACAACATTAATGTGTTCTGCTTCTCTTGGGACATTCCTGCACCACAGTCAATGACTAGGGGCCGATTCACAAACGTAATCAGACAAATTCCTAACTTTACGACTAGGATTTTGTCTCAGTTAAACTTAAGTTTGTCTTAAGTTTAATTTAAGACCAAAACTTAAGTTTAACTGAGACAAAATCTTAACTTTAGTACTCCTAAATGCCCTCTGTGAATACCAAAAGTTGTAAAGTTAGGATTTTGTCTCAGATTACTTTTGTGAATCGGGCCCGAGGACTTTGATAAGCCACATCTGGCTGCAGTAGCATCAGTGCCACAGATGACTGCTTTACAATCTAGCTTGCTCCCAGCACTTGATCTCCCCATTCAGTGGCTGAGCCATGCGACTCAAAGAGACATCTTTTATTTAGAAAGACCAAAACATACTACTTCACAGAACTTTTCTTTGTAACATTTTTTATTTATTTTTTTAACAAAGATACACAACACATATAATTTGTGGAACATTTTCTCGGTCACAGGTTTCCAAAATTTCATGTTGAGGTTGCACCTATCAACAGCTGCTTCCCAGAGGGTTCATCAAATACATCTAATTAATGCTTAAATGATATTTCCCACCATCTTGTCATACCTTCACCTAGTTTTACATCTGTCGTGATATGCACCATGTGTGACATCTCCCGCCATCTTGTCATACCTTCACCTAGTTTTACATCTGTCCTGATATGCACCATATGTGACATCTCCCGCCATCTTGTCATACCTTCACCTAGTTTTACATCTGTCCTGATATGCACCATGTGTGACATCTCCCGCCATCTTGTCATACCTTCACCTAGTTTTACATCTGTCCTGATATGCACCATATGTGACATCTCCCGCCATCTTGTCATACCTTCACCTAGTTTTACATCTGTCCTGATATGCACCATATGTGACATCTCCCGCCATCTTGACATACCTTCACCTGGTTTTACATCTGTCCTGATACACACCATATGCGTCTCCTCCATGGCCTACCACTTCAATTCAACCTTGAGCCTCATATCTGTTTTCAGTTGAGTAGGACACACCCAGCAAATGGGACTTGTCTCCTAACCAGCAGTAAACATATTGGGGCCTATTCATAAATTGCATTTTGTAGTACTACAAAATGCTATTAACAAGCCTATATGCAGAGTCTATGCCTCCGTCTCTCCTATCAATTTCTGTACAGAGTCTCCACACATGTACGTTTAAATTTCAGTAATAAATGTAGTAGGGATTGAGGAGAGTGGCAGGAAAATGGAGAATACTTACTGCTAAAGGGGAGGGGAATAGGGAGGAGTAAGGACAGTGGCAGCTCCTCCGCCTTAGTGGAGGTGCGTCCATCCCACTGCTTTTAAGCGGAGGGCCCGATTCACAGAACTAACAAGACAAAATCCTAAACTTACTACCATTTTGGTATTCACAGAAGGCACTTACTCATTTTACTTTAGGACTCCTAAATGCCTTCTGTGGATACCGAAAGTCTTAAAGTTGGGATTTAGGACTCCTAACTTTAACTACTCCTAAACTGAGAAAAATCATAACTTTAAGACTTTCGGTATTCAGAAGGCATTTAGGAGTTCTAAAGTTAGGACTCCTAACTTTTGTGAATACCGAAATGAGTAAGTGCCTTCTGTGAATACCAAAATGGTAGTAAGATTAGGATTTTATCTTAAGTTATTTCTGTGAATCGGGCCCAGTGTCACTAAAGAAAAAAGAAAATTATAACTCTAAGTTATTAGCATTTTATTTTTTTCTTTTGTTGCAGCAGCTTTGCGGGCGGGACGGGGCAGGGCTTCTCTGCTGACAAAGCAGGGGAGGGAAGGAGTGGTTTGCACTCCCTAAGGTGCTCATGAATGTTTGGCTGCCCCCCTGCATGCAGCCTGCATGAGGAACATGCCCAGCCTCCCATTCTCTGGCTGAGCGCCGATTCACGGCACTTAGACCAATCACAATGCTGCATAGCAGCGTTGTGGTTGGGTATCAGGAGGCTGGGAGCCGGATGCATCATGTTTCCTGTTGGAAGCGGGGAAGAGGACAGATGAGAGGCAGCGGGGATGGCGAGCGGCAGTGCAGAAGACAGTCAAATTTGCATTTTTCTTATTTCATTCAACCCCACGGCCCCCGCAAACTCCCCCACCGCCTTCAAATATCAGCCGCCACTGAGTAAGGAGAGATTAAAGAAGGATCGGGGGCGGTGTAGGCATTTAGGGAGGAACGCCTACCCACCCACAAATGGGTAAGTCCATTTCAGTTTACAAACTACATTTCAAAAGTTACTACAGCGAAAAAGGGAAACAGTAGAAAAATTACTGCAGCTCAGTGCCAAAGCAAGTCCATCACCAGATGTAGCTACGCACTGGTGCTGCAACAACCTCCCACATCAGGTTAAAACAAATTATATGAAATTAACTTAAATAGGCATAAGTATAATTAAATAGAAGTTATTGCTACAAAAGATTAAAATAGTATTTTTTAAAAATTTAGTTACAGAATATTTTATAACCTTTTCGCATGTAAAAAATATTTTAACTAAATTATATACATCAGGTTTAATATGTATTACTGTATAATCATTTTTTAAATTTTATGTGGAGGTTTATCTTTTAATTTAAACCTCGAGAAAAATAATTTTAATGTTATTTTGTATATTTTAAATAATTTAATTGTTCAGTCAAAATGTAGTTAATAGTGCCCTTGGCATTTTTTTATTTAGTTCTACAGTTAAAATAAATACATAAATATAATTCACGTTCATACTTAACAAAAAAATATTTTACAAACTTTTTCCAAGTTGAATAAAAGTTTTTTGCTTTTCCCTTTTTGCTTTTATTTTGTATGCATTAATAATTATACTAAGTGCAAACAGTTATTAAAATATTGTAAAACTACATTAAAAATATTAACAATTTCTACATATTTTTACCATAAAATTGTATTTATTTATATTTTAACTATTTGAAATAATATAATTTACATGAACATTATTTCTTATGTTATTACATTTAGGCCACTGACTCGATTATATTATATGGGAGAATGTTCCACTACCAGGGGTTGGCCTAGTGTGGTGCTAGAATGACTACTTTTTTTAGCAGTAATTTACATTGTAAGTTAGGCTCCACTCCCTTTTTTAGGGAGTGGAGATGTGTAAGTCTACACTTTGGAGTAACATTGCACTCGGAATTTGTGAATATCAAAAAGCAGTAAAGTTCTTCAAAACTGTAAGAGTAAATTTACATGTGCAAATTACTCACAAGTGTAACTTACCTTTGTGAATAGCCCCGAATGCTGCTAACATATGTCTTTTCACTTTATTGTGTTGTACATGTAGTCCCACCAGGCAGTGATTGTTATTACATTGTACTTTTAAGCCTAACACCACTCCACTTACCCTTCCCAAGCTCTAGGGGGACCCCTCGGCAGAATACTCTGGCTGGAGAGCTCCTGATGGAGTTCAGAGGGGGGCACTCCATGTACCTTGCAGGGGGGGGCCCTCAAATCAAGCTGAGAATACCAACTAAAAAAAATTCCTCCACTATCATATATCATGCTTCATCGCATTTACAGGGTGTTTTAATATTTTTAGTTTAACATTTAGATTTTTTATGCTTATATACTTTATTGACCTTCTACAGTCATTTTATTTTCTAAACAGTCACGGACCCCTTGAGTATGTGATGCAGACCCTCTGTGGTCAGCGGTCTCCAGTTGAGCTCCACCGGTGCAGAACATTTTTTATTCCAGTCTAAAATAACTACATTCCCCCTCAGTAGAATTAGCAATTTTGGTTTAGATCAAAAACTGTCAGATTAGAAGTGCTGCCTTGGACAGCCAAGCAGATGACCAAAACTGTACTGCACGGGCACCAAATATTTCCAGCACAACACTAAAGGAGATGAGTTCGCCATATTGAAACACTCTCTCCTTCATTTCATGCCCACTTGCTATAATCTGGTTGCCATTACTCTCTTCTTTTTGTGTCCCATTTTATATTTAACTTTTTGTGTTGAAATCGCTTACAGGAGACATTTATGCTTTCAAATGATTGCTTCTTCCATCAGCTCTAGGATACGTTGTATGCACCACAGCGGTGCTTCAGGACAGAAAGCGTAGCTCTTGGTGATATTGCCAACAAGCCCGTTCCACACCTTTGACATTAGAGAGATCAGATGTGGGATCTCAAGTTCACCACTATTCGATGGAGTCAAGACTTACTTCAACTCAAGATCCACTGGCATTACTTCCTCAGGGTTCTGTTGCTCCTCTATCTGATCAGCATAGTAATACAACTGAGAGGCTAGGGGCCTTATTATGACTTTGGTGGTGCGGCAGCAGGCCGCCACTCCGGCGCCCCGCTGGCACACCGCCAAACCCATAAAGAGACCGCCCGCTGGAATCTGACAGGAATCCAGGTCAGGCGGTCTGGCGGCGGATGGCCCGCGTCGGTGCAGTGCTAAAGCTCATATTTGAGCCTCAGCAAGGCACCGCAATGGGAACGTCATTGCACGTCCCTGCAGGACATGGACTGTCAAGACCATGTGCCTCCCTGCAAGCATACTCTGGTGCAGAGGCACCAGGGGGTCCTGTAGGGCCCTCTTTGTTTCCCCACCACCTCACTTTTCATGGCAGGCTCACTGCCATGAAAGGTGTGGCAGTGAGGAAACTCCTAATATGTTTGGCAGGGCTGCAGCGACACCGCCAGGATAATAGGGGCCTCAGACCGCAGCAAAACTGCCAGGTCATACAGGTGGAAGCCAAAGAGAGCAGACAGTTGGGAAGGGCTGCTCCCACCCACAGGGGCCTCTCGGATTTAAGTCAGCCCCCCATCCAATCTGCGTTGTAGTATTCCACCACAAGGTAAAGACGACCTTGATAAGTTATGATGTATGTGTTATTCTTCAATATCTTATTTACCAAAGTTACTTGATGTTATTGGTGTCATCCTGCTCCACCTCCAAACACTATTCTCCATGTGAGAGACAATCTAGTATAAATGAGGTATTCAAGGACTCCTTGGAACTGCTGGAGAGACTGCAGGGAATTCTGGATAGTGAATCAAGGTGCAGGTGGGAGAACTGGAGGTCCAGCGCCTCTCGATGGAACACCACGACTTACTTGAGCCCCAATTAAGAGTAGAACTGTTGGTTTCCATCAAGGAAATGAAATTGGGAAACCTCCAGGGAGGTCTGGGCTCCCCATAGAGTTATGTCAATGTCTATTGGAGGTCTTGCTTGATAAGTTCTAGAAAGTATACATATAGGCTTTGGGGAATGGTGTGTTTGCCAGATACCATGAGAGAGGGCAAGGGTGTTATGAACACCCAAAGTAGCAGTTTCAGCAAGATTGACTGCCTCGGGGTTGTTCTGTGTATCATGAAACATTTAATTTATCTACATGTCCTGGTGCTGGTGATTGTCGCAACTTCACATTGACAGTCAGGAGTACATTTCAGTCAATTTATTTCCTTACTTGGATGATTGATTAGTGAAAGCAGAGAGATAGGCTCCCAGGCACTAGGTAAGGAACACCTTTAGTGCACATCAAGTTTCCTCCACAACTGGGGCTTGCCTATCAAACCCCAAAGCTCTCACCTCACTCCAACGCAGAGTCTAACTTTCATAGGAATGGTGTTGGACATGACCCGCATGAGGGCTTTTACTCCTCCTCAGACGACCAAGAATATTCATTCCCTTTCATCCCCAAATAATACATCTGCTTGTCCTAGTCTGCTTTGCCTCATGCATCATGTTGGTGCCACACACCAGATGACAGATGAGGGCCTTTTAGTGGTGTTTGCTGCTACAGTGCCTATAGCATCAAGGGAGCCTCTATGCTCAAGTGCAGATTCTCCAATCAGTTAATCTGGGCCTACACCGGAATATGGACTCCTCCATATTTGAATTGAGTCCTTACTCTCTGTGCAGACTACTGTCGCTGGCACAATATATTTTAATAGCAGATTGTTGGGTTTGTAGGGGAATAGAGTGGGAAGATGATTAAATTACATTCAATTTAATTTTAATGGTAGGCATGTATTTACTGTGAACAAAATATTAGATTAATTATGTTAATTATTTTACCGCCACCAGGGAACTGCCGGTCATAGACCTCAATATCATCGCGGTCCAGCCAAGCATAATATGAGTTTCCTCTCTACCAGCAGTGTCATCGAGGATCTTACTCCATCTACACTGTGGCGGAGAGGAAACAAAGGGAGCACTACAGTGCTCCTGTGCCTCATCCGCATGTGGATGCACACAGGGGGGCATAGCATGTGCCTCCCTGTGTGCATGCACACCAGTTCATGCATAGCATGGACTTTCAAGCCCGTGCCGTGCAGGAACCTTGTTGTGCGATCCCATTGCGGTGCCTTTTTCAAAAGCACTGCCTGCCTGCCACACCTCTTTTAAGTTGTAATCGGGTGGGCGGCGGTGACCTTTGGTGGTGCGGGAGTGACGCAGCGGCACAGCCAAAAGTCTTAATCTGGCCCTTAGTCTGGGTCCTCGGGAAGCAGGTGGGGATATGTAGCAGTTTTAATTAGGAGGCAGATGTAAACTAGGGGAGTTTGGCAGCCACTCAGGAAGTTCACCCACAGGTCTCAACACACAATGGAGTCACGCAGTCTCTAGACCCGCTTCTGAACTGTTTTGGAAGCTTTCCTTCAAACCAGTCAATGTCTATCGCAACTACCTGGTGCCACAATGTCTTCAGGAGTGGCCAGGTGTGGATAGGGCTGTTGGTCCACCGTGATGAGGGTCAAAAAGGGAACAACTGATGAATGGGGAGTAACACAAGGGAGCCTCTCGACAGGAGGAGGCACCCCGAGCGTTGATCAGTGTCATGCCCAGGAAATCCGGGCACAGCATCTGGTGCGTGTTGGTATGGGTCGCAACAGACACTTCAGGTCTCAAACATGAAGAGTTGCAAATTTCTGGACCTCCCTGGAAATGAGGCACAAAGATCAGTGCAGGATGAAATGGGTTGCATCAGGCAATTCCGGTCACACACAACGAAGAGTTGCAAATTCTGTACCTCCCTGGAAATGAGGCACAACGCCCGGTGCATGACGATACAGGTTGCACCAGGCAAGTCCGTTCACACTCACAGCAGCAAGTTCAGCAGTGCCACATGAGGTAGAATGAGGACCTGTATCTCCGAGGGTCACACCCTGTGAATTGGACACCGTATGCAATGAGCATGCAGTCAGTGTGTCGCACGAGAGAGATGCGGCACGATCGACGAAATGGGACACGTGGGGTCCCACAACCGGTAAATACACTCACCACCAACTAGTTGCTTATGAATGTCGGGGTCCCTGTATTACAGGAAACACATGCCTTAAATGCGGACAAGATTTCTGTTGCACCGCATTAGACAATCGGGTCTTAATTCCATGCTCACACTGCACTACCAGTTGAGAATCAGTAGCCGATGTGGGCACTTGAGGGGCACCGCTCTACAGATGTCACAGGTAGCTGGTATTGGTCCCTCACAGGGGATCTTTGATGTCGCTGAGATCTCCAGGAGAACAGGAGACCCACAGACGGGCCCTTGGAGAGCACACTTCAGGGCAATACACTTCAGCAGGTCTTTGGCCCCGGCAAGCCACTATTCAGAAAGGACACAAGGTCCCCTTCATGGGCAGTTATCCTCCATGTGCACAATAGAGTCCTCTGGCAATGTGCATCACGCAGTCTGGGTTCTCTGGTCCCGTGTCCCCACAAGTGTTTCTCACCCTTTGCTGAAGGATGGCACCAGTAGTTATAATGTTGTGTGTCTTAGAAGTTCGGGTGGTTTAAGGGGTTTCCCTTTGAACCAAAGATGTCTCCCCTAAATTGTAGGCCTGTCTGCCATGGGGCCATGGAATGCAGATCTTAATTGTTTAGTGGGACCATGATCCGGCCCCTAGAGATTAAGGTGCCGATCACGATCCGGTAAAAAATGTCCCCGTACGACTCGTATCGGGTCTTTTTACCGTACGAATCGTACAAGTGCCGTACGAACTGGCAATCACGATTCGCATGGTAAAAAGTCCATACGAACCGCACTGGGAATATTTCCCCACACGTCCCCGGGTCGAAAAATGTGTCCGACACGTCCTCGGACGATTCACCGTACAAACGTGAAAGGTGAACTCCGACCGGGGAATCACGATCCATCCCGGGCGTCCGAATGTACAACCGTATGGTGAAAAGACCGTCCGCACCGAACTCCCATAACAACCATGGAGACGTCCAAACATGTGCCCGGTACATGCCGTACCCCCCCAGCCCCCGTAGGTACGCGCCGACCCCCCCCCCCAGCCCCCATAGGTACGCACCGACCCCCCCCCAGCCCCCGTAGGTACGCGCCGACCCCCCCTGTGTGTACACCCGTGTACGGTGCGTACCCCCCCGTGTACGCTCGAGTCGAACCCCCCCGTGTACGCTCGAGTCGGACCCCCCCGTGTACGCTCGAGTCGGACCCCCCCGTGTACGCTCGAGTCGTACCCCCACCCGTGTACGCTCGAGTCGGACCCCCCCGTGTACGCTCGAGTCGGACCCCCCCCGTGTACGCTCGAGTCGTACCCCCACCCGTGTACGCTCGAGTCGGACCCCCCCGTGTACGCTCGAGTCGTACCCCCACCCGTGTACGCTCGAGTCGGACCCCCCGTGTACGCTCGAGTCGGACCCCCCCGTGTACGCTCGAGTCGTACCCCCACCCGTGTACGCTCGAGTCGGACCCCCCCGTGTACGCTCGAGTCGGACCCCCCCGTGTACGCTCGAGTCGTACCCCCACCCGTGTATGTACGGTGCGTACCCCCACCGTACATACACGGGTGGGGGTACGACTCGAGCGTACACGGGGGGGTCCGACTCGAGCGTACACGGGGGGGTCCGACTCGAGCGTACACGGGGGGGTTCGACTCGAGCGTACACGGGGGGGTACGCACCGTACATACACGGGTGGGGGTACGACTCGAGCGTACACCGGGGGGTCCGACTCGAGCGTACACGGGGGGGTTCGACTCGAGCGTACACGGGGGGGTACGCACCGTACATACACGGGTGGGGGTACGACTCGAGCGTACACGGGGGGGTCCTACTCGAGCGTACACGGGGGGGTTCGACTCGAGCGTACACGGGGGGGTACGCACCGTACATACACGGGTGGGGGTACGACTCGAGCGTACACGGGGGGGTCCGACTCGAGCGTACACGGGGGGGTTCGACTCGAGCGTACACGGGGGGTATGCACCGTACATACACGGGTGGGGGTACGACTCGAGCGTACACGGGGGGGTCCGACTCGAGCGTACACGGGGGGGTTCGACTCGAGCGTACACGGGGGGGTACGCACCGTACATACACGGGTGGGGGTACGACTCGAGCGTACACGGGGGGGTTCGACTCGAGCGTACACGGGGGGGTACGCACCGTACATACACGGGTGGGGGTACGACTCGAGCGTACACGGGGGGGTTCGACTCGAGCGTACACGGGGGGGTACGCACCGTACACGGGTGTACACACAGGGGGGGTCGGCGCGTACCTACGGGGGCTGGGGGGGGGGGTCGGCGCGTACCGGGCCACCTACTCTGGTCGATTCGCGCCGTACTTCGCTTTTGCGGCACTTTTTGGGTGCCGTGAAAATATTGCCGTCCGGACTGCTGTCGGTTCGAATCGTAATTCCTGGTTCGTGAAACGCTGCCTGAAAGCGTCCCGAGGTCACGTCGCAGCATTCCCGGATCACATTCGTATGTATATTTTCGTCGGTCGGTGTTTTTTACGATTCGTACGGAAATGGTGTTTCCGTGCGAATCGTAATTCCATGTTTGTAAAGTTTTACAACCGGGTACGAGTCGGACGGGGAATTCGCTCCGACCGACGGTTCGTACGCGGTTTTTAACGGATCGTGATCGGCACCTAAGTGTCAATACCTCTGTCTCCACTCTATCCACAGCACACAAGCCTCTTTGGGCCAGATGTACGACCCTACCAATTTGCGAGTCGAAAATTCCTTCATTCTGTGACTCGCAATTTGCAACTCGCAAATAGGAATGTACAACAGTGTCTCAGACACTGTTTGCGGTTCATGATCGGTCGGAAATTGCCTGCCTCGTTAATATTCATGGGGAAGAGCTATTTGCGACCCCATTAGGAATGTCCAGCACTCACAGGGATGGCGGCTTTCCGGGGTCATCAGACCATCCTGTCTGTGACTGCATTTTAAATAAAGCAGTTTTTTACATGTAGCCCATTTTCCTTAAAGGAAAACGGGGTGCATTTAAAAAGAGAAAAATGAAACGTTACAGTTTCATTTTGTAAGAGTAGGCAGTAGTCCGATGGACCACTGCCTGCTCTTAAAAAATATTTGACTGCCAGTCACAAAAGGGAAGTGGTCCCCTGGGGATCCCTTCCCGTTTGCAAGTGGCTTACCATCCATTTTAAGTGTGAGTCGCTATTAGGAAGAGACGTCCTTGGCACACCCCTTCCTAATAGCGAGTCGCAAACCATATTTTGCGAGTTGGTATTAGGTAACCGACTCGCAAAATAGGGTTTGTTGTTAGGGCAGACCTATTTTTCGGTCCCAAATGGTCAGTTTTTCCGTTTGCAAGCGCAAAATATAGTCGCACATCTGGCCCATGGAGAATACAAATGTCCATATTCTATAAGTGGTATTTCTAAGTGAGTTATGACTTTACCATTGGAAAGGGTTTGGCATGGCAAATCCATTTATAGGAAACATCATGAGGCTGCTCTACTGCAATTAACTATTGTAGCCCGAAGTGCTACATTACCTGGGCACACAACCAGCAATGGCAGGTTGGACACACAGTCTCCAGCACCAGGGGCGCAAGTGCGCTCCCCTGAGTCAACAACAGCAGACTGGACATGGGTTTAACTAATACACGTGTCAGTGCTAACGCACAAGCCTTTGAAGGTAGGCAGCACATGCAATCACAGGCACCGCACCAAAGGTGCTGGTGCGCACATACAACAGCCTACCCTAGCAGGTGGCTCATGAGTTGAATCATGATAGCTGCCATTGCACACACACCAGTCCGCGATGGAAGACTGGGCCATGGGCTTAACCAGGCCCTAGCAACTTAGGTGCGAGTGCGCACGCACCACCCTGCCCTGGCCTGCTGGAAATGGGTCGACCCCCCCATGGGTGCGATTGCGCATACCCGGCCTGCGACGGCAGACCGAGCACCTTGCCACTACACCATGGGTGCAAGCGTGCTGATGCAGGCCTGCCACGGCAGGCTTTACCCAGATGATAGAACACCAGGGATGCAGATATACGCTCACCGGCCAGCGATGGCAAACCGAGCACCTATCCACAATGCCATAGATGCCAGGGCGCATCCTCAAGCCTGCCATGGCAGGCTAGACACACAATCAAAACAGCAAAGGGCCGAAGTTCACAGCCTGGGCTGGAATGGCAAGCTGAGAAAATCCCTGGGCTGCCTTGGCAGACCGACCCATGTTTCTGAACAGCTTGTCAGCACCTCTTCCTAGCTTGTGTAGAAAGGTGCATGCACTTCCACACCGCCTTGACAGTGAGGACATACTCAGGGCCCTGAGGCCACACAAGAGAATTGTCAAAACCCCAGGAGTATCGCTTGGGAAGAGCTGAACTCCAAGGCAGGGGAAGCCACACCTTGGGGCGTTTCTCACTACCTGGGAAAAGAACATTCATGTGACCTCGCCCGGCCTTTAGCCTATCTCACCCCCTTTGCCTGTCAGGGCTTCCCTGGGAGAGGGGGCGCCCTCATGGTATGGGATAACCCACTCAGGTTTGGCTGAGGCATAAGTGATGCCAACTTAGGTAGAGGAGCCTGTCTACAAGGACAATAGACCAGCCTCTCTCCCAAGTGTTCACCATTTGCCTTTCCAATGTGGCTTCTCTTTTGATGCTCGCCCTAGGGCCAACACTCATGTGGCTTCCTGCCAGGGAGAGGTAACACCTCTCCCCCACACAGGCTTCTATTGTGTCATTTCCTGGGAGTCATTTGCAAAAAAGCTGTCTCAGGGAAAACCATGTGTGCAACCGTGGCAGGGGATTTAGAGCAACAAGGTCTCAACTTTGTAAAAGTTGCACACAGCAAAAAGTTACATTGATTTCGACTTTAGGATCAAGTCAGGCTTAATACAACAAGTTGTTTAATACCTTACAGTATCAACTTTAGTGGTCCCAGTCAGAAGTTAGCAAGGCTGAGCTGTCAGATTGTAACTCTTCACTTGCCAATGGGGCTACCAGCCTTTTCCACAGTAAATGTAACAACAACAACTGTGTGTTTTTACTTGGTGAAATGTAAAAGTACATGTTTTTTTGTCTAATGTACTGCACCCTGCCTTAAGGCTTGCTAGACCTGCCTTAGGGGTGATATAAATATATTAAAGAGGGAAGATTGGGCTTTGCCCTTGCTTTAAATGGCAAAATAGAGTTAGCAGTTTAACACTGCCCTTGCAGTCTGCCTGGGTTTCATATACTAGGGAATTACAAGTAAGTTAGCATATCTCATTTGGATGTAAGCCAATCAAACATACACAGTTTAAGGTCAGAGCACAGGTACTGAGGCCTGGTTAGCAGGCATCAGTGCATTCTCCGAGATGAAAAACCAGCAGCATCAGTCCAAGAATTTGGGGGTAACCATAAAAAATAAGCCTTCCGAAAATCAACACTTTCCCTTATGTTGCTTAGACTGGAGTGAAAATAGTAAATCTAACCTCTCTGAAATCCAGCGCTTTCCCTACTGTTGCTTAGACTGGAGTGGGAATAGTAAATATAACCCATCCGAAGTCCAACACCTTCTCTACTGTTGCTTAGACTACAGCGGGAATAGTCAATGTAACCCCTCGGAAATCCAACACTTTCCCTACTGTTGCTTGGGCTGGACTGGGAAAAGTAAATGTAACCCCTCCAAAGTCTAAAGCATTCCCTACTGTTGATTAAAATGGATTTAATATTTAGTATAGTTTTGTTATTGTTATTATATTTGTTGTACCAATGTTTATGCTATTTGCAGAGAAATGGTTTTAACTATGTTTATTTACTTAATAAATATTTTACATATATGTTGTATTTATTTAATTTATTTTATTTGTAAAAAATGAACTTTTTAAAAACTAATATTAGTATATATTAATAAATTGTTTTGTTTAATTTAGTGTACACTATAACAAATAAACTGCATTTCAGCATTTATGTTACTTTTTATATTTTAATCAAGTAATTTAGTTGACTGTCTGGTTTAGCGCATTGCAGGTTATAGGAGGAATGAAAGTAACCCGGAGTCCAGATCTTGACCTCACTGGAGAGATTAAAATATGCTATATTGATGTCAAGTCGGCAGAGTCCACTGAAGGATGTATACTATATTGGAAAAACTACGAGTTCCAGAATACCATTGCTACTAATTAGCCCACTAGAGGGCGTGTTCCCTTTGAGGACGTTTAAATTGAAAAAATGCAAGGACTCGTTTTCCAACTATTTCCAGCCTGCTGTCATCGCAGAGAGCCCGTGAGAAAGGAGCAGGAGCTCTGAAACGCTTAGGGCGGATTGATTTTACAAGCGCTGTGATGTCCGGTTTGAATAAATAAGAAACGCTGCTACAAGGTGCAGGGTTCGCCTCTTCTTTCAAGTGCATCCTCGTTGGGGGACACCCTTTTGTGATAAATATATATATATATATATATATATATATTACCTACTGGCGGTCGCCAGTAGGTAGTTATAGTTAGGACCACGTTTCCATAGGAAATCTGCAACATTCTATTTTGAATAACTTTTGCGCCGGTCGACGAATCCTCGCGAATTTTTCAAAATAGGTGGGGCGCTACGCTCCGCTGCTACCCTGAAAGTCTCGGGGGGATTCGTCAAGCGGGGGCTGAGATAAAAGGGGGGTCCCAAAACGCGTTTTTCCCATGCATTTTTCCATAGGACCTTTAGACACAGCTACAGCCCGAACGGCTGAACAGAATTACTTGAAATTTGGCAGAGAGGTAGTCCTCAGGTCAAGGAAGTGCCTTTTGTAGGTTTGGTGTAAATCTGTTCAGTAGATTCTGAGAAAATATCCTTTAAATCAATATATATATCTGAGCCAGCTTACGGTGCGCTTACGGTGCGCTTAACGTACGCGTACGGTGACGTGCGCGAGCGCGATTCTGATTGGCTCTTAGATCTTAGTAAACATTCGAATCGGCCGAAACCAGGAAGCGGCGGCCGCCATTTTCTCTCTCGCACTCTGAGTGGGGCAGCATAAATGAAGCCCAAAAATGTGTAAAGGGGCAGTATATTGAGATAATAATCACCCCGCAATGATATACGGGCCCCTAAACAACCCACAAGGCCAAAAAAAAAATGTTTTGTTTTTTTCGGAAAATCGCCGATTACGCTTACCGTACGCGTACGGTAAAAAATATTTTTTTAAAAAAAAAGTATCCACACTCTCCCCACCCCATGTGCAAATGGTGCCCGAAGGTCACCATTTGTGCATGGCTTATCAAAAAAATGAAAACAATAAACAAAACATTTCACAACGATGCGCATAATATGTCCCCCATGTGCGCACGGTGCGCGAAGCGCATCGTGCGTACATGGCCCATCTCGCATAATGTGGGCACACGGTGCGCGCAGTGCACCGCGTGACCACCGTGCGTGCATGGCACTAACTGCGTAAAGTGGGCACGCGGTGCGCGAAGCGCACCGCGTGCTCACTGTGCGCGCACGGTGCGCGAAGCGCACCGTGCGCGCACGTAACGAACTGCGTTAACTGGGCGCGCACGCCACGAATGGCGTAAAGTAAGTTAGCATTTAAAAAACCGTACAAATTCACTGAAAAAGCATAGGTTTCACACACGTTATAGTTAGGAATTAGCATTTAAAAAACCTTGCAAATTCACTGAAAAAACCATAGGTTTCACACATGTTATAGTTAGCTGTACATTTTACTGATAAAAAACCAATGAAATTCCCCCGTTATAGTTACTGTAGGCAACTATAACTCACGCGACCGTAATCCTCTGCTGATGACATATGTGTCTTTATGAAAAAAAAATATTTGTAATATATGTATAGCTAAAATTTAATGGAAGAAGACATGGGCAAATAAGTGTCTAAATACATTATTAGCATCAGCAGAGGATTACGGTCGCGTGAGTTATAGTTGCCTACAGTAACTATAACGGGGGAATTTCATTGGTTTTTTATCAGTAAAATGTACAGCTAACTATAACATGTGTGAAACCTATGGTTTTTTCAGTGAATATATATATATATGGAACACTCCACCCGCCAGAGGCGCTTCAGTCTGCGTCGAAGAAAATGGAGCACGGACCGCCACACAGGTGCTATATTGTTTTCTTTATTCCGACAAAAACCTCACAGCCATTACACGTTTCAGCCCCCGAGGGCCTTGATCACATGATGTATATATATATATATTCCAATTTATTACAGGGCGCACATGCAGATAAAAACAGGAACGCGTTTCGGCTGAACTTTCAGCCTTTCTCAACCTGCAAAAGTGCACCATTTAATTCCACATTTAAACCCTCCAACAGGTGATGCCCTTTACATAGACATAAACAAGTTACTTTCAATGCAGTGTTCTTTTTAAATTCCATCTTGTTTCTGTTTTGCAATCACCTCGCTGGACTAAAATAATAAATGAGTTTTTTAGTGCAATTATCAGTTTAAGCAGTTGATATATTCGTGGTGGGAAGAATCATGTTATTTTCAATTTTACTCGTAACACGAGTGCTGCATATTATTATAGAAATTTCCAAAGCTTCCGAGTTTGTACAGCCCTTATCACATGGCTGTCTCTAAAAGCTGGCAGACTTTCGCAATGTCTCTTCAATTTTTCACGTCATCAGAGTCACTTCCATCTCTTTACTTTATCATTTGACTGCTGCCAGCCAATCTTACGATCTTAAAGGCACAGTACACATTGTCTCACAGCAGCGCTCTTTGTTGACAGTTGTTAACCTTTATGTATTCAGCGTTGAAAGGTTTCAAAAATAGAGCACTAAACATTTCGGTATTTTCATGGAGAAATGTTGTTTGCAGTTAAAAGAGGCGTTTGTGGTATTGCCGCTGCCTAGCACCACAGTCGATGGGGATGCACGCTAGCAAATCAACAAACCCAGAGGTAGTAGTATATGTAACCTATCGCCTTGAAGTCAACCACGAGGTCTCTACGCCAGGTGTTTCTTGGTCTTTCTCTTTTCCTATTCCCTTGAGGGCTCCAGGTCAGGGCTTGCCTGGTGGTGTTTGATTGCGGAGGGTTTGACCTATGTTTTTTCATGGTTTCTTCATGAGCAGGGAGTTGGAAAGTCAGCTGCCATAGGTCGTTGTTGCTGATGGTGTTTGGCCAGCATATTTAGAGGCTTTTCCTCAGACAGGTGTTGATGAAGGTCTGGACTTTGTTGGTGGTGGTCACTATTGCCCTCCAGGTTTCTGCTTCACACAGAAGGATCGGTTTTACACTGGTTTTAAAAGCCTGATCTTGGTTTGAAGCGTTAGGTCCTTGGAGCTCCAGATCTTCATCAGCTGAATGAAAGCTGCCCTTGCTTTGTTGATTCTTGCCTTGACTTTGGTGTCTGTGCTGCTATGCTTGTCTATGACACTGCCCAGGTAGGGCAAGTATGTCCAGTAGACGGTGAGCGCAGGTAGTCACACACACAGACTACACACGCCACTGACTACTGGTCTTGGAGAGCTAGGGCCAACAACATGATAGATTATTTATTTTGGAGCCCACCTTGGAGACCAGCAACCTTCAAAGGTCAAGAGTGGATCCTATGAAGAAGCACGCCTCCTAGTTTTGGTGAGATTTGTCGTCCTTTTACTAAGCTTGCCACCTCGTGTGGGCTACAGTCTGTCATCCTTCTAACTCTAAAAGCAGAGTTGAACAGTCAACTAGCGTACTGTGGCTGCCATCCAAGGTGGTATTTCATTTGCCTCTCAAACTATCTTTTTCTGCTACTGTTGTTTAAAGTTCATATTTTTACTAGAGAGGATTTATGGTGGCAGCCGTAGACCTTCCAAAAACATCAGTTTGTGTGGCAGGGCGGGTCCTTAGAGGGGGTGGAGCTTAATGCAGAGAACTGCTTGGGAATCACTTCCACCCCCTTTCCTAACAAACCTATTCCCTCCATAAAAACTAAAACAAAAATAGAAAAGAACAAAGCGTGCTGAGGCTATCGCTTATGTCGTGGGAGAGTCTCTAAAGACGAGCTGGAAACCCTCTCAGTATAGGCGCTTCCAGTTCACCAGTGGCAGCAGAATGTCATAAAAACGTGAACATTTTTGCAAAAAATGGATGACCGCATAATTCCATCTTTCCATGAAATTCATAAAAAATGTGGTAAGCGATGTGGTACGGAACTGCAAATGCCGCTCTCAGCAGATGAATTAATCGGGATGTGGTGAGTTGCAGTATCACTATTGAGACTTAACTCACATCTTCTAATGTTTCACTTTCCCATCACCAGTGTGACGTTGATGCATCTGCTGTTGTTGAACCCTTTCTCCAGTGACCTTTGCTAATGCTCAACTCTCACTAATTAGTAACAGGGGTGCGGGCTCTGCATTGCACATCTGTTTGTTTTCCCTGTTACACCTCACCATGTTCCTCTGAAAAATTGTTTGTTCAAAGACAGAGCCTTTCTCCTTTATCAGCTGGGCCTCGAGAAGCTATTTACAGCGGGGTATGGCCTTGGGTTGTGGGATAATAAATGTTTGAGCATTGACATAGAGATTTCAGCCGAAGTGTTTCACATCACCATTTTTGAATCATAAACCTATTTGAGCATCTACATTGCACATTGGTGTGCAGGAAGCAACACTTGCATAGGCAAAATCCCCTTCCTGATTTAGACATGGTTTGTTTTTGTTCTTGCAAATGGTCTGATTACTTACCAATAATATTCATCACACTAGTTACAAGAAACTCCTGCAGTTATGACATTACACGATTTTGCGTCATTATGTGCCATTTGCTGTAAACATTTACTACAAATGGCACCATTTGGGTAAAAAAAAAAAATCTCAAATGCATGGGAACAACAGAACAAGAGCGGCTGCTGTTTGCGGTTTTGAGAAATTGGGTTGCTGGTTGAGGAGGGTGTGAGCCCTTCTCAAGCAACAGCCACAATCCTTCTCAGGGCCAACCACAAAAGTCACTAAATTAACCTCTGACTAAACTCTCTCATAGCTTGGCACAAAAGCAGTCAGGCTTAACTTAGAGGTAATGTGTAAAGTAGTTAATGCAGCACACAAATAGTAATAAAGTGAAGATACAACACAAGAAAAATCCCACACCATTTCAGAAAATGAGAATACAATTTTTTTAATTATTTGACATAAAAATGACAAAAATCCTATCAGTTGAACCGGAGATATGCAATTTTAAAGATTTAAAGTAACTTTAGTGCTTAAATTACAAAGCGCCACTCATGTCATCTGGTCTTGCTAGACAGGATAAAAGTCACAAGTTCAGGCTGACAGTGATAGAGCACGAGCCAGATACAGGGAACAGGTTAGTCCTTTTGAAAAGTTATCTTCCAAAGTCCTGCACAAAGAGTTTAGTTCACAGTGGAGAAGACCAGGAGAGCGTCGCAGATGGTCATCGTTGTAGCACGAAGACCAGGCCAAGATCCTGTCGGGCATCACAGATGATCATTGCTGGAGCTTCCCATTTGCAGTCACCACGGGCTGTTGATGTTGTAGCTCGAAGTGCAGATCTCGCTTTGCCGGTGATTGGTGCTGGTTGCTGTATTTAGAAGTGCCAAGTTCACCGGAGCTTCACGTTGGTGGTTGTCGTGGGCGGCATGACCTTGGCACGAATGGGATCATTCGCAGTCATAAAGAGCCCAGAACTTCAGGATTTTTCCTTTTCTTGCAGGAGGAGCTCAACTGATACCAGCCAACGACCCAGGGACTGGGGAGGAACCTCTTGGGGACCAGGAACTCACTCCAGCAGAGGCCAGCAGGGCTCAAGGTAGTCCAGTTTCAGGTCCAGCACAGCAGGTCAGCTTGGCAGTTAGAGGGAGTCCTCTGGAGCTTTGTCTGTTCCTGTAGCTCTGAACAGGAGGTCAGTCTGAAGACCCATGTAACCACTTCAGGTAGCCTTGGATGAAGGGAGCAGGTCCAGTCATCCTTCTCAGACAGTGGGGCAGTCCTGTGGCAGCAGGGTAGTCCTTCTTTTGTAGTCCCCACGGGTCCAAGAGTGTACTGAATAATGCATCTAAGGGTCCCAGTTTTATACCTGGTGCCTGCTTTAAAGTGGAGGAAAATTCTTGAGTTTTTGCCTCACAGATGTGTCTGGAATTTCCTGCCTCCCTGCCCTGGTCTCAGGATACTTGTGGCCACAAACGGCTTGTGTGAAGTTTGTTCTGTGTGTTTTGAGGCAGTTCCTTTGAAGTGCAAGTCTAGTAGGTGACAGCTCCGCCCCTCCCATCTGGTCAGAATAAACCATGCTGCCAACACCCAGTCCCTGTTTGTGATGTCTGGGAGGATTACACAACGTTCAACTGCCAACAACACTTTGTCATGTGAGCCAGGATTCAGGCTGAAGGCACCAAATGGTTAGGACAAGAAAATGTCAATTTTCTAAAAGTGAAAAAGTGGTTTTAACAAACATATGGATTAATTTTGGAGAAATATGGATTTAAGTATTGGTTTACTAGATGAAATGTGTTAAAGTTACGGAGAATGATTCACTGAAAGGGACAATTCCTTCATTCAGCAGTGTGGAGGAGGAGTGTGTTATGTTACGCACCTTTTTTGCATAATTTTCTAAAAGTGGCATTTTCAGAATTGTTACTTAAAATCTGGGCCAAAACTGCAGTTTAAAACTGCGCCCAGACTGCCATGGCAGCCCTGAGACATGTTTTAAAAGGCTACTTTAGTAGGTGGCCCAATAAATGCTGCAGGCCCACTAGTAGCATTTAATTGACAGGCACTGGGCACATATAGAACCACTTTACTAGGGTCTTACAAGTACATTGAGTGTGTCAATTGTGTGTAAGCCAATTTTAAAATGTTTAAAGGAGACAGCACAAGCACTTTAGCACTGACTAGCCGTGGTAAAGTTTGCAGAGTTCTAAAGCCAACAAAAAACGGTTCTGAAAACAGGAGGGGGAATGCAAAATGTTTGAGGTGACCCTGCAGAGATGGCCAAGTCAAACTGCGGTGCTTTTATTTAAATTTATCCCCATGCCAAAAATTGATGCAAAGATTCGTTTTGCTCTAAAATCTAACATAAAATGAAGGATTTGTATTTTGTGCAAATATTCATAATTTCACATAATTCTTTTCAGTTACATGAAAGCAAATCCTGCAAATTCTGCACACAGCTAGTTTTCACACAGTGGTCTTCCATCCCTCTCTCTCTCTGACAGCAGAGAAAAAGAAGGCTATTCCTACCCCTTGTACCTATAATCTAGCCACAGGCCCCACCTGTCAAATACCAATCACAACTCCCCCCGAGGGTAATGGTAAAGTGCCACAGAGAAGGCCTCTGGAAGGAAGGGAGGAATTGTGGGAAGGAGAACTGGCACAAAAGAAACTGGGATTAAGAGCAATGAAGATTACTGGTAAGGTACAAGGACATTGCACCCTGTTTTGTTTTCCGTGTCCCAGTTCTTGCTTTTGTGAGGATATCTGAAGTCAGAAACATGACTCTAGGTATTAAAAAATGACAAGACCCAGAATGCCATACCAGGGAGTAAAGGCAGCTGAGCAGGATAAATTAACAAGCAAATAATCCCAATGGCAGTGTGGGAAACCAGCACACAGGTGGGCAACAAGGGTAATTGCAACAGAAGACCAATCATGGGTTTGACCCTGCCAAGACAGGTTGAAAGAAAATAGGCTAAAGGCATCACAGGCAACAGAGACAACTGGAACCCTGAAATGTAGATGAGTCACACAAACTGGGTACAAGAAGGCACACAGAAGTTAACCACAGAGTAACCAATTTGAAACCCGGGGGGCGACAAAACACCTGTAGAACAGAAAGGGACACAACACAACAGTGCTGAACTACTGGGACGATTCCCAGGTGCAGCTGAGAGTCAGACCTAAGTCTGGAACTCAACCCAGAACATGACCAATCAAGCTGGAGGCAAAGTTACAGAAGGCTGACGCACAATCTACACAGCAACCAAGTGAAGCAAACCACCAGGATCAAGAAGCAAGAAGCTCGGGGTGTCAAGACAATAGGAAGCCCAGGATGTCAGGGCACTAGGAAACCAAGAATGAGATACATTGTTTTTAAAAAGGTGAAGCCACAGGCAGGAAATACCAGGTTTGAAGAAGGTATACCCAACAAGCTCAACCTCACAACAACTGAGCAAGAAGGAGCAACCGGAGAATACAGACAATGAGAAGGATCAGCGCAGAATATACGCAGGCCACCACAGAAGACAAGCCATAGCATAAGATTAAGGAAGCTGGCAACACAGGCTGCTAGGTAGACTCAGGATGCCAGGGACAGAGAAATCAGTGTTAATCCCGCCAGACACAGACAGATACAAGACTACTGGGCCTCAATTAAAAAGAGATGCCAGGAAGAACTACACAAAGCAATGTCCCAGAAGAAGAGAGCCAGCCACAAGAGACATCACTCCACCAGAAGAAGTAGAAGCAGTGTCCCTCCCAGGTTCAAGGCAGTCAGCCAGGAGGATATATGATGACACCAAAAACTACAGACCTCTGACTATATGACCAATCAGACCTGAAAGCAGACACAGGGCCCAGGTAACAGGGGGACGTGACTGGTTCCTCCACCAAACAGAAAGCCAGAGAATTAAACCTCAGTCAAAATCAATACTCAGAATCAAAGGGAGGCTGTGGGCCCAGAAAGAGGAACAGAGCCTGAATGACACATCACAACCCTAAACAGAGAGCAGACGATGTTGAAACTTAAACTCATAGTACAACTGCCAGGGAGACTGTACTCCCATCAGGATCACAAAGGGTAAGAATTAGAGGAACCTGAGAATCTGTACTCCTGTAACAAGAGCAACATGAGAAAAAGAAACAAGAAATGACTATTTAAAAGCAGGGTCAACATCTCCAGGTGGAAACAACAAGAACAGCTGGGACCTTGGCCTTGTGGTCCGGTTAGAGGTACAAGGGTCTGGCCTCTATAGAGAGGAAAGAAAAACTAATCACTATGTGTAATTAGGGAAACACCCTTCTTACTAATTATTGTATATAGGATTATCTGTCTTAGGGTGATGACTAACCCCATGTAAGTTAGTACTAGGACGAGGAAGACTGAGAGGGCATAATGGTATTTGCTTTATCGATAATTCCACCAGGAGAGACAGAACTGATATGTGAACGATTCTGCTCCAGGGGGCGGGTTTGTAGGTCTTCCAGGATGCATCCACCTGCTAAAATTGCTCTTCTTTAGTCTCCATTTCATCATGTAGTTTGTCTCCCTAAAAAACAACTAAGAGACTTTTTCATGTCTGAGGTCAGAGTAAGTTAATGTTCTACTGAAAAAGAGTTAGTGGTTTCTGCACAGGAGTATATTTTTTCCCTCTTGAAAGACAAAAAAATGAAATAAAACATCAGCGACAGCAAATTGACTTCCCTGCAACATTTGAACATTTCCATAGGCGCTACTGAATAATGTTCTTAGTGTTCATTCAGGTCTGTGACTTTTGTAAACCCCTAGGTATAAATCTGAAGTTCCTTTAGAATTTCATGAACGTCGCAAAATTAACAGGTAACACAAAAAAAACCACTCTCATAGTAGATAGAAGATTACTTACTATTGACCGTATCTGAGTATGTGGCACACAGTGCCCCCTAAGATAGCCTGTACACTAAGAATGCTCCTTTGCCTGCCCCTCATTGGGCACCACACAATGTGCATTCCAGTCTTGGTGCATCCCGACACTGATTCAACATGTGCCTGTAGCTTGGGCACCAGAAAGCAGTGGTCATTCCTGCTACACTTTCAAACTGTGATGAGATGAATATGCCCCTCTCCTATCAGTGTGTCTAGCATTGTTGAAACCCTCAAGCTTCCCATTAAACGCCGTGGACTAGTATGTGCCAAAGCGAATTGGATCAGCCCAACCTCAGATAAGGTGCCTGGATCTGGATGATGTCCACACTGGCCTGGTATTGAAGAGGGCTAGGGTCCTGTAACCAGGTAGGGCTGTGCAGTCAATGGCAATGAAGGGACTCTCCTGTGGAGAAAATACGGGTAATAGAACCGTCCTTACGTCTTCCAAAGACATACCCTGGTGGGAAACAAAAGGAAGACTTTCATCTTTAGTATCAGACTTTTGAACTCACCTGCTGGATTCTGTGGTTCAGCAGGTACTTGTTCCATCCACATGGAGCTATGATTGGGAAGGTACATTTTCATAATGGGACAAGCGCCTGAGAGAGCAGTTTACTTTGTAGAAAGCTCTAGATGGGTCAGTTAACATCCTTTGTTACACCGGGGACTGCCCTCCCGCCTCACCCGCTCAACCTGTTTCCCCTTTTCCCCCAGAGCATCCCGTTTGGGCGTCCTGGTAAGGGTCAGAGAAGTTAAAAGAGTATTCATGTGGCATCTTCCCTATTCTGACCTGAAAAGTCCTATGGGCTTTAACAGAGCCTTGCCCCTCCCTTGTCTAAGTAATTTAAATTGGTTCTTCCATAGAATAATCAATTACACTCCCTTCTCTTGGGACTTATTCAATGCCATCCACACTAAGAGGCTGTAGGAGTGCTCTTCTGGGTTCATCTAACAGGAACCGTACCCCAGAGGAATCTGCTATCTCCTGGCTTAGCTCTGTATGGGATTAAGTACCACCTGCTGTACATTAAAAGGATATTGCAAGTCACCGAGGATATCTATGACCATAGAGAGGAACGAGGCTGAAGGCCAAGTTCCTTTATAAGGTTACGGAATTCTGAGTTGACTTGCAACCTCCTTTTCATGAATGGCAGTGGGTACTTTCTTCCTTATAGTACACAGCCACACCATCACACCTTTCCCCATACCACTTAAATCTTTGGTGCATAGCTCTTTCATATATAAAAGAGCCCACATTTGAAAACATGAAGAATAAAAATAGAATCTCCTGTGCAAAATTAAACGCATCAGAAAGGCTGTTAGATAAACATGCTGCCACAAATATCTACTTTCTGCTTGGCACTGTACATCTAGACAAACAGAGCAGAAGAAAGAAAAGCAATGTTTCATTTTCATTCTTTAACCAGCTGCTTTAATTATGCTCTGTAGCCTGACCTGCCTTTCCCCTCAGCTGCTCGGTCTCTACTTGACGATCAAAACATTTCCATTCAACACAACAGTCTTACATCAAGAATATGGAACAACATTATCACATGTACATGTCTAGAAGGTATGGTTCAGTATGCAAGATGGACAATGTTTGTCGTATAACTTTTTGGTTGAGAACAATATATTATGTCATTCTAAAAACAGCACCAGTTAAACTACCCGGAATACGCGAGAAATGTACAGATTCAAACAGTTTACTAACATCTAAGCCCAATCAGCTATCTCCTTTGATCCGTGCTAAAAATGGCCATATGTGTTTGATTTGTCAATCCCATTAAATCTCTTTCCCATGATGTATTGGTTTCCCGCAGAAATCCAACCAGTGGGTATTCTTCGATTCACCTGCACCATCCCCCAGACTGTGAACCTGTGCCTCATCTTACCAGTTTTAGGTTTGGGGATGTTTCTGAACAGGCAGTGCTTAATCAAGACCACTGACATGGTATGCGTTTTTGGGCACAATCTCCCTACCACCCTTTCCTGGTATTCTGCTATCACTCTGCAGTACCAGGTCATGTGTACGATGGTTCTTATGAGGTTCTCTGCATCTCAGGTAGGTAAAGGATCTTCCAGGGTATATATTTTTGAATTTTTGTTGGGCTAAGTAAGTGCGGTGACACAAATGTTAATTTCAGCATAGACGTGAAAGAGGATGTGGGAAATCCAGTCTATGCTTCTCTTTCAGTGTTGCCCAGTTTGCAGAAACTGGCCTAGTCTAATCCCAAACGCCTCCTGTGCTTCTACAGATGTGACGAAGGTACCCCTTGGTAGACATATGCCAAAATGTTGTAATCATTCTCTCTCCACTTCCGACTGAGAGTTTTTACTACTGAATATCATCGGCATCAACAATATCGTAGTAGAAGAATATTGGAGAGGGACAAAATATTGAAAGGTAAGTGCATATAAGGAAGTAATATTTACTATTCCTAACTCCGCATCTACTTCCCTTGAAGATATATGTACCACATAGGTACATATATGTGGAGTTAGGTATTGGACATCTACTTACTTACCTTGCAATATTTGTTTTGATATTTTGCACTCTATCTTCTGTCCCACCGATATTGTGGGTTTGATATTCAGGGTACTCGCCCACATGGGAATTTTCTGAGTTATATGTGTAAAGAGTCGCAGAAAGCAAATCTCCAAGGGCCCTGAAAATGTGAGTCTTCGAAGAATTCTCTTTACCGTAATTTTCCGAGGCACCACTGTGTGTCAAACCATATGTGGATGATGAGTTGGCATAGCTCTTCACCTCATAACCAAGTCTTGCAACTACCCCCTCCCCAAACCTCCCTCGTCCCCTGTTGAAGAGCCATTGGGCAGTCATTAATCTCAGTTGTCATTTTCCATCAATCTCCTTGTTACATACATTCAACAGACCTATTCAGGCAGGAGATTCCTGATTTTTAAGTAAACAATGGCTTTAGTTTTTCACCTACAATTGCCTCTACTTCAGAATAAGTCAATGGGGAAATTACGTTTCCCGACCAATTTCTTTCTATATCTCCCACTTTCCCTTATTAAAATGCGGGGCATGCATGTCATTACACGCTGTAGCTGTGATGCTTTGAAGTAGAGTGCCAAATCTGGGTGGCCCAGAACTCCATCCTTCCAATCTAACTTCCGTGTGTTCAGTCTAAGCCTCCTTCTTTTTTCTACCCAGACCAAGGACTTCATGGGCCCATATAATTCTTGAAGGTTGATCTACTCAAAAGGCACATTGAATTTTGGAGAATGTACAGTACTCACAAGAGGAAGATCATTTTTGCAACCGCTATCCTCCCCTTGATGGAGAGCGGCAGGGTATGTCATAATTGGACTGGCCATGTCAGTCCTTGGAACACCCTTTACCTATATTAGAAATATTGTTTTTTAGCTGAGTGGACCACCTTTATTCTCAGGTAAATGTGTGTTCTTTGGCATAGGTATGTTAGGACCAATTTTTCGGTCAACTTTTCTCTTTAAAGTTATCCAACCTCAACTAAAATCCAATTTATCTACACTTAGGGCAACATTTAGAGTTTGACAAAGCAGGATAACCACGTTAAATCGGCATGTTTTTCCACCGCCAAATTTGTCACCCCTTCCTCATCTGGTGGGGGAGACCCCTCAAGTTTCCGATGGCAAAGCCACCTGAGGCAGAAACTTTGACCAGACAGTCCATCTACCGGACAGCCAATGGTATATGAACCTCAGAAGGCCCAAATGTTCATTTTTCCTGCCTGGGCCCACCATGTGATGCACATAAATTTCCTTGAAGTGAATGGAGAAAACTCCCTGGGTGTAAGAGACATTGTTTGTTTTGTTTTACAGAAGCAAACTACAATTTTAGGGGTTTCTGTCTTTAAATAAATAATAATGGTAAGCGGGCCGCTATGACAGGACAGCCTACCCAGCATACTTTTAACGAAAATGCTCCCACCATGTGGCCAAAATGTCCAAGTCCTGACAATTTTTTGGGATAAAAAATTGATCAGTTGCAATGTTGATCAATGTAGGTTCATATTAGTGCCTGAGTTTTTGGATATCCACATATCATACATTTTCACACATTTAATCAAGTCAGATTAATTTATATAGGGGTTGTTCTGAAAATCTTATGTTGAAACAGGCCTCATGAACCAATGATGGATTGCTCTGAGTTGAGGTTTTTATTCAGTGAGACGAGGAAGCGGACGATCCAGGGGTGATGATAGAAAGCCTCTTGTGCAGTAAAGTGGCACACTGCCCAATGCAATAGTCTTCAAACTTTGAGGTGAGGATCATTAGGGGATGTCCGAAGAGACGTGAGATTGTGAAGGACGACTGAAGCGTCCTCAGCCACTCCACGAGCATCTATGAAAGAAAAAGATTTTTCTGCTTCTATGTGAAAAAACGGAATATCATTACATAGTCTGAAGTTATAAATATGTTAATGTGAGAAAAAAGAAGGTAATCATATTATTTAATGCCATGTCTGGTTTGCCATGAATAGGTTTGAAGAACACCGGTGTGAGGGGGTGGGGCCGGGGGCGCGACGCAAAACTCCTTCCTTACCTGTGGTACGGGGAGTGCGAACGCCGGATAGAAAGCAGAGACCCCGGAATGAGACTCCGGAACACCCGTCAACCACACCCCCCTCTCATCTCTTCCCACAGACATGCAAGAAGACGGAAGAGGGAGGGGCTAACCCGGGAAGCGATACTCATCCACCACTCAAAGGAGACCTGGCCCAGGAAGTTCTCTCTCGGAGCGGAGAAGGAGCAGGAAGCCGAAGGACGAAGGAGGCGAAGCAGAGAGACGGGGAGCGGAACGACGGCGAACCGGACCAGGTCGGGAACGAAGGCGGAACCGAATCAGAGGATCCGGAGGAGTTCTGGAGCGAAGACTGGTGGTGTCCCCCGGAGGAGGCTGAGGAGCGGCCGCAACTCAGGAGAGTTGCGGCGAGGCCGGTGAGTGACGAAGCTCCAGGGTAAAGACCGGCAGGGAGCAGGGAGGAGGGAGGAGACTGAGCAGAGGGAGGGTGTGGAAACGGATACGGGCGGGACCCCGGGCACTAATCAGTTCGTTTTTTCCAGTGCACCCTTAGTCCTGCAACCCTGCATAATTTATTCCTGAGTACAGTGTGAGTTTCCGGCATTTCTTCTACCCCTGAACATTGTTCAATCTTCCTCACCACGCGGGCTTTTCCTGGCACACCCTTCCCCCACCCCCTTAGAATTTTCTTCTGGTATTATAACTTAGAAGAGACGACCATTGGGTTCTAAAGCCCCTCACTCTCCAACCCTATCCTCCGCGACACAGCTGAGGGGAAAGTTGTTCCGGAAAGCAGAAACCCTGGCTAAGAAACACGGGTGAGGTGACGGGTAGAGTAACGCCTATAAGTACTGAATGACCCTGAAACTGACGGCCCACTGTTTCTTCTTTTCATGAGCCTTCGGGAAGATCCAACCACGGCTGAAGAAACGAGGCAGACGCCATTGAGATCCAGCTCAGAGGAAGACGACGAAGAACAGCGTTACCCCAGTACCTCTTCACGATAGGACACGATACCCTCCCAACCGCCACATCAAAGAGTGACCTACCTGATAATAAAATATTCTCACTTGGAAAATATATTCAGCCTCCGCGTCTGTATATCCGACCCGCCCTCCCACAACCGGTCTAGCCAAACAGATCACTGAGGTTACTGGCAGCCACTGACCAAAATTGTATGGTTAACTGAAGAAAAAGAAAATACTTTAAAGCAATTAGAGGAGGACATTTCAGACAGCTTACTGGGTTATTACAAGGTAAGAAGTAACCTAATAATATTTGGGTTTATTAAAAATAGAGACTTTTCTTTCACAGTTGGCCATCTTTTCAACCCTTTAAGCCAACATTGTTTTTGTCAATAATGTCATGATTCAAACAGCCCTGTTATGTCTTTAGAACCATACACATGCAAGACAATAAATACTGCAGAAACCTCTGTGGAACCTGCCGGATGTAAATGACACAGAAATATCCTCTATTGCGTTTCAAAGCTGATGTAAAACAAACATAAGAAAAAATACTTCAGCCATCAACTTTTTAAAATATTTAATCGTTGAATGAAAATAGACGTGCCTTGTACAGCCTTCGTTCAAAGGTTTATTGCATCACGTTATGCTATATCTTTACCCCATCCCTTTATTTTATCACAAACCTGTTCTCTATCTTTCCATTGCTTCACTCTTTTTGATATATTCCTTTACTGGGTTCCTTTATTATTTATTCTATCCCTTTAACTCATCCTTTACCCCAGCAAGTCTTGTAATCTCTTTATCCCATCACTTCATCTCTTTATTTCAATCGTTATCTTGTCTCTTTATGCCACCCTTTTCTTTTATTAATTTATAGTATCCTTTTATTCTACCCCTTTATACTATAACTGCATGAATCCTTGCTATCCATTATTTTACCCTGTCATTCCATTCCGTCAATTTATAAATTTGTTGCACACTTTTAGGTAAACCCTTTATTTTACTCCATTACACCGGCTTCATTCACTTCATTCCTTTATTATCTCTCCTTGAGCCGTGCTGTATTCTAGCACATTTTTTCTTTATTATGTCCATTATCCCATTGCGCGATTCTGCCTTTTCGGTACATTTATTTAATTCATCGCAATCTTCTATCTTTTTTAGTTGTTTGTTCCTCAATTGTATACTTTTTTATTACACGTCAGCTGTATTCTTTCTAGTCACCCCTGTAGCCTATCTTTCCATTGTAGCCTTTTATCCTGTGCTTTCCCTCCATCCCGTGTCCCTTTTCCACCTCACTCGTCCCATCCCCCTTTGGAGCCTGTATCATCCCTGTGTCCCGGGGTATAATAACCTTAGATTGGCCAGGCCGTCGTCGTGCTCACGGATGAGTGCCCTCTGTCACTCATCGTACTCAGTTCAAATGACCTTCGCCCTCCAGGTGACGCCCCCAGCGCGCCTTTAGAGGGTCTAGTGCTCAGGACGTGGTGAATCATTTACGCGCGAGTAGGCGCTCATCCAATAGGCGGGCGTTCGGGAGTGGGCGGGTGCGCAGGTCTCTGCAGGCTTGCACAGGTGAGCCGTGTCTGCGCAAGTAGGTGTCCATCGTCCGCCGGTCCGAAGAGAATGTCCAGCCTGAAGGAACTGTGCGCGGGCCTGCCCCTCAACCCACTGCCCGAGAACCGGGGCAGGGCCGCGGGGGTTCCCCATGCCCCTTGCAGGACCCCTGGACTGTCGGCGGAGGAGCGCAAGGTAAGGTATATCCCTCCCCAGTACATCCTCTAAACCCAGGCCAGCCCCCCAGCATTGCTGCCGCTGGGAAGGACCCCCATCACATACCCTTCCTGGCCGAACCCCTCGTGTCAATAGGGAGGCTCCAGGGGTGTAGCTATCCTTGGTACAGCAGGTGCAGTGGCACCGGGGCCCAGAGAGACTCTTTGAACCCTGATAATGGTTGTTTTTACTAACCAAACAGCAGTTCAAGGAGGGGGATTTTCCTTGTTTGCACCAGGGCCCATTGCCAGTGGCGGATGGTGACAACATTAAGTGGTGGGGCCAGCAAACTGGCGCTGAGAGACACCAGCAGTGCCTTTAGGCTCAGTGCCAACGCTCTTAATCGAGGCCTGTTACAAACAGTGGTTAGAGCGAGCCGCGTTTGGGATCCTAGGAGTTGAGGCTGAAGGCAGTGCGAGTTCCTCCCAGTGCCTATCAGTGGGTCAAAGAGGTGCCAATGCTGACTCGAGCAAAATTAAATTGCTGGGGTCGCATGCTATAAACCGCCACTAAATTGCTGTCATGCATTACATTACCATTTTAATGTTACCTATAAAATGTTAATATAATGCATGTTGGCGATTTAGTTGCTGTTTATACCGTTTAAATAATGTGAAATAAAATATTTACTCTGCTACTGCCTGCACAACTGAATCCGGTCCTGGTGTTCTGTTGCAGTCGTCCGGGGCCCTAGAGCCAACTCTCCAATCCAGACGCTTCTCTCATGTTGTTAATCTGCAGGAGAGAAGCAGCACCAGGATTGGTTAGAGCAGGCTGGCTGAGCACTCTTTCAGTCACTGGGTGCCTCTGCCTTCTCTCCACCCAGTTGTCCAAGACAGCTTGGATGGGAGAGGTTTAAAGTACTCCTGTCAGGCTGGCAGCAAGACCGTTGACCAAAGTGACATGCGCACTTAAATCTACGGTCACCAATCCTCCCTTGCTGCCAATCTGCGGGAACGGTCCCCTTTTATGACATTCAGCACTTAGCGCTGCTCATGCTGATTTTTAGTGCCCGGAGCTTGTTCTGCACTGAAAAAATTAGTGCAAAGGGCACATGTGGTGAGCCAGAGGGTGCAATCTTAAATTGGTTTGGCTACCGCCAGTGACTGCCCGCATTGGGAAAATCTCGCCTTGTGCCTTCTTAGCTCCTGAAAATTGAGCTAGGGGATGCCAATTCTCGCTCAACAACTTGTCTGTTTATTTGAAAAGTGAATTAAAATGCCCATTTTATTTTTAGGTCTCGCCTGACCCAGCGCATGCGCTGATCTAGCGAGACATTTTGTGAGGGCTCCAAAAAGTGCTACCAGGCCAGCCTAGAGCTACAGTGCGCGGGCGCGCGCGCCGCGCTTTACCGCGATTACTTTCGCTTTGATGTTTGATCATGATCACTTTCGCGGCTGCACGGCCGCTTTGATGTTCTCCGTGAGGCTTCAATAGATTTCAGCAGTTAAAACAAGCATTGGCATAGCCAATAGGTCTCGCTTTTGGGACCTTATAAGTGTTTAGTTATGCAACTGTTGCATGGCTAAACACTTATAAGGTCCCAAAGGCGAGACCTATTGGCTATGCCAATGCTTGTTCACTTTTGCTTTTCCTGGTGCAGGGGTCGTGGTGACACTCCTTCGCCCATGTGGAGAAGTCACCGCTGCAGTGGCATCCTTGCTTATGTTGCTGACCGGACCTCGCCCAGGCGTCTACCTTTAGTTGAGACCCCTGCAACCGACCCCTACAGAGCATCACCCCCTTCAGTGAAGACCACCCACTGTTTTGAGCACCTCTCTCATTCTTCCCTGTGCACCCTTTCAATTTTCTGTTGACCCACAAAGACCAGCTTTTCTTTGAATTCAAATAAAAAGTGTACACCTTTTTCATGTTCACCTATGGCCCAGTTTGTATCATAAGGGGTGGTCGGAATTTGTGGAGTTTCACTCCGCAGAGTTACATGAAAACTCGGCTGGTTTCCGCAGAGTTCCGAGATCCAGCGGAAGTCAGCACACCACGCTGTTCATGCTGATTTTCAGCGCCTAGAGCCTGTTCTGCACTGAAAAAATCAGCGCGAAGGACACCGTGTGGTGAGCCAGAAGATGCAATCTTAAGTTGTTTTGGCTGTGGCTCTAGTAGATTTTCTACTCTAGTGGCAGCTTTCTCACTGCAAACGGTCGCGACCGCCAGTGACTGACCGCGGTCACGACTGCCAGTGACTGACCGCGGTCACGACTGCCAGTGACTGCCCGCATTGGGAACATTTCGCCGGGTGCCTGAAAATTGCGCTAGGCGAAGCCAATTCTTGCTCAACAACTTACTGTTGGTGAGCCGCACGTGAGAACTTTAACCACGCGGTATTTGGCGGAACTACCCGTAGCATGCATAATGCATAGTGGGCCAAACTTCGCCGGTGGAGCAGAATTTATTGCCCTCCTCTAATCATAAGTCTCGCCCCTTACCAGAGGTCACTTAGATGTAAAAGTGTAGTTTTGAGCAGGTGCGCTTAAGCATTACATTTCTCCAATAATCGTGTCTGTAAGGCTGCTTAGTGGACGCGTCCACGTGTCACTAGTCGTACACCACCTCCTGTCTTACAATTGTTAGTAAACATAATGTTAATTTCCACAAAAAAAGTACTATTTATTCACTTCTAGGCCGAGTTGTGTTTTAGTGATCTGTTCTGTGCACAATTATGAGAAAATAATGGAGGTGGGTTTTGATTAACATTGGGTATATATTTATTTTTTCAGTTTATTTGAAGATTGAAAGCACCGGTGCTTTATATCAGTGTAACTATTCATTCTTTTTAGATAATAATGCCTGTAGGAAATATATAATAATCAATACTTGAAGGTTTTATTCACTGATGAAACTTTGTAAGAGATTTTAGAATTGTGTGAAAGCCTAAAATCCACAGATGACTGTGCAGAAGAATGCTCATTTTTGTAATGGAAAAAATGTGTAGTTAACTGATAAGTTTGTGAAAGTTGCATAGAGTAGCCTTGAATTGGGGGCTAGTGACATATGTAATTTACAGCACCTAGACACGGTATTTGTGGGATGTGCCGCTTTCGGGGGAAAAAACCCGGGATGTTAATGAGTGTACATTCGGTGATTGAGGCAGAATGGTTATATAGAAACTTGATGAATAAAATAACTGACAAGTTTATATATAATAGTCTGCTGCATATATTTGTTGTTTAGATACAGAGATTTGTGTCGCACTGTTTTGCCATAAATGTGTAATTGTTGCAGACACTGAGTTTGTATCTTGGTATAGACCAGGCACCTCCTGCAAATAGAAGGGGGGCTCCACGGCAGGAGCCAGACAAAGAGTCCTTCATCTGTTTTGCCTTGAAGAGGGGCGGTGCTCGTGATGTCATCTGGGGGTGCCTCATGCTGCACTATATAAGGCCTCGCAAGGCTATGAATCGGCCTCTTTTCTCTCCACAGCACACCCTGCCAACATGCTGAAGGAACCACCCGCTCCTGGTGGAAGGAGGAATTGGTGGAATTTCTTGCAGCATAAAGGGAGCTGCCCAAAATTTGGACTGACTTACTGCACTTACACCTTGGAGGGTGCTGTTTGGTGTGGGCACTGGATAGGCAGGAGGGGGGGACTGACCTGCTGGTGGTCCTGGACCTTCTTGCCCCACCCCGGAGAAGCCTGGAGTTGAACGTTTTGGAGGTTTTTACCTGGTGACAGGTACCCTGGCAGTGACGGAGCTCTATGCGGTGCCCTGGTGTATGTGGCACTGTGGGTATTGCCCATCCCTCTAAGTGATGGAGGGGAAGTTGCCACTAAGTTATGCCCCGGATGCCCTTGGTTGAGGGCGTGGGCGTTGGATATGGAAAAGGGGCCTGCTGGCACTTTTGCATTTCGAAGTGTTGTGCTGTAATGGGTGGAGACAACTGTTGTATTGCTTGCACAATCTATGAGCTGGTTGCTGATCTTACGACCTGTCTATTCATAACCATGTGTCTTTTGATCTTCGGCTGGTGGACTCATGACAATAATGTATGTTTAACTAGGGGTCTCATTCCTCACTGATGGATGTGACTGTGTGAATAAAAGGCTACGCCCTTGGTCGAACCACAATAATTGCATTTGTCTATCTCTTTGAGAATCTTTTCAGTGGGGGAGGGGAGTGTGCACGTGTGAGCGCACAATGTGAGAGTCAATCACTGACCTCAGACTGTCGCTGTTCTATGATTGTTTCAGTCGGATCGTGTGTGTGTGTTTGTGTGTTTAATCTACTTTTGTGTATACAAAAACCTTTTAATAATTTGGGTACTACACATAGTCACAATTGAAGCTCAGGAAAAAGGGGTGACTAGCCCAGGCTCACAGGGTTGATGGACAATCTTCGAAGTCGGGATTGGAGCTAACGACCTAGGTGCAAAGCCAGCCGTAGTCACCAGACCAAACCCCAGCTGTGCTAAAACAGTAAAATCGGCAGGTGACTTCTTGTGGAAAATATTGGAAAGAAGCGAGATGGCAGTTTTTTTTATGTAGCTAAAAAAATGTCACTAAGTAACGTGAATATATTTTGTCGATATTAAGAATGAACTAAAAGTACGGCGCTTTTCTTTGATATAATTAAAGAAACAAGAGCTTTATACCATTTCAATCAAGTACTCAATCAGGATTTATAGAGCGGGGCCGGATGACCCGTGAGGGGTCTCGAGACGCTACTAATGCGTGAGAAGTGAAAATGCAGTTTGGGTTAAAAAGGTAAGATTTTTTTTTTCTCCTTTAGTTCATTTCCGAGGTGCTCGTATTTACTAAGTAAAAGACGCGGCCCTCTTTGCTTGCCTTATCTTGAGCAAGGCTAACCTCACCGCGCCTGGTTAATCATTGGTGTTTATTGACTTTCTTTTTGTCTTGTTCTCTCAAACTGGTGGTTACTTTGGCGCTCACATTCATTGGTTCAGACAGGACTGTCAGGGGCTGCCCTGCAGCATTCCCTACCTGCCGCCTCCTTTTTAAAGGTTAAAGTTCACTGCATGGTATGGACCAGTCTTGTGAAGGACACATCGCCAGTGGGCTGGCGGGATCTTCTAGAGTTAAATCTTGCACATTTGTGGGTGCATTTCATTATTGGATATATAATTTTTTAATGCAGAAAGTTACAAAATTGGATATTAAAAAAAAAAAAAATCATTTCGGAAAATGGTGCATGTGCAGGGAGGAGTTTAATAGATTTGGATAACAAGTGAAGTGCACTGTTCTGCCCACGGTGGTGGTGGACGCTGGTCATCCCCGGTGGTGGAAGCTGGTCATCCCCTCGCACAGGGATGGTGCTCCATTGGGCCTGACCATGATTTGTGATGTTCTGTGGACTAATGTAGCTTAAACCCCGTTTTGGGGATTAATGAATGAATGAATGCATTGGCTCACGGTGGAAAAACGAATACAGTTTAAGACACTAAGTTACATGCACAAGGCTAGGTCTGGCTCAGTGCGGAGTCACCTTTAAAAATAAGTGATCACCCCCCCCTACCAGCCTACCCGCTCCCTGTTCTCAAGCAACCAGTCGCTGTGCATGGGTCCCAGAATCAGACTAGGCCCTACTGGAGGTTGTTCCTTTTCATACCTGGGCCCCAAGCTTTGGGACGCCCTACCCGAGCACTTGAGAAGCTGCTTCTCCATGACCCTCTTCCAAAAGAACTTAAAGATCTGCTTATTTTACTCCTATTTGTGCCGCTCTCCCCTTTCTGATCTCGTGGCGACAGGAACCCTGTTTGGGTAGCTTCGGTCTCCATAAAAGTTTATTGTAATAATATGAAGGAAGGAAAGCTGGAACAGTTCGCGCATTGAGTCAGTCCAGCCAGCCAACCAACTCAACAGATGGACTTTCCTTCCTTGATCTTTTAATCATCTCTGCGTAGCTCTGAGTTGTCAATGTCCCTTTCGATGTCCCGCAGCGTAAGTGTTCATCTTAAACCGCAGTGTCCAGTCTTGGTCTACAAGGGCTGAAGCTATAGCACATTTTCAAAATATCCCCATCATATAAGTGTGCACATCATTCATCTAAGTGACAGATATTAGCAAAGTCTGTGGCTCTCCTCAAGTTCTCGTACTCGACTACTAGAGCTACCCATCAACCCATGAGGCCTGGGAGTAAATGCACAACTAAACAATGGCACACACAGGTACCATTCAAAACACCAATAAAGTAGATATGTGGTTAAATAACCCACTGCATCTAATCGTGCATCCACGCCATGATCATCTGGAATGCCCTCCCCAGAGACCTGCGCTGCAACCCCTCGTATCACAGCTTTAAAAAAGACCTCAAATCCCACCTTCTCTGCAAATACCGGAGTCCGTAATCACCGCATTCAACCATTTATTCATCCACCGTTATACATTCCCCCCCCTGACAGTCTTTTTTGTCCGACTATTCTCCCCTTTCTCTCCCTCCTTGACTTTTTTCTCCACTCTAATGCTACCCTCCCTCCTTTTAACACTTCCCTCTGGCTTCTCCTCAATTCTCCCCCAAACTCGTTGCTCCCTTCTCCTCTCTTTTGCTCCCTCCCATCCTATTTCACTCGATTTTTCTTCGCTTCCTCACTTAACAGCCCCGATTTCTCCCTCTTTCCTAATTTGAGCTGTGCTGCATGTTTCAGACAATGTGTATTTGATCAGCCCTATACCATTTAACTGCATACACGAAAGCCTTGTCCCGGGTAAACGGCCCCTCTTTAGCTCCCTTGCCTTTTTTACTGTTTCCGTGTTAACTGTCGTTAGTGACATTTTCGTTCTACTCATGGCCATAGCTGTTAGCCTATTTGCTTATTTAAGAAGCGATTTTTAATGTGTAATGTCTGTATATTTTTTGATCTCGCTGAATCTACTGTACTGACTGGAATCTTAATGCTCATGTAAAGCGCTCTGCTACCCCCGGGTCTTGAAGCGCTATATAAAACTTTTCAAATAAAATAAATAAACAATGCAATCACCATATATTCAAGTGTCAGACCACCATTATGATTGTAATAGTCTTTATCAAGCCCTTTGCTTTGTTTTCTATCCGGGCTGCTGCCGGCTGCATCCATTTGGAGCAGGACCAATGTACATGGTCCTCGCTATACCTTCGTTTACCAGGGGTTCCATTTTTTCCCCTGAGTAAGTAATTATTTTAGATGATGGTGATGCCCTTTATACTGCTCCCTATCGGCAGGGTTAGCGTCGCACGTTCATTACACTTCCTATTTCACGGAAGGCGGCATATGATAATTCGAGGGTAAGATGCTCCCCCATTGATCTCGTCCTGTTGAGACCTGGCTACCTTTCTGGGTTGAAAGGTTGTTGACACCTCTAACAAACAAACATATACAACAAATAACATTAAAAGGGCTAATGGACTATTTGTAAAAAAAAATAATAAAAAAAAAAGAGAAATCCGTATTTGTTAAAAGAACTGCATGTATATTTGTCGCATGCACATTTCTGTGGTTCTTAAGTTCACTAGGGACACTGCACATGATTTTATTAATATGATTAAAATGTTTTTGCAATTACCTTTTTGAATGCACTTGATAAAGACTATTACAATGATTATGGTTGTCTGAGACTTGAACATAGGGTGGTAGAATAACATGCAGTGTGTTATTTCTCCTCAAGGTCTGGCACAGGTTGGATCCTCGTGACCCAATGTTAAGCAGATTTACATGAGTCTAGAACCAACGCATGGCCTCGGTGTGTCCCGAGAGACTGGAACTGTCACTGTTTCCTAAAGTGACATTGGCGGACCAAAGGGCCATTTGGGAACTGGCAGGATCATTGTTGCCCCATCCACAAGCTGTGAAGGACTTGGGGCCGTAGGTTTACATCAGCTGTGTTATATGCTGTCAAGGCCACACAGGTGTGGCATAGGGCAACACATAAAAATGTGCATAATGGAAACCGCCATAGTCCAACCTCCAATGAATTGACAGAGAACAGCCATTACACGACCAGCCATGGTATATGATCGGAGCAGTCCACCCAGGAGCTGGGCGCCTTCGCCTAGGAGAGACCGGGAACAGCCCGTAGCCACTGTAGTATATATCATCACTGAGAAGCAACCAATGTCCTACTCCAAGGAGGTTTCTACTCCAACAACCACCGTAGTATGTAACTGTTATGCAACTGTCGTCGTCATCATCAAAAGAATTAGTCGTCTCCAACAAAGACATCTTGGTATATAGTCTGATGGCTGACTGAGAAGCAACCGTTAACATACTCAGCAGTGCTGTTTACTCTGCTGGAAACCACCTTAAGACATTTTGTTCACTTGTGTGACTCTGACTATTCCAACACACTCGCACTTAGTTTTCAAGAGCAGCAACATATGCTGCACCATGATTGCAGGTATGTCTTTCAACCTAGAACATCTCACCTAAGTCGACCCATGTAAGGCAAACTTCAACCAGCATCTTTTTGACTATGCCCACGGAAAAAGCATCAGGAACCCACACAAATCTGAGTGTTTCATGCTCACGTCAGGGATATAAAACGAGATGCCCATTACACAGTACAGATTCACTAAGCAACAACAAAACCCTGGAGTTGTTGACTGTAGAGTCAAGCGGGTCAGTGTTGTGAACTTTTAAGGTTTAAGAAGCGTGGGTGGAATGATTCGCTAGGAGAGAGATTGGGGAATACAGAACAGGGTAATTGTACTCGTCGCCTAGTCACTTTACTAGCAAGGCATATGTATTTAGTACATATTGAAGTCTGATGAAAAAGACTTTTGCCAATCCCTGGTGCAATCCAGTTGTATAGGCCATATGGGAGGAAAGCTCAGGATTGAATCGTCAGATTATCTAGTAAAGGCTCTTCAGGTGGCTGGTAGAATCAGGAACTCACTATTTCGAAGTTTTACAAAGTTCTGCATGGTACCATGAAACTACGCAGTTACTTGGAAAAGTGGAAGTTCAAAAGGTTCATCTGAAAACGAGGCTAGATCATGTCCAACTGAATGATAAGTGTGGTGTCTCTACCGTCACAACTCTTCAGAAGAATACCAGTCTGAAAAATTGTCTTCAGGAGTTTTTTTTAACTGGAAGTGGTGGCTATGGTGCAGGGTGGCTTACAGGAGGTCTGGTTGAGGGGGGGGTGAAACCCTACACAAGCAACAGCCACAATCCTTGTCTTGGTGAACCACAAAAAGTCACAAAATAAACCTGTTCCTAACTTTGGTAGTTTGGAACAAAGCCAGTCAGGCAATGTGTAAAGTGTTTGAGTAACTCGAACAGTAATAACATAACATAACACAAGAACAATCAAAAACAATTTAGAAAAATAAAGCACATTTTAATAAATTGACACCAAAATGGTAGAACAGCAATTATGAATGTTAATAGAATAAATTAGCTCTTAAAAGATCAATGCAAAAAAATCAATTGATGGACAGAATGCAGAACAATGTCATACATTCACCCCAGTACAGAGATCTGGGCCTAAATTCATCGTTTTTTTGCTCATCATGCCATTCCAGTTTGAACCCAGCCATATGCAAATCAGTCTTGACCCTGTGCCCAATGGGAACAGTCCAGCCCGAACTGCCAGGCCATCATCCCCTTTGGTATTGCTTTGTTCGCCCTAAGTTGGCAGGGTATGCCCAGACGTGGGTCCCTTGCTCACTTTGCCACTGGATTCAAGATAGCCTGGCTGGTGAGGGTTATGAAACCGGTCCCAGGAAGCTTGTTTCCGGTCCAGGGAAGACATGGCTTGGCAGTTCGGGCTGGACTGTTTCCATGAGGCACAGGGTCAGACTGATTTGCATATGGCCATGTCTGAACTGGGGTGGTGGAGTGAGCTAAAGAATGATGATGGATTAAACCCAGATCAGTTGACTGGGGATGAGTGTTTGATTTGCTCAAACGCTCTGTCCATCATCCCCTTTGGTATCGCTTAAAAGATCAAAGCACTAGTCGCGAAGGACTTGTGCAAAGCCAAAATTTATGGCCGACCACAATGTAGCATAGGTCGAATAGATAAAATAGATTGGGTCCGGTTGCCGCATACCTTCGAGCTTAGTAGAAATATTAGAGAAAAATATCTGAGAAGGAAAAGTTCAGCGGGTCAAGGCAGCTGACGGTGTCCTAAGCTGCTGTTGCCAGAGATATGCCTAGGGTGGAAAGCCGCTCCAGGAAGATCTGAAGGGGAAGGGTGCAATGCTGAGAATTCGCTGGACCGGGAATAATAAACCTGTTCTATGAGATTTATATAGTGCATGGCTACCCAACGTAGCTGGCTCTAACGTGGTGCGATCGGTGCCACCGCACCGGGTGCAGACTTGGGGTGGGGGCATTATTTTTGCAAGTATATTAACATTTGGAAAGCACCTGCTGTTGAGTTCCTGTTCTCCAGCAATTTTCAGGCATCAATTACAATGTCAAGATGACTCTGGTGATTAAGTGTCTTCCTGGAAAGAGACAGAGGTTTGTCTAGAGGAAGTTTTGACTCATCCAAAGGAAGCGCAGTGGGCTAAAATGCCTGCTGCTAAGAACATGTACCATGCAGATAACAAAGTGCATGTAATGTAAATTGGTCAGTGGGTTACTGCTTTTGTAAGGGAGCTCCTTTTGTTACTTGTCGTTTGTAAATCAAAATCCTATTCTAGAACATTGAGCTATTTACTGTCATCAAAGAGCTGCGTGTAAACTGCAAGTATTTTCTTTTTTTAAATATCTTTATTTGCATTTTCAATTTTTGCAGAGTAACAGGATAACGGCAATATTCGTAATGAAGGACAGTAAAGTGCAGTGTATATATGACAAAATGGAAATAGAAAAGGAGACAGACATTTTCATTGTCAAAGCATATCTACTGAGGTGTAAATTGCAAGTATTATGTTAGCGCTATATGTTTTTTGTGCCCAGTGTTTCATTATCCTAATCTTGCCAAAAGGGTTCATTTGGGTATAAAACAATTCTTGTTATTAAAGAGAACCTCTAACAATGGTGTTACATTTTAAATTCAGAATTTGTGCTTTCCCAGAGTAAAGACTCTTAAACTATATTGCCTACCAGCATCGATGACATGTTACTCCTATACTTCACCTTGTAGTCCTGTCTGATGTAACCTTTCCTATACACTGATTTACACACCTATGATTGTCTCTGTGCAATGTGTGTGTGATGTAAAGTGCTCTGACACCTTACAATGGTATGAGTGCTGCTATAAAACTAAATGAATCGGAGAGACAGTGGTTCTGGAGACTTGAGGGGCACTGTTAAAGGGCGATGTTGAGGGAATCCATGGCAGAGGTGGCCATTGGGGGGGGGGGAGGGGTGCCAACAAACATTGTGCACAGGGCGCCACCAGTGTTAAAGCCAACGGGCCTCCCAGTGCTGGTAAAACCTCCTCTCTGAACTGTTAGGTGCCTGCTTGATAATAGTATTCATGGGTTTTCAGTTGCTTCCTAAAGCAGACTTCCGACGGGAGGTGCGTTCCACAGTGCAAAGGAACTTTCACCACCTCTTGCTTTCTTATCGCTAGTGCACAACACAATGGTACAGACAGAGGGATATGAATTGTATTTGCTTCTGGATTGGCAGCAAGCGAAGTGAAAGGTGGCTATGGCGATGAAGATGGTGGTGAGCTGAAGGCTGATCACATCTCTTCTGAGGTTAAGACGGTGGAGGCAAGGGTCGGTGGGTGCCCTCGAGTGGATGGAGTTCGTTAGACTATTTGTATTAGGTGTACTCGGCCGTTCCCATGTGGTAAACGGGTGACTGGCGGCAGTGGTCGAGGGGTAGAGGAGGTCGGTGGGTTGGGGATCGAAGTTGTTGTAGATGATAGCTATCTTGTTGTGGAAGTGATCAGCAAGAGCGTCGGAGTTCTTGTGAGGAGGGGATTGAGATTTTGGTGGCTGACAGGCAAGTGAACTCCCTGGCGATGGTGAAGTGTTCCTTGGTTTGGTTGGCGCAGGTCTCGAGTCAGTGTGTCCGGACTCCCTTATCGCGGCTAGGAGCTAGAAGGGTAGTTGTTGAGAGCTGACATGAAGGTGGCTCGGTCCATGTTCTTCCCCATTTCCTTTCCAGTTGTGTGCAACTGCATTTCGAGGTGCTGCATTCTAGGGTGTACCAGCTGGCTTGATTGGTAGATCTGTGCATTCTGGTAGGTTTGGTGGGAGAGACTCTGCTGGCCGTGTTAGTGATCCAGATGTTGATGTTTTCTACTGCCTGGTTGAGGTCTGTGGTGCTGTTGGGCAATGTGATGCTGAGGGCGTTGGTCTATTGGTGCCGAGTGACCTTGGTCCAGCTGCGGGAGTGGGTGCTGGGCAGTAGGGGGTGGTGTGGGGATGTCCTGCGATGGTGAAGTGTACAAAGGAGTGGTCCAGCCAGATGAGTTCTCTAATGATATTAGGCTGTCCTATTTTTAATGTTTCTTTTTTTTAATGGATTTCAGTAGCGTTTTCTCAGTGTTTTCCAAAGTTTTGAAATCTATGATTAGCCGTGTTTATTAAGCTTCCTAACCCCCCAAATAGAGACAAACTGTGTTTTTTCCAGTGTTGCTATAACATGTTGTATTTTGCAGTGATTGTAATTAAGCACAAATATAACTTAAAGGATAAGTAATGCGGGGTATAGTGTCTTCTCTTTGGCAGTGTTTGCAATAAACTTTTGTTAGCTGTTTTATTAATAGAAAGTATGTGTATTGCACCCTTCTTCACACTGTCATCTCAATACCCTCTCGCATATCATTCCCTCTCGCACCCACTTTGTTTGGTTTACAGGACTATTAATGGATTTCAACAGTAAGCAAACTATATTCATATGTTTTAAGAAACAAATACCGGGAAACAGTTGGGGGTCATTCATCTTCTCCTTACTGAATATTATGGCATGGTAGGGGTGGTCAACCCTCTCAACAGCATAATACCTTGGGAACCCTTTTGAATAACACCAGATTCATTTTAGCCCTGCATTCTAAGGCGCCGGACATTTGACGCTTTAAGCATGCTCACCACTGCTTTTCGGAACTCTTTGTGTAATTATGTTCGGGTGGCGCTGCTGTTTTGTAGACATTCATACATGCCAAGTGTTCTCCATGGCAAATGTAAATGTAATCCTGACTTTTTAACAAACATCACATTCTATTTTGGGACTTGAAATTTTGTTTTGCTGTTAACACTAACTGTGTTCCAAAACTGCAGCAGTAAAGTGCAGTTGGGTAAAAAGCCAGCATTAGCTGAAGGCATCCAACATATAACCTTGCAGCTATACATTTTTGGTTTATGGTCTTGTGGAAAGTCTTTTGTTGTGTTTTCACCACTGTCCATGTGCATGGTGACAGAAGTATTTTCACAGATACCTACCACTACTCCTTTAATTGAATGTTTAAATCCTTGTGTGTTTGGCAGGTGACCTGCTGTCAATACTGACTTGTTAGAAAAATGGGCTATACTGGCCAAGATTCTTATGAGCCAACCATTTCACTCATCAGTGAAAGGGTTAAACACTGCCAAAAATCAAATATATCCTTAATGCATATAATAATTTGGCCATGCTTCTAAGCACTGTTTCTTTTATCCGAGAGCATAAAACTGGAGGAAACAAAAGGAAGTAGAAACAATATTTGAGTGACATCCCTTAACAACAATACTCGAGCAGGATAACCATAGACCAGTCTATCTTGCTGTTACCTTGTATAATAACGTTGTTCCTTCGTTGGCCCCTTCAGAAATTAATAAAAATGACTCCTTCTCTCTTTGACTTTCCTTTCTTGGAATGTTATTTAATTTGTGGTTGTGCAGGTGTTTGTGTTTATATGTTTACACTGATGGTTGTTTCCCCTTTGGTTGGGTTTGCTCAGTTATTATAGGTTAAAACCTAAAACAGGATAGCCTAGATACTAATTATTGCCCTTAATGTTTTTGAGTTGGGATAAGTCACTTAAAAACATGTTTGTTGCAAATCCCAATCCCTCAAATTGGAAAAAACACGCAGCAAGTCTACATATGTCTCCAAACACATACAAAGTGCTAACTGCCCTACAAGGAATGTGCTGTTTTCAAAAATTGTGTTGACTCAAAATGCCTTCAATCCCCCATGATGGGCCTGCAATTTAATCACAAATGGACTGGACATGCCTGACACAATTTTAGCTATTTTGTGAAAGCATTTGCCTGTCTGTCCCTTTTAAGAGACTTGCAACATTGGGTTCAATGAAACTTATGGCTACTACTCAGGAGTGCATTTTCCCTTTTAAGGGACTTGCAGCATGTTTAAAAATGTAGGCCCCAACTTGCCCTCTACATTCATCCTACAGTATCTCTTCCTCCAACCTGCCATGCAAGATTAATTATATTCCCAGCCAGGTTGGGTCTGAGACCGCGAAAGAGAGGAAAGACCAAAGAAAAAGAGGTATTCTAGCCCTCTTAATGGCTAAAGATGCCAGTCTGAAAACGCTGGTTTGCATTGAAGCGGATGATGAATCCACAAATATGTGGAACTTGAACCCTTGCCTTTAACTTTTAAAAGTTGCAGGGTCCACCCAGCTCTACCTCCTACTCCACTTCGGGCAGATAGGGGTTTTTATGGGCAACTGCCTCTGAAGATGTGCCAGAATGTAGGTTGGCAGTTAGGTGGCTTTAACCCCCTATTGCATTTTACTTCTAGACCCCCTTCCATGCTTCCTGGTCAGTTCCTAACTTTGGCTCTCTAAAATTCGAGTGCACCTTTGCTTAGTCTTTAGACTTTATGCCTTTAGTGCATCACATGCTATTCTATATAGAGGATTCCTTTGGTACAATACATACTTGATGACTTTGTCAGAGCTGGGAGAGACATTTTAAGGCTGGTTCAACTCCAGTCCAAAATTGAGTCTTTTCAGTAAGCCTCAAGGCTCACTATATTAAAGGCCACATAGAGTTGGACTATTATTTTGGCTTGCTTCCCCTTGTTCAGAGAGATGCATTCTTCCCTGATGTGCTTAAGAACATTATCTGTTCATCCTTATGGTTGAAGTCTGATTGTGGATTTGAAGCAACAGGTTATACTCTTGAGATGAGACCGGTTAGAAAACCGGGGCTTCCTTCATCAGGTACTGGTGGTTTGCATTAGGTTCCTTGAGAGATGCAGTAATGTTAACGAGCTAAATTGACTGGGACCATTTCCCTTGGGGAGGCAGGGCAGGATGATTATATCAGTTTTATTGCTCTGAGTGTAGAGAAAATTGCTTCATGAGGGCATCTTTTTGCTATTAGGATTAAGAAGAGCGGGGTGTGGCGGGAGAGTACAATGGTAGGTCACGATTGAGTGAGCTACAATCCTAGATGTTTATTTTTGTCTGGAAGAACCTCAGCAACTCCCACCTTGCTGTAAAGGAAGCACAACGATGGATCTTTAAAGTTTTAGGGTTGGTCATTTTGTGAATAATGCTGAAAATGTGTTATTTTGGGCAGGTTCCACGTTGATGCATTTACAATTGTAGTCCTTTGTAGAGGTGTGGCGCAGTGGCAGGGCGACTGACTCCGAAACCCGGGGGCTCACGGTTCGATGGCCCGGCCCGGCGGCAGATCAGCCCAGCACCATGTGACTCTGGGCAATACCTTGCTTAATCTTCCCGACAGCCCCCAGCGCCTTGACCCCCTCAGGTAATTGTTTGCGCTTTACAAATACTGGACATTTACATTTGCATCTGTTTGGCCCAGCTATTACAGGAGTGCCTTAGTTTTAGTGGGTTTGTCTGTTGAGAGTGATTAGCGATTTTGTTCGATGAGACTTCTTAGTTGGATCACATGGTCAATGGTGTTTTGTGGGTCATTTCTAAATGTTGTATAGTTACCATGTCAAGAATGGATTTAACCTGTATAGTTTCAGATGGGTACCGAATGCTTGATTTGAAATAAAGAGATTAGCGAGCAAACCAGAGATATGTATGTACATTCAAATTAGTTTTCTCAATTTTCTGCGTGAACACCATGTCCATGGTGTACTTTGTGATCATGTAGGTATGTTAACTATTTTCCTGAATCCAAGGGAATCTGTTACATAGGTCAGTAGTTGATAGATTGATCAACTGATGAAAGACTCCTATGAGCAAAAGTTTGTGTATACGTCGGTCTGCAGATATAAGGCTGGATCTGATGTTTCATCCTTATAGGTGGGGTTGTAACTTGTACGTATAAGTATCTCAGCTGTGCTGAAAGAACTGTTCATGTACATTGTACTATCATGCACTCGCATGATGAGTGCGACATGGTCCTAATGTCCATGCAGGTATCTTTAGTAGTGAGTACTCGGATGAATCATTGTTATGTTAATAATTATATTAATGCGCACGTATACCCAGAGGTATCTTGGAGCTGACTCAGCATACCAAACGCAGGGACTGAAGTGGAAGCTAGTTGTTAAAGCCAGGTTTTCAGCAGCTTTCTGAAAGCTAATAAAGAGAGAGCGGCTCCTTTATTGAAGGGTAGGAGAATCCAAAGTTTAGAAGCTCCTGACGCAAAGACACTACCGCCCCATTTCAGACTTTTGAATCTGGGGCGGGCAACCTTCAATGATCCTTTCAATCGCAGGTCTCTTCTGGGTTTGTACCAGGCTAGGGTTTGTTTAAGATACTCTGGGCCAGAGTTGTGAAGGGCTTTGTAGGTAAGGCGAAGTGCCTTAAATTTGATTCTGTTACCTACCGATAACCAGTGGAGTCCTTTGATGGCTTGGGAGACTGAGTGAAATTTAGGAAGGTCAAGAAAAAATCTGGCGGCTGTATTCTGTAAAGACTGTAGTTTATTCAGATATTGCTTTGAAGGTTTAGGTACAGACCGTTGCAGTAATCTAACTTTAAGACTAACAAAGTGACTGCTGTTTTCTTTGATTTGGGGGGAATGGAGGGAAGGATTTTCCTGATCATTCTGAGGGTGTTAAAACAAGCAGAGATGACGGATTTGATGTGCTTGCTAAAATTAAGCTTGTAATTGATTGTGACTCTCAGGTTTCTTGCTTTTTGGACTGCGGGTGGGAGTGCTCCCATTTCCAAAGGCCAGCAAGGTAGGGTTCCGGATATGTGGGTTATTTCCAAAGAGGATAACCTCGTTTTTGTCAGAGTTCAGTTGCCCAACCAACTGCCAATAGCTCTCATACAGTTATGAAGTTGGAGGTTTGTGTGGTTAACATTGTTGGAGGCAAACAACACAACTTGTTCGTCATCTGTGCAAGACGTGGGTGAAAATGAGAGAGGCTAATTCTGTGAAATATATGTTGAAAAGTAAGGGGCTAAGTGAGGACCCCTGCGTGACCTCACAAGGTTGGGAGAACAGTTTGAAGGTGAAACTATTGTGCATCACGGAGTATTCTCTGCAGTGGTGTAACAAAAGTTGAGGGGGCCCCCCTGCCAGGTACATAGAGGGGCCCCTGCTCCAGAGTTAATCCGGAGCTCGCAGGCCTTAGTTCTGTGATGAGGGTGCCCCCTGCAGCTTGGGCCCCCCCGCACCATGGGGGCTGCAGGGGCCTGTGTTACGCCATATTCTCTGCCCGCCAAGAATGATCCTAGCAGTGCAAGAGCTGTGTTATTGATGCCCAGATGTTCGAGGTGGGGGATCAGTGTGGAATGATCCACCATATCGACAGCCTCTGATAGGTCAAGAAGGATGAGATCCTCCCTCATCAAAGGTGGTACTTAACTCATCGGTGGCTTTGATCAGTGCGGTCTCTGTGCTGTGCCCAGCTCTAAACCAAATTGAGTAGGATCCAATAAATGATTGGATTGGATGAAGTGAGTCAGTTGAGTGTTCCTAATTTTTCTACCATCTTTGTAGGAAATGGCAGTCTTGAGAGAGGGTGGTAGTTGGCTGGGTTCTCTGGGTCCAAATTGGGTTTTTTGAAAAGTGGAAGGAAGGAGGCCTTCTTCCACATAGTGGAGAAAATCCCAGTTTCAAACATCTTTTAAAAGATTTGGTTAAATAAAGCGCTACGGCTCAGGAATCGGTTTAGGAATGAAGGGAGGCAAGGGTCATAAGGAGAACCCGATCTAGTAGACTGAATGAGCTTACGCACTGCCATGGGAATGGTAGGTGTGAATTCACTAAGGCTAACTTTAGTCCGATTATTCAATATGTTCGAATCATTGCTGAAGCAGTGTATAATCAGAGAGTTGTTGCTGAGATCAATAGGTGTAGATGACGTAAACAAGCTGCACATTTGACCTACTTTGTCGCAGAAGTGGTGGGCTATTGACTATTCATTTTTTATCTCGGGAAGTTTAGATAGCTTGCTTATTACCTGAAATAACTCCCTCGCTGAGTAGTTTTTGGAAGACTCAATTGGTGGGTAAAAATATTAGTCTTTTCTTTAATAAGCAGGCCTTTGAATTTTGAAAGAGAAAGTTTATAGATTTCTTTCTCATAGTAATCATGTTCAATTTCCTCTCCTGCCTTCTACGCTCTTGTTTTTCAAGACAGAGAGTGTCAGTAAACCAAGGAGCGTATGGTTTCTTCCTGCCAGTTTTGGATCTTTTTAAGGGGGATCGCTTTAGAGATGCAGAGCTTATCGCTCGGAGTATTCAAGTTATGCAAGCTCTGGGTTGGATGAAAACATGGGCTGAGACTAATAAAGTTGTTACAGCAGTACATTGTGGTCTGCTTTGTTCCAGACATGATATCTAGTATGGTTGGTGTCGTTCTTTCTATTTTCAGTAGAAGAGGGGACATTTAGTTCAAAGGTGACCGCAGTATGGTCAGACCAATTAAGTGGAAGAAAGTCCTTAATAGTAATCAGTCGGTTATTTGAAAAAGTAGCGTCTAGAGTGTGGCTACCCGAGTGGGTGGGCTGGTGCAGGAGTTGCGGAAGACTTACGGCATTCATGGTTTTTAAGATGGTCGCGGTGTCTTTATCTTCGGGAAGTTCCAGGTGAAAATTAAAATCACCTAATATGGTGTAGTCACTATTGCAGGCCCAAACTCAAGGAGGGTACTTATGGGTTGGAGAAAGCAACTTCTCAGGCCTGGAGGGCAATGGATAAGTGGTCCTCTGAAGGAGTGGTTGTTGGTCACTTCTAGGCAGTAAGAGAGTGGTTCATACTCTAGGTTGGATATAGGGTTAGATTTAGTCTTGAAGCAATCTTTATAGATAATCTCTCACCCTCCACCCCTTAATAAGGGTCAATCCAGTCTGCAAATAGAATACCCGGGGGGTTACATTGATGAGGTCTGGGCTGGATGATTCATTTGCCCGCTTGTCTGTGATAAAAATGTCTAGCTGATGGATATGAGTTCAAATAATGCTAATAAGGTAAGCACTTCCTTAACGGTACACAGAGAATTTACAGGTTGTTTGGTATATATATATCCATAGAGTAGAACAGGGGTCTACTCCTTTTGGAACTAGGGCCCTCGCACACCCGAGAGGGTGTTGTGCTTCATCATAGGGCTTGCTTCTCATCGGACCAACGCTGCAATGCCCGATGGACAACCTAAACGGGGCTCTTTAACAGAGATAATTTTGTTCCCAAGCCGTAATGTGATGTGCAAGTGTAGGGCCGTGAGGTGTAAATGGGTGTGTTTGGTGTTTAAAGTGCATAAAATTATGCGATCCGCCAATGTCTGACACTTTTATCTTGGGTGCCGAAACTTTCTCTGTCCCAAATCGGCCTCTGGCTTTACATGTGCACCAGCTGCATTACACAAGGTGTCAATACTTTGGGTGCTCAAGACCATTTTTGGCCCTTATGCTGCTCTAGTTACACATGTACACCAGTTACATTACACAAAGTCATCATTAATCTGAGCGAATGGCAGGGTTCGTTTCTGACAGTGTGAACATGAAAGGAGGGAAGGCTCCTATGTTCCCTACTACATGGCATCTTCCTTTAGCATTCCAGCGCCCAATTCGTGTCTTTGGAGAGGGAGTTTATAGGCACACATGGAAGCCTTTGAAAGTCCAGCCGTTGATGCGACTGGAGCCATCACTCTTGGCTGAGGTGTATGACGAAAATGTCTGACAATGTTGAAAGCACCTGCCGCGCAGCCCCCTCGTCTGCCCAGCACCTGCCGCCCAGCTCCCTCGTCTGCCCAGCACTGGCCGCCCAGCTCCCTCGTCTGCCCAGCACCGGCCGCCCAGCTCCCTCGTCTGCCCAGCACCGGCCGCCCAGCTCCCTCGTCTGCCCAGCACCGGCCGCCCAGCTCCCTCGTCTGCCCAGCACCGGCCGCCCAGCTCCCTCGTCTGCCCAGCACCGGCCGCCCAGCTCCCTCGTCTGCCCAGCACCGGCCGCCCAGCTCCCTCGTCTGCCCAGCACCGGCCGCCCAGCTCCCTCGTCTGCCCAGCACCGGCCGCCCAGCTCCCTCGTCTGCCCAGCACCGGCCGCCCAGCTCCCTCGTCTGCCCAGCACCGGCCGCCCAGCTCCCTCGTCTGCCCAGCACCGGCCGCCCAGCTCCCTCGTCTGCCCAGCACCGGCCGCCCAGCTCCCTCGTCTGCCCAGCACCGGCCGCCCAGCTCCCTCGTCTGCCCAGCACCGGCCGCCCAGCTCCCTCGTCTGCCCAGCACCGGCCGCCCAGCTCCCTCGTCTGCCCAGCACCGGCCGCCCAGCTCCCTCGTCTGCCCAGCACCGGCCGCCCAGCTCCCTCGTCTGCCCAGCACCGGCTGCCCAGCTCCCTCGTCTGCCCAGCACCGGCCGCCCAGCTCCCTCGTCTGCCCAGCACCGGCCGCCCAGCTCCCTCGTCTGCCCAGCACCGGCCGCCCAGCTCCCTCGTCTGCCCAGCACCGGCCGCCCAGCTCCCTCGTCTGCCCAGCACCGGCCGCCCAGCTCCGGCCGCCCAGCTCCCTCGTCCGCCCAGCACCGGCCGCCCAGCTCCCTCGTCCGCCCAGCACCGGCCGCCCAGCTCCCTCGTCCGCCCAGCACCGGCCGCCCAGCTCCCTCGTCCGCCCAGCACCGGCCGCCCAGCTCCCTCGTCTGCCCAGCACCGGCCGCCCACCCAGCTCCCTCGTCTGCCCAGCACCGCCCGCCCAGCTCCCTCGTCTGCCCAGCACCTGCCGCCCAGCTCCCTCGTCTGCCCAGCTCCCTCGTCTGCCCAGCACCGGTCGCAGACTTTCTAGAGTGCCCAGCACCTGCTTCTTTGCTGCAGAGTTAGTTCCTCATGCGCCTAGCACCTGCTCGCTCAGCATGTGCTGCCGGGGCTCCGTGAGGGGACCAGGAGGCAGCCTTAATGTAATAATAAAATCGTCAAGGAAACTGGTGATTAATGCACCTGCTGGATAGGGGCGGGAGTTTTGTCCTGTTACACTTTTGACTCACCATAAAGTAGGGTAGAAGCTTAATGTGTTTGCTGCACAGTGTATGTATCATGCAAATCCTAGAATAGTATTTTCAGAGCTTAATTTGTGCCGCTGCTTGCCGGTGCTTAGCACCGGCACTTAATTATCAGGGCCGGGTCTACAGTCACGCATTTAGTGCACGTCAGTAATTGACAATTAGTGGCATTGGCACAGAGAGCGTGTGCTGCTATACGTCCATAAGTGCTGTTGTCACTTTACCGTGTACTGGTTGTGTTGTTCATGACAGGACTGATGATCATGGTGAAAAACTTAACTGAATGGTGACGTGACTCCGATTCTCATTCTCACTCGTCTCTTTCACAACTCACAAGACTAGACTTCTGCTCAATCCGCCGGCCGCGGATCAGTGTTGCCGGCCCAGTGGGCGGGACACTGAGTTGGGCAGGGCTTTGCCTGGGCTGATCTTCTTCTGCGGGGGTTGGGGCTGTGCATGGCAGAGGCAGCGAAGCGTGCACAGATTTTGCAATTCGCTGCTTTAATTTTGCTACGGCACGCCCCAGCAGACCTGCACGGCCGCACCTCACCACCGTGACCGGCACCGCATCTCCAGCACCACCGAGTATCCACACTGGTGGTTGAACTCCAACGGCGCCGGCGGACCAGGTGAGGGCGAGGCATGGCCTGGGGTAGGCCGGCGGCCTAATCATGATTAATGATATAAAAAATAAAGCTGTGCAGGCGAGGCAGGGCCTGGCAGGCGCCGTGATTACTGTTTTTTTTAATGTTGATTGGTCTGACGATGAGTGGCCGTGGCCCTTAGTTTGATCAGATGTTGCCAGTAGTGGATGTTGCGCAGTTGCGGGCCGGCCCGGCAGTGCTGCCTGGATGGGTTAGTACTACAGTACTACTGGGATGGATTCAGTTTCGGTTCAATCAATCAATCAAGGCATTTATATAGCGCACTACTCACCCGGAGGGTCTCAAGGCGCAAGGGGGGGGGGGGATCCGCTACTGCTCGAACAGCCAGGTCTTGAGCTGCTTCCTGAAGGCAAGGTGGTCCTGGGTCAGGCGGAGGTGGGTCGGGAGGGAGTTCCAAGTCTTGGTGGCCAGGTAGGAGAAGGACCTTCCTCCTGTGGTGGCTCTTCGGATGCGGGGGACGGCGGCGAGGGCGTGGCCGGTCGATCGAAGCTGGCGAGTGGGAGCGTAGAAGTTGAGGCGGCTGTTGAGGTATCCTGGGCCTTGGTTGGGTAGGGCTTTGTGTGCGTGGGTGAAGAGACGGAAGGTGATTCTCTTGTTGACCGGAAGCCAGTGCAGATCTCTCAGGTGTCCGGAGATGTGGCTGCGACGGGGGATGTCCAGGATGAGTCGTGCTGAGGCGTTCTGAATCCGCTGGAGTCTCTTCTGGAGTTTGGCGGTGGTTCCGGCGTAGAGGGAGTTGGCGTAGTCCAGACGGCTGGTGACGAGGGCCTGGGTGACCGTCTTCCTGGTCTCGGTGGGGATCCACCGGAAGATCTTACGTAGCATGCACAGGATGTTGAAGCACGACAAGGAGACGGCGTTGACTTGTCTGGTCATGGAGAGGGAGGAGTCCAGGATGAAGCCCAGGTTGCGTGCATGGTCTGTTGGTTTGGGTGCGCTGCCCAGGGCGGGGGGGCCACCAGGAGTCGTCCCAGGCGGAGGGTGAAGATTCCAGGATGAGGACTTCCGTCTTGTCCGAGTTAAGTTTCAGGCGGCTGTTCATCATCCACTTGGCTAAGTCTGTCATCCCTTCGTGTAGGTTGGTTCTGGCGGTGGCGGGGTCGTTGGTGAGGGAGAGGATCAGCTGGGTGTCGTCGGCGTAGGAGATGATGTTGAGGTTGTGTTGGCGTGCGATGGCTGCGAGGGGGCTCATGTAGACGTTGAAGAGGGTTGGGCTGAGCGAGGAGCCTTGAGGAACGCCGCAGATGACTTGGGTGGCCTCTGATCTGAACGGGGGGGAGGCGGACTCTGTGTCCTTCCGGCGAGGAACGAGATGATCCATTCCAGTGCCTTCTCCTAGATTCCGACGTTGCTGAGGCGCTGCACTAGGGTACGGTGGCAGACAGTGTCGAAGGTCGCGGAGAGGTCTAGGAGGATGAGGGCCGCTGTTTCTCTGTTGTCGAGCAGGGCTCGGATGTCATCGGTGGCTGCGATCAGGGCGGTCTCGGTGCTGTGGTTGGCCTGGAAGCCAGACTGCGAGAGGTCGAGGGATCCGTTCGTCTCGAGGAAGGCGGCCAACTGTTTGTTGACGGTCTTCTCGATGACTTTTGCAGGGAACGGGAGCAGCGAGATGGGGCGGTAGTTCTTGAGGTCGGTGGGGTCGGCTGATGGCTTCTTTAGTAGAGCGCTTAGTTCGGCGTGCTTCCAGCTCTCCGGGAAGGTAGCGGTGTCGAAGGAGGTGTTGATGATGTCCCGCAGGTGGGGTGCGATGACAGCGTCGGCCTTGTTGAAGACGTGGTGAGGGCAGGGGTCGGTCGGGGATCCGGAGTGGATGGAGTTCATCGTGCGGACGGTGTCTTCGGTGCTGATCAGGGTCCAGGCGTGGAGGGTGGTGGTGGGGGGCGGTGGTTCAGTCGTGGCGTGCGTCGGATGAGTGCTGAAGCTGTTGTGTATGTCCGCAGTCTTGTTGTGGAAGTAGGAGGCGAGGGAGTTGCAGAGGTCTTGTGAAGGGGTGATGTCGTTGTTTCCAGCGTTGGGGTTGGAGAGCTCTTTAATGATGTTGAAGAGTTCCTTGCTGTTGTGGGCGTTGTTGTCCAGTCGTTCCTTGAATGCAGTTTTCTTGGTGGCGTGGATCAGTTGGTGGTGTTTTCGGGTGGCGAGCTTGAGGGCAGTCATGTTGTTCGGTGTTGGGTCTCTGCGCCAGGCTTTCTCGAGTGCTCGGCAGTTCTTCTTGGAGCTCTTGAGTTCGTCGGTGAACCATGGGGCTTTCTTGCTGCCGGGTCTGCTAGGCGGGGTCTTCAGAGGGGCGAGGTCATCTGCGCAGTTGCTGATCCACTTCGCGAGGTTGGTGGCCGCCTGGCTTGGGTTCGTTGCGCTGGTGGGAGGGTTCATGCTCAGGGAAGTCGCGAGCTGGTCGGCTGTGATCTTGTTTCAGCTTCTGCGTGCAGCCTGTTGCTGGTGGTGGTGGATCGTGGCCCTTCTGAAGCTGAAGTGGACGCAGCTGTGGTCCGTCCAGTGGAGTCCGGTGGAGTGGCTGAAGGTGATGTCCTTGCTGGATGAGAACACGGGGTTGAGTGTGTGTCCGGCGTAGTGGGTGGGGGTGGTCACCAGCTGCTTGAGACCGAGGTTGTCCAGCAGGGTGGTGGTGTTGCGGTCGTTGTTGTTCTCCAGGTGGAAGTTGAGGTCCCCGAGGAGGATGTAGTCGGCGGAGAGGAGGGCGTGCGGGCTGATGAAGTCGGCGATGTCTTCGCTGAATTGTGTGCGTGGTCCCGGGGGTCTGTAGATGAAGGTGCCTCTGAGGGTGGTCTTGGGGTTGATGTGAATCTGGAAGTGCAGGTGTTCGGCGGGTGCGAGGGTGTCGTCGGTGTTGGTCATGATGCGGATGGTGTTCCTGTGGATGATGGCGATGCCTCCTCCTGTCTGGTTGACGCGGTCCCTCCGGATGATCTTGTAGCTGTCCGGGATGGCGATGTCAGGCGCTGAGGAGGCGTTCATCCAGGTTTCAGTGAGGAAGGCGACGTCTGGGGCTGTGGTGTCGAGCAGGTTCCAGAGCTCGACGGCGTGTCTGTGGATGGAGCGGGTGTTGAGCAGGATGCACTTGAGGTGGTTGCTGCTGGTGCTCGGCTTGGTCGGTGCTGGTGTAGGGCAGGTCCGGATGCAGGTGAACTTGCAGGAGTGGCAGCAGAAGGGTCCGTGGGTGCGTCTCGGGGTGGCTCGATAGCAGCCCGGGATTCGACCGGCGTGGAGTGCGTGGAGTTCAGTGGCGTCGTAGGTCCGGCGGGTGGGCTGGTGTCGGCGGGAGCCAGGGGTCCTGGCACTGGGCGCGGTCCAGGCGCGGACGGGTGCAGACGGGTTTACCTTTGGCGCACCTTCGGCGCATCAACGCTGCGCGTTTGCCACTCTGCCATATGAGAAGGGAGAGAGAGGGAAGGGGGGCGGGGCCGCAGGGGGGCAGCGGCGGAGAGCGGGCGGGAAACGCGACCGGGGCTGGAGAGGGAACAACGAGGGGGAACAACGAAAATCAGAGGGCACAACAAGCGGAAAGCAGAAAATGTACAAAAAGGTACAAAACAAAGTAAACGATGGAAAATACAATACAATACAACGGGGAGCAACGCTGACAGAAGCGACGTAGATTACAGCAGCGCAGCAGAGGAACTACCGCTCCAGCAGACCAGGAGCACAGCTGCGGGCAGCGGCGGCACTCGGCAGGGTTGGAACCTGGGCTCACTCGCAGGGAGTGTGCGCGGTGCATGGGGTGACCGGCCCAGAGGGTCAGAGCCAGGTTCAGCAAATCTGTGGGGGCTGGGCGCGGCAAGCAGTGTGCGCATACTTTTTCACATTGCAATGCGCGCGCATTAGATGCTTTGCCACACCCCAGCAAACCCGCACTGACTCAGGCTCACCACCACACCGTCCGAGTCATCGTGGCCAGCCAGCCGCCGTTCAAAGTAGCGGGACCTGGACGACGTTGGCTGCATTGAGGTCAGTGGACTTGGTGGAGTAGACTACTGCTCTGGACTGTGCAGTACATAGTTACTTAAGCGCCACCAGGTGGGGCATGGCCTGGGTTAGTCCGGCGGCGGCGGGCGGCCTAATCATCATGAGTTTCAAATAAAGCTGCGCAGGTGAGGCAGGGCAGGGCCTGGCAGGCTCCGTGGTTATGTTTTTATATTGATTGAGGCAGTGTGTGATGATGAGTGGCCGCAGGTCCGCGGCACTTAGTTTGATGATGTCCTGTTGCACAGTTGCGGGCCGGCCCAGGCTGCCTGGATCATGGATTCAGTTTCGGTTCAGCAAATCTGGGGGGGTTGGGGCTGTGCACGGCAAGCAGCGTGCGCAGATTTTTTTCACATTGCAATTGCGCGCACATTCGGTGCTTTGCCACACACACCCCAGCATACCCGCACTGCCTCCTGCTCACCACCACCACCGTCCGATTCGGAATCGTGGCCATTCACGTCCAGGCCTTCGGGGTGAAGTGGCAGACAGGACCTGGCAGCAGGGACCAGTTCTGAGCATATTCAGGCATAAATTAAAATGTCAAGATAACTCTGGTGATTATTCGTCTTCCTGGACCTGGAGAGAGACAGGAGTTTTGTCTAGGGGAAGTTGTGACTGCTTGAGAGGTAGTAAAGGGTTATATACCTGCTGCAAAGAACGTTTACCATGCAGATCAAAAATTGCATATAATGTAAAATAGGTCAGTGTGTGTTACTGCTTCTGTCAGAGAGATCCTTTTGTTACTTGCAGTTTGTAAGTTAAAATCCTAAGTTAAAATCCTATCATAGAACAGCAAGCTATTAACAAGTCTCATCAAAGAGCTGCACGCAAACGGCAAGTTATATATTAGAGCTATGTGTTTTTTGCCCAATCTTTCATTATCCTAATCTTGCAAAAAGGGTTAATTTGGGTAGAAATAAATTCTTATTGAAGAGAACCCCTAACAATGCTGTTATGTTTTAAATTCTGAATTTGCGCTTTTCCAGACTTCGAATTAACTATATTGCCTACAATGACAATCATGGGTGACATGTGACTCCTATACCTTGTAGTCCTGCCTGGTGTAGCATTTCCTATATACTGATTTACACACGTAGGATTGTATCTATGCAATGTGTGAATGATGCAAAGTGCTCTTACACCGTTCACAGAGCAGGGGAACCTCCTATCAAAACCTTACTATGAGGAAGGCTCCCTTGCTGAAATTCGGATCAGGTATATATTACATCTGACTTTTAGCAGTGCCAATTGAAGATGTGGGTGGAGCTAATCTAGTAAGTGGGTGGAGCCTGTGGAGGAAGTGGGTGGAGCCAGAGAAAAGTAGGTGTGGCCTCCGACAAACATTTGAGCACCTGCACTTCATATTTTACAAATTAAGCACTGAGTATTTTACATAGAAGCTCTGTGAGTCACTGCTTTTGTCACAGAGGTCCCTTTGTTACTCAACGTTCATAAGTTACTATCGGTGTGTGGCACAGTAAGCTGCATGCAAACTACAAGACTTTGGGGTAGAAATGTATGTTTCCCTCAGTCTATCATACCCCGAATGTTACCAAAAAGGCTAGTTTAGGAAGAAATACATTATTATTGGGGCTCCCGTGTTTTTTTTTTTTTTCCTTTTTACCTTTCCGTCTGTATTTACCTATATATATTTTTTCCCTATTTTATCTGTATTTATCCATATTTATTAAGTGCTTACTGTAAAAAAGGAAGCTGCAATGGGTATATTTCCTCGGTTATTCAACCAACAAATGTTTAGTCATGCTAGAATACCCAATGACTGTTTTCCATTTACAGTACAATACAGTCATATTAAATCTTCTGCATTCCAGAATCGGTTAAACAATGGTACTGCTGCAGGTAAATTTGAGCTTCATTGGGACATCTTTTTGGATTTTTTAAAATCCCCAACCTGTCGGTCGGCACAGCGACTGACCTGGCAACGTAGAGAGAATCGTCCAAAAGAAAACCCTTTTTCTCCCCCCCCCCCCCCATTTAAAAATAAATGCAGACCGGAAATTTGATTGTGTACGGTTTGTATTTATCTGTAAATATCAGTAAAACGGAAAACGGGGTGCCTTAGTTATTATTAGTAGAGGCCAAACCCAAGCATTGTGGTGAGTTTGAAATCCTGAGTTTGTGCTTCTTCAGACAAAGCACTCCTCAAGTAGAATGTCTACTAGTCTGGATTACATGTTACTCCTACAAGGTAAATAAAATACCCATTCACCTCACAAATCCAATATTCTTTTCCGCCAGCTGAAAGCAGGCGAGTTGTAACAGCGGTTACTTCGCATTCACGAAGGCTCTAGATCAGTGGTGGCATACACGACTCGCAAGTGGCGAGGTGGGTGCATGGGGGGGGGCAGTGCAGGGGTCTCAATTGAAAAGAAATAAAATGTAAACTTACCTTGCCGCGGGGTCCCGCATCTCTGCTGCTGTTCTCCTGCGACTGACTCCAGGAACTGTGAGCACAGCTAGGCTCCCGTGACCGATCACAACCCTGCAATGCAGCGTTGATTGGTTTGAGCTCAGAGACACGGCGCTCAGCCAGGGAATGGGGGCCTGGGCATGTTCTCCATGCAGGATGGAAGGCAGCCTGCATGGAGAATCGGGAAAGTGCGCATGACTGTTTTGGGCTGCCCGAGAGGCCAGACCAGTCATAACGCACTTAGAAGGGTTGCACCACTCCTCTCCGGCTCTGCAGCCCCGCCCCCTCATGCAAGCGGCCGCAGCAGGAGGACAGACTAAAATGATAGCATTAGCTATTAGAATTTTATTTTTTCCTTTCTTTTGCTGCTGCAGAGTAGTAGAGCGACTCTCCTCCACCTTAGCAAAGAAGCCGCCAGTGCTCTAGGTCTTCCATCATTAGGCGGGAAGATGTGAAAGAGAGGAGAAACGGCGGAGACATCGTCCGTCCTTTCACTGCACATTAACAACACTTTTTATTCCAAAAAACGCGTTTTTGAAGCGAAAACAACGCACATTCACCGCAAGTCCGAGTGACTGAGAATGAGGACGTCATGTGATTTTCAAACACATTATTTCCTTGTATTCCCGTCACTTTTACGCACAAAACGAAAGTAAAAATGAGGGTGCGAGTACCATGTTGGAATAACTGCAGTTTGGAGACCAGTGTCTATTGCCAACATGAATTTGTGTTACTCGAAAAAAAAAAACATCATAACCGAAAAGAAATCATTCAATCTGACCGCTTTTAAATATTTGAGGTTTTTGTTTCCTGTTGCAGACAAAGGCCTTCTACTTAAATCCACACAGTGGGATGTTCATACTGTCAGGGCAACATTATTACCGCTTTGACTTCCATTCATAAAGTGTTTGGCTCAACATTGCTCCACGATTTGTGGCCCTGGGCAGTTGTCCAGGCCTTAAGGGGTCTTCCAAGCAGTTCTACCCCTTTATTTTCCATCTACACCCAGATCTTGTGCCATCTGTTTGACTGTAGGCATCCCGCCTTCCTTGTGTGTTGTATGACTGCACCCCCACCACAGAGGTGTACGTTGGCTTCGCTGCTGATGGGCTTGCTGGTTTTGCCACATCTGTGATCTTGGGTGACCCGCTTGAAATGGGCTTTGTTTTCTTCTTGTGTTTCCTGACAGCTGGCCCTGCAGAATTCCTTGCGCTACTTCCCTCCTTCCTTGCACCAGGAGCTGGCTCAGGAGTTTGCGGATGAACTACGGCTGTACGGCCACATCTACATGTACAGGTTCTGCCCACAGATTCAGATGAGGTGAGCATCTCCCTGGTTTCCAGACAGCAATGTGTTCCATGAGTGAAAGGATCTGTACATGTACAGGCTATGCCCACAGATTCAGATGAGGTGAGCATCTCCCTGGTTTCCAGACAGCAGTGTGTTCCATGAGTGAAAGGATCTGTACATGTACAGGTTCTGCCCACAGATTCAGATGAGGTGAGCATCTCCCTTGTTTCCAGACAGCAGTGTGTTCCATGAGTGAAAGGATCTGTACATGTACAGGTTCTGCCCACAGATTCAGATGAGGTGAGCATCTCCCTGGTTTCCAGACAGCAGTGTGTTCCATGAGTGAAAGGATCTGTACATGTACAGGTTCTGCCCACAGATTCAGATGAGGTGAGCATCTCTCTGGTTTCCAGACAGCAGTGTGTTCCATGAGTGAAAGAATCTGTACATGTACAGGCTATGCCCACAGATTCAGATGAGGTGAGCATCTCTCTGGTTTCCAGACAGCAGTGTGTTCCATGAGTGAAAGGATCTGTACATGTACAGGTTCTGCCCACAGATTCAGATGAGGTGAGCATCTCTCTGGTTTCCAGACAGCAGTGTGTTCCATGAGTGAAAGGATCTGTGGTTCAAACTTGTGCTACGCCTTTTAGTAAAAGACTTGTCCTGGGGTGGATGCTGGCTTGTGATCTTAATACCCCATGCCCTGTTATACTTCAGTGAGGTGCTCTTGCAGCTTTGCATCTTCCTTTTGTCCCTTTCTTAGTTCGCAATTGATATAGTTTAATTCCAATGTCCTCCTAGGGATTTCCTACCTTTTAGTCTTCTCTCATGTCTGAGGCTGATTGAAATGCAAGTTTCTATCTATAGATCTTCATGTGCAGGACTTGTGCAGTGATGCTGGCCTCTTCCAAGGTTGGTGGTGAAGCCTCCTGAAGCAGAGGAAGCTTGCGCAGATACCCAGTGGCATGGGACGGGTTCTATGGACCATAATGAACGCCAGGGCAATGGGGTTTTGCTGACCCCTGATGAAAAGGAAATGGCGGCTGTACTTTGAGTGCAGCAGGCCACCTTACTCCCGTGGGCCGGCATGTCATTACACCTGCTGCAGTGCTGTTAACGTGGCCCTACGGCTACCGATGAGGTGCTTATTGATGCATTTAATCATGGATGAAGAGATCTCTTCTAATCATTCCTGTCCCTGAAGAGGTCGACAACATGCTCTTGCCTGCTCACAAGCTTTTAAAAACCATTTCCCATGTCAATAGCGGTAAACGTTTTTTGACCAGCAGCGGCCTGTCCTTAAGGGCGTGTGGGCCCCACCCCAACTTTTGACAGACATGAAGAGTGTCTGTCAGCCCGACACTCACTCTTCATGGTCAGGTCAGGCAGCCAGGAGCTAGACATGCGCCCAATGCACAGATGCCTGGCTGCCATAGCTGAATTTAGCTGGATTGACGATTTCACAGCCCTGACGGCGAGACCTCCTGAGCCCAGCAAAGCACATGGTGGTCTCTCCCCCCCCCCCCCCCTTCATGATGAGTGGTAGCATCACAGATTGATGAAAGTTGGTGTGTGTGTATGTATGAAGGTATGAGTATTTGTGAGTTTGGTACTGTGAATAGGTGTGTGTGTGTGTTTGAGAATGGTGGGTGTTGTGTGCATGTATGTGAATGCATGGGGGTGCGAGTGAGTGTGCATGTGAATGGGTGAGCGTATGTGTGTGGCCTGTCCACCCCCTTTTTCTTAAATTACGAGCCGCCACTTCTTCTGGCCATGCTCTCTCTCACACCATTTTGTTTCTCCGACTCAAATAGACACAATGGTCTTAGTTTCACGGCTTTTTCATTATCCATGTCTTATTTCTGATTTAGGGGTGGCTTACTGCTAGTTTTTCAGAAATAAAACTGCTTACAAGCAGAAAAAACATTATAAATCAGTGCCACAACAAATCCGATGGGCTGGCAGCCGGCTTGCTGGTATTCCTCGGACAGCCCGAGTAGCCTTTGTGGTGTTCAGCTTCTCCCACACTCTGGTTGTAAATGCAGATTGTGGTTTTGTGCAAACACTTATTCAGTCCAACCATATACTGATCTACCCGCATGATAGATTCTGTACAATGTGCCCATCCCGTACCCCGATCTCCCACACTAATCTTTGAGTATGGTGTTTGTAAAGTCCAAGCAGACCATTGGAGCCTAGAGCCCGGTCAGTATGACGTGAACTGTGCCACAGGGCGTAGGGCATGCATTCTGGGAAGAGTTTACCACCATGTGGAAGTTCAAACTGGGAGCAACATATGGAATGTTTCCACATTCATCAGTGAAAATGTACCTGATAATTGTGTTCAAAAGACGCAAGGTAGGGTATTGTGTGCATTCAATGACAACCGCTCATCTGCTCCATGAAGGACGGTATCGTAATAATGGATAAACCTATATTCAGTTTTCTGTATCCCTTCAGAGCGAGGTCTTTCCTCACAAATAAGAACTGCATTATGGTGGACACTTGTACCTTTGTGCTATCTTGTACACGAAGAAACCCCAGAAGCTAGAACCCAGAAATCTTCAGATTAAGTGTTCTGCAGACCCTGCAATCTGAACTTGTCCAACACATTTGCTATGCGTGGAGAACTCAATGCAATCTCTTAGAAATCTGAAAATGTACCTCATGACACAGAAATGTTAGAGAATCCTTGGTCACGCCTCTGAAACCACTTTCTTCCGCTTAATCCCAGATGTTTCTCCACTCTCTTCCTCCTCTCGTCTTTTTCCTGTTTTCTCCTACAATCTTTTATGTTTACCACTCTGCCCACTCTTCCTCCCCTTCATCTTGTGTCTCGCGCCCTATTTAACCACTCACTTTCTTTCTTTTTTTACCTCTCATGTTCTCTTCTTTCGTTACTCTGCTACCTGACGTTTCCTTCACTTTACATGACATTATAGATGTTTGTTCTGAATTTTTGCATGCAATGGCCGGATTAAGGGTAAGATTCGTTTCAGTTCTTTGTGAATGAATGCTGGTCATTCCTGGATGTATGAATATATAGCGCACTGATGCAACCTGGTTGAGTGAGCTCCAGAAAATGCCAACAATATTCGATCCAACCAGAATCTTCTTCTCGTTTTACTACAGAGCGTACCCCATCCATGAGTACCCCTGCAAGACCAAGAAGGCGGCGGCGATCATGCACATGATGATGAACAACCTGGACCCGGCTGTGGCGCAGGTAGGGTATGCTGGGAAAGTTCCAACAAACTTTTTTTAACCTGACAGAGCTCCAAAAAACCAAACCAATCTCAATCCACCAATCAAAACCATTGAGTTTTCCATAATCCTGCCCTTCACATTTGGCATCCGAGTTGTTTAGTTTTTACTCCAGAGTGTATCCAATTAGTGGCAAGCGCCCTTTACCCTCGGGCCGCATACGCAATCTAGAAACCATGCATTGTGACCCTGGGCAATCGGATATGACGTCACGCATGTTGTCATTTCCACAAATAGAGCTCAGTTCGCTACCAAGAAGTGGCTGCTTTTGATACATGTGTGCGGAGCTGGCGATATTTCTGTCACTTCACTGGTACAATGTCTCTTCGCGGTATCGTTCGTGAGATATGTGCAGTGAATCACCGAAAACCTTGACTCGTTTTTGTTCATCTGTTAAACTGGCAAAGACAGTGAGGGCGGAAGGTCCCGTTCCAGATTAAAGAGGAATTCCTTCTTTGTTAGCTAAACTCTGATCTAGATGACTTTTTGTGTCAGCCTGGCAGCTGTATCTATCAGTACACTGTGTGCATTGCATTTGTACTCTTACAAGCTGCATACCTACACCCAAGGTTAGGAAGTAAAGATAGTTCTGGCCCCAAAACTCGTTATTAATTATAACTAATGTAAACTCACCTTGGCACCGTCATCACAGCTTCTGCAACCCCCCTGACCAAGTGTTTGGGAGGCTGTCCTTTCAGCTGGGTGAACTGTACGACACGTCACGTCTGTGATTTCATTGCCTTGCTTGGCCCACTGTTTACTCCCGGGCGAACACTTTTCCAGCTGTTGCAAAAAAACCATAGCCAGGGCCACTGGAATTATGTATTTTTGCAAACTGTGCTATCCGCATAATTGTGGGTAGCCACATAATCCATCATCATATGAATAATCTGCAGATTTTAACATAACCATTGTTTCTAGCTCAAACGGATCAAAAGTTACTAAAAGTAAAACACAGCAACATGTTTCTGCTGAGTGGAAGGCCCTACACAGTGTGTGACTGGGCACCTATCTGTTGCTTGTTGCTATATTTGGGTAAATCGGTACTAATCGGCTCCAATACCTTCCGGTCGAGTTCGCGCTATATAAAAGATGCACAAAAAAAAAAAAAAATTGAGTGAAACCTTTATCCAGACAGTATTAAAAAGTGTATAAATGGAAAAATAATATCTTAAAATGTGCGGCATTCTACTTCATAATTTGCCTTTTCTTGCCCCATATTGTATTTCACTCTGCCGCATATTTTGGTCCTCCCTTGCCGCTTGATTACAGTGGCCCTGACCATAGCTCTTGATTGCACTTGGGTGATTGGAGCATCTCGATGGTCTGCTTTCTGCTCCAGTTCTGGCTGTTGTCACATGAGTGCAGTTTCAGTTTGTGTCATAATATTCCCTGTTGGCCAAGACCACGTGTTCTGAGTTCTGGTTGGGTTCTATGGTGACAATGATGCAGGCTTGTTTTTACTATATATTGTACTAAAGTCCTGTCTTTTTTCAGTTTCCGCAGGAGTTGGTAACTTATGGAGGAAATGGACAGGTCTTCAGCAACTGGGCTCAGGTAGTACTTTACCTTTTGAAACTCCTTGTCGTAAACTGTAATTTACAAGATCTACACACCTACCTAATGTAGCGGCAGGTGCAGACTTTTTTCTTTTGATATAGTTACAAGTGCCATACATGTACATATACCCTCTGCTGTTCGGAGCTGTAGCGCAGTAGAGAACCTCATAAAAGGTGTCGGGCCAGTATGGGTCTACGGATCATACACAGTGAGTAGAGGATGCCCCAAGGTCCGCGGCCAACAGAACGTAAACAGTCTGAGGGTAATGTCAATGAAAAGTGCTTGTAGTAAAGAGCATTGTAGACTGGGGAGCATGATGCGGAGGGGATTTGGGAGGGTTGGTAAATTGGATGCATACAGTGTGTGAAACATTGTGGACAATCTTGGAGTCATTTTTAAAATCGCTCCTGAGTGGTTATTGTAGACCAAGCCTATAAGTGCGCTGCATGGTGTGAGTAACATGCATGACCGCTTACGGCGGGCCCTAGGAGAGCCGGTTACGAAGCTGTTGGCAGTACGGTGTTGCAAGAGGAGAGGTGGCTGGCAGCGTGGAGCATGAGGTTGGTGGATGTTGACTTTTAAGGTGGCTTAGCGGCCTAGAGTATGAGACTGGTGGATGGAGACTTTAGAGGTGCCAAGTTAGGAATATTCTGCTTAACACAAAGTGGTGGTAAATGTGCAAGCCATTTCAACTGTTGCACAGTAGGTGACAATGTCCTTGGAGAAGTTGATGATGAGAATATTGTGGTTCGGGATCGCATGGGATGTCAAAAGAAGAAATGACAATTGGGACTGTTTATTTTTCAAGACTAGTACTAAAAGACTGCCTGGAGCTGAATAAATGCAAAAACGACACTTGATGGACAGAATGCAGAACAATGTCATACATTCACCCCAGTACAGAGATCTAGGTCTAAATCCATCGTTTTTTTGCTCACCATGCCACCCCAGTTTAGACCTGGCCATATGCAAATCAGTCTTGACCCTGTGCCTCATGGGAACAGTCCAGCCCGAATTGCCAAGCCAGGTCCTCCCTGGACCGGAAACAAGCATCCTAGGACCGGTTTCGGGGTTTCACCCCTCTTCAGCCAGGATAGCTTGATTCCAGTAGTATGGAGAGCACGGGACCCACGTCTGGGTATACTCATTCCACTCGGGGTGACAAATGCAAAAACAACAGTTGATGGACAGAATGCAGAACACTGTCATACATTCACCCCAGTACAGGGATCTGGGCCTAAATCCATATTTTTTTGCTCACCATGCCATTCCAGTTTGAACCCAGCCATATGGAAATCTGTCTTGACCCTGTGCCTCATGGGAACAGTCCAGCCCGAACTGCCAAGCCAGGTCCTCCCTGGACTGGAAACAAGCATCCTAGGACCGGTTGAATAATTCACTAAAAATCCCTCGACTCGCCTATAACAGACTGTCGGAGCTTGGTGCCCCAGAATATGGTTTAATCCTGAGCAGATGGATAAAAATAGTAAATTAAGGGTTAAAAGTCAGTTTTTAAACCAGTGTGTAAAGGAGAGGGAAGAAATATCTCTATCCATAATGAGTGTAGCCTTGTATAGTTGCCTTATAGCTCCCCTTGGTATAGAACCCTACTTGGCTACCTCAAGTAATCCACAACACAACTTCTGGTTGACTCATTTTCGTATTGGCATTTTGTACTTTCTGGCACCTTTCCCCTATCCGGAAGAATGGGTTGTAAGTCTGCCAAAGTGTCCTTGACACAACTTGTCTCAGCAAAGTACCACTCATCTTACATTAGTTTGCACATTATATAGCACCCTAGGAAATTATTTAGTCCCTATCCTGCGGGCATCCACTTTTAAATGTTATAAGCAAGGCATGATCCATTTACAGCATCTTTTGAGACACTTTTAAACTTTATATACACAGGTGTAGCATTGAGGAAAAGGAATGAATTAGTGCGATGACAAACATTTGCAAATTTTACTTTATCTAGATTCCACTCTATTTGATATGTGATGTGACCTGATTTTAAATACCTTGTCTGAGCTTTTATTATTGGACGAAATATTTTTGTCTGCACAAGGTGATTTTATTCTGACCTAACATTTTGTATTTTAATGTAACTTTTATGGTAGTTTTCCGAGTAAAGGTGATTGACAGGACTATTTAGTGAATGCCAGATCAACGATGTTACAAACATAAGGCCAGAGGCCGACTGATGGACTAAATGAAGGTGGTAAAAAAGAAGCTAGTGTCAGGGAGTCACCCATGGTAGGGGTGGTTGCATCTGGGGCAAGAAGTGAGTCTAATGAGGATGAGAGGAAGAACGGCCCTGCACGGTGGCAGGCGACCACCACATGGCGAGGGAGGTATCGCCAAAGAGTGAAATCCTATGCCTCGATGGTTGTAGAATTAGGGAGGGCAGTGAAGGCCGACGATGACATTTGTGGATCAGCAAATGACCGCAAGGGTTTCCCTGTCAAGTGCCGTTAACAGGACATGTGCGGGCCACAAACCTGACCATATTATTAGAAATCCATGTTACAATAATAGCAGATTAATTCTACATACTATGCATAGCTGCAAACTATATGAAGAATTCCTCTCTGCTACATTTCTAGTTGAATTCCTAATTTCAGCATCGTTGTGGCAGCAGACCATACTTCTTAAATTTGGAAGGAGCTATCTGGAACCCCATACACCTACATTAAATAATGAAGCCACACAAGATTAAGAAGCGGCTGAGCGATCACTTTCCTTCATGAGCATTCTGAACACATTTTGGTTGGTGTACAATACATTTGCAGAGTATACAAAGAACATAGGGCTACACACCGTTGTAAAAATATGAGATAAAGTACCCCCTGCTGTGCATTAGAAGGATTTTGCAAGGCATGAGGAGTTCCATAACCATATAAAGGAACGAGACCAAAGGTAGAGTTCTTTTATATGGTTATGGAACTCCAAGGTGGCTTGCACTGTCCTTATTGTGTGCGCCAGGAGGGACTTTATACCCTATATTACATAGTCACACCATCCCCTTTCCTGCAAACCACTTATAACCTTTGTGTGCATCTCTTTCTTATGAAAGAGCGCATATTTGTAAACCTGAAGAAGAATTTCTAGTGCAAAATCAAACGCATCAAAATCCTGTAGGATATTTGTAGCAAACGGATATTAGAAACCGTTCAATATCAGTCAGTTTACCTGCAGCAGCTCGCAATTTTTAAAAACATCTAGAAAGATTCTAGCTTTTTTCTATTTAAGGAGTGCAAAAAAGAAACATTATCTCTACTTGTCATTGTAAACTATTAAAATAGAGAAAAGCAACGTTCTGTTTTCGTTGCTTTAAACAGTGACTTAAATTATGTTCTGTGACATGGCCTGCCGTTCGCCTCGGCTCCTGACCCTGGCAGTGATGTCCGAACAGGACTGTAATAACCTTATAATAGTCGATTTCTGACGTCTTTTCTTTGTAATCGGTGACTTGGTGCGTCACAATTCAGCGATTATAAAGAAATTTGAAAGACTGGTGTTTATACAGGGATTACCAGAATTCCATGAATTATAAGATTATAATACAACCTCATTAGAACACTTGGATATTGAAGCAAAATGTTTTATGTTCTGGGCTGGGAATCCTAGGTTGTAGGTCAAACCGACCTGACCTATTAGGAAATGCTGTAGAGGGAGGCGCATATGATATCTCACTGACAAAAACTAAAAAGTAGTGGGTGGAGTGCCCTACTTAATCTCTTCGGCTGCTGTCAATATGAGTCTCCATAAGTGAGAGGTGCACATCTGGACTTTGATTGTGAGCTCAAAGTGCCATTGGTCTCCAGCTGCACCACACTGGACAGAGGGGACGTGGCTTAGTGCTTCAGGCTGGACCGTCCGTTCTGAGGATGTCCTAAACTGATCGCACGCGGTTGGTCCACGTTTATAATGGAATTCGACTCAGCACTGTTACTAGTGGCTGAAATAGATTTTTGTGCTGTTAGGAGGTCAATGTACAACACAGACATGAAATTATCAGGCTCGAAACTTATAGGTGTAAAAGGTATACGACTCAAACATCCTCACATCCCTCACAGGGTACTCATCCATGATGTATAGTATGATGCTACCAAAAATCAGACTCCTGTGGAAAACGCGTCACCAAGGAACATACTAGTCGGTAGAACTGCCTGTAGGTCCCCATATTTCCACCATGAGTTCTCAGGCTATTGTTCTGACCATACATGAGCATAAGGCTACACTGAAAGATCCTTTTGTCACCATTGGAGAACTACTACAAAAGGACATCCTGTCTTGTGACCTATCCGGGGAGCAACATATTCAGGGCTTTGGGCATCTTTCCCAGACATGCTATGACCTGTGAGCTGTGCTCAGCCTGGTTTCAGGGGTGCTGCTTCTGAATCTTGCTTCTTATAATGCTTATCGCGGACTACAAATAGTTACGACTAGTGTAACTAGGAAATGTACACAAGCCATAGTATGCTCAGTTTTTTTCATTTTGTTTTCATGGTTGATTATTACCAATACAATTGTGATTCTTGCTACAATTTTGATGCATGTGTTTTGTTTTCAGTTAGTGCATAACAAGGGGACTGGTCATGGAGCACCACTTCATTTTTTATAAGGTTGGGTGGAACCGGCAGAGTTTTACTCCATAGAGTTACATAACTCTGAGATTCTGCAGAGTTCCGTAAGTGGGGGCACGGCATTTTGTGCTGATTTTTAGTGCTGGGAGCTTGGTCCGTGCTGTAAAATCAGAGGCCGCTGCTGCTTCTTTGTCGCTCAAGCTGATGTCCTACTCGAGCGACAGCTTTCTCAACGCGAATGGTTGCGACCACACCTGTTGAGAAATATCGCCGTGAGGCATTCTGGCACCCCAATATTGTGCTAAGGGAAGCAAACTCTCATTCCCCCCATCTTAACGTTGGTGAGACGTGTGTGAGAAAAAATCCGCCACACAGCAGTTGGCGGAGTTGTGCCGGAACTCCGCGTTCCAAAGCACAGAGTGGTCAAAACTCTGCGAACCCTGCTGGCGAAGTGGAACGTTTTACCCACTCATAATTTTGTTCTCTGCGCATAGCTAATAGGCCAGGGTGCAGAGAGAAATCCAATTGAAGAGGCCTAACTTATCTCTTGCATCAGTGCAACAGCTATGACGAGATGTGGATGTGTGCAGACGTGGATCCGTTAGCTGGCACTACCATAAGACTCATGGCGCTCCTCACCAATGGGGCCCAACAAGACCTCAATGAAGCAGATCCCTGTCAGACGGCAGTCGGCCTTTCTTAACCGTTCAGGCTGGACTGGTTCCATTGGAGAAGGAAAAAGGGCTGATTTGCAGGTGGCTGGTCCCGGTCTGTAGTAGCACAGTGAGCAAAAAGATGCGTAACTTGAATGTGGCCCAGAGCAGTTACCGACGGCTGAGTTTATGCAAACATTGCAGCCATCACAGTTTTTTCAATGGGACAACCCAAGGACGACTGGTATGCTGAAATAGGGGGTGACACATAGGTTACCATTTATTTCACTATCTTTATCTCCCTGGTGAAACCAATCAAGGCTTCTTCACGCGGACAGTTAATTGGCCAATAGTACCATTTATTGGGATGAACGCATTTCAACATGCTAATGGAGGGGTACAGAAACACACAAATCTAATTATAAAACTGAATTACAAAAGATTTAAATCGGGATAACTATACTTACATAAACTTATATAAAAATAAATTTGGCAGATATATAAAATGTCCTTAATTCCTGTTGTGTACTTTAACATAGTTTGTCTTCTGGCTACACTTGCAAGCAAACAAAATAATCTTGGTCTCTTAAAGATTGAAAGAATACTCTCGAGCCACTTCTGCCTTCTTATTGACCAAAACAAAAAAATATCCATGTTAAAGGCAAGCCTGTACCCTTTTATGCTCTTGTTGAGCTCTTTAAAAAAAAAAAAAAGACTAGTAAAGGGCAATCGTTTCTGTGAGCAAGAGTCTTGCCGGAAATCAGATCCTTTGAAGCTGAAAAGGATTTGTAGTAGCACTTAGCGCTCCCCGATACTTATGGAAGTGGTGGTGATGGGTTCTTGGCAGGCACTGGCTGCTGAACTTGGCACTGCTTTCTGTTTAGAAAGTTCTTTGCTAAGTTATGATCTGTGAAAGATGTGCTGACAACATATTGGCAAAAATGGGAAAGTGGTATTTGCTGCAAAGAACCTGATGGCAAATGGGGTTTGATTCCAAGATATTGGGATTAAGACGAAATTTATATTGGGTTGCAAAGCAAAGTTCTAAAATGGAAGCAGTTACATCTATGGTAAGATCAACGTCTTTGAGATGTTAGCCTTCTACTAAAATCTCAGAGCATCAGAGTGATGGGAGGAGGAAGAAGGAGGGAAAGATAAACTATTCGCTACCGCTGATTTCAGTCATTGGTTCTAGGAATTTATGTATCATTTTGAGTGGGTCACTGGATGACGGCATCTGCCCCAGACTTCATGGTTACAGGTTTGAATCCCTCTGGGTCCTCTTAGTTCCATCCTTCTGGATTCCATAACATTAGTAATGTTGAGTTAGAAACCAATAAACACCTACTCTACAGCGCCAAGATGCCTCAAGGGGAGAATGTGCACTTTAAGAATGCATGTTATGTTGATATGCCTGCGTTTCCATTTAAAATGACTCTTGGAACTGAGGTAGTTTCTAGCTCTCTGGTACTTCCTAGCTTGCAGCCTACGTATATTTCTGATGCAGTGAACGATTTTGAAGCCTCTTACCTTCATTTTGCAGCCATTGCGTCTTATTTTAGCCTTATAATTTAGTTTCATCTGTAGCCGCTCGCTGCCTTTCAATTGGGGTCGATGACTGTTTGCATTGAATGTACAGGTGGAAAGACATGCAGTATTGAACATATTCCAAAGCACGATTAAAAGTGTTCCTAGAGCAACTTTTAGCAAGTGTGCACTTACTACGAGAGACACTAGTACGTGCCCTTTGCTTTCCAGAGGAGGAGTACAACTCAATTTAGTCTGGCTAAGAATATATTCAAAGCAGTCAGTGCATCTATATTTTATGACCAACTCCGGCTGTCTCACAGAACTCGAGTTATCCGAAGGATTTTTCCATCTGCGGTCCTCAACTTTACACCACAGTTAGTGTCTGGCTTTCCAGTGTCTAATTCCTCCAGCCTGACTAATGAAAGGGGATCTGAATGTACAGCCTTGTACAGAGGGGCGATCACACAGATGTATACGTTTGGGGAGAGTGTCCTATAGAGAATGGGTGATTTAATCATGGTGAGAAGATCCCACATGTTTCCAGAGTGTTGGCAAACTGCTGGAGACTGAGCTTTGCACCGTAAGAACAAGATCCCCTTATGTGGTAGAAAGATAGATATGCATTATCAACTTTCCGTTTTACGAAGAGTAGGTGTGAGTAGTAATCTTTACATGCAAACATCAGGGTTACATGTTTTGGAACTCTGAGGAATGTTGAAAATCTTTTGACAACATCATAGAGTCCTTGACACAATTCTTTGACGGCATACGTCCAGTTTTCCCATCATGCCCATTCTTTGGACTGCCCTACAGTGTAGGTCTTTTCCAGTGGTATCGATTTTTCTTAAATTGAGCTGGAATGTAATACCACCACAATAAAATTCCACCTACAAATAATCTGCTGTGGGCATTTTGTATTTTTTCTTATTTTGCATGTACCAGAACAAGACCACATCTTTGCCCAATCATTCGACACCAGGATGGTACAGATTTCTTTCTTGTAGGATGCCTGGCACACCATAAATTTTATGTATCGCGTTGGACACCCTCGGAAATCCACCTACCCCCTCAGACCACGCCAAGAACCTCTGCATCATACTCGACTCATCACTCACCATGAACTGCCAGGTCAACGCCGTCACCTCCAGCTGCTTCAACACCCTCCGCATCCTCCTCAAGACCTTCAAGTGGATCGCCCCCGACAGTCACCCATGCACTCCTCACCAGCAGACTGGACTACGGAAACGCACTCTACGCCGGCATCAATAAGTCCCTACTCCGCAAACTCCAGACTATTCAGAACACCGCCGCCAGACTCGTCCTCGGCATCCCACGGCATGAACTCATTAGCCAACACCTACGTAGACTCCACTGGCTCCCATTGGAGAAGAGAGACCCCTTCATAATCCTTACTCACTCCTACAAGTGCCTACACAACAATGGACCCAAATACCTCAACGACAGAATCAACTTCCACGTACCCAAAAGAAACCTATGATCTTCCAGCCTCGCAATGGCTGAAACCCCGTGCATCCACAGAGCCAGAGCAGGTGGGAGATCCTTCTCCCACGTTGCAGCCAAGACATGGAACGACCTACCGGCAGACATCAGACGAGCCCCCTCCCTGAACACCTTCAGTAAGACCCTCAAGACTTGGCTCTTCGGCTAGACAGTTCTACGGACCCCCCCCCCCCCCCCTCCCCCCCAGCACCTTAAGACCCTCACGGGTGAGTAGCGCGCTTTACAATTCCCTGACTGATTGGACAATCAGTTACAGGTAATTTGTTTAAAGGAAGGTAATGTCCTTGTAACTCCCTTGTTAATCTCCACCCTGTCACTAAGCAACTGGATGTCCCGAACAGGTGGCCATTCATTACAATATTACAGCTGGAATCATAATGGCAAACTTTGATGCAAGGAGCAGATTTTGAACAGGATCTCACCTGCTGTAAGAGTTTCTTCCAGAAAACTCCAGTGGAATCTGTTGGCCGTTTTCTCTGCTCCTACTCACTCGCGAAGGATTTTGGCAAACCTTTATCACCACCGTGCTGTCTTTAATGAATGTACCCGGTGGTTCATAATGGGGTCTAATCTGGAAACTGGTGCTTTAAATACTTGAATTATGACCACTATCAATCAGTAAGAATTGTATTAGGTAGGTCGTTCCCTGGATTAACGGGCCTTGGGCATATTTTCTTAGAGAGACAGAACAAATTAAATATATTTGTAGGAACTCCCAACAAGGATGTGAACGTTCTCTAGTATGGGCAGAAATTCCATGAGTCCTTTAGGATTTTGCAGATCTAAGCTCTAAAAATAGCCGGAGAAGGTCGCAACAAATCCCCCTTCCTGTGCTAACTGCGCCAGCACAGCTTATGACTAATATTGCGATTGTTGCTTCAAGGTTTTGGACTCCGCTTCAAATTGTTTTAAGACCTCATAGAACGGCATCAGTTTCTTTGCCAAGGTCTGGAAGCTTTGGTCAATTAAGTTCCCCTTTGAAAGCCCAGAAGAAAAGACGGTCCAGAAGCCCACTGGCTTCCAAGGTTTGCGAGTTCTGGCAGAATGTCAAACATGCCAGTTGGTACACCTTGGAACTAAGAACCACAACTGCAAGCAACTAGAAAAAAACCTGCGCACCGGCAAGGAGCGCACAGACCGCACCACCTTTGAGACATAACTCGACCACTACCACCAAGTCCTGAAAGAGACAAAAAAGTACACCCTAGCCAACCGCCTCAAAGCCAGCTCTGTTCAAAATGGGGTTTCTGGTTAGCTAAGGTGTACACCCAAGCCAGGCAGAACCCTCCACTTTAGTCCGGGTAAGCTAGATACACAACTGAGATAACCTGTGCTCACCCTCTGGTAGCTTGGCGCAGAGCAGCCAGACTTATTAAAAGAGGCAATGTGTAAGGCATTTGGGCAACACACAGTAACACAAAGAATACACCACAAAAATATTTCACCCAAGTTTAGAATTCTAGATTATGATATTTTGAACAAGGCAAGAACAAAACGATAAACATCACATATTTACATTTCAAATTATGCAAGTGTTAAAAATGGAAGTGCTATATTTATCCCTGCTCTTCTTGGAATCTGTACGGTAATACTAGAAATGAAAGGAACGCAGCTTTCTCACTGTAGGAGCACGCGTGTCGTACTCCCTCCAAGTCCTCACTGAGGAAGTTTCTACTCCGTCCCTAGAGACCAGAATGCTGGTAAATAACCCCCATGCTGGAGTATCCGCCAGAGTGCCAGTGTCTGGTGTAGAGGCGCGGCGCTTGGGATGGCACAATCTGAAGCACTCGGTCGGGGTATCAAGTACAGGTGGGGCCATGCTGCAAAATAGGGTGTTTGGCAGGCTCCTTTCTGGAGTGTGCTTTGGAAACGGGAACAAATAGCCATCTGTCTATCTCGGCTTGTGGAGAGGGAAGTGCTGATCTAGGGTACCACATGCTCTCGATCTGCCCCAGAGTGAAGCACTTGCTCTGCTCCCACCATGAGCAGGGGATTAGGAGCGATTTGTTTGTTGTCACTAGCCCACTGCCAGATGCACAGGGTGTGGAATCCCATGGCGGGGACTGGAAGGCGAAGTCTTTGATGGCCCTGAACTTCTGTGAACAGGGGTCAAGCAAACAAGCCCTTGGAAAACGCTTTGTCTACACAGCACAAAAGTTGCAGGCAGCAGGCCAGCGCAGAAAGGTAAGTCGCAAAGTGGCAGTCCCTCCTACAGCTCACCAAGCAGCAGGCCAACACAGCAGAGCAGTTAGCAGATTGACAGTCCCTCCTGGCAGCACATCAGTTTCTTCTGGCAATGTGCAGATGTAGAGCAAGCAAATGTCTTGTTACAGGTCCAAAACGTTTCTGATTATATGGGGTCGGAGACCCAGTACTTATACCCAAAAGTGCCTTTGATGTGGGGGTTGACTTCAAAAGAAATCTCTGGAGTGCACAGGTCCCCTTTCAGCCTAGTCCTGTCTGCCAGCCTAGTTATAGGGGGAAATTGGCCCTTTGTGTGGAGACAGGACACTGCCTAGTCAAATGTAGTGTTGCCTCCTCTCTTCCCTCCTGCCCAGGTTGACCTGACAGAATGTAGATGAAGGCCAATGCAGTTGAGTGTCTTTTGTTGTGGCTGTCTAGATGTCACCCATCCCTGACATGTATTTGAGACAGACTGTCAGGCACACAAAGCAGTAAGTGCAGAGAAATGTCCACTTTCTAAAGTGGTGTTTCTAAAGTTAAATCCAAACTCACCAGTAAGTAGGATTTATCAATACCATTCAAAACATATCAACCATCAAAAAAGCTACTTCTCTCTGATCCGGAATTACAGCTTAAAAGATTAAGAAATTCCCAATGCTACCCTATGAGGGGAGTAGGCCTCACAGTAGTGATAAATGAAATAGACTGTTTCTCACTACCAGGACATGCAGAACATAAAGGTGCATGTCCGTCGTTTACTTTTCTGATGACTAATATGTAATAAAAAAGAGTTTAAGGCTAGGAAATAGGTTTTAAATGCCAAGTTGAAGTGGCAGTAAACCGCACCTACAGGTCCTGCAATGGGATGGTTGAGACTGGTTTGAAAGGCTACTTCTGTGAGTGGCACAATCAGTGCTGCAAGCCCACCAACAGCATTTAACTTACATGCGCTGGGTACCACTGTACAAGGGACTTACAAATAAATTAAGTTGGTCAAACAGGTATACACCAATTTCAAGCATGTTTAGGGAAGAAGCACATGCACTTTAGCACTGGTTAGCAGTGGTAAAGTGCTCCGAGTCCTAATGCCAGTAAAAACGTGGAGGTCCAAAACAAAAGGTTTGAGGGAAGACCACCCCAAGGATGACTGATCTAACCAGCTCCAACCACAGCAAATAACTCTTCAGCATCGTCCAGGAGTTCTCCACCCCTTCAGCAACTGAAAACATCAGAACCCCTTCCCAAGAACTCTGCGACACCCTGGCGGACTTCTTCCACTACAAGATCTCCACCATCTACAAACACTTTAACCTCAACCCGCCACCTCTGACATCCTCAGCCTCCTTGCTCTCACAGACACTAACTCTGGCCACCTGATCACCGCTTGGGACCTGCTCACCACACAGAGCACCGCAGACATCATGCACTCAGTCCATTCAGGAGCACCCATGGACCCCTGTCCTCACCATATGCTCAACCTCAGAAACCGGAAGAACAGCAATGAGATCAACATATTCGACACATCATCACCTTGGCCACCTTCCCAGAAGAATGGAAACGCACTTAAATCAAACTCCTACTCAACAAACCGCCCGCTGACCTCCAAAGAGCTCAAGAACTACAGGCCCATCTCTCTGCTCCTCTACCCTGAGAAAGTCCTCCAAGGCCATCCACTGCCAACTCACGGAATACCAGGAGAATAACAATCCTCTAGAATCCATACAAACCAATGCACCAAAACCGCCCTGTTCGCAGCCACCGACGATATCAGAACCCTCCAAAACCAGGGAGAGTGGCTTCCCTGATCCTCCTCAACCTCATCAGCTTTCAACACTGTGTCCCGCCACACCCTGATCAAGAGGCTGCATCAGATTGGAATCCAAGAGGAAAACCCTCTAGCGGATCTCATCCTTCCTCACTGCAAGAACCCAGAGAATCTGTGTACCACCTTTCACCTTGGAACCCAAGAGCATAATCTGCGGTGTCTCTCAAGGTTCATCCCTCAGCCCTACTCTGTTCAATGCCTACATGACCCCTCTGGCCAACATGTTCAGATCCCATGGCGACTGAGCCTCACATCCTATGCAGATGACACCCAACTTCTATCTGATGACCTAACCACCACGAGAGCCAACTTCCACCTGTGCATGACCAGCATTGCCGACTGGATGCAATACAATTACCTCTAAATCAACACAGACAAAACAAAAATACTGATCTTCAGGAACAACTTATCCTTGTGGAATGACTCCTGTTGGCCGGCTGAACTCGGTCCCTCACCCAATTCCAGTGGATATTGGGCGGGTTTCCAACTGTGCCATTTCTGAATCACTGGAGGTGGAGTTCAAAAAAGCAGCTGAAGACCCTGTAATCGTTAAGAGCACCTTAGATGAACATCAGTATCAACTATATTTGGGAAAACCAAAAAACAATGCTCGTTGGTCAGTATTCAAGCCTGTCAGTGAACTAGACATTGCAAAGATCACTTTGACCATTAAACCTAACAATCATTATAAAGATCCTATACCTGTTGGTCTTCATTAAATCATCTGCTCATCCCGTCAGGAACAAAGGTCATCAATACTTCGTTGACACAAGGCGAAATACCGGAATGCCTAAAAACTGGGCAAGTCACTCCAATTTTAAAGAAACCAACAGAGAACCCCTCCGATCCTAAAAATTTCAGACCAGTAACAAACATTCCCATGCAAGCCAAAGTCCTGGAAAAATGTGTGCAACAACAATTGAGCCATCATATTTCGGAATTCAATCTGTTAAATGACTTCCAGTCAGAATTCAGACCAAACCATAGCATGGAAACAGCAATTCTGCACATCATGGATGACGCTTTACTTGCCCTTGACCATAACGAAACATGTCTCCTAATCCTGCTTGACCTTTTGTTGGCTTTCGACACGGTAAACCATGCCAAAATACTGGATCGCATGAAAAATAGAATGGGATTAGAGGGAACAGTCCTAAAATGGTTTAGCTCCTTCCTAGAGAACAGATCGCAAAAATTCATAGTCAACCAAACATTATCAGGTTCAACCAGAAATACAATCTGAGTTCCGCAAGGGTCAATACTATCCCCGGCGCTATTCAATCTGTACGTAGAGCCACTCACGGAAACAATACAAAGAGCAAACATTTCTTTCTGCATGTACGCAGATGACACTCAGCTGTACATCAAAGTCACATCGACAGAAGAGATGGGTATCATGAACCGGGCACTAATGAGAACCATTCATTGGCTAACCGGCAACCACCTGAAGCTTAACCCACATAAAACTGAATTCCTGCTAATCACGCCCCAGAAAAGCGCAACGAGTATATTAGAATTGTCCAACCTAATCACGGCTTTAAAGTGTACTCCGAAGATTGTGGACTCCACCAAATTCTTGGGAATTATTCTGGACAGAACTTTGAACATGCTATCACATATTAACACGATGGCAAAAAATGCCCGGTTCCATTTAAGCTACCTCAGAAAACTGAAACCATTCTTAAATAAGACAGATCTCAAAACAGCATTTCAGGCATTGGTCATATCAAGGAAAAAGTATGGATGCACAACTCTGGCCGGGCTCCTCAAGATCTCAACAGCCCCACTGAAAGCTTGTCTTAATTCGGCCACAAGACTTATAACTGGATCCAAACAATTCGACCATATCACCCCTCACTTAAAAGCACTCAACTGGTTGCCCTATGAAGCAAGAGTTCAATTCAAGTTGGCATGTATCACTCACAAAGCGATACATTACAAAATACCAGGGTACCTAGCCCAGAAACTCACACTATCAGGAAGTTGCCGGGTCTCCAGGCGCCACGCAGATCTATTACTGAATCCGGCACGTTTTCGTAAGAAAATAACTTGTGACCGAGCTGTTCTCCGGTGCAGCTCCTAGAATCTGGAACGCTCTCCCTCCTAACATTAGAAGAATCCCATCCATCGCTGCATTCAACAAGCATTTACAATGCAATGGTCTCTGCATTGTTAAAGTTAGAGCTATTGGCATTGCTCATGACATTTTTTTTTGTTTTTGTTTTTAAAACATTTAAAGAAACGGCATTTTTATTTACAATGTCAATAGCTTAATCTCTCTCAAATGCGAGACCTATTGCATTTGCACCCACACAGATCCACACACACAAAGCCACCCACACACACAGAGCCACCCACACAGAGCCACCTACACAGAGCTATTCACATAGAGCAACCCACACACCAATGGAGCCACCCACACAGAGCCACCTACACACACACTGTTACCCACACACAGACAGTGCCACCCACGCATAGAGCCACCTACAAAAAAAGCCACCCACACAGAGCCACACACACAGAGGCGCACACATATACACACACACACATAGAGCCTCCCCCACACACACACACAGAGCCACCCACACTTACAGAGCCACACACACAGCCACACACACAGCCACATACACAGAGCCACATACACACACACATACAGAACCACACACACATACAGAACCACTCACACATACAGAACCACACACACACACACACACACACACACACACACACACACACACACACACATCTAGACACATACACATTGATCTTGGGAGCCAAAGCAGAAGTGGCACCGTTGTTTCTAGATCTTTGCATTTATCACTAAAAATTAAGCATTTAAAAGTCTTTGTTCAGGAGGTGATGAAGCTATGTAGTCATAATGATTATAGACTTTTAAAAAGTTCACCCTCCAGAAAATTCGTGCACCGGTCTCTGCGGGCATTCGTCGGGGAACTCACCATGGTTGTTGTTTGTACTGGCCCTGCTCCTGCATGGTTATTCCAGAGGAGACTGAATCGCATCCGTCTTGAAAAGAGCTCTCGCTGCAACATCCCTTCATTCCAAAGGCATGGCATAGTCACACGATCTCGTGTACTCCCAAACGCAGTGAAGTGGTCACCATATGCACACACCGTGGTAACCATGGCGACCGCGTCCATTCAAGCAGGGTAACCCAAGTTTTTATTGCGCACGCGGACGAGGCCATTTTAAACTCAGGCACAACAGAACCAGTTCACTGACTAACTCTGGTGTGGCGTGGCAAAAGCCATGTCTCCGTGTATTAAAACTTCTGTGTTATTGTTACATTTGATTCGATGACATGCACTCTCTTATCATTGGGCGTTATCAGTCCCACTCCTGTGTAGTACGTGGGTTGCTGCACGTAAACAGAGACGGACTGTTGAACCAACTAAGAATGAAAAGAGAGGAAAGACTATCCCCCATTTACACTCCAGGCCGACGCTTAACTCGCCCAGACGCCATTCTAAAATGAAAGTGGACACATTAAACCCAACAAATAGAACGCTTGATTAACATAAAGCTATTCACCCCAAAATGACGTAGTAATGAATTCTTCAGAATTTCGAAAAACAGGCAAAATATATAACAGAATGTGTCAAACTGTATTGCTTTCTACAATTATACATAATTTAAATGTTCTGGGAAAAAAGAAGCACATGTCGGTGTAAACATATCTATTTTCACCTATTTCTTAAAAGTGTGAGGTTGCTATCACTATTTATGAACGTTAGCCTATACACGTATGTATGATTATTCCTATTTAAAATGCCGATTAAAACTATTGAAACCACGCCCTGCAAACTTCCTCTTGAACGCATTGTCCTCTTTCCCTCTCTGTACTACGTGTGGTAGGTGTCACGCCTTGTACGGAAGTGGCCCTTGAATTTCTGGCGTCTGTAGAGTGCAGAGGATTAATATCTTCAGGTTTTGGGGATGGACGCCGGCGAAGCTGATAAAAGACTGCGAGAGTCGCGGAGGGATGAGGCTCGCTCCGGTTTGCGTGAGCTCTCTCAGCATTCGTTCTGGTTCGACATGTGGATCTTTCTCTTATTCGACCGGTTTCTTCTAGTCGTCATCTTTCTGCTTCCCTTCGGAGTGTCCACCTCAGCCACGCCAAAGGGTGAGTGTTTTGTAGAGGTGTAGAGAGGCATTCTTTCGACAAAGCAGCACTTTCGTTAATCGCATTTAACTTTTTTCCTCCAAAGAAGTCCCCTCGATGTCATATACCGATATTACGCCGGTAAGGTCGCATTTTGTTGGACAAGAAAGCACTAAAACAACGAGGCGGCCAACTTCTGGGGGGTTTGAGGAGGAAACCAAGACAAGAGGGAACAAGCACACCACTGCCTTTCTCCGAGGCGAAGCAGAAATGCCTCGGAGAAACGCAGGGGCGGTTTCGAATTCGGGGGCGTGTTTTCCTTTACTCTCCTCTTGCCATTGGCTGGAGGAGATGATTAGACTTCTTGAAAAAAACACGCCCCCGAATCCGAAAAGGACGGGGCCTGTTCGGAGTGACGGACCTCTTCTCCAATGGCTGGCCAGCATTCAAGAGGCCAGCCAATGGAGAACAGGGGAGAAGAGGGGCGGGTTCAAGCCCCTCTTCTCCAAGTCATTAAATCTCGGATCGAGACTGCGCAAGCGCAGCCTTCGAGCCGAGACCTAAAAAGGAAGCAAAATCTTTCTATATGAGTAAATACCTCCCATAATTTCAACAGACTCGCTATCGTCAACGGTCCTTTCATAATCATATTCTTGCTACCTCTCATCAAACTTCAACCTTTTGTGGGCTTGTATATATGTAGACTACAGTACACTCCTTCCCCATCTGCTTCTCTCATCCCAGTGTGTCAAACCCTTCTGCCCAGCCCCTCATCCTTCTTCATCCTTGCCTCTCTTCTCTTCCTCAAAAGGATTTCCACCAAAAACCCACAAATGCTGTTACTTGCACTAAAATTTCCCCAAGCTGCTCCGTTGTTGGCTCGTCGGTCACCCCACTGTTTCAGTCGTAGAAACATGAGATTTGGTATTGAGGTGCACATCACGCACTCAACTGGGGGAAGATGTCCCTTTGGGTATTTTGACTCTCTTTTGTACCGTGTTTGAAGGGCTATCAGTCCACCTGAACCGGCCTGCTACGTGTGGCATGTCAGGATAAGAATTCAGCTAATTGGTTCCCTACAGACATGGCATACGAAATACGGCCACGCTTCTGACTGGCCCATGCCCTCTTGCCTTTCCTCTCAATCTCCCTACCAGGTCCAGAATATGTGATCATTCAAGGTCTTGTGGCTCCTTAACAGGACGGTTGAGATGCATCACTTGGCATTTCAATTTGGCACAAGGAGTAACCCTAGTGGACAGGAGTGGGGGGGAATACATGGATGACTATTATGAGAGACCAGATCTGAGAGTGAATATGATTAAAGACCACCATTAATCGTGTTACGAAATAAATTTAAAACATTTCATCCTTTGCACCGCAGTCTGTCGGCCACCGTTGATAGAGTTCCATAAAGCTTGCCTAAACCCTAAATGTACCATACAGATGGCCAATTAAGGTCCATAATCTTCTTAATGGACTGTAGTCGTTTTACATTTCTTAGACTGTTCGTGGTCTTGAGTAAGTGCACCTCCACCTGCAGGGATGATGTAAATGCTGATGGACTGCCAGCCAGGAGGCCTGACTAGGCCCTCTTGAGAACTGTGTGGAGACTGTGACTGTATTAAAGTCCATATTGGAGGCTTGAATGACTGTTTTCTGTCTTTCTTCGGTGACCTCTAATATCTTTGTTCAGTGGCCCCTAATATCTTTTGAATGCAAGGTAGGGTGTGCTTTATCCAGTATAAATTGTTCCAGGTGGGTTTGACACATTTTGTAGTGTGTGTGTGGGGACAAACCTTCTCAAAGAAGGAGAAATTTAGAAGACTGGGTAAGAAAACCCCCAGAACTTTTCTGCACACCCCCTCCCCCAAAGCTGCAACTTTTGTCCTCGTATTCGCACAGACCGTCTGACTTAATGAGTGACCTTAAAAGCAGCTGAACAGGGTGACTTTTGCAGCCCATATCTACAGCTCTTCGCATTTTAGAGGGTGGAGCTGGTTCCAGTTGTGTTCGCTGTAAATGGTTGGTCCGATTTAAGAGGCGTCTGGTGGCTGCATCTGCCTGTGGCTTCTTCCCGTAGCAGTGAAACCTGACCTTGTCGTGAAAGACCGTCTGATCCCTTAAGAGGCTTGGGAGATTCAGCTCTAAGGAGTAAAAAGTTGTTCAAAGTCTTCTCTGGGTCACACCGAGTGAGTCAGTGGAAAGAGCAGATGCAGCGACCCAGGCTGTTTACGCGTAGCCCAAGGTCTCCCGTAATGTCGAACTGCTCTGCTCCTTGGGCTGCAGCCAAGGTCTGACCTCACAGGCTGCCATGCGAAGGGCAGTGTGTGCTGCTGAACGAGGCCCTGTCATCTGGACGCCATTGTTACAGGTCCTTTTGAAACATTGTGGAAACCACCTGAAGATACTAGACCGGCTTGGTTTCCCAGTGGGAGGCATTAGCATTGCATTAATGTTGGTACGAGAGGGCATTATCATGCGCTAACTGCCCGCCCCCACAGTCATTGTGTTGTAGCACTTGAACAGCATCTGCTATTTCTAACAAGGCCGTCTGAGAGGTTGAGAAAGCGGCTGCTCCATGTGTAGTGCACACTTGGTACACTCTGGGAAGTGTCGCAATAACCTTGTTGAGGTTTGCAATGGTGCCACAAACTTGTCGTGGCAAAATTGGCACCGTGCCCAACTGTGAAGCGAAGAGAGAATTGTTTGCATAAATGTAGGATCTTCCAGTAAGGGACTAATTTATTGTGCATGGCTGGCAGAGTGTGGTTTTGTCCTTCTGTCTGAGGTAAACATTTTTGTGATGTACACGAAGGTTGGAAGAGTGATCAAACATTGTGGTGGCCATGTTGCTGTGCTTGAGCACGGTGTTGAACAGTGACCTCTAACACATTGTGTTATTGTATATGTACGATCTATATGTTAAAGTATTCCTAATCTCTTTACTGCAATGTAATCATGCATACTAATCATCCTTACTTCAATGTAATTGTATATACGTACAATCCTTACTGCAAAGTACTCGTGTATACTTCCCATCCTTGATGCAAAGTTCTCGTGTACACTTCCCATCCTTAATGCAAAGTTCTCGTGTACACTTCCCATCCTTAATGCAAAGTACTCAAGTATAGCAATGTAAGCATATATACCTACCATCCTTACTTCAAAGTGCTGAAGTATATTTACCATGCTTACTTCAAAGTACTCATGAATGCTTTCAATCTTCACTGCAAAGTACTCATGTGTACTTACTGTCCTTACTACAAAGTACTCCTGTATACTTACCATATCTACTGCAAAGTACTCTAGCATACTTAATATCATTACTGCAAAGCACTCCTGCATACTTACTATCCTTACTGCAACGTACTCATGCATACTTACTATCCTTATGGCAAAGTACCCCTGTATACTTGCCATTTCTACTGGAAAGAACTCTAGTATACCTACCATCCTACCTGCAAAGTACTCATGTATATTTCTCATCCATACTGAAAAGTACTCTGGTATGCTTAATATCATTGCTGCAAAGTACTCGTGTATACTTACCACGCTTACTGCACAGTACTCCTGTACACTTCCCATCCTTACTACAAACTACTCATGTATACTTACTATCCTTACAGCAAAGTACTCATGCATTCTTACTATCCTTGCTGCACAGTACTCATGCATTCTTACTATCCTTGCTGCACAGTACTCATGCATTCTTACCATCCTTGCTGCACAGTACTCATGTATGCTTACTATCCTTACTGCAAACTACTCATGTATGCTTACTATCCTTACAGCAAAGTACTCATGCATTCTTACTATCCTTGCTGCACAGTACTCATGTATGCTTACTATCCTTACGGCAAAGTACTCATGCATTCTTACTATCTTTGCTGCACAGTACTCATGCATTCTTACTATCCTTGCTGCACAGTACTCGTGCATTCTTACTATCCTTGCTGCACAGTACTCATGTATGCTTACTATCCTTACGGCAAAGTACTCCTGCATTCTTACTATCCTTGCTGCACAGTACTCATGTATGCTTACTATCCTTGCTGCACAGTACTCATGTATGCTTTCTACCCTTGCGGTAAAGTACTCCTGCATTCTTACTATCCTTGCTGCACAGTACTCCTGTATGCTTACTATCCTTACGGCAAAGTACTCATGCATTCTTACTATCCTTGCTGCACAGTACTCATGTATGCTTACGACAAAGTAGTCATGCATTCTTACTATCCTTGCTGCACAGTACTCATGCATTCTTACTATCCTTGCTGCACAGTACTCATGCATTCTTACTATCCTTGCTGCACAGTACTCATGCATTCTTACTATCCTTGCTGCACAGTACTCATGCATTCTTACTATCCTTGCTGCACAGTACTCATGCATTCTTACTATCCTTGCTGCACAGTACTCGTGCATTCTTACTATCCTTGCTGCACAGTACTCATGTGTGCTTACTATCCTTACGGCAAAGTACTCCTGCATTCTTACTATCCTTGCTGCACAGTACTCATGTATGCTTACTATCCTTGCTGCACAGTACTCATGTATGCTTACTATCCTTACGGCAAAGTACTCATGCATTCTTACTATCCTTGCTGCACAGTACTCATGTATGCTTACGACAAAGTAGTCATGCATTCTTACTATCCTTACTGCACAGTACTCATGCATTCTTACTATCCTTGCTGCACAGTACTCATGCATTCTTACTATCCTTGCTGCACAGTACTCATGCATTCTTACTATCCTTGCTGCACAGTACTCATGCATTCTTACTATCCTTGCTGCACAGTACTCGTGCATTCTTACTATCCTTGCTGCACAGTACTCATGTATGCTTACTATCCTTGCGGCAAAGTACTCGTGCATTCTTACTATCCTTGCTGCACAATACTCGTGCATTCTTACTATCCTTGCTGCACAGTACTCGTGCATGCTTACTATCCTTACGGCAAAGTACTCCTGCATTCTTACTATCCTTGCTGCACAGTACTCATGTATGCTTACTATCCTTGCTGCACAGTACTCATGTATGCTTTCTATCCTTGCGGTAAAGTACTCCTGCATTCTTACTATCCTTGCTGCACAGTACTCCTGTATGCTTACTATCCTTGCTGCACAGTACTCATGTATGCTTTCTATCCTTGCGGTAAAGTACTCCTGCATTCTTACTATCCTTGCTGCACAGTACTCATGTATGCTTACTATCCTTACTGGAAGGTACACATGGATGCTTACTAACCTTACTGCATAGCAGTCGTGTGTACTTGCCATCTTTACCTTCCTTGGCCTGTTGAAAGGGAAGCTACCTGGATGAGTGACTGATACGTTGAGGGTCTGTAGACTGGTATGAGCGTCGATGAGTTTTAGGGGTCCACCGAGGAGTGCTGGAGAAGCATTGCACAGGTTGGCACAGCGTTCAGTGACTGGTAGTCGGAGGATCTCCTGGTGGAAGGAGATTCCGCCATTGGAAGTAACCACTTGCTAGCCACCATGTATATTGAACCTATGGGGTACACCCCCGTGTGGGATGAGGGAGGACGGGGAGTCGAGTGCAACATAAAGATGCTTCTTCCCTGCATCATCAAAATGAGAATCTAAGGGGTATACACAGGACTGGGGCGACCAACCCAGCTGGCGATGCAACATCCCAGCAGCAGAGCACTTGGAGATAATAAGCACGCAAGGTGAGGGTGTGGTACGAGCGTCAGATGGAGCAACTCTCCCAATCCCCTCACTCTTCATCTGAAAACCCATAGGATGGTCCTGCTCCGGCCCAACCATGATTCAAGGGTGTGTGGAGGTGCAGCTCAGATGACCCTTGCGTCCCTGTAGCAGAAGAAGATGCGCTCTAGTAGGCGATCCTAAATCGTGCACTAGTAGTGCGAAGTGACACAGTATGGAGGGAGAGAGGTTTTGGACTTGTCTAGGCCCTAGCAGGTTAGATGCGACTTAAAATCATCATAAGCCTTTCTCTCAGTACATGGACCCTTAGCATGGACGCCCTGGAACCAAGCTCCGATTACTCCTTACGGAACCTCTGTATTTAAGAGTTTAGCTTCATCTCGTCTTTCTTTTTGCCTCTACTTTTTGGGATGGCCTTACTGTTTAGTACTTATGACTATCCATGAAGATCTCACGAAGGAGACTGAAAGCTTCCTTGCCTTTAATTCTGGTTCTCCTTCGTGGAAAGACTTATTATACTCCTCCGCAGGATCCTGAGGTCCTGGTCAAGTACGCCAAGGACGCTGCCGGGCCTGGTGGGATGCTGGTGCTGAAGGGAAACTTGAGCGGTGCTATGTTCTCTGCCTTTAGAGCTGCTCCCCTTCTGCCTAGATGTCCCTCTTTGCTTTCATTTCTTCTTGTAGAGCCTTGCGTTTGGGGGAAAGATGTGGTGAGAGGCACTAGAAGATGAAGGCAGGTGCATTGGAGGCCATTCATTGCCCAGTGAAAGATCTTGGGTGAGCCCATCCCACTGACCTCGCCTTTTCCAGAAATGGCTACAGGCCTCTGCAAAGAGCTCATTGGGATGTCTTGGGAGAGGTCTGTCTAACCTCAAAGTTGGTATAACTCTGAATCCCCGGCGATGCCTGGCTGGCAGTGTTTTGGCTAAGTACCAGAACTAGACATGGAGAATAACAAGAGATCAACCATTGTGCGGAGATGTTCCATCCATGAACCAGGAATGGCATCAAAAGACCAGAGTGGAAGTATTTCATTTGTTTTGTAGTCCTCAGGAAGTTGAAGGTGAAGAAGGGAGCTGTGATGGAGACAGAAGAGCTTTGTGGTATTAGTGGAGGAGAGTTGGAGATGGTCTCCTAGACACGTGGCTTCAGAAGAAGTGGTCATGACCTAAAAAAATATCACAGGGGATTCTGAGTAGCATAACTTGTACTCCTCCTGTTTTGATTGGATGCCATGTACCCCCTCACTGCTGACATCAGATCTTGCATTGCAGTGCATGTAAGGGACTTTTCTTTTCCTCTCGCTGCTCTATCCTCATTCGGGTCTCTTTATTTCAAGTGTCCACCTAACATCCATTTGTCCTCCATGTAAATAGAGTTCACACGTGAGGCCCATTCGTCTTAGCACTGCTTGTTTATTATTGCACAGAACATAGTGGATTCCAAACATTAAAGTTTGCGATAGTATGCATGCATTAGCAGATGCATTTACCTGACATTAGCTGCTTTTATGTTTAAATATGCTTGTGATTGCAACAAGTGTGCAAATGTTCCTCAATAGACTCCGCTCTTTGACAGCAGATCACTTGTCCTGATCGATAGTGTTTGGGAAGCGAGCCAGTGAGTCCACGGATTCTCCTCCACTCAGCCTGTAATGGGACTGGGTCCTGGGTGCAAGCCCCGCCAAGGCCTCTCACCCCTCCCTCTAAGTGCTTCACTTCATACAGTGTACAAAGGAAACCGTAACCACACGCTTTCTACATGGGAATAATTTACATAGTTAAGGCTATCCTGAAAATTCAGGAACAGGGCCAAGTCAGACTGTTGGTGAGAACAACGTTGTTGAGACAGTGCAGGGGTGTTCAGTGTGTGGTGGGAAGCCAAATCCACACCAGATTTTTGAGATGTCCACAAATGTTCATGTTAATGATACTGGGTATTTATAGAGCGCAAGGCTACTCCCAGTAGTGTCCCGGCGCTAAAGAAAGGAGGGACCAGTGACAAAAACACAGCCGTGGAGCCTCGAGGCCGCCGATCATACAAACAGCCATGTTTTGAGCTTGTGGCGAAAACTAAGTAGATCCCCCTCCCGACGCAAATCAAGAGGTAGGCTATTCCAGAGCCCGGAGGCCACCACCTGGAAAGAGCGACCACCCAATCGAGAGCGAAGAAACCTTTGGGTCTGTGACAAACATGAGGACCGTAGGTTTCGAGATGGAACATAAAGCTGACCTCTATTTCTCAAATACGGGTCCCCAATGTTATGGAAAGCCTTGAAGGCCAACACCAAAGCCTTAAAGTTCACCCTCTTGCGTACTGGGAGCCTGTGCAAGGACCTGAGGTGTGGGTTCATATGGGTCCTGAAGTCAACCATAAGTATGGCTCTAGCCGCGGCATTCTGTACCACCTGAAGGCGGCTGATCAGATAGTCCGGCAGGCCAAGGTAGACGACGTTGACGTAATCAAGACGCGACAAGATCAAAGCTTGCACAACTATCTTCCTATGGGGTACTAAGAGTAATGGAAGAAAATTACGCATCATCCTCAAAAGGCCAAAACAAGTGCCAGCCACCGCCTGGACTTGGGATTTCATGGACATATCTTTGTCCAGTTTGACCCTTAAATTCTTGACTGTAGTGGCTAAGGTAGTAGGAGGAGACATGTTAGATGGGCACCATTCACGCCACTCATCCCCAGGATTGCAGCCGAAGAAGAGGATTTCAGATTTCTCCGAATTACAGAGAAGTTGGTTCTGATTAAACCACCCAAAAAATGTGGATAAACAGATTTATCATTTTCCCATTAAGAGCTTCGCCCTTACCACAGGTAAACAATAATTGTGTATCGTCAGCGTAGGAGACAATCTTGGCCCCAAAAGGTTCGATCAGTGATGCCAGAGGGGCCATAAACACATTAAACAAGGTTGGACTTAAAATAGATCCCTGAGGGACACCAACATTCATAGATAAAATAGATGCCACAAAAGGAGGGGACCAGACTGTTTGCTGGTGATTTTCCAAGTAGGACCTGAACCACTGAAGGACCGTGCCTCCGGTACCGCATACTTGAAGGCGACCCAGAAGAAGTTCGTGAGGGACGGTATCGAAGGCCGCGGACAAGTCAAGCAGTATCAGGACTGCCTTCCCGCCTTTATCCAATGTGGACTTAATAGACTCTGATATCTCAAGGAGAGCTGTTTCCGTGCTAAGATTAGCACGGAACCCAGATTGGCTCGGGTGTAAAACACCGTTGATTTCAAAACAAATGCACCTCCCATTAATCTAAGTAAATCTTGCATAGTCAGTGGGTGTCTTGAAATCTGGCATGGTCTGGCTCTCCTGGACCAATGTTGGGCACCCATATGCTTCATTCCGCAGTGCTCTGCGTGCTGCCCATGATTCCTGGTCTATTCCAGCCAGTTCTACCTCTCAAACTCAACAAGGAATGCTTGAGAGGCATGCCTGGTTTTGTCGTTCTGTTGTGTTTTCTTCTCCCAGTAACACGACCTTGTGGACATTTTTCCACCAAGGCTGACACACTCTGGCCTTAACTTTGTTTACAGGAACGAAGACGTGCGTGCCCGGCTGCCTTCGCATTCCCCAGATGCCTCATGGCTGTATTTACATCACCCGGGAGAGTCGCATGATTACCGGCAGCCCGTGGGAGGAGGACTGCAAACAAGCTTCCAAAATATGGAAAAACACTTTTATCGCTGGCAGTCCGAGGCCGTCTCGGAGCGAGGGGCTCAGCTTGTCAGCAGAGTTAAATAACCTTTCACCTTCTAAGCACTTGACTCGGATCTGCCCCATTCCATGGAGAGGAGGGGGTAAAAAGAGTCTGATTTAGTTTAATGTTTCGTTATTATTAAGAATCGGCGAGTTACTGCTCGGCTGTGATTGCCTGCAGGCTTTCAAGTGAGTTGGAAATGAAGACTTCCTGTTGACTTGGCTCGTTTTACCAGTTTTCCAGGTACCAGTGGTTGCCTTCTCTGAAGATCGGAGGCACAGAGGGCGCATTGCTCAATTAAAAAAAAAAAAAACATAAGTCCAGGGTCCTGGAGTTTGCAGAATACCAAGGCAGATTAGTTTTGATTCCACGTCATGCTTTCTTCCACCACCTAAACTTCCTGTCTCTTATTTTCACCCTTGCAGGGTTTTTTTCATTGTACTTGGTACCCCTCTCACCGTTTTCCTATCTCCTTCCTCTGCCTTGGTCAAAGTTTGACGAAAAATAAGTCCAGTGACAGTGGGGCCACCTTGGTCCATCATCAAGAGCTGGGTAGTGGTGTATGTGAGTGAAATTTGGGTAGGTGCGCTCGCTGTAGTGATGGGCAAACCATGTATGTATGCATGCATGTATGTGGCATGTGCATCACGTGAACCTAGCTGAACGGAGTGGACTAGAGTCAAAAGCGGAGATTTGGAAGCGGAGCCCACCACAGTGATTTGAATCCCTAACCATTAATGTGAGATGTCAGCCAGGATGATGGGATACGATCTGATTGTATATGGATGTATCCCACAGTGGTATATCTGAACCCCCAGATATTTAAAGGTGACTGGTTCCCACCTGAGGATGTCCCCCACACTTGGAAGGGCAGTCTATCAATTGTGTGGACTTTAGAGGGTACAGACAACAAATCTCCCATTTGATCTGTAGTCCCAATACATCTACAAATGAGTTTGATTAGTTCGGGCTGGGGCAGGGCATGTTCTGGGTTTCTTAGAAACCATAACTCCTCGTCTGCGCACCAGACCGCCATGTGGGACTTGTTTCCAATTTCAATCCCCCAGGTTGGGCCCTCAGTTCGTATTACATAGCATGCAATTTAGAAGCCAAGCTGACCCATAAGCTGCATAAAACTCTAGGAAGCCCGTCCATGCCCGGTGTCTTTCCATTTGCTACCATTCTATGGCCACCTTGACCTCTTGCACCTCCAGGTCCGCGTTCAGGGATAACTGTTGTGCTAGTAGAAGGCACAGGGGCTGTGCTTGGTTCAGGGAAGACCTGGCTTGGCAGTTCGGGCTGGACTGTTCCCATGAGGCACAGGATCAAGACTAATTTGCATATAACTGGGCCTGAACTGAGGTGGCAAAGTGAGCTAAAGAATGATGATGGATTCAACCCAGATCTGTGACTGGGGGGGGGGGGGAAGTGTCTGAAAAGTTTCAGCGCTCTGTCCATCATCTCCTTGTGTTTGCTTTGTTCGCCCTAAGTAGGCAGGTTATGCCCAGACGTGGGTCCCTTGCTCACTTTGCCACTGGATTCAAGCTAGCCTGGCTGATGAAGGGTGTTACCCAGAAACCAGTTCCAGGATGCTTGTTTCTGGTTCAGGGAAGACCTGGCTTGGCAGTTCGGGATGGACTGTTCCCATGAGGCACAGGGTCGAGACTGATTTGCATATAGCTGGGTCTGAACTGAGGTGGCAAAGTGAGCTAAAGAATGATGATGGATTCAACCCAGATCTGTGACTGGGGGTGAGTGTCTGAAAAGTTTCAACGCTCCGTCCATCATCTCCTGGTGTTTGCTTTAGAACCGAAAACAGGCAATTCGAGTAGGTTGGGGGCTTTAGGGGACTCGTACAGGAGTTTATAGCAATCAACAAACAACCTATTGATTTTGTATCTGCTTTGTGGCTGTCTGTCCTTTTCTCATTGGTATAGCCCCGATGGGTATCTGTTGGGAGTCCGATCACACCAACCAGGCCAGAAGGCAGACTGCTCTATCTCTCTCTTCCTGTTGATGGGAAAGGTATTCCTTATAGTGAATGAGTTGGAGCTGGTCTATCAACAAGTGGAACATTTTAGTCAGTTAAGTCAGTCACCTACCCATACATCCACTCACACACCCATTCATAGAGGAGAGACTGTGGCCCTCATCCTCCTGGACCTCTCTGCAGTCTTCGACAGTCTCTCACCGCATCCTAGCCCTCAGACTTCACGACTCAGGAATCCGGAACAAGTCCCTCGACTGGAACCACTCATTCCTATCCAGCAGAATGCAGTGTGTCAGACTCCCACCCTTCCTTCCGGATCCCACACCGACCACCTGCGGAGTTCACCAATGATTCTCCATCAGCCCCACCATGTTCAACGTCTACATGGCCCCCTTGCACTCCTCGTCTGATCCCTCGCACCCAACATTGTATCCTACGCAGACAACACCCAACTCATCCTCTCCCTATCCAACGAACCCAACATCTCCAAACACAACTTTTAAGAAGGAATGGAAGAAGTCGCAAGGTGGATGAAGAACAGTTGCCTACAACTAAACACGGACAAAACCAAAGTACTCATCCTGGTCCCCACACCCCCACACCTGGTATTACCCCCACCCTCAGAAACCCACCCTCCCCCACTGACCACACACGCAACCTCGGAATCATCCTGGACTCTGAACTCAAAATGGACCGCCAAATCAATCTTCCTACTGTTTTTACACCCGCCGTCTCCTACGAAAGACCTTCAACTGGATTCCCATTAAACACAGGAAAACAGTCACCTACACCAGCAGTAAACTGGACCATGGCAATGCACTCTACGCCAGAATCAACAAGAACTCTACCAGCAAACTCCAGAACGCTTCTGCCAGACTAGTCCTGAATCTACAGTGCCACTGCCACATCACCCATCACCTATGGACATTACATTGGCTCCCCGTCGAGAAGAGAATCACCTTCAAGCTTCTCACCCATGCCCACAAAGCCCTCCACAACACCGGACCTGCCTACCTGAACCACTGCCTGTCGTTCCGCGCACCCCAAAGATCCCTCCGCTCCGCTCTCCCTTGCCACGGTGCTGCGCATCAGGAAGACCAGAACAGGAGGCCGTTCCTTCTCCTTCCTAGTGGCCAAGGCATGGAACACCCTCCCTCTCCACCTTCGACAGATACCAACACTCTCCAAGTTCAATTGGGACCTCAAGACCTGGCTCTTTGACGAATCGCAGTGAACCCCCGCCCCCAATGCCTTGAGACCCTATCGGGTGAGTAGTTGCACTTAACAAACATTGATTGATTCACTAATACAGCCACTCGCCCATAAAGCTATTTGTACCTACTTATTCACCCATACAGCCACTCATACACCCACTCACACACTGATGCAATCACAGAGCCACTCGGATGACCTATATTGGAAACAGTATCACTCAGTAGTACAAAAAGAATAGGAATTTAATGTATGCTGTAGCTTAGGATAGATCTTTACTTCTCAAACATTTTCGAAACACGAACACTCACTGGATGATGTTCTCAGTAATGTCATTGACCATGTCATGAGTGATGTAATATGCAAGGTCATAAGCAGTGCATTGTGGGGCCATAAGTTATAGTTAGCTCAGGTAACTATAACTGCTGAATTTCTATGGTTTTGTCTGAGTGAAATCTGAGAGTAACTATAACGTCCCTGCAACTTTTGGATTGTTCAATGAATTTCTAAGGGTTTCTATTAATTCTATTTCTTAACTAGAGCATCCCTGTAACCTTATTTTTTATTCAGTGAATGTTTGAGTTTTTTAAATGTTATATTCAAATTATAACCTCCCTGTGCTCTTGGTTTCTTTTGTGAATTTCTGAGGTTTATCAATTTTTTATTCCCTAATGGTGACCTCATACTTTTGAGTGTGGGTGTGTGAGTGGCTGTATAGGTTGGTGTGTGGGTCTGTTTGTGGCTATATGGATCTGTGAGTGAGTGGCTGTATGGGTCTGTGAATGGGTGAATGTTAGCTGTATGTCTCAATGACTGCATGTGTAAGAGCTGTATGGGAGTTGAAGTATATGGGTGTGTGGGTGTCTACGGGTGTATGAGTAGTTTTGAGTTTGTGAGTGGATTTGTGAGTTGGCGAGTGGCTGTATTGATCTGCGAGTGGGTGCGTGAGTAGCTGTATGGGTGTGCAAGTGGGTTTGTGAGTGGCTGTATGGATCTTTAAGTGGGTGTGTGGGTTTGAGAGTGAGTGCACATGTGTGAGAGGGACTGTGAGTGCATAATTGTCTCAGTGGGTCTGTGAATGGGTGTGCAAGTGGCTGTATGGGTGTGAGTGATTTGTGAGTGTCTGAGTTTGTTAGTGGGTGTGGGATTGGTTTTGTGGGCGTGTGAGTAACTATGGGTGAATGAGTGGATGTGTGGGTGTATAAGTGGGTGTGTGAATAGGTGTTTGGATCTTTGAGTGAGTGTACATTTTTTTTAATTGGGGCCAAATCACCAAATCCTACCCGAATTTGTGAGAATCTGCAGAGGATCCGCAGATCCTTGCGTGGTTAAAACAAAAAAACAAACCGTATTTGGGCAATTTCTTGCCAATTAGGGGTCTCTCCCATACCCCTCCATTAGTCTCATGAGGTTAGGGTAGCTCTACCCTGACCCCATTTATCACTGTTTAACTTTACTTTCCCTATTGGAAACTGAGTCCCAATGAACAAAATGGCAGTTGCAACTTACCTCTCAGGTTGCAGCTAACCCGTCATGGCATTGCTGCTGGCGCACGGATTTGTGAATTTCGAGGAGGATCCACATTCCTAGATGGGCAAATTTTGTTTAAATTTAATATCTCAAACTACTGAACGGATTTGCACCAAATAACAGTTTGCTTCTGAACCAAGAGCTTTCTTTCTGCCAAATTTGGTGCATTCCGTCCAGCGGTTTGGGCTGTAGTAATGTCTAACATCTCTGTGTGAATTAACATGGTAAATTCACCTTTGTCCCCCCCGCCCCCTTCCCTCTGCCCCAGCTACACGGATCACCCCTAAACTTTCCATGCACAACATGACTCCCTGGCACACTTTTTTTTTTTATGTTGTGACGTTTCATCAAATGGCGCCAAAGATGTAGGCAAGTCAAAAAACATTTTATATATCTATCTATATCTCTCTCGCTCTGTGTATGTATGTATATATGTGTGTATATATATATATATATATATATATATATATATATATATATATATATATATATATGCGTGTGTGTGTATATATATATATATATATATATATATATATATCTATATCAAAACAAAACCATTTCAGGCATAAAGTGACACAGAAATTTTGCAAAAAAGAAGCAGAGAACTCTAGGTAGTTCCAAGTTTAGATGGAGAGCAGTTCCTGTATAGAGCACCCTCAACATCAGTGACGCTCTAAATTTGCTCACCTCAAATATCTGCTTTTCTATCAAGTCTTTAAACAGAGGATTTGCCCAGTGCCATCCACGCCGAGATAGAAAGGGATAAAGTATTTTGCCATTTCTACAGCTGATGTCCTTACTTGATTTCCCTTGAATTTCTCAATAACTGCTGAATGGATTTACACTGGATAATGGAAAGCATAATCTGCTAATCAAAATCTACCTTCCTGCTAAATTTGGTGTAATTCCGTCCAGCAGTTCCGGCTGTAGTCGTGCTCAAAACTACTATGGGAGTTAACGTGGGAAATCATTTTTTTTTTTACCCCCCCTCCCCCTTTTCTTGGCCCCCGTTTGACAGAGCACCCTGAAACTTTCCACGCACAAGAAGACTCAGTACAACACTTTTTTTTTAGGAAACTTTTGTAGAGATTAGTTTGACACCAAAGATATAGGTAAGTTAAAAAACGCTTTTTAGAAACATGATCCTAACTAGAACTACCTATTTGCGACCGCCAGTAGGTAATATATGTATGTGTACATGTATGGGTATCTCAGTACACTTATGGACCTGATGGCTGCCAGCTTTTGGCAGTATGGGCTACACATTTCTCCTTCTTACACAACACACTACCAAGAGCCCTGTACCTCGTGTTCCTAGACTGATCAAAGATTTCCAATTCTTTTATTCTAGTTAGGCCTCTCTGAATAATTAAAAGATCTATCTCCAAAAGGAAGGAGCTGCGGCTCATAGTCGCAGTGCTTGATATGCAGATGTCAATGCATGTGATCCTTGAAGATACAAAAACCTTATACCCTCCCTATTTGTCAAGATTGAGGATCCCAAAGAACTCCACCAGGCGTCGACCTGCAATCCCTGGCTCAACTGCCTGACCATTGTTAGCGTAGGGCATGGGCTTGCAGACTTTTCTGTAATAAGCGTAGTGTAATTATGCAAAATTATGCAAGATTATACAAAATTATGCAAGGAGGATAACCCCTAATTTAGAGCTGTTTTCTTAATGTAAAATGCACCCTCACATCCAAAATGGGTGAGTGATTGTATTGTGAGCTAATTACATAGCATTACCCATTCAATGTAACAGAATACAAACAGCAGCAACCAGCAGTCAATTGCTATGTTGGTTGTTCCTATGTTCTGGAAAGCATATTTGTGCCAAACTACTCATCATTACGCGAACAGGTGTAATTGCATAATTTTCTGTAATTTTAGTTCCAGTGTAATGCAAAATTACAGAAATGATTTCAATTACTCCGGCCTAAATACAGTTTCCCCCGGGTCCACATAGGAACGACCTATGTTCAATTAAAATCATCCCAAGCTTCTGTTATTATAATTGTTAAAATAGTGACGACATCAGACAATATTGCGCTAGTACCTAATATATTCAGAATTACCAGAATTGATCACCTTAATGCATCAGTCACGGTTGTCAGCAGTAATATAAAAAAAGTAATAATATTAGTCATCTGTCCCCCAGTGCAGCATGATTTCACTCAAATATCAGCTGTAAATATATTTTGAAACTTCAGCCATTTTGTGCAAACACCAGCTTGTGATTTCTGACATTATACATAATTTCGTCTTAATTACACACTTTTCAGTGTTGAGATATATATATGCTCCACCAAACACCCAGATCTATATATACGCACCGTGAAGCACAGTGAGCCATTATGTAATTGTCCCTCCCCGACATTTCTGGAACCTACTAAGGATTTTAATTCCGCTTTAATTGTACAAAGGCGCATGGGACCCACTAAGGGAATAAATTGCTATTGCTCTCGGGACCACATGTCCCATAATGCAGCATGGAAGTAAAAATGTACTTAACCATTGAAATCATATCGCACTTAGCCAATCAAATTGTGCTGCATATTTGAAAAGAAAAGAGCACTCACTGCGCCTTGTATGCAAACAAGCAGCCTTTGAGGAAGTGGCTCGTTAGCCTCGAAACGCGTCAGGCATCAATGCTTGCTGGAATGCTGAGGAGAGATGGAAGTGAAGTCCCGCACGTGAGGCAATTTTTGTGTGCATTCCCAAAGATCTGGGTGTTTGGTGGAGAATATATCCATCCGATCCACAGCTTCTAATTTAGTAAGCTGGGCTGCACTCTTACAGGTAGTTGGAGAGCTACTCATTTGATAAGCCCGGCTTAGGGTATATGGCTTTCAGTGGGAACTCTGGTAGATCACCGGAGTGGCTGGCTGACTTAGATTCCCTAGAGCTGGGGTTAAACCGCTCTGTCATGTCTCTTTCTCAAGTTGTGAGGGATTGCTACAGTAGACCACTTCTTGTCTAGGCACAACTGCAGGTGTGTGTTCTCCACTCCTCGGCGGGCAAGGATCCTCCGTCTTTAGGTATGCTTTACTTCTGAACTACTTGGGTTCATCAATGATGCCTTTCCGAACATCGATCGGGTTCCTTAAGTGATTGTCCATCAGACACACACCTATGTACTCCTTCATATTCAAAGTGACTCTCTGGTCAAGCTCGTATTAAGTCTTGGACTCGGTCCATCAAGCAGGAAAGGCTAGAAATGGGTGATGGAAGTAAGGTTGGCTTACTGTGGTTAATTTTGTGCTGATATCCTGTAGGTCTCCCATCAGACCTAAGAGACTCTCTAAGCTCACAAAACTCTAACTGTTGCCGTGGAAGTTACGGTTCAGTGCATTGCCCTGCAATTTAGGACCATTCATTAGTAGCAAAGTAATTGTGTACTCTACAAGAAGTGGTGAAATGGGCCCTAGGCTGGGAGCCATATTTGGGCAGCACCGGGCCCTGCACACCACTGGGCCCTGCACACCACTGGGCTGTTTGGCACGATGCCTGCTGAAGGAATGATAGCTAAACCTTTCTGTATTTGGGCTTAGGATGGGGGTGAAATTACGATATGAAATAGAAGCCCAGGAGTTCCAAAGATGCGTGGTTTATAGATTGTACACAAACTGGCAACTTCAAGAGAATCAAAGGGGCAACATGTAGTAGTTTTGCTAACACTTTACACCTGAATCTAGAATGCTCTGTGATACCCCTGCTGGAGGCTATTACCAGTGAATCTCCTCCATCAATCTCCGAACTTTATAAAATTTTTCTCGAAGGGGTTTTAGACGACATCGAGAAACACACTCTAAAATGGCAGGAAAGGCTCGAAATTACAGACTCCGGGTTGGAAAGAGCTGTTGGTTTGGCTAACACTGTAATAACATTGAGCCCTAAGATTTGCTGTAGTTAAAAGACATTTTTTGATCTTTATATCACCCCTTCGAAAATTGTTAAATGGGGTGGCACGGAGGGTATCCACTGTTTTAGATGCAATATTTTGGGGGCGGACCTGGTTCATATTTTTTCTACATGTCCGGCTTTGGATAATTTAAGGCAGGAGGTTACAACATTTTTACAATATGTTTTGAATAGAAACTTTCTGCTAACCCCCCAACTTATGCTCTTGGGTGTATCTACATCAGTAGATAATAGCATGGAGTTTATATTTATTGCTATGTCAGTACTTAGATTATGTATTGCCTCCTCGTGGTTAGATCCGCTACCACCTACTTTTGGACAATGGAAAATGCGTATGCTTCATATATTTAATTTGGAGAAAGCCCTCTATATTCGAAAAGGGAAAAAAGGAAGAATCAAGGGACTTAAGATCTGGAGACCACTTAATGACTGGATTAGTGAATTTGACTAACAAAAGTTATACTTTTTCTTTTTGTATTTTGAATTGTCTAAATGCTGCCTGTCCCCAGCTTGTTTGTATGTATTCACGAGCATGAATAAAAAAAAAAATAATAATAAATGAATCTAGAATGCTACGAATAACTACTCTATCTCCTAGTGTCTACAATGTCCACTGTGGGTCCAGGAGACCGGCTTCTAATTCCAGTTTATGTACATGACTGTTCCTGATCTATAGCAAATAGTTTCAATTCCTCGTGACCAGTGCATTATAAATTATAAACATCTTGGAGGTTTTGGCAAGTGTTGCAAAACTGCCTCAAACATGTAATGAAATGTGACATTTCCAAGAATATTGGATGTAATTGTATAATTGTTCGAGTCCGTGTTGCCACCTACACTAAAACTAGTATTTTTGCTTTGTTAAACTCTCAGTTCTGGCTGGTGATGAACTATTTGGCCGAGATGACCGAGGACCAGACGCTAGTGATGTATAGCGGCCATCCGTTGGGCCTCTTCCCCAGCCACCCCAATGCTCCTCGTTTGGTCATCACCAACGGGATGGTACGTAAAGTCTCCATTGACCATTGGACCTCAGACCGGAACCTTGATGTGCTTTAGGTCCATGAACAGGTGTATCTGGGCTTCTTGGCAATTTTAGTCTTACACATTTTTGGGGGAGTTTGTATTTTTTTATTTACTTTATTTAAACATGTTTGACTCATGACTAGATCTAATAGTAATATATATGCAATTAAAGAAGAAAGAAAGAAACATCCCTTATACTCTGTGTCACAAGGTTTGTTTTTAAAAATTATGTTTTACATTTGTGTAGCTCGTGAGACCTACAAGTTGTCCCATGCAAGTGTTGATCACTCACCTCCTACTTGCTGTGCTTTCACTGCTCCCACCTTTCAAGGCCCAACAGCTTTGAGAGCCCTGTGTTTTCTAAGCATGTTGCTCCCTCAGATGGTCAGCTTCCAGTCCCTACCAACCCTTCCTTCACCCACCCCATCCAGTCCGCCTCCTCATTCGATACCAGGATGGTCTGTGCACACATCCGGAGAGGGAAAGTGTGTGCTTCAACTCAGCTCTGATCTTCAGGCCTGTGGCATCTCATCACCATCTCCAATGAATAAAGATGGGCTTGCATCCTTCCCAGGAGAGCAGAGAATCCACACACTGCCCGGCAGCCAGAGACTCACCCGCCCTCAAGAGGACTCAAGTTTTCGATGTCCAGGAGTAAGTAGCTCATCTAGTGTAAGTTATTTGTTTTAATTTTGGGACTTGTAGCTAGGATTTTATAATGGAATAAACTGGAGTGAAAGACCCACAGTGCAAAGAATAGCCCAGGCAGGATGAGCTATTCAAGCATGGACCTGGGAAACGCGAGAGCGATGATTCTCTGGTTCTGTGCATCAAGGAGAGGAAGATGAGCTGATCACCTGGAGGGCAGGATGCCTCCCTGAGTCTGCCAGACCAGATGCTTCGAAAATGCTTGACGTGGACTTAATCGCCTTGGTACTTTAGTGAGAAGACGTCCTCTGCACCCCATTCAGCTGGATAACCAGGAGTTCAGCTGCTGCTGCGCGAGTATACCTGCATCTGTAGCAGATCTATGAAAAAGATCCTGATCGCTTCACCTGGTAGGCCCCGATGAAGCACCAAACCCATTTTATGCTCATGGTGGGTAGTGCTGGTATAACTGGAGCCCTCAATCCTCGGCTCCTCTATCTGACTGGGCTGCCTTTCCATCCTCTGCAGCTACGGCTTGGCCTTGCACTGTAACAACTCTTGGTCAACTCCCAGAGCATGATTCCCATCACCATGGGACCCAACTCTGTAAAAGAAGGACCACCTGTGAAGGGGCCTACGTATGGAGTTGCGTGAGTATATGTGCTTACTGTGTACATTGCTTTGGTTTATCTATGTCCCCTGGTGTTGACATACACTCAATGCATTGTTTCTGGTCTTGAAGGACTGATCACCGCCCTCTTCGTCCAGGTGCCCTGACATGCCGCTATCGCAATGAATACATGCACAGAGGGTCTGAGCAATGAGGTGCGCTACACTCGCCCCACACAAGTACCCACGCCAGGGAAGGGACACATGGGCATAACCTGGAGTCTCTTGTTAACCCTTCTGCTTTCCCTGCCTCTGGTCCGCCACTGGCATGCATGGAGGCTCTGGGGAATGGGAATTCTTCTTTACCCTTTTTAAAATGTATATATTTCTTAGGAGCACACTATAAATTGTCTCTTTGTACCGCAGACTTGGTGAAGTGTGACTTTTTAAAGAGCCTCCTATCTTTACAAGATGGGATCAGATTATTGTCAAGTAGAACATGATCTAATTTAGTGCCTTTATCTTCGAACCCACACAGCGCTTGAGCATTTTCTGTAACGTTTGTTCATTGATGGTAACAAACGCTGTGGAGAGCTCTAGCAGCACGGGTAAGCAAGATTCATTATTGGCCAACAGATGAACGGTGTCTTCATCCACTTTCAGGCTGGTGACTTCAGCATTGCATCCTGCTCTGAAGCCCCATTCAGTGGCCATGATGTTTAATCTTGTAGCTGTTACTACATGTCTATAAGAATCAAACTGGTGAACTGGAGCCTTAACAGAAACAAATGTACTCTGAGCCGGAAATTGACATCCCCCCCCCCCTTGGATTGTACCAAAATGACCAATTTAGTAAGTGTGTGCAAAGTACTTTTGTAGATTGAGAGAGAAAGGACCTGGTCTTAATGTGAGCAGTGGAAGAGCGCTTGTGTTGCTTTCATGGAGAGCAAACTGGGGAATCCACGTTTCCTAGACATATGCTTGGCTCGCCTTTGGTGACATGGCCAGACCATTGAAGCAAACATGTGGAGGCATTTACATCCATTATAGAGCAATCAGACTGCCAAACATTACAGATGAAGAACTAAAGATCTGTGCAACATTGTCTTAAAACGTGCAATTCCCAAAAAGGTTCAAGAGTTATTTTAAAAAATGACTTAGTTTCTTAAGGAGCAATCGGAGAAGTCATTTCGAGGCGTCAATGGGAGTAGTAAAACCTAGGAAAAGTTCTCCTTGTATCACCTGTTGTGTAGATGTGATTGGATCCAGTCCAGGGTCATTTGTGAATTTCTTCGATTCCTTTGGTCTAGAATAATAGGTCACGTTCTCCTGTATATGTCAGGTCGGTGCACTGCAGGATGAACATTTAATTTTCATGGTGTAAGAATTCCATGTTTTTTTAAAGCTCGTGCCCCATTTAGTTTATTTTCACTTTGTGTTTTTGATTTAGATTAATGGTGGTCCACCTGGCACTGGCTTGCCCATTTCCCAAGAGAGCCTGGTACTACCTGCAGTATTTTTGTCATACTGTTCATTAGTTTTCTCATATTTTTTACCTTCAGCAAAAACAAAAGTCTCAGCTGGGGGCATAGACTGCTTGGACACCATCAGAGAGGTCTGGCTCATTAATACATGAGTTGCATCACATGTAGATGCCAAATACTTGATTTTCATCATTCAGACCCTATGTCATTATGTACATTCTTAAAAATCCACCCTGAGAGCTGGTAACTCAAACTGTTCTGGTTAAATTGGATAAAATAGAAATATTTCCCAGTCAATCAAATATCTCTTTAGGGCGAAGCAATGCAGACCATTAACAGAGGACCTTTCCAAGTATAATATGATTTATTTTTCATTTTTAGGTTATTCCAAACTACTCTTCAAGGGAAGAATATGAGAAGCTCTTTGCCTTGGGCGTGACAATGTAAGTAATGTTGCTGTCGGGTGTAACGTGGTCAATAATGCTAGGGGGTTGTGAGCCTGAGATTTCCCAACAACCACGGAGGTGTACACAACTGAACCGAATATGGCGAGCTGACACTACTGGCCGATTTTAATGGTCAGGGAAGTTAGTTTTCCGGTATTTGGAAAAGTAAGGCTAGCCAGTGAAGGGTCTCTGTGGGATAGTCTGGACTATGTGGTCTACTCAGGTCCTCCTTAGAGCGATGTAGGACAAATAAGCCCAGGAGACATTTACTAGCATCCGCGGTCCAGGCGCAGGAAGAGCAGCAAGAGCACGCCTGTTAGCGACCCCAGCTGCATCTGCATGAGGTTTGAACACCTTTGACACACTGACAGGACCTGTGAGAAACTCAATCTGCCGTTCACTCATGTCCCTTCATGAGCGCTCACTCATGTCCCTTCATGAGCTCTCACTCATGTCCCTTCATGAGCGCTCACTCATGTCCCTTCATGAGCTCTCACTCATGTCCCTTCATGAGCTCTCACTCATGTCCCTTCATGAGCTCTCACTCATGTCCCTTCATGAGCTCTCACTCATGTCCCTTCATGAGCTCTCACTCATGTCCCTTCATGAGCTCTCACTCATGTCCCTTCATGAGCTCTCACTCATGTCCCTTCATGAGCTCTCACTCATGGCCCTTCATGAGCGCTCGCTCATGTCCCTTCATGAGCGCTCGCTCCTGTCCCTTCATGAGCGCTCGCTCCTGTCCCTTCATGAGCGCTCGCTCCTGTCCCTTCATGAGCGCTCGCTCCTGTCCCTTCATGAGCTCTCGCTCCTGTCCCTTCATGAGCTCTCACTCATGGCCCTTCATGAGCTCTCACTCATGGCCCTTCATGAGCTCTCACTCATGGCCCTTCATGAGCGCTCACTCATGTCCCTTCATGAGCGCTCGCTCCTGTCCCTTCATGAGCGCTCGCTCCTGTCCCTTCATGAGCGCTCGCTCCTGTCCCTTCATGAGCGCTCGCTCCTGTCCCTTCATGAACACTCGCCCACAATTGGAACTCCACCAGAATTGACTCTGTTTACATAAGTCATCTGGTGCATAAAAAAACTATAGAAATCTGGGGGGAGGTGGTTTATCAACCTTCCCTCCGCCCCCCCCCCCCCCCCCCCCCCCCCCCCCGAAGCTATGCCCCTGGAGCTGTAGCAGAGTTTGTCTTCCTATCGGGGCATCTTGGCCTCCCTCCTGCACCCTAACACCCCAACAAAAATGTCACACTGTATACTACCGTACCTTTGTCATTCTAAAATCTGGATGCTTTACACCTTTGCTCTCTGATGGAGTGACCCTATTGTACCCATTTGTTCTTAAATTTCACTTAGTCTTAGGCGCTGGAAGTGGGGTGTTCTGCAGCACCCCAAAATGACCATGCTGGAGTTCAGAAGGTGAATGAGCAATAGAGATGCCTTTAAATTGTGTGTATCTTGTCAAAGGAGTTACATGTCAGGCTGTATATTCCCACAAATTAGACAGTAGGATGTTTGTTTTCTAACACAGAATTTACACTGTGCAAATATTTGTAAATCTATATTTAGCATTTAGGGAAGCACAAATGAAGCTCTTGCTGTTGTAATTCTGACGTGTGATTGATACACATATTTTGATAGGATCAAATCAAGACTCTTTAGTTGGTGATGTGTAAATTATACATATTCACTGAAACCTAATTTCCACACATTCTCATTTTTGAACTGTATAGTTTTATCAGTGAAAGTATTTCCCTGTGCAAATTTTAATGGAAAATGTGGTGTGTAAATGGCACTGCTCTACCACACCAGCCTTTAGTAATGTTTTTGCGACAGTGTGAGCCAAGATGCACCACTGACTGCACAGCACACCCTTACCACTCCTGCTGCATGGGTGTGGCACATTTCAATACTTGTTCTTTGTGTGGTGCCTGAATTGATCACAATCCCTATAACTTCAAAGATGTAGTACTGATGGCAGCACCCCCACTCCGAAAATTGTCCCAGCACCACTGCACGTATTAGTCAGGACTGCAAACTGTGCACGAGATGCAGGAGGTTGGAAGAAACTGTAGCACATCATCCTATTCTTGCATTGCTGGACCAATGATGCTGCAGTTATTTCATGATTGGATATTTACGCGTAACCAGGGGAGTTCAACTCTTAAAGATTCACGGTAACGACTATAATCCTGGCTCCTGACCACTCTAGCCACAGGTGTGGGTTGGTCAGTAAGACTGGCGGGGCGGGAGCTTCAGATTTTCCGCCCATCGCGCTGTAATACCTATCATGGTAAATATACAAGAAGCAGCGTACTGGGTGGGGCTTAAGGGCCAATTGAAAGGAGTGGGGATTATGATGGGTACTTGAAATACAGTATTTTGTAAAATTCCCATGTTTTAAGACCTTCAAAACCAGAAAAGTGTGTGTTTTTGTCTGAGCGAGTATTTAAAAATCCCAGGTGTAATCCGACAGACACCTTGCCATACCCGCTGGAAAGTTCATGTACCTAACTATTTATTAAATATATTTATTAGAGGGGGGGTAAAACCTCAAACACCCCCCCACTGAAGCTACGCCAATGATTCTGGCTCTTCTATGGTAAGTTTGAGTTCCAGGTGATCATGTGGTTCCAATCCCGAGTTCATGGTTTACAAGCAAGTGCCCTAACTTTTTTATTTTTTATTGTTGCAAGAGAGATTGATCTTGTGGTTCTAATAAAGGGGTGTTTAGGGAGGGCATAGCACATGCCAAATGTCCAGGATAATTTATTTACAAATTAAATTCTTTAGATTATTTTAAACTCTGTCTGATACCCTAGACATTTAGAAATGAATTTGGCACTCCAACACCTATGCTGGACACCCGTATTCTATAAGAACAGAGAATCTGTTCACTAGTCTAGCTTTGAGATCTGCTCCTCTGCAGAAAGTGCTGTCATGCTGAACATGATGAATGCTGCACGAATCCTATTCCTCCAATTGCCAGACCTACTTCTTTGTGTTTGGAATTCATGCGTATTTTAGTATGAACTTGATTTACCAGAGTAAAAGTTCTGATGTCATGGTTATTTCTCAGAATGACAGTGACCTCTCATATCAGCAGAACGTGAATGCTTTAGTAGAATAACGCTGGCACTGCTGCTAGGCGACACTCTTGTTCAGTTTAAATGCCATCTGGCTTCCAAATGATGTCATTTGTCTGCATGGGCACTGATATAAATTTACTTTTAGAGCGGGGGTGCGGAGAGTCTGGTGCTCTGTATGCTGGGCGCTGCGACACCCCAAACGAGCTGGTGCATCAGTGGTGCCAGGAGTGCCCACTGTGTCTTGGTTCCATGAGGACGCCAGCAAGAGTGGCTGGCACCTCTGGCAAATGCCGCACGTTAGCCCACCAGGAGAGTATGTGGCAAGCTTGAAGGCAAGGACGCTCTGGGTCTTGGGGTTATGTATGCAAAGAAGGGTGCAGTATAAAGAAAGGTGGTCCCAGCATACAGTTCATTGAAAACAAAACATTCACATTAATGGGACATAATATAGACGGATGACTCAAAAAAGTTCGAATGTTATTTAATCACATCGAACATGTTACATTCTTTCAAATAGAATCAAAAGGATTTTTAAGCAACAATTTGAAAAAGTAAAACATGTGCCCAAGGGAAGGATGGGGGGTGAGTGAAATAGTGCAGAATTTGGAAGGGAGTGAACACAGTGGTAAACGTTACTGAATTACACTCAAATTGGACGGCATATTTGAGTCAATGCCGTATTTCGAACACAGATTCAATCATAATCACAATATTGACAATTCGGAATAATGCCATATAGAAACAATCACAGTGCAAAATGTACTGTTGACGATATTGGCCAAAGATGTTGAGTCGACGTTTCGACCCCTTGAGTGTTGTAGGTATTGGATGTAACCTTACGAAGTGGGGTCTTCATCAGGACTGGGATAGACAACGAGGGAGGGTGGGCACCTGAAGAAACAAAAGTTTAAATGAGTAGGGACTCATCAATCTTTTATTTAGGGGAGCTAAAATATATTAAATACTCAACAAGAGTTACCATGTCCGTTGGAGGACAGGCCTCTAAGACGTCCGCAGGTCGTCAGAGAGAGAGGGAATCAAAACTCCTCGGTGGTAACTGACAGGCGTAGAGAGTGGTGGACACCTAAAATATAATAAGGTGAGTCAAAATGGTGAACCAGACTAGTTAGTTCAATGAATGGTCGCTCCCAAAGTTTAGCGGGAATTAATTTACCATCGACCACAGCTCGTGGGGGTTAAGTCTTGAGGTTAATGAAAAAGCATTGCCTGGAGATCAATCCAGGTGTTGTGGATGGTCGAACTGCTGGAGTCAAATCACTGCTAGTTCACCAAAGGAAAGATTCTAAACAGAGAAAAAGACAAATCGGTTGGTGTGAGAGGGGGAGGACCTGCTAATGGAAAAGTGCTGGAGAAATCACTATTATAGGGAGGTATATTATAGGACTTGTCGTTCGTGTAAGTGAGTCCCGTAGGATCACGTGGACAGTGGAATTGATATAAGAGCATGGCTAGTGCTCGGAAGTACATAAATTACAAAGGGAGAGGAAGTGTCGGGAGCCGACACGGCATGTCACATAATACATGCGGAGAAAAATATACCATAATAGGCAGAGCAGGGTGTCTCAGACAGAGTACAAAAACCAAGGAGCCAGCATTAAAGTTGGAGATACCTTACCCTACGTCTCAGCGTCTACTGCATCAATGATTGGGAAGTGCTTGCCCAGGGCGCATCATTAAATAGGGAGACGCGCGGTGAACGCGTGGTCTCCGTTAACGTGCTGGCGCTAGATGCCGGTTTTGCAACCGTAATGAAGAAAAGACTATGGTCGGTAGCGTCACGGAGTAGACAGCGTATTGGAAAGTTGCAGACACGGAAGAAATGTAACGCGTGAGTTTAAACAGAACAACTAAAAGGTGTTGATTACCCAACCTGGAACATTATGATTTGTATAAACAATGTATAACAATACGGTTAAACAATTTTCAGTACAAAATCAGAGAACGACAAAACATTACATGATGATAATCCTGTTGGGAAGAAAACACGTATCCATATGCAAAATGTCCACACAATCAAAGTGTTTAGCAGCACTTAAGCACGATAAATATGTAAACATTATAGTGTATAATAATGTGTCTACTAAATGGTGGCCAGCAGCTCCTGGCACAACCAACCCAACTCATAGAACAAAGTATGTTTGTCATATGTAAACCTGTGGTTAGAGAGAGAAGTAACAGATGGGCTCCTCATATTAGTGGTAGACATAATGACTCATATCCCTCGGGAGAGGAGAGAAACAGATATATCGAAACCAGATATAGCTCACATTAATTAAACACGGAGGACTGCTAATTGGGCGTTACTGCCATCAAGTTCATTAAGCCCATTAGCCACCGTGTCCATCATAGACATCCATTTGGATTCTCTCACATTGAGGATGGCTGTTAGATTACCGCCTCTGGGGCCCAGCTTGACCTTCTCGAGAACCAGCCATTTGAGATCATCTGGTTTATGATTTTTTGAGGTACAGTGTTCAACGAGGGGGGCTCCCGCCACGTTGCACCGGATTCTGCTATGGTGCTGCAGAATTCTAGCTTTCACCTTTTGTTGTGTCTGCCCAATGTAGAGTAAATCGCAGGGGCAACTGATGCAATAAATCACATTGGAGGAGTTACAGTTCGTAAAAGAACTGAGAGTTATCGTGTGTCCTCTATAGGTAAAGTTCTTCGTCGAGTCAGTGGAATCACAGGCCTTACAGTGGCCACACTTAAAGTGTCCGATCACTGGTGGTAGACTCCAAAGTTCTTGGATGGTCTGTGTTGTTGCTGTTTCAAGAAACGAGTGGACTACATAGTCCTTCACATTCCTCGCTTTCTTGAAGGAGTGCATCGGCGGGTTCGGTTGGTTGATGTAATCAGCTACTAATTTCCAATGTTTGTTGATCACTTTCTTAATTTCATTACTCCGTGTTGAGAACGTAGTGACACAAATCAGTCTCTGCAATGCTGTATCTTGTTTAGCCTTAGGTGTTAGGAGGGTTTCACGGGGATTGAACCATGCCCTCTTACGAGCCTTCTTAACCAATCTCCTGGGGTATCCCCTTGATAGTAGACGATTGCTCAGGTCCTCAGATTCCACAAGGTAATCTTCCTTTTTGGTACAATTTCTGCGGATCCTCAAAAACTGTCCAAAAGGTAAGTTATCCCTAAGACCACGTGGGTGGTGGCTACTGTATCTAAGTAGGGAGTTACGTTCTGTGGGTTTCCGATACAACGTTGTGTGCAATTTATTGTCCTCACAATAGATTTTGATGTCCAGGAAGGCAAGTTCTTTGGCATCCGAGTGTATCGTGAACTGGATGTTGTCATTGCGTAAATTGAGCCATTCATGGAAAACTGCCAATTCCGTGGCATCACCATTCCAAATCAGGAGAATATCGTCGATGTAGCGTCTCCATAAATTGATCTTGCCAGAAAAAGGATTGTTGCTGAAGATAAATTGACGTTCAAAGTGATCCATGAAGATTATTGCTAGATCTGGAGCAAAGGCAGCTCCCATGGCAACACCTTTAGTTTGAAAGTAGAATTCTCCTTGGAAGATAAAAAATTTTTTTTGCATAGCAATAGTCAAGAGTTGAATTATAAACTCTGTTGGAACTCTCATAGGTGCTGGTCTAGTATTAAGGACTTCGGTCATCACCTCCAGTGCCGGTATCTGGGGAATGCTGGTATACAGGGACACGATGTCGCAGGTCACCAGTAGCTGGGTGTTTGGATCGAAGGGTAGTTGGTCGACCAGGTTGATCGTCTGCATCGTATCTCTAAGGTAGGCCTCAGTTTCCTCTGCCAGTGGTTTCAGGAAGAAATCGACATATTTACATAATGGTTCCAGTAGGGAACCGCATCCCGAAACAATCGGGCGTCCAGGCGGTTGCTGGAGATCCTTATGAATTTTGGGTAGGGTGTATATAGTAGGTAAACGAGGGTATTTCTGATTGAGATACTCAAACTCAAGTTTACTAAGTATACCTTGTCCATATGCCTCGGAGGTAATTTGTAAAATTTCTTCTGCCAGTTCTTTAGTTGGATCGGATCGTAATTTGGAATAGCTCACGCCATCCTGAAGTTGCCTCAGGATCTCATCCTTATATGCCGTTGTGTCTTGAATGACGATCGCACCACCCTTGTCAGCAGCCTTTATTACAATGTCTCTATTGTTCTTCAATTTTGTTAACGCTGTTCGTTCCAATTTCCTGGTGTTGGGGATGGTATGTTTATAGTTGCCCAATAGCTTGTTTACGTCGGTTAGTACCATGTTCTCATAAGCCAAGATCTTGTTGGACATCGCACTCGTGGGTTGGACAAAAGTGGAGGGGGGCCTCAGCCCAGTGGCCGACTGTATCGCATCAGAAGTAGAGTGTTTAAAAAAATATCTTAAACAAATCTTTCTAAAGAAGGCATGTAATTCGACCCTAGTATCAAAGCTGTTAGGATGAGACGTCGGTATGAAGGAGAGCCCCTTAGAAAGAATACGTTCTTCATCTTCAGTTAATGTGTATGATATATTCACCAATGGGTTATCCTTTTCTACCATCTGTAGACCTTGCGTCTGGTTGATATCTCTCCATGGTTCTCCGTCTGAAACCGCACCTGCTTGCCTGCCGACGCCCTGCCTCTCTCCCAGTTGGTTGTGTTGGATTGTCGACCTCTCTGAGGGCCCCTTTGCCAAGGGCCCCGTCCTCTGGGGGGTCTCCATTGGCCCTCGTCTAAAAAAGAGGGAGGGTAATAGCCTTGTGGTGGATACCAATTATCACGGTAACTTTGATCAGAGCTGGTAGATGGTTGCTCGTTGTCACTTCCAGAGCTACCTGAAGATTCAGAGAAGTTGGTAAAATTCCTTCTGCCTCTGTAAGGGCCTCTGCCCCTTCCGGTGAATCTGCCTTGATTGTCCTGCTTGTAATAATCCTCTGATAGGTAAGGATAAGTGTTCTTTTTCTCATAAAAGCGAATGTCTTTCGCAAGTTTGTCCAATTTCTTGTTCTGAGTTGTGAGCTCAAAGTCTTTCAAAGATTTAGCCAAATTCGCCAAGGCCTCCTTGGCGTTAGCTAGGGTAGAATCACCGGCAATTTCCTGTTTGAGGGAGGAAATTTCTCTGGACAATGATTGTACTTGCTCCGCTGCCGTCTCAACTCCCAACACCATCCAGTGTCGTGAGGCGTTGTTAGCCACAAAGCTAAAGCCTTCTTTAAATTTTGGTATATCAACAAAAATCGCTGGTTCCCGGAAGGGGCAGAGGCCCTTACAGAGGCAGAAGGAATTTTACCAACTTCTCTGAATCTTCAGGTAGCTCTGGAAGTGACAACGAGCAACCATCTACCAGCTCTGATCAAAGTTACCGTGATAATTGGTATCCACCACAAGGCTATTACCCTCCCTCTTTTTTAGACGAGGGCCAATGGAGACCCCCCAGAGGACGGGGCCCTTGGCAAAGGGGCCCTCAGAGAGGTCGACAATCCAACACAACCAACTGGGAGAGAGGCAGGGCGTCGGCAGGCAAGCAGGTGCGGTTTCAGACGGAGAACCATGGAGAGATATCAACCAGACGCAAGGTCTACAAATGGTAGAAAAGGATAACCCATTGGTGAATATTTCATCATACACATTAACTGAAGATGAAGAACGTATTCTTTCTAAGGGGCTCTCCTTCATACCGACGTCTCATCCTAACAGCTTTGATACTAGGGTCGAATTACATGCCTTCTTTAGAAAGATTCGTTTAAGATATTTTTTTAAACACTCTACTTCTGATGCGATACAGTCGGCCACTGGGCTGAGGCCCCCCTCCACTTTTGTCCCACCCACGAGTGCGATGTCCAACAAGATCTTGGCTTATGAGAACATGGTACTAACCGACGTAAACAAGCTATTGGGCAACTATAAACATACCATCCCCAACACCAGGAAATTGGAACGAACAGCGTTAACAAAATTGAAGAACAATAGAGACATTGTAATAAAGGCTGCTGACAAGGGTGGTGCGATCGTCATTCAAGACACAACGGCATATAAGGATGAGATCCTGAGGCAACTTCAGGATGGCGTGAGCTATTCCAAATTACGATCCGATCCAACTAAAGAACTGGCAGAAGAAATTTTACAAATTACCTCCGAGGCATATGGACAAGGTATACTTAGTAAACTTGAGTTTGAGTATCTCAATCAGAAATACCCTCGTTTACCTACTATATACACCCTACCCAAAATTCATAAGGATCTCCAGCAACCGCCTGGACGCCCGATTGTTTCAGGATGCGGTTCCCTACTGGAACCATTATGTAAATATGTCGATTTCTTCCTGAAACCACTGGCAGAGGAAACTGAGGCCTACCTTAGAGATACGATGCAGACGATCAACCTGGTCGACCAACTACCCTTCGATCCAAACACCCAGCTACTGGTGACCTGCGACATCGTGTCCCTGTATACCAGCATTCCCCAGATACCGGCACTGGAGGTGATGACCGAAGTCCTTAATACTAGACCAGCACCTATGAGAGTTCCAACAGAGTTTATAATTCAACTCTTGACTATTGCTATGCAAAAAAAATTTTTTATCTTCCAAGGAGAATTCTACTTTCAAACTAAAGGTGTTGCCATGGGAGCTGCCTTTGCTCCAGATCTAGCAATAATCTTCATGGATCACTTTGAACGTCAATTTATCTTCAGCAACAATCCTTTTTCTGGCAAGATCAATTTATGGAGACGCTACATCGACGATATTCTCCTGATTTGGAATGGTGATGCCACGGAATTGGCAGTTTTCCATGAATGGCTCAATTTACGCAATGACAACATCCAGTTCACGATACACTCGGATGCCAAAGAACTTGCCTTCCTGGACATCAAAATCTATTGTGAGGACAATAAATTGCACACAACGTTGTATCGGAAACCCACAGAACGTAACTCCCTACTTAGATACAGTAGCCACCACCCACGTGGTCTTAGGGATAACTTACCTTTTGGACAGTTTTTGAGGATCCGCAGAAATTGTACCAAAAAGGAAGATTACCTTGTGGAATCTGAGGACCTGAGCAATCGTCTACTATCAAGGGGATACCCCAGGAGATTGGTTAAGAAGGCTCGTAAGAGGGCATGGTTCAATCCCCGTGAAACCCTCCTAACACCTAAGGCTAAACAAGATACAGCATTGCAGAGACTGATTTGTGTCACTACGTTCTCAACACGGAGTAATGAAATTAAGAAAGTGATCAACAAACATTGGAAATTAGTAGCTGATGACATCAACCAACCGAACCCGCCGATGCACTCCTTCAAGAAAGCGAGGAATGTGAAGGACTATGTAGTCCACTCGTTTCTTGAAACAGCAACAACACAGACCATCCAAGAACTTTGGAGTCTACCACCAGTGATCGGACACTTTAAGTGTGGCCACTGTAAGGCCTGTGATTCCACTGACTCGACGAAGAACTTTACCTATAGAGGACACACGATAACTCTCAGTTCTTTTACGAACTGTAACTCCTCCAATGTGATTTATTGCATCAGTTGCCCCTGCGATTTACTCTACATTGGGCAGACACAACAAAAGGTGAAAGCTAGAATTCTGCAGCACCATAGCAGAATCCGGTGCAACGTGGCGGGAGCCCCCCTCGTTGAACACTGTACCTCAAAAAATCATAAACCAGATGATCTCAAATGGCTGGTTCTCGAGAAGGTCAAGCTGGGCCCCAGAGGCGGTAATCTAACAGCCATCCTCAATGTGAGAGAATCCAAATGGATGTCTATGATGGACACGGTGGCTAATGGGCTTAATGAACTTGATGGCAGTAACGCCCAATTAGCAGTCCTCCGTGTTTAATTAATGTGAGCTATATCTGGTTTCGATATATCTGTTTCTCTCCTCTCCCGAGGGATATGAGTCATTATGTCTACCACTAATATGAGGAGCCCATCTGTTACTTCTCTCTCTAACCACAGGTTTACATATGACAAACATACTTTGTTCTATGAGTTGGGTTGGTTGTGCCAGGAGCTGCTGGCCACCATTTAGTAGACACATTATTATACACTATAATGTTTACATATTTATCGTGCTTAAGTGCTGCTAAACACTTTGATTGTGTGGACATTTTGCATATGGATACGTGTTTTCTTCCCAACAGGATTATCATCATGTAATGTTTTGTCGTTCTCTGATTTTGTACTGAAAATTGTTTAACCGTATTGTTATACATTGTTTATACAAATCATAATGTTCCAGGTTGGGTAATCAACACCTTTTAGTTGTTCTGTTTAAACTCACGCGTTACATTTCTTCCGTGTCTGCAACTTTCCAATACGCTGTCTACTCCGTGACGCTACCGACCATAGTCTTTTCTTCATTACGGTTGCAAAACCGGCATCTAGCGCCAGCACGTTAACGGAGACCACGCGTTCACCGCGCGTCTCCCTATTTAATGATGCGCCCTGGGCAAGCACTTCCCAATCATTGATGCAGTAGACGCTGAGACGTAGGGTAAGGTATCTCCAACTTTAATGCTGGCTCCTTGGTTTTTGTACTCTGTCTGAGACACCCTGCTCTGCCTATTATGGTATATTTTTCTCCGCATGTATTATGTGACATGCCGTGTCGGCTCCCGACACTTCCTCTCCCTTTGTAATTTATGTACTTCCGAGCACTAGCCATGCTCTTATATCAATTCCACTGTCCACGTGATCCTACGGGACTCACTTACACGAACGACAAGTCCTATAATATACCTCCCTATAATAGTGATTTCTCCAGCACTTTTCCATTAGCAGGTCCTCCCCCTCTCACACCAACCGATTTGTCTTTTTCTCTGTTTAGAATCTTTCCTTTGGTGAACTAGCAGTGATTTGACTCCAGCAGTTCGACCATCCACAACACCTGGATTGATCTCCAGGCAATGCTTTTTCATTAACCTCAAGACTTAACCCCCACGAGCTGTGGTCGATGGTAAATTAATTCCCGCTAAACTTTGGGAGCGACCATTCATTGAACTAACTAGTCTGGTTCACCATTTTGACTCACCTTATTATATTTTAGGTGTCCACCACTCTCTACGCCTGTCAGTTACCACCGAGGAGTTTTGATTCCCTCTCTCTCTGACGACCTGCGGACGTCTTAGAGGCCTGTCCTCCAACGGACATGGTAACTCTTGTTGAGTATTTAATATATTTTAGCTCCCCTAAATAAAAGATTGATGAGTCCCTACTCATTTAAACTTTTGTTTCTTCAGGTGCCCACCCTCCCTCGTTGTCTATCCCAGTCCTGATGAAGACCCCACTTCGTAAGGTTACATCCAATACCTACAACACTCAAGGGGTCGAAACGTCGACTCAACATCTTTGGCCAATATCGTCAACAGTACATTTTGCACTGTGATTGTTTCTATATGGCATTATTCCGAATTGTCAATATTGTGATTATGATTGAATCTGTGTTCGAAATACGGCATTGACTCAAATATGCCGTCCAATTTGAGTGTAATTCAGTAACGTTTACCACTGTGTTCACTCCCTTCCAAATTCTGCACTATTTCACTCACCCCCCATCCTTCCCTTGGGCACATGTTTTACTTTTTCAAATTGTTGCTTAAAAATCCTTTTGATTCTATTTGAAAGAATGTAACATGTTCGATGTGATTAAATAACATTCGAACTTTTTTGAGTCATCCGTCTATATTATGTCCCATTAATGTGAATGTTTTGTTTTCAATGAACTGTATGCTGGGACCACCTTTCTTTATACTGTTCCCTACCCAGGTCCCAGCGACTTCATATGGGTCGACCCTTTATGTTCTCCTCTCTCTCTCTCTCTGCAAAGAAGGGTGGGCAACATGAGGGATTTCTATAGGAGGGTGGTTGAGGATTAGAAAAAGGACCAACATTAGTCATTTAAGTTGGACAAAGCAAAGAGTTGGACAAAGCAAAGGCCATCTTGGGGAATATCACTGGTGGCTGTGAGTGGAGAAATAAGACCTGTTGGCCAATGGTAAAGCGGTCAACTGGAAGGAAAGGAACTAAATGAGTTACAGCAAACCTACAACAAGCATTTGCAAAGACCATAGTTCTTGGCGTTCAAATGCAGACGCAAAGTTATTGGCTTGCCATGCTTGTTAGGGTTGGCATAAATTATAACCCAAAACTATTGACACATGGCTGCCTTTGAGTGCAAATGCAAAGGCGGCCATATTAAAATATTAGGTTTATGAAGTACAAAAAGCTATTACCAAATGGCCTTCCCTGTATCGGGACACACACCAGCTGCAATATTGCGTTCTGTTAAATTGATTTATATAGCGCTCAAAACACCGGCCTCATTTTGTTTTTATACTGTGAAAAAAAAAATCCAGGATTTCCACCTTTGCATCTGCATGGGTATGCCTCCGGGGTGAGCCAAAAACCCAAATAGGGAGGAAAGCCACCAAATCTGGAGTATTGAACTGAGCTAGGCAAAGCATCCAATTATGATCAGGGGCTAACCCAAAGCCACTCTATATACTGAACTGTAGAGAGTAGGCCTCAGACAGCAAAAAGCTAACCCTGTTTGCAACCAAGGCACAAAAAGGGGTGAAAGCAGGCAACGAGGATAGTTACCAGTATGCTAAGGGCAGCTATTGCTACACCAGCTCATCCCCAACCATGTTCACCAGTTCATTCCACTTTTTTCTGTTGATGTGAGTGGTGGTGGACCTGCACCCTCCCTCTCCTGCCCCCCTCCACATTACCCACAGCTCCCTTACTACACAATGCTTCTCTGTCTGGAGAAACCTTGTGAAACAAAGGATCAGAATAACCATTCCTTATCAAAAAGACAGATATTGTTTTTTTTTTTGTTTTGTTTTTTTTGCCTTAGAAAAAATTCAAACAGTATTTGACTCATTTCTGGTGCAGACAGACAGGTCTGTGGCTGGATTAAACCTTCCAACACATGTTTCTGAACAGTAGCCTCCTGTAGTAGTTCTGTGTGGTGTGGCTTGCATACAATTCACCCATTTCTCTGACCTAAAGTTCCCTGCACTCGTCAAACATTTGTTGAAAACTAGAATTTCCTCACATTTCTGTGATACAGTTCCAGAATTTGTGGGTGTTGAATTTGGCACTCTGCAGGATCACCCCCCAACCTTTTGCCTTCCCCCTTCTTGTTTTCTACAATTTGTTTTTAGGACTCTGTGCACATTACCTCTGCTAACTATGGCTACAGTGCTGGTGCTCTTCCCCCTAAAACTTGGTTAAATTCAATTTTACCTGATTGGACACTTAGGTTACTTTTAAGTCCCTGGTATGTGGTACTACATGTACCCAGGGCATGTAAATTAAATCCTGCTAGTGGGCATGCAACACTCAATGTGCAACCCACTTAAATCCCCATTTAAAACATGTCTCAGGCATGCCATTGCAGCTTGTAGTGCAGTTAAACTTTCAATTTGACCTGGTAAAATAAACCTTTTGCCAGGCCTAAACCTCTTGTTTTAATACAAATGTCACCCCAGAGGTAGGCCTTCACCCATAGGGCAGGGTGCAGTGTACTTTAAAAGTAGGACATGTATTTTTAAGTTTACATGTCCTGGTACTGAAACTCTAAAATGTGTTTTTCACTACTGTAAAGCCCCTTTTTCTATTTGATAACATTGGGTTTCCGTATTACATTTCATAAGCGCTACCTTTTGTCAACAGATAGTGATGTCAAGTTTAGACTCAAATGAATTGTAATTTAAAACCCTCTTTAATGGTAAGTACACTTTTAAGTCACAGTTCTGAAAATGCCACCTTTAGAATGTTGACATTTTCTTGTCATAACCATTTTGTGGCTGCTGCCTCCGACCTGAGTCACGACTGAATAGTTTGGTAGTTGGCCTTTGTGCTTTCTTCCCAGATAGGCCAAACTTGGTGCTGTGACCGGCCTAAGCTCGATCGTGGGCGGTATGAACTTGTGACTTTGTCCCAGTCTAGAATGACTAGATTTCCCACAGTTGGCACTAATTGCTTATTGGTGCCATTTTGACTTACACCTTTAAATTTCCATATTTCCACTTCTTTTGATTGGATTTTTTTCATTTTGGTCTTATTTCGTTTATTAAAAGTTACTCAATTTTTCTAAATTGGCTTGTGATTTTTCATGTTTTCACTTTATTACTGCTTGTGTGGTACACAAGTACTCCACACACTGCCTCTACATTAAGCCTGAATGCTTGTATGCCAGGCTAACCGAGGGTGAAGCACAGGTTCTTTTGTGACTGACAAAGATTGTGATTGTTGCCGGACTATGGTTAACACCCACCTCCACTTTACCTAATTTTTTACAGTGGGAAACCTCAAACTCCCACCACCCGGCGTTCCCACACGTCTACTAATAAAAACTTTACCTCGCTTGTGTGCGGTAGCCTATTGGAACTGACAGGAGCAAACCAAATCTGTTACTGCATGAAGTCCGTATATGTCATCATTGTGGTTTTCACACGGTTACAGTTTTGACCTACTCCTGTCCTGTGAAAAAGGCTAACCCATACATTGATATTTGCAGGTGATCCTGGGTAATAAAACTGTTCAGATTTATGCAAGCCAAATAGCCATCAATTCCCCTGTCTCTAGTTTTCAGAAATGTCTGTGGTTGAGAGGTTTCTCTGGGTGCCGCTGCCCCGGGTTAAATACTACAGACATCCCTGGAATAATCAGCACCACCATCAAAGACATTGATCTGAAAGAGACAATTAGTTATAGATTCCTTACCCCTTACCTTAGAATTACCCCCAGGAGTCAGACTGAATCCAGAGAATGTTTCGTCAGCAGTACCCCTGCACGTCGAAAGGTGACGTCGGTTGGCTCCGCGTTCGTTGTTGGCGTCCTGGTCGCCGGGATGGCGTCGCGGGACGGTACCTACTTAGACGACGCCCTCGCATGCTGACGTCCGTTCTTTCTTTTTCCACGCCAGCCAGCGCATATCTGGAGAGAGCGGTACCTCCAGTCACTTTTTGACTGACTCTTTGACTGACTTTTTGTCTACGTTATTTTGAGTCTTCGACTCATGGTGCACGTCAGGGATTCCTGGTTTCAAGGCTTGCAGTTCCTGCCGATGGTTGATGTCCGCGATGGATTCGCACCGCGTGTGCCTGTTTTTGCCTGGAACCCGACCATGACTCCAAGTCGTGTTCTGACTGCCGGACCATGAATCCGAAGTCTTTGCTGGAGCGGTCCCGAAAGATGCTCGAGGCCCGGCAGTCCGCTCCGCTAGAGGTCCCGGTCAGTGGGAGGTCGAAGGACCGGTCGCGGAGCCACCATCACCTGTCCTCTTTGAAGTCTTCACACTCCTCAGGTAAGTCAAAGCACAAGAAGAAGTCGAAAAAGCATTGTCGCTCTGTAACTTCTCCCCGCCCGTCGGCTGACGCGACGAGGTATGTGGTTGGTGGCCCTCCCGTGGCACTGTGTGCAGAGCCCGCTGGGTTGACTCTGAGTTTCCCTCCTTTCCCGGGACCCTGAGTGACTCCTGCCCAGCTTCGGACTTTCTACGAGGCGATGCATACCATCTTTGGGCAACCTGACTCCGCCGGCGCACCTTCGTGCCCCGCGGACTTGGCTGGGGGCCTAGGCATTTGATGCTGGCGGCTTCAGCCCTGGCATCGCTGGGTCCCCTTGGATCCAGGCCTGGATCCGGATCGGCGACTGGTGGACCTGACAACACCTCCCCTGGTGCAGATTCCATCGGCGCCACGTCCACAGCCGATGCCGGTTGCGTCTACCCCAACCTCCACCCTGACGTGGACACAGAGCCAGACCGACGTCGACCGAAGCTGGTTCCAGCGCCTACAGGTACTTTTGTGCTCCTGTTCCACCCTGGTTCTTTTAGACCAGATTGGCAACCAGAGGAGGGTGAGGAGGACTGGGAGGGGTCTGGAGACCCTTTAATTGACCAGTTAGAATATGATCCGGACTGGCGAGAGGAGTTTGGGGATACCAGTGTGCTGGACACTTCCCCAGACCTTGGCATGTTTTCTCCTACCTTAGCTACGGAGGGGGGAGCATCTTACACAGTGGTGTTGCGTAGGGCAGCCGAGGTGCTCTACCTCAAGCTACCTACGATGGCAGTCAGGACTAATCTCCTGACAGGTGCTTCAGCAGGCAGCGAGCTCTTCAGAGCCCCTGCTGCCGTTCAATGAAGCCCTCACTGACATCCTTATGGGCACCTGGTCCAAGTCCAACACAGGGGCTCTTATGGATAGGATGATCGCCCGACGTTACCGCCAGGCTCTGGGCGACCCCTCTTTCCTCTCCCAACACCCCTCCTCTGAGAGCTTGGTGGTCCAAGCCTCCACATCAAAAGGCGCATTCCCTACCGCACCACCTGATAGGGAATCCAAAAAGCTGGACCACCTTGGGAAGATGTTTTTTTTCCTCCAGCTCGGGACTGTGGTCGGTAAACACCACATGTCTGTTGGGCCGTTACAGCCACTCTCTGTGGGATTCGGTGGTGCAGGTGCTGCCCCAGTGCCCGGAGGAGACCCAGGCCGTACTCTCCCGTGCACTTGCCGAGGGGAGACGCTGCCAAATTTACCATTCACTGTGGACTGGACACCGCCGACTCACTAGGCAGGACAATTTCAACGTCTGTAGCCCTTCGACGCTACGCATGGCTGCGATAGACTTTTTCTAGGGGATGTCCAAGCTACCCTTTTGATGGCCGTCGCCTGTTTAGCGACAAGGCAGACAATGCACTAGAGCACTTTAAGGACTCTCGTGCTACGGCCAAGTCCTTGGTTCTCTTCACCACCCTCCCTGTGCAGCCTGCTTTTTGCCCCTTTCGAGGCTACGGAAGGGGTGCCCCGTCACGTTCTACCGCGAGCGACAGGCCGGTGCAAGCTGTTCAGCCCCTGCACAGCCAGGGACGTGGGCACCACTGCCGTGAGTCTGGGGGCCAGCGAGCAGGCCAGTCCACCAGAGCCCCCTCTGCAGCAGCCTCCAAACCCTCCTAGTCTGACCTTTCAGGGCCACCAATCGCCAGTGGGCGGCAGGATTTGCCATCACCTCCCCCACTGGTGCACCATCATGTCAGACCGATGGGTTTTGCAGAGAGTCCGAAGGGGCTACTCCCTCCCCTTTGAAACTACCCCTCCATCCATGCCACCTCAGCACCATCACATGTCAGAGGATCATCTGGCCCTTCTCCAACAGGAAGTTTCGGCACTCTTGGCCAAGGGAGCCATCGAGTGAGTTCCTGCCCCAGAAGTAGGTCGAGGTTGCTATTCCCATTACTTTCTGGTGCCCAAGAAGGACAAAGGCCTGCATCCTATCTTGGAACTCAGGAACGTCATTCTTGTGGCTCGGGATTGGGCATGAAGATTCTGGTATGCCGAGCTGTTACACATGGCCATCGATCCTCCGATCAGACTGCCTCTTTGGGAGGATCTTCTGTGGCAGCAGCAGGGGACGGTCCTCCACCCGAACCTGTCCAGCCTCCACCTCCTTGCCTTGAGATTTAGCGGCGGCAGTTGACAGCCTTTGACCTTCCTCCCGTAGTCTGTGATGTTATCTTTGCAGCCCGGCGTCCCTTCACTAAGACAGTATACGCCTGCAGATGGAACAAATTTGTGGCATGGTGTGCAGCAAAGTCTGTGGATCCCCTTTCTGCCCCTCTTTCTGAGGTTCTCTTGTTCCTCCTTTCTGTGGCCCAGCAGGGCTCTGCTCTGGGCACTCTTAAGGGCTATCTCTCAGCCATTTCAGCCTTTCTTAGGCTTCCTGATCAGTCTTCTCTTTTCAAGTCCCTTGTTAATTGCTTTCTTAAGGGCATTACTCCTCTTTTTCCTCCTGTTCCATTCGTAATGCCCCAGTGGGACTTGACCTTGGTTCTTACCTACCTTATGTGCGCTCCCTTTGAGCCGCTTCATAACTGTCCTCTCAGACTTCTAACTCTAAAGACTGCTTTTCTGGTTGCCATCACCTCTGCTCACAGGGTGAGTGAGCTGCAAGCCCTTTCTTCCAAACCTCCTTTTCTGGCTGTTCATCCGGACTAGGTTGTCTTCTGAACCAGGCATTTTCTACCAAAGGTGGTTACTTCTTTCCACATTGGTCAAACCATCACTTTACACACAATTATTTCCGCATCCTTCTAAGGAGGAAGAGAGGCTTCACCTTCTGGGTCCAAAACATGCGCTTTTATTTTATTTGGACAGCACCAAACCATTCCGGGTGGATGACTAGCTCTTTGTTGGCTACGTGGGTGCCAAAAAAGGTCAGGCCGTGCACAAACGACACATCTCTAGGTGGGTTATTTCGTGCATTAAAGCTTGTTTTTCATTGGCAAAGAAGGAGCTTCCAGTGGGACTGTGCTCCCATTCCACCAGGGCGACGGCAGCGACCACTGCTTTGGGACGGGGAGTCCCCCTCAATGACACCTGTCAAGCAGCTACGTGGGCAACTCTGCACACATTCACAAAACACTACTGCCTGGACAGCCTAGTCCAGAGAGATGGCTTCTTTGGCCGTTCTGTTCTCCAGGACTTTCTGGTGTGAACTTGGTTCGCAGACCCACCTCCGGGGTTGGTATTGCTGGGGTATCTATTGTAAGGTGTGGAATCTATAACTAATTGCCTCTTTCAGATGAACAAGCTACTAACCTTCAGTAATGATATATCTGTAAGAGACATAGAGTAGTTATAGATTCCTTACCGCCCCGCCCATCCTCCCCGTTCTGCAAACTGACTTCTAGGGTCAGGGAATCCTTTTTTAGGGTCCTAGGTTCCTGCCCCAGTGCTCAGTGTCTTGCATGGCTCTGCGCTTCTGACGTGGAATGTCGTATAAAAGAACTGACAGCGCACAACGGCAGTGTCTAAGTAGCTACCATGTCATCCCGGTGACCACAACGCCAACGGCTAACGTGGAGCCGACCGACACCACCATTCGACGCGCAGGGGTACTGCTGACGAAAATTTTTCTGAATCCTATCTGACACTTGGGGGTAATTCTAAGCTAAGGAATCTATAACTAATCTATGTTCCTTACATATATATCGCTACCGAAGGTAAGTAACTTTTCCTTCAGTGCCAGAACCCCTGCTCAGACCTATGGAAAATCCATACATTTGATATCCCCCCCCCCCCCCCCCCCCCCCCCCCCACTCAGAAGGCCGAGGGGACCGCCGATTTGAATCCAGAATTGGCAGGGATTTATTATTGTGTAAGAAAGACTGAAGAAAGTTCTATGATTCGGGGGGGAAGGGGGGGAAGGGGAGGGGGAAGGGAGGGGGAGGGGGGAAAGGGGGGGGAGGGGGGGTTGAGTCTTGTTCATCGTGTTCTCTCCTTGAGCCAATTGGGGTGAGAGCAGCCTGGTACCCAGCATTAGAAACTTGGCGTTGTGTAGCTGTTATATATAGTTGTGGCAGGTTTCCACCAGCCCATGGGTGATGCTCCTTTTTGAATGAGGCAGGCTCAACTGACATTAGGTTTTTAGGTGTTTCCAGATTTCTCAAATGCTCTGCATCCACCCTGAACCTTTACAAAGCCCGTACATTTCTGGCACCTCCACTCTCCAGAAACAGAGAAACAAAGTTGGGGTCAGGCCTTGGCAGGGATGTGTCAACGCACAAGGGATTCGATAGAAAATGATAGTTGTTTTGGTAAAAAGAAATGCTAAAAACTGACTAACTTTGTTCTGCGAGTGAGGCTAAGGGAAGGTGCCACAGAATTAGAAAATGAACTGTTTTATACTTCTAGTCCTGAATTTGAGTCCTCGAATGAACAGTGTACCACCGGTGAACGGTATTACTTAAATAATGGTGCAAACTATATTGACTAGGAAACTCGCACATGTTTGGTATTTGCCAGACTTCAGCCATCCACACCCATTTTTCCCTGGTTAGTGTTTCAGGATTTGTTTGTCCATTTGAGAAATGCAACAAGATATTAAGCAAATTTATTGAAAAAAATCAAAGCCTCTCCAAATTTTTCATCACATCTGCAGTGAGACTGTGTGGTGTACAGCATTCATAGACCTGAATGTGCCATAAAAAGGTCGTTTGTACGTGTAGCCGTAGGGACCAAAGAGGTACATGTGTTTAAATAACCGAATGCCATCTTTTAATAAAATGGACCCGGCGAAGAAATGTGCAAACGCCCTAGCAGTTCAATGGTTAAAAGTTTGTATACTGTCATGTGGCACTTTTGTTGTAGGGCAATTTGAGAATTAATGAGCGATTCACCCCTTTGCCCTTGAGATCTGGCCTTTCTGGTGTTGAGTATTCTAGGGTGCATCTGGATAGCTCCCAGCCATATGATTGACGTGATCTTGGTGTCTGTTGTTTGCAGGTACGGGCAGATGACTGCAGGCAGCTACTGTTACATTGGGCCGCAGGGGATAGTCCACGGTACAGTGGTAAGTGGGTACCTGGAGCGTGTGCTGCAAAGGCCTCTTGTAGATAATGCTATGGGACATACCACGTGGAGGGCTCATTTGAGCATTGAAGGACCCATTGCACTGCACTCTGTGCATATTGTGATGTTGTTGCGAAGTTATTTTCTAGGTTATTCATATGCTGCCAGTCCTGTTTAACCTCACAGGCAATACATTGCTGAAAATATTTGTGTAGCGTGATGGACAAGGCACTGCATTCAATGGGCAAGCTCCTGAAACCTCCTAAGATGGACTATGGGGTGTGCTCTTGAGGGACGGGATCCATTTTGGCAAAACCCAAGTATAGCTTGGTTTGTACAGCGTTTCATCCCTTGTGATGGATAGCCCTTTGAGAAGGTAATGTCCTCTATAAGAATGGGATAATGTGAACACATTCCAGTAGTGCAATTCAGGCCACTTGGCGCGTTTCGAAAAGTAGTGATGTTAGTTATCAACCTTGTTAAATAATGAAGACAAAATAAGAAATAAGATAACAAATTTCATATGTATTGTTTCGCGTGCCAGAATGTTGTTTTAGTAACACTTTTGCGCTCATACATGGAAGGATGGGAGAATAATTCTTTAGTGCATCTTAGTTGACTTAAATGAACATCTCCTGCTTCAGGTGATGGTGCAATGACGAAAAGCTAACTCTATCCTAATAGTTTTGCGGACACCTATATTGGTAAAGTGATCCATTTGTGTCATTGATAAGCTATATAAGGTTTGGAGCTTCTAATATCCTGATCATTCTTCTCTTATTTCTCGTTGCAAAGCTCACCGTGTTGAATGCAGGACGCCGCTACCTGGGCCTTAATGACCTGGCGGGGAAGGTCTTCGTCACATCGGGTCTCGGGGGCATGAGCGGTGCCCAAGCCAAAGCCGCAGTCATTGCTGGATGCGTTGGCGTCATTGCGGAGGTAGGCACACCTCCATTGGTGACACACATCCTGATCCGTTGGTGGTGGAAGACGCTCTCGTTGTGATCATGTGTAAGCGTTGACTCAAGGGTTGGTGGTTCTTTTAGAGTAAAACTCCTCTTCCCAAGTTGGCTGCTGTTTACTACTTTTAGAACTCCGATTTACAGGTTTACGGGTCAAGAAGACCAATGATTTTATTTACTGAGCCTCACCCATTGGTTTCCATAGGTTATTTGCATTTTTACAGCACCAGCCACAATTTCCATGGCATTGTTGTGCATTCTGTAACTGTGCCCTTTTTTGCAGAATTAGGAAGACTGTTAACCAGCTGTGTGTGTGTGTGTGTGTGTGTGTATGTATATATGTATATATATATATATATATATATAATTTTTTTTTTTTTTTTTTTTTTTTTTTTTTTTTTAGTGTATAGGTTTAGTAAAGAGTATGCTGCGTGTTTAATTTAGAAGTGTCTTGGCTAAACCCTTGGGACAGTAACTTGATTTTAACCATGGGAGTATTTTATATATGTGGTGGGTGTGCAAATGAACTATTTAAGTTTTCCTTCTTTGGATGACCGATTGTCCTTAACTATCCTAGAGTGAGGTGTTCTCGATCAGTGCCTCACAATCCACAAAAGTAGATATGCAGCTGTGTTTTGCACAAGACGGGGGTCATGCAGTGCTTAATTTGTAAAAACAAGCTCTGAGGCCCTGGCCAGAAGGCCACTGCAGCATGCACCACCCATTTCCACTGCCAATTACAAGTGAGCGTGACAATTCATACTATTCAAGGCCTCCAAAGCTATAAGAATGGCTGTGGTGGTAGCGATCAGTCATTGTTCAAGTATATTGAATTAATAAACAGCTGCTGTTGTGCTCCTCTTTAAATTAGACAAACAACGCTACCATGTGGCAGCCTGTAATAAGTGCTAGTATTGACAATTTAGTGTCCGTGCCAAGCACCGGAAACCACTGGCTCAAATTAAGCACTGTGGTTATGTGTTTAAACCAGATTTGTCAGTGTTTCTGTGGTGTGTGTTACTTTGGGCTTGATAGTGCTTCTGTCTTGGCAGTGTTTTTGCTAACTCTGTGGCACTGGCATTGTGTGCCTTAACCTCTTCTATGCCCATGACGAGATAGTCTCGTCATGGAGCGCGGTTGCGCTGTGCCCATGACGAGACTATCTCGTCATGGACCTCGCCCGCTAATACAATGCCCGGCACAGGAGGGGGAAAGGGCGGGGCACTGAAGGGGTTAAAATGAGGGTTCTGTATTTCGTGTGCTATCTGAAAATGACAGTTTTGAGATGTCTTGGGTTGACGTGTGAAAATATTTTTGAGTGGTCAGTGCTTTTAAGAAACTGTCAAAATACTGCTTGGTGGATATCAAACATATGTTGGATGTGTCAAAGTAAATACTGTTTACAGTGTTCTGATTGTTTGAGTGTGTGCTGCCCAAACAGGCAAATTGGGATTAGTTTGGCAAATTTTCTAAATCCATTAGAATGATTAGCAGCAGTTTTTCCAATATATAGTTTCAAAGGTTAACTGGACAGTATCTTCTTCAGAACCTGAAATGTAGGTATTTCTTGTCAAAGGGGTTGTCAATATCTTACTTATCACGAGGAGCTCTACAGTCTAATCTAATTAAAATATAAATTACACCTTCAGTTTGCATGCTACTGACGTTTCTTGAGGTGTGCAGCTGGATGGTCAGTAACTGGCATCTTGGGTTTAACCTGGTAGCAGAAAAAGATGCTTTTCAGGTTTCATAAATGCTTCACTCAGATGCATCCAAGCAGTTGGAACCTGCATGGAATCCTATCTAAAATCCTACAGACATTAAAATAAAGAGTAAGCTTGACATTGATGGCAATGTTTGCAGATGAACAGTAATATGAGACCAGGAAGGTACACATTGTTTTGTCACTGGACTTTATTCCATAGGAGACATCATTTTCTCTCTGCAGGTTTTATAACCTTGGCTTTGTTTCCCATTTGGTGCACAAATTGGGAATGGCGCTTGATGTGATGGTCGGGCTAGTGACTTGACGCTCTTTCTTAGGTGGACAAAGCGGCGTTATTGAAGCGTCACGCGCAAGGATGGCTCATGGAAGTTACCGACAGCCTGGATCAGTGTGTGGCCCGAGTAAGGTAAGTATGCCACAGGGACTACTGAATCGCTTACTACAGTTATTGTGGTAGTGTTCACCTTTTTTCTGTTTCTTATTGTCAAACCCAAATAAACTGGATATCTGCATTTGAAGGACTGGTTTTCTGATTATATTGTTTCCCTTGCTTTGTTTTGTGAACTCTACTGTTTTAATTCATCCTCTTGAATGATGCAACAGTGCCCCTTGGTGATGTATGTACACATTTGTATGTATGCCAAACGAATCACTGAAAAAACTTAAAGGGAGAGTTCTATTTAAGCACTTGGAAGTTAAATAAGTCCTTTTAGGAAAGAATATAGAAATGTATACAAAAAAATAATAAATCTGAAAAGCACTGAAATTCACTGTTTATGGATGAGCAAGTAAATGACCCCCCTCGGCCACCCCCCCCCCCCCCCCCTTCCCCCCTCCACGCCCCATGCATTGCTCATGGGCTCCCATGACAGAGCGCGTAGAATATGGCCGAGCATCTTGCAAAACTCGCTTCTGCGGGTAAAGGTGTTCAGAGCAAGGCCTGGCCTCCCCGTGCAATACCGATGAAGTGGAGACTGACCTCGTCAGCCTTTCTCTCTCGTTGTGAGGTCATGAGCAGTGCAGTGGGGTGGGCGGGGGAGGAAGTTATGGTTGCTTTGCTGCCTAATACATGAAACCTCTGTCCAGAGGAATGAAATTACCACTGAGTAACTGTGCAGTACATATTAAAACTGCTGCTCCGATCAGTCTGCACCGGGTTGTTTCTGCAGCCTGTGCTTTGGGTACAGCATGTAGATTTTCAGTACTACCTTCCAATAGTCTTAGTACAAGAGGATTGTCCCTGTCAAGAGTCTTGCACAGAAAAACGCTTGTAGCGTCTTATGGAACAATACAATTCAAAAGATCCAAGTCTTTTTGAAAAGCATTCTTGGAGAAATGAAAAAAGTATCTGTTTAAGTTGGAAAACCCCTTGGCACTGTACGGAGTTTTCATTTTTATGTTTCACCTACACTGCGGTTGAGGTGCGTTTGTGAACTCTTTTTTTATTTAATATAAAACTTAAAAGAGGCTTAAATCCCGCCTCCATGCTGTCCTTGCTGTTTATTGGTTCCTTTGCTTGCCACTCAATTCTCCTCCATATCGATTGGCTGTAGCATACTTTTCCTGCATTTACTTGCTCCTCGTGTGCTTCTCTTATCAGTTTCCAGTCGGCGAAGTACTGTTTCTATCTGCTGTTGAACTATTTTTTAAAGGTTTTCCATGCACAGCGCGCGTTTACTTTTAGCCGAGTGCATGGCTCTGTGTAGTCCTCTATCCATTGACTTGCTTGTATTTGTTGCCTCGTTATTAGTAGCTTCGTGCTCACACAGGCAGCCTGACTTTAATATGGCCACCTCTCAGGACATTGCCTTGTTCTTGCTATGCAGAGGTTCTCGCCCAGCTCGAATCAACTTCAAATCAACTCCCCCGCCTTCATCTTGCCAATCACTTACTGCCACGGTTGCCACATTGGGCTAGATCTCGCACAATTGGGTGATTATTTGAGCATGAGTGAGCCTACTCGCCGCCTTGGTACCACCTGTGGTGTCGGGCCTAAGGCCCTCATTATGCAAATGATCGACACTGACACCAGGGGTTTGTAGTAACGTAACTGGCCACTAGCACATGCACCCGGGCCCTTTTATTGGCAGGACCACATCACTCGTGATACCCGTGATGGATGGGTGCATGGGTGCAGTGTGTCCAGCCCTCAGGGGAGTGGCTGGGAGTACAGCTTCCTGTGGGACACTAGAACGTGTCCTGCAGGACACTACATTCCTCCCCAACTTTATTGAAGAACAAACAAAACGTTAGTCCAACCTGTGGGGACAAAACAAACGGCTAACTAAATACCACAGGGTCCATCGGTCTTCTACGGCAGGTGGCAGGACGACATCAGACATGAGCTGGTGACTTTGCTTGCAGCAGGATCCTCTCGACGGACACCCGTAATTTAACCTGAGGGGTTCAGGACACGACCGCTGGCTTGGAGACGTCCGCTGAATACAGTCGTTCACTGATAATGACATGCCTTGTGGTCTTGCATGGCTCCCACCTTGCTGACATTGGTGATGGTCTTTGGTGAGTTCTAACAGTTCTTTATAGTGGGTTGCGTCATGGACATGGATGGAGTCCCAGGTGAGAGTTCACAGAAGTGTTGCCTGATCGATTGCTTCTGTTGAACCGCTTGGCTGTAACCGACAACTTGTGGGTGGGGCAATGTCTCTTCTCGCACTCCCGCCTGGGGAGGCCCGTTGTTGGGGTTGCTGCGGGACTGCAGGAGAGCTGCGGGGGCCGCTTGTGTGCCGAATGGGGGCAGCTGCAGGAACGCCGAGGAGCTGTTACTTAGTCGCAGGCACAACCCTCACGGGTGGGTGGGTCTTGGCTAAGACTTGCTCTCGCTGCCACGGTTCCGGTGTAGGCCAGGTTCACAGGTAGCTTCTGATTTCTTTAGTTGGCTGATGTGGCAACGGTGTAGGACTCCAGTCCATCGGTACTCTGGTAGTGGTGTTTGACACTTGTGCTGACGGCTGGCGTGATGGCGGTTTCCAGCCATGTGGTGACTCGGGATGACAGGTGATGATGACTTGCTGGGAGAGTCGGATGTCAGGAGGAACTTGGCAGCCATGTGCCTCCGCCTTGCTGAGGTCGACTGTCTGTGGCGGCTTGACACATAGTGTGTGTGGATCCTCTCTTGCCTGGCTTGGGGCCACTGCCGACTCCATCTTGAGGCGGTGTGAGGATGGACACTCAGTGCTGACCTTCACCCGTGGCATCTGTGGACAGGAGCAGGGATGTCACTTGACTTAGACTGCTGATGCTTGGGGATGGACGGTCGCCTGGGGAAGCGTAGGGATGAGACGCGGTTTGCGCTTGCTGCAGCTTATGTTCGGTTCACCCGTGGAGCTGTATCCAGGGACGTCGGTCCGCCTTGGTGGCTGTCTGGTGTGTCAGGGTGTGCTCTTGGCTTGCTGGTCTTCTCCCTTTCGTTGGTCTATTCAGCCCACCTGTGTTCCTCCGATTTTCGGGGTGACAGGGCTGTCGCGCTCTTCTTTCTTCGAGGGCATTGTGCTTGGACCTCGAGGTGGCGCTGTCATGGTGCCTGCTTCTTCCTTCGCTCCAGCGTGCTTGTCCGGACTGGTCACTTTGTGATGTGCTCCTTGCTTGCTGAGCGACGTGTTGTCTGGTCGCGTGTCGCTGGTTGCTGGAGCGCATGTTGCTGTGGCGGTCTGCCACGTGGAGTGTGCAACTCCTCTCTTGCCTATCGTGGGTCACTGCTGACTCCATCTGGAGGCAGTGTGAGGGAGGACACTGTGTTGTCTTCGGCCCGCTGCAGGGCTTCGCTGGTGTAGTGGAGATGTAGGGGGATCTCCTTCTAGCTGTGCTTCTTCACTGCGACCCTCTGGCAGTTTGGCTTCACTGTTTGGCGCGCATCTGACTGCGCCCTTCGCTTGTCCTTACTGGACATGCTGGCAGCACCTTCTCTTTGGTCTGTCACTCCTGGAACGGTGGCCGCAGTCCTTGTGGTGCTGTGCACTCACCTGGTGCTATGTGCTCCTCTTCACTCCCGGTGCAGCAGAGACGTGGTTGTTCACTGTACTGTGTCCAGCAGTGCTTCTTTGCCGTGTTGAGCAGCAGCATACCAGTTCTTCGTCATCGTGGGGATGTCTCTATCCCTTGGGCGCCTGACCGGGCTGTCGGGGTCGCCGGCATGTCTGTCTGCGCACCTCGTGTGCTCTGCGCTCTTCTTGGGCGCTCTCTCCTCTCTTGCGGTGGTGGCCATTCACCACTGGGATAGGTGGCATGTGCTTTTCTTGGTGGAGATGTCTGTTTCCTGGGCGCCTGCCCGTGCTGGCAGGTTCACTGGCGCTGCCTTCTGTGCACCTCTGACCTTGCGTGCTCCGTCTTCTTCTTGGATGCTTTCTTCTGGCGTTCCATGTTCGTGTAGCTTACGGTTGTGTTTGTTGACCAGCAGGGGCGAGCGATGCCATCTCCCTTCTGGTGGTTGTTTCCTTGTGCTGTCGGTGGAGACAGCCCCCTTGAGACGTCGCTGTTCTGGCTGGTCGTCCACTCTTGCTAGTGGGGGCTTGTGTCTCAGTGTCCTTGCTTGAGGTAGAACCTGCCTGCAATGAGAGGGGGACTCTGGTGTACTCTTTGTTGATCAGGGTAGGGTTGCACAAGGCGGTTACAAATGTGGCCATTGACTTGTAAACTGGTGCTGTGCACTGTTGGCAGTTTGCTTAGGCCTGGCAGTGTGTCTGTTTCTCAGCGAGTCGTTTCTGGGAGGCCACCAGGTGGTGCTGTAACAGTTCCTTTTTACCAGTCCCCGCTGATTACAGCTATCCTGGCCGGGAGGCTCTCATTCGCAGAGAGAGAAGGCTGCCCAGAGGTAAGCAGGGGCACTGCTGGCACTTCTGCTTCGTGATTTCCGGCCCCTGATGGATTGTGTCGACAGCCCCGTGTTCTCCTCTCTGGGGGGCTCCAGTTCAGCTGAATGTTGGGCTGGGGTTGAGGTGTGGTGAGTGTTCTCAATTGAGGCGTTTGCCTTTGATACTCCGGAGGGCATGCTGCGGGCCTCTCCGTGGGCTAAGGATGCTGTCAATTCCGGGGGACTCTAATGCTGGTGCACTGTACACCGGGGCAGTGCAGGCATACGGCCACTAGGGGCGCTGCACTCTGGCAACGCTTCACCTCCTTTGCGCCACCTGTGCGGATGCAGGACAGTTCCTGCGTGTCTGTAGGCTGGGGATTTCACCAGACGACTAACCCAGCAGGTGCGGCGCCGTTGGGCAGGTCATTGTCTCGTATTCTTGATGCACCGTGAGGCGCAGGGCAGGCAGGCTGAGCAAGCTTGACTTGACGCGACCATGGGGGTGCAGTATCTATAGGTGACCGCTAGGTGGCACTGTCCCGTAGGCCTCCACAGCGTACCTGATGCCACGGGTTGTCTGGCCCTTCTGAACCGCACGGGAGCAGCTGCATAGAGGGTCTGAAGGCTCCATGTGCAGGACCTCTCGCTCGCCGCCCGCCACAGGGGACGTGTCATTAAGGCATTCACGATGCCTCCGGCTGCGCGGTAAGGGGAAGTGGGCGGGATCTTAAACATCTCCTTCGCGCCGCACGTTGCAGTTCACCGGACCTGGTCCTAGCGGAGGCAGTCGCCCGGGCGCCGCGGCGGGCACAGTGCAGGCCTCGTAGTGGGGGGGGGGGGGGGGGGGTGCCCTCCCTGGACTCTGGCAGTGGCTGGGTCACTGGGCTTCGGAGCAGTACCGGTGAGCTTGGCAGTGGCTTCAGTGCTGGTATCGCGGGGCACTCACCGGTGAGCGTGGCAGCGGATGCATTGCTGGCATCGTGGGCACTCGCCCTCATCAGGGTTGTATGTCCTCACCTCCACCTCAGACGCCCGCGGGGATGAGGCACAGCTGGTCTCCGGTCATCGCTCCTTGGACACGGAGGTCGGTGACACGCCCCAGCTACACTGAAGGCACGGGGGACTGTAGAAAACTTGGTTGGGGCGCCGCTTGCCAGGCTCCTTTCCTCCCCATGAGGAACGACGAAGTGCAGAGCGGCAGGCACGCGGGGCTGGCTACCCGCCTCGTCGCCAATGTGGTGTCTAGCCTCAGGCCTTCATTATGCAAATGATCGACACTGACACCAGGGGTTTGTAGTAACGTAACTGCCCATGAGGACGTGCACCCGGGCCCTTTTATTGGCGGAGCCACGTCACTCGTGACTCCCGTGATGGATGGGTGTGTGGGTGCAGTGTGTGAGCCCTCAGGGGAGTGACTGGGAGTACATCTTCCTGTGGAACACTTGAACGTGTCCTGCAGGACACTACACCACCCATTACAGAGAGTGACCTAGTCAGCAGCAATTCCTAGGCAGGAGGAGGAGCTACATATTGGCAGCCTCTGGTCCTGCTGCAGCCGCTGCCTGAAGATGTCAGCAGAAGCTGGCTTTTAGTGGCCGGAGCTGAATGAGACTGTGTGAGAGGTAGCCGAACTCTACACTACCCGCACCCTAGTGGGTTCTTGGACCTGGGACTCCGTCTTTCAAGTGACCAGAGGAGGCTATCTGCAGTTTCCGGGTGCATAGGGGTCTAGCTACTTTATCTCTAGGAGCTGTCTCTATAAATCTACCAAAGCCGCCTGCCACTGTCCCAATCACACTGTGACCAGACACACTGCACTGACTCCTCGGCTGCAGACTCACTTGCACCCGCTTGTCGGAGGGGCTGCAGCTGGCTCCGAGCCTCTGTGCCCCAGCTTAGCTTCTGTTACCTGACCGGAAGTAGATGCAGCAGCACTGAAGCAGCCTCTCGTTAGCCCCGGATTGTGCTGCCGCCTCAGTAGTTGCAAAACTCTGGAACTCCGCGCGACTCCATCTTAAAACACATTCTAGAGCTGTGTTCCTTGTACCTCTCTGATGTAATGCACTGGAAGTCAGATTGTTTCAATTAAATGACAAAGGGAACGGAAGTCTCTTATCCTTCTATACTAAATAGAATAAAAACTAAATATTTACATTTTTTTCAATTCAATAAATCTTTATTCGGTAAATAAAATCCCCATTAAAGAATCGAAGTCAAACGTCAGTAATATCGATTTCATACATAATAAAAACACAGTAAAATTACTCCTAAAAACAAGAGCACTAAAACCGTTAATCCGGTCTCGATTTCTTGGACACCCAGACAGCTTGTAGAAAAGATAAAACAGTAAAATTCACCCAATCAGTGGATAGCATCAGAAATGTGAAGTAAATATTTATAGTGCATGTATAAAGTTTATGTGATGGTATATTAAGTTTGTGGTAAACAATTGTTGAGGATTACATTTGACCAGAAGCATGCTCCCAGAGCCATTGCTGTATTTGATTATAACTTAAAGTGGCAGCACTATAGCTCTTTCAGGCAGAGGATTTTTTTTTTTCTTTTCTTCAAATGTGGAAAAACTGCCTTTGTTCCGTCTCTGCTCCTGCCCGGTCTCTGCTCCTGTCCGGTCTCTGCTCCTGCCCGGTCTCCGCTCTTGCACATACCCAGTCACTGCTCCAGCCACATCGCTTCTTGCCCTCCCTAGCTCGTGGTGCCTGCACCCTGATCGTGCCATTAATTTCCATTACACATTTTTAAATACTGAAACATATTGCACTTAAATAAGTTTCAATTAACTTTTTATAAATCACTATTAAACACATAGGCCAGACCGATGCATTACCAATGCTTGTTTTTATTATGTTTTGTTCTTGTGTTGAGGTGTGCCGTGTCCTTTGTCACTGTCTCTACATGGTGAACATCAGCCCGTTCTCTTAGGTTCCCAGTTGCATTCTGTTATCTCACCAGCAATGTTCTCTGGGCCTATGCACTTCTCAGAACAGTGTTAGTAGCATTTGTGTTCTAAAGAAATATCAAAACGTGCAAAATTATAGTTTTCATTCTATATTTCAATTTACATATACTATGCACAAGATGAGGTTGGATTTGCACATGTGCCAAAAAGGGGAATAACATGCCCAGATTGTATTGGTGTCTGATGTGCACGATATTACATGTACATGGTCCAGAAATGGATCTGGATAAGTGATGCGGTGTGAATCAAAAGGATGCCGTTCTCATTACTAAACCTCTAAAGTTCTTCTAAAATTTCAAGAGGTCTCTCTTTCCATAAAGTTTTAAGTAAACGTCTAGAGATCCGACGGTGTGATGTCTTCTCTTGAATAATGTGGCAGGAGATAAACCCCATGATGGTCATGCTGTAGCAAAACCATTTCTTTTGCAGAAGTTCACTTGGTCAGTTTGGTCCCAGACCTCACTTTAGAATGATACAAAAATTTAAGAAGGTTCAAGGATAGTTTGAGGAACCAAATTACAAATTCAGAGGTCCTCAAACCTGGACTCGCGGACCCAAAATAAATAAAAGAAAAACATCCTCAAATAATTGCATGAGAGTGGCTTTGCTTCACTTCCCGTCCACAAATCCAATCCTGTGCCAAGTTCATGAAATCTTAAGTTTATGGCTCACGAACCCAGCCCCAGGGTTCACAACTCACGTGGATTGGTCTGCCATAGGCTGTGGACAGTGGCCGTGCCCAGAGCGGTGCACAGGGTGAGGCTGCCTGCCCGCACAGGTTGGGTGCAAAGGCTAGGCAAATGCTAGGCCCTGCCCAAACGTTGTGCACAGCAGAGGTTGTCTGCCTACAGGTGGTAGGTAGGGATGCTGCCCTTTAGCCACTTCTCCGCTGCGCATATGAGTTGTGTCGTTTGTTGCAAACCATAAGCGATGAAGTTCAGGGCTTTTTCAAACTTTTGTTCGTTGTACCATAACTACCCTTTAGCTATTGCTTTTATCAGTGCTAATATATTAATATTAAAAAAAAAAAAAATTATATATATATATATCGGCCTGTAGTGTTTCAACAACAGTTAATACCAAAACGTTAAATTTTGGACCATATAAAAGAATAATCGAGGGAATTAAAATGTTGCGTGCAATGTTCCACATTTCACCGTGCTGGTTACTCTTTTAAACCAGATGAATCCAGACAGTCCACTGGTTCGGATACTTAATGGAGGAAAGAAAATGAGCTGGTTTCCAATCTGGTGGCCAAAACGCTGTAGCTGACAGTGTCAGAGGCGGGTGGGGGGAACCAACAAAAAAGGGGGAGAAAAAAAAAGAACTTACCTGCCGCCCGCTGCATCGCTGGCTTTCTGGTCTTCTCGTGGCTCCACTGCAGGCACCGGCTGCCAGACTCCCCTGCAGCCAATCCTGAAGCTGCTCTTGTAAATGAGAGCAGTGTCAGGATTGGCCTGAGCGCCAGTGATTTGTGCTCCCAGGGAGACTGGGAGCCTGTGCTTGCTGTCTCCAACCCGGCAACGCAGCTCGGGTTGGAGCCCGCTTCAGTGTGCACGACAGTTTGACCGGCCTGAGATGACATGCACACTGATAACTGTGCATACCACTCCCCCCTCGGTGCACGCCATCCCCGTAGCCCCGCCCCCAAGACTCCGGGAAACCAAATAAAATAATAATGACCTGGATTTATTATTGTTTTTTAAACTTTTTTTACGCGGCTGGAAGGGGGTGGGTGAAGCATAACGGAGGCGCTGCCGCTGGCAAAACGACACCATGTTTAGTAACTCTACATAGACACTTCATTTAGCGATACCTATTGGCGCGCAATGTGTAGTGTTTTTGGACTGCAAGATTTATTGTTAAAAATTCTATGAAATCTGCATAGAGTGGGGTTGGGCTCCACCAGAGGAGTGCTGCTCTCTAACTCACCACATGGTATTCTGGCTGTTCTGTGTATCTTTCTATGGAGTGTTTGCAATAAAATGCACAAGGGACCATTTCACATCTGAAAAATACTCTCATCACATATTCGGTTCTTTATCATTCATGCATTGTGTACAGAAACATTCCTTTTTCATATTTTTTCTGCAGCAAGCTTTAGTGTAATTGTGAGTACCGGACTACGACTCTAACCTTTGGATGGCCACTAGCTCCTTAACACCATTGCAACCGCCGCCACCCTCTTCACTAAAGTCATTTCCACCACTGCCATCAGCATTACAATAATTAAATCATTACTACCACCATTACCAGCCGTTAACGCCATAATTACCAACACAGTTACCAACACAGTTACCACCAACATTACCACTGTCACCACCAGTGTTACTACCATTACAACTACCACCATTATCACATTTGCCACCAACATTAAAATATTTATTTCTACCTCTATGTACCAATATCACTGTTCTTGTGATTATCATTACCCCAATGATTACCAACTAGTGGGCCCATTACAATGTCCAGACCACCTAATTATGATGTCACTGCACATGGTGCGGTCGAGGTCTCCCATTTATATATCGGAGCTTGTGTTACGGCCGTAACACAATCTCCCATAGAGAAATGGGACATTGTGTTAATTCCTGCACCCCGTGGCAGGCACCTCAAGGTGCCTGTCACAAGGTGCAGGGATTAACAGGGGGCACCATAGATTCGGCCCTCGGCCCCCAACCGGAGGCCACAAGGGAAAGGGGGACTGGCTATGGGCCCCTAAACACGCTTTCTGACAGGGTTTCTATGTCGGAAAAGCCGGCATGGAAACCCTGCCGGAAATCATGCAGTATAATCCGGATGGCGTAAACTGATGTCCATATGGATTACGGGCCTGTTCCTACTGGCCGACAAGCTCCTTGAGCCCATCGCAAGCCAGCCGAAATGACTGGCCGGTTTCAGTTCCGACCGGCTATATCCTAATCAGCCGGTCAGAATTGAAACAGACGTTAAGTCGTAAAACCTCCGAACTGTCATAAAACTTGCGAACTAAGGTCGGAGGCTTTACGACCAACATCGTAATCGGCCCTCACTAACATTACCAATACCATTACTACCAGCACCATAATTACCATCTCCCCCCTCATTTACCACCAGCTTTACTATCACTGTTACCACTACAGGAACATTTGCCACCATATCTACCACCACCAAAGCCACTAGGTCTGGCCTTAAAAAGCGAACACATGCAAATAAGGACATGAACAGGTGCACTTGCATGTATTGGCTTACTGAAGCTAGACCTATCGGTTTCCTGAATTCTTGTTTAGTTGGTGCTATGACATTGTGCATCGGGTGGCGGTGGGCGTCTGGATGTCCACTCCATCCATTCGAACACGTTTGTGCAGCTAGTAATAGAATAACTCCATTTAATTTTTTTTAAATGTATTGTGTCTAACCTAATTGAGACTTCCCCTGTCTCACTTAGAACCATGATTAAAGTCACACACTGTATTTCTTTCTATCGTAGGGAAGCGAGAAAGAACAAAACAGTTCTCAGTTTGGGCTTCCACGGGAACGTGGTGGATCTGTGGTAAGTCTCTGCATTCGATGTGCCACCGCCTGGGTTATTCAGATACGCACTAGAGTGAAAGTAACTAAGTAGAACATTCCATGTAACTATCAATGAAACTGCAGTGAAGTGCATTATTCACTAGGGCGCTTAAAATAAGCATAAAAGATACAATGAAAATACTGCTGAAAGTCTGCAGTGTATAGTGAAGGAACAGGACCTTAAACCCTCTGCCAAAAAATGACTGCCTGATGCTCAGATACCTCCACAATATTGCTGCGGTCCTATCAGAGTTCAGAACAGTCCCCTTAGCCATAGGGGAAAGGGGACTTCTGGTTCTGGTGAATTTGCAGGAAGACTCCCATTCCGGAGTATTCTGGTATTTAAAGTGAAAGTTTCTCTACTAGCACCACCCCGTGAATGTGGCAAGCTCTTATGTTTTTGGACACATCCAGATTGGTGGAGGTGGTAGAAGTCCATTTTATCTGCCTCAAATTTATTTAGCTGTATTTGCAGAATTTTTGGGCCAATTTCCGCTCATCACCTAACAAATGTGTGATGAATACATGAAGGCACTGAAGTAAACTGTCTTGAACATTTATTTTCAATTCATCAGCATAAATTATACAAACGTTTAAGGTACTCCACGCTCAAAAAGCCGTTAATCCTTTTCTCCTTTCATTCATTGTTTCCCGGCCATCACCACAGGCTTATTTCCTTATTTTTGCTTCCTTAATTGTTGTTGGCCTCATCATGTACTTAAGGGGTACCTACTTTCATCTCCTGTTTCCTCTTAGAGTATAGGTATTTAGCCAGCTGAAGTGACCTCTGATGTCACTAAATGGTTAGACTTTGGCCACTCGCACCAGTGATTTTACAAAAAAAAATGTTGATTGCAAGAACATTCAGAATCACCCAAACGGTCCTTCCTTCTTCCAACTTCGCCTTCCACTACACGCAAGAAAGAATCAATATTTTTGTGTTAACTCTGGCATGGTGGAGCATTTTTTACCAATAAACTGTTTAACACTCCCATTAAATTCCCATCTAATAATTTGTGTGTGCACTCACAAAAGTATACAAAAAAAGTGATGGATGGATGGATTGCTTGAATTAAAATAGTCCTCTGGTAATTTCTGGAGGCTGTATCCCAGTGAATTATTTTGCACAACATGCCAGCTCAGTTTGGATCCAGCCATATGACAATCAGTCTTGACCCTGCTCCAATGGGAGCAAGCCAGCCTGAACTGCCAGACCAGGTCCTCCCTGAACTGGATGACAGACAACCTAGGACCAGTTTTGCAGTAGTTGGGGCTCATCAGCAAAGTATAGCTTGATTCCACTGACCGTGTGCACGAGATGTTTGGGCACACAAATCTCATATAGGGCGACACTAATGTGTACCAAAGAATGATGGATGGAATGCTTCAGGTATTCTAAGCCACTGGTGGCACGGTGTGCAAAATAACGACGGACTAGGATGCAGTCCCAAGTAAAGTGCCAGTGGCCAAGATTAATTCAAGCATTCCACCCATCACCTTTTGTATACTTTATTCGCTCACAAAAGTTCAGCGTAAATCAGTGTTATTCTCCCTGTAAGACGAGTTATCAGTTGTTTCGGGTTCAAGCATACTGAGCCTTACTTTTCAGAGTGTCCAGTTTCCAAATGTTTCTCACCAATAATTACGGTCTCGAGAAAGCAATTGTCAAAAACATCTGGCTTCGCAATGACCTGAAAATTGCTGAATTTAGCATAATAGCATTGAGTACAGCTCCTCAGACAGTAGCTTATCATGCAAGCACTAATAGTCCTGCAGTTTCACCCTATTCTTGGCCAACTGTTTATGGTTTCTTGGCACTACATGTAAATGGAAAGTGATCTGCTGGATAGGTTTTTATTTTGCATAACAGAAGCAAGATACTGAATTTCACAGTTGAAAGTTTACATATAGGGTATCTGTACTGAAGAAATAGCTTGAACACCTTACCAAATGTGTGTGTAAATTTGAAGGTAATAGACTATAAGATTTTCGGCCGTTTTACACCACCAACCCCTTTACACTACCAAAGAAATCTGAATTTAAACGCACCTTTGTACTAGAAATTTAGCAAAAATGAATACTGTTTGGTTTTACTTGGAACATTACTTCTCTAAGTGGGCTCAAATATCTTTCTAATGTCTTTCTAATTTCTGTTGCCGCAGGGAACGGCTTGTATCTGAATATGAAGCCACTGGAGATCTGCTTGTAGACCTAGGATCTGATCAAACGTCCTGCCACAATCCTTTCAGCGGTGGTTACTACCCGGTTCAACTCTCCTTCGAAGAAGCAAACCAGCTCCTCGCCACCAATCCAGAGAGGTTCCGGGAACTCGTTAAAGAAAGGTAGCGATGTAACTGGGTGGTTGGTGCTTCCAGGGTTTTGGAGGAGCAGGCATTACTGGAGCTTCTCAGTATTTAACATTTCAATGACCTGTATCTCTTGTAACTGTTTCCGTGTAAAAAAAAAATTCTGATTGGCAACTAACCCCGAGATGGCCTTGACTGCAGTTATGGGTCTGTACATCTTAAAGTTTGAGAGAGGGCAACATCGTCATTTCCTTTGCGGAACAATTCAGGTTCCAATTACAAAATTTCCAAATTGCAGCAATAGACAGAGGGTTGCAGTCTTTGCTTTAAGTAACACAATGCCTTTCTTGGCAGACCTTGATCATATTTATGGCTTCATGATACCTCCCTGCAGAAATTGTGGTTGTGGGGGTGCTGGTTTGGAGGCTGGGTTACCACTCCCTACCTTTTAGGTGATGTAGGCAGACATTCAACACTGGAGTCTTTGAAATGGGAGAGTGCTTCAGACCAGAATTGAGACCTCTACTCTGTCCCACTTGCTGGTAGTGAGTTATTGACAATTGTAGTTTTCCTGGGCATTGAAATTAGGATGACTACTGTAGGAAATTGGGTTATTGGTTGAGGGGGTTGTTAACCCATCTCACGCAACAACCATAATACTTGTAAAGGGTGGGCTGTATCAGTTGCTGAATAAACCTGTGCTTAACCCTCCGGTAGTTTGGTACAAAAGCAGTCAGGCTTCACCTGGAGGTACTGTGTTAAGTATTTATGCAGCACCTCAAACAGAAATAAAATGAAAACAATGAACAAGGAAAATTTAACGCCAATTTAGACGAATAGAGTAAAATGGAATAAATAGCATGAGACCAAAACAACACATATCCAATCAGTAGAACTAGAGATATGTAATTTTAAAGGTTTGGGTAAAAATAGCACCAAGAAGCAGAATGTGCGAACAGTGTGTATTTGGTTGCACTAGACCGAAACAAAGTCATAAGTTAAGCTGACCCCAATGGAGTGCAGGCCGGGTACATGAACCAGGTTAGTCTCGCTGTAAAAGTTACCTTCTCAAAGTCCGACACACAGAGTTCCAAACTTCAGGATTTCACGGGAGGAGATATACAGCTGCCAACTAAGCATCCAGGACGTCTTGGTGATCAGAAACTCACTCCAGCAGAGGCCAGCAGGCCTCAGGAAGGCCTAGTTGAAGCAGGGCAGTTGCAGGGGGCCCTCTGGAGCTTGATGTCTCCCTGTAGCTCAGAACAGGTAGTCAGCCAACTGACCCTAGGAGTCACTCTGATAGTCCTGGGTTAAAAGAGATGGTTCTCTTTCCTTCAAGAAGCAAGGCAGGCCTCAAAACAGCAGGGCAGTCCTCTGGAGTACAAGGCAGTCCTTCTGTAGTCTTCTGCAGGTGTAGGAGTGTAATGAAGAGTTAATCTGAGCATCCACTGTTTATACCTGATACCAGCTTTGAAGTGGAAAAAGCTTCTGAAATGTTGTTCCTCTCTACCCAGGTCCCAAGATGTCTGAGGTGACAAAAGCCTGCTGTCTAGTTCTTTGTGTGATGAGGCAGCTCCTTTAAAATGTATGTGGGGCAGGTAACAGCTCTGCCCCCTCCCATCCTGGCATGATGGCGCTCTCCAAAACTACACCCAAGACCTATTCACTGTCTGGGCCCAATCAATACACATTCCTGATGGGTTAGCAATTAACAGACACAGTCAACTGGAAACTCCTAGAAGGCCTCAAAGTTTAGGGCACGCAAATGCCAACTTTCTAAAAGTATAAACTTTCTGGGTTGGACTCTTAATCAGTAAGGCTAGGCTCTCTTCAAACTCCAAACACCTCCCAAATGCCAGTACTGATTTACCCTCACACATTCATTCAAATCCGTGGTCATACAACGCCATTCTTATGATCACCATTTATTTACTCACTTTGAATCAAAAGTTTTTTTTTGGTATTGCAACCTTATTTTAAGAAATAATAGACACTTTTCCATTTTTTTCATATAGAGAACAAACATAATCAGCACACATAAAAAACACAGTTTTTTGATGTGCAAATCAATATAACATCAATGTGGAACAATATACACAAATTATACAGAAATCATGTATAAAATTATTACAATTCTTTCATGAGCTCAGGTTCTGACTTTTACACTGCCACAGGAGCTTCCTGTTTTTTCTCCAATTCAAAGCTCCTTCTTGAATGGGCCAAAACTAAACCATGCCCGTACAGAGCTCAGGGAGGAAAAAAACTCCAATACACCTGAAGATTGTGATATTTCTGAGCTCCAATTGTGCCTAAGTTTGAATTGCTCCTTTTGGTAGAAGAAAACAGTTGACGTGTTTTGAACCCTTTTCCTTATTTTGGGGTTCTCCTCAGGACTCTGAACATCAGAGCCCTCTTTCGTCCAGTTTGTCTTAGTCAGGCATAAACATTCAACAATGTTCTCCTAAATCCAGATTCAACTTTTGTTCCTTGCTTCCATCCAAGTCTCCACTGAAAGGATGGAAGAACAAACCGATCCTGTTCTTTATGGGGCTCCTTTCTCAGGATGCAGCTTCTGCATCGCGTCCTTCGTCGTGTCTATTATTTACCACTCAGTTGCTTCCCGAAAAAGTTGAAGACGTTCAAGCGTACCAGTATAAGACAAACCGGAAGTTCAGTCGCAGCAATACAAAAAATCAATATCAAGATCTGGCGCTCAGAGAAGAGTTTCTCTTCTATACTTGAGTTTGAGTCAAAACTAAATGGATGGTTTGATAGTCTAAGGAATCTCAAAAATCAAGAAACTGCAGCAAAATAGGAAAAACACAGGAAAGTTCTGCAAGTAAGGAAATAAGGGAAGTAAAGGAAAGAAAAGAATGTGTCCGCATTGCAGAAGCTCTGTCAAGAGTCTTCTTGGGTCAGGAGAATGTGAGTGTTCGCTTAAGCCACACTCGGCAAGACTCAAAAGGAATAAGCAGAGAGGTCTAAACCTCTCAAAGTCCAAGGAAAAGTGGCGGCAACTCAGACAGTGTAGACTCCAGTTATTTGCACCAAACTCAATTGGGTACTGCCTCTTTGTTCACATCATTGGGGGTTCTATTGACCTTTTCCATTCTCGAATTGTAAGCTGCAACATTCACGAAATATCCCACACTGAACATGGGAACAACATTGTCATTGTGTCAACTAAGCCATGTTGCAATAATGCTGAATAGGACTCTTCAGTTAACACTCTGGCTCTCCGTGTGCCTTTGTCAAGGTCTTCTTCTCAGGCTCTCTATCGCTAGTACAGTTTTGTATCTAGTCTCAAACTAACAATCTATGTGAAAGCACCTGCAAGGGAAAAGTCATGCAAGCAGAAATGGAAAACAGTATTTTATGCAGAATGGAAAACAGGCCTAATAAGGGTAATTTCAGAATATCTAATCAATGGTGCACCTTAAATATGCGTGTAGGCTTTCAAACACAACTGAATAAAACTTTTCAGTACATTAGATTCATATTGCATGTGGCTTACCGTAAAATCTTTAATACGTGTGTGTAAGTAAGGTTAAGAACTGCACTTTAAATGAAATATACGAAACATTAGTGCAGACATTACATAAATACATTGTTGTTTTATAAAGTAAACACATTCTTAATAAGTGCTTATGGTTTATTCATCAATTCTCCAAAGAATATCGTATTTAATACGGTTAAGGCATACTGTGTTGCGTATAAAATCTCTAATTCTACAGTGAATGAACTTCAATAATGATGTCAAGTCCAACACCTTGTGTTAATGTCGTAAGGCCACACCGGATGCGTGCTAAGTGTATTTTAAACATGTATTTGTAACTTTTAAAGGTGGAGTTAAAATTGCACTGCTCCTCCTGGCAAAAGTTTTATTTTTCCAGATGGAATTGCCAGTTTAAAACTGTACACAGGCTGCAATGGCAGGTTTAAGACATGTTTTTAAAAAGGTACTTAAACGGGTGGCATATCAAATGCTACTAGTGTGCCAGCAGCATTGAATTTACAGGCCCTAGATAAATGCAGCACTACTTTATTGTGGACTTGCAAGAATGTTAAACGTGCCAATTTGAGTGCATGCCAGTTTTACCATGTGTTAAGGGGTGAGTACAAGACCTTCACCACTGGTTAGCAGTTGTAAAGTGCACAGAGTCCTAAACACCAACAAAACTGGTTCAGAAAACAGGAGGGGTGAAGACAAAAAATATGGGTGTGATCCTGCAGAGGGCCAAATCCAACAACTACCTTCTGCCATTTACACGCACTGTATAACCTATCCTGCCCAGGTGTTCAAGAACTTTGATGCATGCTATGGAATATTCAGAATATCAGGAAAACTACAGGTTTATTTTTCAGGTGTATTCTGAAGAGGTGCACGTCGCCAAAGCCCCTTCCTAGTAGAGGGTGGTTGAAGGTTCACCTTCCAAGATGGCTGTCATGGTCACATTTTGTTGGGGGTAAAGGGGTGTGGGAGGGCAACATTTGAAATGTTGTTCCCTGTGAAAGGCTGATGGATGCCAGTGTTTGCAATCCAAGCGACAGGCTCTGTGTGTAATCAAAGGTATTCGGAAATTAAAAAAATAAATATGCAAACATAAAGCGGCTTTGGGTCCACTTTCTTCCTCCATTGGTCTGTTTCAACTGTTATCCACAATTTTCTTCCGATCAGTGCAGCATATTGCAAGAAGCAATGGGTTAGGCCCACTTGAACCCTGCACTCTGGTTCAGAACTCCCTTTTGAAGCGCATAAAGAGAATGTTTCCTGCCTCTTAAAGGGAGAAGACTGGTGATTCAGGAAGCTATCTCATTGTGGTTGTAATATAGGATTGCAGACCTGCTTGGCTTACGAAACTAAATGTCACCGTCACATTGTTAAAAGTTCGCTTGGCGCTTCTGTTACTTAATTTACCTTTGTGAGCGTCTGTTCAATCCCTGTTGCTGTTGCACTTACTTCACAGGTGCCCAGGGAGTAAAATGATATTTTTTTAAGACACTTTGTGTGGAACGCAAGACACTTGCAAGTAGCTCGGCTTTGAGCTTTAGCCCTATGTGCCCTCTCTCATCCTTCAGTCATTTACTCATGCACCCCCAGTTGTGCCCATACTCCATCAAATCAGAGCAGCCAGACTTGTGCTTGACTTTTACTCCTGTATCCAGTACCCCACAGGTAAAAGACTCTCCGCGTACGTCCTGGATGAGCAGTGTGCCTGTGAGTGCAGGGTGCAGTACAATAAAAAAAAATATACATATATACCAGCATTGGCAATGTAAACCTGTCTGGCTTTAGTCATCCTTTGTGTTTCAGACAAGTCTTCGCTTTACAGAAATTCACAGCCAAAAATAGCTTTTATTTGCAACAGTATTGGCAAAAATTATGACCACCACTTTTAGGCTGCAGTATGTTTTTATTGTTTTATTTGTTTTTTATTTTGCGGCTTCTGTTTGCAATAAAGTCTAACCATTGGTCTAGCTTGCCTAGGCAAGACATATTTGCTTTATGTTGTGGTATGTAAACCAAAAAACGAATCAACACTGTACAAATGTTTTTCAGCTTGAGAAGACAAGTAGCAGCCATAAATACACTGTCTGAGAATGGTCTGTTTTTCTGGGACTATGGAAATGCGTTTTTGCTGGAAGCGAAGAGAGCTGGTGAGTAGAAATTGGATTACTACGGGGATAGTGTACTGGATCGTCGTCGTCTTAGATCAGTCCATGCCTAGATTGTGTATGATCAGTCTCAAAGTAGCCTCGTTGTATATGTATGGTGCTGCAGCCATGATTTCAGGGTAACCCCCTCTCTAGGGTAGCCTTGAGCACTCTGTTCTGCAGATTACTCACTCATTGTGATCTTCACAGCGAATTGAGACTCTTACCCGTACTCAGTTGATTCCTGGTGGTGTGGAGGACATATGCTCCTTTCTCATGCTTTCTTTGCGGCAAAGCTCATTTCAAATAGCATAACTATAACTGAGCCATGAGTTTTCCATGACCTCCGCAATAAATATTTTTTCTAAACAATTTAAATGGAAGATTTCACCTTATTGAGAGATGCACCTAAAATACCTACTTGGTGGTTTAGGGTAATGCACTGGTTAAAAGGTATGAGTGGCTAACAATAGTAAGTTTCCTCTTATTTATAGTTCCAAGATGGCTGCTTTTTTTGCCAGTGTTCTGCAGTAGCCAGCGGGGCGTCTTCCATGCTGCTATATCATTTTCATAGGTCCCCATGTTAATTTATTAGTCTGGACCTCCTCCAAAGCCCAAGTAGGTTTTCACACGTTATGGCCACTAGTAGAGGAGCATTGGGTGAAAGTAGCTTGGGTCTTCTGGCACCTGCCCAGTCCTTACGGTCTGTCTTCTTGAATCAACCTCCCTAATAACCATCCAGCCAGACACCTACAAGCAGTTGAAGAGGCAGCCCCATTTCAAACAAGCCACCCTTTGGAATTTGTTTGCCGTCTTGCATGCAGATTCTTGAGATTCTGTTGGGGTTTGGAAAGTAGGAGCTCTAGGGATGGCATAAATCATGACTTTTTTTTGTAAGCAGCATGGGTGTACATTATATTATACAAATATAAATAGTGTGGTGTTTTTAATCCAAATCCAATCTTGCTTGTTGTTTTCCCTGGTTTGATTCTACACCAATCCCAAGGGCATTTCCTTTTTTCCTTTTGTTTGTTGTAGACTTCCTAGTAATCCCAATTGGGGTCTTCACGTATTGTGTTCTGTTAAAACAGAAAGAGTAACAGGGATGCGACTTACTCCTCTTTCTCGTGTCCTTCATCCTTAGGTGGCTAGTTCCATCCATTACTCTGTGGCCTTCTAGTTGTCCAAAAAAAAAGCTTTGACATGACCTTCCTTCACTTATGATACTACTATCTAGTTCTTGCCCTTTTAGAGCTCTGTAAGAAATGCAGTAGCGTTGGGGTCCTTCATGCCGCCTCCCTGGTTATTTATTTATTATCTTTGGTCCCCTGGACTTTCCTTTGGGTTTAACGTCATAACCTTTGCTTCACATCTGGAGTCACCTCTTATGTCACGATTCAGAACCCTCTCGGATATGGAGTTACTCGCTGGTTTGCAAGGTCTTGGATAGTATGAAGGATGAGGCTGTGGAAATTGGGTTCACTCAAGCACCACACTGCAAGATGCAGTTTTACCTGACCGCCTCACTCCAAGGTTGGTCTGGTTACTTCAGGGGATTTAATGGGAGAGTCTGTGTATAAGGACCCTTCAAGATTGAGCAGGCTCCTGCCATCATGTTATGTAGCTGTTGTCGCTTCAGTTCACACCCATTTAGCTGCTGTTACACTCTTATTTTCTCCCTTCCAGGTTCCCTGCATTTATGTACTCCCTTGAGTACCCTTCATGGACTATTAGTCTATCTCCTTGGTTCCCTCTTTTTCTCTGCTTGTTTGGATTCTCAGCTTGCAACATGGCTGTGTACTGGTGTCCTGGGGTTCCCACCACTTGTTTTGTCAGGTTCGCGTTACAGCATCTTCCGCAAGTACGACAGATAAGCTTCATTCTGAACGCCAGTATAGTCTTGCAGATTTCATTGCTATATAATGGCCCATATTTCTGTTGTTTTCTACTTAACTTTTTATCGGCCTATAATTGCCTAAAGTCCCAGGAGATACCCTGGCGAAAGTCCTCTGACGGCTCCACTGATCGAAGCAAAGACAGTCCTGGTGTTCTCTTTTTTTGCCCTTTTTTTGCCCAGTTCCTCAGATGGACGTATCCTCTACTTGATGCTTCTCTGCAAGGATTTGAGGACATCGGGGGTTCCTGGTGGGGCTGATTAATTTGAATCTGACACTCTCTTTTTCCAGCTCTCGGCTATTATTTGTTTACTTCAAAAGAATGAAAATCACATTACCAAGTATGCAGTGGAAATAAAGAGTCACAAACTTCCCCACCTCTGCTGCCCTGTGTGGGCTTCCATGCGCCCGACACTGCTCACTACTACAAAACAGACATGGGGATAGTATTCTAGCAATACCGCAACTCCCAGAACTACTGCTTAGTGGACCTGCAAAGCTTGCCTTTTGGTCTAAGACTTTAAAAACAGATGTTGGAGACTTGAAGCCCTCTCGGCTCTGTCAGGAGGACCAACCCAATGTAGAAGCATTTCTCAAACTCTGAACCAGACCGATCCCTGATAATGAAATTGCTACCAGTGCTAATGTTGTCTCTTCCAGGATCCTCTGGCCTGAGTAGGACTGAAAATCCTAAAAGAAACAAACCAATAAAATCCCATGTGTCCAACCTAGGTGTGAGGGGGCCTCATCCATGCCAGATTTTCAGGACAACCTTGAACTATCCAAGTTAACTCTAGGGGCTTCTTTCTACCAACATTTTGCTAGGTGGATGTCCTGAATATATGGCATGGATCTAGCCCATCAGGATCTTTGTGGAACGCCCCTCGTTTGCCAAGTCAGTCCATATTCTAAATTTTAAGGTACCAAAGGATGATTGATAGTTGAGTAGTATATAGTAAATCCCAGTGAAGTAGATATTGTTGATTTGAAATCAATGTATATAAAAACTCAAACTCTATATTTGTTGACAGGAAAGGTGGGTTTGTGGAAAAGCATCACCAAGATCTTGCCACAGATAGACGCCTTGCACCATCCGCCCCTTAAGTGGGTCTATTTCATTTTACTTCGACCCTGTGGGGGGCCATGCATATTGACTTATTTTGAAGGATCCTATTCATGCAAAATATGAAGGACTTATGATTACATTTGGTCCCTGCTTAAAATGTTCATTTCTGACTATTGTGTTTTGAACCCTTCCAGGTGCTGAAGTAGAGAAGACCGGTGTAGGAAAAACAGAATTTCGCTATCCTTCATATGTACAGCACATAATGGGGTAAGTAGTAATTAGTCCACAGAGAGTAATGGGTAGCCCTGGCAATTAAAGCATTTGTAAAACACTCTAGGCAGTTCCGAAACTTTCATTGATGTCCTTATTACCTTTAAAAAAAAAAAAAAAATCCAATTAAATTCTATACCATTGACATTTAAGATAATTATGGGATTAAAAATGCAGAAGAAAGAATCAGTGGCATAGTTGGTCATTGAATTGTGTAGGAATTAGCGGGTTAAACACCTAAAATGTTAGGTCTGTCTCGATAGTGGAAAGTAATATCTTTTCAGATCCATGTCCTCATTACCCTTTTCAAACTCAGGCACATCTGTCCTCCCGCCTCTTGTCCTCTGTGCTTCCCTACCCCTACGGTTTCCATGGTGCCTGAAAACCTATTACAGGTGCCTTGATCATTGGGAGGGCTCTCTTCCTCCAGGAGAAATTCTGCTGACCACATGTCTCAGATGCATTTTATTCTTAAGACGACCAAGTGCTTTTTATGGGTTATTTTGGGCGAAGAGGCACAAAGAGCTTTGTCATCTTTCCACCTGGCTGTGGTTGTGGGGTGGGTTTGTCCTTTGCCCCGAGTGACCCAACCTCATTTGATATCTGGTATTCTGACCCTGTGGCCCAGCTCCATCTATGATGAAGCCGAAGCCGGTCCTTTAACTCTGAGGTCCAGAGCCTGGTTCTGAGAGGGGTGCACCAAGCATGCTTTCAAGCTGAAGTTGGTCTGCTGTTCATGTCCTGGGTTGTGGTGGAATTATTATATTTTCATAATCCTAGTACTAAATAGAGCAGTTTGGTGCCTCCTGACCTCACTTGTGTAAAGTTCTGTTTGTATGAGACACCCAGACCTCTTGTGCATGTAGAGCGTCTTTTGTGTGAAACGTGCATGGTCGCTCATAGGTGTGAGTGGAGTTCTTTGCTTCTAACACACCTTGTTAAACTGTGAGGAGAGGTTTTCAAGAGTCTTCCAGTGAAATTATGCAATATCTGAGTCTGTCTCCCTGATCCTCCAGGGCCGTCTCTCCTGCATTAGAAGAACAACCTCCAACTATTCCTTACCTAGCAAAGGGGCAGGTGGGACACACGAATGGTACAGAGAAGAGCGGCAGCGTTTGGATAGGAAGATGTTTGCATTTCTATAAAAGTAGATGTGTTTGTTCCCCAAAGGCGCTGTTGAATGATGCTGAGAAAGCGAAGGTTAAGTGATTGGTACTTGAAACCATGTCCTTGGTGATTGATTGATTGAGGAGTTCTCAGCCACCTAAGTGTAGGGTTGGCTTATTTAGGAGTGGATAACCAATCATCTCAAAGCAGGATAGTTGAATGAATACATGAGGAAAATGTGCTTAATATTCAGAGTTGAGGCTCTAAGCGCAGCCGGTGAACATGGGCCTTATGGTGAGTTGTCACGTCTACAGTTTTGTAGAGTAGTTAAATGTCTTGTATGTTTGCGTGTTTGTCATGGATGGCTTCCAGAGTGGACTTGTGTGGGCTATTAACTATATTTTTAGTCGGTGTCTGCTCAATATTGTTAAATCCTTTTAATTTTTAGTAAACAGTTGAAGAGGAAAGGATGCTTGGTTCGGGTTACTGGAGATAGAGTAGCCCCGAAATGGGTTGCAGTTGGACCTCCTAACTTGGTTAAAAAACTATAAGAAGGTTTTCATGGGCCCAATATAGATTCATCATGCGGGTGCGGGAACCTTTTAGTGATTAAAATCTGGTTTGAGAGAAGATCAGAAGTGATCCTCCTTCTCTTTCCTGGGATGTCTTATCTTTTTAGATATATTGACCTTGATGATAAAATACTTATTCATGATTTTGGGGTCAGTTATTTGCATTTTTTTCAAATTAAATATTTATTGTGAATCTCAAAATATAAAGTAATCGATGCTAACTAGTTGCCATTCCTTCTTGTTTATTAAAAATTGCCAAATCTCAAATGCAACTTTGTGGAAGGGAGCACCTCTAACCATGTACTCAGCATGAAATTGCTGGTAACTTTCCTGTGACTGCTTGTTGATCGCTCCTGCTAAAGGGATTCGAATATGTAGTTAATGTGAGATTTTTTTTTTTTTTTTTTACCCATTCACTGCGTACCTCCTGCTTGGCAAAAAACTTTTCAGAGTAAGGCAGGATGGTATGCCACAAATAACAGAAGAAAAATGAAACCAACTCGGGCGGTCAGTGAGAGCCGTGGCAGGGGCCTTTACCTCGCCCTGGGGCTCCACACTTGAGGGCCACTTGCTCAGCCTTTAGCCATTTTTACATGCTTGGAATGCCAGGGGTCCATCACATCATGTAATAGAGCCAGTGCTTAATTTGTAACTACACTACAGATTTACTATCGCATTCCTACAGGTGTGACAATTTGGGTTATTCCCGCCCACCCACAGCTGTTAAAATGGCCTGAACGAGCTCGCATTGTTACTTTTTAAAAAATATTTATTAAAGTGTTAAGTTATTTGCTGATGTTTAAAAGTGCCACCATGTGGTCGACTGTGGTTCTCTGTGATAAATATATGCTAGTGCTGAGAAATAAGTGCTAGTGCTGGGCACCGGCAAATACTGGCTCAAATTAATCACTTAAGGTTCCCATGTTTTGCCTCGTTGCGTTACTACATTCGCGGAGTATGAAGACGCATTGCTGCGATCTCCCAGCGAGACTATTTTGATTATCAGATGGCCAAGCAATAAGGTTCATTTGGTGCCAGCGAAATGTTTACATTGACCCGTGTTTAGAGTGGTGGCGGGCAAGTTTTTCTATAAAAGTTATGAAAAGTTTGAAAACTTCATTATGTTGGGCTTTACTTTTGAAAATCGGCATCTATAGGAACATGTTTTACATGAGTGAAAACAAGGTATATGCGTGTGTCCAAAATGTTTTTGAGTGATCAGTGCACCACAGTTTTATAGTATTTATGAGAAAATGAGAAGTAAGGGATGCCTTTGGATAGGGGTGGGCGGAATTTGCGTAGTCTCACTACGCAAAGCTGCGCGAAACTGTAAAAAATCTCCATGAGTGCGCAGAAATTCCGTGAACACGCGGAATTGCTTGTTCGCGATGCTTTTTTCCTGTTCGTGAACGCTGTTTGTGTGCTCGGGGAGAAATATCTTGCGAACACGCATTTTGAGAATGCGAACAAACAAAACATTCCGTGAAGCCGCGGAACGCAGATTTTTTGGCAATTCCACGTTCTCCGCGGAACGCAAAATTACCCAAACTCCACAAGCGGAACGGAATTTACTGCCCAGGCCTACTTTGTATACTAAATTCTCACGAGTTACTTGGGTGACAAGTTTTCTTAGTACTCTGGAGGAAAAGCTGAAAAAGGTATTTATTGCCATATGAAAGGCTCACCGGTTACCAAAGCCAACTCAGACATGTGAGAAAAAAACGATGCAAAGCCCATTAGAGTGAAAATTTGTGCAAACTACGACTAGGCCAATAATCTGCAACTACGCGAAACTACACTTGCTCAGAGTAATTCATCTGCCCTCCTTTGTACAACAGTGAGTACCATGCATACAGTGGTTTGCATTGGAAGGATTCAATCCTAAACTGGTCAAGCATCCTTGATCCTGCTATTGGTACAAGCCCTGAGCACTGCCCAGGATGCTGGCATATGGTTCTGGTCAGGCTGTGCACCTTTTTGTTTTCTTTTTCCAAGGAAGGTTGAATCTTGCAGTGTGTGGGGCATATTGGTTGCTGCCCTTTGCTATAAACCCTGTTGATGAATGTTGGGCCTGCCACAATATTGTGCACATGGTAACACCACCGGTATGGGCAACTACTTTTCCTTAAATCTAAAAAAGTAAATCCATTGTATGGAAGCAAGTTTGGAACACACATAGCTCTTCTTTAAGCAGCAGAATATTTTATAACTTAATTAGTTTTCATATTACATTATTTTACATTATATCTTTACAGGTATAACATGAACCTGGTATTAAGTCTGCTGTACATGAATCTAGTGAACATCCTTTAAGCACAATAGACAAATTGTGAACCCTTCCAAGTTATTTGATGGAATTACAAAAATCTATCCAACTTTAGTCCACATATACGTGACAGCCTTTCTAAGAACCAATAGATGCATTTGTAAGTGTCCATTACTCCACCAATAACTGGACTCTTTTAAACATAGAGGTTGTCCAGTTATGTATTTTTGTTTCCATTTGGTATGTTGACTGCAATTACAAATACACAGGAATGTCTTGCAGCGGTTCAAATGCGTTCATACAATTCACTGGGGCTATTATTAAAAGTAATTTACACTTGAGAGTAATTTACATGTGTAATTTATTATCGCGCTTTTCAGCAACTTTAATAATTTGGACTATTAACAAAATCAGGTTGTAAAGTTATTCAAAAGCGTAGACTTACAAATTTTCACCCTCAGACAAAGGGAGTCGAGCCAAATTTACGAGTGTAATTTACTGCTGCCAAAAAGAAACAGCAGCAATTTCAGCACCTCACATGGCTAACCTCTGGTAACACAACACCCACACATAGTAAATAATGAAGCCAGTTGACAACCTTCTCTGAGCAGGAGGGTGTTGTTTGTGCCAGGTTATACCTAATGAAAGGTGGGGTTAGGTGTAGGAATACTAAACGGTAAAGATGTTTTGTATATATTATAAGGTGTGCTTATGTATAATTGTGTGTGTGTGTGTGTGTGTGTGTGTGTGTGTGTATATATATATATATATATATATATATATATATATATATATATATATATATATATATATATATATATATATATATATGTATGTGTGTATATGTGTATATATATATCCATCCAGTCCTGCCAAAAGCAATATTGACAGGCGTAGACACCGTGAGTATAAAGCAAGGAACGGGTTTATTTCACAACGAGGGCCACTACGCGTGGCGACGGCAAGCCGCCTTTATCACAACGACAGGCTTCACATTCGGCAGCCATTATATGCTGAGTTACTTAGAAGGTTGCCATAACAACACTGAAAGCATAAACATAGAAGTATAAACTTAGGATAACATTGCATTGCTCAAATACAATACATTTTAAATAGGCAAAAGAAATGCAAAGTTCTATGTAAAAACATTCAGAACAATTATAATCTGTATATTTAAGAGGAAAGATACATTTCTTAATCCTAAATAACTAAAAAAAAAGTATTTACCCAGATATCTGCATAGAAAAAAAGACTACTTTTCGTTTTTCATATTGTTTATGCATACATCTACATTGTTACTTTACGTATTGCTCTCCGTATACGTACTAGTGAATACTGTTTGTATATCTAAAATATAACACTACATGATTTATCCACTCAAAAAGGAAATACCGTGATAGTAAATAAACATAGTCCAGAAACACATTGAAGGATGACTGTTAAATAATGTATGGCTATAGTTACAACTAAATAAATGCATGTATGAGAACCAAGTTGGAAATCAAATTGGAAATCGATACGCAGTCATTATTTATATATATATATATATATATATATATATATATATATATATATATATATTTATTATATTATATTATGCTTAGTCGAAAAGCACTAGCTCAACAGATAGTACACCACCTACCTTTGCACAGTGTTTGGGAGCTAGGCTCCTTCTGGTTAAAGCTGTATCCCATTGCTCTGGTTTCAGAAGGGTGTCCAGAAAGAATCTGTTCTACAGTTCGCCTCTTTCTTATGAAATATTTTAAATTCCTTTAGGATAAGTAAATGAAAGATAAGCATTGCTAAATGCCAGGGTAAATAACCCTGGAATCTCATCCATCTTTTTTTTTAATTAAATATATTCTATTTACAGTGACATTTTTTCTCTGGGGTTCGGGCCTTTCCGCTGGGTCTGTACCTCTGGTGACCCCCAGGACCTGTCGGTCACAGACCTTATTGCTGCTTCTGAGCTGGAAAACATCATTAATCAAGGAGGTAAGATTAACTGGCAGCTATTCCAGTGAGAATGCCCTACAAGTATGTAGGTGAAGGGCACTCCATGCTCATATTAGACATGCACAAACGCAATAAAAGGAGAGAGTCGTAAACAGTGCAACGTAGGTCAGTTCATAGTGTAGCATTTATACAGCACTTTGTTCCCTGTATTGGGTCGCCGAAGGGCATTTGTGGAAGGGTAACACGCTCCTCCCTCTGGGGAGTGCACGAGTGGCAGTGTGTTGCATTTGTTGTGAACCAGTGTGGGAAGAGATTTGGTATTGTGCATGAGTGACCAGTGAGGTTCTTTTCTGGTCTTGCGCAGGGCTGTCAGTAGGGCACATCAGAGGGGTCATTCTGCCATTGGCCGCAGAGCTTTTCAGGGCCCCATGCTGCTTGAACAGAAGTTATTTAGAGATTTTTAACTGAAAGTAAGCCTGCCCTTATTTAAGGGAACATAGGCCAATAAGTCTCGCCTTTGGGATCTATTGGCTTTCCCAATGCATTTAGCCATGCTGTACAGCATCGGTAAGATGCTGTACAGCATGGTGAAAAGCTATTTTTTTTTTTTAAAAAGGCACAATTACTCCTCTGCACGCAAAAATGACTCTGGTCCTTCATATGTACTCCCCAATGCAAGATGCACTATTAAATTAAAAAAAGAAATAGTGCAAAAGCGCTTTCAAGGCGTATTGCCAGGAGCAATTTGCAGCCTGGTCCACTGCAAAACCTGTAAGAATAAAGACTACGTATGGGAGGAGGGGGCGGCAATGGGGAGCAGACGGATATGATGGTTCGGCAACTCTAAGCGTGCAGGTGGGAGGGGGAAACAACACAATAGGCAGAAGCACACAAACGAAAAAGCCACAAAAGGGAGAAGCACTCGAGAGTGAGTGAAACACTAAGCACGGCAGTGGGGAAGAGAAGTATATGAGGAAGACAGCTGGAAAGCGCATGCGCTCTCATCAAGTGACTTCATTGCTGTATTTGCCCGGTCGATGCTGGTGCCTCTGCTCAGGGCGCTTTCTTATCTAAATTAATGTTAATGTCCAGAGTTTATGAAAACCTTACTGGGGGATAGTGCCCTTTTGGTGTGGTTATCCCCACCCTTTTTTGCCCCAATGCTGATGGCATTTACTCTGAAAGTGCACTGGAGCCCGCTCCCCAGGTCCCAGTTCACTCTCCCTAAAACACGATGTAGCAAATTGGTATTCCCTGTTGGCAAGGACTTTAACCCCCTTATAGGTCCCTAGTAAACTGGTGCGAAGGGCACCCAGGGCATGGGTGTTAAAGGGTTCTCCAGGGCCTAAAGCACTATTTGTGCCGCCATGAGGGACTCCAATAAACAGATGACAGCAGGCCTGCCGTTGTCGACTGCAGGAACCGTGCAAACTGCTCCAGCTGGACTTTACCCTCACCATGAGTGGCAAGGTCAAAGCACCATCTTTAATATGTATTGGTAACCCTTGAAGTATACCTCCTAAACCCAGGAGGCAGGGTGCAGTATATCAAAATTGTGGACATATAAGGACACATTTATATGTCCCTATATTAGCCCTTTCCATTAAGGACTCCTATAAGTGTTCAAGGGTCCATAGGATAACATGGACTGGCTCCCAGGGTTGCCTGCTCCGTTATGGTACCACTGAATTTGGTCTTGTTTGGTATCAAACGACGTACCTCCTCACCCCTGACATGATTCCAATGTCTGGTTTGATGTGGCAAGCACCCAGATGGCTAGCTTAGAGGTTTCCTACCTTAGAAGTTGCCCACCTGATTGTCCCAGCCTCCCTTTGCTCTGGCTGGCAGCTGCCACTGCCAAGACAGGAATCTGACCTCCTGCCAGGCATTGTGAGAGCCGTCAGGAGCCAGAAACAAAGGCCTGGCCAGGAAGGAGGTGACACCCCCCTTCTTGACAGGATGTCTAGTGAAGTGGCACAACAAGGCGGTGAGCTTCAAAGCTTGCACCACCTCTGATAACCACGCAGGCTGACGCCCAAAGGGGAAAGCTGCCCTCCCCCACGCGCATTTGCGCCCAGGCTGGCAGGAAAATGAGTCATAGGGTGTACAATCCCAGAAGGCTAGCCACACCCCTAGGGTGGGCTGCCTGGTCTGTGAAGCCAAAGAAGGTTTCTGCCATTTTTTGTGAAGTGGGAGAATAGAGGGTTCTGGGTAGAGAAGGTGACACACACCCCCAGATGTATTCACCTCAGGGGCAGATTACCTGCTAGGGCAAGTAGCCCATTGGGCACTTGTACCCACACCCCTAAATCTAGGATTTAAAGCACACCCCTGACACCAGAACCTCATATCTGTGAAGACTGTAAAGTAAAGCAAAGAAGAGACCCAAGTATGTGACAACAGGAGCTGCACAAAAGAAAGGTAGGATACTCTGCACCGGTGATGACACTCCAGGAACTGCACGAGTGCAACTCGTCCTGGACCAAAGTCTGGCTCCCCCAGACAGAGGGACCCCTTTGAGAGCCAAAGGCAACTCCAGACTCCCTTGGACTAGTGGCACTAGTCGCCTGCAACCCTGGGGAAAAACAGCATCCCAGAACAAAAGAATAACTGCCCATCGGGCCCTGTGAGGAGTCGCCCAAAAGTAGATGGTCCAGTGGAATTTGCAAAATGTAGTCCTGACCTTCTGCAAGTTTTAGGGAGCTACCGTTTCTTCCCCCCCCCCCCCCCCCGGACTTCCACACGTTGAAGCATCATCTTGTTGACCTTATCGCCACCAAGGCTTGCTGGTGACCAGTGCGTTTACCACCGTCTTTGTTGGAACGAGAGGTAACCACGCAACCCCTTCACCTAACCACGGCAGTGGCCCCGTTGTTGATCTTTTGCATCAGTTGCCTGCTCAGCACCATCTAAGTGGTAAAACAGTCTCACCCGCTTCAGCACCACGGACAGCTAGGACAACTCTGCACCGGGCTTCTCGGGCCAGGTAAAATTGAACCGACTGATGTGGCTTGGTACTGGGGCCTGCATCACCTTCACCCTCTGTGGGTTCCTCGTAACTCGACCTGTAAGTGACCGATTGTCACTAGTACCTTTTTCCCATTGACCGCTACAGTAAACTTTACAGTATTGAATTGAACTGATTTAGGATTTCTTCTCAAATCCATAACTCTGGTTATATGCATCCAATTGTGTTCGTTTTAGTGTCTAGATATATTTAAAAAATCTGCGTATTCCTATAAATTTGTCATATTTCCTTTGAGTCGTGTCAATTACTTATTGTGATTGTTGCTACTCTGCAATGCTTAACACATGTTCCTCTAGTAAAGCCTGACTGCTCTTTGCCACTCTACCAGGACTGAGCTAAGGATTTATTATTGTGAATCCATGGCCCATCTTTGCGGTGTCTTGTTAGTATTACATGGTGAGGCCGAACCAGCATCACCACATGATACTGCACTTTCCTCAGCGGCGGTTCCTGCATGAGGGCGTAGGGGGCGGAGCCCCACCAGTCTCCAGAGGACGGAGAAGGAGATTGACAGGTCTGAGGCTGCGGCACTCACACTGTCCATTCTGGTGGCAGTGCAGCACAGCCCTGTACATACACACGCTGCGCATGTGAGGTGGACGACTTCAATGCCGCCCAAATCCCGCATGTGCAGTGTGCGTCTGTGAGGCAGTGGTGAGGGCAAGCAGGCGCTACTTAGTGCAGCAGTTTTGCCAGTACTTTGGTCGAATACACGGCTCGACCGGATCTGTGACGTAACTCATAACATCCTTCGAGGATCCCGCCTCCTCCTGTGACTGGCTGACCCTTGTTGCTGTCAGCCTATGAGAATAGGAGGCGGGATTTCCAACACTGATTCCTTCGGTCTGTGCTGGGTTCCTATTTCCCTCCTTCCTTCAACGAGCTGCATCTGGGCCCCTGAGACACCTCTGGGAGAAACACCGTGTCCCTGACCAAGTTAAAACCGGTGAGTACATGTGCGCCTTGACTTGTTTTTCAAGGGCCGCCACTGATAAAAGCAGGGCTAGCTATTCACAATGATTAGAAAGTAAACGGCAAGAACTGCTATATAAAACGTTATATAAATGTGAATGTGCAGCTGCAGGCCCAGATACTAGATTGTTTAGGCGGCAAATGGCCATACAGTCGAGTTCTAAACGGGTCTTCACTACATGGCCAAATGCTGCGATCCTGGACAAATCCCTTATCTTCCAGTTCGTCTTAGGTAAGCCGTGCTACTTGCTTGTGCGGTGCAGGATGAACACACCACCCCCTCCCCATTCTGAATACGTAAAACAGAGCCCCATTGCATATTAATTCGAAAAGAGACAGTCATATTACCCGCATTTCAATAGGATCTCCTTACACTACAGGACAAAAGTGGCCCGGGAGACTGTGGGGGGTGTGGCACAATGACTGTTTACTGTAAGCACGCACCTACTAAATGCACACAAACATTGAACTCTGCAGAAAGCACCTCAAACGTTCATAACGCCCATCCTTCACTGCCGCATAATGGATGTACACAATGGGTGCTTTCCTGACACATACATAGATTGTGTCTGGGCACGCACAAGTTAATATGCGGATATTTGTTGCTTCAAGTTATGTGACTCTAATTACAAGCGAGTCTGAAAATTTGACCTTTTCAGAGGTTTCCAGACATGAGGAAAATTGGTTAAAGGTAACCGGCAAACCGCGGAAACAGTGATTCTGCTGGGATTAGGAATAGAGAAGTGGACATCCGGTAATGGCGGCCGCTGTTGGTATGGATGCCACGGGTGTGAGGAAGTGAAGGGTACGAATCAGAGAGCTTATTAGTTCAGTTTCTTGGGCGAGTGGTATGTAAACAGCACTGCACAGTTACACAGACCAGTGCACGCAAGGACTTGATCTAAAATACCACACAGACAATTATTTAAAAAATTAACATGGTGTTGTCACACGGTTTGTTTTCCCTCAATGATTCTGGTGTTTGCAGATTGTTGTATTTTAAGGGGTGGGATGTGCAGCCTTGGTAAGGACCTGGCTGTGTGATGTCACTTGTAGTGAAATGTTCTGCGAGGAGCTCAGATGGCATGGAGTCTCATAAATGAGTATTTTAGTGTTTCTTTCCTGGTTGGTAAATTCATTTATTTCGTTCATGAATGCGTTTATTACTGTTTTTTGTTTATTCAGGCACTGCTCTCTTCATATGCTATTCATTTTGCATGCATACTCTTTTATCGTTGCATCCATGCTGGGTGGTGTTCTTGGGTCACATTATCACATAGGATGCCTAGGGGCTTGTTCCCTGCATATGTTGCCTGTTTTCAGGGTGTCAATCGCTCCAATTCCTTTAGTTGTTACCCACTGTGGCCAATTACCTCGCATGTGCATTAATTGTGTGCCTGTCCAATACCGTGTGCGCTTCGGTGGTCACGGTACCATCTCTGTGCAGTGTTCGCCATTTTCACCTGGAGTTTTTTCAGATATTACACGACCACTTAATCAGCATCTGAATACTGATAGCCTGTGTTAGTTGAGCTCTGGGGATAGCCAGAGTAATTACAAAAAAGGCGAGAAGGACCATCAAACCCACCTCATGGCAGTCAGGCTCACTCGCCACCGAGCACTCTCCCCAAACTTTTACGCCTCACTACTTTCAAATGTCACCAGCCGCCACTGACTTTCCTACACATACTATGAGCTTTGATACTCTTTCTACATGCTGCAAAATGTGACTGACATCTGCCCCTGGCAACACTGTTTGGTGAAGCAGAGGAGTGCGCGCGGGTGGCGCTCGGTTTTACAGTGTTGACAAGTCAGTCGCTGCCCTTGGGATGCGACTTCCGGCCATAACTTCTCCTCGACATTCAGGCATCAGCATTACCAATCAATCATAAACTGTTTGCTCCTTGCAATGTCAGGTTGTGACTAAATTGTCTTCTAAGGAATCTGGGCACGTGAGTTTCTAATCCTGGCTCCCCCGTTTCACCACATTGTATGACCTGTGGCAAATAATAGTCGCTATAGGCAGCTTTTGTATTACGAAGTCTTTCATCCTGGTCGCTTTGTCTCAAGGCCTGGATGTCAGATTGCCACCACCATGCAAGCCGAGATGTGCCTTGAAGCACTCTTTCAGGCGCAGACCACACGGCCAAATGTCAGAGTTGGACACGCCAGAATATTCGGCAGGAGAGTCTATAGACTGTCTGCGAGAGCTCCCCAGTTTAAACCTGCATCATAAAAAAAATGGAAAATCTCGGGAGTGCGGCAGAAGTCAAGAATATGCGCCATTAGATGTATTGTATTAAATTAGAAAATGTTGCTTCTTAACTGCCATCTTTTAATGTGTTTGCTTTGGCGGACCGTCTCGCAGAAAAACTTCGGCATGGTTGTGTCTCAAGACACAAACCAGGCAGGGCCATGCCCTCACATTTTTTTTAACCATTGTTTTTCACCTGAAATTTAAGACAAACCCTCTTTTTAAATTTAAATGGCCACTCTCGCAGCTGTTCGGTAGTACAGACACAAACACCGTGCCCCGTACCACGCGCCTGCTCGCCGCACTTCTAGCGCCGTGAGCCCTTTTGCCCTCATAGATCGAACGCTAAGAGGCGCTGTACCTGGGCGCAGCCTGGCCATCTTGGCGGCGTGAGGCACTTGGAGCTCTCGCTGGCACCTTGCACGTGCTCGCCTCACTTAACACGGCTGCGTTCGATCAGCAATGTTTGGCCATTAATAAATAATCACACTCACTCATTGCCATGGGAGGAAGTATTGTGTTTAAGTTTATTAAACACAGGTTTAGGTTACTTTACAGGTGACTCAAAAGTGTAGTGTCCCAGGCCCGGTTACATCGACTTAATTATGTTTTGTCATCCTGTTCTATTTTAGGTCTTACTGCTTCCGGGACCCGTGTCTCCGGTAGAAATACCTCCCATTCTTGATGACTATTGTCAGGCCAGCCCCTCATTTGCGGAGAGGTGGGGGTGGGGTGTGGGGGGGGTGGGGAGGGGGTTATTGAGCTGGTTTCTCATGCTAGCCCTAATTTGTTGAGGGATTTTCAACTGTTGCCCCTCATTCACTGAGAGTTTTCATCTGTTCCCTTAGCTTAGTCCTCATTTGTGAGGTTTTATTACGTCTGTTCCCTCAGTCCAGCCCCTCATTTGTGAGGCATCTGTTCCCTCAGTCCAGCCCCTTAATTTTTGAGGTTTTATTACATCTGTTCCCTCAGTCCAGCCCCTCATTTGTGAGGCATCTATTTCCTCAGTCCAGCCCCTCATTTGTGAGGCATCTGTCCCCTCACTCCAGCCCCTCATTTGTGAGGCATCTGTTCCCTCAGTCTAGCCCCTCATTTGTGAGGCATCTGTTCCCTCAGTCCAGCCCCCTCATTTGTGAGGTTTTAGTACATCTGTTCCCTCAGTCCAGCCCCTCATTTGAGGCATCTGATCCCTTAGTCCAGCCCCTCATTTGTGAGGCATCTGTTCTCTCAGTCCAGCCCCTCATTTGTGAGGTTGTTTTTTACATCTGTTCCCTCAGTCCAACCCCTCATTTGTGAGGCATATGTTCCCTTAGTCCAGCCCCTCATTTGTGAGGCATCTGTTCCCTCAGTCCAGCCCCTCATTTGTGTGATTTTATTACATCTGTTCCCTCAGTCCAGTCCCTCATTTGTGAGACATCTGTTCCCTCAGTCCGCCCCTCATTTGTGATGTTTTATTACATCTGTTTCCTCAGTCCAGCCCCTCATTTGTGATGTTTTATTACATCTGTTCTGTTAGTCCAGCCCCTCATTTGTGAGGCATCTGTTCCCTCAGTCCAGCCCCTCATTTGTGAGGCATCTGTTCCCTCAGTCCAGCCCCTCATTTGTGAGGTTGTTTTTTACATCTGTTCCCTCAGTCCAGCCCCTCATTTGTGAGACATCTGTTCCCTCAGTCCAGCCCCTCATTTGTGAGACATCTGTTCCCTCCGTCCAGCCCCTCATTTGTGGTTGTTTTTCGTCAGCACCTCATTTGCAGATTTTTTTCATTTGCACTCTGTCCAGCCCCTCATTTGCGGGCTCTTTTCATCTTTTCCCTCAGACCAGCCCCTCATTTGCAAGGTTTTTTCATCTGTTGCCTCAGTAAAGTCCCTCATTTGCGTGTTTTTTTCATCTGTCCTCTCAGGTAAATTCCTCATTTACAGGGTTTTTTAATCCGTTCCCCCCACGCCAGCCCTCACTTGCGAAGCTTTTTCCATATCTTTCCTCAGTCCAGTCCCTCATTTGCAATGTTTTTTTTTTCTTTTCCATCTATTCCCTGATCACATCCCCTCATTTGCTGTTTTTTTCCATTTGTTCTGTCAGGCCAGCCCTCATTTGTGATTTTATTTTTTTACATCTGTTCTCTCACTCCAGCCCTTCATTGCAGGTTTTTTCATCTGTTCCCTCAGGGCCAGCCTCTCACTTGCTCGTTTTTTTCGTCAGTTCCCACAAGCCAGCCTCTCATTGCTCGTTTTTTAGGTCTGGGCCTGACGTAAGCAGCGCATGCGATGCCCTCGTCTTACCAGGCTTCTTGGAATCAATAGGATTCCAGAAGCCTCTTCTCAGCTCCGCCTTAAGTTTTGATTTGTGCGTGTCGTTTTGAGTCACAAATTATGCCAAAGGCAGTGCAATGATTGCACTGAAGGCATGTCAATAGGCGCTTGTTGCCACCCTGTCTCCTTTAAGCACCGCCCACCGGGATTTAATCTTTTACTTGCGGCGGGAGACTGTCTCTCCTAATTAGCCACTACGCACTTTTTTGTGATCATTCCCCTTTGGCAAAGGCAGCCGCGTGTTTATAATTGCATCGCGCTTTCACTTTAAGTGAAAGCGCAATGCAATTATAAGCACGCGGCTGCCTTTGCCAAAGCCCAGAGCTTTTTATGTATTTTTTTTCTCTTCCGTTGCACAGTTGTGGGAAAATCTCACGTTGAAAGGTATGCTTTATACGGCCGCTCCATCGCATATGCATTTACCTCCTTACCACAGTACACAAGAAACTTTTTCTAGCCTAGTCCTTTTTCTAAAGTAATTATCGTGATCGGAAAATATGCTGAAATAGACAAAACGTGGGCAGAAACAGGAAAGCAGGCGCAGCTCTGTTCAGATTCACTTATCTGAGAGGATACGGCAAAAGAGCTGTAAAAGCAAACTGCGAATGTTAATTTATAAGAAGCTGTGTAATGCATGGGTGCACATGTATCAAACTGGAGGGGTTCACTGGTCAGTCCAGAACTCTTCGAATCGAGTGTTTTGCTGTCCCACGGGGGTTCCCCGTGAAGCCCTCTGTAAGGTTTAACAGAAGCAGCTGACTCAAGGACAACCGCCTGTGAGAGGGCACATCCGGCTATTAGTCCGAGGAAGTACGCATCTGCAGTTTCATTTCCGCTTCCGACTAGCACCTTTCATGCCAGCGTCAATCGGGGGCCATCATTTTAAGCACAGAAGCAGTGGATTTATTCAAAGTTACCAGCAGATTACTCTACAACATTGTGCGTTCATGGCCTTGACACAAAGTATTCTGGGACTTGTAGTACGGGCTGCAGAAAGTTCCAAATCAAAGAAGTGTGTAGCAGAACGCTTTAGTTTCCCGATTTACTTAGTCTTCCAGGTTTTTGATTTTCCATTCTGGTGCTTGTAATCCTGATGGTAAAATTGGACACCTCGTTTCCGAGGCAAAATTGGACACACAGAAGTGCATGTCCAAAAGGCGAGGGTTACCCTACTCTGGACTCTTGGGTTTCTCTACTACTCACTCTCTACTAGTCTACTACTCACTCTCTCTGCTACTCACTCCTTCTCTCTGCTACTCACTCTCTGCTACTCACTCTCTGCTACTCACTCTCTGCTACTCACTCTCTGCTACTCACTCTCTGCTACTCACTCTCTGCTACTCACTCTCTGCTACTCACTCTCTGCTACTCACTCTCTGCTACTCACTCTCTACTAACTCTACTACTCGCTCTCTACTACTCTCTACTCTACACTCTACTCTCTACTACTAGTCACTCTCTACTAGTCACTCTCTACTAGTCACTCTCTACTAGTCACTCTCTACTAGTCACTCTCTACTACTCTCTACTACTCTCTCTACTACTCACTACTACTCACTACTACTCACTCTACTACTCTCTCTACTACTCTCTCTACTCTCTCTCTACTACTCTCTCTCTACTACTCTCTCTCTACTACTCTCTCTCTACTACTCTCTCTCTGTTACTCTCTCTCTGTTACTCACTCTCTGTTACTCACTCTCTGTTACTCACTCTCTGTTACTCACTCTCTGTTACTCACTCTCTGTTACTCACTCTCTGTTACTCACTCTCTGTTACTCACTCTCTGTTACTCACTCTCTGTTACTCTCTCTCTGTTACTCTCTCTCTGTTACTCTCTCTCTGTTACTCTCTCTCTGTTACTCTCTCTGCTACTCTCTCTGCTACTCTCTCTCTGCTACTCTCTCTCTGCTACTCTCTCTCTGCTACTCTCTCTCTGCTACTCTCTCTCTGCTACTCTCTCTCTGCTACTCTCTCTCTGCTACTCTCTCTGCTACTCTCTCTCTCTGCTACCCTCTCTGCTACCCTCTCTGCTACCCTCTCTGCTACCCTCTCTGCTACCCTCTCTGCTACCCTCTCTGCTACCCTCTCTGCTACCCTCTCTGCTACCCTCTCTGCTACCCTCTCTGCTACCCTCTCTGCTACCCTCTCTGCTACCCTCTCTGCTACCCTCTCTGCTACTCTCTCTGCTACTCTCTCTGCTACTCTCTCTGCTACTCTCTCTGCTACTCTCTCTGCTACTCTCTCTGCTACTCTCTCTGCTACTCTCTCTGCTACTCTCTCTGCTACTCTCTCTGCTACTCTCTCTCTCTGCTACCCTCTCTGCTACCCTCTCTGCTACCCTCTCTGCTACCCTCTCTGCTACTCTCTCTGCTACTCTCTCTGCTACTCTCTCTGCTACTCTCTCTGCTACTCTCTGCTACTCTCTACTACTCTCTACTTCTCTCTCTCTACTACTCACTCTCTTCTACTCTCTCTCTGCTACTCTCTCTCTGCTACTCTCTCTCTGCTACTCTCTCTCTGCTACTCTCTCTCTGCTACTCTCTCTCTTCTACTCTCTCTCTTCTACTCTCTCTCTTCTACTCTCTCTACTACTCACTACTCTCTACTACTCACTACTCTCTACTACTCACTACTACTCACTACTACTCACTACTACTCACTACTACTCACTACTACTCACTACTCTCTACTACTCACTACTACTCACTCTCTACCTCTCTACGCGCACACATATGCACATATATATATTCACTGAAAAAACCATAGGTTTCACACAAGTTATAGTTAGCTGTACATTTCACTCGTAAAAAACCAATGAAATTCCCCCGTTATAGTTAGTGCAGGCAACTATAACTCACGCGACCGCAATCCTCTGCTGATGCTAATACTGTATTTAGACACTTATTTGCCCATGTCTTCTTCCATTAAATTTTAGCTATACATATATTACAAATATTTTTTTTTCATAAAGACACATATGTCATCAGCAGAGGATTGCGGTCGCGAGAGTTATAGTTGCCTGCACTAACTATAACGGGGGAATTTCATTGGTTTTTTACGAGTGAAATGTACAGCTAACTATAACTTGTGTGAAACCTATGTTTTTTTCAGTGAATTTGCAAGGTTTTTTAAATGCTAATTCCCAACTATAACGTGTGTGAAACCTATGGTTTTTTCAGTGAATTTGTACGGTTTTTTAAATGCTAAGTTACTTTACGCCATTCGTGGCGTGCGCGCCCAGTTAACGCAGTTCGTTCCGTGCGCACCGTGTGCGCACAGTGAGCACGCGGTGCGCTTCGCGCACCGCGCGCCCACTTTACGCAGTTAGTGCCGTGCACGCACGGTGGTCACGCGGTGCGCGCACCGCGTGCCCACGTTACGCGGGATGGGCCATGTACGCACGATGCGCTTCGCGCACCGTGTGCACATGGGGGACGTATTATGCGCTTCCTTGTGAAAGGAATTCATTTGTAGTTTCAATAAATTTATATGCCATACGGGCACCATTGGCACACGGGGTGGGGAAAGTGTGGATAATTTTTTTTTTTAAATCTTTTTAACCGTACGCGTACGGTAAGCGTAATAGGCGATTTTTCGAAAAAAATTAAAATTGTTTTTTTGGCCTTGGGGGTTGTTGGGGAACACCTATATCGATGCTGGGTGGTTTAGAACTGAATATACTGCCCCTTTAGATGTTTTTGGACTTTGTTTATGCTGCCCCCCTCAGAGTGCGAGAGAGAAAATGGCGGCCGCCGCTTCCTGGTTTCGACCGATTCGAATGTTTACTTAGATCGAACAGCGAATCAGAATCGCGCTCGCGCACGTCACCGTACGCGTACGGTAAGCGCACCGTAAGCTGGCTCAGATATATATATTGATTTAAAGGCTATTTTCTCAGAATCTACTGAACAGATTTACACCAAACCTACAAAAGGCACTTCCTTGACCTGTAGACTACCTCTCTGCCAAATTTCAAGGAACTCTGTTCAGCTGTTCGGGCTGTAGCTGTGTCTAAAGGTCCTATGGAAAAATGCATGGGAAAAATGCGTTTTGGGACCCCCCTTTTATCTCAGCCCCCGCTTGACTAATCCCCCCGAGACTTTCAGGGTAGGAGCGGAGCACAGCGCCCCACCTATTTTGAAAATTTCGCGAGGATTCGTCGACCGGCGCCAAAGTTATTCAAAATAGAATGTTGCGGTTTTCCTATGGAAACAGGGTCCTAACTATAACTACCTACTGGCGACCGCCAGTAGGTAATATATATATATATATATATATATATATATATGTGTATAAATATACATATATATATATATATATATATATATATATATATATATATATGTATAAATATACATATATAAACATATATACAGCTGCATATCTATTTGGCCCTTGTTTGAGAACCGCCTAATGTGGGTAGATCTTTGCACCTTGCTCATCCCCTGAATTTGCCCCCTGCAGCTGTGTACTTCTTTTTTTTTTTTTTTTTTATAATCTGATTTTACAGTGAAACTTGTTCACGAAATTCCTGTTTCAAAGTGTCGTTTGCATAGATCCGTGCAGTGTATTCTGAGTTTTTAAGTATTTAAGGCACACTGAGCCAAACTATGCCTTGGCTTTAAAGTGAATAACTGGCTCTCACAACCAACTCCGGTAGAAAGAAAAAAAGAAGTTTGCTGCTATTTTGCATTTTGCCCTGATCTTTTATTGACAAGGTCTGCTTCTATTCTGCACTTTGCACTTTTGCACAATCCTGGCTTTGAGGTAGTTTCCCTTTTTTTTCTAGTTAAATTCTTCCTTTCCCTTAATCTAACCATTGACCTTGGAGCTGGCTGCAAGGTGACTTGAAACCTAGGGGCATATGTATCAAACGATTTTTTAATCGCAAACGCTGCGATTCGCAAAATAACAGCGTTTGCGATTAAAAAATCGGTAATCGGGATGTATGAGACAAATCCCATCGCAAAATTAAGGAATTGCTAATTTAGCGATTTCTTATTTTTGCGGAAGCATTTAAGAAATCGCAAATTGCGATTTCTTAAATGAGATGTAAAAAGCACCCAAATTGTGCGAATTATCCTTAAGAAATCGCAAATTACCACCAACTTCCAGTTGGTGGTAATTTGCGATTTCCTTTCACAATGCACTTTTTTTAATTTTACAAAGTGCCACGTGGCGCTCATACATGCCCTTAGGGCATGTATATGCGCCATATGCACACACATGCTCATTTCAGGGGTGCATCAGGGTGTCATCATGACACCCTTGCACCTTTGAAATTATTCCCAAATTGCGATTAGCAAATTGCGATTCGCTATTTGAGAATTACTTCCCATTCATTCCTATGGGTCTCCTGGCCCATAGAAATGAATGGGCAGGTATTCCTTAATTGCGATTTCGCAATTTACTAATCGCAATTAAGGAATTTTAAGAAATCGCAAAAAGTTTGCAATTTTTTAAATACATCCCGTTTTGCAATTCTCAAATAGCGATTCTTTAAAAATCGCTATTTGAGAATCGCAAATGGTGATGTTGATACATATGCCCCCTAGTGCTTTACTGTAGAAGTAAACTGGTTTATCTATAGAGCACTAATGATAAGTTTAAATGCCTTGAAGGTTTTGTATGTGAAACTTTAATGCATTGTTCATGTTGTTATAGGTGTAATGGTTTTAAGAAACCGAACAATAAATATTATTACTATTTCGCATCTGAATGGGCTCAACATGGAATGCAGCAATTGCTGTAAGAAGTATGAGGGATCTTGCAAGGAAATAGGATTTACTAGCGGGGGTCCCAATAGTATCTTTATTGGTGGGGTCCTCCAATAAGATTTACTAGCAGGGGTCCTAATAATAGCTTTATTGGTGAGGCCCTCCAATATATGAACATGTAATTACTAAACCATCAAGTCCGTAGGTCTACATGTTACAACCGATTTATTTGCCAGTCAGTCATATTTTTGGGTCAAGAAGACTATCGATTCCCGCGTAATATACATTCCCCAATAAGTTGTGTGTTTCCCTATTGTGGAGGGACACCTATAACATGCACGCACCCATGTATGCATGCAGTCTCCAGGTCTAGCAGATTAAAGTTTTATCCCTGTTAGGGTTTTAATATGGCCCCTTAGGGGTACAGGTAGTCGGTCGTCCTGTAGTCAAACTTGTGTCAAGGGATGCGATCGGCTCCTACATCTGAGAGTCTACCAGCCCAGAGCCATCCCTTGATGCAAGTTTGATTATGGGGAGGGAAGGTGGTGCCATCTTTCCATGTGGTGCAGTTTATCACCCTCCCCACGTTCTTCTCTATGCCTAAGCTCTCCAAGGAGGTAGAGAGGCTACAACAGCCACATCCTAAGCGGGCCTTTAATTTCTACATCGATAGGGCCAAGTGGACAAGGCTGTTTGGACTAATTCCACGAGGGCAAATTCTGTGACTATACTATACACAGACCTTGAAGTGCCTACAGATTGAGCCTTCCCTCGCTCTCTCAACCAGACTCCTGAACTCACTAAACAAGAAGGACCAAAATGAAACCAAGAATTATGGAAGTAAAGGAGAGAAATCTAACTAGAAAACCCATAGAGTTAATAAAATTGCCTTCACCCACTAAATATTGGCATGCTTCATCAAAGGGCTGCTAACAGACCCTGGTGCAGACCTGTGCTCAGGATGGAGTGGGCATGTTTTCAGACAAATATTCTTATATGAGATGGATCCCTATTGCAGCAAGAAAGATCATTAAAACGGTGTAACTGGGTACGCCATCTCCTTTATTAGGGGCCCCCCTTGGCAGGATTAAAAATTATAATCTGTTATATGGGAGAAAAAATATGTCCATTACGCTGTCTGAATGTACCGACGTGTTTCAGCCGACCGTCGGAGGTAGCAGAGTGGCCGCAACATAGACATCGCACCTTGATGAAAGTGTGACTATAGGGTGATGTTCCCGCTCTGGCCCCGGGTTTGGAGCATTAATGGCAGTTATGTGAAAATTACTCAACCCCTTCTGCAGGGCCGGACTGGGAACAGAAACCGGCCCTGGCAAACTGCTCCGCCGGGTGAGGGGGGAGTGCAGCCGAGCAGTTTGCGAGGGCCGGTTTCGGCCGATTTTGTTACAGGGGGCCGATATTGCTGACCCCCGGTAACAAAAACGGCCCCCCAGGGGCCCAAAACCGTCCCCCACACTAGCAGCCTACCGGGGAAATGCCCGGTGCCCGCTATAGCCAGTCCGGCCCTGCCCTTCTGTCTAAAAGTGACAATCGAAGAATTTTTAAATAAAAAGATTCAAATGGCTATTACAATAGCTAATATTGTCCCATGCATGTGTCTTCTTAAAGGGCCTGAACATATTTGTATTTTTCCCAGTGGGCGATGCAGTGCAGCAACAATACAATGACAACATCCGCTGGATCCGGGAAGCTGGAAGGCATGACTTGGTGAGCACGGTAGCGAAATTCACGTACTACAAAGCAGTGTCCACATTTTTTCATTGGAACTGTATTGGTATTTGTTTAGACAGACCTTTTGATCGGATGTGTTTTTACAGCAATACAATCTCTATGTTAATTTGTGTCAAGTGTTGTGTTTATGTCCTTGTAGCAATGTGACCTCATTGGGTTCCAACTAGTACATTCTGTAACTATGGAATCCAGTGAGATCACTTGCAGGCTGACCAACGCTGGAAGAGGAGTGTCCAGGCTGTCCTCCTCCTGGTTTCTGCTGGGTTTATGAAATAAATCTACACATTTTGAATTGGATTCCGGATCTTTATTATGCAAGATCAAGCAGTACAATCAAAGGGAAGAAATCTGACAATTATTAATTGGGTGATTGGAAGGAAAACTAGAGCAATGCTGAAGATTGGGTTAGAAAGCAGAAGGCTCAGAGCATGTCACTCAAGTGTGAGGAAACCGAGGGTACCCAAACTGATCTATGGAAAGAATAGCAAAGCATTCAGAACCATCAGTTACCAATTCCTACAAACCTAGTATTTTCAACAAAAGGCACCTCTCTGGTCATACCCACTTAAAGGCATCTGGACAAGAAACGTCCTGTTCATGTCCCTCTACAGGTCCACACTGACATTGGTCAACCCGGAAAACCTTATGCTGAAATCCAAAATTGATATGTTTTCATACACCACAAGAATCCATAGCAAATGAGCCTCTGCCCAAGGTTATCACTGTCTGACTTGTGTTGTCTTTATATGGCACAGCTGGGACCATCTGATGTACAGGACAGAGACACCTGTGGATGATCACTCTCTCAAATTTTCTCTGGTGTTTTTCCACTGACTGTTTGTCGTCTTGCACATGGAAGGTCTCCCTTCCTTTAATTGGATCCATCCAAGAGTGTGTCGTATTCTCTTTGTATGAGTAAGCTCCTGGTTACTTAGTCATTCCTTGTACAAAGGGATTTTTATGCATAGAAACGTTCAGTAGTGCAATCAAAATGAAGTAGCCTGTGCTCTATGAACTTGCCTACCCAAAATATGTGATGATGCTGTGTTACTGAGGCTGTTTCTAGTCCAAAAACAAACAAAAAAACGGAGTCCTTCAAATTCCGCTTTTACTGCTAATCAAGTTCTCTGGTTTTTAGGTTGCTGAGCTCACCTTCTCATAGTCTCAGGCTCTTACATGTTCCTCCTATTTGGGACTAGCTTGACAGTACAGCTGTCTCAGACCTCTTTAATCAACAGAATGAGCTTCAGGAAGCACCACTGAAAGAGGGGCTTTGGCTCCACCATATGTTTGTTATCCTGAGTCCAGCAGGTGTCCATGGGAGAAACCCCCTGTCGCTGGTGGAGAAGAATCTGTTCCCACAGCTACAAGTCCAAGTACTGGAAACAGGAGTGTTTGTGTCTCACGGGCGAGGAGAAGATCAACGTCTGGTAGTGAGTCCCTGTTCAATGTACTCATCTAGCCCCACTCCTTGGTAACAGTTTACACGTTGCTTCCACATATTCTCTAAGGCCAATGTCCCCAAAAACAGTTTCTTGATATTATTGAAGTCTTTCTAGGTGGACACCCCACAGAGAAAGCGTCTGGACTCAACCGAAGTAGGTCACAATCTGACAAAGTCCCAGGTCCAATATGATTGAAAATAAAAATGGAGAAGGTCAGAAGAAAGGATACACAAAGGTCATGACCGAGTTTAAGACCAAGCTCTGCATCCTTACTCTTAAAATGTAGATACCTCTTTCATAGAGGGCTGGGGAAGAGTGTGATTGGAGACACTGGGAGTGTGCTGTCCCTCTACGAGTTGCAGGGATGGCTTCACTACCTCCTTGAGTCGCAGGAGGCCTAGCTGCAGTCTGATTGAGCTGTGTGATGTGAGTCACGGTACATGTGTGCTTCTGATTGGATATGTGCTTGCATGAGAGTGATGGAGTGTGATCAAAGAGAAAATCTTCAGGTAGAATTGTTGCATTCTTATGATCAGCTGAGTAGTGCAGACTGCCAGGATTATGCTTCAGGCCCTCTATTCTGTGGGCTTCATGTCTCCAGGATTAGTTTGGCAAGGTTGACACTTGGATACTGAGTGATGGGCTGGCAGCTGGACATTTTAGGACTGGCTTGACAGTGCTTCTCTCTGCAAACCTATTGTTACATATTCTTTAAAATATACATAAAGGGCTTTGGCCCTTCCCAAAGCAGTAGCTCTGTCATGCTATTGACTGTTTAGTGAATCATTCTACTTCCCACGGAGCGCTTGGGTTGCAATGGTTGAGGGACTATTTTCCATCTCAAAAGTAAACTGAATTGTCACACATTGAATTATGTATCTCCTCTCCTTGAAGCCTAATAATTTATCAAACTGGCAACGTTGGAAGCATTTAGAACTGGTGCCTTTTTGGTGTGTAATATATGAAACTTGGCATATTTATTAGGAGTTTTAATTCGCACAACAGATCTGCATTCAGCCACTTCAGAGCCCTTTATAGCTATTTTAAAGGCAACTTTCCAACTCTCTGAAAGTAGCATAAGGCTGTTGACTTCAGCTACAAATATAATAAGAGGGTAAAATCCAAATAGCAGCGAGTAAGGTCTAGGGCTAACAGTAAAGCAAGCTCCAAGGCGAATGTAGTCATACAAGATGTGTAGTGTCGAATAAGTAGAATAAACAATAATGTGCCCGGCAAACTTTGACTGAACAAGCCTTCAAAGAGCAAAATAAGCATTGACAAAGCAAACGGCTCTGGCCTGCATTTTGAGTCCCGACTAAAACATTAAAGACTACTGCAATGGAAAACAATAGTTTCATTAAATTATGTATTGCATAGATACATTGTATGCAGAAACAATTATTCATAAGATAATTCTTGTGCAGTAGATATTGAAAGTAAGATTCTCTTTGCTTCTGGCAAACGTACAGGATAAACTGCCCATACTCGGTGCTCACATTCTAGACCAGAGCAATCTATAGCAGCAGTAGATTTGCTCCTCCCACCCATCTGCTCCAGTGTATCCAGTAGAAAATCTTAAGACCGCGGCGCCGCCCACCGGGCAGTTATGTTTGATAATGCCCGGGCTCACTGAGGTCTCATTGTTAGTCTGTGCCTTTTACTACGTACATTTTACTCCGTTTCCAAATATGATGCATCTCCAATAATTCATTCGGCACACAGTTTTGACTGATGCAAATTGTTACAGATTTTTATTTTTAGAGCGCTACAACTATCACTTTTTTTAATTTGAATTCACCAGGTTGTTGGTTCCCAGGCACGTATTCTCTATTCTGATCAGAAAGGTCGTGTGTGCATTGCCGTTGCCATTAACCGGGCAGTTGCGGATGGTCGGCTGAAGGTAAGTTGGGCATTGTATTCATGTTTCTCATTGGCTGGACCAGTTTGATTTTTAGAGGACTCAGCTGGGTTAGCCCTTTTTGGGGAAAATACCATCAGGATCGGACGATGGACCAAACTACGCTTTGTATGTATCTTGCGAAAAATAAATGTTACAAAGAGGATCAATTTCTTTATTGCCTTGGGAAACACTTTCTAATCATTCTATGCTTCTTAATAAAAGTGTAAAATATGACCTACAGAGTGTAATAAATATGGCCTGGCAGCTTGAGCTGCCACCATTGAAACTTGAGGACCCAGGTTTGAATAATCCCAGACACAGCACTAGACTTCAACATTGTGTGATTGTAGCAAAATCATTCTATCTCCCTGTACCTAAATGTGTATAAAATATTTTTTTTATAATCCCCAGTTGATGTACATGATCTTGTAGATAGTCTCCCACCCCCTTATGTGATGTACAGCGCTGTTTTTTATCATTGTTAGGTTTGCACTATATACATATCAGTACATAAATTATGTAGGAAATGTTCCCTTCCTATATTTTCTCTGATTGTAGAATTCTGCGCACTTTGCCCCCTGCTAACCAGGGTTAAAATACCTGTGCTCCTTCCTTTTAACATGGTGAATTTGGGATACTCCTATTAGTCATATTTAACTTACCTGTATTCTTATTATATGGTGTAAACTGTACCCAGGGCTTGAAAATTAAATGTGACTAGTTGAAAGCAGGACATTATGCGACCTCTACAGTGCATGGACATGCAAACTTGACAGCAGGCATACCACGTTGTAGCCTCGCAGTTGCAGTTTTAAACTGCAAACTTGACCTGTCAAAATAACCCCTTTTGACAGGACAAACCTTACTTTTAAATGGTTATAAGTCACCCCTATGTAGGTGCCATTGACCATAAGGCAGGGTGAATGATATTTAAAAGTAGGACATGTAGAATTTAATGTTAACAAAACCCTGTGTTGTTAACCCAGACTTCTTACTCTGGGTTTATTGGGGTGGGGTGTGGGGGGGAAGAGGGGGGGGGGGGGGAGACAGTGACTGCCCCACACCGGATTTTTGTGTTAGATGTGGGAGGAAACTATGTTTACCAAAGTACTCTCCCCAAACACACCTCCAGCCCAAGTTCATTGTGGTGAAGACTTGAGCCATCTTGAAAATGCTCAAAGCGGGGATGGGTTGGGCTTAGAAACGTAGAAACAACTTTCTGCGGCTGCTCAGCTGACATCAACTGGATCCTGCTCTTTGGTCTCTACCTTGACACCCTGTGATTCTCTAAGTGCCTCCCTTGAGGCCCTGGGGGGGGGGGAGGGGGGAGAGGGTGGCTTAGAAGTGTATTTGTGTGGTGGGTTAACTTACTAAAGTTAGAAGGTTAAATCATTGACCAGGACGAACCTGGTTAGTGTATCCGGGCTCACTCCATCGCAGCCAGCATCATATTATGCCTAGGTCTCCGCCTACCGCAACCACTGACTATCATTGGCACTTTATGCTTCTTGACACTATTACAACTTTAAAAATTCATACATCCAGTTCGCTTGATTGGATTTTTTAAATTTTGCTGTCATTTTGTTTATTTCATTTTTCTCTATTTTTTTCAAATTTGGTTTGGACATCTAAATGTTTTGCATTTCGGTTTTATTGTTTTGGTACTGCATACATAGTTTGCACATGGCCCTAAGTTAAGCCTGTTTGCTCCATGCCCATGATACTAAAAGTACGGCCTGGGGGCAGCATGCGGCCCTCTTGATCTTTACATGCGGCCCCCTGAGCGGCAGCAGCAGCACTGGACTGCTGTTTACTCGACTCAGCACTAACATTAAAAAAAGTTAAATATACAGCAAGCACTTAATTCAGGGTAAATTGCAGTTAAACAAAAGGAAGTAACTAGGCCCTTAACTTTAGGAACACCTTCATTATTAAAGCCAGCAAATATGTAAAAATACAATAGTCTTTTCAAAATTCAAAAAGTGTATTTCATTGATTGTAGAACAATTTCACCTTAGTAAATTAAATCTAACGGTGCATTCATAAGTAATATTTTAAAGTGATGGGTTTCAAACATGAATTTAAAAACGTTCAGGCTCCTCGCCCACCCTGACAACAATGCCATTAGTGATTACATTAAAGCGCAGGTGATGGTTTTGTACAGCACACATCCTGAAGTCATGTATTTCGAGGACCTCCTATATGTTATAATGAAGAAAAAGGAGGGAAATTGAAATTAAACAATTGTCCATGGTCACACAATTTGGTCAAGTGGAGAAGCTGGGATTCATCCCATGTTTTCTGGTTTCATATTGCCAGCTGTGTTCAGCCACTAGATAAGCATGCTTCACTTTCCCTACATCCACTTTACACCCCCTCTCCCCCACTGGCATTAGTGCGGCCCTCTGTCACACCAAAGACCAAACGTTGCCGCCCCTGGGAAAATGTTTGTGAGTACCCACGCTCTATGCCATTGCTACCAGGGAGTTGAGCTCTGGTTAATTTGTTTATTTTAAGGGTTCACCCTGACAAGGTTTGTGATTAGTCCTTGGGGTGGGTAGTCACCACCCCCCAATTAATAATCTAATCTCTTACATATTAGTTGTGTGATAGGACCATCTGTTCATCTTCTGCTGCCGAGAAGCAAATCACAAGAACGTTCTGGGACTGGCTTCTGTTCTTTTACGTGTTACACCCCTCCTATGTTTGTGTTTCTTCGCATCTTTATCCATCTCCTTCAGTCCCTTCCTCTCTGGTAAGATTCCTCAGCAAAGTAAGTGCTCCCTCAAATTCGGTCCTGCAGTTCATATTCAAATCCTGACAGGGGTGACTCATCCATTCATTCTTCTGAGGTAGAGAAACTGAGTACCCTTAAGTAGGGTAATATTAGCGCTTGATATTTATGTTGCTAAATACTACTAAACTGCATTAGCAACTACTTCATATAGATCAGTATGTAGCAGTGAAAACTGTGAATAGGTGTGTCCGGGGATCAGGGGCTGGGCTTCTGACTGAGATACTTTTTCAAAGTGGTTTACTTTCTCGCAGTCAGAGCAGCTTTTCCGTATTGCAGTGCATGTACCGCTTTGTAGCACATCTGTCGGTGTCCCCTGCATGAGTGTCTGTTTCGGTAGGCCACATCGCTGTTTTCCAGCTGGATGCTCCTTTCGAACAGTGATCTAGGTCCACCGGTCTCCTGGGTTGGTGTTTGACGTGCATTGTTCAGGAACTTACATCCATGTGCACTGTTGGTTTTTCTGTTAGTACAATCGGCTTGCCTAGTTGTGGTAAATCAAGGTGTCCATGGGCCTTGATGTAAGGAACAAAAATGTTTTGCTGTCTCCAGTTTGGTAGAACCATACATCTCTAATTGTGGTGCAAAGGGGGCCCTCGGGTCCTGGGCCCTATGAATGCTGCACCAGTTACAGCTATCCCTCTGCTCCCTAGCACTAGAATCTTATGAGCTTAATGCCAAGCACTGACCGGATGCTTTCCCCCAGTCTGGACAAGTGACCTAGTGTGAATTAGACACAGACTATTTTGCAGGGTCATTAGTGTTGCATGTATCTAGCTCCCTGTAGTGAGGGCCCCATGCTGTTCTGGTGGGTCTTATACAAAAACCCTAAGAACAACCCGTGGACCAATGTGGATGGGGGTACTAAGGATTCAATATTAGAAAAAATGAGATGTAAGCGTGTCAAACATAATGAATGTGTAAAAATGTATATGAGGACATGGCAGGACAGTGAGAGACTGCCTCTGTTTGTTTGGTCACCCCCATTTTTGCTGATTTTGTTTTTCTTGCTGGTGGTTAGACTCTGCACACTAGGACACTGCTGTCCATTGTATGTGCTCTGACTCCTAAAACAAATAAGCTAATCCATTATTGATGTTGACATATTTAGCTTTCCTTAAAGGCTGCAGTAAGTAGTGCGCAAATACACCAGTGACATGGAAATTTAAATGTCACTTGACTGCAGCACTTATTGTGCCATGCACTAGTGTGATAGGGCAAACGTGACTTTAGGCCTAACACTGTAGCCTGGCTGCTGCAGTTTAAACTTGCAGTCCACACGGTCAAAGTAACCCTTTTGACAGGGGGAAAAAAATCTTTGTTTAAATATTAATGTCACCCCGTGCATGCCTTGCAGACCACAGGGTAGGATGCATGGTAGTTAAAAATAAGACATTTCAAAATGTAATGTTGCCTTATCCGTGCATTGACAACCTAAAAAGCTATTTTCACAAACCGGTTTCAGTGGATCGTGAGCAAGAAGGCATCCAGCTTTGTGGAATGCATTGTTTGATACAACCTGCCGCCGTGCCCTGCTGAAGGAGTTTGAGTTCCATTTCAGAGACTAAGTTCCAGGGAAAAATCTTGACCAGGACAAACCTGCTTGGTGTAGCCGACCTGCACTCTAATGCAGTCGACTTGCAATCATGCCTAGGTTCTTGTCAACTGCAACCATAAACTATTATTGGTGCTTTACTTGTTGTTGGCATTTTTGTTTTCAAAACCTTTAATCTTCTAAAATTCATGTGTTCGGTCATTGGATTTGTGTTTTGGTGTAATTTTTATTGCATTTTTCTAAATTGGAGTGGGATTTTTCTTATGCTGTTTACTTTTTAATTGTTTTGGTACTTTGAGATGCTTTACACATTTTCTTAAAGTTAGATGTGTCTGCTGTGTGCCATAACACCCAGGTATTTAGCTCACATTTAAATTACTGAAACCATTGACTGGACCGATCAGGCTGGTGTCTTACTTGTGGTGGACTTCCATCCAGCCCAATTAATAATTCACTTTCTTCCTTTAACTATGTGTAACAATTTGGAATACATTATTTAAGATAATCCGTTATTAAGAACATAATATAATCTGGTGGGCAGTGAATAATAAAACAAACATGCTCAGTGTACAAAGTGGACACACAGGACTAATAGTACAAGTGGCTTGAAAAAGTGTTTGTGTGAAAACCCTGATAAAGACTATATAAAATTCAATCTAGAGAGCAATCTGTCAATAATCATGATACATCTATATATCCGGTTGGTGGGCAAGTTGCGCAGATGTCTTTATTGCCGCATGGCTGCCGACGGCGCTTCAACCCTGTACGAATAAGAGTCATCATAAGGATGAGGAGTATTTTTCTGAGCAGAAGTAGCAGACTATGTTCTCTAAATGAGAAAGAAGTCATCAAAAACCGAATCGGAAAAAAAATTGTACAAAGAAATCATGGTCATATTGGAAATTAATACCTTAATTTCAAAAAGAAGTGAACACCTCGTTAGAAAAAGAGGGCGAAATTGAGTTAGAGTAAAGAATGTGGTGTTAAAAAGTGGGAGTGAACACGCGTGGTGAAGTGCAAACAAAGTGGTACACTGAAGGAAAACTCAGTGAGAGATTACTGGTTTAATGTGTAAGCCTGTAAGAGAGCGAAAAAAATTGTTTAGAGCCAAACGGTGAGTAAAAAAAGTATACATGTTAGTAAAAAATGAATAGGATGACCACTTTCTGCCTACTCTGGCGGGTCTGGGTCAGAATGCAGGGTGGGTTAGTGCCTTGTATTTATCATCCTTCCTTTGATCTGGCAGAGTAATATATTGTTGCAACAGTCTAGAGTATTACAAAAAGCCTAAGGCTGTGGACGTTGCTCCTCTGAATGTCTTTTGTGAGACCAGGAGCAATAGAAATTGGTGGCGTAGAAGCTGCACTGAAATGTTATTTAGTCCTGAGTTTACCAATCAGTACATTTGTACCGTGCTTCTTGTCACCTTTGAGGGTATCCAGGTGCTGGCAGGGTCCAGTTGATTAGCCAAATAGCCAGGTCTTGAGGGATTTTCGGAACTCTGGAAGAGATGGGGAGGTCCGTAGATGGAAGGGTGCCTCATTCCATGTCTCCCCTGCTTGGTAGGAGAAGGAGCGACCTCTGTCTCTGCTACGTCGGATGCAGGGGTGAGTGTTCGGGACCTGAAGCAGAGGTTTCTTGTGGACTAATGGAAGTTCAGGTGGTGGTTCAAGATTGTGTAGAACAGAAATATGTACACCAGAAAGTGATAGGCATCCTACAAATGATTTAAACTCATTCCTCTGACCTTTATAAATGCCCATTTGGAGCATGATTAACCGTATTTTCATGCGCTGGTGTTTGTTTACATATTATATTTGAATAGAGATTATTCCATGTAGTAGATTTAACTGGAGTCCTTTCTTTGGCAGGCTCCGGTGGTGATTAGCAGAGATCATCATGACGTGAGTGGGACCGACAGCCCCTACAGAGAGACGTCCAACATTTATGATGGATCCGCCTTCTGTGCAGGTCAGCCAAAGCGGTTTGTTCTTCTTGTGCAAGGGGTTGGCCGAGGGGGGGCAAGTAAAGCTCATGGAGATCTAGATTTACTTTTCTTGCCTTCTGTCTAAAAGCGCGAGTTATTTGCTGAGCTTATAGCGCAGATGGGCAAAGATACATGCTCTGAATCGCACTAAATGAGCGAGTTCGACCCAGTTTGGAGCATGTAGGTATTCTTCTCTCAAGATCAAGAAAAATGTTAAATTGGGCCGTACAAAGCATTTTTATGAATACTTACAACAGAAATTGGCTAATAGTCACTGCTTTTACAGGGGGGTCCTAAAGCAAAACCCAGGGCATTTCCAAGTTCCTTCAGCATCTGGCACAAAAACGAGTACGGCTGTCAGTGTTGTGTCCTCCGCAGAAACCCATATTTGCTACACAGAAGAAGCAATGCCTGATCAATGATCATCCTCGGTGGTGCACCAAGGCTGAGCTCTTGAGCCTAAAACTGGACTTCAGGCCTCGCCCTCCGTTTCTGCCAAATAAAGTAGTGCGTAGCATCCAGCAAAGCGCCTAGCTGCATGAAGACTTTACTTGTAGTGAGCGTATAGTTCTGGTTGCAGGCAGCACAATAGCATCTTGGTCCATGTATAGTGTCAGTGTCTCCACCACCATAAGTGCCTACTGAAACAGTTGGCAATAGAGGAATTTTTGGCCACAGAAGCTCTGGTGGTATTTCGGATGAAGGTGTCAAGCCAGAGGCTAGAGACCCACATGGCTCTTTTCAACCCATATGAGACTAGTTAGATCTCGTGGATGCTTAATGGATCCTTCCACTACAGTACTGCTAGTGAGTGCCGGGAGGGAGAGTCGTAGAATTTCCACTGTTTCCATCATGGTTTTTCTCATCAGCACTCCGCCCCCCCAAGTCTCCCACTTCACAATATCGCCTGTGCCAAGCGTGACTTCCACATGCACCCTCTGCTTGTTTGTGGTGAACACTAGGGTTCCTATAAATGTTATAGCCTAAAACTAGTTGGATACTACATTAAAAAAAAAAAACTGAAGAATATTTTTCTGCTTTTGTCTGTGTGCTTCTCTCCAGATATGGCAGTGCAGAACTTTGTGGGTGATGCGTTTCGGGGAGCCACGTGGGTCGCTTTACACAACGGTGGCGGTGTGGGCTGGTGAGAACCATTTTTTTGTTTGATCAATTGAATAATATCTGTTATTTGTCATTGTTAATCCTCCCTGCGCCACTTATATCACGTTTTATTGAAGTCGGTACTCTTAAACATTTGACAACAAAATACACGTTATATGAATGGTCAGTGGGAAAATGCAATCCAGCCTGGAACAACCGAGCTAGGGGTTTAGAACTGATACCGGTGGGTTTCCAGACTCGACGAGGGATTTCACAATTGATGCTTCTGTCTGCCCTTTTTGGAGGCTGGGACCGCGTACTTCTGTTAATCTTCTAAAAAAAAAAAAAGCAATTGGTTTAACTAGTATTCTATCCTTCATTTAAATAATAACCACAGTGCCTGCATAGTGGTTAAAGACATTTAGAGCGGGCTTAAAAAAACAGAAACCCCATTATTATTCAAGCCCTACCAGCACTTGTCCAATTATTGAAGGTTGGGCTAATGTCGGATAATAATGACCTTTCAGGGTGAGTCGAAGATGCCCACTGACACTTGTCATTATGTCCCACTAAACACACCTTAGTGGGTTGGGGTGCTGTTCATGGAGGCCAGGCCCTGCTGAATAGCATTTCCAACTAGTAATTTGTTTTCACTGGTGGGTACCTGCAAATTTTCTTTTCTGCAAAGCACAATACGTCTGATAAGAAGAGTCTCCATTGTCTGGCACAGTCGAACCATCTTTAAAAACGTATAGGACCCTGGGTAACACTATTTTGTGGCCCATTGTTAGGAACATCTTTAGATGTAATACTCATTTAAATCTAGTTAACTCGCTGGGAATCTTTAACAATTTTGAATAATAGGTTAACATTTTCATAAACGGGGGCACACAAAACAGAAAAAGGTTTAAACTGAGTCAGTCAGCCAAATTATACCGAAAGAAAGCTTGAACAAGCACTGATAAATGTTTTTCTTTCCACACTGGGGTCTGGATATATTTTTCTTTAAAATATTTTTACACGTAGTTCTGTACCTGCCAGCCTGTTCTCCCGTTATAGGAAAAATGAGTCTGTTAATGTTTTGCAGAACAATTTATAATAGTTTTAAAAAGACATGCCAATAGCACCTGAATATCCAGCTATTAATTGAAGGATGTTTGTGATCTCGAAGAAACTCTTTTATAAACCACGGTCTCGCTGCAAAGGGAAGGAAGTTTGTATGTATAATTGAGGTAAAACCAACTTTAAGAAACCAATTGACGACCCATGTTCATCCAACTACTTTCCATGAGTTTTTCACCGAAAATGGCATTCGCCAGGTTGATGATACAAGCCTGATGAATGTCGTTCTTATCCAAAATTCCAAAGTACTTCGCTTTTCAACAGTGTAATTTCTTCGATTTTCCACCAAATCTTAAGTTTTCTTTTTTTTTTTTTTTTTTTGGAGGAGCTTTCAAACTATTTACCACCCACATCATACACCCTCCTCCTGCATCCTGGTTATTGAACCCGCTACCCAAATCCCGCCCTCTGTCTTTTTCTTTCCGTGCTCTGGCTTGACAGCGCATGTGTGACAATCACCAGCAAGAGGGGCTTTGGTCCACCCACAAGTTGGATGTGAGCCACGGGTTCACGGTTTGATTGGGGAAAAGTTGTGTTAATCCACAAAAAATAAGTGCTTGCCGCCACACAGCTATGATCATTTTGTTTATTTATCCAGGTGCCCGAGCTTGAACTTTTTGGGGTACGTACACACATGGCATTGTAATGCTATTACAGTGTCTTAGCTAACTAGATAACTTGTTTTTCTCTGAAAGCAGCACAGATGGGAGGAGGGCAGTCCTTAATCTACATTAATTTTTAGATGTGGCTTAACAGAGCAACTGTCACATGATCTTTTAACCTTCACCAATATTAATCTAAAGTTCTTTGTTTCCACTAAAATACATTTCCATCCCGGTACTATGTACTTACCATGCCTCACATTACCATACAACATTCCTTTAAAGCCAGACCTATTTGCATTGCCAATGTTTGTTTTTATTTTTACAACTGGGTCCCCCTTATTCCACCATTGCTAATCTTTTTGAATTAACATTGCTTTTATCCGCCACCCCATCCCTCTCTACTCCTGCACGGCTGCAAATCTTTGCCCATTTTACCCCTGCCTTTGTTGGTGTCCGCCGGACCCCACCACCCTTTCCCTACACACACCATTGATTGTGTGCTTACCGTGTCTTCACCTTCAGTGGCAATCTTCTGTTCCTCCCATCCCAATTGTCTTTTTCCTTTTTTGGTTGCAGTAGACGTAGAAAAAAGACTACATCGACCCATATATATATTTTTTTTCTCGACCCTCTTACAACCCCTCTGTAAGAAAAAGAAAACATGTATTCTTGCTATTAAGAAGAATATTTTGAGAATTGTAAGAGGTTTTTTATACATTTATTCTTTATATTGATTCCAGAATTCAACCCGGGTTCCGGTACGTGTTTTTTTGTCATCAACAAATCTTCCGATTTGTGTGGAAATGGTTATTGCTGATTTGTGCAATTCCTTCAAATGGAATTTTCTCATCCTGGTTTCTTCACACTGGTTTTCTCTATTTTGGAAGTTTTTACTGAACGAGTATCCTGAGCAAATTAGTGAGAGGGGTCGGGTATTCGGAGGAGAGAGAGGGAGGTGAGATTGAGAGAGGCAGGCAACGAGTATAGATCGACTGGGTGAGATGGAAAGTAGTGAGAGAAGTATAAAAAGAAGCAAGATAAAGAGTGGTGACGTGGAGAGAGGGGCACATGGAGAAAGGAGTACGAGAGGCCAGATAAAGGGAATGGTGCGTTGACAAGAAAGATGTCAAGAGGCATGAATAATAGAAAGGCGGATGGGGTGTAGAAATGTAAGAGGTGAACTAGAGAGACAAATGGGGTAGAAAGATGTGGGTTTGATACAGAGAGTTTTGAGGTAGAGGGAGTTAAAGACCGATATGGGGTAGAGAGATGTTTAGAGAGAAGTCAAGGGATAGAAGTGTTGTGCAGAGGTTGAGCTGAAATATAATGCAAGGAAAGAGAGAAGTTATGATAGGAAACCGGTTCAGAAAGGAATAAGCTAGTAAGAACCAATTTAGAAGGAGTAGAGTAGAGGCAGCTAATGAGCTTTGCAATGGGTAGTGGATAACACTTCCCCTCAATAGTAGTGAGCAAGCCAGCCCGACCTCTTCTAGGGAAAAAACATTTTGAAAAATGTGGTGTGAAATAGTGCATTTTAAAGCACAAATGCCACATAAACGTGCAAAACCCATAGGCTCTTAAAGGGCACTCAATATTGGTCTTTTCATGATGTACCAAGCCAGTGAAACCTGAGGCTCCCTATGAGTTAACCTGTATTTTCAAATTCTTCTACGGGTGCCTCAAAATGTCAAAAATGACCACCATTGTGCCAGGTCTGGTATTTTTTCATCAGTGACCTCCGTATGACATGGGCGCCCCTTTATGCTAAAAACACAGGAGTAAATCTAGTTGAATAAATATTAGCGATTGTCAGTGCAAAACCAGTTTTGGTAAAACACATTCAAAGTAAATTGTTGTCTTAAGCATTTTGTCTCCAAAGCCTGAGGTTACCCCACTCTGATGGAGGCCACATAACTGTAATTATGACCAGCCGCATTCCTGAGGACAAATTTGCATTTTTTGAAGAAAAAAAATACCATGAAATCAATTGCATGCTGTAGGTAGGTGCACTCAAACATTTGCCAAAGAAACAATGCAGATTTTAAATTGAAATGTTTGCATGAGCAAGACGGAGCGCTCTGAAGTGTCCATAATACGATATGCTTATGTTATAGGGATTTGTAGGGCGCAGGCATCTGACCCGGAGCATAGGTCTAGAGGTGCTCCTAGTTGAGCATCTATGTCTTCAGCTTCTTGCAGAAGTTGTGGAGTGGTGGTCCGGATATTTAGAGGGAGTTTGTTTCTGCTTTTGGCCGCGATGAAGGAAAAAGGGCGACCTCCTGTCTTGCTTCTATCGATGTTAGGATTTATGTGAGACAGAAGTACAGCTTAGATGTCTGGAGGGGTTGGTAGAGTTGGAGTTGGTTGCTGAGGTAGACTGGTCCTGTGTTGTGGATGGCTTTGTAACAAACAAATGATGGACGGAATGCTGACAATGCAGACATTCTCCCCCAGTCAAGAGATCTGGGTTAAATCCATCGTTCTTTTGCCCACTACGCCACCCCAGTTTAGACATGGCCATATGCAAATCAGTCTTGACCCTGTGCCTCATGGGAACAGTCCAGCCCGAACTGCCAAGCCATGTCTTCCCTGAACCAGAATCAAGCATCCTAGGACCGGTTTCTGGCTATCAGCCGTCATCAGCCAGGATAGCTTGACTCCAGTGGCGTAGTGAGCACGGGTCCCACGTCTGGAAATACCCATCCCACTTAGGGCGAAAAGCGTTACAACAAACAAATGATGGACGGAATGCTGACAATGCAGACATTCTCCCCCAGTCAAGAGATCTGGGTTAAATCCATCGTTCTTTTGCCCACTACGCCACCCCAGTTTAGACATGGCCATATGCAAATCAGTCTTGACCCTGTGCCTCATGGGAACAGTCCAGCCCGAACTGCCAAGCCATGTCTTCCCTGAACCAGAATCAAGCATCCTAGGACCGGTTTCTGGCTATCAGCCGTCATCAGCCAGGATAGCTTGACTCCAGTGGCGTAGTGAGCACGGGTCCCACGTCTGGAAATACCCATCCCACTTAGGGCGAAAAGCGTTACAACAAACAAATGATGGACGGAATGCTGACAATGCAGACATTCTCCCCCAGTCAAGAGATCTGGGTTAAATCCATCGTTCTTTTGCCCACTACGCCACCCCAGTTTAGACATGGCCATATGCAAATCAGTCTTGACCCTGTGCCTCATGGGAACAGTCCAGCCCGAACTGCCAAGCCATGTCTTCCCTGAACCAGAATCAAGCATCCTAGGACCGGTTTCTGGCTATCAGCCGTCATCAGCCAGGATAGCTTGACTCCAGTGGCGTAGTGAGCACGGGTCCCACGTCTGGAAATACCCATCCCACTTAGGGCGAAAAGCATTACAACAAACAAATGATGGACGGAATGCTGACAATGCAGACATTCTCCCCCAGTCAAGAGATCTGGGTTAAATCCATCGTTCTTTTGCCCACTACGCCACCCCAGTTTAGACATGGCCATATGCAAATCAGTCTTGACCCTGTGCCTCTGCATTGTCAGCATTCCGTCCATCATTTCTTTGCTGTAACGCTTTTCGCCCTAAGTGGGATGGGTATTCCCAGACGTGGGACCCATGCTCACTACGCCACTGGAGTCAAGCTATCCTGGCTGATGACGGCTGATAGCCAGAAACCGGTCCTAGGATGCTTGATTCCGGTCCAGGGAAGACATGGCTTGGCAGTTCGGGCTGGACTGTTCCCATGAGGCACAGGGTCAAGACTGATTTGCATATGGCCATGTCTAAACTGGGGTGGCGTTGTGGGCAAAAGAACGATGGATTTAACCCAGATCTCTTGACTGGGGGAGAATGTCTGCATTGTCAGCATTCCGTCCATCATTTGTTTGTTGTAACGTGGATGGCTTTGTAGGCATGGGTGAGGAGCTTGAATTTGCAGGGTTTCTGGATGGGTAGCCAGGGCAGTTCTGCGAGGTGGAGCAGGACACTCTCTCACATCACTGATAAAAACACAACTAAAATTAATAACCATGAGTTTGGGGCTTGTTTTATAACATAAAGCAGGTGGCATCAGCCCTAGTCTTTTCAGAGTGAGCGAGTGAATATATATATATATATATATCTCCATACGCAAGGTTGCCCTTTTAGAAGCTGCCGCACACAGTGGGGTTAAAGCACAAATTGCCACAGGTAGCTCTGTTGTCAGCATGCCCCAAAGCTCTCCATACAGGCCGGGCGGATCCTGAGTGCTGTTATTCACGGACTCTTGAGGGAACGATGGGGGCCTCAACCACAGGTAGATATTGGCGCTGAGGCCAGTGATGCAATCATCGCTCTTCACCTAACAAGGACAGTTATATTTTAAATGATGAAGGAAGCAGCACACTTGTTTTGAGAAAACTGGGAGTCTTAGGCATTATTTCGGGACTACTGTGACCAGAATGCCTGTGTGTATAACGCCCACTTGGGCGGGACTCGCTATTGTAATAAATCACCTGTTCTCAATCGGCCTGCTTCTTCCATCTTTTCAGCCAGTGAACAAGAGCGTCAAACACGCTCGATACGCTTATGGCCTGTATGGAGAGCTTTGGGGCATGCTGACAATAGAGCTACCTGTGGCGATTTGTGCTTTAACCCCACTGTGTGCGGCAGCTTCTAAAAGGGCAACCTTGCGTATGGATATATATATATATCTCCATAACCAGGTACTTGCCCGTTATGAGTGCCTGCACTTTATTTTGAAAGGGTGGGTACTTGCACTTCTCAGCGCTATATTTAATGGTAAAGTACCAACACTTCTCATGAGCAAACAGGTACTCTGAATAGTGAGTACCTACACTTCAACATTTCCATTGAAAACACTGTATGTGGCAGTTTATTATGTGCCTGTTTCCAGGAACCTCCCTACATAACCAAGAAAGTGAAAGGAAAACATTGGAAAACCCCAAGCTACGAACATTTTAGAGACATAAGAGAGTAATTTCTTCAATCTATTTTGCCGCAATCAATATGGTCAATCATTCTATCCTGGTCCAGAGACTTTTTGAGATTGGTATCTGTGGGAAAGCTTGGGTTGGCTCAAAGACTTTCTCGATAATAGGACTCTGACTTGTGTCCCTTGAGTCATTCAAATCTCACACCATGACTGTGGGGTGTCCCTCAGGCCTCCTCCTCCTCGAGCACTACACTCTTTAACATCTATGTAGCACCTCTTGTCCAAATTGTAAAATCATTTGGCTTTGAAGTCATCTCATACACGGAAATCACACAATTGATCATCTCACTGGGACAAAATCCAGAAAATGCCAAAAAGCAAATTTGTTAAATGCTTGAGAACAGTTGCCTCCTGGATGGTTTCAAACTGTTTGCAGCTGAACGGAGACAAGACAGATATTCAGCTGTATGGCAAGGCCCAGTTCTACTGGACTGATGACTGGTGGCCTTCTAAGTTAGGCTCTGCCCCCCGTCCTAAAACATCTCGGCATTCTGGTTGATGAGAACCTCTCCATGAGAGAGCAGATTAGGTCCACTTGCAGTGGCTGCTTTTGTTTCATACGCTTGCTTAAAAAGGTATTTCAGTGGCTCCCTTTAAACTCTAGTAGAACTCTTACTCGGGCACTCATTGTGAGCCGCTTGGATTATGGTGATGCTCTTTTGGTAGCTGCTAATGAGTCGCTACTCTCTAAACTGCAAGTGGTTCAGAACACCGCTGTGAGAAACCGGCCTGGTATATGATGTACACTTATGTAAGCGGACACCCTGCACCAGTCCAGACAACCCTTATGGTGATTTAAGAGGTCTTAGACAACCTTCGAAAGCTCTCTAAGAGGTAGCTGTGGGGAGCAGCCTTGGGCTTAGTCCAGAAAGCGTGTAAAGAAGCTTGTTTTACCAGAATGCAATCTTATATCTATAGATTAAGTGTAAAAGAACCACACCAGGTATTTACTCTCTAACACATACAAATATCCCCTACCCGAAAATATATGCACTATGCACACAGTACTTTGCATAGAAATCACTTAAATAGCACAGAATACACAGTGGACCCCGGGGGGAAACCAAACCATATACTAAGAAAGTGGTATAAGAACCACGAATCATATCAAGACAATGTCCAGAGGATGTAGAAGTGCTGGGGACCCAAGAAACCACCCAATGTGCGAGTCTAGGAGCTCCACGCAGACAGTGTGCAGTGTGAGAACATGACCGCGTTCTCCATACAAATCGACATGTAAGTTGCGGTTGGAATTTTAAAGATTAAGGACCCTTTTCAGTGGACCCTGAAGAAACCCTGTGGTAGACAGGTTGGAGAGCCACCCCACCTGTGGATACCCTAGTACCCAAGTTACCCACACCAGCGAAGCTGGGTGCATAGGTGTGAAGTGGTGTCAGAAACCACTGCCTAACCAATGGAGGGCTTCAGGAAAGTGCAGCTGCTGGAGAAGGAGAAAGTGTCTGGTGGAATTCGAAGGTGGATTCTAGTTGAGCGGTACCTGCAAGCAGAGGGGACAGAGTCTGTCACACAGGCGATCTGGAAGACGAATGTCCACCGATGTCTGGAGTTGCAGGAGAGTTGATAGTGACCTTGACTCTGCAGCTGTGAGGATCAGGCGATGCTGAGGAAGACCAGGATCCGTGCAGGAGCTGTCCCACGTCAGATGTCAAGAGTTGAGCAGTCTGTGTCCGGTAGGAGCACCAACAAGACTTGGCTACTGCAAACCATGTTTGAGAAGGCACAATTTCAGGACCAGCAAGGTCCAGGAGACTCTCCACAAGCAGGAGAGTCGGGCCATACCTGAGAAATCAGGGGAGCCCAAAAGTAACAAAGATAACCCTCAACAGGACCCACAGGCCAGAGGCACTATGGTCGCAAGAGGACCTTGAGCAGCTAACCAAAAGTTGCAGGCCACAGTGCAAACGATGCGATGTGGACAAAGTTTTGTCACTGGAGCTGCTTGAGGTTGGGGCTACTTGAAGCCCAAAGATCTTGGTGGTAAGAAGCCAACAAGCCTTGGCAACGGCAAGTCAACGTGGTACACAGGGGTTCAGTTCCTGCGGCTCCCCCGAGGAATACTGGCCTCAAACTTAGTAAGAGGGCAGGGCAGGCCTCGAGAGTTATGGAGAAGCACCACCTGTGTTGCAGAATCTTTCAGAGTCTGTAGGAGCTCAGGATTAGCAGACCTGTCAGCTTAGTTGCGGTGCCTGCAGATGCAGAGAAGTGACTCCTTCACTTCAAGGGAGATTCCTTTAGGTATCGTGGATGCCCACAGGGCTTGGAAGGTTCCTGTATGGTGCACAGGCAGAGACGATGCAGCAGACTGGAAGGGAGACTAAGTCGAGCCCAAACGAATTTCAGCAAAGTCCAGAGTGTCCAGACAGTAGAAGTGGTGTATGACTTTATTTTTTTTTTTTTTTTTTTTTTTTTGAAAAAGTTTTTATTGAGCAATAATTCGGTTACAAGTACGGGCCTACAACCACCCGGGCCGGCCGCTAGGTACAGAAGGAAATCTACACATATCAAGGCTACAATCAGTTCCCAGGGCACTGCCCCGCAGTGGCTCCAGATAGTTCTCGAGGAACAGGAAGCGTAAGTCCAACAATCACAAAAACAAAAAGACAAACAATAAAAAACATAAGGCGAGTTATGAGGGAAACCAGTGCGGGTCAGGCTCCCCCCGGGAAACTCCAGTCAGGACAATTGAGCAAACCGCTAAAGAGAGGAGTACCGGGAGGCCGGGGACGGAGGGGGGGGGGGAGGGGGTCAAGGGAGATGAACGTCCATATGTAGTTGTTCCAAAAGGCGCCAGGAGCCATCAAGGGTCAGGGGGACATGGCGATATCAGTATCTACCAGGGGGGCCGTACAGATGCCTCCGCGATACGCGTTCCATTGCCCCCAAATTCTACCCCATGCCCCCGGCTTGCCACGGGCCACATACACAGTCTTCTCCCTAAACATACACCAGTCCATATTCTCCTTCCATACTGACACGGTGGGCGGCCGTTGAGCGCCCCAAAGTTGCGCTATGTCCCTCTTGGCAATCATGTTCCCTAGGGCCGCCCACCGAGTCTGAGCCGCGCTGTAGTCATTGGGCTCCCACACATTCAGGACACAGCGACGCACCTCCGGCAGCAGCACAACCCCAGTGACCTGTCCCATAACCGTGTGGACCCGGCGCCAGTAGTCCGCCACCTCGCGGCACTCCCAAAGGATATGAAGAAAGGTGGCGCTGAGCCCACAGCCTCGCTTACAGAGCCCGTCGCCGGAAAATCCCATCGAGACCAAGCGCGGACCCGTCACATACACCCGGTGGAGAATCTTGAGCTGTACCAACCGGAGACGAGCCGGAATGGCAACCTCCTTGGGGGACGACAGTGCAGACTGCCAATCTTCGTCGTCCAATTCCACCCCATCCCCAGTCCAAGCCTCCCGAAGGCGCACAAAAAGGTCCGCCCGGTGATTAATTAATTTTTTATAAATTAAAGAAATAGTACTATCAGGGACATGTCCGTCAAGTATGCGGTCCTCGAGGGGCGAGGAAACAGGGATCTTGGTCCCCTCCCCGAAGACCGAGAGCAGGGCGTGTCGAACCTGGGCGTAGCGGAAGAACTCCCTGCCGGTCAGCTCGTATTCGGCCTGGAGCACCGCGAAAGTCTTTACCGCGCCCTTGTGCCACAGGTCTCCCACTTTGCTGATACCAATCGTGTCCCACTGGTCAAACCCCTTCGTGGTCCACAAGCTGCCCAGGCGGTCGGAGGCAAACAAGGGAGTAGCACATGTTAATCGCTCACTCCAGCCCATGGCCGCAGTGGCAGCCCTCCAGGTCCGCACCGCAATCTTAGTAGGACCCGTAAGGGTCCGGCCAGCCAGGCGGGAATAAAGTGCCCTGTTGAAGTTCCCGCCGGGAAGCAGGAACTTGTCCATCTCATACGCCGGATTCAAGCCGGGCGCATACGTGGCGTGGTTAATGGCAGATAGCTGCGAGGCCCAATAGTACCTGCGAATGTCAGGAAGCGCGATGCCCCCGTCATACCAGGGGAGAGTGAGCTTGGCAAGAGCAATACGCGCCCGCCCGTCCCACACCAGTCTCCTCTGCAGGCTCTCCACCTCCCGAAAGTAGGCCACTGGGATAACGTCGAAGGAGTTCTGGAGTGCATAGAGGAACCTGGGAAGGGACATCATTTTAAACAGCGCGGCCCGGCCCAGCGGGGACAGGGGGAGCCTGCACCACCGGGCCGTGTCCTCCCGCAGTCGCCGAAGTGGACGCAGGAGATTCTGCTCATAGCGAGCCACCGGGTCCAGCGAAACGTATATCCCCAGGTACTTAAAGCCGCTCAGATATCTGAATCGGGAGCCGAGGCGGCAGGAGAGGAGGACCACCAGAGATGGGATAAACGCAGGATTTAGACCAATTGATCGTGAGACCCGAATTGTTCCCAAAGGAGGTCAGAACGTCAAAGAGGACGTTGAGTGACTGCCGCGGTGAGGTGAGATACAGGAGAATGTCGTCCGCATACAGCGAGACCCGATCTTCGAAGCCCGGGCCCCACCGGATCCCTCCAAGCGAGGGCTCCCAACGGAGCCAGGCAGCGAGTGGCTCCAGGGCGAGAGCAAAAAGCAACGGGGACAACGGGCACCCCTGCCTCGTGCCCCTGCCGAGGGCAAAGGGCCGAGAGACCCGCCCATTCACCACCACTTGAGCCATGGGTCCCGTGTAAAGGAGCCTCACCCAGCCAATAAATCCCTCTCCAAAGCCGAATTTATCCAAGACGGCCCAGAGGAATGGCCACTCAATAGTATCAAAGGCCATCGTGGCATCCAAAGAAACCAGCACGGCCGGTTCGGAGAGGAACTCCGCCCTGGCAAGGGCACCGTGAAGACGCCGCAAGTTAAGAGCGGTGTTGCGGTGCGGGATAAAGCCGCATTGGTCCGGATGAATAAGGTCGCACACGACACTCAACAATCGATTGGCCAGGACTTTCGCCAGGATTTTAGGCTCCGCATTGAGCAGTGAAATGGGCCGGTAAGAAGTACAGCGGTCTCGCGGCTTGCCCTCCTTGGGGATAACGACTATAGTGGCCAAGCGCTGGTCGGCCGGAAGGGAACCCGCCGCAAGAGAGTCGCGGAACATGCGGCTGAGGAAGGGCGCAAGCTTATCAAGACGCAATTTGTATAGTTCAATGGGCAGACCGTTAGGACCCATAGCCTTGCCCGAGCGAAGGGAACGGATCGCGGTCGCTATTTCATCCGACGACAAGGGAGCGTCCAGCCGCTCCCGGTCCTCAACGGACAGGCCGGGCAGAGCAATATCTCTCAGTAGGAGGCGAGAGTCATCCTCATCCCTGTCAGTCACCGGGGAGTACACCGCCCGGAGGTGGTCAGCGAAACATTCCACAATCTCATCCGGCTCAGTCACACACACACCGTCAGCAGCACGCAACTCGGGGACCACACGATTCACTCTCTCCTTTTTGTCCAGCCACGCAATCAACTTTCCCGCCTTGTCCCCCGCGTCATACAATCGGCCCTGCTGCTCCCTATACATAGTTTTGGCCGCGTCAGTGACCAGGGACCTATATTCGAACTGTTTCAGGCTAAGGGCATGTAGCCCGTCCGGAGTAACATTCGCCTCCAAGGCCGACTCCAACCCCGAGATGTCAGTCTCCAGCTTCACCACCGCCTCGCTCCTAACCTTCTTGGCCACCACTATCTGGGCGAGGGCGTGTCCGCGTATCACAGTTTTAAAGGCTTCCCAAAGGGACAACGCAGACGACACCGACCCCTCGTTTTCACTGAAGTATTGGTCCATGGCCTTAACCAGGCTGTCACGAGTCGCAGGGTCCCGCAGGTACCAGGGGTTAATAGGAGCTATCCGCCCTGCGGACCGCGACCCGGTGTCAAAGAGAAGCCACAGCGGAGAATGGTCGGAGATACCACGCGCCAGGTGTCTGACCTCTCGAATCCGACCAGTCTGCGCCGCGGGCATAAGGAAGTAGTCCAGCCTGGAGAGACTCCCATGCGCCCCCGAATGAAAGGTGAACTGACACTGGGTCGGATGCATTAGTCTCCAACTATCCACCAAGCCGAAGGTCTCCAACATCCCACCCAGCCATGACTGGGCAGCGGGGAGGGTCCTCGGTGGGTGACGATCCAGTTCACCCGAAACCACAGAATTAAAGTCCCCGCCCATGAGCAGGAGGCCGTCCGGAAGGTCAAGCAGCATTCGACCCAAGTCAGTAAAGGTGGAGTTCTGGAGGCCCGGGGGGACGTAGACCGAAACCAGGGTAAGGGGCTGCCCCTCCCACCTTCCAATCAAACACACATAGCGCCCTCTGTCATCCGAGACTATCCTCGTGATCTCCAACGGAAGGGAGGTTCGCAGGAGAATGCCCACCCCCCTGGAGCCCGTTGTGAAACCAGAATGGGCTACGAGGCGGTATCCCCCCCTGTTCATCGCATGGCAGACATTGCCGACCAAGTGCGTCTCCTGGAGAAACACCACATCAGGAGTCACACGACGCAAATATTGCAGTACAACACCCCGCTTAATACGGTCCCCCAACCCATTGACGTTCCATGACATAAGCCTCAACCCGTCTCCCCCCATCCCCTCCAATAGATCAAGAGGCCCTCAGCCCGCAGCACGGTTCCCAAATATGGACAAAAATCAATACCTCGCCCTGTAAACAAAAAACACACAACAAAACAACCCCTCTTCCCCCCCAACCCCACCCCAAGTCCAACTCCCCCCACCCTGCACCCCTGCGGGCCAATGACCCCCCCCAACTTGCAGTGTGCCTGTCGCCCCCCTAACCCCATTCTACAAAAAGACCCCGGAGGAGGAAAGGGACCCGAACCCGCCCGCACCCCTCACGGGTCCTGGTAAGACACAGTATGCAAAAGAAGTAAGACCCAACTGTACAGTGCAAAACCGCAAAAGCAAGGACCAAATGTCAGTCTAAGGGGACCCGTCACCTGCGGTGCCCCCAGAGGGCCCGGGCCGGCCACCCCCGTCCGGCAGCGAGTCCAGCCAGTCACTTGCGGCCACAGGAGAGTCAAAAAAGGCTGTCCGCTCTCCATGCTCCACTCGGAGTTTCGCCGGGTAGATCATCGAATACTTCAGGCCCAGCTCGCGGAGACGGCGCTTCACCCCTTGGAATCCCATCCGCTGTTTCTGGACCAGTTGCGTGAAGTCCGGATAAAAATTGATGGTCGAGTTCTCGTAGCGGACCGGGCCACGGGTCCGTGAAGCCTGCAGAATAGCGTCGCGGTCCCTGTAGTGGAACAGTTTAGCCACGATAGGCCTCGGGGGGGCCCCCGGCCGCGGCCGGCCGCCCGGAACTCGATGGGCCCGCTCCACGGCGAAGAATTTGCTTAGGCCAACCGGGGACAGCTGTTGCAGGATAAGTTCCTCGACCACGAGGTCCACCGGGCGGCCGTCGGAGGACTCCGGTACACCAATGATGCGGATGTTGTTGCGTCGGGCCCGTCCCTCGAAGTCCTCAAGCCTCCGGGCCATGTGGTCGTTGACCACTCTAATGTCCCCAAGCGCGGCCCGCAGATCCGACACCTCCGCACCCAGGGTGGAGGTCCGTGTATCAAGGGCCTGGACCTTCTCGTTGGTTTTGGAGAGGTCGGCCCGAATCAGGGTGACATCGATTGCGACAGTGTCGATCTTACGGGCCAGGGCCTCATATTGCGTCGCGATGGTTTCCCTGATGCCCTCGATGGCGCCCATAATGTCCTGCAGGGAAAGTTCCGCAGAGACGGTCGTGCCTCCCCCTGCAGCATCCGGGGAGAGGCCAGTAGCGCCAGGGGACCCCCTGCCCTGGGTGTAGCGGTCCATGTTGTTGCTCTGGACCGCTCCCCCGCGCAGAGAAGCCTTGGTCTTGCGCCCCTCCGGACCCCCTTTGCCCGCCATGCGAGCGCAGTCTCTCAATGGGACCTCCGATCAAGAGGTGTGCGGGCGCCAGCAAAAGGACCACAAACTGTCGATGTGGGGGTCGGAGGCGTTAGGCCCACCAGTAGCAGATGGAAGCAAGCCTCGGGCAGAGGCCCAGGAGGCACCTCGCCACCTTGAGCACGCACGCCAGCCGATCTCCTGAAGGCCAAAATCGAAACCGAAAGTGCTGACTCGGCAACTGGCACCGCGCTGAGGCCGCTGTTGTTCAATTGCAGCCCGGCCCCACGGGTCACCTTCACCCCGGCCACCTCCGTCGGGTGGGTCCCAAAAGTTCCGACGACGACAACTCAGGATTCCCAGGTCCGATTAGAGTTTTAAAAAGAGATATATGATCAGCTGGTCTTCATCTCCCAGATTCCATAAACCAAATCAGGATAGTATCAGGATATATTCCGAGGAGCAGAAAGGGTCCGGGGAGCCCTGTGCTCACGCGACCATCTTAGATGCGCGCTGGTGTATGACTTTAGTCTTGTCCCATGACGAATCTAGGGACCTACACCCAGGTAATCCCTTAAGTACCCTAAAGAGAAGGTTGGGACTATTCAGGGTACCCTCCCGCTGGAGGTTTTGGACAGGGAGGAAGTCACTCCCATGTCCTTTGTCCAGTTTTGCGCCAGAGCAGGAGTCCACGGCTCCCAGTGCTGGTTTGAACTGGACTATGCACGGGGACACCAAATATGCCCCTCATGCAGACTGAGTGGCGCTGGCAAGTGCACCCACCTGCCCCAATACACTAAATCCTGTCTGGGAGGTGGTGACAACTCCCTTTGACAGCATATCTATTGTTCTGCCTTCCCTTGCTCGAGCTTGGCTCAGCAGCAGGAGGGCAGAATCGTGTCTCTGGTCGGCATCCTCCAAGTTGTGTTGTCTGGGTCTAGAAGATTGGCACCACGAGCCTAACGGAGGCCCGTTCCAGTGCTTGGAATCATACCTCTCACACCGTTTATGGTGTGGGGGTATGATTCCAAGATGTTTGGTACCAAACCTGATAGGATTCGTTTAAGCCAATTTCGAAATGGTCATTGCATAATTACCTCCTTTCCTACATCCGTCAAGCACCTAATCTGCACACTGACTTCTCGCTCCCTTTCAGAGCACACACTGCAAAGCCTCCTTTAGCTTCCTGTGAAAGAACACTCTGTTGAAACTTCTGTCTCTTGTCCACAAAGTTCTGTTCGGCAAAGGCCAGCTCTATCTTCAAAAGAAACGTCTTCCATACTTAACCAGTCATAATCTTAAATCTAAAGGCTAACTTCTGATATGTCCCTGCCGCATTTGTACAGTTAAATACGGTGTTCGGTCATTTTGCTACCTTGCAACCCCTCACTGTAACTAACTTCCTTTTCACATCCAATCTTGTTCTGATTTCAACAGTTAAAAAAAACAAGCATTGGCATAGCCATTAGGTCTCGCCTTTGGGACCTTATAAGTGAAAACAGCTAGAGTAGCGAGAGGTGGCTGAGTGAGAAAATGTGTGTTTTAAATCTGTAATCTTGCTGTCTGAAGCATGCCTAGAATGCGGGTGCAATGGTGGGGCGTGGACGGCTCACTGAAGTCCCCTGGCTTACTTTCAGATAGCGCCTGGCTGAATAGGAGCCAGCTCTTCAGAGCGCTGGGTCCTTGGAAAGAGTGGTGGAAGTAGGGTGGGGGAACGGACACGTGGGGGGGGGCTTCGGTTCCCAACAAAAGTAAGATAGGATGCAAGAGTGAATCCAGCCTCTTTCCCAGGAGAAGAGCATGCATGTGCAGCCCTTTCACCCAGATCAGGCGACTAGAGCCGACGAATAATTCAGAGTGGCTAGTAGAAATAAATGCACCATTAACTGCACAATGGAAGTAAAATACAATACTAGTAACTGGAATAACAAAGTGTAAAGATGATCTCCAGAATAAGGAAGTTCAAGAAGCAATCCAAAAGTATAGAAGGTTTATTCTCAGGTACAAAGTAAAAGACCACCAGTCCAGACAGCAGTTAACTTCCAACTGCCTGGTATCAATCTCCAACCTCCCCAGCATTCTGTTGCTAAGCTATGACAAATAGAATGCAGGGCACAGCCCAGCAACACAGGCAAGGGAAATAAGAGTAATACACATGGGTAAGGATAAGAATCTAGGAACAGAAGTCAAACCACAACACATCTCCCTCCCCAAAACATATGAAAAAGATTACACAATAGTAACACATATGTCCTAGAGGAAAACAAATTGTACTAATGATAAGCTAGAAACATTTAAGCATAAACTTTGCAAAAATAAACAAAATAAATGTAATTACTCTAAAACATTTTATAGTCCTTGTGCCAGGATGGTCTGAATCTCAATCTTCGTTGACCTCCTCGATTAGGAACAATAGGAACATTGCTGTGACGTTCAGGTTTAGAGTTGTCACAAGATTTATTGGAAAACATGTGACTGTATTCACATTCAGAAGCACCAGAACCTGGTTTCCATTTAACTAGTCGAGACCTACTCCACACAACACCAGAGTCTAAAACAACAACATTTTTCCTAACTTCCTTGATAAGGAATGGACCCATAAATCGTGACTGTCCTTTCCTCAGGAGACCAGGTCTCTTGATTAACACCATCTCCCACTCTCCAATGTCTGAGAAAAGAGGAATGCCTCGAATCAAAGCTGTTTTTATAGCTATCTTGGTAATGTTTCTGTCTCAAAACAACCTGTTCATCCATTTGTACATCTTTGGTATTTAAATTTAGCCAAGCAGGACTTAGTCATGTGGCTTTCTCCCTCTCAGAATAGAGAAAGGAGAAACTGATGTTAAACAATTGGGAGTATTGCGGTGGGCCCACCATGTTTCCCTAAGCATTTTTTTGAGCGAGGATCTGGTTTGTATTGCCCTTTGGGCACAAGACTTAACCACCCTGTTCATTCTTTCTGCCAGGCCATTAGCTTGCGGAGAATACAGAGCTGTTTTAAAATGTGTGATAGACAATTTCTTCAGAAACCTGTTCATCTCATGAGAGACAAACTGAACACCATTGTCGGTGATGAGGTGTTTTGGTATTCCTGCTCTTGAAAACTCATCAGAAAAACTCCATGACAGTTCTAGTGTTCACAACAGGCACACACTTGGTAACTACCCGCTTGGAAGTGTAATCCACAAGCAACAGCACATAGCGCTCATCATACGCAAAGGACTCAAATGGTCCAGCAATATCCAAACCTAACTCGGACCAAGGTTCAGTGGGAATTTCTACAGGTGAGTGGTGCAGTACGACTTTTCTTACTTTTGTCACTATTAGCACATTCCCAACAATCCTTCACCACTTCTTCAATCTGTCTATCCATTGTCGGCCACCAATACCACTCACGGACCCTGGCCTTGCTAAGCTTTCTTCCTAGATGGCCTTCATGGGCTAAGTTGATTATCTTGCTTCTAAGTTTACATGGAGGTATTGCACGATTTCCCCTCAACACTTTCTCATCAAAAACACATAAATCATCCTTCACATTGAGGAAACTTTTCATATGTACACTACAGGTATGTCCTTCTCTGCTGGGCAATCCTCAACTATGAATTTTTTGACCATCTCTAGTTCATTGTCATCATGAGAGGCCAAAGACCATTCATCCAAACCAACTGCAGACTCGTGTACCCATCCTACAAGAGAGTTATCGACTTCCACACCAGATTGATCTAAAGGCAACCTTGAGAGACAGTCTGCAACGACATTCATTGATCCAGGAGCATACTCAACAACAAAATTGAATTCTGACAGTCCTTCAATCCAACGTTTGATTCTTGGGGAAACATTTTCAATATCCCTACATGTGAAAATTTGACAAAGGACGATGATCAGTCCTAACCACCACAGGCAAACCCCAAAGATAAAACTTAAAGTGATGAAGAGCCCAGAAAACCGCCAACGCCTCCTGCTCAATCACAGAATAGCGCTCTTCAGCACCCCTGAGTGACCGAGAGGCGAAGGCAACAATCTTGGACTCTCCACCAACAATCTGTGATAGCACTGCTCCCAAACCAAGCATACTGGCATCAGTAGATAAGATTGGGACATTTTGACACCTGCAAGAAAACAAAGTGGGCATATGGCTAATAACATCCTTGATAGAGTTGAAAGCAGAAGAACACTCATCTGACCACGTGAAAAGAGTACCTTTTTTGAGCAGAACTCTGAGAGGAGAAGAAATACAAGCAAAATTAGGAATGAATTTCGAACAAAACTCTGCTAGACCTAAAAACGAACGGACTTGGTCTTTGTTGACGGGTGTTGGAACCTTTACAATACTTTCAACAATATCAAGTTTAGGACTGATCCCATCTGCAGATTTAGTGTGTCCCAAATAATCTACTGATGACACATGAAATTTACATTTTTCTTTTTCGATAACGAGGCCAGCATCCTCCAAACGCTGTAGGACCTTCCATAGTACATCATCGTGATCTCGCAAGTCCTTCCCATAAACCAAGATGTCATCTTGAAAAATCAAAACCTTAGTCAATCCTACCAAAACTTTATTCATGACCCTCTGGAAGCAAGCTGCTGCAGATGCTAATCCAAAGGGCATACGAACAAATCTGAACGCTCCCAGAGGTGTCACAAATGAAGTCACATGCCTGGAATCCGGATGCAACAGAACCTGGTGGTAGGCAGAAGATAAGTCCATAACACTGAAACACTTGGCATCTCTGACTAAAGCAAGAGTTTGAGAGAGATTTGGTAAGGGCTGCCTGTCGACCCAAATATGTTTATTCAACCCACGCAAGTCCACACACATGCGAATCCCCTTACCACCATCTTTGGATGCCAAAACTATGGGAGCCAACCATTGAGAGCACTCAATCTCCTCAATGACACCTGCAGAGAGTAATCTTTTGAGTTCTGAATCCAAGGGTTCCATCAACAGATGTGGAACTTTCCTGACTTTGCTGACAAAAGGCTGAGCATTATCCTTTAAGATGATTTTATGTTGAAAATTCTTCAGCAATCCTAACTTATCACAAAACACTTTTGGAAATTGTGAACACACATCATCAGAAGTCAAACAAGGAGACATTAGTAGCACTTTTTGTGGCGAATTGGGGTCTAACTTGATCCCCATGTCTCTTTGGTGTCTCCAACCTAGAAGATTATCTCCCCTTTTTGCCACATACACTTTCCCAAGTGTCTCTCTGTCCTTAAACTGAATTTTCTTTATGACAAACCCCAAAACATCACTTTTAACCCCACCATAGCCTACTGGGTTGATGTCCGGGGGAAATAATTCAGTTTTACTAAGTCCATAAACAGCATCCCAATTAGCATCTCCAACCATAGTGTAAGGTGATCCTGAGTCTGCCAGAACAGAAAATCGTTCACCACCAATCAACACATCACATTCAGGCATTTCTAGTGCATCACCATCAACAACACTGTCATGTCTGATGCTGCAAATAAACTTCTTCTCTTGTTCAACCTGTTGTACTGCTTGATTCCTGCCGCTACGACACACTCTTTGGTAATGACCTCTCTTTCCACACTTATTGCAGACCACAGATCTAGCAAAACAACTGGGACTATTAGGTGAATGATTTTCACTCCGCATCTAAAACATTTAAAACCATTCTTGTTGTTTCTGAATCCAAAATGGTCAGAATCAGGAGGCTTATTCCTGAAGTAAGGTTGCTCGGAGCTGGGGAACTTCCTATCTTTCTCACTTTGATTCCCCTTCAACCCACCTTTTGAATCATCTTTCTTAACCTCATCCCTTTTTATTTCATAAACAGTTCTATCATCAGTAGTGACATCAGGAGTCTTCTCCACTTTCGTTTCACGTACCCACATGTTAGTATTCTCCATGCTTTCCACAATGGATAGTGTGTCCTTAAGGTCAGGATTCTTAGCAAGAAGCTTTTGCTGAACTTTTGGGTCATTGGTGCACCTACCAATTTGATCCTTTATAAGTGAAACTGTAAGCTGTTCAAATTCGCAGGTGCGAGCCAATGTTTTCAAGGTAGCTACATAACTGGAAATTTTTTCTTGTTTACGTTGGCTTCTAGAAAAGAAGTTGTGATGTTCTAATACCACATTGATCTTAGAACCAAAATAATTTTCCAGCATTACCATATCATAAATATTTCCAGGCTCACCCTCACCTCGCCCTAATGGAATTTCATCTAAACTATCATAAACATGTCTTCCCTTCACTCCTAAATTATGTAGGAGTGTAGCTTGTTTCCGTACAGCTGAAAACTTTTCCCCGCCAATAGATATGAATCAAAAAGAGGCTTCCACCTTTTCCAAGGTAAAATAGGGTCACCAACATCAGTTAGGGATTGTGGTGGTTGGGACATGCCTGAAGAAGCCATCCTTGGAAAAGTAGAAGGGGGGGAAAAAAAACACAAGAAAAAAATAAGAAGATATCTTAGAAATTAATGCTCAATATTAAGTAGCAAATGCAAGAGAAAATTACATTCAGATTTCAATATAAATACCTACAACACCAATTGAAAACAATGGTAAGGGAATGAAATCCATTTAAGAGTGTGCGCATCACTGACACGCAAAAATAATAAAGATTTACTTTATGATGAGTCTTTGCGAGGGCAGAAGTGTGCGTATCACTGATACGCGCTAGGAACACAGTACGAAGTTCAATTAGAAGTGTGCGCGTCACTGATACGCAAGTTGGTGATCTCCTTTTGTTCAAAAGCAAGTACAAGTGTGCGTATCACTGGTACGTGGAGGAAATTGTGCTGAAAAGTATCGTGGTTGGCAACGCGATTGGCAGAGTTCGCTGTGTACGATAAAATGGTGGCACGTTGCGTCAGCGTTTATCGGCGTCTGCCGGGTGGTTCAAGGCACGTAAGTGCCGATAAATTGATGAGGCCAGGAGGAAGAAATGACGCGTCACAGAGCAGCGCTCTAGCAATGGTAGGCATTCTTCACCGCGTGAGATCGTTTTTCAACATGATAACTGCTCATTAACTTCCAAGGTGTGTGCTTAAAGGAATTGAGGGTTACACGCAACACAGGCGCTCCACAACTATGTTGCCAAATCAAAGCGCAGTAAATAAAGTACAAGAGCCTCACAAGATGTCTCCAAAAGGGTAACGCATAAACCAACGTTGCATTGAATCAGAGAGAGTACAAAAGCTCCTCAAGTTGTAATCCAAAGGTAACGCACAAAGCAACATTGATGGTTTGATTTCTCTCTCGTTAGTATCGGGTCAGAACCAATACAGATCTCTCCAACCACCATCAAGCTACAAACGATCAGAGCAAATTCTGTCCACTGCTGCCAAACAATTCAATCATAACAGACTAGTCTTTTCTGTTTGTAACTGCTCACAGTCAGTAATGGCAGCAGATCATTTAAGAAGTATGATGATTCCAATGAATAAATGTTTCAATTGAAAAAATACCTGAATTTCATGAATTATACGCTGGAATCAGGTAATGGGTTCGATTTGGGGAAACTGGTGGTCATCAATTCTTGTCCCCACGCAGGTGTAACTCGTCGCCAGTGTAAAGATGATCTCCAGAATAAGGAAGTCCAAGAAGCAATCCAAAAGAATAGAAGGTTTATTCTTGGGTACAAAATTAAAGACCACCAGTCCAGACAGCAGTTAACTTACAACTGCCTGGTATAAATCTCCAACCTCCCCAGCATTCTGTTGCTAAGCTATGACAAATAGAATGCAGGGCACAGCCCAGCAACACAGGCAAGGGAAATAAGAGTAATACACATGGGTAAGGATAAGAATATAGGAACATAAGTCAAACCACAACACAAAGATTCTGCCGTTTTGAGCCAAATATGTTAAACTCTAACCCTGTCACCAGCCTTACCCCCTTAGTATTGCTGTTTCATGGCAGATAATGTCTAAAACACAAAAGCGACAATTTTCAGTCTGATTGCACCATAAACTAAAGGCTGTGATTGAAAGCCTTCTGGCTCGTCTACAAATGTATTTTTAGTACCAACTTTATGAGGGGGGGGGAGACAGGCGATGCACAAAGAAAGAGCCGAGCAGCAGAGTGAGAGCGAGAGACAGACAAGGGAAAGATGTAGAACGAGAGACTGTTACAAAGGCAAATGCAGGGCTGGGGGTTGAGAGGGGACGACTTCAGGAAGCACTGAACTGTGCAGCCCTGGTGATTGCTCCTCACCCGCATCAGGGGCAAAGAGCAATGGAGTGGGAGGGCAAGTTGGTGCAGCCTCCAAAATAGGTTTAAATAAACATTTCAAAAAAAGTCTGAAAGCAAGTGGGAGTGGGCAGGAAAAAAAGGAAAAAGAATGTCCCAGAAACGAGCACAAAACATGCGCGGCCGTGAAAGTGACCGTGCTATGTTAAATTAGTAACCTGATCCACGACCAGCTGCCAGCCTGCGCGCCACTGCTCACTCCCGAGACCCAAACGCCATGGGAGTGAACATTTAGAGGAAAGGCAGGACATGCACCCGTCATTGGCCATTTGCATGCTTTCATTATTGAAAGCCACACACAAAGGCCAATGGAATGTGTGGGAGGAGTCCGACCCACACGGGGAAGTCTCTGGGAAGTTTGGAGTGCTTACAAGAAGCCTTCCCATAAAGCAGTGCATGCGCGCTGCGCTAGGCTCGACCTAAAAAACTTCCTTAAGGCCTGGTTATTCTGACTCTCTCTCCAACCTAGTATTGCGCTAGCACCTAGATACTCCTTGGAGTGATTCGTTTGCGCTATATCGAATCCCTGTAACGTAACATAATCTGTGGGAGCACCTCCTAGACCAGGGCTGCTACTTGAAATTCGGAAAAAGCGGGTGGAGTGGGGGCAAAAAATGTTTTCTATTCCATATCTTTCTACGTTGAAATCATCTTGCACAATTTCCACAGCTGACAGATAACATCTTGCATGCTTTCCACAGCTGTTTGATATTTAATTTAGGGTCTAGAAAATCCATGGTTCTCCAAAGGACCCCACAGCTTAGGAAACAAGCTTTGGCTGATGGAGACTGTCTTGATTGCATTTCTTAATTTCCCATTCCAATTAATAAAAGTACAAACCTTGCTTTAATTGGTACTCAACTGCCAGATGCGTCTCTTTACCAGTATAAGCAACTCCCAGCCAGCAAAGCTTTTAAATCTACCTGTGTCCTCGGCTGACTGATGGATCGCAGATGCCCTACTTGGCCACCAGAACACCCGTGGCTGTGAGTAAACATTAAGTGATGGCACCGACCCCTGTGATGGAGAGACCTGGACAAATGAGCTTTTATTCTTCTGGGTCGCACCACCGAGGAGAATGATCGAACAGTGCCACTAACCATTTGGCATCGGTTCTGTAAAGTTTTGCTGAAGTTGTGTTGGCAGGTGTCTGCTGCCATGGCAACCACGGGATGAGGACTTTGGAAGCATCTAGCTGTTTGAGGCTGAGGAGCACGGATTCCTTTTATGGCTTTGCAATCTGCAGCAGAGCCACTGGGCACCTGCTTTCAATTTGGACGTGAGCTGTCCGGCTGGGAACACCCTGCAGCGGATCGTGTGCTTTTTAATAACGGCGCCAGCCCAGCACTGGCAAGTGCTTGGCTTCTGCTTGGTGTCGCGCAGCTCTCCGCTTAGAAGAGGTGTTTCGTTTCGTTTTTAAAGCTTTATTCGACATTTGTCATAAAAGCATTCCCCTATCCCTAATACAATAAATACTACAATAAAATACATATTAAACATGGAATGTCGAGTAAATACATAATAAAAATAGAAATACTTCAATTTGTCAAATTTCATAAAATATAGATTTTTCTATAAATAAAATACAATAATTCATGCAGGATTGAGAATATACATATTTCATTACGATACAATTGCCATAAGTGAACGAGTACGAATTGACCATGACCAGGCCAAAAATTTTGCTACCCCAACCACAAACAATATCGAACAATCTGTTTCAAGTATCCTTAGGGCTGCAGATTGACTACGGGTTCCCAAGCTAGAGCACACAGGTTTTAACCATTTGCGTCTGGGGGACGAATACAGTGGGCAACAGAACAAAAGATGGGAAGTGTGCTCAATTTGTTCTTTACAGTGATGGCAATGTTCATCCCATACTGGGGACCAGTGCTTCTTGAACGCATTCACCGGAAGTGTACCTATGCGAAATTGAAAATAGAGTTTTCTATCAAAGGGTTTTTCAATGATATCCCAAAAAATTTCGCAAGAAGGGTACATTTTTATGTCCAAGAAGCGAGATGTTAGACTTGTATTTGTGCCGTCACTAAACATTGTAAAATATACCATTTCCCAGTATAGCTCTTTCAACTTTGCCTTCGTTGGAAAGCAGGTTACATCTTTGGTGTCCCATAGATGGTTCAAATTCATTTTTGTAAGGAGTCCCCGGAGCTCCCTTAACCATGGGATAATATGGAAACGGTCGAATTTGATAACATCCATCAGAGCCGCAGCATAATGGCTCAATTCTGGGGTCACCATAATCCGTCTCCAATATAGGAGAGGGCGTAGCCTCGCTATGTCCTCTATTCCTTTTCTTCCCATATCCAATTTTAGTGGGATTATGGGTGTGCTTTGGGGGACCATCACAATACCTCGTAAGAACCTGTTTTCTGCTCGGCCCAGTTCTCTCAAGTTAGAAAACCCCCATAGTTCAGAACCATATAGACAAGCCCCTAGTACTTTCATAGAATATATTTCCAACACACAACTTACTGGCTTTGTCAGCGAGGAGCGATGTTTTAGGGTAATTGCGCCTGCTAGCTGCCTAAACTTTAGTAAAGTTGTGGTTATGTGTGGCTTCCAACTCATTTTTCCTTGGAGGGTGATGCCTAGATAAGAGAAAGAGTCCACCCTTTCTAGGGGTGTACCTTTGTATTTTATTACACCTTTAAAGGTGGACAGCTGGTTGAGGCACATGAATTTTGTTTTGGAGGTGTTCAGTTCAAGGCCCCTCTCGTCGCAAAATATACCAAATGCATCAACCACTTTTTGGAGCCCACTAGGAGTGCGGGAAAGTAGCAGCGTGTCATCTGCGAACATGAGGATGGGTACACGAGAGCCTGCAATTACTGGTGCGTCACTAGCAATCTTCTCTAGATGCTCAACAATGCCATTTATATAAATTGAGAAGAGAGTCGGTGCTAATACACACCCTTGCCTCACCCCACGTTCTACCGGAAAGGGATCAGTGACTTCTCCTTGCTTGCCCCACCTTATTCTTGCAAAATTATTTTCGTGGAGACGAACAAGGAGTGTGAGCAATTCCTGGCTTAAGCCCACGTCCGCCAAGGTCTGCCAAAGTTTTTCTCTGGGGACCAAGTCGAAAGCGGCTTTTAGGTCCACAAAAACTGCATACAATGTCCCCTTCTTTAAGGTGACATTTCTCCAGTAGATGGTTAAAAAGTGGAGGACTTGATCAACGCTGCTAGTTAGAGGACGAAATCCAGCTTGATAAGATGACAAAATATTGTGTTCGTTGATCCATTGCTGCAGTTTATTTTGGACTAATCGGCCCATTAGTTTTTGTGCTGTATCAATCAAACTAATGGGTCTATAATTTTTGGCCAGGGTTCTGTCACCTTTTTTAAATATGGGAATGATTTCAGCTCCCTTCCAAGAGGCAGGCACTTTCCCTCCCATTGCCACCGCGTTAGCCAGAAATGCAAAGTAGGTACACCAGGAATTGCGATCCGATAAAAATATATCAGCCGGAATTCCGTCCATGCCCGGGGCTTTGCCCCCGGCCACACAATCCAATACAACACTCACATCCTTTTCATCAAATATTGGAGATTCGTAAAAGACTTGTGGGGGCCGACAAACAATGGAAAATATGGGATTGGAGGCATACTGCGGTTGGAAGTATTCCACCCAATTGCTTTTTGGAACATGGTTTGTAGGGTGGAGTGCTGTGCCACCCTTATCCCATTTTACTGTGGACCAAAAGCGCTTAGAGTCCTTGGAGGCACACGCCTCCTTGAGTTCGCTCCAATAAACCTCATCCCAACGCTTCTTTGCCAAATTTTGGGCCTGTCTATACTGGTTTCTTGCCAGCCTTACTGCTGCTGCATTTCCTGTTCTCAGTTCCACGCTAAGGTTGTCTCGTGATATCCTGCAACTCCTGTCATACCATCCTTTGCTCTCTTGGACTTTTTTCTTTTTACATGGGGCTACTGTTTTAACAAAGAAACTTTGAATTTTTGAAAATAGTTTCTCGTGAGCAGCCATCATGTAATCTGTAAAATCAGTCCTCCCATAATGGCACTTTATCTTAGATACCTCAGTCGCCACTAATTCTTTTAGAGTCTCTAGGTTGTCAACATCTTCCAAGAGCATACTCCACTTCAGGTGGCGAAGATTGTTTGAACTTATGAGATCTTGCGTCACCATTTGGTTCCCTCTTGGGAGATCGGACATTTCATGGTAGGGATGGAGTGTCAGGCACAGTGGATTATGGTCACTTTCTATTTTGTCTTTCACTTCCATATCCACCAATTTATCCCAAGCCCTTACGTCCAGTAGCATATAATCTATTCTGCTGGCTGCTCGACCATTGTCAAATGTGTTTTTCCCCATTAAGTCAGAGGGTGCCCGTCCATTTAATGCTCTAAGGCCTCTTGATAGGCAAAGACTCTTCAGTTGGATTGCTACTGTGCTCCATTTTCTAATGGCTGGGATATCCAGTTGGGGAATTCCCCACTTGGCATCCTCATCTTCGGCCAGTGTCCTATCTTCATCGCCCAAGGGTTCGAAAGTTGTGTTAAAATCCCCGCCTATTATTACATGGGGAAGCACTGGTAGCATTTCAATATAATACTCAAGGGTCGTTAGGGTCTCTGATGGTTTACCCCTACCAACTCCCCTGGAGTAAAGATTGAACAGAGCTAGTTGTTGGCCATTTTGCCAGCTAATGTCAAGAGCTAGGATATCATTAGAGGGTATGGACCTTCGTTTAACTGAGCAATTCAATGTTTGCCGTACCCAAATCAGCAGGCCCCCAGAGTGTCGACCCACTCGGTTTCTTATGGCTGGGACATAGAAGTTCAGATATCCTTGTCGGAAAATTGGGGTGAGCGCCCAAGTTTCTTGCAACATTATTATATCGTACAGGTCGATAAAATCGACCCAATCTGGGATATTTAGCTTGTTTGCAATACCAGCTATATTCCAAGAAATGATAAATAATGGCAATATGTCCAGTTGGTGCTGGATCTGGTCAATGACAGAAGTGTGTATACAATCTTCAGGTTCTAAACCTGGCGCTAGGTCGCTATTCAACATTGGTGTATTCTCAATTGGCTCTAATGATCTTTTTTGTCCCATCCAGACTCCGCTTAGATCCTCTTGGGAGGGGGTGGGAGATGTCTTGGGGGCCGGGGTCAATTCATCTAATACAGGCTCATTAAGAATCAGAGACCTATCATGACCCTGGTGCAGCTGGAGTTCGGGGGCGACAGGAAGAACACATGCAAGTCAATCACACTCGTTTAGGTCAGATAGCACAGAGTAGTGATTATCCAACCTCAACCCCCACTCGCTTGCTGGGTCAGTCCTGGGCCTTCTACTTCCCACAACTGACCACTTTGTTCTTAATGTGCTAGGTTTAGCTAATAGACCTCTTCTACTATAGAAGAAATCCAGAGTCAGTGGTATTATTTCTGCTGTTCTGAGTTGTGGAGGGAAGATGTTCCGTAGGACATCAGGTAGAGCTTCAGGACCCTTAAAATTCAAAACCACGCAATCCCCTTGGAATTTCTTTGCCTTAGTGCCTATCCACTTAACCCTTCTTGCTGTGAGCAGGTCATCAGATAGTTTTTCCTTGCCCCAGGGGGATATGTGCATATTATTGCTAAGCCACTGCAAAGCCTTGTTTCGTAAGGAGTCCGAGGACTCGGTCTGCCCTGTTTTCAACGTTGGAGTGTTTGCGAGTACTAAAATCAAGGGGGAGGCTTCAACAATTAATTCAACTGGGCCAGTTTCTGGATTAAGAGTCTCAGTGGTAGTATTGCCTACTGGTTGTGCTGTTTCTAATATTGGGGCAGTATTAGGAGTCTCACCATGTCCAGAGCAGGCTTGATGAATATGGTCAGATGGAATTTGCAGGCCTGTATTTAAAGTACCCCCAAGTAATTTCCCTGCGGCATCTATGTGTTCAGGTTTGGATATTATTAGGTTTGATATTTCCCCCATCCCCTCATTGGTTTTTCTTAGGAGGGTCTCTAGTTTATTTACTTTATTAACTAATTGGTCTACTTTTGATATAAGAGGTTTCATTAACCCTGATAGCTTAGACTCCAGTGCTCCCATGAGCTTATTTAAAAAGGTATCCTCCCAATCTACACCTTCACTCTCTTCTTCCCTTATCCCTTCTTCCACCCTCTTCTTTACTCTTCTTGGTGGGGTTACAGATTTAGTTTTACAGGAACGTAGACCACCTCTTCTAGGGGGTTCCTTAGTAATCCCTTTTTTAACTCTTGGTGCAGGGACAGGAGTGGGAGGAGTATTGCTCTCAGGATCTAACTCCATAATTGTGTCGGATTGGTTTGGCTCTTCTAAAATAAGTAAATCAACAATAGGATCGAGTTGTTGGACAGTAGAAGGCGTGGATACATTTGATATAGAGGAGTCGCAGGGGACCTCAATCGGGTCATTGGTAACAATTTCATCTCTAGCAGACTGAAATATCCCTGATTGGTTAATTTGGGCACAAGGTGGGGAATCCATAAGTCCCAGGGAAGACCTCCGATCATTGTTAATCTTTGTCACCACCTGTACCAAATAATTATCCATTGTGTTTGCCAGGGTGGCAGGTGTTTTTTGTCTCGACATTAACCTGCCAAATCCTGTACAGATCTACCCTGATAGTAACTGTAATAAGGCAATTTCACTTTCAATAAGAATATATATATATCGTTATATCGTCTTACCATAGGTAAATTTGAGGTTGGGGGAAAGAGGGGTGGCCCAGTCCAGTCTCTCACAGTCTAGAACGGGCTAAAACGGGCCCGCCCTTGGCCCGGGCTTCGCCCGGGCGCTGCCCGGGCGCGTCCCGCGCTGCGTGGGGCCTGTGTGCAATTTATACAGCCCGGGCGCTGCCTGATGACATCAGCGGCAGGCGCCCGGAGCTGAGGGTGCTGGGTAATGTAGTTTCGCCGCCGCCTCCCGGCGGTATCCCAGTTCAGGCAAAGGTCCTTTTGTCCCCGTTGGTGGAGCCGTTCCCCTCACGGCGGGCCTGGTACAAAGATATGGCAATGGTAGATTCAGTAGGCGCGTCCCGCGCTGCGTGGGGCCTGTGTGCAATTTATACAGCCCGGGCGCTGCCTGATGACATCAGCGGCAGGCGCCCGGAGCTGAGGGTGCTGGGTAATGTAGTTTCGCCGCCGCCTCCCGGCGGTATCCCAGTTCAGGCAAAGGTCCTTTTGTCCCCGTTGGTGGAGCCGTTCCCCTCACGGCGGGCCTGGTACAAAGATATGGCAATGGTAGATTCAGTAGGCGCGTCCCGCGCTGCGTGGGGCCTGTGTGCAATTTATACAGCCCGGGCGCTGCCTGATGACATCAGCGGCAGGCGCCCGGAGCTGAGGGTGCTGGGTAATGTAGTTTCGCCGCCGCCTCCCGGCGGTATCCCAGTTCAGGCAAAGGTCCTTTTGTCCCCGTTGGTGGAGCCGTTCCCCTCACGGCGGGCCTGGTACAAAGATATGGCAATGGTAGATTCAGTAGGCGCGTCCCGCGCTGCGTGGGGCCTGTGTGCAATTTATACAGCCCGGGCGCTGCCTGATGACATCAGCGGCAGGCGCCCGGAGCTGAGGGTGCTGGGTAATGTAGTTTCGCCGCCGCCTCCCGGCGGTATCCCAGTTCAGGCAAAGGTCCTTTTGTCCCCGTTGGTGGAGCCGTTCCCCTCACGGCGGGCCTGGTACAAAGATATGGCAATGGTAGATTCAGTAGGCGCGTCCCCAGGTGTTTCCTTCAGGTTTGTTATTGATTTTGCATGTAATGGAAGCTCAGGTTTGTACTTGCTGAAGCCTCACGGGCCAGCCTTGGTGCGTTTCACAACCAGCAGGGAACTCCAGGCTCAGAGTTGAATGCTTTTTATTTGTAGGAGATTTATAGCGTGCCTTGTGATGCCGAGAGGCTATTTCAAAAATACATTTAATTAGTAACAGGTTTTTTAAAGGGACTTTCTAGTGAAAAGGTTACATCCAGTTCTCTGCCCAGTTACACGTCACAAGTGACAAGGATACTAGATTGTCTTTTAAAAAAAAAAATATATATATAGGATTCCATTATATCCTATGGAGATCGTAAAATGGTGAATGGGATATCCGTCACGTTTGTGATGGAGTTTACCATCCGCGAGATCTAAATAAGTCCCTTAATGTTTGTTGGGTGTAAAGGCTTATGTTTCAGCATACATTGCATGATATTTAAGTCTAGTTTTAATGTGTTCACCCTGCTGGTTCCTACAGGCTGCCATAGTAGTGTTACCATTGCCATCTACTGGACGAATAGGGGCATGCACGCCCACTGCATTTTCTGATCCATTTACATATGTGGGGAGGGTGCACATTTTTTTACTTTATTTTGTGAGGTGACTTAATGTATGTTGTAGCGATCGTTCTATATGTGTTGTTGCGTGTTTGTGTATATCTATAGATATCTAGAAGAACACGATTCCTGCAATGAAGAACCTGAGGGACACAGAGGGGTTTCAGGAAAGGCGTTTTTTGCAGCAGATTGTGGCATGACGTGTTTCGACATGAATGTCTTTATCAAATGTCTGTAACAGAGTTATTGCTGCCAATCCGCTTTAAAATTATACAAGTCGTCTTGCCATTGGTGGCAATCCAGGTGGGCCGGGTTAGTGTGAGGAAACTCGCTGCATCTGCGTCGGCAAACTACAACTCCCAACATACACCACTCCTGGAAAGTCGGGTAAGTTACTTCTCCTGGCTCCACTGTATCTCATCTTGAGTGCTGGAATGATGCAAACGCAGGTAAGCGGAATGGTTATGTTACTGCTGGAACAAGTTCCCTTCTCGAGTCCCCAAGACTCCCAAACCGCTAATGACTCTTCCAGCATGCCCTGAAACCATGAATACAGTGATCCAGGCTCCTCCGTGAAGTCACAGACTGCTAGATTTGCAGCGGTGCTTTGCTGTACGAGGAAGCGGTGGGCCAGAGTGCTTCCAATACCTTGGATCCTGTTTTGTGTGCCATAGCGGCCCTTATGCCTCTGGCCACTTGGTAGGGCGGGTCTCCTCCAGCGCGCCCGGGGCTAGCGCGCAAAATATGAAGAACACGATTCCTGCAATGAAGATATATCTATCTATATCTCTGATAGAGACATCGAGTCGCAGATTCCTTAACTTTGAATTTACCAGACATAAGACTGGATCCGGCGATTTTTCATAGAGCAATACCCTTGAGCGCTTTTAGGTGGTGTTGGTTGACAGGCGCGCTGTCAGTTCTTTTCTTTCTGTGCAAGATCCGTGAAGAGAGCTAACTTCTGTCACTTTTTAACAGGCTTTTTCGAATTTTTTTGTCGGGTAGGTTTTTTCACCATGTCCATGAAGACTTCTGGATTCAAGCCGTGCGGTGCCTGCCACTGCGCCATGTCAGTGACTGATCCACACTTGGTGTGTCTTTGGTGCCTGGAGCGCGACCATGACTCTAAGTTGTGCTCCGAGTGCCGGGCCATGGCTTTGAAAGTTTTGAGGAAATGATCCCTAAAGCTGCTTGCGTCCTGGTGCTCGGCACCGTGTAATTCACCCTGGAGGGCTTGTAAACTGTCCCGGTCGAGAAGGTGGTCAGGCACTGCTCGGGGAGCCCCACGTCTTCATCCTCCCATTCGAAGTCTTAAACTATGTCAGGTAAGAAGCATAAAAGACATAAGAAGCCGAAATGGTCTAGGCCTCGTACATCAGTACCTGCGCCTGGGTCTGCTCCGTGCTCCCCAACTTTTCCAGGAGCTAGAGTAACCCCCACCCTGCTAAAGAGTTTTTTGACGTAATGTGCCTCATAATTGGGCAACATGACCCTACCGGTGCACTTTCGGGCCCCGTAGGCTCAGAGAGGGACTCCATCGGGTTTCGTACTGGCGGCTCCGGCCCGCCACCAATGCCCCTCCATTGATTTGGTGATGGATCCGGACCGACACCAGTCATACCCTTGTGCCCCTTCCTGGTGCTGGTCCCCACTTCGAGACTCCCTGCACCTCATATGGCCACTGGTATTTCTATCCACGATGATCCGGAACCAGATCGACACCTGCTGGTGCCGATACCCGCTCCGGTAGAACCCTTGGGTTCTCGATAGTTTCCTCAGCCCTATTCTGAAGGGCTAGGAATGGAAGAAGATTGTCGAAGGGTCGCTGAGCCCTTTACAGTATCAGCCTTACTATGACATGGACTGGTGTGAGGAACTGGGTGAGGCCAGCGGACTGGAAACCTCTCCAGATTCTGGCCTGCTTTGTCTCCCTACCATGGCTGCGGAGGAGGGAGCATCCTACTCTATGGTGGTGTGAAGAGCAGCTGAGATCCTGGTCCTTGAGCTCCTTTTTGTGGCAGTCAAGATAAACATCTTGACGGAGGTCCTGCAGCCTGGTGTCTCATCATCCAAACCCTTGCTGCCTTTTAAAGGAGGCCTTAACTGATCTGCTACCAAGCACCTGATCTAAGCCCTGCTCAGGGGCCCTGTGAATAGGACAATTTCCCACCACCATCGCCCTACACTGTGTGACTCATCTTTCCTCACCAACCAACCTACCCCCGAGAGCTTGGTGGTCCAAGCTTCTACCTCCCAAGATGTCTTCCCTTCTGCAACCCTGGATAGGGAATTCAAGAGGCTGGATAGTTGGGAGAAGAAAACATTTTCTTCTTCCAGCCTAGCATTGCGGTCTGTGAACACTGCGTGCTTATTGGGCCGGTATTCCCATACTTTGTGGGAAATGGTTGCGCAAGTGCTGCCACAGGTTCTGGAGGTAGCCCGGGCCATCCTCTCCCAAGCAGTGTCAGACAGGAGAGATGCAGCAAAATTTGCCATCCGTTGTGGGCTCAACATGACCGACTCCCTAGGCAGAGCAATTTCAACAAAAGTGGCTGTTAGATGCCACGCTTGGCTGAGGACTTCCACTAAAAAGCCAGATGTCCAGGCCTCTCTCATGGAAATGCCCTTTAATGCCACGTCTCTTCGGAGACAAGTCAGACATGGCCCTAGAGCACTTTAAGAAATCCTGGGCTATGGCCAAGTCCTTGGGCATCTCAGTGGCCACTCGTCCCCAGTCGGCCATTAACCCCTTTTGTGACTACGGAAGGGGCTTTCAGCCATGCCAGCCATACACCAGCCACAAGACCACGCAAGTCGAATAACCTCTATGTAGGTGCGGGCGCAGCTGATTCCGGCCCTGGGTCGAGCAGCCAGATACTCCGTCCCCCCCTCCCCACCCCGCACCCAACCTTCCTAATTCAGCCCTTCAAGATTATGGGCAGCCAGTTGATGGCAGGATCAGATATCCCCTCCACCAGTAGCAGAACATCAGGTAGGACAGGTGAGTTCTTCATATAATCCGAAGGGGCTACTCCCTCCTCTTTGGGACTACCCCTTCCTCCATGCCTCCAACTTCTGACCGGCTGATGGACTGCCTGACTTTGCTTCAGGAGGAAGTCATGACTCTTGGCCAAGGGAGCCATAGAGAGGGTTCCGGCACCAGTAGTAGGCTATGGTTGCGATTCCTGCTACTTTCTGGTCCTGAAAAAAGAAAAGGGCCTGTACCCTATTCTAGATCTGCGAGCCCTCAACTACTTCCTCAAAAGTAAAAGTTCCAGATGCTCACTCTAACACAGCTCTTGTCTGCCCTAGACCCAGGAGACTAGATGGTAGCGTTGAACTTGCAGGACACCTGTTTTCATGTTACCATCCTGCCTGTCTATCAGCACTACCTGGGGTTTACAGTAGGCCACAAGCACTTTCAGTTCACCATGCTCCCCTTTGGCCTTACCAGCACCCCTCAGGTGTTCACCAAGGTAATGACGGTGGTCGCAGCTCATCTGTGCAGATCAGGGGTGCCAGTCTTCCCTTACCTCTGCAACTGGCTGTTGGATGCAAGTTTTCCCCAGACTGTTGTCTCCCAACTCCAGAGTATGTTGAACCTTGTGCATTTGCTGGGGTTCTCTATCAAAGTGCCGAAGTCACACCTGACTCCCTCTCTGATGCTCCTTTTCATCTCTGCTGTTATGGACACAGTACAGTTTCGGGCCTATCCTCCCGAATGGCAATCCCAGGATATTAAGGCTATGATACCCATGTTTCAGCCTCTATCCTGGATTTTGGTGAGAATGTCTCTGAGACTGCTGGGCCTCTTGACCTCCTGCATCCTTCTAGTGACACATGCCAGATGGCATATGTAGGATCTGCAGTGGGACTTGAAGTTCCAGTGGGCACATCATCATGGGAATCTCTCCGACATGGTCCAGATCTCGGAGAGAACTGCACAAGAACTGCAGTGGTGTCTGAGACTGCGATTGGGGCAGACCCCTCTCCCTTCCCCAACCAGACCACACATAAGCAACAGATGCGTCACTCTTGGGATGGAGTAGCCATTTTGGAGAGGTGGAGATCAGACAACTCTGGTCTCTGGCAGAATCCGAACTCCACATCAACTTGCGGGAGCTCTGAGTGATTTGCTTGGCATTGAAAGCCTTTCTTGCTTCAATCAAGGGAAAGCTAGATCAAGTGTTTACTGACAACACCACCGCTATGTGGTAGTGCAACAAACAAGGCTTGGTGGGGTCATGAACCCTTTGTGAAGAGGCCTTGCGTCTCTGGACGTGGCTGGAACAGCAGGGCATTTTCCTAGTGGTTCAACACCTGGCAGGTTCTCTGAATGCGGGGCAGATTAACTTACCAATCAATGCCTAGTGGATTACTAATGGCATCCTCATCTGTAGGTTGCGCACGATCTGTTTTAGCAGTGGGGAGAGCCTTGGTTAGATCTGTTTTCTCTGCGTGTTCTGGGCAATGTCAGATGTTTTGTGCTCTGGAGTTTCCAAGGGGGCATTCGCTCAGCGATGCTTTTCATCTCGAGGGGAGCTCAGGCCTCCTGTGCGCCTTTCCACCAATACCACTCCTGTCCAGAGTGCTCAGGAAGGAGAGGAACAACCAGGCCCAAGCCATTCTTTTGGTCCTCGAATGGTCACGGAAAGTCTGGTATCCCAAGCTTCCCCAACTAAGCATCGATCCTCTGATCAGACTGCCCCTTCCGGTGGAACTTCTGTAGCAGCAGCAGCAGGGAGGGTCCTCCACTCAAACCTGTCAACTCTATGCCATCTTGTGTGGAGATTCAGCGGCGACAGTTGACCGCATTCGACCTTCTTCCCGAAGCCAGTATTGTAATTTGGCAGCCAGGTATCCCTCTACCAAGACCATGTATGTCTGCCAGTGCACACATTTGTACCTTTTTGTACATAAAGATCTATTGATCCTCTTCTGCTTCCCTCTCTCAAGTACTTCTCTTTATTTTGACACTTGCCCAGCAGGGTTCTGCTCTGGGCACTTTCATAGGTTATCTTTCGGCCCGGTCTGCCTTCTTGAGGCTGCCAGACCAGCCCTCTTCATTTAAATCTCATATTGTAAATAGATTTCTTAAGGAGCTTGTACATATGTTTCGACCAGCCTCTTTTATCATGCCTCAGTGGGACATTAACTTGGTTCTCACCTTCCTGATATGTGCTCCTTACAAAACTCTGCACAACTGCCCCCTCTGGCTGCTTACCATCAAGACAACCATTCTAGTGCCATAGCTTCTGCTAAGGGCGAGTGAATTGCAGGCGCTGTCAATTAGGCCTCCTTACTTGACCATCTTCCCTGATATATTGGTGCTTCGCACTAGGGCCTCTTTCTTAACAAAAGTGTTCACACCATTCCACGTGGAGGAATCAGTCACCTTGCCCACTTTGTACGCTCCTCCACGCCCCTCCAAAGAAGAGGAGCATCTCCGTCTAGACCCAAAAAGAGCATTGCCATTCTACCTTTAGCGCACTAAAGAGTTCTGGGTATATGACCAACTCTTCGTGGGGTACTTTGGATCAAAGAAAGGTTATGCAGTGCAGAAGAGGACTCTCTCTCGATGGGTCATCCTCTGCATCAAAATTTGCAACGCTCTGGCCAAGAGGTAGCCTCCTGAAGGCTTAAGAGCTCATTCCACCAGACCTAAGGCTGCTACCACATCATTGCAATGTGGTGTTCCAGTCCTTGATATTTGTCAGGCAGCAACGTGGACATCTCTGCACACGTTCACCAAACACTATTGCCTGGACAGTCATGTCCAAATTTTCGACCGTTTTAGCTGCTCTGTGCTGCAGGGCTTCCTGGTTTAAACTTGCCTGCAGTCCCTCCTCTGGGGATGGCATTGCTTGGATATCTATTCAAAGATAAGGAATCTGCGGCTAGATGTCGCTATCAGATGGACAAGTGACATATCTTCGGTAACACCTTATCAGGTAGCAGAGCTGTCCTCTGCAAAGATAGCACCCTGGGCGTGGCTGGAGAGAAAGTTGGCATACTTGCTGATGCTGAATTAAATGAGGCAGCAGGGGTTCCCTTTTGTGCTCACTGGTCAGTCCATTGTTGAGCAGTGACTGGCCCCTGAACAAAAACCTCTCCGGATCTCCCCCAGCTCACCTAAATCACCGTAGCTTACCTACCTCAAGCAGATGATGGTTTTGTTGATGTGTGCCAGCAGGGGTCAGAGGGTAAAGGGAGGGCAAAGAAGGGGGATAAACGGGTGTTAAAAACATCACCCGCCATATGACTAAAACCACTTAAAATGGGCAAATCAGATGGAAACAGGCAGGGACAAGGACCGCGCTGGAGCAAGATGAGAAGGATGCTGCTGTTGGCATAAACTTAATGCACACAGTTCCATGCACCCCTCAGAAAATTGTCACCCTGGGCCTGGGTCAAGCACCCTTGCTAAATGCTGGCCCTGCCTGGTAGAGACATGATTTAGCTGCAGGTTCCTTACTGTCCCACCCAACCTACACACACTACAGACAGGTTTTTGGGGTCCGGGCTGTTCACCCTTCAGGGCCCTAGTTGTCAAAACACACCATTGTCAATGTACTTCATGGCTTTGCGCTCCTAGCATGGAAAATCGTGAAACGTAACTGACTGGCTGGTGCCTATATAGGTGACACAGCTGTCGCAGTGGCTGTGATGATGCTAACGACGTCATGCAGAGGCGACAGACTACCCCTAATGGCGCTCAAAGGTATTGTTAGAAGAAAAATCTTCCACATCTAATCTGACGCCTGGGAAATTCAAAGGTAAGGTATCTGTGGCTAAATCATGTCTCTACCAGATAAGGCGTTACATGGACAACTCACAGGCCCACTCACAGACCCATTGCAAGACTCACGCACACACCCACTGACTGACCCACTCAGAGACTCCCAGATCCACACACCCACTCCCAGATCCACACACCCACTCCCAGATCCACACACCCACTCCCAGATCCACACACCCACTCCCAGATCCACACACCCACTCCCAGATCCACACACCCACTCCCAGATCCACACACCCACTCCCAGATCCACACACCCACTCCCAGATCCACACACCCACTCCCAGATCCACACACCCACTCCCAGATCCACACACCCACTCCCAGATCCACACACCCACTCCCAGATCCACACACCCACTCCCAGATCCACACACCCACTCCCAGATCCACACACCCACTCCCAGATCCACACACCCACTCCCAGATCCACACACCCACTCCCAGATCCACACACCCACTCCCAGATCCACACACCCACTCCCAGATCCACACACCCACTCCCAGATCCACACACCCACTCCCAGATCCACACACCCACTCCCAGATCCACACACCCACTCCCAGATCCACACACCCACTCCCAGATCCACACACCCACTCCCAGATCCACACACCCACTCCCAGATCCACACACCCACTCCCAGATCCACACACCCACTCCCAGATCCACACACCCACTCCCAGATCCACACACCCACTCCCAGATCCACACACCCACTCCCAGATCCACACACCCACTCCCAGATCCACACACCCACTCCCAGATCCACACACCCACTCCCAGATCCACACACCCACTCCCAGATCCACACACCCACTCCCAGATCCACACACCCACTCCCAGATCCACACACCCACTCCCAGATCCACACACCCACTCCCAGATCCACACACCCACTCCCAGATCCACACACCCACTCCCAGATCCACACACCCACTCCCAGATCCACACACCCACTCCCAGATCCACACACCCACTCCCAGATCCACACACCCACTCCCAGATCCACACACCCACTCCCAGATCCACACACCCACTCCCAGATCCACACACCCACTCCCAGATCCACACACCCACTCCCAGATCCACACACCCACTCCCAGATCCACACACCCACTCCCAGAGCCACACACCCACTCCCAGAGCCACACACCCACTCCCAGAGCCACACACCCACTCCCAGAGCCACACACCCACTCCCAGAGCCACACACCCACTCCCAGAGCCACACACCCACTCCCAGAGCCACACACCCACTCCCAGAGCCACACACCCACTCCCAGAGCCACACACCCACTCCCAGAGCCACACACCCACTCCCAGAGCCACACACCCACTCCCAGAGCCACACACCCACTCCCAGAGCCACACACCCACTCCCAGAGCCACACACCCACTCCCAGAGCCACACACCCACTCCCAGAGCCACACACCCACTCACAGAGCCACACACCCACTCACAGAGCCACACACCCACTCACAGAGCCACACACAGATCCACACACAGAGCCACACACAGATCCACACACAGATCCACACACAGATCCACACACAGATCCACACACAGATCCACACACAGATCCACACACAGATCCACACACAGATCCACACACAGATCCACACACAGATCCACACACAGATCCACACACAGATCCACACACAGATCCACACACAGATCCACACACAGATCCACACACAGATCCACACACAGATCCACACACAGATCCACACACAGATCCACACACAGATCCACACACAGATCCACACACAGATCCACTCACACACACCCCCACTCACACACACCCCCACTCACACACACCCCCACTCACACACACCCCCACTCACACACACCCCCACTCACACACACCCCCACTCACACACACCCCCACTCACACACACCCCCACTCACACACACCCCCACTCACACACACCCCCACTCACACACACACCCACTCACACACACACCCACTCACACACACACCCACTCACACACACACCCACTCACACACACACCCACTCACACACACACCCACTCACACACACACCCACTCACACACACACCCACTCACACACACACCCACTCACACACACCCACTCACACACACACCCACTCACACACACACCCACTCACACACCCCCTCACACACCCACTCACACACCCACTCACACACCCACTCACACACCCACTCACACACCCCCTCACAGATCCACACACCCCCTCACAGATCCACACACCCCCTCACAGATCCACACACCCCCTCACAGATCCACACACCCCCTCACAGATCCACACACCCCCTCACAGATCCACACACCCCCTCACAGATCCACACACCCCCTCACAGATCCACACACCCCCTCACAGATCCACACACCCCCTCACTGTTAGAAAGGGTAGACGGACCGGGAGGGTCGGCCGGGGTCAGGAGGAGAGGTCTCCGGGGAGAGCCGTCTCCAGCGATCGTACAGACAAGTAACTTCCCCCCCCCACAGACAGATACCACACACGGATAAGGTTCAGTGTTCTTTATAAGCACTTCCTAAGGTACGGTTGAACGGTACAAGGAGGTCTGGACTCGGGGGTCCCCTCGATTCAAGTCTCTCAAAGCAGGGTAAGGGGTAGCGGGACAGTCTGTTTACCAGTCAGGTAGTTCGGATGAGATGATGACTAGCTCACAATCCTCGAGCTTGGTGGTTTAGTTGGTACGGGCCGCGGCAGCGCCAGCAGGTCCCGGTCGAGATGGTCTGTACACGGTCCGCGGCAGCGCCAGCAGGTCCCGGAAAGATGGTCGATGTACGGTCCGCGGCAGCGCCAGCAGGTCCCGGTGAGGATGGTCGTTACAACGGCCCGCGGCAGCGCCAGCAGGTCCCGACGAGGATGGATGTTGCAGAAGGCCGCGGCAGCGCCAGCAGGCAGGACGATGGTTCACAAGAGCGGGCTACGGCAGCGCCAGTAGTCCGTCAAGGCTGAGTTCTCTCGGTGTCTCTCGACTCCAGGATACAACTGCCTTCCTGCTCCGGAGTTGCCCCAGTTATAGGGCAGGCGCCCTTTGATGTCCGGACCCTCGCACTTGGAGGTCGGAGGGCCCGGGATGAAGGTGTCCAGATACCCAGCAGGGGGTGGAGCCAGCGCCTGGGGGAGCTGGAGGCGATCGGCACCTGGCGGGGGAAGAGCTCTTGACACTTCGTTCTCCCATTGACCTGCCAAGTGGTCTGCTCACCTCCTGGGTGGATGGTGGTGCCGGGATGTCGGGGCCGGCCAGGCCCGGGGTTAGGGTCGGGGCGAGGCCACGCGGCCTCGTGGTGCAGGTCCCAAGATGGCGGCTTGAACCGGCCGGGGGAGCCGGTGGGGCTGGGCCCCGTGATGAGTAGAGGTCCGAGGGCAGAAGATCCGTCGGGAGACGGGGTACAGGTGCTTTTCGTGGGTTATGCCTGGTGGGCCGGAGCTCGGGCCCTGTCGTGCGGGGAGGGAGCAAGCCCTTCGTGTGGCCTGTCCAACATGCGTCCCCCCCCAGCTGAAGGCGGGGAGAGTCACCCATCTCCTTGGGGACTCTCTTCGTCGAGGCGGAAAAAGCGGGACAGGACATCCGCGTTGGCGTGGTCTTGGCCTGGTCGGTGCTCCACAGTGAAGTCCATTCCCTGCAGGGAAATGGACCAGCGCAAGAGTTTTGGGTTCTCCCCCCGCATCTGCATCAGCCACTGCAGGGGTCGATGGTCGGTTTGTACCCGGAAGTGGGTACCGAAGAGATAGGGCCGGAGCTTTTTGAGGGCCCACACCACTGCGAAGGCCTCCCTCTCGATGGTGCTCCAGCGCTGTTCTCGGGCCAGGAGACGTCGACTGATGAAGGCCACCAGCTGGTCATGACCTTCGGGGTTTAACTGAGAAAGGACGGCTCCGATGCCGTGGTCGGAGGCGTCGGTCTGTACCACGAATTCCCGACTGTAATCGGGGGCCTGGAGCACAGGGGCGGTGCACAGGGCGGCCTTCAGCTTCTCGAAGGCCGCTTGACAGCGATATCGTCCAGGTAGGCAGCGCTGAACTCTTTCGAGCCCCGCCAAGACCTGGTTCACGAGGCGTTGAAACGTGGCGGGGGCATTCTTCATGCCGAAGGGCATGACCTTGAATTGGTAGTGGCCATCGGGGGTAGAGAAGGCTGACCGTTCCTGAGCCCTGGGTGTGAGGCCGATCTGCCAGTAGCCCGCTGTTAGGTCGAAGATACTAAGGTAGCGGGCGGCCCCCAGCCGGTCGATCAGCTCGTCTGCTCGGGGGATCGGATGAGCGTCGGTCCGGGTGACAGCGTTCAAGCCCCGGTAGTCGACGCAGAATCTCAGTTCAGGTGCGGTGCCGGGGGCAGCGGCTTTGGGAACCAATACAACCGGACTGGCCCAGGGACTGTCCGAGGGCTCGATGACCCAGATTGTGAGCATCTTGGCCACTTCCTCCTGTATGCAGGCCCGTACCCGATCTGGTACGCGGTAGGCCCGGTGTCGGACAGGGGGACTGTCCCCGGTGTCCACGTCGTGCAAACACCAAGGGGTGACCCCGGGGGTGAGGGAGAACAGGGTAGCGAACTGCAGCAGGAGGTTCCGGCAGCCCTGGCGTTGCTCCGAAGTGAGGGCGTCAGAGAGCCGGACCCCGTCCACGGAGCCGTCATTCTCCTGAGTCTTCAGAAGATCCGGGAGGGGTTCGGAGTCTTCCTCTGCCCCACTGTCCGTAGCCATCAGGAGGCTGAGTTCTGAGCGCACAAAGTGTGGTTTGAGTCGGTTGGTGTGGAGGACCCGAAGGGGGTTCCGGGAGGTCCCCAGGTCGATGAGGTAAGTGACGGGGCTTTTGCGCTCGACCACTTTGAAGGGCCCCGTCCACTTATCTTGCAAGGCACATGGTTCGGTGGGGGACATCACCCATACTTGTTGTCCAGGCTCGAACTCAACGGAGGAGGCATTGTGATCATACCACCTCTTCATGTCCTCCTGGCTGGCCTCGAGGTTCGCCTTGGCCATCTCTCTGAAGCGCCGGGTCTGATTGCGTAGGGCCAGGATGTATTTGAAGACGTCTGGAGGGGTCTTTAGGGGGGCCATCTCCCAACCTTCTTTTACTAGGCTGAGGGGCCCTCGCACAGGGTGCCCGTACAGGAGTTCGAAAGGGCTAAAACCGAGGGACTTCTGGGGAACTTCTCGGTAGGCGAAGAGGAGGCACGGGAGTAGTACATCCCACTGGCGACGGAGGGGCTCTTCCAATCCCCCAATCATCCCCTTGAGAGTGCGGTTAAAACGCTCCACTAGTCCGTTCCCTTGGGGGTGATAGGGGGTCGTGAATCTGTAGGTGACCCCGCATTGTTGCCAGAGGGACTTCATGTATTTGGATATAAAGTTCGTGCCTCGGTCGCTGACGACTTCTCGGGGGAAGCCTACCCGGGAGAAGATCCCCATTAGGGCCCGGCCAACCACCGGAGCTGTCACGGTCCGTAGGGGCACCGCCTCGGGGTAGCGGGTGGCATGGTCCACCAGTACTAAGATGAACCTGTGTCCTTGTGCCGTGCGGGGGTCCAGAGGCCCCACAATGTCTATCCCCACCCTCTCGAACGGGGTGGTGACCACAGGGAAGGGTTGCAGAGGGGCTTTCAGCTTCCGACCACTCTTCCCGCTGGCTTGGCATGTGGGGCAAGATCGGCAGTGGTTCAGGACGTCGTTCCTCATTTTCGGCCAGAAAAAGTGGGTCACTAGGCGGCTGTACGTTTTGTCCTGGCCCAGGTGTCCAGCCAGGGGGACATCGTGGGCCAGGTTGAGCAGAAAGTCTCTGAAGCGGAGAGGTACCACCAGTACTCGACCGGCCCCCAGCTCGGCGATTCTTTGCTCGCTGTATAGCAGGTCGTTATCCCAGTAGACCCAGTGAGTTCCGGTGGAGTCCCCTGCGTTCTGGGCGCTGGCTTGTTGGCGGAGTCCCTCGAGGGAGGGACAGGTCTTTTGTTCCTGGCGGAACTGTTCTTGGGTGGGCCCCCCTTCTTGACGCCACTGAGCCAGGTCAGGAAGGTCCTGGGGTTGCGCGTCCCCTTCGGTCGTCGGGTCTGGGAGGCTGGCCTCGTCGTTGTCTTCTACTGGGGCGACCGGGGGCGGAGGTGCTGGCCATTCTGGTTCTTCTGATCGGGGGACGGCACGGGCGGCCATGGACCGGGTGGTTATGCAGGCCCAGTCCGGGAGGCCCAGCATCCCCAGGTGCTCTCTTCTCTCAACGGTGGCCCACGGGGAACTCTCGAGGTCATTCCCCAGGAGGCAGTCCACGGGGGCATCGTCCCGGACCGTCACCTTCAACAGGCCGGAGACCCCTCCCCATTCGAATGGGACGCAGGCCATTTGACACATACTCTCAGAGTTGTCTGCCGAGCGGACGGGGCAGAGAATGTTCGGCAGGATCTGCTCGGGCTTCACCAGGTGACAGCGGACGGCCGTCACACTGGCGCCTGTGTCACGCAAGGCCTCGGCTCGCTGTCCATTAATGGTCACCCACTGACCGTATTTCCTGGTGTTAGCGGGTAGGGGAGCCCGCGGGACCATGTCTCTTCCCCCTAAGCACGCCAGGACCATGGCGGCCGGTTCCCACTCTTGCTGGGCCGGCTCATACTCTTCTGGTTCCTCCGATAATCGCTCTTCCCCCAGGGCGGCGGCAGCTACCTGGCGGGGCTTGGGTGTTTGGTTCTGCGGGCAGCTCGGGTCATTGGCGTAGTGGCCGACTCGCTGGCATCGGTGGCACGTGACGTTGGCTCGGAACCCAGGACGCCACGGGGGGTTGCCCCGGCCGGCCGGAGGCGGGGTGCTGGCCACGGGTGTTGCTGGCAAGGCGTCTCTCCCTCGCCCCTGGCCCCCTCCTCCTCCCCGAGGACGGTGCTGGCCTTGGTTGCTCCTGTTCTGTTCGTGTGGCCCCCTCCGGCCCACTCGGGTGCTTTCCCATCGGTCAGCTTCGGCGGCGAGCTGCCGGGGGTCAGTCAGCTTACTGTCGAGGAGGTGCTGCCTGAGCTCGACGAAACAGTTGTTCGACAGGTGCTCCCATACCATAAGGTTAAAGAGTTGTTCGTAGGTGGTGACATGGCTCCCCTTGATCCAACCCTCGAAGGCACGGCTGAAATAGTTCACGTATTCTACCCAAGTTGTACCTGGGATCCGGGTGCAATCTCTGAACCTCTGGCGGTACATCTCGGGTGTGAGGCCGTAGCGGGTGAGGAGGGCAGCCTTCATGTGGTCGTAGGACGACATTTGGTGATCTGGGAGCTGCAGTAGGGCATCGCGACCCTCGTTGATAAACCTCCCCCAAAGTCCGGCTCCCCAATCACTCCGGTCGATCCAGTGGGAGGTCATGGCGATCTCGTAGGCTTTAAACCACTGTTGTATGTCGTCTTCTCGGACATACTCGCGGACAACATCCTTGGGGATGTGGACTTTTTTCTCGATTGGCCCCGGGGTGTGTGGTCGCTCAGGCACCCCCAGTTCTTTATTCTGTTTCCGAAGTTCTATTTCCGCTAGTTGGCGCTCGTGCTCGAGCGTTATTTTTTTCTCCTCCAGCTCTCTCTGTCTCTGCTTCTCTTCTCGTTCTTCTCGGAGCCGCATATGCTCGAGGTTGAGTTTCTGTTCAGCTAACTTGAGTTCCCCATCCATCTTGAGTCGTGCCATTTCCAACTCGTGCAATCTGGTTCTTTCTCTTTCTCGGATCTCCTCCTGCGAGAGGCCCGTTCCCCGCTCCTCGGGAGCCGTGGCGTTCCCCTCTGGTGTGAAGCTGCTTTGGTCGGAGGGTCCGGCGACCCCAGTTTCTGTCCACGACTCTAGGGCGTGCTTTAGATCATCCTTGGTACTCAGGCCGGTGGTAGCAATGCCAAGTTCTATGCAGAATTGTCTCAGTTCGCGGTGGTTGTATTCTTCTAACTTATCCATTTGGAATTTCTCAGTGGAGCTGCTATCTTTGGCTGACATCGTGTTTTTGTCGTGGGGTGAGCTACTCTCTGTACGATTACGTGTTGATTCGGATCGCGCCGCTGGCCACCAATGTTAGAAAGGATAGACGGACCGGGAGGGTCGGCCGGGGTCAGGAGGAGAGGTCTCCGGGGAGAGCCGTCTCCAGCGATCGTACAGACAAGTAACTTCCCCCCCCCCCCCACAGACAGATACGACACACGGATAAGGTTCAGTGTTCTTTATAAGCACTTCCTAAGGTACGGTTGAACGGTACAAGGAGGTCTGGACTCGGGGGTCCCCTCGATTCAAGTCTCTCAAAGCAGGGTAAGGGGTAGCGGGACAGTCTGTTTACCAGTCAGGTAGTTCAGATGAGATGATGACTAGCTCACAATCCTCGAGCTTGGTGGTTTAGTTGGTACGGGCCGCGGCAGCGCCAGCAGGTCCCGGTCGAGATGGTCGGTACATGGTCCGCGGCAGCGCCAGCAGGTCCCGGAAAGATGGTCGATGTACGGTCCGCGGCAGCGCCAGCAGGTCCCGGTAAGGATGGTCGTTACAACGGCCCGCGGCAGCGCCAGCAGGTCCCGACGAGGATGGATGTTGCAGAAGGCCGCGGCAGCGCCAGCAGGCAGGACGATGGTTCACAAGAGCGGGCTACGGCAGCGCCAGTAGTCCGTCAAGGCTGAGTTCTCTCGGTGTCTCTCGACTCCAGGATACAACTGCCTTCCTGCTCCGGAGTTGCCCCAGTTATAGGGCAGGCGCCCTTTGATGTCCGGACCCTCGCACTTGGAGGTCGGAGGGCCCGGGATGAAGGTGTCCAGACACCCAGCAGGGGGTGGAGCCAGCGCCTGGGGGAGCTGGAGGCGATCGGCACCTGGCGGGGGAAGAGCTCTTGACACTTCGTTCTCCCATTGACCTGCCAAGTGGTCCGCTCACCTCCTGGGTGGATGGTGGTGCCGGGATGTCGGGGCCGGCCAGGCCCGGGGTTAGGGTCGGGGCGAGGCCACGCGGCCTCGTGGTGCAGGGCCCAAGATGGCGGCTTGAACCGGCCGGGGGAGCCGGTGGGGCTGGGCCCCGTGATGAGTAGAGGTCCGAGGGCAGAAGATCCGTCGGGAGACGGGGTACAGGTGCTTTTCGTGGGTTATGCCTGGTGGGCCGGAGCTCGGGCCCTGTCGTGCGGGGAGGGAGCAAGCCCTTCGTGTGGCCTGTCCAACACTCACAGATCCATACACCCCCTCACAGATCCATACACCCCCTCACAGATCCATACACCCCCTCACAGATCCATACACCCCCTCACAGATCCATACACCCCCTCACAGATCCATACACCCCCTCACAGATCCATACACCCCCTCACAGATCCATACACCCCCTCACAGATCCATACACCCCCTCACAGATCCAGACACCCCCTCACAGATCCAGACACCCCCTCACAGATCCAGACACCCCCTCACAGATCCAGACACCCCCTCACAGATCCAGACACCCCCTCACAGATCCAGACACCCCCTCACAGATCCAGACACCCCCTCACAGATCCAGACACCCCCTCACAGACCCACCCACGCATGCACCCACCCACGCACGCACCCACCCACGCATGCACGCACCCACCCACGCATGCACGCACCCACCCACGCATGCACGCACCCACGCATTCACGCACCCACGCATGCACCCACCCATGCATGCACCCACACTCATGCACCCACTCACTCATGCACCCACACTCATGCACCCACACTCATGCACCCACACTCATGCACCCACACTCATGCACCCACTCACAGGTCACAGACACTCATGCACCCACTCACAGGTCACAGACACTCATGCACCCACTCACAGGTCACAGACACTCGTGCACCCACTCACAGGTCACAGACACGCACGCACCCACTCAGACACGCACTCACCCACTCAGACACGCACTCACCCACTCAGACACGCACTCACCCACTCAGACACGCACTCACCCACTCAGACACGCACTCACCCACTCAGACACGCACTCACCCACTCAGACATGCACTCACCCACTCAGACACGCACTCACCCACACACTCAGACACACACTCAGACACACACTCAGACACACACTCAGACTGTGGTAAATAAAATATCACGCTGTCATAATTTTTCAGATATCAATAAGATCATGCATAAAGCAAGAGGCTGAGTCTGTGGTATCAGATTCATAAAGGGCTTTATTCCAATAACTCGAGTCAAAGGGAGAATATCACCATCACCAAAAAAGGATCTGGACGGGGCTGAAAAGTATTCTCAATATTCTCAAAACATTATTCACAGAGTACAGTATATATACATTTCTCAATTGTACGTAAGCAAGAGAGCAAGAGAGAATGAGATAAGAGCATGTGGGCGTGTAAGTAGGCGTGAAGGTGGGCGTCCATGTGGGCGTCCACTTGATGATAATGGGTAAATTGTCATGTGTGGGTGGATACCTGGAGATGATTTCGCAATGTCAGCAGAAATACTTGGCAGAGATGCGCGTGCAGCAGCATGACGTGTGATAGACGTGCAACTAGAGGGTGAAAGGGACTTGACATTTAGCTCTACATGTGGAGACAAAAGTCTGGGGTTATGTCAACCTAATCCCAAATCATATCTAATATCCTATGTTTAAAGAACTGTGTTATCCACAAGGGAAGGGCTCTCGGACAGAATCTATTCTATACTGACTGTGTGTGCGTGTACAAGCGTCTAAGTGTCTATATGAGATGCAAGGGGCAGAAACTTTCCATGGTAACAGGGCTATGAATTACTTGCATAAAGACAGAGAAGCCGGGCCTTTTGCTTGGTAACTGGAAGAATGTTTACTTAAACTACTAGACAGGAATGCATCGGCTGAGGAGCAAAGTAGATAATTCGAAGGTGAAATACAGTTTCTTGGCAGGCAGGCAGAACCAGCCGAGGCAGGCACTGTTAGCCGCACAGGGAGTAGGACAAAGTTCATGGATACAGATGCGAGCTCAAGCTGAAGCTGTCAGAGGCAGAGAGCAGGGAAAGGCTTGAGGACAGAATCGGGCCTACTTGCCTGAACTGTAAAAATGGAGTAACTTAGCCATATAAAGTCGGTGGCCTTTCATACTTAGGAATCGAATATCCAGCCCATTCATGGCGGATCTGACAGAGGACATGTTAACGGTGGACGCACATGTGTTTGCGTCTTCGAAACTGGAACTGGAGGGAACATACATGTACTTGTGACATGCACATAGAACCGTTGGGGTCCAAGATAGGGGACATAACTGACCAGGAAAATCCACATTTCCACATTCCCTCCTTGTCCCCTACTTGCCCTTCAAGAGATATCAATCTTCATCAATCCATTGATCTGTTCATATAGCATCATTTGTTCTTCTTTCTTCTTCCGTGATCTTGAATGAAATCTTGGTGGTGGAATACACGATGTGGCACACAGACCACAGATCGCTGGTCCACATTGTAGACATAGACAGCAACTGAATAGTATGAGAAGGCCAATACCTAGGAAGGATAGGACCCTCCATCCAAAGGTAGATAATACACTCCAAAACCAACCGGACCAAGTCCAGGTGCCTGGATTCTGGTGTATCTGGCTTACAATCTTATGAAGGCGAGTTATGGCTTTATATACAGATGGCGAATTTTCTGGTATGAAAAATGCAATAGCTTGGTCCGATGACCCTACAAGCTCCGCCCCTATCGGCCAGGATAACGTCAAGGACAAGACTCTTTTTAAGCACAACAATCCGCATAGCAGACTGCTCTTCTGTTAAATTGCCTAAGGCGGAAATAGTTTCGTTCACTACTGCTTCAAGGGTTCTGGTTAATCTACGTATCAGCTTACTATTGGTAACTGTACCTATATAGGGAAAGAAACCTTTATTGAAATCTGTGTATTTTTCCCATGCTGTTTCAGTGTAATTGACAATTGGGAGATCTCTCTGCTGTCTATTGTGTACTAAATGAGTATTTCTATGAGAATCAGGAGGAGTTTAGGAAAACAGATGGTAGGAGGAATGCTATGTAACAGGTACCATCCCAATCTAGAGGTAGGCGTATATATGCGGTCTGGCCACATATAAAGTAGGAATGACGAGAAGCTCTAAATGTAGACTTGCCTTGATCACTGAATTTTATTACAGTGGTGCATTTACTATGGCCCATGTGTATGGAGCCATTCTTTCTTATACATAATTCCTCTTTTACTGGGAATACGGACATGGCGGGCAAGATTGGTGTAGTTTCAGATTCAACGTTCAGGATCATGAGGTTAAGTGTAAAATTACCTAATCCATATACTTCATTTCTTAGATCAGTTCCTGTTCTTTTGGGAAGTCCCTCCTTGTTAGGGTAGCAGACTTTAAGCAAAAACTAAATTCAGGTTTCCCCATACCCAGTTGTCTTGATAAACTGCGGAATTCGAATCTAGGGAATTAATCAAACTAAACCATGCTCCACAGGAGCCATTGTGTGTGAACGGATAGAGAATAAAGGGGCAAAACTCCCTTATAGTTCTGATAGGGGGGGAGTCGGCCACAGACCCAGCAGTCTGTAGCATTGCTAGTCTGATGTGAATGGTGCAGCATCTGAATAAAGGTATTGTTGCGTAAGGCAAGTCGATATGATAGCTCATAGGATGGCAGATCACTAAATGTGTGCTTTATGGTATCATTAGTGGAGGAGTGTAAAAGTGAGGCAATAGGAGGAAAAATAGCATGTAGTATTAAGCTGATACATATTATCGTGATGCTCTTAAGATATTGAAAAATTACAGTCACTATACATCTATTTGCTTCTTATCTAGCTCTCTTATTTTTGCTTTATGTTATTGTCCAAGATCTTATGCGAGCCAGAATACATGTTCAACCGCTTCACCACCTAGTGGACTTAATTGATCAAACGGGTTCTGACTTTTTGAATCAAGGTTTAGCTTTGTGGAAACTTCTGGGCATTCTCCTCTAGAAAATGTTGTTCAAAATCCAAGTTCAAAGTTTTTTTTTTCTTTGTAAAAGAGTGGTGAAGGTGCACTTTGACTTTAACGGCCGTCCCCGTGGTCGTCCCCGTGGTCCAGAGCACTTCATCCAGGAGCGATGGAGTATTCTTTGACCTGGGTGTTGTCAGGCAAGGCGGCAGCAACCTGCGAACAACAAGAGAGTAGTGCAGACATCAAGGAAGCCAGGTAATCTGTCAGCATGTTACTGTCAACATAAGTAATCTTTTAGGCATTGTAGTGCCCACATATTTTGGTGGTCTACCAAAGACCACTTCATAGGGAGATAAGCCTGTTCTAGAATGAGCTACAATTCGCATGTAAAAGAGGGCAACCGGCAGGGCTACCATCCAGTCTATACCTTTGTCTGCGCAAATTTTTAATGTCTGATTATGTCTTTCTACAAGGCCTGCTGCTTCAGGTTGTCGCACACAATGGAATTTCCAGGTATACCCTAACAGAAGGGACACCTGCTTCATTAGTACCAGGACATATTTGTAACCTCTACATCTGTTTATTTGGATATAATCCATTTGGAGCACTTCAAAAGGGTGGTCAGGTGGATGGAATCCACCTTGTTCCATCGGAATGCCTTTACCTGCATTGAATTGGCAACAGATCATACATGTTCTGACCTTTTGTTTCGCTGCTGCACGCAGGTGCTTGTTGAACCATATATTCTGTAAGCTATCTATCATTGCTTTCTCTCCTAAGTGTGCAGGACTATGTGCGGTATTTATAATCACTTGTACCATGGTATCAGGAAGAAACCATGTGGATTTGCCCTTTGTCATCCAACCTTGATCAGTCAGTACCCCTCCTTGTTCCGATCATTTCTTTAATTCGTCTACAGTAGCATGTGTCTGAATGTCTTGTACATCCCTGGAAGGATCCCTAACTGTCATGGCTTTGGACAGTGATAGTATCTGTGATTTTGTCATGTCTAGTGGGGTCTGAGCTGTCTGTTTAGCAGTTCGGTCTGCCAGATCATTGCCTTGGGAAATGGTATCTGTGGCTCTAGTATGTGCTTTACATTTTAGGATAGCTATGGCTGTTGGTAAATGTATTGCTTCCAGTAGGGCTTGAATAAGGGGGCCATGCTGTATCTTGGCCCCATGAGAGGTCAAGAAACCTCTTTCTCTCCACAAAATCGGTGTAAATGTTTACTCTCAGGTGCTTAGCTCTTATGCACGCTTGTGTCAGGGCGATGAGCTCTGCTGCTTGTGCTGACAATATGTCTATTCTTTTAGTCTCTATTATTACAGTATCAGCAGTCACTGCATATGCTGCCACTAATTCTCCCGCCCCTGTCCTCATGCATGAGCCGTCAACATATAGTGTTAGCTCGGGGTCTGGGAGTGCAACATCTGTCAAGTCTTGTCTTGGTTTAGTCACGGTATGTATTACTTCAACACAGTTGTGTGGTGAAACGCTTTCTGTACTGGAGGGCAAAAGGGTAGCAGGATTCAGTATGTTGCATCGTCTGATCTCTATGTGTGGTTGAAATAACGTTGGCTCATAATCCGTCAGTCTAGCTACAGTCAGGTGTTGTGTTTGTGTCCGGTTCAAGAGAACCTCTACTGCGTGTGGTACTTGTACTGTCAGAGGGTGGCCCAGCACTATCGAGTCACTTTGTCTTATGGCTAAGGCCATTGCTGCAACTGATTTTAGGCACGCAGGCAAAGCCTGTGCTACTGGGTCTAATGTACTAGAAAGATAAGCACAGGGCTCGTGTTTTCCTGCATGATCTTGTGTTAGGACAGATAGTGCTGTTCCATCCCGCTCTGTCACAAAAACATAAACGATTTGTTGTAATCAGGGTTTGCTAAAACTGGTGCTTGACATAAAGCTCTCTTTAATTCTTCAAATGCCACAGTGTGTTCTTGTGTCCAAGGGAGGACTTTAGTAGAAGCTGTATTAGGGGCTTGGACTAATTCCCCTGAAAGATCACAATAAAACATGAGAAAAAGGGGAAAACACCATACCTATTTCCTTGGCTTAATTTCTAAGGGGGCTAATTTCTAAGGGGCTTAATTTCTTAAGGGGCTAGCGGGAAGCGAACCTCCTCAGGGGCCAGCAGAAAGCCAATATTCTCCTCCTTCCCCCCCTTTTTGACAGGAGGAAATCTGAAACAGATTTCACTGCTGTCAAACACTATCAAACCCTGTGTCTTGTCAATACTATTAATCCCTGTGTGTAGCTACTGGGCGTAAGCAAAATTATAGGAGATACACAGCGTATGTGAAACGGCGAGAAATCCTTCAAATTAATGTACAAACCTCATTGTGTTAGCTCATAAGCTGGCCAAATGACATCTCATATGCAAATGTCCCTATTACATGAACCTACACCAACCTGAAGTCAATATTAATGCTAGGAGGCCCTAATAGGAATGCTAAATTACCTAAATATTCGGAAAACCAAGTTTAAGAACAGTTGTTAATGTTGATAATTAATAATTTATCTGCTAAAGAAATCAGTCAATGTGCAATAATTTCCACCTATACAATAAATAGCCTAATTCAAAAACAAGTCAACTTTTGGGGCCACCACTCACAAGAATGAGCTTACTAAAGCAAACTTTAAAAAGGAAATCCTGTCAGATATTTTCTCATTACCCTAAATACCGAGCCTTATTTGTCACTCTGTGGTGGCAGTCCTTATTTAAAACAGGCCTTTCAAGAGTTAAAATGCGAGTGCACAGATCATAACTGTTCCTTAATGTCCAATCTGGAAACATATGACCGAGGCTGCCTGTCTATAAGAGAAAGGCAGTTATGTGAAAAATATTTTAGTCTTGCATAGCCTTTTTCTTTTGTTTCATTCATCTCCAACACCAATTAGACATACACTGATAACGTGTTGTCTGCTATTTTGACAGCATGATAATGGTAATATCATGTCTGTGAAATTTAGTAATTGTGCCAAGCCATCAGTATACCGGGCACAGAAAGCATAGATAATTACACTAACATATATAAATGAGCAGCGATGCGTAATTACAGTACCTACAGCTCAGATGCGAACATTCTGGCCTGCTTAATTTGTCAGGCTTATAATCAATAACTTATTTACCTGCCCTATACAACCCCATCTGGCAGTGGGTCATCCCAATGATGACCGCGTCAAGTCTGACACACAGGATCAGCAACAATAATCAAAAAATGACGAACACACGAACCTGTCTCTTTTTTTTTTTTTTTTTTTTTTTTTATAAAAATGTGCTATGCTTCTTTGTACACAATGTACCCTCATGTCCTAGTCGAAGATGCATCTCACATCTTTCCTCACAGACCCGTAACCACTGGATCATTTATCCAATGCAACTGGTGGCAGCTTGTGGCCACAATTCAAAAATGTCTGAATTTGAAAATCGTTTTTATATAGGCACATAGCCCTTAAAATTCCAAACAAGAGCAACATTTTACTTTCTGACCAGAAGCAATATAACAATTGCTAAAAAATAAAACAAATCTTCTCCATAGACATTTCCTCGGGGCACTTGTTTTGCACAGAATAGAACAAGGGAATCTTTCTCGACTTACATTTCTCAGCTGCCCTGTCTTATCAGAGAAGTTAAAAATAGCCCCTCAGCGCGGCCTGAGCCTGGGCTGCCAGCCATCTTTTTTTTGTTTTTCCTACTCCTGGCCCCAAGGCTCTCCAGCTGCAGGCATTACACAGATGCGATGTCAGAGAAGCCTTCTAAGCAGTGCCCTGTTCTGCTCCTCTCATCGGCCCCCACCTACACTGGCTACAAGGTCAGAATCTGTCTCCGATTTCTGTATCACATTCTGCTCTACACGGCCCCCACCTTCTCCTCACTCTGAAGCTGTCAAAGACAAAAAGACTACTCAATTCCATAAAAACTGCAATAATTCGCTCAATTGAAAAATTATTTTTACATACAATTTGCACTCAGGGGGTCATAATCTTACCGACTTGACCCAGCACATTGGCTCACTGGACCATCAAGAACACAAACCTGTATTCATGAAAAATTTGCAAATTCGAAATACCCACAATTCTTTTTCCAAGCTAAACTTGTCACTAATTATTTTTCGTTAACACTTTGTACATTAGGGGTGTCATCAAATCACAGGAGTTGCTCCTTCTCTAGCTGCACCCCTCTCAATTTCCTATTGACAATGTAGTCAAATGTTGGACCATGTAAACACCAGCTATGCGCTGTTCATTTGGTGGGGGGCTCAAGAACCTTTGGGCTACTATGTAATTAATATATGTATTATAACTGGTCTTTTTACTGGGGCCACTCTTGCTAGGTCCTCTGAAAGGACGGGATAAATACCAGCAACGTCAGTATTTCTTTTTCTGTCAGCCTACGCTCATTTTACCAGCTCTAATTCCTCCTGTAACATCTCATCCTTGGCTTTTCCAGACACCAGTCCACTTCTCTCTGCTTCGTGAAACACTTACTCTGTCCTTCTATGTCACTCCTTGCGCCAAAAACTCAATGGCATCCTTCCAAGCTGGTCTACATTTTCTCTTTCATAAGAGTGTTTCGTTGTCCATCTACTTGTCCTGCTTTTACTCGTATACCTTCCTCAACTAACACGTTTTCTCGGGCTTTGTCTGAATCCTCCCTACTTTTCTCTTCTTTTCTGAGCGCTTACTCTGTGCGTCTATGCTATTCTTTACGCCATAATTCAACAGCGTCTTTCTGTGACTGTCTAGCTTTCCTCTTCCACAACTCTTCTTCGACTTTCATGATACATTCGGCATCCCAGGTCCCAGCTACGGGCCACCTCTGACTTTCTGGTAATTCTTTGGTGTAGTCCACCCATAGATCAAGGAATAATATGGCGTCTAAGCCATGCTTGTGATACATAAAATGTCCTGGAGTGTCCCTAGGAGGAATAGGAACTGCTTCTTCAAGCACCCCTTTTCTAGTAATAATCTGTCTTAACTTCGAAAAGAGCGGCATATTGACAACTGATCTGATACTTAATCTGGAACACACTTAATACAAAAAGCACAAAAATGAACAATGAACAATGAACAATCATTCATACCACAATATTTGAACACTTTAAACATTAAACATTAAACATTTTAACAACGACCGACAATGATGACAGTCTGCCTAACTAATCACCACGCTGAATTCTTGACAATAACTGAATACTTCGGAATACTTGATATACTGCTAAACAGTACATATACACTGCTAAACAGTGCAGACCGGATTTGTGTACCCAAATCCGTCTTGACCGGCACAACCTATGTGCGCGTCAACACGCCTCCCCGGCGATGGTACTCACCGAGTAGCTCCTTGAAACGGAAGGCCTCAGAGAATGGACTGGACTCGACGACTGCGGACATCGGACCCTCTGGACATCGGGACTTTGAAAACCTGGTTGGCCTCTGTATACCTCGGACGCAGCTCTCTCGCAGGTGGGCTCTGGGTAGACAATCTGCGTTCCTCACCGCCTCGTATGGATGCCTGGTCGCAGTCTGTCCCCTTCGGTGGCCTGAGGGAGTTGGCGGGAAAACCCGCGACGTGCACGCTTGAAGTCCATCACGGCTATGGAAGGGGGCAAAACAGGACCTTCATCTCCGGCGTGTGGGGAAAGAGATTAAACTATTCGGGCGCCATTCTGTGGTAAATAAAATATCACGCTGTCATAATTTTTCAGATATCAATAAGATCATGCATAAAGCAAGAGGCTGAGTCTGTGGTATCAGATTCATAAAGGGCTTTATTCCAATAACTCGAGTCAAAGGGAGAATATCACCATCACCAAAAAAGGATCTGGACGGGGCTGAAAAGTATTCTCAATATTCTCAAAACATTATTCACAGAGTACAGTATATATACATTTCTCAATTGTACGTAAGCAAGAGAGCAAGAGAGAATGAGATAAGAGCATGTGGGCGTGTAAGTAGGCGTGAAGGTGGGCGTCCATGTGGGCGTCCACTTGATGATAATGGGTAAATTGTCATGTGTGGGTGGATACCTGGAGATGATTTCGCAATGTCAGCAGAAATACTTGGCAGAGATGCGCGTGCAGCAGCATGACGTGTGATAGACGTGCAACTAGAGGGTGAAAGGGACTTGACATTTAGCTCTACATGTGGAGACAAAAGTCTGGGGTTATGTCAACCTAATCCCAAATCATATCTAATATCCTATGTTTAAAGAACTGTGTTATCCACAAGGGAAGGGCTCTCGGACAGAATCTATTCTATACTGACTGTGTGTGCGTGTACAAGCGTCTAAGTGTCTATATGAGATGCAAGGGGCAGAAACTTTCCATGGTAACAGGGCTATGAATTACTTGCATAAAGACAGAGAAGCCGGGCCTTTTGCTTGGTAACTGGAAGAATGTTTACTTAAACTACTAGACAGGAATGCATCGGCTGAGGAGCAAAGTAGATAATTCGAAGGTGAAATACAGTTTCTTGGCAGGCAGGCAGAACCAGCCGAGGCAGGCACTGTTAGCCGCACAGGGAGTAGGACAAAGTTCATGGATACAGATGCGAGCTCAAGCTGAAGCTGTCAGAGGCAGAGAGCAGGGAAAGGCTTGAGGACAGAATCGGGCCTACTTGCCTGAACTGTAAAAATGGAGTAACTTAGCCATATAAAGTCGGTGGCCTTTCATACTTAGGAATCGAATATCCAGCCCATTCATGGCGGATCTGACAGAGGACATGTTAACGGTGGACGCACATGTGTTTGCGTCTTCGAAACTGGAACTGGAGGGAACATACATGTACTTGTGACATGCACATAGAACCGTTGGGGTCCAAGATAGGGGACATAACTGACCAGGAAAATCCACATTTCCACAAGACACACACTCAGACACACACTCAGACACACACTCAGACACACACTCAGACACACACTCAGACACACACTCAGACACACACTCAGACACACACTCAGACACACACTCAGACACACACTCAGACACACACTCAGACACACACTCAGACACACACTCAGACACACACTCAGACACACACTCAGACACACACTCAGACACACACTCAGACACACACTCACCCACTCAGACACACACTCACCCACTCAGACACACACTCACCCACTCAGACACACACACACACACCCACTCAGACACCCACTCAGACACCCACTCAGACACCCACTCAGACACCCACTCAGACACCCACTCAGACACCCACTCAGACACCCACTCAGACACCCACTCAGACACCCACTCAGACACACCCACTCAGACACACCCACTCAGACACACCCACTCAGACACACCCACTCAGACACACCCACTCAGACACACCCACTCAGACACACCCACTCAGACACACCCACTCAGACACACCCACTCAGACACACCCACTCAGACACACCCACTCAGACACACCCACTCAGACACACCCACTCAGACACACCCACTCAGACACACACTCGCCCGCTCAGACACACACTCACCCGCTCAGACACACACTCACCCGCTCAGACACACACTCACCCGCTCAGACACACACTCACCCGCTCAGACACACACTCACCCGCTCAGACACACACTCACCCGCTCAGACACACACTCACCCGCTCAGACACACACTCACCCGCTCAGACACACACTCACCCGCTCAGACACACACTCACCCGCTCAGATACACACTCACCCGCTCAGATACACACTCACCCGCTCAGATACACACTCACCCGCACACTCAGACACACACTCAGACACCCACTCAGACACCCACTCAGACACCCACTCAGACACCCACTCAGACACCCACTCAGACACCCACTCAGACACCCACTCAGACACCCACTCAGACACCCACTCAGACACCCACTCAGACACCCACTCAGACACCCACTCAGACACCCACTCAGACACCCCCACTCAGACACCCCCACTCAGACACCCCCACTCAGACACCCCCACTCAGACACCCCCACTCAGACACCCCCACTCAGACACCCCCACTCAGACACCCCCACTCAGACACCCCCACTCAGACACCCCCACTCAGACACCCCCACTCAGACACCCCCACTCAGACACCCCCACTCAGACACCCCCACTCAGACACCCCCACTCAGACACCCCCACTCAGACACCCCCACTCAGACACCCCCACTCAGACACCCCCACTCAGACACCCCCACTCAGACACCCCCACTCAGACACCCCCACTCAGACACCCCCACTCAGACACCCCCACTCAGACACCCCCACTCAGACACCCCCACTCAGACACCCCCACTCAGACACCCCCACTCAGACACCCCCACTCAGACACCCCCACTCAGACACCCCCACTCAGACACCCCCACTCAGACACCCCCACTCAGACACCCCCACTCAGACACACCCACTCAGACACCCCCACTCAGACACACCCACTCAGACACACCCACTCAGACACCCCCACTCAGACACACCCACTCAGACACACCCACTCAGACACACCCACTCAGACACACCCACTCAGACACACCCACTCAGACACACCCACTCAGACACACACCCACACTCAGACACACACCCACACTCAGACACACCCACTCAGACACACACCCACACTCAGACACACACCCACACTCAGACACACACCCACACTCAGACACACACCCACACTCAGACACACACCCACACTCAGACACACACCCACACTCAGACACACACCCACACTCAGACACACACCCACACTCAGACACACACCCACACTCAGACACACACCCACACTCAGACACACACCCACACTCAGACACACACCCACACTCAGACACACACCCACACTCAGACACACACCCACACTCAGACACACACCCACACTCAGACACACACCCACACTCAGACACACACCCACACTCAGACACACACCCACACTCAGACACACACCCACACTCAGACACTCACCCACACACACTCACCCGCTCAGACACACACGCTCAGACACACACACTCACACACTCACCCGCTCAGACACACACACTCACACACTCACCCGCTCAGACACACACACTCACACACTCACCCGCTCAGACACACACACTCACACACTCACCCGCTCAGACACACACACTCACACACTCACCCGCTCAGACACACACTCACACACTCACCCGCTCAGACACACACTCACACACTCACCCGCTCAGACACACACTCACCCGCTCAGACACACACTCACCCGCTCAGACACACACTCACCCGCTCAGACACACACTCACCCGCTCAGACACACACTCACCCGCTCAGATACACACTCACCCGCTCAGATACACACTCACCCGCTCAGACACACACTCACCCGCTCAGACACACACTCACCCGCTCAGACACACACTCACCCGCTCAGACACACACTCACACGCTCAGACACACACTCACACGCTCAGACACACACTCACACGCTCAGACACACACTCAGACACACACTCGCCCACTCAGACACACACTCGCCCACTCAGACACACACTCGCCCACTCAGACACACACTCGCCCACTCAGACACACACTCGCCCACTCAGACACACACTCGCCCACTCACTCACTCACCCACTCAGACACACACTCGCCCACTCACTCACTCACCCACACACTCAGACACACACTCAGACACACACTCAGACACACACTCAGACACACACTCAGACACACACTCAGACACACACTCAGACACACACCCACACTCAGACACACACCCACACTCAGACACACACCCACACTCAGACACACACCCACACTCAGACACACACCCACACTCAGACACACACCCACACTCAGACACACACCCACACTCAGACACACACCCACACTCAGACACTCACCCACGCTCAGACACTCACCCGCTCAGACACACACACTCACACACTCACCCGCTCAGACACACACACTCACACACTCACCCGCTCAGACACACACACTCACACACTCACCCGCTCAGACACACACACTCACACACTCACCCGCTCAGACACACACTCACACACTCACCCGCTCAGACACACACTCACACACTCACCCGCTCAGACACACACTCACACACTCACCCGCTCAGATACACACTCACACACTCACCCGCTCAGACACACACTCACCCGCTCAGACACACACTCACCCGCTCAGACACACACTCACCCGCTCAGATACACACTCACCCGCTCAGATACACACTCACCCGCTCAGACACACACTCACACACTCAGACACACACTCACCCGCTCAGACACACACTCACACGCTCAGACACACACTCACACGCTCAGACACACACTCACACGCTCAGACACACACTCACACGCTCAGACACACACTCACACGCTCAGACACACACTCACATGCTCAGACACACACTCAGACACACACTCACACTCAGACACACACTCGCCCACTCAGACACACACTCGCCCACTCAGACACACACTCGCCCACTCAGACACACACTCGCCCACTCAGACACACACTCGCCCACTCAGACACACACTCGCCCACTCACTCACTCACCCACTCAGACACACACTCGCCCACTCACTCACTCACCCACACACTCAGACACACACTCAGACACACACTCAGACACACACTCAGACACACACTCAGACACACACTCAGACACACACTCAGACACACACTCAGACACACACTCAGACACACACTCAGACACACACTCAGACACACACTCAGACACACACTCAGACACACACTCAGACCCACATTCACCCACTCAGACACACATTCACCCACTCAGACACACACTCAGACACACACTCAGACACACACTCAGACACACACTCAGACACACACTCAGACACACACTCAGACACACACTCAGACACACACTCAGACACACACTCAGACACACACTCAGACACACACTCAGACACACACTCAGACACACACTCAGACACACACTCAGACACACACTCAGACACACACTCAGACACACACTCAGACACACACTCAGACACACACTCAGACACACACTCAGACACACACTCAGACACACACTCAGACACACACTCAGACACACACTCACCCGCTCAGACACACACTCACCCGCTCAGACACACACTCACCCGCTCAGACACACACTCACCCGCTCAGACACACGCTCAGACACCCGCTCAGACACCCGCTCAGACACCCGCTCAGACACACCCGCTCAGACACCCGCTCAGACACACCCGCTCAGACACCCGCTCAGACACACCCGCTCAGACACACCCGCTCAGACACACCCGCTCAGACACACCCGCTCAGACACACCCGCTCAGACACACCCGCTCAGACACACCCACTCAGACACACCCACTCAGACACACCCACTCAGACACACCCACTCAGACACACCCACTCAGACACACCCACTCAGACACACCCACTCAGACACACCCACTCAGACACACCCACTCAGACACACACACTCAGACACACGCTCAGACACTCAGACACACACTCACCCGCTCAGACACACACTCACCCGCTCAGATACACACTCACCCGCTCAGACACACACTCACCCGCTCAGACACCCACTCACCCGCTCAGACACACGCTCAGACACACGCTCAGACACACGCTCAGACACACGCTCAGACACACGCTCAGACACACGCTCAGACACACGCTCAGACACACGCTCAGACACACGCTCAGACACACGCTCAGACACACGCTCAGACACACGCTCAGACACACGCTCAGACACACGCTCAGACACACGCTCAGACACACACTCACCCGCTCAGACACACACTCACCCGCTCAGACACACACTCACCCGCTCAGACACACACTCACCCGCTCAGACACACACTCACCCGCTCAGACACACACTCACCCGCTCAGACACACACTCACCCGCTCAGACACACACTCACCCGCTCAGACACCCGCTCAGACACCCGCTCAGACACCCGCTCAGACACCCGCTCAGACACCCGCTCAGACACCCGCTCAGACACCCGCTCAGACACCCGCTCAGACACCCGCTCAGACACCCGCTCAGACACCCGCTCAGACACCCGCTCAGACACCCGCTCAGACACCCGCTCAGACACACGCTCAGACACACGCTCAGACACCCGCTCAGACACACACTCAGACACACACTCAGACACACACTCACCCGCTCAGACACACACTCACCCGCTCAGACACACACTCACCCGCTCAGACACACACTCACCCGCTCAGACACACACTCACCCGCTCAGACACACACTCACCCGCTCAGACACACACTCACCCGCTCAGATACACACTCACCCGCTCAGATACACACTCACCCGCTCAGATACACACTCACCCGCTCAGATACACACTCAGATACACACTCAGACACACACTCAGACACACACTCAGACACACACTCAGACACACACTCAGACACACACTCAGACACACACTCAGACACACACTCAGACACACACTCAGACACACACTCAGACACACACTCAGACACACACTCAGACACACACTCAGACACACACTCAGACACACACTCAGACACACACTCAGACACACACTCAGACACACACTCAGACACACACTCACCCGCTCAGACACACACTCACCCGCTCAGACACACACTCACCCGCTCAGACACACACTCACCCGCTCAGACACACACTCACCCGCTCAGACACACACTCACCCGCTCAGACACACACTCACCCGCTCAGACACACACTCACCCGCTCAGACACACACTCACCCGCTCAGATACACACTCACCCGCTCAGACACACACTCAGACACACACTCAGACACACACTCAGACACACACTCAGACACACACTCAGACACACACTCAGACACACACTCAGACACACACTCAGACACACACTTAGACACACACTCAGACACACACTCAGACACACACTTAGACACACACTCAGACACACACTTAGACACACACTTAGACACACACTTAGACACACACTCACCCGCTCAGACACACACTTAGACACACACTCACCCGCTCAGATACACACTCAGACACACACTCACCCGCTCAGATACACACTCAGACACACACTCACCCGCTCAGATACACACTCAGACACACACTCACCCGCTCAGATACACACTCAGACACACACTCACCCGCTCAGATACACACTCAGACACACACTCACCCGCTCAGATACACGCTCAGACACACACTCACCCGCTCAGATACACGCTCAGACACACACTCACCCGCTCAGATACACACTCACCCGCTCAGATACACACTCACCCGCTCAGATACACACTCACCCGCTCAGATACACACTCACCCGCTCAGATACACACTCACCCGCTCAGATACACACTCACCCGCTCAGACACACACTCACCCGCTCAGACACACACTCACCCGCTCAGACACACACTCACCCGCTCAGACACACACTCACCCGCTCAGACACACACTCACCCGCTCAGACACACACTCACCCGCTCAGACACACACTCACCCGCTCAGACACACACTCACCCGCTCAGACACACACTCACCCGCTCAGACACACACTCACCCGCTCAGACACACACTCACCCGCTCAGACACACACTCAGACACACCCACTCACACACTCAGACACACACTCAGACACACACTCAGACACACACTCAGACACCCACTCAGACACCCACTCAGACACCCACTCAGACACCCACTCAGACACCCACTCAGACACCCACTCAGACACCCACTCAGACACCCACTCAGACACCCACTCAGACACCCACTCAGACACCCACTCAGACACCCACTCAGACACCCACTCAGACAACCACTCAGACACCCACTCAGACACCCACTCAGACACCCACTCAGACACCCACTCAGACACCCACTCAGACACCCACTCAGACACCCACTCAGACACCCACTCAGACACCCACTCAGACACCCACTCAGACACCCACTCAGACACCCACTCAGACACCCACTCAGACACCCACTCAGACACCCACTCAGACACCCACTCAGACACCCACTCAGACACCCACTCAGACACCCACTCAGACACCCACTCAGACACCCACTCAGACACCCACTCAGACACCCACTCAGACACCCACTCAGACACCCACTCAGACACACCCACTCAGACACCCACTCAGACACCCACTCAGACACACCCACTCAGACACACCCACTCAGACACACCCACTCAGACACACCCACTCAGACACACCCACTCAGACACACCCACTCAGACACACCCACTCAGACACACCCACTCAGACACACTGTTGGACCCGGCCTCGTGGCGTGGTCCTTAACCCCCCTGGACTGTGGCCGTTCCCCGCCCCGGCCTTCACGGGCCACCCGTCTGAACTGCTCCAAGGCCCTTCACCTGGAACTGCACGTGGTCGCATGCTCCTCATGGCTCCGCCATCTTGTTGGCATCTACGTCACCCCGTACACCAGCCGGCGCGAACCCCGCTCAACCCGGCCTCGACCCCAGCGAAGCCCCGACATCGAGGCACCACGAACTGGCCAGGGGGTGCCGCAGGAACCATTCATCGCCCCCGGCGGAGGACAGTATCGATGGGACCCCCAACTGTCCTCCCCTCTCGAGGTGTGATCGCCCTGCAACTCCCTTGGGCCTGGCGCCTCTCCTGCTGGGCGTCTGGCCACCTCCACCCGGCCACTCCGCCCCCTCGGGCGCAAGGGTCCGGACATCAAAGGGCTCCAGACCTATATCTGGGGCGACCCCACCACAGCTCGGCAGTTGTATCCCGGAGTCCAGAGCCCTGCTGATCGAATCGCGGCTGACCCTACGGAGAAGAACTCTTGTCGGAACCATCACGAGCCCTGCTGACTGCGTCGCGGCTCCCTCTTGTGAACCTTTCCTGAACCACCTGGAACATCGGAGCCCTGCTGACGCCGTCGCGGCCCAACCTCGCTGAAACCTCCCTCGGAGCCCTGCTGACGACGTCGCGGCTCGAGCTGAGCAGAAACCATCTTGAGAGCCCTGCTGATTGAATCGCGGCTCTCCACGAACTGTACGCCGGAGCCCTGCTGACGCCGTCGCGGCTCGACCCCTCCGAGATCGGAGGTCCTCCAGCTTGAGGATAAGAACTGGGCCCCAGGTACCCTCGTACCACATTCCTGCCAAAGACTGTCCCGCTACCCCTACCCTTCCAAAGAGACATTGAGACTTTTGGTGGATCCCTCGATCCCTTCGTGTAAATATTGAACTCGTAACCTTTTATTGATGATAAAGAATTGCTTGTCTTGAGACAACCTCCTTGAGTCCGGTGTGGTGGTGTTACTGTGCTAGTACGTGATAGGAGAAGGATCTCTCAGGAGACTTCTCGGCAGCGCTCGGCTACTTCGTGCAGTGCGAGGGCCCCCCTTGGTGGTCTCACCGACTCCTCGGGGTTCGCCTTCCAACATTTGGTGGCCAGCGACGGGATCCGAGCCGAACGCAGTACGTACCAGCCAGTACCCACTAGCTACCCATCCAAACGAATAGCATCATGAGCAGCCAGGAAAACAACGCGACAATGGAGTTCCAGCCCGAACGGCTGGAAGAATATACGCACAAGGAATTAAAACAGTTCTGCAGAGACAAAGGCATTGCAACCACCAGCCTCGGTACCAAGGAAGAGATGCAGAAAGCTCTGGGGACATGGCTGGAGGCCAGGGCAGGCCCCTCCCAGGAAGAAGGGCCCTTGCCCCTGACGGAGACCACAGCAACCGCACTGACCCCGGCAACCGGAGGACGAAAGAGCCTAGAAACCGGCCTCTCCGAAGAAGAAATACGAGAGCGAGAAAAGGTCCGGAGCCACGAGCTAGAGCTCGCCCGACTGCGACTGGACGGCGAACTCCAGCTGGCAGAAAAGAAACTGGCCCTCGAGCAGCTACGCCTTCAAGAAGAGATAGAAGAGAAGAGACGACACCGGGAGTTGGAGGAAAAGAAGCTCACCCTGGAGCACGAGCGCAGCCTCAAGGAGCTCGAGATCAAGGCCAAGAACGGAGGGACCAACACCCCCAGTACGAGAGACACTCTACCGCCTGCCGAGGCCAAAGTACATATCCCGAAGGAGGTCGTCAAGGAGTATTACAAAAATGACGATATCCAACAATGGTTCAAGGCCTATGAGGTGGCCATGACCTCCCATCGAGTGCCCCGAAAAGACTGGGGCGCAGGCCTGTGGGGGCGATTCCTGAGTGAAGGGCGGGACACGCTGCTCCAGCTACCGGAGGAAGTGATGACCTCCTACGATCACATGAAGGAGGCCCTGCTCACCCGCTACGGGCTAACAGCGGAGATGTACCGCCAGCGGTTCCGAGACTGCAAGAAAATCCCGGGTACCACATGGGTGGAATATGTGGACTTTTTTAGTCGGGCCCTAGAAGGGTGGATCAAAGGCAGCAAAGTAACCACCTACGGGCAGCTGGTCGACCTCATCGTGTGGGAACATCTTTCCAACAATTGCTTCGTGGAGCTGAGACAGCACCTCCTCGACAGCAAAATGACCGACCCGCGGAAACTGGCCGTCGAGGCCGATCGATGGGTCAACTCCCGGGTCCCCCGGAGCTCAATGGGGGAGTACCAGAGGAACCCCAACGGACCCCCACGCCAGCGCGGTGGGGGGGGGGGCCGAACAGGAACCGAGACCCTCCCGCTGGGGCCCCCAGGAGCCCCCCTCGAGGGCCACCGCAGCCACATCTCTCCCCGAGCCTAGCACGAAGGGTGGGCCCGGCCCGACCCGGACCACGGCCACCAGTGACCTGCTATGGCTGCCAACAAACCGGACACTTTGCCAGCGACCCGGCCTGCCCTCTGAACCGAAGAAACGGGGCCGGCGGGCCCCCGCCCCGGCAGCTGACAGCCGCCGCCTTGGGGGGAGGAGAAGAGGAAGAAGAGGCCCTCGACCGAGAAAACACTGAGTGGGAGCCGGCAGCCATGTCCCTGGTCTGCCTGGGTAGCCGGGAGATGGTACCCTGCACCCCCATCCCAACCAACACCCAGAAGTACCGGCAGCAGGTCACGGTCAACGGACAACGGGCCGAAGCCCTTCGCGACACCGGCGCCAGTATCACCGCTGTCCGCTGCCACCTGGTGACCCCTGAACAGATTCTCCCGAATGTGCTGTGCCCTGTCCGGACGGCCGACAACAGTGAAAGCCTATGCCAGATGGCCCTGGTCCCCTTCGAGTGGGGAGGGGTGACGGGCCTGCTGAAGGTGACAGTGCGCGACGACGCCCCGGTCGACTGCCTCCTGGGGAACGACTTGGAGAGTTCCCCCTGGGCTCAAGTAGAACGACGAGAGCACCTCCGAATGTTGGGACTGGCTGATTGGGCCTGCGCCATCACCCGGTCCATGACCGCCCAGGCCCCCCGCTCATCCTCGACCTCCGGGACCGGCCGACCCGAGGGGCTCACACCCCCTCCCGCCAGCAGCGAGGAGGAGGCGGACACTGACCCTGGGTCCAGCGAATCCTCCCCCGAAGAGATGACTTCTCCGAGCGCCCTACCAGAGCTGACGCAATGGCAACACGAAGGGGGCCCCACCCGAGAGCAGTTCCAGCAAGAGCAACAGTCCTGTCCCTCTCTCGAAGGGGTCCGGCAGCAGGCGACCGCGCAAGCCAACGGTGACCAGACCGGCACCCACTGGATCTACTGGGCCGAGGGCCTGTTGTACAGTGAACAGAAAGTAGCAGAACTCGGGGCCGGCCGCGTGTTGGTGGTCCCCCTCCGCTTCCGGGAGTTTCTTCTCAACCTGGCCCATGATGTGCCCCTCGCCGGACACTTGGGGCAAGACAAAACGTACAGTCGTCTGGTGACCCACTTCTACTGGCCCCGGATGCGGAGAGATGTGGACAACCACTGCCGGTCCTGCCAGACCTGCCAAGCCAGCGGAAAGACGGGGGGTCGGGTCAAGGCTCCCCTCCAGCCCTTTCCCGCCGTCAGCACCCCGTTTGAACGGGTCGGAATCGACATTGTGGGACCCCTGGACCCCCAAACCGCCCTGGGCCACCGCTTCATCCTGGTCCTCGTGGACCACGCCACCAGGTACCCGGAGGCGGTCCCGCTCAGAACCATAACGGCCCCTGTGGTAGGCCGGGCCTTGATGGGGATCTTCTCCCGAGTGGGATTCCCCAGCGAAGTGGTGAGCGACCGCGGTACGAACTTTATCTCCAGGTACATGCGGTCCCTGTGGCAACAGTGCGGGGTCACATACAAGTTCACGACCCCATATCACCCTCAGGGGAACGGACTGGTTGAGCGATTCAACCGAACATTGAAAGGGATGATCCAGGGCCTGGAAGAACCACTCAGGCGGAAATGGGATGTCCTGCTGCCCTGCCTCCTGTTCGCCTATCGGGAGGTCCCGCAGAAGTCCCTGGGGTTCAGCCCGTTTGAACTATTGTATGGACACCTGTAGGAGAGTAGGGTCTGCTATCCTATGGTCACCCCAAATTTTTGCTTTTTGCTTCACTGGTTTTTGACATATTGAGGCTGTGGGCCTGCCAATCAGACCCCCAGCCTGCTGTTCTCTCTACTAAATTAAAACTATGCACCCTAGGTGCATAACCAATTGGAAGTGGATCACCCTGTCAGCCCCTGTACCAGTGTACACTAGGTACCCAGGGCATTGGTGTACCCAAGGCCTGCCAGGGGCTGCAGCATGTATTATGCCACCCCAGGCTTGGCCTAACAATCTGACACAACTGGCTGATCACTCAGCTGGGGTAAGTTGGTGTAATCACCTCTTACTTAGGTGTAGTATACCTATACCTAACCTTAAATGGGACACCTGGTAACCTATAAGTCACTCCTATGGCAGGCCTTAACAATCCTGAAGGCAGAGTGCTTGGTTCCATGTGAGATGGTGCTCTGGCATGAGCTGAGCCTGTCTGCAGTGGTCGGAACAACTTCCTTCTACTGTTTCCAGATATCGTCATACCATATACTCTTAAGTGCATTATGAACCTCGCGGTTAAATGCTATCTTTGGTTTGGCTTTATCAAAACATGTCGAGTAAGGTGTCATACGAATTGGAATACTAACCCCTCGCCAATTCTGGCGACGGGGTTAGCATTCCACCCTTCTAGAGGGACACGACATGTACAGTACCTGAAACCCGGGTAAAATCAGACATAGCCTCAGCTCCACAAAATGGATGCTGCCACCACAGACACAAGTCTGCCCTCCTGCTGCTGGGAGTCCTTCCAGCTTGGGAGGTGTGGACAAAGGGTTTCCTGCCAGGGGAGGTGCGTGCACCACCCCAGACAGGATTTTGTGTATTGGTCAGGTAGGGCTTGAAAGAAACCAGACATGCCTGTGGCTCACAAGGAGCCTCGGTGCATATGCCAGTTCAAACCGGTCCTGGGGCACACCAGTCCCGGGCCTGGGGCGAGCTGGACAAAGGATTGGGGGTGTAACCACCCCCCTTCCTGGTCCCACCCATAGGGAGGGACCTAGCAGGTAGTCCGGCCCCTAGAATCCGAATAAAGGTAGGAGCTGTGTCCTAAGACTTCAGACATCCTGGAATCAACTTGAAACTAAGAAGAAGACGGGAACTTCGACATTCTGCTGCACAGAAGACTGAAGAAAATCTCCCCTGTGGTCAGGGAGTGACCACCTTGCTAACGCAAGCACCATCCAGCGAATCACCGTCTGCTTTGCCGCCGCCTCCCGCCGGAGCCCGAGCCCAGAGACTGACAAGACCTGGACCTCCAGACCTCTCACCGCCCGATCCACAGTCCCTGCAAAGAGGAGACCCGTGGAGGCACCGAGACACGTGGAGCCAGCCATCTTGGAACGACTACGACAAGCTGACCAGTGCAACAACCGAGGCTCCCTCCAAGTTGTGCTTTGGGTCCTGAGAAGCCCAACCCTCGAGCAGCATCTGCACCAAAGGTGAGCCCTCCAGCATCTCCACGATCTGCGTGGGGCCCTTCTGCATTTTGCCACTCGACGCGCCTAACCGGTTGCTGGCCCGCTGGCTAGTGGCCATCTTGGCAACGAAATCTACGACAAACACCGCTGGTCTGGTTGCTCCAGACTGGCCCTTGCTCCCCTCCAAAGGAGCAATCCCTCTGACCTTGCTGGTCAGAACCAACAGCTGATTTCCGAATCCTCCTGCAATTGCTTTTGCCAAGGCTTGTTTGCTTCGATCAAGTCGCCGACACCGCCGACAGCGAGAGCCTGCGTGGGACAGCTCGTGAGCCGACTCCTGGACGTCGTCGACCTTCAGGGACCACGTGGCTGCGGAGACAAGCTACCCCTCATCACCTGTTTGCACCCGACATCGCCTGGTACCCACCTGGTGCCACGCTGGTCACTGGCTAGTGACTGTGAACACTGTCCCCTCTGCTTACAGGTCTTCAACATCTCCGATCCACTCTTGGATCCACTGCATCTCTTCCCGACCGACCGCCTGCAGCACTTTTGTCTACAGGCCCCACGGAACAGATAGAAGAAACCCGACGCACTTTGAGGCCTATGCACCCGCTTCCTGTGGGTGAGGTAAAGCTGGTACTCCGGTGCCCATGTGTAGTAATACATCTCTAGTGCCTGTGTTCCAAATCTTAAGTTCCTAGGTCATCCGGAAGATTCCTTTTGCAGTAACTTTGTACTTTTTACGCACCCATTGAAACCTATGGGAGCCCGCGTGTGACTATTTGCTCTGCACACGCCGCCCGTGGACCTCCTGGTCACTAACTGACGTTAGCTCCTTGTAGGCCCAGCGATTCTAGAGGCCCTAGGCCTTTTCCCTTTTCTGTTCGGGGTACTTATACCACTATTTTAGTATATGGTTTGAGTGGCCACCAGGGCCTATCCATATAACGTGCAACTTCTGTGTATTCTGTGATAATCTTGTTTGACGATTTGTGCTCCTGTGCTCATAAAGAGACTAGGGGTTACTTTGAGAAATAAATACATATATATTTTGAATATATATCTGTGTGGTGTCCTTTCGTTGGTATAAAAGGGGGTTGCATTTGGTAAAACAGCTGGCTTAACACGCTTCACGAGTTTAGCCTCAAAGACTGCTTAGCCTACGCTACCACTAGGGCAGCTAGTCCAAAAAGGTTGACTTACAACCACACCATAAGGGTTGCTTGGCATGGTACAAGGTGGTCACTAGAACTAGTGAACAGCATATACCAGGCCAACTTCTCACATTGGTGAGCAGCGGTTGGATTTGAGCTTGCTGTGTTTTACCATTGTAATCTCTTGGTTACCAATTGAAAGATCACATAGGTACCTGTAGGTACATATAAAACAAGATTAGATATACTTAAGTTCTACTGAACTTAGTTGTTGTAGAGCAAAGGGAGTAGCACACCCTGACTACAACTACTAGATAGGTTTAGTAGGTAAACCCAAGTGTAGGTAGATTGCAACACATCCACCCACACTTAAGAGCAATGGCCGGGGCAGAGGGGTCCACTGTACCCATCTCTGTTGAGAGTGACCCCCAGAGGGCACCATCCAGCTTTGCTACCCTTAATCAGAATGAGCTCAGGCATTTGGCAACTCTTAGAGGCCTTAAACAGCCCAAGAACCCAAACTCTGCTGAGCTCAGAGAGCTCTTACAGAATGATGAGAATCAGAGAGCACTCAAGAAAGCTTCCCAGTTAGCCCCCTTAGGGACAGGAACAGGAGGCCCCCCTTCTAAAGATGCCACTGAAGTACCCCTTCCCAATAGTCACCCCTTAGATGGGATGCCTACCACAGAGGATGAGAGTGAAAAGGATACTGACAGTAGTGAGGATGAAGGGAGAACTAGCCCAGTGCCAAGTATTATACTTGGCCCAGCTAAACCAAGGCTATTGGGGACTGACAGTGGGTTCAACCCACTGGATCTCCCCAGTGGACTTAACACAGGGCTTGGAAGGCAAAGGAATCGCTCAGGTGACTCCAATGCTTCCCATGGCTCTAGAGGCTCTCAAGGTCACTCCAGGAGAAGGATGACCACCCCTCAGAGGAGGGAACATGAGGCCAAGATGCAAGAGGCTCAGCTGAGGATCAGGAAGCAGGAGCTAGAAGTAGCCCTGATGGAAGAAAAACTTAGCAAGGCTAGACAGCATAAAGAGAGTGGGTCTATACCCACTGGTGGCAGCATTGTCCCTAAGGACAAAGATAGGGTCTTTGACAATAGGAACCTGTCTAAGGTTGTGCCCCCCTACAAAAGTGGGGATGACATCCACAAGTGGATAACTGCTCTTGAGAGAGCCTGCAAAGTGCAGCAGGTTCCTGAAGATCAGTGGGCAGCAATCCTCTGGCTCTCCTTTGAAGGAAGAGGCAGAGACAGACTCCTCACTGTTAGAGAAGAGGATGTCAGAAACTACAGAGTCCTGAAGAGTGTTCTAGTTGATGGGTTAGGCTTAACCACTGAGCAGTACAGGTTAATGTTCAGAGACACCCAAAAGACACAGACTCAGGACTGGTCTGAATACATTGAATGTGCCACTAAGGCTTTGGAGGGTTGGTTGCTGGGAAGTAAGGTATCTGATTTTACAGGATTGTATAATTTGATGATGAGAGAGCAGATTTTAAATAACTGTCAAAACCAGCAACTGCATCAACACTTGGTTGACTCTGATCTGACCTCTCCCCAAGAATTGGGAAAGAAGGCAGACAAATGGGTCAGAACCAGGGTTAAGCAAAAGAACCAGAACCAGGGCCAAGGGGGTGATCAGAAGAAAACAGACCAAAAGGGTGGAGATCAGAAACCTAAAGACCAGAAGTCTTCAACAGGGCCCCAAACTACTGCTAAGGAGGGTGGGTCCCAACAGTCCAAGAAGAAGAAAGAAGGTCAGAAGAAACCCTGGTGCAATCATTGTAAAAATACAACTCACTGGACTAGTGATTGCAAAAAGGGTGGAGCCCCCAACACTGTTGCCCCTAAGGCACCTGCTCCCAGTACTACTGTTAGCAGTGTTGGTCCCCAGACAAAGGGTGTAGTGGGAATCACTATGGGAACTGAAGGAGATTCTGACTTAGACAGAACCCTTACACAGGCAGTCTTGATCTGTGATGGGGACATTGATTTGTCCCTGACTGTGAGCCCCAGTAACCTGGGCAAGTACAGACAGACTCCTTTAATTAATGACAAAGTGGCTCAAGCCTACAGGGACACATGTGCCAGTGTCACTATGGTGACACCAGGCTTTGTGGACCCTGGACAGTACATACCAGGTGAGAACTACCTGGTGACCAATGCCAGCAATGCCACTACTTCACACAGTGTGGCAGTTGTTAACTTCTCATGGGGAGGGGTAACTGGCCTCAAAAGGGTTGTGGTTAGTGCAGACCTCCCAGTAGAATGTTTGTTGGGCAATGACCTAGAGAGTTCTCTATGGTCAGAAGTGGAGTACAGGACTCATGCAGAGATGTTAGGTATATCATCACATGTCCTTGCTGTGACCAGGTCACAGGCCAAAAAGTGCCTCACTGAACCTCAGGTCTTGGATCCTGGAACAATGGACCAAGCACCTACCAAGAAGAAGAACAGGAGGGTCAAGGCTGTGCCTTCCCCCCTGCCTCAGAGTGATGATCAGCCTTCCCAGGAAGCTGATCTAGAGGACCCTGAAGGAACTGTCCCTGAAGAGCTTGAACCTGATCAGGTTGAGTTTCTGGGGACAGGGGGACCTTCAAGGGCTGACTTGAGGCAGGCTCAGTTATCCTGTCCCTCTCTTGAACCCCTCAGACAGCTGGCTGCTGCTGAGGCTGCTGGGAATGCTCAAGGTACCCATAAAGTGTATTGGGATGAAGGGCTCCTTTATTCAGAGGCTAGAGACCCCAAGCCTGGTGCAACCAGGAGGTTGGTTATACCTCTGCAATTTAGGGGCTTCCTTCTTACCTTGGCCCATGATATTCCTTTAGCAGGACACTTAGGCCAGAACAAGACTTGGGACAGGCTTGTCCCTCACTTTCACTGGCCCCATATGAATGAAGATACAAAGGAGTTTTGTCGCTCCTGTGTTACCTGCCAAGCCAGTGGCAAATCAGGTGGCACAACAAAGGCCCCCCTGATACCACTACCTGTGGTGGGGGTTCCCTTTGAAAGAGTGGGAATAGACATAGTGGGTCCCATGGATCCTCCCACTGCATCTGGGCACAGATTTATACTGGTGGTAGTGGATCATGCCACCAGGTATCCAGAGGCAATTCCCCTTAGGACCACTACAGCTCCTGTTGTGGCCAGGGCCCTGCTGGGAGTATTCTCCAGAGTGGGGTTTCCTAAGGAGGTAGTATCTGACAGAGGTACCAACTTTATGTCAGGATACTTGACAGCTATGTGGAAGGAATGTGGTGTCAACTACAAGTTCACCACCCCTTATCACCCACAATGCAATGGGCTTGTTGAGAGATTCAACAAGACCCTAAAGGGTATGATCAAAGGATTACCTGAAAAGCTCAGGCGAAGATGGGATATCCTTCTACCCTGCCTTCTGTTTGCTTACAGAGAGGTCCCACAAAAAGGAGTTGGCTACAGCCCCTTTGAATTGTTGTTTGGGCACCCTGTGAGAGGCCCACTGTGTTTGGTGAAGGAAGGATGGGAGTTACCTCTCAAAAAGCCTAAGCTAGACATAGTGGACTATGTACTTGGTCTCCGCTCCAGGATGGCTGAGTATATGGAGAAGGCATCTAAAAACCTTGAGGCAAGCCAGGCCTTACAGAAAGCTTGGCATGACCAAAAGGCTGTCTTGGTTGAGTATCAGCCAGGACAGAAGGTATGGGTGTTGGAGCCGGTGGCCCCAGCAGCACTCCAAGACAAATGGTCTGGACCCCATACAATCCTGGAAAAGAAGGGAGAGGTCACCTACTTGGTCGACCTAGGAACTCCCAGGAGTCCCCACAGGGTACTCCATGTTAACAGGCTTAAAGCATATGTTGACAGGGCAGACATGGGCTTGCTCATGGCTACAGATGAGGGACAGGAGGAAGAGAGTGACCCTCTCCCAGACCTGTTGTCTCAGAACCCTGAAGATGGCTCAGTTGAAGGAGTGACCCTTGGAGGCAACCTCACTGCCCATCAGCAGACTGAATGTAGACAGGTTCTACAATCATTTTCACATATGTTTTCCTTGATACCTAGTCAAACTGACTGGTGTACCCATGTTGTGGACACTGGTGACAGTCTGCCTGTAAAGAACAAACTTTACAGACAACCTGACCACGTCAGGGACTGTATAAAGGCTGAGGTACATAAAATGCTGGAATTAGGTGTCATTGAACCCTCAGAGAGCCCCTGGGCTAGCCCAGTGGTTCTGGTCCCCAAACCTCACACCAAAGATGGCAAGAGAGAGATGAGGTTCTGTGTGGACTACAGAGGACTCAATGCTGTCACCAGGACAGATGCACACCCTATTCCAAGGGCAGATGAGCTCATAGACAAACTAGCTTCTGCAAAGTTTTTGAGCACATTTGACTTGACAGCTGGCTATTGGCAAATCAGATTAGCTGAGGAGTCTAAGGCCAAAACAGCATTCTCAACCCCAGGTGGGCATTATCAGTTTGTGGTGATGCCCTTTGGTCTGAAGAATGCACCTGCCACCTTCCAAAGGCTGGTGAACCAAGTCCTTACTGGGTTGGATGACTTTTGCGCAGCATATCTTGATGACATTGCTGTCTTTAGTTCCACCTGGGAGGATCACCTGATCCACCTGAAGAAGGCTCTTGAGGCTCTGCAAAGGGCAGGCCTCACTATCAAGGCTACTAAGTGCCAGATAGGGCAGAGTAAGGTTGTGTATTTGGGCCACCTTGTAGGTGGGGGCCAAGTTCAACCACTGGAGAGTAAGATACAGTCCATCAAGGATTGGTCCCCTCCAACCACCCAGACTCAAGTTCGAGCTTTCTTGGGCTTGACTGGGTATTACAGGAAGTTTGTTAAGAACTATGGGTCCATTGTGACTCCTCTTAATGATCTGACATCCAAGAAGATGCCCAAAAAGGTTCAGTGGACAGTAAGCTGTCAAAAGGCATTTGATGACCTGAAGGAGGCCATGTGCTCTGCACCTATCCTGAAAAGTCCTGACTACTCCAAAGAGTTTATTGTCCAAACAGATGCTTCTGAGTTGGGTGTGGGAGCTGTGCTGTCACAACTTAATGTAGATGGTCAAGACCAACCCATTGCTTTTATTAGCAGAAGGTTGACCCCCAGAGAGAAGAATTGGTCAGCTATTGAGAGGGAGGCCTTTGCTGTGGTGTGGGCCCTGAAGAAGCTGAGGCCATACTTGTTTGGCACTCACTTCAAGATTCAGACCGACCATAAGCCCCTCTTGTGGCTAAATCAGATGAAGGGTGAAAACCCCAAACTGCTTAGGTGGTCCATTTCCCTACAGGGGATGGACTTTACAGTGGAGCACCGGCCAGGTACTGACCATGGGAATGCAGATGGTCTCTCCAGGTACTTCCACTTAGGACATGAAGACGAGACTGGTCAAGGCTAGTTTAATGTCCCAGCGTTTGGGGGGGGGTTGTGTAGGAGAGTAGGGTCTGCTATCCTATGGTCACCCCAAATTTTTGCTTTTTGCTTCACTGGTTTTTGACATATTGAGGCTGTGGGCCTGCCAATCAGACCCCCAGCCTGCTGTTCTCTCTACTAAATTAAAACTATGCACCCTAGGTGCATAACCAATTGGAAGTGGATCACCCTGTCAGCCCCTGTACCAGTGTACACTAGGTACCCAGGGCATTGGTGTACCCAAGGCCTGCCAGGGGCTGCAGCATGTATTATGCCACCCCAGGCTTGGCCTAACAATCTGACACAACTGGCTGATCACTCAGCTGGGGTAAGTTGGTGTAATCACCTCTTACTTAGGTGTAGTATACCTATACCTAACCTTAAATGGGACACCTGGTAACCTATAAGTCACTCCTATGGCAGGCCTTAACAATCCTGAAGGCAGAGTGCTTGGTTCCATGTGAGATGGTGCTCTGGCATGAGCTGAGCCTGTCTGCAGTGGTCGGAACAACTTCCTTCTACTGTTTCCAGATATCGTCATACCATATACTCTTAAGTGCATTATGAACCTCGCGGTTAAATGCTATCTTTGGTTTGGCTTTATCAAAACATGTCGAGTAAGGTGTCATACGAATTGGAATACTAACCCCTCGCCAATTCTGGCGACGGGGTTAGCATTCCACCCTTCTAGAGGGACACGACATGTACAGTACCTGAAACCCGGGTAAAATCAGACATAGCCTCAGCTCCACAAAATGGATGCTGCCACCACAGACACAAGTCTGCCCTCCTGCTGCTGGGAGTCCTTCCAGCTTGGGAGGTGTGGACAAAGGGTTTCCTGCCAGGGGAGGTGCGTGCACCACCCCAGACAGGATTTTGTGTATTGGTCAGGTAGGGCTTGAAAGAAACCAGACATGCCTGTGGCTCACAAGGAGCCTCGGTGCATATGCCAGTTCAAACCGGTCCTGGGGCACACCAGTCCCGGGCCTGGGGCGAGCTGGACAAAGGATTGGGGGTGTAACCACCCCCCTTCCTGGTCCCACCCATAGGGAGGGACCTAGCAGGTAGTCCGGCCCCTAGAATCCGAATAAAGGTAGGAGCTGTGTCCTAAGACTTCAGACATCCTGGAATCAACTTGAAACTAAGAAGAAGACGGGAACTTCGACATTCTGCTGCACAGAAGACTGAAGAAAATCTCCCCTGTGGTCAGGGAGTGACCACCTTGCTAACGCAAGCACCATCCAGCGAATCACCGTCTGCTTTGCCGCCGCCTCCCGCCGGAGCCCGAGCCCAGAGACTGACAAGACCTGGACCTCCAGACCTCTCACCGCCCGATCCACAGTCCCTGCAAAGAGGAGACCCGTGGAGGCACCGAGACACGTGGAGCCAGCCATCTTGGAACGACTACGACAAGCTGACCAGTGCAACAACCGAGGCTCCCTCCAAGTTGTGCTTTGGGTCCTGAGAAGCCCAACCCTCGAGCAGCATCTGCACCAAAGGTGAGCCCTCCAGCATCTCCACGATCTGCGTGGGGCCCTTCTGCATTTTGCCACTCGACGCGCCTAACCGGTTGCTGGCCCGCTGGCTAGTGGCCATCTTGGCAACGAAATCTACGACAAACACCGCTGGTCTGGTTGCTCCAGACTGGCCCTTGCTCCCCTCCAAAGGAGCAATCCCTCTGACCTTGCTGGTCAGAACCAACAGCTGATTTCCGAATCCTCCTGCAATTGCTTTTGCCAAGGCTTGTTTGCTTCGATCAAGTCGCCGACACCGCCGACAGCGAGAGCCTGCGTGGGACAGCTCGTGAGCCGACTCCTGGACGTCGTCGACCTTCAGGGACCACGTGGCTGCGGAGACAAGCTACCCCTCATCACCTGTTTGCACCCGACATCGCCTGGTACCCACCTGGTGCCACGCTGGTCACTGGCTAGTGACTGTGAACACTGTCCCCTCTGCTTACAGGTCTTCAACATCTCCGATCCACTCTTGGATCCACTGCATCTCTTCCCGACCGACCGCCTGCAGCACTTTTGTCTACAGGCCCCACGGAACAGATAGAAGAAACCCGACGCACTTTGAGGCCTATGCACCCGCTTCCTGTGGGTGAGGTAAAGCTGGTACTCCGGTGCCCATGTGTAGTAATACATCTCTAGTGCCTGTGTTCCAAATCTTAAGTTCCTAGGTCATCCGGAAGATTCCTTTTGCAGTAACTTTGTACTTTTTACGCACCCATTGAAACCTATGGGAGCCCGCGTGTGACTATTTGCTCTGCACACGCCGCCCGTGGACCTCCTGGTCACTAACTGACGTTAGCTCCTTGTAGGCCCAGCGATTCTAGAGGCCCTAGGCCTTTTCCCTTTTCTGTTCGGGGTACTTATACCACTATTTTAGTATATGGTTTGAGTGGCCACCAGGGCCTATCCATATAACGTGCAACTTCTGTGTATTCTGTGATAATCTTGTTTGACGATTTGTGCTCCTGTGCTCATAAAGAGACTAGGGGTTACTTTGAGAAATAAATACATATATATTTTGAATATATATCTGTGTGGTGTCCTTTCGTTGGTATAAAAGGGGGTTGCATTTGGTAAAACAGCTGGCTTAACACGCTTCACGAGTTTAGCCTCAAAGACTGCTTAGCCTACGCTACCACTAGGGCAGCTAGTCCAAAAAGGTTGACTTACAACCACACCATAAGGGTTGCTTGGCATGGTACAAGGTGGTCACTAGAACTAGTGAACAGCATATACCAGGCCAACTTCTCACAACACCCGGTCCGCGGACCGCTCAGTCTGGTCAAGGAGGGCTGGGAGATGAAGCCCCGAGGCGCCCCTCCTGACGTCTACTGATACCTCCTGACCCTCCGAAACCAGACCCGCAAGTTCCGAGCCCTCGCCGAAGCCAACCTCGAGGCCAGCCAGGAGGACATGAAGCGGTGGTACGATCGCAACACTTCTACTGTAGAATTCGAGCCAGGTCAGAAAGTATGGGTCATGGCCCCGGTCGAACCCGGCGCCCTCCAGGACAAGTGGACCGGGCCCTTCAAGGTGGTGGAGAAGAAAAGTCCCGTCACCTACTTGGTCGATCTGGAGTCCCCCCGGAACCCCCTCCGGGTCCTACATGCTAACAGGCTAAAACCCCACTTCGCCCGGACCGAACTGAGCCTGCTGCTGGCGACCGACGAGGGGGGCGAGGACGACTCCGAGCCCCTGCCCGACCTCTTGCAAGCCAACATTCACGATGGATCGATCGAAGGGGTCCAACTCGCCTCGTCCCTGACCCCGGAACAGCGCAACGACTGCCAGCGATTACTGCGGGACTACGCAGCCCTCTTCTCTCTCACCCCGGGGGTGACCCACTGGTGCGTCCACGACGTCGACACCGGGGAGAACCCCCCCATACGACACAGAGCCTACCGGGTGCCTGACCGAGTGCGGGCCTGCATCCAGGCCGAAGTAGCGAAGATGCTGGCCCTGGGGGTCATCGAGCCTTCCGACAGCCCGTGGGCCAGCCCTGTCGTCCTGGTGCCCAAGGCCGCAGCTCCCGGCCACCCCCCGGAGTTGCGATTCTGCGTGGACTACCGAGCCCTGAATGTAGTAACCAAGACGGACGCACACCCGATACCCCGGGCCGACGAACTCATCGACCGCCTAGGGGCCGCTCGCTACCTGAGCACACTGGACCTCACCGCCGGGTACTGGCAAATCCAGCTCACCCCCGGCGCCCAAGAAAGATCCGCCTTTTCGACTCCGGATGGGCATTACCACTTTCGGGTGATGCCCTTCGGAATGAAGAACGCCCCGGCCACCTTCCAGCGACTGGTGAACAAAGTTTTGGCCGGGCTTGAGGCCTTCAGCGCGGCCTACTTAGATGACATTGCCGTGTACAGCAACCACTGGGCCGAGCACCTCCTCCACCTAAAGGCCGTCCTGGCCGCCCTCCAGCGGGCCGGGCTCACAATCAAGGCCAGCAAATGCCAAATCGGCCACGGATCCGTGACCTACCTGGGCCATCAAGTGGGCAGCGGGCAGGTGGCCCCCCTCCAAGCAAAGATAGAGGCCATCCAGACCTGGAAACCCCCACTACCCAGACCGCTGTCCGGGCCTTCCTGGGCCTCACCGGATACTACCGACTGTTTATCCGGGACTATGGGAGCATTGTCGGCCCCCTCACAGAGTTAACGTCCAAAAAGCAGCCCAAGAAGGTACAATGGACACCCCGCTGCCAAACAGCCTTCGACACCCTCAAAACGGCCATGTGTACTGCTCCGGTGCTGCAGGCCCCGGACTACCAGAAGGAGTTCGTGGTACAGACGGACGCCTCCGAGTATGGGATCGGGGCCGTTCTCTCCCAAACTGACGAAAAGGGGCTCGACCGACCAGTGGCCTTCATCAGCCGGCGACTACTGCCCCGGGAGCAACGCTGGAGCACTATTGAGCGCGAGGCCTTCGCTGTGGTGTGGGCCCTCAAGAAGCTCCGGCCCTACCTCTTTGGCGCCCACTTCCGGGTCCAGACCGACCACCGGCCCTTGCAATGGTTAATGCGAATGCGGGGCGAGAACCCCAAACTGCTGCGATGGTCCATCTCGCTACAAGGGATGGACTTTGACGTCGAACACCGGCCCGGCAATGACCACGCCAACGCCGACGGCCTGTCCCGCTTCTTCCGCCTTGACGAGGAGAATCCCCAAGGAGATGGGTGACTCTCCATGCCTTCGGCTGGGGGGGACGCCTGTTGGACCCGGCCTCGTGGCGTGGTCCTTAACCCCCCTGGACTGTGGCCGTTCCCCGCCCCGGCCTTCACGGGCCACCCGTCTGAACTGCTCCAAGGCCCTTCACCTGGAACTGCACGTGGTCGCATGCTCCTCATGGCTCCGCCATCTTGTTGGCATCTACGTCACCCCGTACACCAGCCGGCGCGAACCCCGCTCAACCCGGCCTCGACCCCAGCGAAGCCCCGACATCGAGGCACCACGAACTGGCCAGGGGGTGCCGCAGGAACCATTCATCGCCCCCGGCGGAGGACAGTATCGATGGGACCCCCAACTGTCCTCCCCTCTCGAGGTGTGATCGCCCTGCAACTCCCTTGGGCCTGGCGCCTCTCCTGCTGGGCGTCTGGCCACCTCCACCCGGCCACTCCGCCCCCTCGGGCGCAAGGGTCCGGACATCAAAGGGCTCCAGACCTATATCTGGGGCGACCCCACCACAGCTCGGCAGTTGTATCCCGGAGTCCAGAGCCCTGCTGATCGAATCGCGGCTGACCCTACGGAGAAGAACTCTTGTCGGAACCATCACGAGCCCTGCTGACTGCGTCGCGGCTCCCTCTTGTGAACCTTTCCTGAACCACCTGGAACATCGGAGCCCTGCTGACGCCGTCGCGGCCCAACCTCGCTGAAACCTCCCTCGGAGCCCTGCTGACGACGTCGCGGCTCGAGCTGAGCAGAAACCATCTTGAGAGCCCTGCTGATTGAATCGCTGCTCTCCACGAACTGTACGCCGGAGCCCTGCTGACGCCGTCGCGGCTCGACCCCTCCGAGATCGGAGGTCCTCCAGCTTGAGGATAAGAACTGGGCCCCAGGTACCCTCGTACCACATTCCTGCCAAAGACTGTCCCGCTACCCCTACCCTTCCAAAGAGACATTGAGACTTTTGGTGGATCCCTCGATCCCTTCGTGTAAATATTGAACTCGTAACCTTTTATTGATGATAAAGAATTGCTTGTCTTGAGACAACCTCCTTGAGTCCGGTGTGGTGGTGTTACTGTGCTAGTACGTGATAGGAGAAGGATCTCTCAGGAGACTTCTCGGCAGCGCTCGGCTACTTCGTGCAGTGCGAGGGCCCCCCTTGGTGGTCTCACCGACTCCTCGGGGTTCGCCTTCCAACACCCACTCAGACACACCCACTCAGACACACCCACTCAGACACACCCACTCAGACACACCCACTCAGACACACCCACTCAGACACACCCACTCAGACACACCCACTCAGACACACCCACTCAGACACACCCACTCAGACACACACACTCAGACACACTCAGACACACACTCACCCGCTCAGACACACACTCACCCGCTCAGACACACACTCACCCGCTCAGACACACACTCACCCGCTCAGACACACACTCACCCGCTCAGACACACACTCACCCGCTCAGATATACACTCACCCGCTCAGATACACACTCACCCGCTCAGATACACACTCACCCGCTCAGATACACACTCACCCGCTCAGATACACACTCACCCGCTCAGATACACACTCACCCGCTCAGATACACACTCACCCGCTCAGATACACACTCACCCGCTCAGATACACACTCACCCGCTCAGATACACACTCACCCGCTCAGATACACACTCACCCGCTCAGATACACACTCACCCGCTCAGATACACACTCACCCGCTCAGATACACACTCACCCGCTCAGATACACACTCACACGCTCAGACACACACTCACCCGCTCAGATACACACTCACACACTCAGACACACACTCAGACACACTCAGACACACACTCAGACACACACTCAGACACACACTCAGACACGCTCAGACACACACTCAGACCCGCTCAGATACACACTCACCCGCTCAGATACACACTCACCCGCTCAGATACACACTCACCCGCTCAGACACACACTCACCCGCTCAGATATACACTCACCCGCTCAGATACACACTCACCCGCTCAGATACACACTCACCCGCTCAGATACACACTCACCCGCTCAGATACACACTCACCCGCTCAGATACACACTCACCCGCTCAGATACACACTCACCCGCTCAGATACACACTCACCCGCTCAGACACACACTCACCCGCTCAGACACACACTCAGACACACTTAGACACACACTCAGACACACTTAGACACCCGCTCAGACACACTTAGACACACACTCAGACACACTTAGACACCCGCTCAGACACCCGCTCAGACACCCGCTCAGACACCCGCTCAGACACCCGCTCAGACACCCGCTCAGACACCCGCTCAGACACCCGCTCAGACACCCGCTCAGACACCCGCTCAGACACCCGCTCAGACACCCGCTCAGACACCCGCTCAGACACCCGCTCAGACACCCGCTCAGACACCCGCTCAGACACCCGCTCAGACACCCGCTCAGACACCCCCGCTCAGACACCCCCGCTCAGACACCCCCGCTCAGACACCCCCGCTCAGACACCCCCGCTCAGACACCCCCGCTCAGACACCCCCGCTCAGACACCCCCGCTCAGACACCCCCGCTCAGACACCCCCGCTCAGACACCCCCGCTCAGACACCCCCGCTCAGACACCCCCGCTCAGACACCCCCGCTCAGACACCCCCGCTCAGACACCCCCGCTCAGACACCCCCGCTCAGACACCCCCGCTCAGACACCCCCGCTCAGACACCCCCGCTCAGACACCCCCGCTCAGACACCCCCGCTCAGACACCCCCGCTCAGACACCCCCGCTCAGACACCCCCGCTCAGACACCCCCGCTCAGACACCCCCGCTCAGACACCCCCGCTCAGACACCCCCGCTCAGACACCCCCGCTCAGACACCCCCGCTCAGACACCCCCGCTCAGACACCCCCGCTCAGACACCCCCGCTCAGACACCCCCGCTCAGACACCCCCGCTCAGACACCCCCGCTCAGACACCCCCGCTCAGACACCCCCGCTCAGACACCCCCGCTCAGACACCCCCGCTCAGACACCCCCGCTCAGACACCCCCGCTCAGACACCCCCGCTCAGACACCCCCGCTCAGACACCCCCGCTCAGACACCCCCGCTCAGACACCCCCGCTCAGACACCCCCGCTCAGACACCCCCGCTCAGACACCCCCGCTCAGACACCCCCGCTCAGACACCCCCGCTCAGACACCCCCGCTCAGACACCCCCGCTCAGACACCCCCGCTCAGACACCCCCGCTCAGACACCCCCGCTCAGACACCCCCGCTCAGACACCCCCGCTCAGACACCCCCGCTCAGACACCCCCGCTCAGACACCCCCGCTCAGACACCCCCGCTCAGACACCCCCGCTCAGACACCCCCGCTCAGACACCCCCGCTCAGACACCCCCGCTCAGACACCCCCGCTCAGACACCCCCGCTCAGACACCCCCGCTCAGACACCCCCGCTCAGACACCCCCGCTCAGACACCCCCGCTCAGACACCCCCGCTCAGACACCCCCGCTCAGACACCCCCGCTCAGACACCCCCGCTCAGACACCCCCGCTCAGACACCCCCGCTCAGACACCCCCGCTCAGACACCCCCGCTCAGACACCCCCGCTCAGACACCCCCGCTCAGACACCCCCGCTCAGACACCCCCGCTCAGACACCCCCGCTCAGACACCCCCGCTCAGACACCCCCGCTCAGACACCCCCGCTCAGACACCCCCGCTCAGACACCCCCGCTCAGACACCCCCGCTCAGACACCCCCGCTCAGACACCCCCGCTCAGACACCCCCGCTCAGACACCCCCGCTCAGACACCCCCGCTCAGACACCCCCGCTCAGACACACCCGCTCAGACACCCCCGCTCAGACACCCCCGCTCAGACACCCCCGCTCAGACACCCCCGCTCAGACACCCCCGCTCAGACACCCCCGCTCAGACACCCCCGCTCAGACACCCCCGCTCAGACACCCCCGCTCAGACACACCCGCTCAGACACACCCGCTCAGACACACCCGCTCAGACACACCCGCTCAGACACACCCGCTCAGACACACCCGCTCAGACACACCCGCTCAGACACACACACACACTCAGACACACACACACACTCAGACACACACACACACTCAGACACACACACACACTCAGACACACACACACACTCAGACACACACACACACTCAGACACACACACACACTCAGACACACACACACACTCAGACACACACACACACTCAGACACACACACACACACTCAGACACACACACACACACTCAGACACACACACACACTCAGACACACACACACACTCAGACACACACACACACTCAGACACACACACACACTCAGACACACACACACACTCAGACACACACACACACTCAGACACACACACACACTCAGACACACACACACACTCAGACACACACACACACTCAGACACACACACACACTCAGACACACACACACACTCAGACACACACACACACTCAGACACACACACACACACTCAGACACACACACACACACACTCCGACACACACACACACACACTCCGACACACACACACACACACTCAGACACACACACACACACACTCAGACACACACACACACACACTCAGACACACACACACACACACTCAGACACACACACACACACACTCCGACACACACACACACACACTCCGACACACACACACACACACTCAGACACACACACACACACACTCAGACACACACACACACACACTCAGACACACACACACACACACTCAGACACACACACACACACTCAGACACACACACACACTCAGACACACACACACACTCAGACACACACACACACTCAGACACACACACACACTCAGACACACACACACTCAGACACACACACACACTCAGACACACACACACACTCAGACACACACACACTCAGACACACACACACTCAGACACACACACACACTCAGACACACTCAGACACACACACACACTCAGACACACACACACACTCAGACACACACACACACTCAGACACACACACACACTCAGACACACACACACACTCAGACACACACACACTCAGACACACACACACTCAGACACACACACACTCAGACACACACACACTCAGACACACACGCTCAGACACACACGCTCAGACACACACACTCACACGCTCAGACACACACACTCACACGCTCAGACACACACACTCACACGCTCAGACACACACACTCACACGCTCAGACACACACACTCACACGCTCAGACACACACACTCACACGCTCAGACACACACACTCACACGCTCAGACACACACACTCACACGCTCAGACACACACACTCACACGCTCAGACACACACACTCACCCGCTCAGACACACACACTCACCCGCTCAGATACACACTCACCCGCTCAGATACACACTCACCCGCTCAGATACACACTCACCCGCTCAGATACACACTCACCCGCTCAGATACACACTCACCCGCTCAGATACACACTCACCCGCTCAGATACACACTCACCCGCTCAGATACACACTCACCCGCTCAGATACACACTCACCCGCTCAGATACACACTCACCCGCTCAGATACACACTCACCCGCTCAGATACACACTCACCCGCTCAGATACACACTCACCCGCTCAGATACACACTCACCCGCTCAGATACACACTCACCCGCTCAGATACACACTCACCCGCTCAGATACACACTCACCCGCTCAGATACACACTCAGAGAATCCTGCACCTGCTAAGAGACCCACACATAGACACTTATCTATCCACTCATGGAGCCACTCACACACCAAATCAGAAACCCACTTCACAAACCCGCTCAGACATTCTCTCGCTCTCTCACACTCTCACACTCACACACCCACTGAGACTCACACACACACACACCCACTGAGACACACACCCACTGAGAGACCGAGAGAGAGAGACACACACACACACCCACTGAGACACGAACACACCCAGTCAGATGTACAGAGTCACTTATATTGTTGTGAATATTACATGTACTGGTGTCTATCAAATGTCTGCTTTTGTTTTGTGAATTTGCGACGTATTCTCGAATTTGAGAAAACAACAAAAAAAGGTATTTTAACAGAAAAGGAACCAGTATTTGGGAAATAGGGTGGCTCTGAAAAGAGCCTTTGTGTTGATTATGTGTAGAAGATAACTTCACATATAACAGGATGCAGTGTTTCAAGTTGTTGGGTAACACCCTGTTGCCTTTCTCTGCAAAGTGAACTCCAACACTTCTATATATACCGTCCATGTCAAAGCGTAAGTTGTTGTAGTTGGATCCCATTTTATGGTCTCTGAGCAATGCAGAAACAGTTTTATTGACGTGTTTCCTAGCTTTGTCTATCTGTGGACAGAACTCGTGTGACCACTTCCCTTTTTGCCTTTGGCATATGTTGGAGAATACCAAGGCAGTCTGATGGAAAAGTACCATTAATTGAGCAAAGGTTTTCTTCATTACGATTTCTGTTCCTCCCCCAGGAAGTGTGCCTAGGATACAGTGACATAGTTAACATGTAGAATTTTAAAAAACATAGAAATTCACTGAAAAAAACATAGGTTACACAGACTGTTAGAAAAGGTAGACGGACCGGGAGGGCCGGCCGGGGTCAGGGGGAGAGGTCTCCGGGGAGAGCCGTCTCCAGCGATCGTACAGACAAGTAACTTCCCCCCCACAGACAGATATCACACACGGATAAGGTTCAGTGTTCTTTATAGGTACTTAGTTACGATACGGTAGAATGGTACAAGGAGGTCTGGACGCAGGGGTCCCCTCGATTAGAGTCTCGTAAGGTAGGGAAGGGGGTAGCGGGTCAGTCTATTTACCAATCGGGTAGTTCGGATGAGATGATGATGAGCTCACAATCCTCGAGCTTGGTGGTTAGGTGGTACGGTCCGCGGCAGCGCCAGCAGGTCCCGGTAAGGATGGTTGATACAACGGGCCGCGGCAGCGCCAGCAGGTCCCCGGAGGATGTACGGTCCGCGGCAGCGCCAGCAGGTCCCGGTGAGGATGGTCGTTACAACGGGCCGCGGCAGCGCCAGCAGGTCCCAGGAAGATGACGGTCCGCGGCAGCGCCAGCAGGTCCCGGTGAGGATGGTCGTTACAACGGGCCGCGGCGGCGCCAGCAGGTCCCAGGAAGATGAAGGTTGCAGAAGGCCGCGGCAGCGCCAGCAGGCAGGACGATGGTTCACAAGAGCGGGCTACGGCAGCGCCAGTAGACCGTCAGGGTTGAGTTCACTCGGTGTCTCTCGACTCCAGGATACAACTGCCTTCCTGCTCCGGAGCTGTCTCAGTTATAGGGCTGGTGCCCTTTGATGTCCGGACCCTCGCACTTGGAGGTCGGAGGGTCCGGGATGAAGGTGTCCAGACACCCAGCAGGGGGTGGAGCCAGCGCCTGGGGGAGCTGGAGGCGATCGGCACCTGGCGGGGGAAGAGCTCTTGACGCTTCGTTCTCCCATTGACCTGCCAAGTGGTCCGCTCACCTCCTGGGTGGATGGTGGTGCCGGGATGTCGGGGCCGGCCAGGCCCGGGGTTAGGGTCGAGGTGAGGCCACGCGGCCGCGTGGTGCAGGGCCCAAGATGGCGGCTTGACCCGGCCGGGGGAGCCGGTGGGGCTGGACCCCGTGATGAGTAGGGGTCCGAGGGCAGAGGGTCCGTCGGGAGACGGAGTACAGGGGCTTGTCACGGGGGTATGCCTGGTGGGCCGGAGCTCGGGCCCTGTCGTGCGGGGAGGGAGCAAGCCCTCTGTGTGGCCTGTCCAACATGCGTCCCCCCCAGCTGAAGGCGGGGAGAGTCACCCATCTCCTTGGGGACTCTCTTCGTCGAGGCGGAAAAAGCGGGACAGGCCATCCGCGTTGGCGTGGTCTTGGCCTGGCCGGTGCTCCACAGTGAAGTCCATTCCCTGCAGGGAAATGGACCAGCGCAGGAGTTTTGGGTTCTCCCCCCGCATCTGCATCAGCCATTGCAGGGGTCGATGGTCGGTTTGTACCCGGAAGTGGGTACCGAAGAGATAGGGTCGGAGCTTTTTGAGGGCCCACACTACTGCAAATGCCTCCCTCTCGATTGTGCTCCAACGCTGTTCTCGGGCCAGGAGACGTCGACTGATGAAGGCCACCGGCTGGTCATGACCTTCGGGGTTCAGCTGAGAGAGGACGGCCCCGATGCCGTGGTCGGAGGCGTCGGTCTGCACCACAAATTCCCGACTGTAATCGGGGGCCTGGAGCACCGGGGCGGTGCACAGGGCGGCCTTCAGCTCCTCGAAGGCCGCTTGACAATCAGGAGTCCAGTGGACCCGCTTCGGTTGATTCTTGGATGTGAGTCCCGTGAGGGGCCCCACGATGCTGCCGTAGTCCTTCACGAACCGCCGGTAGTAGCCGGTGAGCCCCAAGAAGGCTCGGACCTCGGTCTGGGTGACGGGGGGCTGCCAGGACTGGATGGCAGCAATCTTAAGTTGTAGTGGGGCCACCAGCCCGCTTCCCACTTGGTGCCCAAGGTAGGTCACAGACCCTTGGCCAATTTGGCACTTGCCGGCCTTAATGGTGAGGCCGGCCCGCTGGAGGGCTTGGAGGACCTCTTGGAGGTGACGGAGGTGGTCGGTCCAGTGGCGGCTGTATACAGCGATATCGTCCAGGTAGGCAGCGCTGAATTCTTCGAGCCCTGCCAAGACCTGGTTCACAAGACGTTGGAATGTGGCGGGGGCATTCTTCATGCCAAAGGGCATGACCTTAAATTGATAGTGGCCGTCGGGGGTGGAGAAGGCTGACCGTTCCTGAGCCCTGGGCGTGAGGCCGATCTGCCAGTAGCCCGCCGTTAGGTCGAAGATACTAAGGTAGCGGGCGGCCCCCAGCCGGTCGATCAGCTCGTCTGCTCGGGGGATGGGATGAGCGTCGGTCCGGGTGACAGCGTTCAAGCCCCGGTAGTCGACGCAGAATCTCAGTTCAGGGGCGGTGCCGGGGGCAGCGGCCTTGGGAACCAATACAACCGGACTGGCCCAGGGACTGTCCGAGGGCTCGATGACCCCGATCGTGAGCATCTTGGCCACTCCCTCCTGTATGCAGGCCCGTACCCGATCTGGTACGCGGTAGGCCCGGTGCCGGACAGGGGGACTGTCCCCGGTGTCTACGTCGTGCAAACACCAAGGGGTGACCCCGGGGGTGAGGGAGAACAGGGCAGCGAACTGCAGCAGGAGGTCCCGCCAGTCCTGTCGTTGCTCCGCAGTGAGGGCGTCAGAGAGCCGGACCCCATCCACGGAGCCGTCCTTCTCCTGAGTCTTTAAGAGATCCGGGAGGGGCTCGGAGTCTTCTTCTGTACCACTGTCGGTCGCCATCAGGAGGCTTAGTTCGGAGCGCACAAAGTGTGGTTTGAGCCGGTTGGTGTGGAGGACCCGCAGGGGGTTCCGGGTGGACCCCATGTCGACGAGGTAAGTGACGGGGCTTTTACGCTCGACCACTTTGAAGGGCCCCGTCCACTTGTCCTGCAGGGCACATGGTTCGGTGGGGGACATCACCCATACTTGCTGCCCAGGCTCGAATTCAACGGAGGAGGCGTTGTGGTCATACCACCTCTTCATGTCCTCCTGACTGGCCTCGAGGTTCACCTTGGCCATCTCCCTGAAGCGCCGGGTCTGGTTTCATAGGGCCAGGATGTATTTGAAGACGTCGGGAGGGGTCGTTAAGGGGGCCATCTCCCAACCTTCCTTGACTAGGCTGAGGGGCCCTCGCACAGGGTGCCCGTACAAGAGTTCGAAAGGGCTAAAGCCGAGGGACTTCTGGGGGACTTCTCGGTAGGCGAAGAGGAGGCACGGGAGCAGCACGTCCCACTGGCGACGGAGAGGCTCTTCCAATCCCCCAATCATCCCCTTGAGAGTGCGGTTAAAACGCTCCACTAGTCCGTTCCCTTGGGGGTGATAGGGGGTCGTGAATCTGTAGGTGACCCCGCATTGTTGCCAGAGGGACTTCATGTACTTAGATATGAAATTCGTACCTCGGTCGCTGACGACTTCTCGGGGGAAGCCTACCCTGGAGAAGATCCCCATCAGGGCCCGGCCAACCACCGGAGCTGTCACTGTCCGTAGGGGCACCGCCTCGGGGTAGCGGGTGGCATGGTCCACTAGTACCAAGATGAACCTGTGTCCTTGTGCCGTGCGGGGGTCCAGAGGCCCCACAATGTCTATCCCCACCCTCTCGAACGGGGTGGTGACCACAGGGAAGGGTTGCAGAGGGGCCTTCAGCTTCCGACCACTCTTCCCGCTGGCTTGGCACGTGGGGCAAGATCGGCAGTGGTTCAGGACGTCATTCCTCATTTTTGGCCAGAAAAAGTGGGTCACCAGGCGACTGTACGTTTTGTCCTGGCCCAGGTGTCCAGCCAGGGGGACATCGTGGGCCAGGTTGAGCAGAAAGTCTCGGAAGCGGAGCGGTACCACCAGAACTCGACCGGCCCCCAGCTCGGCGATTCTTTGCTCGCTGTAGAGCAGGTCGTTGTCCCAGTAGACCCAGTGGGTTCCGGTGGTGTCCCCTGCGTTTTGGGTATCGGCTTGTTGGCGGAGTCCCTCGAGGGAGGGACAGGTCTTTTGTTCCTGGCGGAACTGTTCTTGGGTGGGCCCCCCCTCTTGACGCCACTGAGCCAGATCCGGAAGGTCCTGGTGTTGCGCGTCTGCTTCGATAGTCGGGTCCGGGAGGTCGGACTCGCCGTTGTCCTCGACGGGGGCAACCGGGGGCGGAGGTGCTGGCCATTCGGTTTCTTCTGATCGGGGGGTGGCACGGGCGGCCATGGATCGGGTGGTTATGCAGGCCCAGTCCGGGAGGCCCAGCATCCCCAGGTGCTCTCTTTTCTCGACGGTGGCCCACGGGGAACTCTCGAGGTCATTCCCCAGGAGGCAGTCCACGGGGGCATCGTCCCGGACCGTCACCTTCAGTAGGCCGGAGACCCCTCCCCATTCAAACGGGACGCAGGCCATCTTACACATACTCTCAGAGTTATCTGCCGAGCGGACGGGGCAGAGAATGTTCGGCAGGATCTGCTCGGGCTTCACCAGATGACAGCGGACGGCCGTCACGCTGGCGCCGGTGTCACGCAAGGCCTCGGCTCTCTGTCCATTAATGGTCACCCACTGACCGTATTTTCTGGTGTTGGCGGGTAGGGGAGCCCGCGGAACCATGTCTCTTCCCCCTAGGCATGCCAGGACCATGGCGGCCGGTTCCCACCCTTGCTGGGCCGGCTCGTACTCTTCGGGTCCCTCCGATGATTGCTCTTCCCCTAGGGCAGCGGCCGCTACCTGGCGGGGCTTGGGTGTTTGATTTAGCGGGCAGTTCGGGTCATTGGCGTAGTGGCCTAGTCGCTGGCACCGGTGGCACGTGACGTTGGCTCGGTACCCAGGCCGCAACGGGGGGTTGCCCCGGCCGGCCGGAGGCGGGGTGCTGGCCACGGGTGTTGCTGGTAAGGCGTCTCTCCCTCGCCCCTGGCCCCCTCCTCCTCCCCGAGGAGGGTGCTGGCCTTGGTTGCCTCGGTTCTGGTCGTGGGGCCCTCTCCGGCCCACTCGGGTGCTTTCCCACCGGTCAGCTTCGGCGGCGAGCTGCCGGGGGTCGGTCAGCTTACTGTCGAGTAGGTGCTGCCTGAGCTCGACGAAAGTTGTTTGACAGGTGCTCCCATACCATAAGGTTGAAGAGTTGTTCGTAAGTGGTGACCTGACTTCCCTTGATCCAACCTTCGAATGCCCGGCTGAAATAGTTCACGTATTCTACCCAAGTTGTACCTGGGATCCTGGTGCAATCTCTGAACCTCTGGCGGTACATCTCGGGCGTGAGGCCGTAGCGGGTGAGGAGGGCAGCCTTCATGTGGTCGTAGGACGACATTTGGTGATCGGGGAGCTGCAGCAGGGCATCGCGACCCTCGTTGATAAATCTCCCCCAAAGTCCGGCTCCCCAATCACTCCGGTCGATTCGGTGGGAGGTCATTGCGATCTCATAGGCTTTAAACCACTGTTGTATGTCGTCTTCTCGGACATATTCGCGGACAACATCCTTGGGGATGTGAACTTTTTTCTCACTTGGCCCCGGGGTGTGTGGTCGCTCAGGCACCCCCAGTTCCTTATTCTGTTTGCGCAGTTCTATTTCCGCTAGTCGGCGCTCGTGCTCGAGCGTTATTTTTTTCTCTTCCAGCTCTCTCTGTCTCTGCTTTTCTTCTCGTTCCTCTCGAAGCCGCATATGCTCGAGGTTGAGTTTCTGTTCAGCTAACTTGAGTTCCCCATCCATCTTGAGTCGTGCCATCTCCAACTCGTGTAATCTGACTCTGTCTCTTTCTCGGATCTCCTCTTGCGGGAGGCCCGTTCCCCGCTCCTCGGGAGCCGTGGCGTTCCCCTTCGGTGTGATGCTGGTTTGGTCTGGTGTGACGCTGCTTTGGTCGGAGGGTCCTGTGACCCCCGTTTCTGTCCATGACTCCAGAGCGCGCTTTAGATCATCCTTGGTACTCAGGCCGGTGGTAGCAATGCCAAGTTCTATGCAAAATTGTCTCAGTTCGCGGTGGTTGTATTCTTCTAATTTCTCCATTTGGAATTTCTCGGTGGAGCTGCTATCTTTGGTCGACATCGTGTTTTTGTCGTGGGGTGAGCTCCTCTCTGTACGATTACGCGTTGATTCGGATCGCGCCGCTGGCCACCAATGTTAGAAAAGGTAGACGGACCGGGAGGGCCGGCCGGGGTCAGGGGGAGAGGTCTCCGGGGAGAGCCGTCTCCAGCGATCGTACAGACAAGTAACTTCCCCCCCACAGACAGATATCACACACGGATAAGGTTCAGTGTTCTTTATAGGTACTTAGTTACGATACGGTAGAATGGTACAAGGAGGTCTGGACGCAGGGGTCCCCTCGATTAGAGTCTCGTAAGGTAGGGAAGGGGGTAGCGGGTCAGTCTATTTACCAATCAGGTAGTTCGGATGAGATGATGATGAGCTCACAATCCTCGAGCTTGGTGGTTAGGTGGTACGGTCCGCGGCAGCGCCAGCAGGTCCCGGTAAGGATGGTTGATACAACGGGCCGCGGCAGCGCCAGCAGGTCCCCGGAGGATGTACGGTCCGCGGCAGCGCCAGCAGGTCCCGGTGAGGATGGTCGTTACAACGGGCCGCGGCAGCGCCAGCAGGTCCCAGGAAGATGACGGTCCGCGGCAGCGCCAGCAGGTCCCGGTGAGGATGGTCGTTACAACGGGCCGCGGCGGCGCCAGCAGGTCCCAGGAAGATGAAGGTTGCAGAAGGCCGCGGCAGCGCCAGCAGGCAGGACGATGGTTCACAAGAGCGGGCTACGGCAGCGCCAGTAGACCGTCAGGGTTGAGTTCACTCGGTGTCTCTCGACTCCAGGATACAACTGCCTTCCTGCTCCGGAGCTGTCTCAGTTATAGGGCTGGTGCCCTTTGATGTCCGGACCCTCGCACTTGGAGGTCGGAGGGTCCGGGATGAAGGTGTCCAGACACCCAGCAGGGGGTGGAGCCAGCGCCTGGGGGAGCTGGAGGCGATCGGCACCTGGCGGGGGAAGAGCTCTTGACGCTTCGTTCTCCCATTGACCTGCCAAGTGGTCCGCTCACCTCCTGGGTGGATGGTGGTGCCGGGATGTCGGGGCCGGCCAGGCCCGGGGTTAGGGTCGAGGTGAGGCCACGCGGCCGCGTGGTGCAGGGCCCAAGATGGCGGCTTGACCCGGCCGGGGGAGCCGGTGGGGCTGGACCCCGTGATGAGTAGGGGTCCGAGGGCAGAGGGTCCGTCGGGAGACGGAGTACAGGGGCTTGTCACGGGGGTATGCCTGGTGGGCCGGAGCTCGGGCCCTGTCGTGCGGGGAGGGAGCAAGCCCTCTGTGTGGCCTGTCCAACACAGACGTTATAGTTAGGAAATTGAATATAAAAAAACCTTAGAAATTCACTGAAAAAAAAGGTTACACTAATGTTTGGCTCCCCATCATTAGGTCATAAGTGCATTGAGGGCGAGTGAGTTATAGTTAGCTCAGGTAACTGTAACTGCTTAATTTTACTGGTTTTGTACGAGTAAAATCCGAGCTTAACTGTAACGTCCCTTTGTTTTTACAGTGAATGTGTGTGGGTACTTATATTTCTGTCGTCCTTGCTATTAGAACATCTAAACACAAGTTGCTGTATTGTACTGTAGTTAAATAATTTCACAGAGTATTACTGTTTATTGAGTTTGCTTATTCTGCGTTACAGAAACCGCTGAGGAGGGGACACAGTGCCAAAACGTTTTTTGGTGCAGATAGTGTACAGTTGTTTTTGCAGGATGTGATGCAAATCTTCACATATGATTATGCCACACCTGTTTACTTTCAGACAGGTGGTGTAACATATGCCCCTGCAGCACAGGTGGTGGCCAAACCTTTTAGGGGCCCCCATTTAGCCCAAGTCCTATGACTATCTGAGATATGGGAGACTCGGGTGGGAAAATAGCCTCCTCAAATTCATATGGTGGCCCCATCAGTTGGCCTTACACCGCTGCCTCCATGGCACCTGGAGGTAAATACAGTGTCACTTCATTTGAGGTGAAATAGAGATGACAACCCATGTCTTTTGGTTGTAAAACAAGCTGTATAAAATTGATGTTCCTGCTTTTGGTTTCAACAGTAGGAAGGGGAACTCACACATTTTTTGTCATGGAGATGTAGAGTAGGTTTTAAGATTGTGAATTCCTGCATGGAATTTAGTATGTTTTATTACGATGTGCAGACATAGACTGACATTCAGTTAGTAGCATGTACAGCAAAAGTAGATTCATTTTTAAGTTAACTTTGGGTTAGTTGCTTGCCAATGAGCAGTTACTTTTTGTATTATAACGACTACAAACGTTGTCTTTGATTGATTGAACCATATGACGACTCTAGTACAATGAGTCCAAGGATCAAGTAAGTACATTCTTATCATATGGCCCAATAGATGACCAGGTGTTGGTGTACATAATGTAATGCATGGCCAACCTTGCAGTCCTCCGATATGCATTTGGATTGTACTACTGATGAATGTGCTGGCAAGGAAAACTTGGGATTTGTGCGGTTTGGGGATTTTTTGATTATTGATTTACAGAGGCAATTGACAACTGCCAAAGATGAGTTCTGGTGTTCCCACTACCAAGACATTTGGTACTCAGTCCACAGCGGAAAATTAAGCCACCAAACATCCTTGACTCTTTGGACAGACATGAACAAGCAGCCAATGCTTAGCTCAAAGCAAGTGATGTAGGGTTGTGTTGCTACACTACTGTAGCAAATGGGTTCTGCCATTTAGTCTCTCTGGATGTTTTGCTTTGACTACCCGGTTTTTGGACATTTACTGCGAGTAAGTTTTACTCCCTATAAATGTTATGGAAGCTGGTTGAGAGGACCAATTTCTACCTTTTAAGTTCAGGTTCACCACTATGCAGCTAGTAAGAGACTCTGGGCTGGTTACACATGAGCCATGTGGGTGCGCACGTGTGCGGGCCTAACATGTGAGGCAACAGTTTAGTTCAGCCCTGCATAGTGCACAGGTAGCCTGTGGCATAAGCGAACCTTCAGGGATTGGTGTTGACTTCGTGCAGGCCTGTAATGTGAATGGTCATCCATAGTGTAGGTCTGTAGTACTTACTGAAGGGCCGTGTGCTCACTGCATTATACATTATGGACAAAATCTGTGCCACAGCCGTTTTCACATACTTTGGCTTTGAGCTAACCATGTACACCAAATGCACATCCATTGTCACTTTTGTGATGGCTATACTACTCATGGCACTTTAAGAATTGTCATATTTCCCTGGCTCAGCCATAATTGGATGCCAGGCCTTTGCTTGCCCTACTTGGCCAAATTAATTACTCTGCTGTCCAGTAGGAGAATCAATCCCCCCCCCCCCCCCCCTGCCTACACTCATAATAGAACTGTTAACAGTTCTTTACCCGGTTCCCGGGAAAGGAAGGGATGTAGAAGAAATCTGCATGTGTTAAGTATCTCCTCACACTTTACCTGGGATGGGGAGCAAAAGCCCAGAGAAACAAAGGAGAAAGAACAGACCTTTGAAACACAGGAGGGTTTGAATTAAGTCCCCCACCTTTGTCCAACATTGCAAATTTCTATTTTAATGGGTAGGCGTACGTGGTTCCCCTCCACTCCAGAGCAACCTTCGGCCCCAGGGACTCTGTAGCAGGTACAGAAAGCCAACAGTGAGCACCGCCATGCTCTTGGTGTGCATCCCCTTCTTCCTATGCCTGAGATGAGCGGACCGCACATTACACCAGCACTGCCTACCTGCAAGAATGTGTGCGGTAGAAATTGGCTGCCAGGTCCTGCACCAGCCAGACATTATGCTGGCTGGACAGCGCCGTAGTAGGCTCAACCCCTCTCCCCCCACCCACCCCAAGAGCTGCCTTGCGGCGCTGTTTTTGAAAGCTGCTCATAAAATATGCAAGCCACCAGGCCTAGCAGTGCCCCATAATAACATGCGAGTGCTGGAAATTAGGATGTAGTCCTGTTGTGGTACCCCAAGAGTGGCCAAGGGCACCACCATTTGAGGAGATGTTTGGGGGCTGCCAAATGTGCAGCAGCCTCCCTCTACCCGCCCCCCCCCCCCAAACGAAACTCCTTTTCTTTCTCCCAAGGGTGTCACTGGTGGCCCCGGGAGAGATTTGCCCATTTTCTGGTACCACTGGATCAAATACGTGGCTCTGGAGTGTGGTGGCCTCTGTTTGTTGGTTGGTCCTAAAGCTGCAGTAGCAGCATAGTAAAAGTAAAAATATGATTCTCTGACACTTCTTTCAATCTAATTTTTTATTGTCTATGTTGGTGATTGACAAAGCAAAGTTTAAGTTTTATATTCCCACAAATAGTACTGCATGTTGGTAGTGTCTCAATTGATTTCATTGGTGGATTATATGAAGATTTCGGCTCTCGCTAATATAGTGATACCCTGACGAAGCTAGTAGGCCTGCCTTATTGATGATACTGCTTTATGTTGTGCTATTGCATCTAGTATAGGTGGACTGATAAGTCAATAATTTGAGTGTTGTTGTTGTGTATCAGTGAGCTGAAGGTACTTGCCCACACCACCTCCCGTGTGTAGGCTTTGGAGTGGTCTGATTCGCTACCCTGGGAGTCGAGTGCTACAGGGGGTACTTGGTTCCCACTAAGAGGAAGTTGCAAACGTACTACTTGGGAAAGACTCGCATCCAACGCTTTCAGTTTCTCACAGCTGCCAACACCGATCTCACAGTTGCACTAAAGATGTAAATGTCCGACTCAAGTTGGGAGTATTTTTTGTAAAGACACAAAAGTTCGATAATAACTCAATATATATATCTGTTAAGTAAACCACTGTCCGTTTCCAAATAACACACGAGAAAATCTACCTGCAACACAATATACTGATGAAACGAGGGTCCTCCGATAGAAACGCTATGTACTGTTAGCAATCGCTAAATGATCGTGAACAGTGGAGGACTCTTGAAAATGAGAAATCGGTGTAGAATCCTAGAATGAGTCCTACAATGTTTGCAAATACTTTCAGGTACATAAAATACACGCAAAAGGATCCCCATCTCCCAGAGGCTAGTGTACATTACTTTATAAGAGCACCTGTGCTGCTAGTGTACCCCAAAAACTAGAATTCCAGCCAGGGCCTGAGCAGAGGGGTTGAAGGGTACAGCTTCTTAACACGTCCAACAGCGACACTTCTCAGGTTATAGCCAGGTACCAAAAGCCGCTATCGCTTATGTACTGGGCTTATGTCTGTTATCTCATGCCATTTTCATACATACCTGTATGTACCACATTAATGTACACATTATGCAACTGTTGGATGTTGAATCTTTTACTTCTCCTTCCTCATTTCCTCTGTATTGCTTTTTATTATAAAAAAACTAATAAAGTTTATTGAACAAAATAAAAGTGAAGAGCACTGGATTGCCAGTTTGAGGGTACTCGGTCCATGCAGTAAATAAGCAGGCGACTTCATGTACGGATGTGGAATGCCTGGTTGTCTTGTATGTAAATAATTTGGATGATGTGAAGTGTGTGTGTGCATTAGCCGAGTAGGCGTGCAATCGCATGTTTAGTGTGAATGCTGTGAAAGCGCAGACGCATGGAATGTTGTGGTCCATGAGTGGGGTTGAACCTAGCAGTTCATTACAGATGGAGTGAGGATGGGGGCCTAACAGAAGCGGTCAGGCTTTGGCCGGAACCAAAGTCCTAACTTGAAGTACAGAACTCACCATCTACCTGTGTGGCTCCAGACTCTTGTATGACAACTCTGCTCTCCAAGTACAACATGGTGCCAACCGGGACTTGAGATAGCGACAGTAACGTACATTGGAGACAGACGTGTTGATGTAGCACAAGAAGCTTGGAATGGGGTCATACGCAGTGGAGAAAGGGAAGCTTGCACTGCACTTAAACTTCATGTTTTGTGCCCTCTTGATGTGGTATGGAAATCTTGCACTGCAGTCCTACACGAGCATGACACGTGCATTGCACTTTGCTTGTTGATGTAGCACAAGAAGCTTGGAATGCCGGTCCCTCTCCCGGTCACTGAACTTAGGAATCTGGGAGTGTGGATGGATCCCGCTCTCAGTTACGAGGGCCACTCGAAGAAAATCGCGGCCGGCTGTTTTGGCATCTTGCGGTCGCTGAGGCCCATTCTTAAGTTCTTTGACCGTGGTACCAGGCAGCTGATAATCCAGGCCACGGTATTATCTCGCCTGGACTATGCCAGCTTGCTTTTGGTAGGGACCAACGTGGCGGAGACTACCCGCCTTCAACGAGTGCAGAATGCCGCGGCTAGAGCCATTGTAGGCTTACCCCGAAGGAGCTCTGTCTCAGGTGTCTTGAGATCCTTGCATTGGCTCCCCATTAAATCACGCATCCAGTTCAAGGTGTTGTGCTTGGCGTTTAAGATCTTGAGGGGAATAGGTCCGCCATTTCTTGCTGACCTCCTGTCGTGGTATGTTCCTTCCCGCGCTTTGAGATCGGGAAGCCAGGCGCTCACGGTGGTCCCCCGATACAGGTTGTGTCGGGCTGGTGGTCGCTCTTTTCGGGTGAGGGCGGCTGAACTCTGGAATTCCCTCCCAGTGGACTTGCGGCTACTGACTGACCTCTTGGCCTTTCGCAAAGCTCTGAAAACGTTTCTTTTTTAAATAGATCTTTTATCTGTGTTGTGTTTCTGCTATCTGTTGCACATTGCCTGCCATGCGCCAGGACGCCCCTTAGCTGGGGCAGCTGTGCGCAATACAAAAGTGCATAACATAACATAACATAACATAGGCGATGTAGAAAGGGAAGCTTGCACTGCAGTTAAACTTGATGTTTTGTGCACTGCTGATGTACTCTGGGAAGCTTGCACTGCAGCCATACACTGTGACACGTGCATTACGCTTTGCTTGTTGATGTAGCACAAGAAGCCTACACTTCGATGTAATGTGTAAAGCTTTTTCCATTGTGATACATATTGATAGTGCAGTAAGAAACTTGTGCTCAAAAGGTGCATGCTGTGTAAGTACTGTGCTAAGAAGCATTTTGTAAAAATGTCTGCTGTTTGTGGTTTCAATTTACCTTTTGGAATATATTTTTTGAGTGAATAGATTTTGGTTTATTAACTCTTATATTCTATTTTTATTTTCTGTTTATATCCACTTCAATTTTTGCACCGTAGCAAGCCTTGCCTGCAGCAGTGCCCTCGCGTTGCTTTCTGCACAGAAGGGCTCCGTGAAATAAGCCTTTGAAGTCCTACTAGGAAGGGAGGCCCGGTGCCACCCTGCACGGATGAGACTCGTGGTGCCTCGTGCCCCGGGCACTACCCCCTCGGGGTAGGAATATGGCGCGCCTCAGCCAGCACAAACACGCAGTTGGCAGGGCAGTGTGGGAAAGAGCACGGCTCATTGCACATTCTGGGCAGAGAAGTGAAGACCTGGGGGGCCTGGCTTCTAAATCCGCCGCAGTCTCCGTACAGTAAATAGTCCCTCGTGCATACCACGCGCTAAACTTACTTTGCGTTCCCTACGGCATACACGAGGAGGTTTTTTTTTTTTAAGCCAGGCTGAACAAACATTTTTTTTTTCTTCTTTCCATTTAGGGGTGAAGTAATAAATGGAGGATTCGGCCTCGTTTTAGACGGCTCGGAAGAGGCGGAGGAGCGGGCAAAAATGATGCTCGGCTGGGATGTCTCCAATGGGGTGAGTCTAGCTCTGGCCCCGAAGCTCTCTTGGCCATCTGTAAATTTTTCAGTAGCTTGTGAACCATACATGGGAAATTATATAGGAAATATAAATAGGAGACAGCATGCACTGGACTGTCACGTGCACGGGGAAATGTCCAATCACAGATACAATGCTAGGGTGAACAATTGTGTATGGTGCATGCAAAACTGGGTGGAAATGGTGCAGAGTTTTACTATCACATGTTTCATGCAAATTGTGCTCAGTCCTAGATTTATGTTATGCCCAATTTCTTTCTGAGCCTACCCGGCTGAAATTGTGCAGGCAGTACAGTGAGGTAAGGGAACTACCTCGCAACAGTGCATTTACGAAGACCCTTTTTGCACGTTATTCCTCATTGCATGGCGAAGGAGTTGGAACAGGTTGCAGATCATGGACATGGTCTCTACTGGTGCCGCAGTGGCACCAGGACCAGAGGCCTGAAAGACCCCCTGAACGCTGATTACTGCTGTGTTTCAGATTTCAAACGGCATCAGAGGGCCCATTTTCTTCCTTGCACTGGGGCCACTGGGTATTTGCCCACGTGGGATTTGTACCAACACTTATGCGGCTCTCCGCATGGAGCTGCAAATATCTACTAAATGATGCGTCTGTTGTAGAGAACACAATGTACTTGTAGAACGCCTGCTTTCTTTAAACACATAGTCTCGAAGTGTTGGGGTTCAGCATAGTTTAGTTGACATGGACCAGATTACAGTAACTCACCAGCTGGCTAGATTCTAGATTTACCTGCCCTGTTTCTTCTGAGACAACTGTGGGTCACCCCAGCTTAGCACGATCTCACCCCCAGACCTCGCACATTACAATAAGCTACAGCATTTGTAAAACCGCAAATGCTTTCACTTGGGGAAAGTCAGTCAAATACATTTCCCCTTCCCGCCCTGCAGAGAATGATGCCTCGATGCCTCGATGCCTCGATGCCTCGATGCCTAGATGCCTAGATGCCTTGGTACTGGAGCCTCTGAAAACTTGTTGACATTGTCAAGCCCTCCCAAATGTTCTGGTAGAATACGCTTAGCAGGCACAACTGTGTTAACTAAGCTAACCTTGAACTGGTTGAGCAGTGAATGAGTGCTCAGCCAGTATGACATGTGTTTAAATCCCGCCAGGGCCCTTTGGCTTTCTACCAATAAAACGTGCGTCAGTATCCAAGGCCTATTCAGCACATGGCGATGTGCTTTAAACAGGCGCTCATATTATCACTCATTGTTGACCTATTAGACCTCTTCTTACTTGCAAGTGCAAAGGCAGAAGCTTTCTTGTGAAGCTTGACCACTCTGCAGGGCACAGGTAGCCAGCACAACTCACAGTGATCTGGATGTCAAGTTAGACTACAATGAACCCAACCGGCCCCCGGCAAGCGTGCCGCTGCAGTCTTCTCTCCCAGAAACAGGGTGGATTTAAGTGGTGGTCCTTTGGCCATGGTGGATGAGAGCAGTGGAAGATCTGTTTTTAAATCTGTTTGGGACAGCACATTTATTTTTACGAAACTTCCAGTAGGTTCCCACTTCAGTCCTAAGGAAATAGTATAAGCGCTCATTATTCGTTCAAAAGGTGAGCGGGGTTACCCAGGCAGGAAGTGTCACTTTAGTTAGCCAGTTTCAATGTAAAACGTTTAATTTAGTTGCCTAATATTTTCCAGTGTACAACCAGTACAAAAAACCAACACAAGCAAACTTATTTTACACATGAATCGAGCAAGCCATAATTATTTATTGTTCCTACATAAAACGTCATGCAGTTTCATCTTCATTCTTGTTTACATTTACATACTTGCGAGACCAGCTGGCATTATTTTTTTTTGTGGAGTTTTATATAGCACGAACTAGACCCGTAGGTATTAGAGCGCTTTACATGAGCACCAGTTATGTTACAGATGAATACATTCATTTTTGTGAGGCACGGGAAGATTAAGTGATTTGCCCAGAATCACAGAATGTTGAGCGTCCCTGCCGAGACTCTAACCCGGTTCCCCAGCTCAGAGGTCAACCGCCCTAGCCATTGGGCCACATTCTCTCCCATTGCCAATGCTTGTTTAATGTAGTTTTCAGTGTTTGTCAAGATTGATATTGTATGTTCCACATTTCTCTGCAGTTTGTCTAGTGACCAGTATGTAGCACTAAAGGGCAGCAAACTGATGGTGTTTAAACATGGCTCTGTTTGAAGTACTGTTAGGAGCAGAACGAATGACCAACCTACCAAAAGCTGATATGGGTGGGTAAGAATGGAAGGAAAGCTACAAATAGGAGTAAGCGGCTTAGATTAACATAACAAGAACTCCAATATTGAGCAAGGATTGGCTCTGTGGAGTATTGTGCACAATGCTGTTTCCAACAGACACCTCGAGCTGTCTGTAGCAAGTCCGCCATCAGGAGGTGACGGCCTGTTGGTATGTTTTTGTATGGCATAAAAGTTAGCTTCAAAGGGAGAGTAGGAGCTTATGGTAGGGAAAGAGAAAAGGGTTTCAATTTAGCATTATAACCCACTGTTGAGTGCTAGACCATGGCTTTGATCTATTTGGGCAACTCACTGCTCCTGTGTGTGCATGTCTGACAGTCGCTTGCTGCAGGCATTGCCATCACCGCTGTCAAGCATGAACAGTAAGAGCTGCAAAAGTGGGCACGAATCAGTCCCTGACTCTCCCTCTTCTCTGACAAACTGCTTTTCTTAATTTGGCAGAGCCAAGGAGGACACGGGAGCGGATGAGAATGTCCACTTCCCCCTTCCACTGCTCCAGTGGCCTTGTGAAGTGTGGCAGGAGCGAGAGGGAGAAGGCTTGCTGTGTGCTTTCACCCGTATTCTGTGCCTCTCTTTCTCCTGCAATCCACATATCTTGCAACATCAGGAGAGAGGCTGTAATTTTACGGAATTCCAATGCTGACAGTAGTAGGTCTAAACCAGAAATTATAGCCTGTTACTGCTTCATGGTTTTCAATGGGACGGCCATCTTGCCTAAGTACTAACAAGTATCACTAGCTTGAATAAAGACGCAACTTCCAGTGGCACGAAAGCATTTATATTACACACAGGCACACTCCACTCTCTGGAAAACTCTTGTAAATTAAGCCTGGGCGGTGAACTCCGCTCGCGGAGTTTTCCGCACTCTGTGTAACGCAGAGCTCACGGAGTGGAGTTTTTTTCCTCGCTCGCGTTCGTCAACATCATGTTAGCGAGTGAGGAAACTCCAACTCCCGGCGAGATTTTTCCAAGTTTGCGATCGTCAACATCAAGTTGGCGAGTGTCGAAAAACTCTCAGTGCGATCGCTCGCACTGAGAAACTGCCCGTTCGCGTTGAGAAAGCTGCAGTTCAAGTAAAAATCTACTCGAACGACAGAAAGGAAAGCAGTGCCTGATTGCACTGTGGATGGTGCCATTCGCAATGATTGCAAAGTGCGGCCAAGGACCTGGCACTGAAAATCACAGCAAACTGCATATTTCTATTGCACTCCACCGCTTGCAGGGCTCCGCGTAGCACAGTGGAGGTTTTTTTTCTCACTTCGCGCAGTTTCGCGTATCCGCGAACTCCGCCCAGGGTTACTGTAAATGGCACCAAGGTAAATTAAACCCACCCTCCTTTAAATAGCAGATGGGATCTTGACCACATAAGCTAGTTTGGGCGGGGTCCTTCTACTACAATTGCAATTAAACATTTTTGTCAGTCATTTGCGAATTATTCACAGCCTTTGGCTCTATTAAAGTAAAAATTGACTTCTAAGAAAGGTCCCTTGAGCCCCAAAGTCTTCAGATGGCATGTGTTTTAGATATGGATTTTGTTATTTATGTATTTTTAATCGATTCTTGGCATATAGCTTGTGTTCCCATGTAAAGGGGGTCTGGCCTAGCAGTTTGGTATGTATAGTCCTTTGTGTGGGGCGAAGTCCATATCTGTAATGACAGGTGTGCTAAACTGTGGAGTAGAATGCAGCCCAGAATGGTTTTCAGTACCTGAGATGAATTCAAGCATTTCACCCGCTACTTTTGAGTGTGGTCTAGCTCCTTCTTCAGATGGCATTCTCTCATCCATCACAGTGGTGTCTGTCTTCAGAGAAGTCTGTTTGGGCATAACTGGTTGACCAAAAGACATCCACACCTACAACTGGATCTCCACTACACTGGACAAACCGATAGCAGTGAAATTAGAACACTGCATGGTTTAACAACCACTTTAAAAGGATGAAAAAATAACTCCACTTATTACAACACAAGTTGAGAAAACCAAATGAAACAGACACAGGCACAGTACACCGCAATAACAAAGCCTACAGAAGAGCTATCGGAACCACAAAAATGTATTACTACTCCAGAAGCATAGCTGAAGCAGACTTTCCTTCTGAAGATCTCCTCAAGATTCTAGAACAATTCAGCAATCCAGAGTGCCAAAACAAGAAACATCACAAGTCTTCTGAGACAAAATCTAGATGGAATTGATCATAAAAATTAAAAGATGGAAAATGTCCCTAAGGAGAACACAGGCAGCACCACATCAACATATGGCCCAACCAACATAGAAAGAGACCAAAGCAATCTTTCATCACCAGATGCTTTCAATACCCTGTCAGAAAAAACAAAATCCTCTACTTTATCGTTTGAAGCAGACTATTGGGATCACCGTCTGACGCGCACACACAGCTAAAATCCTTTAACGATTTATATATAATTTTTTAAAAACTGGATTTTATTGAAACCAGTATAAAATAAGGCTCATCAATGCAGAACACATAGTTCACGTAAAATCGGAGCAACATCTATTCCAAATCAGACCCGATGACACATTATTAAAGTTGTCCAAGTACAGTGTACAATCATAGCTCAACACAGATAAAAAACAAAATCGGAGTAAAACCAAGCGGTGGCTGGAGACCGTTACAACTACACTGTTTACATGATGTAGTATTCCTCATGTTTGTATATCGAAGGTTGGGGCGAGGAGGAGGGGAGTGGAAGACCATGTATAGTAGAACTAGTGAAGGACCATGGGGAGGTAGGGCAGCAAATAGCGGTCACAGCGACCCCCCCCCCCCAAACACACAGAGATCCTTCCAGGCACACTCAGCCCCTGCCATCCCAGATGTTCCGGTGGTGCCTCAATCCTCCACTGGGAATGACACCGACCCTGGCTCCTGGGAGGCAGGTATGGTATAATCCGTCTAAGTCCCTCGGTCAAACTATCTAACATACCCGCCCAAATGTCTAAATCTTTGTCATCGTGGTAATCAGTGGGCATCGTCTGGAGTCTTCTATCCACCACCATGCCCCTCTCACACAAGTCTCCCACCCATTCATAAATCGTCGATGCTTTAGTTCACGTCCAGCGGATCGCCACCCATCTCTTGGCGAGTACCAGACCCCAAAGGCCGAATCGGTGTTGTACCTTAGTCCCGCTCCTAAGTTTCGGAAGTACTCCCAGTAGGAAGTCCGTGACGGAGGGTTCCACTTGAACCCATGTCGTTACTTGTAATAACCATATGACCTCACCCCAGAGCTCCAATAGTTTGTTACAGTTCCATGTCATATGGAGAAAGGACGCCGGAGCAGACCCACCCCCAGGTGGGGGTCTCTCTATATCTGCCAAAATTCTAAGCATTCAGGAGTGTATTCAATTAAGAAGGCTGTTGAAAACATTGCTATTTACATGTTAATAACATTATCACTTTTCCTTGGGATAGATCCCGGAAAGAGAATTGCACCTTCAAGCAGAACTTACAACCACCAGATAGGGACCAAACCAAGCAGCACACTACTTTCTATATGCAGGTAAGCTAAGAAGGTGTTTGGCAGTTAACTCTAACCTACCCCTCTAACACTCGCATAAGAAATACATGCTACAGGACTTGTCCATCACCAGTGCTGTAGCAGTCAATAATTCAATAACGCGGCTATCTCCAAAAGAACAGGCATGGACTAACTGAAGAGATCTCTAACATACTACTGACCTATTGAAGGACTTTAGTCCACCACTACAGGTCCCTAATAACTGTACACTATGGTTGCTTGTTTACATCTCACAAATCCACTCTGATATCAGATGACGGTAACAAAACATATCCCAGCAGATGTCTCTACTTTTTTCTCACTTCAGCCGTGCCAGCTCAGGATCAAAAATATAAACACAATTTCAGGTTAGACAACTCACTGAAGGAACCAGCTAAGTAGACTATGATCATAAGAAGTACCATAAAGAGACCTTCAGAGAGGCTCATAGTTGCCAACTTCCTGAAAGCGATAACCGTACTTCGGTGATGGTCAAGCAGGATGTGGAAACTCTTCTCACATAAGATATGAAAGACAACAACCTTCCAACCACACAAACTACACAGCATAGCTAGCTGTCCATGTGGGCAAGTGCTTCGGTGCCTTACATGGCGGAAGTAAGCGTTATGTAAATGCTGCAATACAATCGGTACCTCCTTCACACATGACGTTTTCTCCTGCACTCTCAAAACCAGTGAAGATAATCCCATTACTGAAGAAAGCCAGCCTGGACCATGTTGGTCTCACCATCTATAGACAGATCACTTATCTTCTATTTCTGAGGGAAGTCAATGAGACTATAGCAAAAAAAATAAAGATCAACAACCTCTTCTACTAGTATCAGAGGTAGATTGCCGATGAGGGGGGAGACCTCTCATAAGGAGATTAATCGCCTCTCTATCCACAGATTGTTGCATATCATATCTCAAGTTGCATCTTCGAAATAGGATGAGCTGGTTGTGCAGGAGTTAGTGACTAGAGCAATCTGACTACACTGCATGGAGAATGGTCTAGAGTGCCTCAAAGCCCATCTTGCAAGCAGCAGCTATCTTGAAAATACACCGAGATTGCACAGCAGAATCAAAGGTCCAGCTGTTGCAGAGCATCATGGACAAAGGATATACAGCACAGAAATGCTTGCCAAGATCCTTTCCTGTGATTTCCTCATAATGCATTCAGCATTAATCATGTTCCAGAGAACTCTGAGGGGGCATTTCCACCAGGAAAATTGAGGCCATCCCTGTGTTCTTTATGGTGTGATTTGGTATATTCTTTATTTCTGGACTACTGGTTCTTATAACCACATTAATTGAGAGAACCTTCATGTTCAGTCGCATGCCTTTCGGATTGGCCTCTGCGGCAGGGGTATTTCAGAAAATTATGCAACATATCTTAAGAGAGATACCAAAGACGCTTTGCTTTCAGGATGACGTCCTAATCTATGGTGCCAATATTGATGAACATAACACTATTATAAGACAAGTTCTTTCTAAATTCAGAGACGCTGGACTTACACTTAAAAAAGAGAAATGCCAATTTGGTGTGGAATCTGTAGAGTACCTAGGACATTGCATCTCTAAGGAAGGGTTTAAACCCAAACAATGCCTCATTGAAGCGGTAAGGGATGCTCCTGCACCTACAAACAAAGATGAACTGAAGTCATTTTTAGGGTTGGCTGAATATATGGCGAAAGATGTAAATCACTTCTCGGATCTAACCACCAACCTCAGATAACTTACAAAGAACAACACTCAATTCAAATGGGCAGATGAACATCAGACATCATTTTCTAAAGTAAAAGAAGGCATACACTCTGCTCCGTATTTGTGCAACTTCGAACACAACCGCTAGACTTTTCTTACTACAGATGCAAGTGGAAAAGGTTTAGGGGCTACCCTCTTGCAAATTATTGATGGCAAAGAAAGGATTGTTGCATTTGCATCACGATCCCTTACCAAATCAGAAAGGAACTATTCGGTGGTGGAAAGAGAAGTGTTGGCTTGTTTTTGGGGGGTGAAACATTTCAAATTCTTTCTGTGGGGTATTCAGTTTTGCTTGCGTACTTATCATAGACCCCTAATTTTCATGTTTAACCCAAAGAATAACTCTTGTAACACTCCCCGCATAGCTAAGTGGTTACTAGGCTTGGAGGGTTTCTGTTTTACAATCAAATATGTTCCAGGTATTCAAAATTCTGCGGCAGATTTCCTGTCTAGAAGTCCAATTGACAAGGAGGAACAATTTGAAACTCCTGAGTACCCTGTCATCCAGCTCAACCTGAATACCATCACGACACGAGAATGGCTAGATTGCATGAGTTCCGACAACACTATGACACAGATCATTTCTTACACTGTACAGGGTTGGCCCAATTCTTCTGATCAAATAAGTGCAGATGTAAGGAAGTTCTGGGAGGTACATTATGAACTCAACATAGATCAAGGTATTTTATTCAGAAATAATAAAATAATTCCACCAGAAACTCTTAGGAGTAAAATAATTGACCTTGTTCACGAGGGCCACTTAGGCAGAAGCTTAACTAAAGCAAGGTTACGTGAAAGGTATTGGTTCCCCAACATGGACTCGTTGGTGGAGACAAAAGTAAAAGATTGTCTTACATGTGCCAACAGTGACAAATCTAGAATAACCAGGAAATCCCCCATCTCCCCTATAGCAGTACCTGATCAACCATGGGAGAAGATTGCATTGGACATCATAGGTCCTCTCAATTTCAAGGGGGTGGTAAAACAGTTCGCACTGGTCTTAGTTGACTTCCATTCTCATTGGACCGTGGTCAAAATGGTCTACCAAGTAACAACCGCATCTGTCATTCAGTTTTTAAAAGATACATTTGCTCAAGAAGGCATACCATCCTCCATGATCACTAATAATGGAGTCCAGTTTACTTCTCATGCCATGACAGAGTTTTTAGGAAAACTTAATATATCACATTTGAGAACGCCTCTATACTGTCCAAGGGCAAATGGTTTAGTGGAAAGAATGAACCGCATGGTCAAAGGTTGTATACAATTGGCTGTTGTAAATAGAATACCCACTGAACAAGCGTTACAAGAAATGTTGTGGGTTTATCACATCACTCCGAATTCAGTTACTGGCATGTCTCCATTTTCGGCTTTAAGAGGAAGGAAACCTGGCACAAAATTTTTCCCGAATTGGTTGGGAGGGGGATCCCTCATCACAAAGGACATGCAAGCTTTCAGGGACAAAATCGATACACACCAAACTAAATACAAAATTCAGTATGACGCTAAACATGGGACCAAAATCCCACAATGGAAAGTGGGAGACTGGGTATGTGTTAAGATGCCAAGAAGGAGCAATCCTGAAACAACATTTTCCAAACCTATGTGCATCACAGCTGTAAGAAACAGCACAGCCATATTAGATAATGACCAAATGTGGAGCATGGACAGATCTCAACACTCACACAGCCAATCTCATGACCATGCAGTAGAGACACAAAATCAAGACCTCAATGATTTACCTGTTACACAAAGAACCCGCAAGACTCCAGATTGGCACAAAGACTTTATTAGGTACAAATAATCCTCAGTTTGCTTTAAGGGGAAATTTGTGTTACAATGTTTAATTATTTGTATTAAGGGGAAGATGTGTTACGATGTGTTTCCTTTCCAATGTATATTACGCGCACTTATTTAGTATATTAATACTTGGTATGTTCCTCCTTTCTCACCCCTGCTTTGTATTGGTTTGCTCCGAGTCCCTGGAGGGGACCTTAGAATGTTGAGTGAGGGGATTGAAGAATACTGGTGGAGAGCGGAGTTAGGAAATAAAATTCTACTCTTACCTTCTGGAGTTTCGTCTTTATATCAGCTACTTCTTATAATATGTATTTGAATGTCTCTTTAGTCATCCATCATCCAAAATAATGCTTCCTCCTTCTCAAAACATGGAAGTTATCATTTACCTCAAGTCAACAAAAATGGAATTTGCTGTCCCAGCCAATGGCAACAGCAGTAGCAGCAGAAATGCCCTACACCAGTGTTTCCCAAACTGTGGTCCGCGGACCCCCAGGGGCCCGTGACACATTTCCAGGGGGTCCTCAGGCAGTAATTTTCAAAGCTCAACAAAGTTCCTTGTAGAATTAGCAGTTTTCCAGCAACAATAAAAGTGTCAAGGTAACATCAGTGATTAATGTGCCTGCTGGAGAGAGATGAGTTTTGTCAAATGTCAGCTTTGACTTATCTAATGTAGCACAAACGGTTAATATGCCTACTACAAAGAGTGTGTACCATGCATTTAAAAAAACAGTTTTTAATGTGCATAGGTTAGTGGGTTACTGCTTTTGTCACAGATTCTATTGTTACTGTGCAGTTCTTAAGTGACAATCGTAATCTAGCACAGTGACCTATAAACTGTCATCCAGGAGCTGCTTGCAAACTGCATGGTACAAGTTAGAAACATATGTTTTTTCCAATTCTTTCATTGTCCTGATGCTTCTAAAAAAGGTTTATTTGGGTGGAAATACATTTGTATTGTTAAAGTCAATGCTAACCACTGTGTTATGTTCTGAATTCTGAGTTTGTGCTTCTCCAGACCAAGCACTCTTTAAAAATGCCTACCAGTATGAATGACATGTGAATCCTACACCTTATAGTCGCATTTGCCTTATCTAACATCTTCTATACACTGATTTACACGTATGAATCATTGTCTCTATGGGGCAGATTTACAAGGAAAGTGACTCAGTGTGTGCCGCAAGCCATTTGGCTGCGCTGCACTGAGTCACTTTCAAAGCACAGGGATGCGACATATTTACAACAATATGTCGCATCTCTGTGCTTCCCCCTGCGCTGGCGCACAAACTGCTGCCATGCGTCTGCACAGGCACATTTGCACCATGGTGCAAGGATGCCTGCGTCGTGGGGAGATTGTTTGTGCAGGAAGGGAACCGTTCCTGCATATAAACAATCAGAAATGGCGTTTTTCAACTTCTAAGTGTGCTACATTAGCACACATAGAACTTGCAAAACGTCATTGTTTTACTGATGGTTTATGTGCAGGAAGGGACACCTTCCTGTACATAAACAATCCCCAGATGTGATATCCTCTTTCTATGCATGCTGCAGAATGCAACACGCATAGAAAGAGGAAAAAAACGATGAGAAATGAATACATTTCTCCTCGTTGCGCCTCCCTATGCCTCCCCTGGGGAGGCATAGCATTCAGACACATTCCAGATTTACAATTTCTAGTAAATCTGGAAATGTGTCTAGTTTCATGGGTGTTGCGTGGGAACACCCATAGCAACACCCATGGAATGCCACTTTCACGCAAAGTGCTGTGTGCAAATGGGCCATATTTACAAGACCCGGAAAAGTCACGCAGGGTGGCTTTTCCTGCCTTGGAAATATGAGGCACTAAAATGAGCCACTGGTGTTTCACTTTTTGTGACGCACCCATGGTGCAAGGGGCTTGTAAATCTGCACCTATATGTTTGTGATGTAAAGTGCTCTGATATCCTTCAATGGTATGAGAGATGCTATACAACAAATGAAATACATGTGACAGAGGGGCTATGGAGAGATGAGAGGCACTGTTGAAAGGTGATAATAAGGGAATCATTGAAGAACCCAAACAAAAATTGCCGTATCCTGGTGCATTGTAAAGTCATCATTTACTATTCTTTAAAAATGGATACAATTCAATATATTATGATAAAGTTGTTGTAGAATGCACCATTGCTTCCAAAATTTTCTAGGGGGGAGAGCCTCACAAAGCCCCCTTTGTAGTGGTCAGGCTCACTCACTGCACCTGGTGTGCACTGTATGGGGACTGGTCTGAAAACATTTGCCAGGGCTGCTTTGGGTTTCCAGTCTGGCCCTGGCAGGAGCCTCGTACTGCGAAACAAAACCAACCATTTAAAAGTTAGTCACGGAGATGCAGCACTAACCTTCCTGTTTTTTGCAAATTCTTTCAATATAAAGTACTAAAATCCTTAGTAATTTGAGTATTTGTTTTGTGTGCACACGTGTGTTTATTGTTTTCAAATTACTGTTTTAATGTTTGAAATTTAAATCATACAAATTGCTTGGGGGGCCCCGGCTTCCAGTGGTGACTCAATGGGGGTCGTCAGGGGTCAAAAGTTTGGGAACCACTGCCCTACACAATAATTTGCTCAGCAACACCCCTGCCTCTTACATTCTAAACTGGATGCATCCTCGCCAGTCATTTAGAGTGGTGGGTATTTACGTTTTGTTTAGTTTGAAGGCTTGGTTTCTGTTTATGAAGCTGTAATGTTTTTACAGTGCTGCAGAGCTGGGACAATGGATGTCACTGTGTGCTTAGTAAATAATTAGAAATTGGCTTTCATCACCTTCTGCACTTCATATAAGGCTGTAGCAACCGTGGCAGCTGCTATTCAACGATTGGGGGGGTGAGTTGCGGGGTGATGAAAAAAAAAAAAACGTACCTGTGTGCCGCCGCCTGGGTGGAGAACATGCAAAGTGCGTTAGACTGTTTGGCTGGCCCGAGAAGGAAAACCAACATGTGCACTTGGAGAGCGAGCCACTCCTCCTCCAGCTCCTCTGTGAAAGCCCAGCCTTGCCCCTGCCCAGCTGAGCAACAAGAGAAAAATACAATGATGATAATAACAATGAGTTATTATAATTTTTTTCTTTTTGCCCTACTCAGTGGATCTGCCCCTGTTTAGCAACCAACAAATCTCCCAAACTGGGAACATAATTGTGTCAGGAGGTCAGAGCCATAAAGCTAAGATCTCGCCAGGCTAGAGGCATGAAGTGCTAGGACTCCATCGCAATCTTTGTGCCAAAGATGGTGAAAATCATCCTGCCACGCATTGAACTAACCCCGCCTTCCTACCGTGCAGAAAATAACCACCTAATTCTAACCACTGATGAGGAATTTGATCATATGACGGAACCCCACATGCATTTACAACCCATGCCTTAACTACTCATTCATTACCATACAGTGCCTTTACCACGCATTGCCTTTACAGCACAATCTTTCAACATGCATATACCTTTACCACGCATGCCTTTACAACTCAAGGTAATTATACATAAGATGTGTGTGTATATATTATTATTATTATTATTATATATATATATATTTATTTACTGCAGAACCCTCTTCACTCTGGAGAACTTAAGACACCAGCTTCCACCATCACCCCTCTTACCCACATCCCTGCCATCACGGCTGCTGACCTGACCAAACTCTGCAAGAAAGTGAAGTCTGGCTCCCCAGCTGACCCCATGAGCCCCTCTCACTTCCTGGACTCGATTGACTTTTTCCTATCCCCCATGCTGGATATCCTCAATCTTTCCTTCACCTCTGCTTCTGTACCCATAGCTTGGAAGCAAGCGTGGGTATCACCGATAATCAAAAAACCCACCCTGGACCCTTCCAAGCCGGAAAACTTCCGGCCAATATCCCTCCTCCCCTGGATATCTAAAATAGCAGAAGCCCATGTCAATGGCATCCTCTCGAAACATGTGGACCACCACGGAATCCTGGAACCATCCCAAAATGGCTTTCGAGCGGGCCATAGTACTGAATCTGCCCTACTGGCCACCACCGAACATCTCCGGACGATTTTAGACTCCGGTCAAAGTGCTGCGCTGATCCTTCTAGATCTCAGCGCAGCCTTTGACACGGTATCCCACGACATTCTTCTGAAACGTCTGGAGATGGCCGGTGTGACTGGCCTCGCTCTTGCATGGTTCCAATCCTTTCTTAAGGACAGATCCTTCAAGGTGTCAGCCCCCCCATTTCTCTCTAAATCCCATCCCATAGCTCAAGGAGTCCCCCAGGGCTCAGCGCTGAGCCCCTCCCTCTTTAACTTATATGTCCAGCCGCTTGCGGATGTGGCCAAAGAGTGGGGGCTCACGCTGGTTTCGTACGCTGACGACACCCAGCTGGTCGTCACCCTCTCGGAAAGCCCGTCCATCGCGGCATCCAAGTTCAGAGAGGGCATGGCAGCGGTGGCACAATGGATGACGGATAATTACCTCCAACTTAATGCTGGGAAAACCGAGGTGCTCCTCCTTGGCCGAAACACCAGCCTATGGAACGAGCACTGGTGGCCGTCATCCCTTGGCACCACTCCACTCCCTAAAAACTGTGTAAAAAATCTGGGAGTCTGGATGGATGCTAACCTTAGCTTCCAGTCACACACTAAAAAGGTGGCAGCCACCTGCATAGGTCTCCTAAGGAACCTCCGGCCTATACTCGGACTCTTTGACTCAAAGGCTCGCCAGCTAATTGTCCAGGCAACCATCTTGTCACGCCTGGACTATGCGAACGTCCTCCTCCTGGGAGCAAACAAAGCAGAAAAGGCTAGGTTCCAACGAATCCAGAACGCGGCGGCTAGAACGCTGGTCGGTCTCCCACGCAGATGCTCAGCCAGAGCCACCATCCGCAAACTCCACTGGCTGCCCGTGGAACACAGAGTTAAATTTAAAGCTCTCATCACGATCTTTAAAATTGTCAAACAGGGAAATCCCCCTCTGCTGCGAAACCTGGCCCGACCCTATGTTCCTGGCCGTGAACTTCGCTCCTCTAACCAACTTCTTCTGGAAGTACCCAGAATTAAGCGCTGTCGCACTGGAGGTCGCTCCTTTAGCGTTCTAGGTCCCAAACTATGGAACGATCTCCCGCTGAGCATACGTTCCATAGACTGTCTCCCAGTCTTTCGCAAAGCAATCAAGACCCTCCTCTTTCCTGCTCTCTAGGGCCCTTATTTACTCCCCCGTCTAGTAGGTGTGAGCATGTCTCTCAGCGCCGGGACGCCCCATTGCTGGGGTAGCTGTTGCGCTTCACCAAACCTAGAAATTAGAAATTAGAAAATTACTCCTGACCCCCCCCCCCTTTTTTTAAATACCTGTACCACTCCATATCCTTACCCACCATTAAACTTTAAAAACACCCTTACCAACCTATACTCCCACCCAGCCCTAAAAACTAAAAATACCTTCTCACTCAAAACCCTTATCCACCCCTGAACCCTAAAATACCCTTAACACTCTCTAACCCCACCCACCCCTAAGTCCTAAAAACACCCTTACCACCCAATACCCTTACCGTCCCCTAAACCATAAAAACACCATAACAACCCAATACCCTACCCTAACCCACCCCATAAGTTTGTTATAGATCGATAGATACCTTAAATATGGTTAGTTTGCGTTGTGAAGACATGCGCTGTAAAGACAGTTGTGGTAAAGGATTGCGTTGTAAAGGCAATGAATGTTAAATGCATTGCATGGTAATGGATGTGTGGTAATGCCAGTGCATGGTAATGGCATTGAAGGGTTCCAACCGCGGATTAAGGCTGTTTCCCGAGAAATTTCGCTGCATTGGGTAAATGACCTACACACGAAGAGAGAGACTCCTCGGCTGCTCATGATGATCACCGCGCTAAAGGTGCATAAGCTTGAATAGTGCGAGGTATGCTTTGTACCCTGCAAATGCTTTTTTCGATTCTGAAAGTAGAATAAACACAATATACACATCACACAAATGGTAAATGATTAAATAAATGAATAAGTTAAATAGCAAGAAATATTTATGACTGTAATAAATCTTTTCCCAGAATGGTTTCCTTATCTGAGTTTAGTTGAAGTATTGAACCTTTTCCTGCCATGCACCCCAAACTGAAGTTGCCCACTGCACTTGAGTGAAGTCATATTGCAGAATTAGTTTGTTTTCTCAATCATGCAATTGGGGACCGGACCGGTCGTAGGGAGATCTTGATTTTTGTGCCTTCATCCACCGGGACCCAAGTTGTCCAAAACAGACAAAATTCTGTATCACACTCCCATCTGGAATATACTCTCAAAGCATCGCTCACTTGTAAGTGCAGCTCTAGAGCGATCTACACCGCTCATATTTGACTTGTGTGAAGAAAAACTTCAGGCAAAGGTCATAACCAAAAAACACGAGGTTAGTTACCCATCGGAGTTAGACTGTGTCCACACATCTACAAATATTTAACTAAAAAAAGAACCTTCAAAAGTCAAAGGATATCAGTGCTTTAAGTACATGCAAGAGCAAAAAGAACAGATGATGGATGGAATGCTGAACAAATCAAATATTTAGTCCCAGTCACAGATCCGGGTTTATTCCATAGTTTTGTCGCTCACCCTGCCACCCCAATTTGGACGCAGCCATATGCAAACCAGTCTTGACCCTGCTCCCAAAGGGAACAGTCCAGCCCGAACTGCCAGGGAAGGTCCTCTCTGGACTGGAAACAAGCATCCTAGGACCAGTTTCGGGGTATCACCCCGGCTAGCTTGAATCCACTGGCATTCAGCATTCCGTTCATCTGTTCTTTTTGGCTAAGTACATATAAAGCAGAATCAATTAATCTGTTACATGTTGCGATTACCTGCTTAGACTAGTGCAATAATCTACACAGGCCACTAGTCATACATGCTTTGAGTTACTACATTTGAGTGTAAGCTGGGATGATGTACTATGACAGGCAGAAGTTGTAGAAACTTCTTCAAACTGTATTGAGACTCACTGGCTCTCTGCCTGAAGAAGGCACAAAGCTAGCCTGTGCGTCCCAGGGAGAACACAGGCATAGAAAAGTGCTTCTACCTGTATTAAGAACTTCAGAAGTAAGGTTGCGTGTTCTTACAATAGTGGTGTGTATGTCAACTCTATGAATTAAACTGTTCTTGCTTTCTCACAGGTGGCAAGGCGCTGCTGGTCTGGTAACAGGAACGCGCACGAAACCATTCGACGAACCATGGAAGAGAACAGCGGCCTTAAGGTGACTCTTCCTTACCAGGTGGAAGATGAACTTATCCTTCACAAAGCCCTGGGGGAAAACTGATCCCCAAAGTCTTCTCCTTTCGCGACATGATTGTAAATCATTGATTGAATCACCCATAAATGTGAACACCAGCTCCAACCAGTCTGTCTAGTTTTTTATTCTTTTAATTATACTTTTGTTTTTATTTAAATAGTAATTGGTAAATGTGGAAGACTGAAGCATTTGTTTTTGCAGCTAGAACAATGATTAGGAAATCACTACAGTAGACTAACTTGCAGTGCTTTGTGCTTTTAGACTTTATTGCCAATAGATGGATCTGCGTAGATGCCTTCTTCTATCAGGCTTCCCTCATGTTCGCTTTTTATTTGTGTGTTTTTCCCCTTCTCTGATAATAATCACCACCTCCTTGGGTTTGTTTAGATTTAATTAGCAGATAAACATGAAAAGCCACCTGCATTTGGACAGGTGGTAATACATGGTACTATGGTTACCTATATTAAAAAACCAAAGGCTCATCAATTTATCAGCCACTTTTATAATCCACTGAAATTTTCTGAAAGAGATTTTGTAGTGATGTGGAAGATTATAATGTGGTACAATTTGTTAGTGCAATATTTGCACTGAAATTACACCAGATTCTACTCCATTGCCTGCTGTCAGACACGTGTTGGAGAGGGAGAGACAGAAATATATTCTTGTGGGAAGGATAAGCGGCTGGACACAACACAGCCATGGTCCACATGACTATACATCTTGATAGGGACTTGTACACCACAACACATGATAAATGTGATAAACAACTGAATAAAAAGGACCATGACCCAACAACCCTAAATGACTTGAGCGTTGCACTAGAGCATGAAATTGATCTAATAAGAGAACCACGTCATGCTATAATGGGTTTAGAGTATACACTACTGAAAGGAAGGACCAGGGCTCCAAGGGAGTAACAATACATATAAAGGCATGCTATGAATAAGTTCAGGTGCTCCAGACTGCTGGGATAAGAGCAGAATGTTTCTACATTATGCATTTGAAGGTACTTGCACAAGCTTCCTGCTCAGTCATGGTCACAAGTGATCTGTCATATATATCTGTTTCTGGGTAATAGGAATATTGCCCGGCGCTACAGTCTGTTACTGGTACCCACCAGTATAGTAATTGTAATACATGAATACATGTACTGAGACGGTACCAACAACAAACAATAGTAATTCTTGTACTGTTTCCTTATGTCTTTCTTTATTTTTATTCTGTTGAGGAGTCAGTTAATACAGCCACAGCACTACAGCTGATACGTGAGTCGCTCACACTAGTGCTGCTTCAGGGCTGTTAAATATAGAAATTACAAATCTTCGTTTTACATACACAAATTCAAAACATACTCAACACAAATTATAATAGTGTTTCCCTTTCAATAAAAAGTTTTTTACACACACATAAAATTACCTAACCTACAACATGTACATGCATTTTTAAGTATACGTAACACACAAAAATATCAAATTACACTATATTAGATGCAAAACAAATTCAAGGATTCTATGGGATTCTATATTATTCTCTATATACACTTATAAATATCTAAATTCCAAACCCAGGGGTATTTCAATAAAAACTTAATAATTGCCATTTTAGCTCTTCTACTTCAGGTCTATGAAGTTGAGTTACAGTGGTGAGCTATGCATACTCCTTCCTATTCAATTTGAATAATTTAGTGTTAAGTAATTTACCTCTCAAGTTCATTATTGTTCAACAAGCTGAATCCTGTCAATTGAGTCAAATCTCTTCAGTCTGATGTATCTGCATCTGTATATGCATAGCTCACTACTGTAACTCAATTTCATAGACCTGAAGGAAAAGAGCTAAAAAGGCAATTATTAGGTTTTTATTGAAATACCCCATGGGTTTGGAATTTAGGTATTTATAAGTGTATGTAGTGAATAATATAGAATCCTTGAATTTGTTTTGTATGTAATAGTGCAATTTGTAAATTCGCTTTTTTGTATTACATTTGCTTAAAAATGCTAAAGAATGTACATGTAGGTTACGTAATTGTAGAAGTTAGTACAAAAAAAAATGTTTTCTATTGAAAGGGAAATGCTGTTATAATTTATGTAGAGTGTTTTAAATGTGTGTGTGTGTAAAACACTGACTTGTAATATCTAAAGAAGCGCTATTGTGTGCGAAACGTGTCGGTTGTAGTGCTGTGGCTGTATTAACTGACTCATCGAAAGAATAAAAATAAGGAAAAACCTAAGGAAACAGTACAAGTATTACTATTGTTGGTAACTTCTCAGTAAAGTTGTTCACATATATATATATATATATATATATATATATATATATATATATACACACACACACACACACACTTACACATACATACATATATGTGCGTGTATATCTCTGTTTACTATTGAGAGTGAGCACAAGGGCAGTTGCTTCAGTTCCATTAACCATGCATCCTGGCCCTATGTTGCTTAAAGGCCACAAATTCGCAGGGCCTTGCATGCCATTCCACTATTCATGCAGCAGCCTTTTTAGGTCTCGCCTGATCCAGCGCATGCGCTGGTCTGGCGAGACATTTAGTAGGTGCGTTTCGAAAATGCTACCCACCTTTTTGTGCTGGCGACCAGCTACAGTGCACGATGGCGTGCACGCGCACAGCTGCTCCCCGCATTCCCCCCCTTCCTACTCACCCAGCCATCCGGCGCCAGCCTTCAGCACCATACCCCTCCCCCCCGCTGCTGCGCGCGCATCCCTAGTGTGCATCTTCGCAATCACTTTCGCTTTACAGTGATCGCGATGAGGGATTGTCAGTGTGAGACCTCACGCCAGCACACATAATATACCTTCATTTTTGTTTTGAGTGGACTCGATGGGTCACTTAGACGGTCCTTTGTACCAACAGAGGGGATTGCGTGTTAACGCCATTCTTACAGGTTACAGGTAGTCCATACCATAGAGTGCAAAGCTGTGGCCCCACTGTCTGGCCTGACGGAGATCACTTCACCCCGCACTCTCACGTCATTTCCGGTTCATCGCGTTTGTACTTGTAGAGATTCTCGTAGGCTGTTTTGTCCTTTCTTGTTTACTGAGGCGGTGGATTCGACCAGGTTGCGCTAATGTGTTTTTCGAATGGGCCCTTTTCCCCTCATTGCGCTGCGGAGTTACTATGCGCATAACGCAGGCCCCTTTTAACCCTTGTTCCGTGCATCACGTTATCTCACCTACCAGTCAGTCGTGACTCTCCTCAAAAGAGATGTTTTGTGTATCCAGAGGCACAGCTTCAGCACACAGAGCTGCCTTTTCACTTACCGTAGTGCCGTGTAATGCATAGCGTATCCACAATGTTCGCTTTTTGTTAGCACATGTAGTGTGTGTATTAATAGCACCTCAAATCATACTATTGATTTCATAATGCCGGAGAAGCTCCAGGGCTGTTTTTCCACACTGCTTAAGAGAACGCTGAAGCGCAGAACCAGTTTTATTCTTTTTTTTAGTATCACGTGATTTTATGTGCAAGTGCAGCACGCCGTAAACAGGCCCATATTTGCCAACTCACACAGTGCCACCGTGTGACACACATAGGCTCCCCTCGCATGATCACCCGGTGAGGCCCCTATATCACATGTTGACCAGGAAAACGAGCTGAAACTCACTGCAATAGTGGTTTTCCAGCTCATTTCCCGAGGCTTTGAACAGCCGACGTCCATTAAGGTGTGTTCCAGGACATTGGCACAAGCCTCGGCAAACTTTTTGGGGGGGATGGAGTCAGGGGCTTGGGGGCAGGGTAGGGTTCTAAAGTGCCTCTTAGGTACTTCTTGCCTTTGAGGCCCCGCCCCCTCTCACTGTAAGATTTTTGTTCAGGTTGGCAGGTATGCAGGTCCCACAAGGAGATCTGGTCTAATGAACAAAAATTACAATTTTCGAAAGTCCGCAACTGTCACCCTTAAGGGTACTCTGTGGTGCTGGAAACAATTTTCAGGGTGGGTTGCTGATGTTAATGTTACTGCACTGACGTCCGGGGTAGTGAAAAATCGAAGCATCACACAAAGAACAAAGTGTACCAAAGGAGCCTCGTCCATTCAGCATGCGAGGTAAGGGTGTGGTGTGTAGCTGGTGGTGCATTTTAAGAGCACAGGGTCTCACAAATTAATAAAGCATGGTGTGGGAGTTGAGACATTTACATACAGCACATTCTGCATTAAAACACCCATTACATTTGCACAGACATGCAGTTTTACTGATACTTTACAGCGCACAAACAGTAATTTGTGGAAATTGGGTTTCTGTAAATATTTATCATTTACACATAAAGTAACAGTTAAGTATCTTGCTTTCTTTTGATCCTATTAATTTTTTTTTGGTTCGACCAAACTTCTGAATGACAAAAAAGTGCTTAATGTGTGCTTTCTTAACTGCTGATACTTTGAATTATTAGAACAGTACATTTATAGGTATTTACATTTTATGTGTTAGGAAGAAAATTGATACCATACAACCTTTAATTTCACACCAATAAGAGTATCACATAGTTCACTTTACAAAATCCTCTCTCTGCAGTCAGAGGAAGAAAAATGAACATCAATCCTCATTTAAAAGACTAATTAGCAATTTGTTAGTAGCCATCGCCTGGCATTTGACCTATGTGACAGGATAAACAAGCATTTGCAATGCAATAGGTCTCACATTTACGTGAGTTTGAGCTATCGGCATTGTAAATGACAATGCCTTTTATTTATGTTTTGGTTTTTGAAGCATAAATAAAAGGCATTGTCATTTACAATGCCAATAGCTCAAACTCGCGTAAATGTGAGACCTATTGCATTGCAAATGCTTGTTCTGTGATGTGTCCAAGTATGTGCTTATCCTGCCTCACTTTGGTCATAAATCTCAATTCTGGATTATGCGCCTCCCTTTCTTCCTCAGTCACCCTGTTCCTGTGCCAATGTGGTGCATCTGGACCACGGCATCCACCTCATTAGGTGGCTGCAAAGAGTTCATGAACTATCTGCTGGTTGGCCGGGTGACTGTACGACCTCTTGCAACTACTGTGGTCTTTTATGACAAAATGATATTCAGTAAATGAAGAAAGGCACTTTTCAAACCTAAGCACTTGACAGCATCGAGTGAGTCCTAGAGGACTGAGCGAAGCAGTCACCGCCTTACATCTGCCATCATTTGTGAAATAGGAGTCCCATTGTGACAAGTGGAATGGTGTGATGTCCCAGCCATGACATTAGGAGGCACCAGGATTATGCCATTATAACTCAAACCTACTATGGCACTAATAACTGGCACTTATGATCCATATGTGGTGATTTTAATCTTTCTGCACTGTGCATCAGAGGACGTAGAGGGCACCAAGAAATTCAGTGTTGGTCTAAACTGCTGAAGTCCCTTGATCAGTTCTTGGCTGCAACAAATAAGAAAATGTTAGTATATGTCGCAACTGAACCTACAAAAGTTTGAAGTTGCACTTCGAGGTTCTGAGGTTGAAATAAAGACTAAATTCCAAAGAACTAGTAACCACAAAGGAGGAGGAAGATTCGTCATTACTCCCAAAACTCTAGACTTCATCAACCGTAAGAAAAAAAATATGAAAAGCAACTGAGACTTTAATTGGTAAAGATTTTCCGCAAGACGTTTGGAGCCTAACAATACGTGTGTATGAGGGTTAATTATAAGAAGCAAGCCCAGCTCGAGGGCAATGCACACACACAAGTCTTCGAAAGGAGAGGGTATCCGTACGAGTGAATGAGGTCTTTTAAACCCAAACTTTGTCTGCATGTTTATTATTCAAGAGCAAGCAATCAAATGAAGAGATACAGATCCGCTGACATCTTCAACTTGTTTTCCAGGTATAGGGGTATTTGTGTTCACCACCTTGAAGGTGATGCAGCAGAACCTAAAGTAGTTGTCGGTAGGCAGGCGGAGTTCTCGACGCACAGCGGAGATCCTGTTGGTATGATTAGACAGTCATTAGTTGCTGAGTTACTGACGGACGCGGACGTCTTTTCCTGACAACACTAATTTGGGATGATCGTTACGACGGCACCACTCTTTTCCATTGGATTAAATAACTTTCAAGAACAGACGACTCAGAGAGGTGTCGGCTGACACCTCCTTAAATGTGATACCAGGAATCTAAATCATACATTTCCTTGATACCAGGCTGCCATTTTCCCTTCTTTTTCCTGATAAAGACCTGCTTTAGATGCTTACAAACCTGCACTAATCCCTAGGGTTGAAACGTCGACGTTGCTCGCTCAACTTGTCCACGCAACCCCACAATTAGAATAAGGAATATTATATCCTGTTGTGGTTTATGCATTTGACTTTGGACTTTATTTGTAAAACTGCGTCCACTATTGTAAATATGTGTTATATGTGTGAATCTGTGGTCAACACTATGTCACCAAGCATGATCAGTCACTAATTGTTTCACGGTCTATGTGTTTTATTGTTGGACAGTCCTATAAATATTTTATTGATTTATACAAAGAGTAAAAAGGAATTTATTTTCAAAATCTCTTGTATTGGTATGTGTGTGTTTTCGTTTCCTTTATTGAATGATCATTGAAACATTGATCACATGTATTAAGTACTTTTCAAACTAAGATTACGTGACTCCCAACAGAACCATTGTTTTTGCTCTACAAATACACCCAGGTTCTGATCGTTACTGGGTTACCCCATTATCTTTAATGGGTATGATTAGACAGGGCGGTGCGCCTATTGATATGTGAGAAGATCTAGGGCTAAACAACAGATTTGAATTTCCAATCTGGAAAGATAAGCCTTGAATCTTCAGAGTAGCGAGAGTTTGGGGCGAGCATTTTGTCTCTTCTTGGCTGTGTGGGTCTTGAAGTTGTCTGGTTTCAGTTTTGGATTAAAAGAAGGTGGGCCCTATTGGAGAGTTGTAGAGTGAAGTTGTTGAGTTTCAATGTGGAGAGCCAGCTCTACATTTGTTTGCGGTCATTGGCGATGATCTTGAGGCAGCCTTTGATGTCCTTGCCTTGATTTATTCTGCTGAGCAGTCCTTCAGATGGTCATTGTCCTCTCAGATAAACTTGGATCTCAGCTGCAGGGTGGGTTACCTTGCCATTTTGTCAGCCAAGGACTATGTGCGGGGGTCCATGTAGAGAATGAAGATCAATGGAGCTTCGAGGAATCTTAGTTTATGAAAATGTTTGGAACTGGAAGTTCTGCTACTGCTGGAAGGAAGAGGCCCATTGACTGCTGAGGATGCTTGACTCCTGGAAATAACCTTTGGACAACATAAAGGCTGTCTAATACAGGATGACTATGAGGAGCTGAACAGAAAGAACTGAAGTTGGACTTCTATAAGTCGGAGAAGGCTTGACACTAAAAAATGTAACTAACTGTCTTGGGAAGAAGCATCACCTGTGACAGGTGCTGAAAAAAAAGTTCCAACCTCATTTGGCGGCTTTACCTCAAACCCCCGGCAAAGTCACTGCTGTGACCTGGGTGGACTCTGTTTTGGGAGGCATAGGAGAAAGATGCCACCCCTTCCTGTGCAAGCTATTGTGGATAGCCTAAATGTGCGGCCCATCCTCTTCTGAAACAAAGGTGCACCTGTGCAGAGCCGGAGGATGTCAACAGGGCTGGGGCAGAGTCAGCGCTGCCCAGCTATTTTACAATTCAAAGGTACATTGTGCGGCTAAAGTAGCAGGGGCCACAAAAACATTAATTTGTGCCAGTGCCGCTCTACTGATATCTGAGGCAACAATACCTTACCAGCATCATTTTCGTCCTGTAACTGACACCCCTGCAAGCCTTTGGGCAGCTTACTGCATTTCATACTAGCCAAACTATTTGTGAGGAACAGGGGACCCCAGACTTTGACTCTCTGACTCCCTCCCACTAAATATTCCACAGTGATAGCTGTGGGTACATCGCATTTCATCTGTAGGATTCAACTGTGTGCATTGATTAAGTCATAAAGTTGGCCCGCTGTAAACCAGGGCTTTACTGGCTGTAGAGGGCACCGGGCGTTTCCCTGGTGGGCCGCCAGGTTGGGGGCTGGTTTTGGGCCCCTGGGGGCCATTTTTGTAACCGGGGGTTGGAAAATCAGCCCCCTGTCACAAAATCGGCGGTAACCGGCCCTCGCAAACAGCTTGGCTGCACCTCCCCCCAGGGTGGGCGGGCGGGCTGAGTGGTTTCCAGCAGGGCCGGTTTCGGTGCCCAGTCCGGCCCTGCTGGAGACCAGTGAAGGGTCAGCACTGCCAGGCTGTGTGGTGAAGCCTTGTGACCCTGGTCCCCAGGAAGTACACCTGGCACGAGGTTCCTTGCCCCCCCACCCCCCGAATCTGTGCTTATGGTTGGGCACTTTGACCTTCCTCGATCAGAAGGTGACGGAGATGGCAGCAGTGAATATGAAAGACAGACCTGAAGGAAAAGGGCCAGTGTTCTAAAACTTTACTCAGGTTTTATGCAAGGACAGTTAAGAGGAATTAAAGGCTTTAAAGAACATGTTGAGAGCACAGGCTGCACAATGAATTCTTGTCTCTACCCCATGCCTCCTCCCTTAAGAAGCCTTGCACCGCCTCTAGCCACCCTAAGGGGCAAGTGCTGGGTGGATATATTTGGTGTTCAGTTTTGGGTCCAACAGTAGGGTAAGCCCAAGGACACCAGAGGTACAGGCTTGGATTGGTGCAGTTTGAGCCCAGTAACTCCTGATTACCCTGGACTCCTGAACATTTGCCATACAAAGATATTGTATTGAAGGTTTAAAAACGAGAATGTCAAGAATGTATTAAAGAATCAACCATCATGTGGTGAGCTTCTGTCCAAGAATGATATCCATTTTGGAACGTTGCAGTAGAACTGTCACTTAGTGGAGAACTTTTTTTATGAGCGGTGAAAATGTTGCATCGCCTATTGGTGGAATGGGGATGCAACCCACATGGGATACCTGGGCATAATCATCGGAGAGAAGAATTTCTCCTAGTGGCATGGCCGTGATATTAATATTGAGGAATTGATTAGAATGGCTTTCGTCAGATGCACATTGGTTTAGGCGGACATGCAAGTGGACAAGAGCGAGTTGCTATTCGGACCTTGCAGAAAATAGCCACATATTTTATCATTTATATATGCTGGCTTAAGACACTGACTTGCTCTACTTCGTTTTTATCCAAAGATTATGGAATGCAGATCCATGCAGCACCGACCACTGAGGATATAACGATGCTCCTTCCTAATATTTTTGTTAGAGGGTCTGCATCGGTCTTTCGTTTTGGACAATGCAATGCAGCTTGTTTCTAGGGAAATATGTGATGCGAGGACAACTGTTGTCAAACTTGAGAGAATAGCACTTTACCATGGCCAGGTGAAGAGTAAATAGAACTATTAAAAGAAGATATATAGGGAATTAGAACCTGTTACAGAGATCTGCAGGAGGGTATTGGGGAGCCTCTCTTGATCCATGTGGCATGACAAAAAATACACTTTTCAGGATGTTGTGGAATAGGGTTTCTCTAGCAGAGCTTTACCGTGGTTGCTTCCAGGACAGATTCTGGAAGTGATAAGATCAATCTGGAAGTGTTGAAAGGATTTTGTTAGAGGGTGAGAAGTGGTACGGTAGGAGACGAGAACAAGCATTGGCAAAACCAATCAGTTTTGTGTATGTGAGAGATTGGCTTTGTCTTTTAGCCATGTCGTATAGCAGTGTGGCTGCAGTGCAGCATGACTGAAAGTTAGAAAAAAACAATATGCTGCAGCCAGAGCTGGCCACGTTATAGTACATTTTTCCTGGCAGGATGGGAAGTGGCAAGCAACAACTGGGGAAGAGGGAAGGGGTGGGGCAAGCAACTACTGGGCACAAAACAATGCAGGAGGCACACAGAACGTAACAATGTGGGAGGGACAGGGTAAGCAACAATGAGAAAGGGTTGGGTGCAAGTAAAAGAAAGAAAACTTTCTTCTGAAAGTTCGAGCAGTGGATGGACACTATACAAGGAAGCAGTACTTGGGCCATGCTCCAGGGTAGGGAGAAACAAACACTGAGGAAGTAAAGCTGGCATGCGCTGACCAAAGATAAGCAAGGTAATGAGTGATGGTTAAGTCAACCACTGGTAATCAAAGGGTGGGCTCTAAGCCCCTTGTAAGTAAATAAAATGTTGTGCAAAAGACAGTGCATAAGCTATCTCAGGTGAGACCTTAAAACGCAGCATCAACAATCTGTTACAGAGTTATGGAGTGAAGATAAAAGATGTGTGAGTCAAATAACAAAACCAACATTAACTCAGAAGAATATTTTCAATTATTCTGTGCCAAAGGTTGTTATAAATATGGCAAAACATGTCAGGAAACTCCAGGGGTTGTCATCCCAATGTGCAAAGGGAAAAGGAGTACGTTGATGGGGTGGAATATAGTAATGGTGGATGTGGGAAAACAATCATAGCTGCAAATGAAGCTAGAGGCCTGTTGCGGTTAAAGTGCTAACATTGGTGAAATTGTACGCAGAAGGATATATTGATGTTTCATGGCATGAATCTTTTCTGATTTCTCTATTAGTCACTTGTAATTTCCTTTTTCCATTTGCCTGTTCTAGTGGATGGTGTATAAAGTCAGCATTCTAAGGCATGTCATTGCAACAACATCCCTCTACTCCAACCATCATTGTGTAGATTCTAAGTGCCTCCAGTTTATGGAAGGTGCATAGGTTGTGCCTTTGAGTGCTGTAAGCTTCCGGTTGTTAATACAGAGCTTTGCTTCACTCGCTGGGTGTCGTGTGATAAGCTATAGACTGCTGCACTCTGGCAGCCCGTGCCAAGCGCTCTTTCCATATCTCCGAGTTCGTATAACAATACAGCTGGATCCTACTGCTTACAACACACCCATGGCTCTACCCTAAGTAATGTATGTCTCCTGCCCCTTCTTTATTAAGCCCTGCACACTATAACCCCAGATATTAAAATACAGTGAACTATACTTACTCCGCTGTCCACACTCCTTGATTAGTGGGCAAACCCCCTTCATAGCCCATACGTCTGCAAGTGTGGTGAAAGTGGTATCTCCAAATGAGACCTTACTGAAAGCAGAATATGCTACTGGCCCCACTATTCAAACCCTATGGGGACCAGCCTCCCTCTTCTGACCCATACTACATAATGGAATGCCCAGCAAGTGACGTTAGTAAATGGTCCCAAGCAGAAAATGATGTAAGATCCCCCCAGGCACTGTAGACCACCAACATCCCTCCTTACAATGCAATGTCCCCAGAATAACTACAGTAATACCAGGCAGTAAGTGATCTGCTGACCTTGCCATGTGCACCTATAAGGGAAACAGTGTTTCCGAACACGCCTCTAATGACCAATACTCCTACATTGCAAACGAAATTAAGCCACAGAAAAGGACCCTATTGAAAGTGGAATTGGCTTATCAACCTACTGTTTTTAACCATTGTGGGGGGGGGGGGGGGTCCAACCTCAGGTCTTCTGACACATACCACACAATGTGATGCCCAGGAAGTGGAATCTCTAAATGGGAGCAAGCAGGAAGTCACTACTGACCCCTCAGCCAGCACCCTTTGTGGGTCAAGGCACACCTCCACTGAGCCACACACCACAGCAAAGAAAGCAGCAGTACCAGCAGGTTTGTATGATGTGGTGCAACACTATAAGAGCGCTTTGCACAGCCTTAATCAATGTCCTCTTTTAATATTAGAATAAGAGCGCTGAGATATGACCAGATGCAGCTAATCATTTTTAAAAGTCGACAGGTTTCGCCTGTGCACGCTCTTTTGGCTTTGTCAATGTTTTTTTACACATGTTGCACAGCTGCATGATCTGCTGTGCAGCATAAAGTAAATAGATAAAAGCGATATGATGGGGGCAAGTTCGACTGCATCATATCGCTTTTCCCCCTTCAAGCCACATTGCGAGTAGCCTGTGGTGCTTTCCAAAATGTGTAAAAACAATGCGGGTCAAGCAACATGAGGGAAGTGTGAGAGAGGGCGGCTAACGCTTTAAAAAAACAGACAGAGGAAGGGTTTGGGTGCGGGTGCTGGGAAACAACCAACGGACAGTGGGAGGAAAGCGGGGGTGTTTAACAATAGGCAGTGGGAGAAGGGTGGGGGGGACTAACAACGCGCCATGGGATGAGATCAGGGGTGTGTGGGAAAGAAACAATGGACAGTGGGAGGGTTGGGGTGAGGGTGGCGGGGAAAAAAACTACGGACAGTGGGAGGAGGATGGGGGGAGAAGCAACATGAGGGAGGGAGCAGCAACAGTGGTAGGAGGGCGGGAATGAGGAAGTGAGACTGCAGGCACAGGCAGTCCGAGTGCATGTAGTAAAGTAAAGTCCCTGAAGGAGAGCGCAGCCAGTGGAAGGATATTGGTCGGAGACGGGAAACTCAGTTTAATCTATGCTCCACAGCAGAGACACACTCAAAGCCTCATGAGCAAGCCACAGGTGATGACCAATAAGAAGCAAAGAAACAAGAGTGACGTTGAAGCCAACCAATTGTAAGTAATGGGTGGGCTCTAAGCGAGTTATAGGTATTTTATTATTACAAGAGATTTCGCAATCTCTGTGTAGCGCAAAACCTGAACAGGCATCTCCAACCACAGTGTGAATGCCACCAATGAGTGCAAGCTGACACCGCAGCAGGAGTGTCATCAGCAGGAGCTGTGCAATGACTAAAGCAACACCGGTGCATTGGGAGATGACCTGAGTCGGAGTTTGTCGAAGATGCACTTTTGTGATGCTTCTGATATGCTGTTGGGTATTCAGTGTGATGAAGATGTTGAGAAGCTTGAATCGGAGTAGGTCAAAAGGGATCCTGGGAAGGATGTACTAAGGTGCAGCTCTCTTGGGTAGGGGTATTTTTGAATGAGCTGTTGGCAAAGTCTGTAATGTCCTCGTAATAGCAAACAAACCCTCCTGATGGATGTGCATTAAAGATGTTCCCGCAACAATATCTCAGCAGGATATATTTAGATTATTTAGACTGGTATGTACAAGACATTACAAACAACAGCACAAAAAGAGGAGGCTTCAAGTAGTTCTTCTCAAGCGCCTATAGGCGTCATATATTTAGAAGATCAAAGAAAGGATACAATGGTATCCTTGCCCCCATTTCAACTGCCTCTTTTGTCCCACTCTCACCGTCCTCCTGGATCAGGCCACAGATCTTATCCACATGCCAGACTCACTCCCCAGGTTGCCAGACGTGTCACTATACCATTTTGCTACTTATACGAGTGACTGGTTAATTGATTGTATGATACCTTGTAATTCCGACTGTTTACATCCGCGACAGTCTCATCTCCCTGCCCCGCTCACACTTCTCCCCTTCTTCTTTCTCCCCCCCCTCGTGCACTTGCCCCTTTTCCAATCACCTCCTTCGCCAACTAACTCTTCTCTTTCCTTCTCTTCCTCCCGTCACTTAGCGTCCCTAACTACGGCCCCACCGACTGCAGCCCCTCCCCCTGGCTCCCGCACCCAATGAACGGCTTCCCCGTCCCGCCTGCCCCTCCTCCTTAAAATTCGCCCACACGATCAGAACCGCTGTGACTGATCGTTCGAGCACACGTCCGTGGCCCGCTTCGCTGCCGCTGATTTACTCCTGGCACCGGATTCACTCCTCCTCCCGCGCTCCATTAATCGGGTAAGCTTCTCACTCGGACACGGCCTCTCCGCCCACGATCCCGGGCTGTCCTTGATTTAACTTAACTTCTGCCCCCGTCTTTGGTTCTCCTCAGGCGCTGTCCCGCCCTCCTGCACCGCGGCACCAATTGACATTGCCTGCCGCTACCCTACATCATAATTCAATTTTGGTAAGTCGCTTGTTTACATTGCCGTTCTCCACCCACTTCCGATTCCCCCCGTTTCACTCATGTCCAATTCGTGATTTCCCTCTTTTAAATTTCCGCAGACACCCCGGGGAATCCCTGGACCCCCGGTTTGCACCGCGATTCGCCACCAGTAATTCACGGCATTCCAGCTTTCGCCTCACCTCTTGAAGCCAGGTAGGCTCCGATCGCACATTGCCCCTTTCTTTCCTCTTCTTCTCCCACTTTCCCTTCTTCCCCTCCCGTTCAGCCGCCCTGATACTTTTTTCATCCACAAATCACTCCACAACATAGGCATCCCAGGTCCTGATGATGATCCTAAATTGAGAGGATCGAAACGCCGTCGACCACTGTCCACCAGCACCAACTCCTCTGGCGCATGTCCATTCGGTTCACTAAATCAATGAAAAAAAGCAATTATACCATTGAATAATTTGTTGAATGAACCGTTTAACTTGTATATATTGTATATTCTTCCGCGCCGCCTGCTGTGGTTTTCTCACGTTGTCACTAGCGCCGTTACCTCACCAGCACGAGCACTTTACACACGTTCTACACTAGGGTTGCCTTGGTATTGATACCCTGTAGTGCAGTAACTACCATTGTATCCTTTCTTTGATCTTCTAAATACATGACGCCTATAGGCGCTTGAAAAGAACTACTTGAAGCCTCCTCTTTTTGTGCTGTTGTTTGTAATGTATTGTACATACCAGTCTAAATCATCTAAATATATCCTGCTGAGATATTGTTGCACTTACATTGTATCTACCCAGATCTCAGTTGGGTTTACGGGTAATACTCCTGTGATTGTTCGACACTGTGAGCAGCTGCCTAGCTGCGAGAGTAGGTCTTTTTGACCCCCTATCTCCAACTATCTTTAGTTGTTTTCTTTCAGTATTCCTTTCCTGATTGAATATGTCCAGAGAGGCTCCTAGCTACACAGAAGATTATATTCAACGTATCTTGAGCGGCCCTTCTCTCCTCTCCAACGCTGCTTCCTCCCTCTTCAACTACTCCCACCACCAGTTCCTCCAAGATTCTACTCGATAGACTTGAAAAACTAAAGAAAAAACAAATTCGCACAACCCTCCATGCCCGGATGCTCACGGAGTACCTGAAATCAGGAATTATTCCATTAGGCCTACAAATACGCAACGTCCCTGCCATCTTTACCCAGGACCCTAAATTCCGCACTGGGTTCAGTCATTTGGCCACTACTTGCTCCCGCCATTGGATGGTCTTGGGGATTGACACAGCCATAGAACACAGCCAAAAAGAACTAGAAGAGATTGCCGAGATTGAAAAACTCATTCTGGAAGATAATACTATACCTGAAGCCAAAAACTTACTGGACAAAATCAATTCAACCATAAACACTTTCAATACCTTTGAACTCAATAAAAAAGTTACCAAAATACAAAGGGACATAAAATATTACCACATCGACAAAACTCACCCTTACCTGAAAGACGAATTTTACAACACTCTGTACAATCCCCCCAGGACCCGTAATTGGGGCAGATTCAGGAACAACCAACACATCACCTTCTCAGATTCCTCTAATACTTCAATTGAAGAATCGGATCTGAACGAAGAACCCAGTACATCCAGAAATCCTCACAAACTTCCATCTCTGCTACCACCCGGTTTTTTAGAACAAGGCCGCGGACACGGCCAGAACCGTCCACGCACACGGAACAACTACCAAAATCAATTCTCTGGAGAAAGACAAACCAGAAACAAATTCTACCGTTGGGGTCCACAACAATGATCACACCTACAAATAACATGAACAACCCGGACATGATGTTGGAACCGTATGACCTAGAAGCCAGTACCAACCCTGAACTTATCCCTATATTCAACCTTTCTAAACACAATCTCTCTGAAGATGAAACCAATTTACTCAGCAGAGGCTTAAGTTTTGTCCCCACTGAACGGAGTAACTTTATTGACCTACACGCAGACCTGCTACAATTCTTCAGACGTATCAGACTACGACAATTTTTCGCAGAAAGACCGGACACCTTTCAAACCGATGCTCCACGCTTTCACCTCCCTTCCACTTTCCATCCCCCCTCACATACCATGCCTCCAGAAATATTGTCATTTGAGCGATTAGTACTCCATGAGATTGCAGACGTACAAAAAAAGTTTGAATATGTGCCTTACAATCTCCCATTGGTTGAAAAACAAGCATTACTCAACCTCAAGAAGAAATCGGAACTAACTATCAAACCGGCGGACAAAGGAGGAGGTATCGTCATTATGGATAACGACAAATACGATCTGGAAATTAGAAGGCAACTCTCTAATGCGGCCCATTACCGTAAACTCACTTGTGATCCACTTCCGGAACTAAAGAAAAAAATACACCATATTACCAAACTAGCACGAGACAACAACATAATCTCTCCTAAAGATTTCTCTTTTCTCAACAATGCCCACCCACGTACACCTGTGATCTATGTCCTACCCAAGATTCACAAGGACCTCCAGAATCCTCCAGGAAGACCCATTGTTTCCGGTTGCGGGTCTGCACTGGAACCTTTGGGAAAATACATAGATGCCATAATCAAGGAATTCGTCCCTCTCACTGACACCTTCATACGAGACAGTATGGACCTTATAAAGACCATTGAAGACAGACCCTTTGACGTGGAAACCGAATTGATGGCCGGTTTAGATATAGAATCCCTTTACACGAACATCCCCCACGAAGAAGGCTTGGTAACCATCCTTGAATTACTGGAAAGTAGTCCCAAACCTGCTCGGATCCCCACAGATTTTGTCATGGACCTACTACGAATTGCCTTAGAGAACAATTATTTTCTATATAAATATGATTTTTATCTACAAATCAAAGGCGTATCTATGGGCGCGTGCTTTGCCTCAATCTTTGCCATCCTGTTTGTCCACAAACTTGAAACCTCCCTTCTACTCTCACCGAATAACCCATTTAGACACCAGATTTCATTGTGGCGTAGATACATTGACGATGTCCTTTTACTATGGAAAGGAAACGCCGCCACTTTATCATCTTTCATGGAGTGGCTGAACAAATCCCAAACTCACCTACAATTCACATGTGAACATAAAACAAATGATCTGCCATTTCTAGACCTGAACATACACGCAGAAGAAGGCATGATTGGAACGTCACTTTACCGGAAACCAACGGAGAGAAATACACTACTACACTACTCAAGTTACCACCCATGTGGGCTTAGAGACGGACTACCTTATGGACAATTCCTTCGGATCCGCTGGAACTGCAAATGGCGCAAGGACTACTTTAAAGAATCCGATGTGTTGTGCAAGAAACTCATGGATAGGGGCTACCCACGCAGATTGGTTTCACGAGCTCGGAAGAGAGCCTGGTACTGCCACCGGGATGTCTTACTTACACCACACCCCAAGAAAACCAACTCTCGGATACCATTTGTTTCCCAGTTCAGCCCAAGTAGCAATGAAGTCAAGAAAATCATCACACGAAATTGGACACTCCTTCGCACCAACAAATCCTTCCGAGAACCACCCCTCTTTTCGTACAAACGCGGTAACAATTTATCTAACCACTTGGTCCATGCCATCACTTGGCCTAACAAACCTACCACACCTAACACCATTACCTCCAACTGGGGTCTACCACCCATATTGGGCCACTACAAATGCCAATCCTGTAGTGTTTGTGAACTAACGATCAACACCAAGGAGTTCAGGTTCAATAACCAGTCACATGCCCTGAACACTTTTACCAATTGTCGCTCACAGAATGTGATCTATGCCATTGAATGCCCATGCCACCTCATCTACATTGGACAAACGACTCAGATGATTAAACAAAGAATCATTCAGCACAAAAGCAGAATAAACTGCAGAACTACCACAGCACCACTGGTTACGCACTTCTTGGAAAAGAACCATGATGCCCTAGACCTAAAATGGCAAATAATTGACCAACCTCGCCTTCCACCTAGAGGTGGCAATCTCCAAGCTCTTCTAAACAAAAGCGAATGCAAATGGATAACACGCTGCAATTCTGTACATCAGGGTCTTAACACAATTGATGAGTGGAACCGTACCATCCATTACACCACCTGAGACCCTTCTAATTTTTCTGTACCCTCTGTACTCAGGAACTACCATGTTAGATTCTCTACGCCATTCCGGATCAGCCTATAGACCTCATTATAATCCCATAGTGCTGCTTGTAAATAATTGAATTGTTACCATGGGCTTAATGTATTGTGTAAACCCTGAATTTGTTTTTGTTTTTTCCAACTGTCAGCATCCGTCAGCATCCTTGTTTTCCACTATTCCTGCTTGTAAATGTAAATAATCTATATGTTGCCATGGGCATAATTGAACCCTATTTCTGTTTTCATACTGCCAGCATCCGTGGCTTTTACATACCCACACTCCTCCACTTCTCCTTGCCCACATTTCAACTGCCTCTTTTGTCCCACTCTCACCGTCCTCCTGGATCAGGCCACAGATCTTATCCACATGCCAGACTCACTCCCCAGGTTGCCAGACGTGTCACTATACCATTTTGCTACTTATACGAGTGACTGGTTAATTGATTGTATGATACCTTGTAATTCCGACTGTTTACATCCGCGACAGTTTCATCTCCCTGCCCCGCTCACACTCCTCCCCTTCTTCTTTCTCCCCCCCTCGTGCACTTGCCCCTTTTCCAATCACCTCCTTCACCAACTAACTCTTCTCTTTCCTTCTCTTCCTCCCGTCACTTAGCGTCCCTAACTACGGCCCCACCGACTGCAGCCCCTCCCCCTGGCTCCTGCACCCAATGAACGGCTTCCCTGTCCCGCCTGCCCCTCCTCCTTATAATTCGCCCACACGATCAGAACCGCTGTGACTGATCGTTCGAGCACACGTCCGTGGCTCGCTTCGCTGCCGCTGATTTACTTCTGGCACCGGATTCACTCCTCCTCCCGCGCTCCATTAATCGGGTAAGCTTCTCACTCGGACGCGGCCTCTCCGCCCACGATCCCGGGCTGTCCTTGATTTAACTTAACTTCTGCCCCCGTCTTTGGTTCTCCTCAGGCGCTGTCCCGCCCTCCTGCACCGCGGCACCAATTGACATTGCCTGCCGCTAACCTACATCATAATTCAATTTTGGTAAGTCGCTTGTTTACATTGCCGTTCTCCACTCACTTCCGATTCCCCCCGTTTCACTCATGTCCGATTCGTGATTTCCCTCTTTTAAATTTCCGCAGACACCCCGGGGAATCCCTGGACCCCCGGTTTGCACCGCGATTCGCCGCCAGTAATTCACGGCCTTCCAGCTTTCGCCTCACCTCTTGAAGCCAGGTAGGCTCCGATCGCACATTGCCCCTTCCTTTCCTCTTCCTCTTGTTCTCCCACTTTCCCTTCTTCCCCTCCCGTTCAGCCGCCCTGTTACTTTTTTCATCCACAAATCACTCCACAACATAGGCATCCCAGGTCCTGATGATGATCCTAAATTGAGAGGATCGAAACGCCGTCGACCACTGTCCACCAGCACCAACTCCTCCAGCGCATGTCCATTCGGTTCACTAAATTAATGAAAAAAAGCAATTATACCATTGAATGATTTGTTGAATGAACCGTTTAACTTGTATATATTGTATATTCTTCCGCGCCGCCTGCTGTGGTTTTCTCACGTTGTCACTAGCGCCGTTACCTCACCAGCACGAGCACTTTACACACGTTCTACACTAGGGTTGCCTTGGTATTGATACCCTGTAGTGCAGTAACTACCATTGTATCCTTTCTTTGATCTTCTAAATACATGACGCCGATAGGCGCTTGAAAAGAACTACTTGAAGCCTCCTCTTTTTGTGCTGTTGTTTGTAATGTCTTGTACATACCAGTCTAAATAATCTAAATATATCCTGCTGAGATATTGTTGCACTTACATTGTATCTACCCAGATCTCAGTTGGGTTTACGGGTAATACTCCTGTGATTGTTCTACTATTAAAGATGTTCCCAGCACCACAAATTCAGGATTGGCTAATACAGGATTCGTTTTTTCCATCTCCTATAATTCATCGCTTATAGAATACTATGTCCTCTGGGGTACACCTGTATTGTATTGTATTTTTTCTTATGACACATGTGTAAATTGTGTTCGATAGACCACCTGTATTTCTCTCAAGCTTCACTGCGACTTCCACAGAAATGCACTTGAGTAACTTGCTGTTTTTTTACTTCTTTTTGTATTTCTCATGGTTTTTAATATTTGTCAGTGTTCTTGTGTTCCTTATCATTTTACCATTGTGCCTATTATTTAATCTTTTACTTTTTTGAAAATTCAATGAAAACGATTTGAGATAAAAAGATGTCCCCAGCACGTGAGAGAAGAGTGATCTCTAAACATGGCGAAAATTCGAACATCAGAATATACGTGCCTATAAAATCCTCATTCGAGGGATGGTGCGGATGCGAACAAAAAACATACAAACCATTGACCCTTCCCAGGGATAGTTACCTGAGCAACAGTGGCGCCTCTCAGTATAATCCTTGTGACACATGAAATCGGATGACATCACAAGTTGCCAAATCAATGAGACTTTACTGATGACATACCACTGATGCGGTACTGCATATTTCGTGTTAGGGACATGAAATGCAGATGTTGAACCAACACCCAAAATGTGTTTCAAGCCAGTTACCTGGGGCCTGGACAACTCCAGGGCAGTTAGGCAATGCTTGTAGTAAGGACTGTCTACTGCCTAGGCAATGCATATGCCAATGCAAACTCACAGAAATGCCAAGTGAGGGTGGTCGAACAATCAAGGTATACCCTTGGAGGCTGGTGTGGATGTAGAACCTCTACTTCTGGCCGGGCGAGTGTTAACACAAGTATCAGCCTGGAATAAGCATTTTATTGCATTTAACAACTATGTGCAGGAATTGTAAGGGGTTTTATGCATACAGATATATTTGAGGTCCTTCCAGTAAATGCAGTTCCACCACTTTCTCTGCTTAATCAGGGTTAATGCGCACATGAGATCAGTGCTACGATGGCATCAGCATGTTACTTAAGATGTAGCCAACTACAGAGTCTGCTTTTAGTATTTGCACTGGTGAATTTGTATATTACTAACTGTAGACACTTGTGACTCAGTTTTGTTTGAGGCCATCAGGGCCTGTGGAGACCGACTGTGCCACACAGTCTTTCAATGGTGGATGGCAAGCTGTGCAGTGCCAGTCATCTTATGGTGGTGTAAGTGTAGGCACTGTGGCTCAACAGATGGTGCCAGAGAGTTGTGACTGAAGTGGAAGAGTCATGCTGGCCTCATGAACAGTCGCGGGCATGCAGGAGAGATGGCGTCTTCTGTGTCGTTTGCAGCAATCACTCCACAGATGCTGACTCTTGAGAGCAGCTTCAGGTTGAGTCGCAGAGGGTCTGTGGGGTGTCCTGCAACCACACATGGTGTCACTTGCAGGGTCACATATAGCCTATATGTTTGCAGTAGCTTACAACAATCATGCGCAACATGACAATGTGCCCCTCATATGGTGACATGCCAGCCTGAGGCCTGCTGGGGTCAAGGCTCGCAATTAAGGGCATAACGGAGGCCCACGGACTGCGGTTGGGGCCCCAGGGCTCCTCGTTGTGGAGGGGACCTCCTCACCTCCCAAAGCCATGACATTGCATGTCTTACAGAATGCGTGCAACGGCATGGACTAAGAAATGGGTAAATACTTGGGAAAGTAACTCTGAATTCCCAGCAGGCCTCCAGCAGCATTGGGGAACCCTATTGAGCCCAAGGACAATGACTATGCGTGCGATCTGGGAGACGAATGGGTCAGCGGGGACCATCATTTTGTGTCACGCCACTGCTCGCAATGGTGATAGGATATTTGATGGCATCCGTCTTTGGGTGACACGTCTTTCACTGGGAATCTCAGTGCATTTTACTGATGGATCCCTTCAACTAATGTTTGAGGGGTTTTGAAAAACATTTTATTGTATATTTCCTTTGTGTATAGCAACATCACACACAACAATAATTTAAAGAAATTGTATCCATCAGTTTGCGATTTTAATAGCTGACATACCATTAGGAATGATTTTATGGTTTGGTAATCATATACATTGAGTCTTGACCCACAGTACCCAGGTGCCACTGGTCTTGCCCATTCCCTTTGTCCAGTACCCCAGCACCCACTAGTACATGAACGAGTCTTCCGCCATATTCCGTGCCAGGGTCCCAGCTTGTGTTCACATGCAACACTGCCCTGGCAGGCCTACGATCATTTACTGGGGTGCTCTGGGGGTGGCTATGTCCAGTAATCCGTACACATTCCAAAATATCTCCCCATGCCCCATCCATGCCGTTCACAAAAATGTACTGGGCACATGCCTTGTTACCAGTACAGCAACCCTAGTACTTGGTGGACACAAGCTTCAAATGCACTGCGTTTTCCAAACTACATCGCTTCCCATGACTCTTTTCTGATGGACTAGTAAGCTTTGAAAAGTCTGCCACGCTCACCTTGAAGCCTCGTATATGCCAGGCTTAGCTATGCAGACCCAGCTGCTTTCACCTCTGAGAGGCCAGTAGTCACTTGTACGTATGGATATGGTATTTCTGTAGCTCAAATCTAGCCAAAAGCCAGTAGAGCGCTGTAAATGGACAAAGCATAAAGTCAACGAAGCCAGGTTCTGGATCATTAATGAATTGTGATGTAGTTTCTTTAAAGAAGTGAGCCTTCAACTCTTTCCTAAATCCGGGTTGGGGCTGTCCTCATGGATATGGGGCTGCTGTTCCAGGTCCTGGGTACATAGATGGAATGGGTCGTCTGCTGTCTTATTTTTTCTTTTTTACACTTCCAAGTATGCAGGCTGATGGTGTCCTAGCTGTGGGTAAGATGAGAAACACCAGAGATGTTGAGCTTGTCTGAAAGATAAGCAGGGGTTTTGGTTAAGGTGGCTTTGTAAATGATGCAACTGGTTTTGAACACGGTGCAGGCAGGCAAGGGAAGCCAATGGCGTTTTATCAGGGTGGAGGTGATGTTTCTGTGTTTCTTCAGGCCCTAGATGAGTTGTGCTGCGGCCTGTAGGATGCCCTTAAATGGAGGAAACCTTTGTGCTATAGCCCTGGGAATGTAACCGGTTTTTATTTGTTACCAGGCCTTTCAAGTATTGTTGCTCTGAATCGTGAGCGATCGTGATGAACACTATCATATACTTATATATTGGTTCCTGAATAGTCTTGGCAGTGAGTGAAGTTAAAACGAAATGTAACTGGATTTCTAATAACAAATATACAAGTATCATAACGTTTATGGAACACGTTCTAAAATATTACATAAAAAGGACGCAATTAATGTGGTTGCGAATTGTGGCACAAAGACCAGAAAAAAGACTGGGAATTGATGGTCTCATTGGCATTGTTAATTCCCACAGTCTTCCAGTGGTGACCCTCTGAAGAAGGGTCAAGACATGCAGTTTTCAATAAAGCCACTCAGTTTGGGAATTACAACACAATCCAAATGTCCTGTTGAGTTCGTATTGGTGTATGTTCCAGGAGGAATGGTTGAATGAATTGGAGAAGGTGGTGGACTTGTTGAATACTGGTTGGGTTTCTCAGAAGGTGTGTGATGATTCCTTGAAGTCTATTTGGAATGTCAAAGATGAACTGTATTTGAAGGATGAGTTCTTGTTGAGAGGTGATGAGTTGGTGCCTCCTCATTTCTGTAGTGAATATTGGTGGCCAGGCATGGATTTAATGATTGAAAGAATGGTTAGGGATTGGGGTGAGTGTTTGAATAGTGATAGAATTTTGAAGTGTAGGACTCAACAGACGGGTTTATGCTGATTACCTTCTGGTTCTTGTGAGGAAATCGCATTGCATATTGTGGGGCCTGTACAGCTATCTAGCGTAGCTCGATATATCTTGAGTTGCATTGACATGTACTCTCGGTAGCAAGAGATGAACATTGTGAGTTCCATTGAAACCTGTGATGCCATTAGTTTCCTGAGTGAGCTGTTTGACAGAGAGGGTTTTCCCTCTTCTTTGTTGATGGATATTAGAGTGCAACTCACTTCGAGCGGGATGTAAGATTTTTTTTGTCTAACAAAGGTATTGTAAATAGAAGAACTTTTCTTTACCATCCCGAAGTTAATGGGATGATCGGTTTAACAAAGTCTTTAAAGAAACTATTCTAAGTGTGGTAGCGTGTGATAGAGTTGGGTTGAGGAGTTGAAGGACAAAGTGAGATTGTATACCATTCCACGACTGATGTTACTCCTTTTGAACTCTTTAAAGGGAGGAAACCCAACTGTGTAGTGTGTCCGAGTTGGGTTAATGAAAGGATGGGTTGTGTTGGAAAACCAATGAGGATGTGGTGATGGATAGAGAGGAACGTAAGATGCTTACGAGGAACTGTGAGTTTGATGATTGGAAAAGAGTTATAAGTGCGGAAGTACAGGTTGGTGATAGGGTCATGGTTGAGCTTCCAACACAAAAAAAAGAATTGTTCAAAATTATGAAGGTGATTAAGTTATTTAAGAATGCTGTTAAAACAGAAGATAATAAATTTGAGAATTTAAGTAGAATTCATTTTTATGTGTTCTCCTTTGCTTATGAATTCTTGTAAAACTGGTGAGAGAACCTCAAGACCCTCGCAGATGAATCTTGAAGGTTCCCTGGATTCTCAGACACCCGTGAGGAAAACCCCCCAGAAAGGAAGAAGGCCTTCGCATTTGAAAGACTCTGTGATTCCATCCATTTTTTTAAATCTCTGTATTTCATCTTGCATCACTTGTACGTTTATATCATAGTTAATATATGTTGGATTTTATCTTTTTTTTCTGTTTTTTCATGTTGGCATTGAGTGTGTGTTTTGGGGGAGGGGGGGGTGGTATCCTCAGCATGTCTATGTTCTAAATTCTGGAATGCTTTTGTGAGGACTCTGAGGGGGAGAGGAGATGAAGAGGAGAGGCAAGCTGGCTTGGGTCCTGTTGATTTGTAATAATAAACCCCATTAATACCTTCCTCCTCTTTGCTACAGCCAGCTAGACAATCATTTAATTTTTTGCCAACTAATTTGGCTTCGGTCTAACGTCCCACCTAAGTGTACAGACCCACCAATGTTTCAAGGGCCTGTGGCCATCAACTGCCTGCCTAGGGACTCTGGTATTGCAGTATATTTATGTGGTCAAAGCCTTATAACTATCCATAAAAATGTACCTAGTGCACAGTCGGCTTGGAAGGGTTTCCAGTTGTGTGAGAATAAACCTGCTCGGCAACAGAGGAAAATATTATTAAAAATGCTTTAAAGGGAAAACAAAAATAGAACAGAACCTATAAGCAGTCTAATTGTGGCCAATATCCCCAGCCAGGCGCGCAACACCCATTGGGCTCACCGGGCTTCATGTGTGTCAGCCCGGCTGAGACAGCCTCGCGGGCTGGCGTCCGTCTAATTGCAGCCGGACCCGAGTACTTCACAGGTCTTTAAAAGACCATTTACTCGTTAATGAGGCTTTTGTTAAGTTTTCACCCCTTCTTACAGCCACTCTGCCTATGGCTGGAAGACTTAGCCCCCCCCCCCCCCCCCGAAATCTTTCTCAGCCCCCCCGAAATTTGGCTCTAGTTGCCCGCCTGTCCACAGCACATCTGTGGACAAAGTGTATATAGCTTTAAGAAAGGTGAATGGATGTCAAATTCATTATCTGCAAGTGCTCCAAACTGGTAGATCCAGAAAGGATATTTTTTATGTGAATATTTCTCCACTATTGAGAATGACGGGTGACTTCAAGATTGATATTTGGGGGGTGCTGTTTCAGACTGATTGCTTTGGGTCATTCCACATATCAAATGCATGCGTCAGATTGATCTTCCACAATCTGTACTTTGATGCACGCTTTTCAACACGGGCTTTTAAATAAATAAATGGCTCACATGCTATTAAACGTTCCGGTAGTGCCGCTTTACTTTTCATTACCGAATTTCACTTTTTAAAGGATAAACAAAGGAACTGCTAAGGGCCTCAGTGAAAGTCTAGCAAGCAGTCTGACAGACGGGGGGAGACTTTGCTCTATGGTGGAGGACTGCCTTCCACAGTATGAATTTGTTTCAGTAAAATACCAAAAACTTTGCCTATGCATGGGGAATTTCCTCCCTGCGTCTCAGGCCCGTTGTTTTTATTTCCCCAGTCCTAAAATTCTAGGGCCAATATGGCACAGTCACGCAGCAAGAAATCTTGCTGTGCTATGCTGCATGACCGGGAAAGGGCAAGAATGTGCATTTTTAAAAGAATATGGTGCATTCCTGCCTTTTTACCTGCGCTGGTACCGTTTTGGCTGCCTAGCACCAACACAGAACATCCCTGCACCATGGTGCAAGGGTGCTTGCATTGTAAGGAGGATTGTTTTTGTGCAGGTGCACCTTCCTGAACTAAAACAATCCCCTCAGACACTTCTCTCTTCCTATGTGTGCTGCACAGTGCAGCACACATAGAAAGAGGGAATAACGAGGAGAAATCTGAATTTATGAAGCCGCTCATAAATCGCATTCTGGGCTTGCGTCGTGCACGCACAACGTTGCATGGTGCGAGCACGACGTAACTCCACTCATAAAATTCCCCCTATTTTGCAAGACACCAGCCATTATAAGCCCTTTTTATGAAATCTGTGTGGTGTTTATTTGCCACTAGAGGGAGCTCTTGCATATAGTGTTTGTTTTCGCCATCCATTCTTTGCATTTCTCAATGCTAGATCATGCTTTGTTTCATATAGTCGCTTTTGGCAAGTGCCTTGGATGCAATATTTCAAAAGGGTGGCAGGGAGGGGTGTGAAGGGGGACACAGCATGACCAAGGGCACGGTCAATTGATACGAAGTTCCTCACCCCCTTTCCCTCACTTTTGGTGCCGTTTAGCTTATTAGTGATGGGAAACACTCTGGGGAAGTAAAACAGGAGACTGACCCCTGTTTTGTTCTTATTTTCTTTTGGCCCTGCCCCGTTCCCTGGACGATTGGAGTATCCCGGGAGCAGAGGACGTGCGAAGCCCCAGGAGGACCTGACATGAAGGCCCCTCAGCTGGAACTGGGACCTCCAAAGACTTGTTTATTTTGATACCCCTGTCACTCCTTAGAGACTAAGACCCCAGGGACCCTTGTCTTTTCCCTTTTGGTAGTAGTTGTGTTTTAAACCAGCAGTAAAAAGCGACTGTTTTGCGACTGTTTTGCCCCCCCCCCCCCCCCTTGGGCTGGAACTTACAGGGGAATTGCTCGCATTGCCCTAAAACAACTGACCAGGAGATGGTATGATGGTGGCATCGCCCTCCCCGACATACTAAAGTACTACTAGGCAGCGCAGATCTAGAGGGGATAGAGGAGAAATGGTTGGAGGCATTGGCATCCCCATGTTGTTGGAAGCTGGCTCTGTATATACTATACCAAAGTAAGGTATAGTGTGCAGAGTCCAGTGGAATCCCAAAGGTAGGCAGAGGTAAAAGTAGGTTACCTTACTCTATATTTGTAAGTAATGCAGCACGAGAGTGTGCTACAGAAAGAACAACAATTCTTAATATGTCAAACCCAATATCCCAGGTTAATCAATCGGTACAAAAACCTTTATGGATCCATGAGCCATCGAGATATATAGGAGAGCTAAAAGAGCAAGAGCCACCAAATTATTGTAACCCACTGCAAAAAACAAAAATAATAAAACAAGTTCAAAAGGAGGGAGGTGTCCAATTGATTTTTAAACTGGAATATAAATCCAGGGGAAACAATGACATCCTGAATCGTGGTAACATCTTGAGATTGTGTAAAGCAATACCGGCTCTAGAAAGAATTAGAAGTACTGATATTGTATGAATTTATTTTTTATCTAATAAAAAGCAGTAATCAAGAACCAACCCTGGTAACTTGGACCTCATCCTCCTCTGTAGATCTTATCATACAAGAATATGACCTTTTTTTGGCTTGGGGAATAAAAGTTATGAGGCCGTCCCAACCTTCCTACCCAAGCCCGTTTATTACACCTAGAAAAACAACGAAATATCGGGCGGTGTTGGAGAACAATCAGGAATACTCAATATTAAAAAATCCAATAGGATTAAACATGGGGCAAACATCAAAATTCTTTTCTGCGACCAAAAGAGAACCAATGGAGGAACTGCAACTAGGTTGGTTAACGACAGCACTCCATGGAGCAAGGGATGATTGACGACTTATAAATAAAGTTCCCAAGAAGGAAGTGCGATAGACAAAAGAAACAATAAGGCTATGCTCCTGGAATATAAAAGGAATTCTATCCAAATTACAAAATGAACAACTAACCCAAAGGTCAGAAGTTTTTCAAATCATCTGCCTACAAGAGACCTGGGCAAACAAACCTTTTATATTGGGATTTAAGGGATACTAGATGGCCTCCACGAAAACAAGCAAATTCGGCAGATCTTGTGGGGGCTTGGCAACTTTTATTTCAACAGGAATAAAAATGGAAAGTGAAGAGGAAATACAAAATAGTACGGACTGTTTGATTGTAAAACTACGATATAAAGATAAACGGGAAAATAAATCACTCCTATTAATAAATGTTTATATACATCCGGATGTCAGTTCAAGAAAAGCAATGGCTAGCAGCTTGTCAACTATAATACTTCAGAAACTGGAAAAGGACATGCACCTTGAGGTCATCATTACGGGTGACTTTAATATGAACATGTTATGGTCGTACGTGAGAGATGAAGAGATACAAGAACAGAACTACTTATGGGCAATTCCAAGTCCCTGCCTTACATCGGATGCTAGGGAAAAGAGGAAAGGGAAAATTGGGAAGAACCTTCTAAAAGACCTAGAAGCATTTGGTTTAAGGGCATTAAACGGACGTTTTCCGCAAGATACACCACCTGCCTGGACTTATCAAGCCTCGGGTAATAAATCGCGAATAGACTATACAATAGTATCATTAAACCTATTTCAAAAGATTTCAACCTACCAGCTCGGTGAAGCGTACGGAAGTGACCACAATCCACAAATATTAGAGTTACAATTAAACTGTATAAGGCACAGAGAATATGTGACGCTTCTGGGAGATGTAAACACGGTAAATTATAAGAAACTTTATTGGACGGAAAGTACTAAAGAAACGATCATAGCAACTTCGAAAACGATGGTTGAAACCTGTTTTGATGAAGGATGTCTGAACGCTGTTGAAAAATGGTCCCTCTTTATAAATAAATTAGTTCTAAGTCAAAAACAAAAAGTAAAAAATAAAGAACATAAAGGCATAAAATCAATGGCTCTGGTCAAATTGTCTTTGGAAAGCCACCTACTAAAAAAATATCGTAACAAAATCATGAGATTGGCTAAGAAATACCCAGGGAATCAAATTTATAGAGATGAACTAAAGAAAATAAATTCCGAAGTAAGAAAACGAATTTGGGTTGAGAAAATGCAAAAGAAACAAGAACTCTAGGCTAAGGCATTATACACCAGTAAAAAGAACAACACAAGAGAATGTTGGTCTCTAATCAACAACTTAAGTAGACCTAGTAGAACAACTACGTCCTCTATTATTCCTGAGTCAGAGTGGGTCAACTTCCTTCATTCACACCTAAACTCCAATATAAACACAAGCATGGACTGGAATCCCAGAATAAATAACTCGATAAAATCAGAGGACGAAAAGAATATCGACATTTTTATTACGGAAAGTCAAGTATCCAAACTTATAAAGAAACAGAGATCTGATGGCGCTCCTGGTCCAAACGGGATTCCAGCTGCCTTTTATAAAGAGAACGATTTACTATGGTCCAAATATTTAACATTAGTATTTAGCCAAGCGGTGCAAACATCAACTATCCCTTCCTCTTGGAGGGGTTCCATAATCTCACCTATTTATAAAAGTGGTGAGTGGGCACATCCTGCTGACTATAGATTAATAACACTGCACGACATCAAAGCTAAGGTCTTTGCCTCAATTCTCCTAAAAGATCTAACAGAATGGGCAGTGAAAAAGCAATTAATTCCCCCGAACCAATTAGGATTTATACAAGGACAAGGCACAACGACAAATATATTAATACTTGGAATGTTAATGGAAAAATACAAAATGTAAAAACAGCCGCTATATCTGTCTCGTTGATTTTAAATCAGCATTTGACTGTGTAGACAGACAAATTTTATGGAGGAAGTTGGAAAATTACGGGATTAACGCTGGCCTTTTAAAAGCAATTCAATTATTCTACACCAAGACCTGGACGAGGGTTCGATTATGTGGTGGTTCACGGTTATCAAAAATATTAAAATATCTCAAGGTCTAAAGCAAGGATGTGTACTAGCGCCGTACTTATTTAATCTATTTTTAGCGGACCTTACGGAGGAACTGGACAACAAGTTGGCTCACCCACCAAAATTGGCTAACAAACATATTTTGAATTTATTGTATGCTGATGTGATTTTAATCAGCCAAACAAAGATAGGGCTGCAGCGACTTATAAATAAAATATCAATGTATTCTAAGAATAAGATGGTAATAAATGAAACAAAAACAAAAATAATGGTAGTCTGCAATAGGGCATCGAGCCACAGCAAACAAAAATGGTACTTACAAAGTCTGCATCATGAACAAGTAAAACACTACAAATACTTGGGATTGTGGTTTGATGAGAAGGGTTCCTTTTCTCAACACAAAACAAAGCTGAAAAAGAAGAAGTAACTGCCTGATTGCGGCCTTTCGTTCACTGCATAGCTCTTTGGGCGGTCCAACTTATCTGCCACTATTAAAGGTTATAAAAGCAAAATTAATGCCCAGTCTTACTTATGGAAGTGAGGTTCTTTGTGGTATGGATTCTTTACTTTTGAACAATTCTATAACAAAAACATTTAAAATGATGTTTCGACTGCTGACTAATGCATCAGCAGCCCAGATCCGATTGGAATTTGGCTTTTGTAACCAGCAAGTTGCGAGGATGGGTCAGTATGTAAAGGTGTGGAAACAAATCAAAACTAATATTCTTAATCCAATGTGCTGTCTACTCTGGCAAGAAATGCAACAGAACAAATCTTCCCGTTTTTCTACATACCTTCAAACTGCACTAACAGAACTGTCTGCGCATGAGATTTGGGAGATCCCAACAACACCGCTATCCTTTAATAAACAACTTAATAGATTAACAAAACATCTATCACTTTTAAAGGATAAAGAGTTATTTATTAAAAGATCACATGCCTGGATGATGGTGAAGGGATACACTACCCTTAAAGTGCAACCATATCTAGAAATATCGTGGACAACCCAAATAAAAACCGTATTTATGACTGCTAGATTTGGTAGTATTCCGGGACTAATGCACGTTAAGTCCTGGATGAGACCAACTGAGCCAACTTCCTGTAGACTATGTAACCGATGGGAAGAAAACATTATACACTTGGTTTGCATTTGTACAGCATTGAAGGTTGAAGGAAAGATGTATTTAAAAACGTGTTTTAATAAAAGAGGGATACGATCATATAGACAAGCTCTGTTAGCTTGTTTTAACCCAAGGGATATATTAATGATTGCAAACTTCACTAAATGTATTATGCTTATAAGAAAGAGGTTGGAAGTTAATGATTTAAGCATATTAGGAAGGGAAGCTGCTGACAGTAAGAGCATCATTTACATATTAGATTCTGCACAAAAGTAACCAATTTATAACTGCAAATGATCGTTATTTTTATATTAGTAACAAATTAATTGTAATAATGATTAATTGAACTTGTGTATTTAATGTATTTTATGATCTTTCTTGTATAGATATGTTTTAGAGATTGAGTATTGGTGGGTTTTGAATTGAAAGATTTTAATTAATCATGCAATAAATTATTATTATTTGTGGTAGTGTGGGCGAGCAGTAAGGCTTTACCAGGGGGTAGCGCTAGGCATTTATTGTACAGCCTCAGGCAAGAAATGTCACACACTCAAAGACTGAACTCAGACCAATTTTGTTTGTATAAAAATATTATTTAGTTATTTTTCTAGAATCAAGCCAGGCCTGGTGCAGGTAAGTGAAATAATACTTTGCAATCTTTATGCAGTAAATTACAATTGAATGCAGGTTCAAATGCAGTTGGTTGATTTACAAGTAAGTCACTTATCAGAATTACTTTTTAGTTACTTTGTAGATTACAGTACACATTACTCCTCAGATTATTTTTTAAGTTACTTTTGCCAAGCAGTGTGATATGCCTGGATGTCACAATGAGACATCTCCTAGACAAAAGGTAAGTAATTCCCTTTTTACAGATATGCAGTTTTTCAATGTTTCGTACAAACCAATTCCACACTTAACAGAATTTTCAAAGAAAAGCAGTCAATGCAATCATATGGGAGGAAATGAAGGTATCGGTTTGCAGGTAAGTACTTTGTTGTGGAGTTGGGTTTCTGGGGTTAGAACCAGGGTCAAGAATGCACTCTCTGCACCCAGTGGCCATAGTGCCGCTGAGGGTGTTCTGAGTGCTGAGGCCCAAGATAATCCAATGGGTGATAGAGGGCCTCTTGTTGGTGGCTGCTCACAAGCAGGCCACAAGGCTGTGGGAGCAAAGATCCTGGTGTTAGGCTTTGGGCAAAGGAAGATCCGATTTAGCACACAAGGTGCACCCACAACCGCACAGGGTCAGCCGGGTGCAGGGTGCTGTTTTTGCATCGGATGCCCTGTTGATTTCAATGGGAGTTGCCGGTTTTGGATTTTGGCTGCAGGCTCGGTCCAGGAAGACTTCCGGGAGGAACCAACAGCTGGGCAGGTAAGTTGGAGCGCTCTGGGATGTAGGTGCACCTCAGGTTCTTCTCTCCAAGGCGCTGGGCGGCTGGATGCAGGGGTGTCCTTTGAGGTTGGATCTCACCTTACCGGGCCACTCGCTGCAGACGACGTCGGGGAGTCTTGGAGGGGTCAACCCACGGTGGACTCTGGCTCTGGAGCGCTGGGGGACTTCGCTTCGACAGGTGGGCCACTCGGGCTGTAGGCGTCAGGTGCAGTGGTGGTTCCAGGCGTCTGGTTTCTTTGTCCTCAGCAGGCTCTGAGTCTTTCTTTGGTGATTCTTTTGAACAGAGCTGCTGTTCACAGGAGATCCAGTCTTTGTTGGAGGCAGTCAGTCCTCCCAGGGGTTCTGAAGGTCGCTGGCTGTAGGAAAAGGCGACTTTTGGTCCAGGATGTCTGGGAGCTGCAGACGGGCCGCCAGGTCTGGGGCCAAATCAGTTCTTCTCTGCAGTCTCCTCTGCTGGGCGTCTTCTTTCGTTCTTCTTCGTAAGTTGCAGGAATCTGTCTTCTTGGTTCAGGGCTGCCCCCTAAATACTGTATTTAGGCGTTTTAGGGGTCTCGAGGTCAGTAGCCAATGGGCTACTGACCTTAGGGTGACTACACCCTTGGAGTGCTCACCCCACGTGGGAGAGTGGGCACAATCCCTATTCCTGATTGGAGAGTGCCTGCCATCTGCAAGAGGGCGGGTACTGAAGAGTGGGCTTCACCTCGCCTCCCCCACCTGAGGGGTGGGGTTGGCAGAGGTGGGCACACCTTCTGGGCTGTTCTAATTTTTCCTGCCGAAAAGGAGGAGACAGGAAGGGGGCTTGCTCATGCTGGCAGGAGATGCTGGGGGTCGCGTTACAAAGGCGGCAAGGTCTTTGAAGCTCCCCTGCCACAGATGGTTCTTCCTAACCTGGGGAGATGTAAACACCAATGCCCAGGGAAGGCTTTGTTTCTGGGCTCAGTGAGCTAAGGCTCCAACTCCAGGGATCCAGAAACATGTCTTGTGGGGGCAGGTTGGTGTTTACCAGTCATGGAACCCACCAGAGGCTGGTTGTTGTTCAGGGGCCATCTCTAAGATGCCCTCTGAGTGCATTGTATAATAAATCCCACACTGGCATCAGTGTGAGTTTATTATGCTGAGAAGTTTGCTACTAAACAGAATTTAGTAAAGCCATTATGGTGCTGTGGAGTTCGTAATGACAAACTCCCAGACCATATACTCTTTATGGCTTTACTGCATTTACAATGTCTAAGAATGGACTTGGACACTGTAGGGGTTCAATGCTCATGCAACTGTACCCTCACCAGTGGTATAGTGCACCCAGCTAGAGGGGTGTCTTACCTATACCATAGGCAGTGGGTTGCAGGCCTGGCACACAGGAATGTGTGCCATGGCGGCTCTTCACATTTCCCTGTACCAAAACACGCAGCCGGCAATGGCAATGTGTGTGTTATGGTAAAGGGCTTCTTAGGGTGGCACAATATGTGCTGCAGCCCTTAGAGGCCTTCCCTGGTCACAGTGCCCTTGGTACCCATGGTACCTTTTACAAGAGACGTACATGTGGCCAGAGAGGTGCCAATTGGGAGTACAAAGGTACAGTTTTGGAAAAGAACACAGGCCCTGGGAACCTGATTGGCAGGGACCCAGGGCACATGAAGTCAAAGTGCATTAGAAATCGAGCAAAAGGTGGGGGGGGGGTGCTGCAACAGAACACAGCTTCCTACACATGTGAAATGGCTATTAGAGCTAGGTTCTGCCTTGTACAGTTAAAAATCCTACATCGCAGCTATTTCGAATGTACCACCATGGCACGGATGGGTAGGGCGTCAACCCCAATGTATGACCGGGGTTGCAACCAAGAGGGGACGTTTGTCCACATAATCTGGGGTTGCCCTGCCATTAGCATTATTCATGCTCTGTGGTTGCATGCTTGCCTGAGGTGTGCGGGAGCAGTACGGAGGCCTCTGTGAAGTGGTGCCTACTTAACATCTGGAAGGCCACGGATCTCCCCTGTATGGACCAATGTATATGACGGTGGGATAAAAGCAAAGCGCAAAAGAGCCAACCCAGGTACCCATCTGAGTGCCTGGAAAAAAGACATGGACTTGTGCATGTTGGCTGAGAGGGCGGTCTATGAAGGAAGGGGCTGCCCAAAAAAATGGGCCAAAATATGGGGAAAGTGGAATGACTTCCGAGGTGATATTTACACTTTGACTGCTCCCACTGACTCTGGTGTTTTTTGCTTGGTGCAACCTATTAGTGATGGGATCTGATGTCTTGCCGCAGGGTCATGCGGAGGAAGGGGAAGTGTTTCAGGACTCATTGTACTTCAGCTGAATAATAATTGTGCAGTGACGCTATGAGGGTTGAGATTTAATGTTCATGTCTTATTGATTTTTCCTGCAATAAAGAGCTTTTTTTTTTTTAGGATTTTCAGACACTGTTAGCTTCTGTTGTCACAACAAAACTGCTCACATTCCCCAGACTTTGTTGGAATAGAGATGTTTCTTCATCTGACTATATACTGCTAGATCAGTGATACTTAAAGTACACCCTGGGGATGCTTGAGGTCCTCCTGACCTTTACATACGGCCCCTAGGTGAACAGCACTGATAACGCTAGATTATCACATAACTAGATAATGTTAAAGAAAGTATAGGTTCTATTAAAGACACAGGGGCATATCATCAACAACCAGCGATAATTATCGCTAAGCGCATTTAGCGCTAGGATAATTATTGCCGGCTATCACTTGTTTTTATCACGGAGATAGCGCGCTATCAGCAACGCTTATCTCCAGAGCGATAAAAATACCCGAGTTAGCTGCCAAATGTGCAATTATCGCTGGGATTCCAGTGATCATCGCAGAACGTTTGGTGCTACGTTTGTTGATAGGGCACGGCATACTTAACCATGATATCCACCTTCCATTGGATATCATGGCAAAGTCAAACTAAAAGCAGGTGTAAGGAAAGTAGCGATAACCGCGGTTAGCGCTACTTTTCTTATCGCTATGCTTGTTAGCGTGCCGATTGATAATTGGAGAAATGTCGGTTAGCGACATTTCTCCAGTTATTTTCGGAAGGAACGTCCACTTTGCATCTCATTAGCGATGCAAAGTTGGCGTTGTTGTAACGGGCGCTAAGTCAGTAAAACACACGATAGCGTGTCTTTGCTGATAAGGTGATGAAATTATTGCAACTTTTCGCCCGAAAACGGACGCAAAAGCGGCGATAATTTCATAGCACTGCCTTGATGATATGCCCCACAGTGTTGAGTACTTTCACACCAAGGGGAAAACGTATTTATATAATGCTTTATTTATTTTTATGTATTTCTTAATATTATGAGCTAGCGTTCAAATGTAAACTATACTGTAACAATTCGGTATGAAATCATTGAGGATGAAAGTCAATTATTGCATTGAGTATTCGGTTCTTTCTCCTGATTACCTCCTAGATTTTTTCCAATTGTTGACTTGCCTTTCAGGAGATTTCTAGAAGAAAGAATGAAGGAGGCTACAGGAATTATTGGTTTTTTTCTTTGAGAGTCCACATTCAAGATTGCAAAATTGAAAGAAAGGGTTCCAGTTGAGGTTTTTGCAACAAAAAGACGACTTGGTGGAGCTCTTTGTCCGTGTGGTTATAGACCAATAAGAATGCTGATTGGTGGACTGAGTTATGTTTCTTCTATGTTCATTGTGTTTACAGTAGTCGCCACAGACTTGTGGAAATTTAAGTTGTAGAGCATGTTTATTATATGGATGTTCTTTGCTTCTGACAAGAACCAAAGGAAAGTAAAGCAGAATACTTGTCTTTGAGTCGTTAGTAGGATCTACACTTTCTTCAATGTTGACTAGAAAGTTTTAGTCCTTACTGCCAAACAGCATGCAGTGAAGTGACATGCAGAATGAGAAACTAGTTTTCAAAGATAACACCGCCACCTTAGAATCTGAATACTTCACCCTCAAATCATTCAAACTGCTTATTCTCCAGCATGCTGAAGCAGTGTGCGCTGGATTACATGTGCACACACATTACAAGAAATGTAAAGGAAAGGGTAGGGGCATACATGCCCGATAACTATCCCTATACTTTAGTATAATATGAAATTCATTATCTGTCCTTTGAAAAATTGTCCCTCTCCTCTAGACCAATGACAGTGGTTAAAAGGGTGTGAGACCGCCTCATCTGTGCACGACTTCCCTGCTGTAATTGAATACTTTATTTGCACAATTAATAAAAACCATTGTGATTGACTAAAAACGGAACTAAAAGGCATAATCAATACATTACATGCATCATGAATTGTACAGCTGCATTGAAAAGAGTGGTAAAAAACGAGTTTAAAAAACATCATGTTAGGCTAAAAAAAAAAAAAAGGGACCTGTTTAAAAAAAAAAAAAAAGTAGAGTGCTGCAATGCCATATTGCCCTTAAGATGGTGTATGTCGGAAGTGTATATGATGCTGAGTCCAAACTCTGGCGGTATGTATTTTGAGATCATCTCTGCTTCGTTGCGTGAGATCACGTATCTGATAACTGGATGTTCAGAGAATTAAAAATGTTCAAACATTTGTGACAAGAATTTTCAATTCTATTAAGGACACAGAGGCGAGGATTATGCTTCTCATTTCTTCACTATTTATTCACAGCAGCCAATAAAATAACACTTAACCAAAAAACTACAGTACCCATGAACACTTTAGTGCCACATAACCATAGAGAGCATCCCTATATCAGCCCTGACTGAGGTAACCACGTCCTCTTTCATTGAATGATCATAGAACAGTTAAGTCCGACAAGGTAAGAATTCAAGCTTGTAGAACCATCCTTTGTGATGAAGGAATCCTCCACAAAACGAGGCATCTTGAAGTCCAACGGGGCTGAACTTCTACACTTGGGGCTCGACCCAACGATATGTGATAACACCCTTGGACAACTACGCCAATAGATCGTCCTCAACAGATACTTCCAAATACTCCAGTGTTGAACTTCCTCACGCTTTATTTGCTATCAGCCACTGAAATAGAAAGGATAATCCGTAATACTGGTAACCCTATCTGATTTCAAAATAATCACAATCAGAAAAAGGGGGTTAAAACAACATAGTAATTTTTATGCAGTATTAAATACAATGCAAAAATTAATTTATGAATGCACATAGTCTAGGTGGGATAATCCTCGCCTCTGTGTCCTTAATAGAATTAAAAATTCTTGTCACAAATGTTTGCAAATTTGTAATTCTATGTCAGGACTGGAGGCTCCGATTATGCTTGGTCAAAGCTTAGCCACTACCACCGACGCTACATCCACAATATATATAATGCCTTAAAAGTGGTCTCAGTTGACCAGTCAGCTGCATTCATTATATCCGAAAGACTGACTCCTAAAGAGAAAGACTTGGATGCCATAGCCCCTCGAACTGCGTGGGCACCAAATTTTGATACATCAATGCCTGCTTCGCCCATGAGCCAACACACCCATCTTGACCAGGTGGCTGGAGTCACTGGGAGAAAGGGCTTTTGCAATGCAATCAGTAATTGACCCTTCATATCTGAACGAAATTCAGCAGTACTTACCTCATACGCTTCTATACATTGAACAATACACAGCTTAGGGTTGACTGGAAAAGCCGGTAGGATACCCAAGAAGTATTGCATTGAGTGCGTTTTGAGATAACAAATGTGACTCCTTCTGGCGAGAACCTAAGTCCCACTAGCTCCGGAGCTCGGATATCAGAGACCCTTTTGCATGAAACCAGGCATAACAACATGGTCAATTTGGCAGAAAGCTGCTTTCTTGAAAAATATTTGTTGGCAGGACAGGTTTCCAAGAACCTCAAGACAATGGATACCTCCCACAGAACCGAGTATTTAGGACAAGGGGGTTTGACCATCCGAATACCTCTAAGCAGCTTGCATACCAGGGGATGCTCACCAACTGGTTTGCCATCCACAGGAACATGCCCTGCCGAGATGGCAGACCGGAAGTTGTTCACAGTCCTGTAAGCTAGGCCAGATGATGCAATTGAGGCTAGAAAATTCACGACCATAGGGACAATTGCTTTAGTGGGATCTTTGTTCGCCCTAAGTTGGCAGGGTATGCCCAGACGTGGGTCCCTTGCTCACTTTGCCACTGGATTCAAGCTAGCCTGGCTGATGACGGCTGATTAGCCAGAAACCGGTCCCAGGATGCTTGTGTCCGGTCCAGGGAAGACCATGCTTGGCAGTTCGGGCTGGACTGTTGCCATGAGGCACAGGGTCAGACTGATTTGCATATGGCCATGTCTGAACTGGGGTGACTGAGTGAGCTAAAGAATGATGATGGATTAAACCCAGATCAGTTGACTGGGGGTGAGTGCTTGCAATGTTCAACACTCCGTCCATCATCCCCTTTGGTTTTGCTTTGTTCGCCCTAAGTTGGCAGGATATGCCCAGACGTGGGTCCCTTGATCACTTTGCCACTGGATTCAAGCTAGCCTGGCTGATGACGGCTGATTTAGCCAGAAACCGGTCCCAGGATGCTTGTGTCCGGTCCAGGGAAGACCATGCTTGGCAGTTCGGGCTGGACTGTTGCCATGAGGCACAGGGTCAGACTGATTTGCATATGGCCATGTCTGAACTGGGGTGACTGAGTGAGCTAAAGAATGATGATGGATTAAACCCAGATCAGTTGACTGGGGGTGAGTGCTTGCAATGTTCAACACTCCGTCCTTCATCCCCATTGGGTTTGCTTGCCATCCACAGAAACAGGCCCTGCCGAGATGGCAGACCGGAAGTTGTTCACAGTCCTCTAAGCTAGGCCAGATGATGCAATGGAGGCTAGAAAATTCATGACCATAGGGATAATTGCTTTAGTGGGATCCACTTCCCGTTGAGAACACCAGCTACACAGTCTTTTCCAAGCTGATGAGTATCGCTTGTGGGTGTTGGCGGACTAGGCCCCGCTACTGAACCTGTCAGCTTCTCTTGAAAGCCCCGGGATTTTCCATCTGTCCCTGAAACCCGCCAATCTACATGAGGTAGTTACCCTGACTCTATCAATGGGTGCGGAGCCTTCTGAGGGTCCAGCGACAGGTTCCATCTCTGCCGAAGGAGGATCGGCGCAGCATATGACATCTCCAAAAGGACTGGGAACCACGCTTGTGCTCTCCACATCGGGGCGATTAGGATTAACTCTGATTGCTGACGTCTGACCCAGCACCCTGGGTATCATCATAAATGGAGGGAAGGCATAGCACAGGACTGATGGCCAGTTCTGGAGAAACGCGTCTGAGGCGATCGCCTCCGGATCCAGACGCCAGCTGTAGCAGGCTGGGAGTTTCCTGTTGAGACGTGATGCGAACAGATCCAACTGGCATGGGTTCCAAAGAACATTCAGCGCTCGGAAAACCCTGGGATGGAGTCTCCAATAGCTGAAATCCTGAAGATAACAAGAATGCCAGTCGGCCCCCTTGTTGTTGTGCCCTGGGAGGTATTCCGCTACCACCGATATTCTGTGAAGGAGGCAGTTGTGCCAAAAGTCCTTGGCGATCTCTGCCAGAATTCGGGACCTCTTTCCTCCCAATTTGTTCACATAGCGAACCGCAGACACGTTGTCCATGCGAAGCAGGATACAACAGTCCGTTTTCCGAGGCGAAAGACGGCGAATCGTAAACGAACCTGCCAGCAGCTCCAAACAATTTATGTGTAATGATAGTTCCTCTTGTGACCAATGGCCCCCTGTGTATAACTGACTGTAACGGGCTCCGCAACGGCTGGCATCCGACCATATCACTACTTCTGGAGTGGATCCGAAGATGGCTCTGCCGTTCCAAGTCTCCATGTGGTCTATCCACCACAGCATCTCCAACCTCGCTTCCTCGGAGAGAGGTATCCGTTCCGCATATCTGAGGCCTTTGTGAAGATGCTGAATCTTTAGTCTTTTAAGTGCACAGTAGTGAAGGGGACCTGGGAAGATTGCTTGAATCGAAGAGGCCAGCAGTCCAACTACCCGGGCCACTGACCTCAAGGATACAACCTGCTTGTTCAGAATCAATCTCAATTCTCTCTTGACTGATCTGATCTGGGAGGAGAAGCTGGCAGCTCCGTGAATCAATCTGAAAACCCAGGAACTTGATAGACTGTGCCAGAGACAGTGTTGACTTTTGTGGATTCACAATAAATAGTTGGTGGCATGCTTCACCATCGGGTTCCGAGCTGGGCTGCTGAGTGCAACCCAGCTGTTCTTCGATGCCTGGATTACAGCGGAGCGGGGTTTCTTTGGATTGTGAATGTGAAAATGTGCTCAAAAAGTGGTGAGGAATCCATTAAAGACCAGAATAGGTTTGTAGACGGGAGGTCATCCTTGACGAATGTGTGACTACAGGAGATCCCCGCTTCTTGGATCCGTTTAATCATTTAGTATTTACGAAAGGTATTTTCACCAACTGTGGGTCCGTAAGTACTGTTCATCCACTACACGCACATCACACCTTAGCGCGTGTGCTGGATATCACTTACAAACTCACGTGGCTACTTCCAATTTTTGCAGGCACATCACCACCTTTTTGATCCTGAAGAAAGCCTCATTAACATAAGCAAGGCTGAAACATGTCGACCAGTATTTAAGAGATATAGAAGAGCAATTTTTATCTTCACGATATCTCACCTTGTTTTTCAACATGTCCTAGGACCCTATGAATAAATCAGTACCAGGTTGGGCATCCTAGAGATACTTTTAAACAGCACCACTTTTTGAACACATTTTCACACTCAAAATCCACAAAAAAACACTCTGCTGTAATCCAGGCATCGAGGCACAGCTAGTTTGCACTCGGCAGTCCAGCTGGGAACCCGATGATGAAGCATGCCACCAACTAGGTTGGTGGGTGAGGGTTCTTCTAACAAATCCAGTGGATTTTTGTGCTCTCAGGCACTATATTAAGTCGGAAAATCCTAGTCTAAACCTACGGGTCCGTCCACGTTCTTATATAAAGTACTTACTAGGGGAAGAGGACGTACCCCTCATTTCTCCTTCCTCACTCTCTCCTTTGTTCCTTGCGGATTCACAATAAATCCCAGACTCTGCAGCAGAGTCATTGACCATTCAAGATGCCTAATCACTAGCTGAGGGCAGCAAGCCATGATAATGATATCGTCCAAGTAAACGATTAATCGAACACCGCGTGCCCTCCAAGATTCTACCACCGGGCAGAGGAGCTTCGTGAAGCACCATAGTGCTGACGAAAGACCGAAGGGAAGGACCTTGTACTCGGAACAGATACCCTGCCAGAGTAACTGAAGAAACAGACTGTGTGGGGCGTAGATGGGTACGGACAGGTACGCGTCCTTCACGTCCAGACGGACCATCCAATCCCCTTCCTGAAGAAGGTTGTGCAGAAGATGGATTCCCTCCATCTTGAAATGCCGATATATTACCCATCCGTTGAAGTCCTTCAGATTTAGGAATAACCTGGATCCACCCCCTTTCTTCTGGGCCAGGAAGATACTGCTGATAAAACCTCGGGGATGAGGTTCTGTGGCAACTATAGCCCCTTTCCCCAGAAGAGAACCTATCTCTTCTGTGATAAAGCTCTGTTCTTGTTGGGATAAATATATTGGAGGGGGAGCAGAGCCCTGACTGGGAGTACTGTACAGCTCCAGCTTGTAGCCCTGCACGGTCTCCAAGATCCATGCATCTTGAGAGATCGTATGCCATGCTTGCAGAAAAATTTGGATTTGTCCCCCCAATATTATCTCCGAACACAAGATCAGTTTCACCTGAATTTCTGGCATCCTGTTGGCCACCCTGATTTCCTCCATATCTGCCCTTCCGGAATTTGTTCTTGGCTCGCCGGGTTGGGTAGAAGGAGGAATTGCCGGGGGAAGTTGGGGTCCTGTCAACCTCCTCTCTGTTGGTGATACTGGCCACGTGGGGCACCTTGGCGGAACACCCGGCCAAACGACCGCCCTCGGTATCGTCCAGCCCTGCTGAAAACCATCCGGAAAGCCCATTTGAGGGAGCCCTGTGCTTTGTCTAAACCACTGAAAGTGGCTACAAACTTTGTAAGTTCCTTTAGGAAGGGCTGTCCGAATAAGAGGCCCTGAGCCAGGGGCCCTGACTCCGAGGAGGATAGCTCTGCCAGCTTGGGGTCTAACTTGAGGAGAATAGAACATCTCCTCTCGCTTGACATGGCCAGTTTGCGTTGTCTAGCTGGCACACCACCCTTTGCGCCCACCCAATTAACTCGTCTGGATCGATAGCCATCGCAGACTCTTTGGCTCTAAAGCCCAACTCTAGGATCTTGGATAGGGGGCCCAACATGTCCAATAATTTGTCTTGGTATGATTTCCATCCACGATGAATGCCTTTTTTAGGTCTCGCCTAGCTATTGCGTAGCAATCGCAATGCGAGACTCTAGTAAGGGGCTCCCAAAAGTGCTCCCAAAAGTGGATTGCATGGCGAGCACACGCACAATCACGTGCATCGTGCCACCATGCAATCCACTTTTTGGGAAGCGCTTCAGCCCACTGGCGACGGGCGTGCGGTTACGCGCACAATGACGAGCAGAGGCGCCATATGGCTTTCCTCTCTCGTCATGGTGCGCGCACATCGCACACCACTCGCCAGCCAGCCTGCCTTCACTTTTGCGGGTTCCTGTATGCGAGGCTACTTTGCTGGCATTGTTTTTCTTCCATCAGCTTTGTTCCTATTTTCAAAGGTTTCCTGCTTTCACTTTTGCGGGTTCCTGTATGCGAGGCTCGCCGGGGCCGCGCTTGTTATATATGCTTGTTGAAAGTGTTTTACATTTCTGGATTAAAGTGAGCTACTTACGCATTCAGGGGACTCCGGGCTCTGTGAATCAGAAAGGCACCATCTCTCTGATCCCCCTCGCTCCTTCTCTGTGCCTCCCTATCTCCCCGGCTTTAAACCCATTCTCTCTCTCTCCCCCTATCACCTGCATATCCCCGTATATTTCACGACTGTCCATTTCTATCCATTCTTTCTACGCGCCATTTTATCTCTTTTCTGCCGCACTCGAAGACCAATCGCATTCTCCTCTATCTGAAAGTTCATTTAAATGTTCCAATGTTTGTTGCCCCACGGCTCCCCCCTCCACGTGGAATAAATGGAATGTGTCGCCCTGGGGAGAGGTGGGCGTATTTCATTTTATAGGTTATTAATTACAAACATTTCAAAATGAAATTTCATTACAGGCAGGTGATTTAATAATTCATGAAACAAACCTGTAAAAGTAATTAAGGGTTCATCTCTCCGTTCTTTGAGGCCTGATGTGTGGTAATGTCTTTCATTTTTAGGCCTCGACTCTTTTTGTGTTGCGACCCTAAGACTTTATGGGGCTCCTTTCAGTAGCCCACCCGTGCTTCCAGCTCTCAACCAGTTGTGTGATATTATTGTACTTTAAAAATACAGTGATATCATTTACAGGTTTAATGTGGGCACCTACTCCTATTTTTTTTTTTCTGCTAATGAAGTGTGTACACTGGAGCGTGCTTGCCAAAGACCGCTGCACGTACTGGCGTGGATCTCTTCCCGCCAGGTTGAAAAGGTGGTCCTTGCATGGCCTGGTGGTTGGCCTACGACAGTGATCTTTGGAGGGATTACCCGGAATTGTTTTCAGTTAAACAACAAGCAGTTGCAATGCAATAGGTCTCGCATTTGCGAGAGTTTGAGCTATTAGCATTGTAAATTACAGTGCTTTTTATTTATGTTTTTAAAAAAACAAACTTAAATAAAAAGCATTGTCATTTACAATGTCAATAGCTCAAACTCGTATAAATGCGAGACCTATTGCATTGCAAATGCTTGTTTAGGGTCTTTGGCGTACTACTTCATGTATGTAAGCATGGAGGGCTTCACCTTCGGGGTTTCCGCCACTTTGTCTGCCAGATCCTGTCTTGGGCATTCCAACCTCAGCCGTGAACTGAGGTCCTTGTCAAAGGCCTGCCGGAGTTGCTTCTGGAAGTAATCCGCCACCTCCTGAAGGGGGAGCCATGCGGTAGAATTAGGATGGACGATGTCTGCTGGCTCAAAAGTGAGGAACCTAGGCTGAGAGGGGGTCTCCAAGTGACGCTCCTTCTTGGATCTTTTGGAGGTTCTAGGAGCCTCCTCCTGCTCGGAAGCCTGGTCAGAGGAGGTGTCTCTATCTTCCTGATATGTATCTGTGGTCGCTGCCTCCTTATCAGGGGTGCTATAATCGTGATCACTTGACATAGCCTTGGCTATCTTCGCAAAATCAGCTGCATGAGGATTGAGGACCCTTTTGCCACTGGGTTTGGGGCGAGCCAGCGTTGGAAAGCCAGCCCTGCTGTCAGGCGTAGCTACATAAGTGAAGCTTCAGGGGTTCAATAGCTCTCACAAGGGCTGTATTGACAGAGTGTTGTACCCCTGTGTCCCGTGCCTCCATGAGGTCTTGCTCCATACAACCTGAGGATTCCACCTCACAGTACTCCTCCTCATATAAGAATTTGCCCATAGCGGTAAATAATAGAGTACTATAATACCCCACATGGAATTGGTTAATATGAGGGGTCAACCCACAATCAAGTGTCCAGAAAGTGGAGTCCAAGGGGGAGAGGCACAACCCCAGGCAAGCCAAGTTGCAGTATAGTAATTATAAGGTGGAGGGAGGACTTGCCATACCTCTCTAGGCAAAGCCTATGCACAATTATTCATCCCCCAACAGGAAATATATGAGGGCTTCACAGGGAGCCTGAGGACGAGCCGTGTGAATACCCAGCAATTAAAAATTTGCAAACATTCGTGACAAGAATTTTCAATTCTATTAAGGACAAGGAGGCGAGGATTATGCTTTCTCATTTCTTTATTAGAAATGCCCAGCAGCCAATCAGAACCGTTTGTGAAACGAAAAAACTACAGTACCCATGAGCACCAGGGTACCACGTGACCAACCATAGAGTCTCTCATATAAAAGATACAATAGGAGAAAGTACGTCCTCTTTCTTTGGTGAGGAACAGTTCACAGAAAACAGGAAGTCCAATGGAAAAAACGATGAATGCCAGGAAACAGAGTCCATCAGCAACAGCCGGTGATCACCCTGACGTTAGAAACACAGCAATCGCCGAACAGAGGAGGCAGCAGACCATCCAAGCGGAGTAAGCAGGAGGAACAGTAGGGTCACTATTTCGGGTCAGAACCTAAAAAGAAAGTACAGCCGTAATACTCATCCGATAAAGAGAGTGAAGGCAATAAAAAAGGGAGGGTAAAAAGAGAGAAACCAATGCATCGGCATAAATCAAATGCAACTGTAACATTGAAAAACATGAGAACCAATCATGACTTTGGGTGGGATAATCCTCGCCTCCTTGTCCTTAATAGAATTGAAAATTCTTGTCACGAATGTTTGCAAATTTTTAATTCTATGTCAGGACAGGAGGCTCCGATTATGCTTGTTCAAAGCTGATCCACCACTACAGAAGCAATATGTTCGATAGGTTTGTAATAAAAAGTTTTGAACATAGAATCAGAAGACCAATCTGCGGTTTTCATGATGTCCAATAATGAAACACCCATCGAGAACGCTTTAGAGGCCATGGCCCCGCGAGCCGAATGAGCACCAAAAATGGAAACATCAATTCCAGCCTCAGACAAGAGCCATCTAACCCAGCGAGCTAAAGTAGCAGGAGTAACAGGACGAAAAGGTTTCTGCAAGGCAATAAGTAGTTGACCCTGTGTATCAGAACGTAAAGGGGCAGTACATACCTCATAATCCTTGACACATTGAACAACGCAAAGGTTGGGGGGATGAGGAAAGGAAGGATAGGTAACCGAAGAGGTAGCCGTTTTGGTGCGTTTAGAAATAAGAAAAGTGACACCCTCGGGTGTAAAACTGCGACCTGCTAAGTCTAACGCACGCACATTAGAAACTCGTTTGCAAGAAACAAGACATAACAGCATAGTCAATTTGGCAGAGAGTTGCTTGCGGGAAAGTAATGAATTAGAAGGCCAAGCCTCCAAAAATTTCAAAACAATGGAGACATCCCAAAGCGAGACATATTTAGGACACGGAGGATTCGCCAAACGAATGCCCTTAAGCAATTTGGAAATTAAGGGATGTTCACCCGCAGGTTTACCATTGATAGGAACATGAGCCGCGGAGATGGCGGAACGGAAGTTGTTGACCGTGCGATAAGCCAAACCAGAGGAAGCGAGAGAGGCTAGAAAATTAATAATCATAGCCACATCTGCTGAAGCGGGATCAACTTCCCGCTGAACACACCAGTCACACCAGCGTTTCCATTAGGCTCTATATCGTTTGTGAGTACTGGGAGACCAGGCGTCACTGATGAATTTGGAAGCGTCGCATGAAAGGCCTGGGAGCGACCAGCGATCCCCGAAACTCGCCACGCCAACAGAAGGAGATTGCCGGATAGAACAAGGGGATGCGGATTGCCGAGGGGATCCAACAACAGATTCCACTTCTGGGGAAGAAGGAACGGGACCGCACAACACATCTCCAGAAGAACCGGGAACCACGCTTGAGCTCTCCACAGCGGAGCAATGAGAATTAGCTCTGTTTGAAAACGTTTCGAGTAGGCCAGAACCCTGGGAATCATCATGAACGGGGGAAAGGCGTAACACAGAGTGGACGGCCAAGTCTGAAGAAATGCATCCGTGGCCAGGGCTTTCGGATCCGGCCTCCAGCTGAAGAATAGAGGGAGTTGAGTATTTAGGCGGGACGCAAACAGATCCAGGTGACATTGACCCCAAGTCCGACGGAGAATGCGAAAAATGCGCGGATGAAGGCGCCAATCGCTGAAGTCGCGAAGATGGCGAGAGTTCCAGTCCGCAATCTGATTGCGACAGCCGGGAAGATATTCGGCAATAACTGTGATGTTCTGTTGAAGGCAGAAGTGCCAAAAATCCTTGGCGATCTCTGCCAAAATCTTGGATCGTGTTCCCCCTAACTTGTTGACATACCGGACCGCTGAAACGTTGTCCATGCGGAGAAGAATACAACAATTGGTCTGAAGAGGAGAGAAACACCGGATCGCAAAGGAACCCGCTAGAAGCTCTAGACAGTTGATGTGAAGAGACAGTTCCTGGGGGGACCACTGACCCCCGGTCGAGATGGGACCGCACCGGGCTCCCCAACCCCATAGACTGGCATCGGATTCTATCACCAGATCCGGAGAGGAGCCGAACAGGGCTCGTCCATTCCAGGCCTCCATGTGGTCTAACCACCATTGCATCTCGCTCTTCGCATCCTCGGAAAGAGGAATCAGATCTGAATAGCGAAGACCTTTTTGGAGATGACGAATCTTCAACCTTTGAAGTGCTCTGTAGTGCAGAGGACCCGGGAATATCGCCTGAATGGAGGACGCCAATAGACCGACAACACGTGCTAACGATCTCAACGACACAGTCTGTCTGGAAAGAACAGACCTCAATTCCCTCTTGATGTACCGAATCTTTTGGTTTGGTAATAGAAGTTGACAGGATAGGGAATTCACCTGGAAACCCAGAAACTCGATCACCTGTGTAGGGTTCAAGATAGATTTCTGCGGATTGACTAGAAAACCCAGGGATTGTAAAAGGTCGATAGACCACTCCAGGTGTGTTAAGACTGTGAGGGGACTGTCCGCCATGAGTAGAATATCGTCGAGATATATTATTAAGCGGACACCCCGAGCACGCAGACATTCCACTACGGGCCTCAGAAGTTTCGTGAAGCACCAAGGTGCTGACGAGAGGCCGAAAGGGAGAACCGTGTATTCGTACCAAATCCCCTGCCAACTGAATTGAAGAAAACGACGATGAGGCTCGAAAATGGGAATCGAAAGATACGCATCCTTGAGGTCGAGCCGACCCATCCAGTCCCCCTCGCGAAGAAGATCGTGCAAAAGATGGATCCCCTCCATTTTGAAGTGTCTGTAAACGACACTTCCGTTGAAATCTTTCAAATTGAGGACCAGACGATTGCCACCCCCTTTTTTCTGAACCAAGAAAACATTGCTGATGAACCCTTGTGGGTGGGGAATAGTTGGAATAATAGCCCCTTTGGCGAGAAGGGATTCTATCTCCGCCGAGATAAACCTTTGGTCTTGAAGAGAAAAATTTAGAGGAGTTGGAGGGAGGGATGGATGTTGGGTCTGATAGAATTCTATTTTGAAACCTTGAACAGTTTGCAGAACCCAAGCATCGTTGGAGATTTGACGCCAGTTCTGGAGAAAAAAACGTATTCTGCCCCCCAGAACCACCTCGGAAAAAGGAATCAAACTCACCTGAGGTGTTAGTCGTGATAGGCACCTTGGTTTCCACCGGAACGGCCTTTCCGGAATTGACCTCTCCCTTTGCGGGAAGGATAGAAGTTTGAGCGGGAGTTGTAGCCTGACTCCTGACCACTGCCTCTCTGGGACTGATAACCCCTCTGGGAGGGATTATGGGAGCCACGGCCGAACGAGCGTCCCCTATGTCGTCCGGCCCTGGCAAAAACCGGACGAAGTGCACGCTTGATGGAAGCTTGAGCTTTATCCAAACCGCTGAAGGTCGCAACAAACTTTGTTAGTTCTTTAAGAAACGGCTGGCCGAATAAAAGACCCTGAGCCACTGGACCAGATTCGGAAGTAGAGAGTTCCGCCAACTTTGGATCAATTTTGAGAAGAATAGAGCGACGGCGCTCACTCGAAATTGCACAATTTGCATTGCCTAACTGGCAAATAGCCCTCTGAGCCCATTCTATGAGGTCATCCGGATCCACAAGGGAAGCAGCTTCCTTGGCTTGAAAGCCAAGATCAAGAATCTTGGTGAGGGGTCCCAATAAATCCAGCATTTTATCCTGACAGGAACGCCAGGACCTGTCCAGACCCTTCTTTGGATCCTTTGCGAATTTTTTCAGGTATGAAAGCATTGTGGGATCAATTTCAGGAGTGTCTGCCAGGTGATCAGCGAGATCCGGGCGAGGGCACTCGGAGCGGAGGCGAGCCCTAACATCCTTCTCAAAGGGCTGTCGGATGTGCGCCTGAACATAGTCCGCTACCGCAGGAGAAGGAAGCCAGGAAGACGAATGGGGGTGATAGAGTTCAGAAGGTTCAAAGGTAAGGACCTGAGGGTGAGTAGGAGCATTGACGTAGTGCTCCTTACGAGACTTCTTGCGTGGTGGCGGAACATCCTGGTCGGAGGAAGAGGAAGGAGGACCTTCAGTGTCAGTCAGACAGCCAGCAGAGGCAGAAGCGCCCACCGATGGCAAGGAGGAAGCCTTTTCTGAGGCTAAAGATTTAGCCAGTCGTTTAAAATCCGACCTATGCGGATTAACTGGGGACTTAGAAGAACGTGAAGAAGGCAACCAACCCTGTTGTTTGGCATAGTGCGTCAAATGACGCTTCAGAGGATTGATAGCGTGGACCAGGGCTTTATTAACGGAGTGCTGAACTCCTTGGTCCAGAGCCTCCACTAAATCCTGCTCTAGGAAACTAGAGCCCTCATCCTCAAAGGAGTAATCATCGTCATCAAAATACTCCTCCATTGTTCCTTGTGTCACAGTAAAGTGAAATTAATGCCCACAAAATGATACTCCAATGTCAATATATATATATATGCCAAAGGCACAATTCAGGGGGAGTGAAGAACCCCACAGCAAGCCACAGGGAAAGGTAGAAAACCTGACCAAAGAAATAAATAAATTAATTGTGGAGGGAGGGCTTGCTGACAGTCACTCTAGGCAGTGCCTATGCGTTATTGTACAGCCCCAAGCCTTAAATAAGCAAAGGGCGTCGACGGGGCTGAAGAAAATCTGAGGCCGTGGGCAGCGGTGTGAAGAAACAACCGATTCAATCAAGCTCCGTGTGAAAACACAAACATAAACAAACAAAATGGCCGCCGCGCATGCGCAGTAACGGTCGCCTCAAGATTAATGTAAAAAGAGAAGCTCGCGCGCTAGCGCGAGCTCCTCAGCCCCAGGACTCCCACTCCACCAAAAGAAAGTACACAGACGCTCCGACGAGCGTCTTGACCTCGGGAGGTGTGACCACGCTCCCAGAATGTGCACCGCGCGATGAAAGGACACCGAGCGGAGACCTAAAAAACGCGTGTGACAGCGCGCAACAAAGTATCCATTCAAATTAGCAACAATAAGTGAATAAACAAGCGAGCGCGTCAAAGCGGTATCGCAACAGAGAATAATGCAACAAAGTAGCAAGTGAAGTAAATAAAAGGCACTTAACTGGCTGCGGAGCAGCAAAGAAAGAGGACGTACTTTCTCCTATTGTATCTTTTATATGAGAGACTCTATGGTTGGTCACGTGGTACCCTGGTGCTCATGGGTACTGTAGTTTTTTCGTTTCACAAACGGTTCTGATTGGCTGCTGGGCATTTCTAATAAAGAAATGAGAAAGCATAATCGGAGCCTCCTGTCCTGACATAGAATTGGCGTTGCGCCGGCATTCAATTCAAGCCCTGAAATCGATCAAGTGTGGGCAAAATGGCCGCTGCGCATGCTCGGTGACGGCCGCTCGTCCCAGTCAAAAGAGGATTGCGCGTCCTCGCTCCCCCTCACTCCCTCTCCACTGAGTAACTGCCGTGGGCACAATGCGCCTGGTAGAGGAGGAAGGGCGTTCCCGATCTGATGCGTGACCTAATCGGAGCACAACAGTGCAGGAGGCAGATCGCTCCTGAGACAGGGAAAGCACACAAGGCAAGATAAAGTTGCCAGAGAGCCGGCAAATGTAGAATCAATGATTAAAGGCTATGGTTTTTAGAAAGAGCACAAGGCAGAATTAAACCTCAAGAAGTACAGTTTACAGTTTACAAAGCGCATACGCAATAAGCATTAACACATTAACCTATACACTGCCATAGCGCATAAGTAGTAGGGGAAGGCACTTAACTGGCTGCGGAGCAGCAAAGAAAGAGGACGTGGTTACCTCAGTCAGCGTTTATATAGGGATGCTCACTGTAGTTTTTTGGTTGTGTTATTTTATTGGCTGCTGTGAATAAACAGTGAAGAAATGAGAAGCATAATCGGAGCTTCCGGTCCTGAAGTAGAATTGCTTAAGTGCAGTGCATTTTGGTTTTTGTCTAGTTTAATCCAGTAATAAATAGGAGAGGGAGGAAGGTCGTTAAAGTGTGTTGTGTCCCTGCTCCGTTCTGGTTTCAGCGGATTTGGTTGTGGACTGCCTTTAAAAGAAATTTTGCAAAGCATGCCGTGGCTTGTGGAGTTGACTCCTTAAGGCATAACAGAATTGCTTGGTGGCAGGATCTGATGCCGTTTGAATTGAAGATGTTTCGAAGATGAATTTTGCGCCGAGTTAATAGGACTAGGTATATGCACAGTATATGCAGGAAGTGTTCTGAAGATGTTGGCAGAGCCTGCACTCGTTGCCATCTGCAGGGTGATGCCATTTTGGAACGGCGTTGAGTGAAGGTAGCAGCCTGAGTCTGGCTGGAAGCACTTTTATTTTTGTGTTTTCTTAAGTAGGCAATGTTTAACTGACGCTGCTATTTTCTCCAAGAGTTTGAAATTGGGGGAGAGTTGGATGCAATTTCTTGCCATAATACGGGTCTTAGTGAGTTTGGGAGTGCCTGCTTCAGCATGGATGCGTATTTAAGAAAAGAACTCTACAGTAATATCACCCACACTGGCTTACCCCACCCCAAAAATCATTGCCAGTCTCAAATACTTCAGAAACAGGTAGCCAGACGTTGTACAAACAAAACCTGCCCCTAAAGAACTCCTGTCGATTGTAAGATCAAATGGAATTGGTGCTCATACAAAGTGCTTCTCAATGATCACTTACCTACTGTAATTGACTAGGGAGTTATACTTGCAGTGTATCAGTACAATTTGCACTTTCTCGAGAACTTTTTTCAGGAACACTGACAATGTCCAGAATAGTCACGATTTACAGCGCCTACGAACATGGGTAATTTTACAGTATCTCATAAAGTCAGACCCGCCTTAAGACAACCACAGGAGAGAAACACCCAGACCTCCACGCCTATAGTATTGATGCACAGAGTACACACAGAAGCTTTCGGTTCCTGCGCGACGCATGACGTAGACGCGTCCCGTGACGCGCCACACGTTCACTTCCTGTTCCTGAAGCTGTCGGGCAGAGGATTCAGGTGTAAGAGCCACCGGCGGCCCCAGCGGGGAGGTCGTAGGCGGCCGGGGCGCCGTAGGAAGCCCAATGCGGGTTCTTGAGGGGGCCCCGGGAGCCTTCACCCCCTCGTCTTCCGTGCTGCTACCTCCCCGCCTGCTGGAGGACGGCGCTGCCATGACCGAGGGCGAGGCAGCCCCCCAGCTGCAGTCCAAGCCGGGGCAGGAGTGCCCCGTGGGGGGTACCCAGAACCCGGACTGGGAGATGCACTCCGTGCAGCTGGAGGCAGCCCCCGGCCGCACTGGCACCTTCTATGGCACGGTGACCATAGACGACCAGCGGCTGACGGTGCGGATCCAGGACGGGCTGCTGAGCCTGGAGGCTCGTGAGCCCCAGGGAGGGGGCAGCGCCGGCGGCATGGACCACGGCGGCCTAGACCAGCTGGTGCTTGTGAGCTGCGAGTCTGAACCCAGGAAGAGCAGCCCCAGCCAGGTGCGGCGGGGGGACCCCAATCCTGGCGGCCAAGGGGACATGCATGGGCATCCAGTGCCCGCAGATGCCCCTCAGAGGGACCCCGATGCCACGGCCACCTTTGAGGAGAATGGCATCGCCCACGGCCAGCTGGCAAATCTGTTCGTCGATGAGAACGGCGAGGTGCGGGTGGGGGCCGATCACTTTGGCCGGAAAGGCATGGTGGTGGTCTTCCGCTGCCCGCAGCCGGAGTGCCGCAAGACCTTTGACAAGAAGCACAAGCTGAAGCTGCACCTGCTCACCCAGCACACCTCGGAGGAGCAGCGGCCCTTCCGCTGCAGCATGGAGGGCTGCATCTGGTCCTTCACCACCGCCTACAAGCTGAAGCGGCACCTGCAGTCCCACGGTAACATCCGGCCCTACACCTGCCCGCTGGAGTTCTGTGGCAAGACCTTCACCACCATTTACAACCTCAAGGCCCACAGCAAGACCCACGAGCTAGGGGACAGGTGTGAGATCTGCGGGGAGTGCTTTCCCAGCCTGGCCAAGCTGGCCGGACACCGCAAGGTGCACTACGAGCCGCATAAACCCTACGTCTGCGAGTTTCCAGGTAGGTTAGCAGAACCACAAATGGTGCTGAAGCACTCTTGGGGTGTTGATCTTTATGGGAATTCATCTTTAGCAACGGTAATGGCAACAGCCTTCACTTCCCTTGATTTGCTAGACTATTGAGTTTAAATCAGCATTGTTCATTTCGTCCTAACGTTGTTGCCCCTAAAGTAGCACTGTTTCTTAGGTTGATGTTTACATTATTTGTATTACTCCCCATGTATCGTTTGTAGAGGTATCGGTGAATGCGTTTTTTCTAGCTGTAGGGTGAGCAAGGTGATGAACAGGGTGAATGACAGTAGGCTAACATGAATATGTGAATGATGTAGAGCAGTGGTTCCCAAACTTTTGACTCCTGAGGACCCCCATTCAGTCACCACTGGAAGCCGGGGACCCCCAAGCAATTTGTAGGATTTAAATTTCAAACATTAAAACAGTAATTCGAAAAACATTAACACACTTGTGCACACAAAACAAATACTCCAATTACTATTGATTTTAGGTGCATATTTACAAGCCCCTATCACCATGGGAACATCACTTTTTGAGACATTCCCGTGGCGATAAGACCCCCTTTCACCCAATGTTTAGCGTGAAAGGGGTGGGCAGTGGGTGTTGCGGTGGGTGTTTCCCCTGCAAAACCCATTGATTTTGACGCGGCCCCCTATTTACAAGGGCAGCGTAAATCGGAGGCAGCGCCAAAATTAAGACCAGGGAAAACCTGGTCTTAACTTGGCGAAACAAGGAGAAATGCTTCATTTCTCCTCGTTTTTGCAAAACGCCTTGATTATTTATGTTCAGGAAGGTGACCCTTCCCGCACATCAACAATCTTTAAAAAAATAAAAAAGACATTTTGTAACTTCCATATGTGCTGCATTAAGCAGCACACATAGAAGTGACAAAATGACATTTCAAGATTTTTTATGTGCAGGAAGGGGGACCTTTCTGTAGATAAACAATCTTCCCCTGTTAAGTGTAGCGCCAGCGCAGGGGAAACGCAGGGCTGCACCATATTCTTGTAATTATGGTGCAGCCCTGCGTTTCTGAAGTGGCGGAGTGTGTTGTTAAGCCAAGGAGGCTAACGACACTCTCTGCCACTTCTGTTGTATTTTATATTGAAAGCATTTGCAAGAACATGAAAGAAGTTAATGGGAAGGTTGGTGCTGCATCTCCGTGACTAACTTTTCAATGGTTGGTTTTATTTCGCAGTACAAGGCTCCTGCTCCTGCCAGGGTCAGACAGGAAATCCAAAGCAGCCTTCGCAAATGATTTCAGACCAGTCCCCATACAATGCACACCAAGTGCAGTGAGTGAGCCTGACCACTACAAAGGGGGCTTTGGGAGGCTCTACCCCCAAAACATTTAGGAAACAATGGTGCAGTCTACAACACATTTATCATTATATATTGAATTGTATTAGCTTTTAAAGAATAGTAAATGAAGACCTGACCATGCACCAGAATACGACAATCTTTCTGGGGGGTCTTCAATGATTCCCCCACTATCACCCTCCAACAGTGCTTCTCATCGCCCCATAGCCCCTCTGTCACCTGTATTTCATTTTTTATAGCATCTCTCATACCATTGTAGGATGTCTGAGCACTTTACATCACACACATATAGAGACAGTGACTCATGCGTGTAAATCAGTGTATAGAAAATGTTACATAAGGCAAAGGGGACTACAAGGTGTAGAATTCACATGTCATTCATACTGGTAGACATTTTTAAAGAGTGCTTGGTCTGGAGAAGCACAAACGCAGGATTCAGAACATAACACAGTGGTTAGCATTGACTTTAAGAATAAAAATGTATTTCCACCCAAATAAACCTATTTTAGCAGCATCAGGATAATGAGAGTGGGAAAAAAAAATAAGTCACTAACTTGTACCTTGCAGTTTGCAAGCAGCTGTTTGAGGACAGTTTATAGGTCACTGTGCTAGATTACGATTGTCACTTATGAACTGCACAGTAACAGAAGAATCTCTCTGACAATAGCAGTAACCCACTGACCTATGCATATGAAATACTGTTTTTTAAAATGCATGGTACACGTTCTTTGCAGTAGGCATTTTAACCCTCTGCGCTACATTATATAAGTCAAAGCTGCCACTGGGCAAAACTCATCTCTCTCCAGCAGGGACATTAATCACTGGTGTTATCTTGACACTTTTATTGTTCTTTGAAAACTGCTAATTAAACAAGATACTTTGCAGTGCTTTCAAAACTTCTGCCTGCGGACCCCCTAGGAATGTGTCAGGGACCCCTGGGGGTCCGCGGACCACAGTTTGGGAAACACTGATGTAGAGAGAAAATATCTGCCCGGTGATGTTGTTTACAACGACGCAGGTAACAGGTGATACGTACTGCAACTTGGTGTAGAATGGTTCTTCAATCAATGACGAGGCTTAGATTTCAAAGATTTACAAATCGTGAAATTTATTCTTGGAGTGGAAAGACCCACAACATATCCAAAGCAGGTTAGAGGTCCGAATGAATAACAGAAGACTTGACATTCTAGATACTGGAACCCTTAAAGCTGCACATTCCAATACATTTAAAGACATACATGAGATACACATAATAACAATAATTACAACTCATAACACCCCCCCCTCTATAGATACAAAATAAATAAAAAATTACAGAGAAGTAAATATCGAAATGACATCAATAGTAAACAAAGTCTTCGTGACGAAGAGGTGGAGCTCTAATCCTAGAACTATACCTAACATTCCTGTTGTCACCAGATCCCTTAATATTATCTGGAATATTGTCATTCAAACAAGTAGGAGGAAGAGGCACAGAAATATTATCACCTTCACCCCTATTTAGTAATGGAATAGAGTTGTCAGAAGAATTATTAACATTGTTATGTTTATGGCTTAAATCACCAAGGTTGAACCAATCAGAATGACTTTGAGTTTTAAATTGAGATTTTACTTTTTCACAAATTATTTTAGCCTGTTCATCTGTGAGTTTAATCGCAGCGTTACGATTCCACCACCCACGATCCCTTAACATGACAGCCATTTTGGAAACCTTAACAATCCTGGCAGGCTCAGAAAATCTTGATTGACCTTTGCCAACCTTAATAGGTTTCTTTATTAGAACCCAATCACCAGGAAAGAGAGAGGTAACTTTAACATGTTTCCTTACATCATAATTTGCTTTATACAACTGTTGTCTTTCTTTCACATGTGCCCTAACTTTCTGCAAATCAATTTCATGAGAATTACTGTTTCCTAATTTCCCTTTCAGCCATGACAGACTGAATAGAGAGATCGGTTTCCTACCCCTCAATAACATATAGGGAGAAATATTAGTGGTTGAGTGGGGTGTAATATTGTAACACCAAACCTTGTCACTAATATACTTGTGCACATCCAAACCGTTAGCTAAAGCTGTCTGTACACCTTCTTTTAGCATTTTGTTGGCTCATTCTACCAAACCATTTGAGGCAGGGCTATTCAATGGTACTAAGATGTGCTTAATGGAAACATCATTCATGACATTTTCGAAATCACCAGATGTAAAATGGGTCCCATTATCTGTTACAATCTCAAAAGGAAGACCTTCAATCAAGAAAAGACGTTGTAAAAACGAGATAACTGATTTAGAATCTGAGTTTTTTACGAAAGAAAAATATAACCACTTGGAGAAGTAGTCAATTATAACAATCAAAAACTTACTATCACTCCCCAGCAAGTTGAAAGGGCCAGAAAAATCCAATCCTAATTTCTGCCACGGACCACTAGGCCATTCAACTGGGCATAAAGGGGGAAGTAGAAGTGCGCCAGTGTTTATCAGGACATTTATCAACAAAGGACTTAACTTGAGCATCTATACCTGGCCACCAGTACACATCCTTAATTTTCCGTACAGTACTTGAAATCCCTAAATTACCTTCATGAGCAAGAACAATAATTTTACTCCTCAAACTCTCAGGTGGTACAATTGTATCATCCCTAAGTAAAATGTTGTTAACTATAGATAGTTCTGACGCAATTTGTGAGAAACATTTTGTCTTGCATAGACAAGCTTCTATCACACGGCCAACCCTCGACTAAGAATTTCTTCACCCTTTCCAGACAAAGATCCTTACGTCCGCATTCAATTAATTCATCTTCTGATAATCTGCTCATTTGTGTCAAATCATTAATAGTAAAAACAACATCAGAATCACAATTCCTGTCAAGATCTGAAGCGTCACCCTCTAACGGAATACGAGTCAAACAGTCTCCCCTGACATTTCTACCTCCCAGGAATGTATTTAATATTAAAGTTAAATTCTTGTAGTCTGGCCAGCAGTCTGATCAATCTAGAGGAGGCTTTGTTTGAGCTACTGTCACCTAACGTGTAAATTAATGGTTTATGGTCTGTGAACAGTTAAAATCTGGAACCCCAAATATACATTTTAAACTTTTCTACAGCCCAGCAGCATGCCAGAGCCTCTCGCTCTATAGTGCTATAATTAGATTCAGCACTGTTTAATGTTCTTGAAGCGAATGCTATAGTGTACTCATTACCGTCAATCATCTGGCTTAAAACTGTACCCAGGCCTTTTGAGCTGGCATCCACAGTGAGAATCAAATGACAACTGAGTTTTGTCAGACCATACATACTTCGCATTTTTTTTAAACAAATCTCTGAGAGGTTGTACAATGATAGCGTAACTCTGGACAAAACTAGCGTAATATTCGCTAAGCCCTAAAAGGGCTCTTAAAGCATCCTTATCTTGGGGTCTGGGAGCATCTTTGATAGCGTTGATTAAAGATAACTTGGGTCTTATACCATTAGAAGAAATATTATGCCCTAGGTAATCTACTTCTTGAGTGACAAATCTACACTTGTTTTTATTAATAGTCATACCGACTGTCTCAAGTTTTTGTAAAACTTTGTCAAGTAGAGAATAATGTGATTCTAGGGTAGCTGTGTGAATTAAAATGTCATCCTGAAAGGCTTGGATTCCACCTATACTGGTAAACAGTTTGTCCATCAGACGTTGGAATACACTAGCTGCGGATGCTAATCCAAACTGCATGCGTTTATACATAAAAACACCAAAAGGAGTAACAAACGTTGTTAAAGATCAAGACTCTTTGGAGAGTGAAATCTGACGATAAGCCGATTTTAGATCGATTGTGGTGAAATACTTGCTACCACCCAGATTCGCCAACATCTCTTGAATTCTGGGGAGGGGATGGCAATCCACTACAATATTACGATTCAGAACTCTTAAGTCTGCACATAAACGGATCTCACCTGAACTTTTGCGGGCCGCAACGGAAACCCATTCCGAGGATTCTACAGGTGTTATGATATCTTGTGAACATAAATCATTAAGTGTTTTCCTCAAATCCTCTCTAGCAGACAGAGGGATTGGTCTACATTTTTGAACAACTGGAACAGCATTCTTTTTAAGTTTAACAATGAGTTGGAAGTCTTTAATCATGCCTACTTTATCCGAGAACACGCTGGAATATTTTGATAACAAATTAGTTATGTCAGATTTATTGTACCTATTGAGAACACCAATAGAGCCATGAGCAATCGAAGAAACTGGTAGATCACGTAAAACAGGCTCCAAATGTCCCGGTTTTAAGATGATCCCAAGATCAGCTTGATCTTGCCAACCTAAAATGTCACGGCCATTCAGGGCAACATACATTTTGGTGTAAATTTCCCTACCTTTAAATATGATGGAATCAGAGAACCCCGCATGGTGATAATCGAATTCACCAAATGCTTTAGGGTTGACATCTGTAGGTTTAAGGAGGACTTTTGACCAAAATTTATTAAAAGTTTTCTCATCTAGGATTGTGATCGGAGACCCTGAATCAGCCATGACATTAAGCTCAATGGGGCCAATCAACACACTGCATAAAGGACCTTTGCATCTTTTTATATCTCTGCGTAAGGTATTAACCTCAATAGTGGATAACCTGTTATTCATAGCATTGCAGAGCTCATCTTGTTCAATATTGACACAATTAAGTTTACTCTTATGTCTGGTTGATCTGCATACCGTATAAAAATGACCAATCTTCTTACACGTGTTGCACCTTTTCCCTTGTGCAGGACAATATACATAATTCCCCATATGATACCCTTGTGCAGGACAATATACATAATTCCCCATATGATACTATCTAGTTCGAGTTTGACTGTGACCCCCTCAGTTGACGTACTTTTGTGTGTTTGTGGTTCAAGCTGCTAACCTTTAAAATGTTGTCTGTTGGCAGACGTCACTTCCTCATTGATTCATACATTATGTGGTCGTGTCCTGTATTATGTCTTTCTTTTTTGGTATATGATGCCCAAGGTTGCTGGTCTTCGTGTCCCAGGTGAACGTGTATGGTTCGGTCAACCCTCCTAAATCACACAGAAGCCCCCAACATGAACCACCCACATTTTTTATACTTGACAGACCGTCACAAGTTACCTTCATTCCATTTTCTTAGTGAATCAGGCAATAACTTTTGGGGATCGCCTCCTAGTCAATGAAAAGCACCTAAAACCAACCTTACTTCGCATTTGATTACTTAGGTGAAGTAAGGACATAGAAACCAGTGCTGCCTTATTTTGTCTAACTTGTTTCCCTATTTTGACACGTTTCTTTTTCATTCCATTTACTCCCCTTTGCTTGTTTTTCTTCCCTTTGTGTGTTGTACATTTTGTTGAGTCCATCTCTGTTTTCCCTTTTCCATGTTTCATTCACACAGATGCCAGGTATTGCCATACAGGGCATAATCGGAGAGTGCATCCCTAGGAGTTAAATGTGCGTTATAAGTGTGGTAAGTCGTTATAATGATAGTAGTAACGTCACTTTCCCAGGTGCTGCCAAAATACTCCACTGCTTTTCCACCACCTTTAAAGTACTCCTATCATAAAAGTACCATTATGTGGCCTAGAGCATGTTCTCAGTGATTAAAAGCATATGTTTTGGGCAGGGGTTTCTTGGCACTGCAAGGAGACAAACACATGCACAGATACTCCAACCCCTGTATTGACACACTTAGCGATGTATGGACAGGCATACCTCCAGATTGATGAGCAGCTGCATATTTGGGAATGCCTGAGGGGGTGGGGAGGGGCAGGGGGTGGAATGATGTGGCCATCATTTGAAACTAGGTAGGATTGGAGGCATAAGTCAGTGCATTAGATGCTACATAGATGGAGTGACGCTCCTTGCCTCCCGCCCTCACCTTCCAGCCTAAAAGGGTTGCAGACAACTTACTATATCCACATTGAGTGAGTCATCTGTTGACCTTTAATAAGACCCAGGACTGACACAAACGGAACGCAAAACATGCCTACTGTAGTCCTGTACAAATTTCACTGGACACTCTGTGAAGCTAGAATAGAAGTTGGATAAAATGTATTTGACTCATGATCTAAACATACGTCTTGACATAATGACTGGATGAAATCAAACCTCAGAATACAGGTCCCATTGAGAAGTAAAATTTTAATGGTGCTTGCGGCTGTCAAGCTAAACGCAAGGAGGCGGCTCTGGTTAAGAGCTGAGTCTGTTTTGGTGAAGAGATTGCTTGTTGAATGTACCTACCAAGATGGCACTGCAGTGTTACCAACTGACTGACCAGGACACCACACAGAAAATGCTGTGGTGTGTTCTTGTAAGGAGATCCTATCACCTGGAATAGATGGCCATTCTCCTTGACACATTGAAATTCGTATACCAGATCTGCTTCTCCAGAAGTCTGCGTAAGGAGAGGGGTATGGTGCTGCATGATTTAGATACCAAGGCAAGATTGGTCTAATACTGGCATGGTGCTTTGTATACACTCGAACAGTACGGATACGGACATTAAACTGTGCTTTGTTTGCATGAACCTCGTCACACCATCTACTTGGCAGGATAGTTCTGCTGTCTGGAGCCAAAGTCTGTTATTTTAAAGCGAGATCACTAGAATTTTTTTACAGATAAATCTGTTAGATTATTAATTACAGGATACTGTGATAACTGACTTAAGTTACCGTCTCTTCATTGAGTCTTCAATGGTTAGTCTTAGAATCCTCAAATCTGACGATTGTGACTCATGAGCCGATGTGTTAGGTAGGGCAGGTCCCGATCGATCTGTCTGGGAATTTGTTTTTACTTAAAACTTCCATAAGAAAATGTATAACTTCAGCAGTGTGGTGTCTTTTTGTCTGTGTCCTTTAATTCAGACCCTTTGGACTGGAAGTCACGATGGACTAAGGCATACAGCATGTGAGTAAACAAGGCCTTAACATGTCCTGCTGTGTTAAACGCAGACTTCTAGGAAGTGAGTTACGACCAAGGAAGTAAGAGAGTGGGAACACTAAGATCCTTTCACTAGAAGGGCCTACTCTATAGGACCCCACCTAAAGATAACCCTCACATCCGTATAGTATCACCAGAAATAAGACCCAAGTTCTTTGAGGCTCCTATAGCCATGTGGGTTTGGTGCCCATTCTTAAGTGGCTGCTCCTATACACTTTCTGTGGATGGGCACCAATTATTTCTTCTAACTAGATTCCCATGACTTCCAATTCTTGTACTCCCTGAAAATAGGATTATATGGCCCTGGTTATATTTCCAACAGAAGTCCACCCTTCTCGGATGTATTTTCCTACAATTGTCCCTTTTTGTTTGTTAGCTTTTCACCTCAGCTGTTTGAATATATTTTTCCTGAATGATTATTGCCAATCATTCTTGCTCCTCGGGCAGACCCGCCTCTGAAATAGTGTCCTAAATGATCAAATGTAGGGTGAGCAAGAGAACATTTCTCCGTATATAGGACTTCGCAGCTAGTTTATAGCAGACTTCTCGGAGGACAAATTGTGTGATCCTAAATCCTTTGCGAAGCTCTAATTTTGAAAACATTTACCACAACTGTTGAACTCCTTGAACATGTGGTACATGGTGATCTGGAAAGCAGACGTTGCAGATAATAACCCAAATAGCATTTTCTTCAGTTGGAATGGGCCAAAGCGGTTATGAAAGTAGTCAAAACTTTTGATTCAGTGAAATTTAGTTGGTGGTAGGCTGAGTCATGATTAGGAAATAATGTAGATCTTTTCACGTGGATAATATCTCAATAAGTTTTGGTAAATGGTGGCTGTCCATCATGATGGAAGAATTTAATGCTTACAAATGTATATTGCCATCATGCTTACTTGTCAATACAATTGGCAAACCCACATAGAGAATTGTCTCTCCCTGCTATTTTGTATCATGTATTTATATTTGTAAAGCGCACTGCAACCCTACGGGCATCCTGGCGCTAAAAGACAGAGTGAAGGGAGAACGGAGGGGAGGCTGAGAATTAGGCTCTGGGGAACAGCCAGGTTTTCAGCTGTCTGCGGAAGTGGGTCAGATCCTGAACCAGTCGTAGCTCCACAGGGAGGCTATTCCATAAACGTGCAGCCGCAGTGCTGAAGGCACGACCTCCCAGGGTGGCTCTCGTTGTTTTGGGAATCAGGGACAGCCTAGCTGAAGAGGAGCGCAGCATGCGCGTAGGAATATACCATCTGAAAAGATTTTGCAGTGGTATAGGGCCAAAGCCATGAAGAGCCTTAAAAGCTACACACAGAGATTTAAACAAAATTCTCTGATGCACGGGCAGCCAATGTAGTTCGGACAAAGCCCTAGTGCTAGAAGAGGAACGCAGTCTCAGAAGGGCGAGTTTTGCGGCAGCTGCCTGGATCCGTTGAAGTCTCTGAATCAAATATGCAGGTGAGGCAAGCAGCAAGGCGTTACAGTAGTCCAAGCGACTAAGAATTGTGCATCGGACCACTGTACCTCGTACATGAGGAGGAAGAAGGGGCAAAATCCTACGTAAACCTCTCATGATCATATAACAGTTAGAAACCACCTTGTTGACATGCGACTCCAGACTTAGCTTCTCATTAAAGCAGACCCCCAGATTGCGAACAGTCTTTACTGGAACCAGAGGGGTGTCCAGAGGGAGAGGCCAAAAGTTGGGAGGCAGGGTAAAAGGTACCCTGCCCACTGAGCAATGTAAAATCTCAGTTTTGGCACCGTTAAACTGCAGAGCATTATTCCTCAGCCAAGTCGTCATTTCCATCATGCAATTGTGGAAGGTGGGTAAGGGGTCCACCTGATTACCATCCAAGGAGATAATCAGTTGCGTATCATCGGCATAGTTAACTGCCGAGATGTTACATGATTTGATGATTTGCACCAAAGGGCGCATGTAAACATACCTTCTAGCACAGCTTTTTAAGTATTTGTGAATATTATTGGAGGTTTCATTTAACATTTATCTGGTGTAGCACCTTTCTTTAAAATTTGTTGATAAAGCCTTTAATTATTTTCACCATGTCTCTAAATACTCCAGAGAATGAGCTGCAAATTTGAACACTCAAGTCTGATTCTCGAATTACTACAATCCATTTTGGCGTACACACATTTAGGACTATTTTCAACAGTTTTCAATCACAGTCCTAATACAAACCACGTCTGAGGGCCAAATATATTCTCCATAAAACCATATTATTGGCAAAATACCCAATAAAGTGTAATAGTTCGACTATCAAAAGAAACTGCTTTCGCTTGGGACTCAAGTAATTTCTTAACTTTTTGACCTATCGCTTTGTCACTACTTTCCATAGCAGTATTGTTGTAGGATGCCCTTAAGTCAGCCATCATTTCCAGATTGATTTCTAGAGCAAACAGTGAGCTTAAGCAGTCCCCTACATCATCAGCCCTAAAAACATCATTAACATTCTAACTATCGACACCATGTCCTTGGCATTCAGCATTTCACTGGAATTTCCTTCTCCAAATTGTGCAGCTCTATATTTAAAGCTTTTCTTACCGCCTATAAAGACTAGCTAAATGTTTTCTCCGCCACCAAAATTGTGCGCTTTGTTGGAACCTTGGATCATAATAATTTTTAATTAGTTGTATTGTACTACTGTACCATACATTTCTTTTTGTATCACTCTACTAGGGTACATACCCCCACATGCCACTTATTGGCAGTGCTCCTATCTAGTAAAACAAAATCGCTTATTTCTATCTCTATAGTACCCAGTCTTGCATATTCCCTTCTCCTCAAAAGTAGTAAAAAGACTGATCTTCCTTTGGCTCTCATTATGCTTATCCTCCAGCAAAACTCGTCTCCCTACAATTCGGATATTTATACCCTTCATTACATTGAAAATGTTATCTTTGCTGCTTACCACCACTGTGTCTGTAGAACGTTCTGCTGCCCTCGATAACATTGGCCATACTTTTGGGGAAATATCCCTAGGCATTGTAAGCAGTCACATTACACTGAGCAGCCTGTAACGTCCAAGAGCGCCAGTAATTGAACAAAACCCTACATTAAATTCGTCATCACCATGGAATACTGAAGCAATATTTGTCTATGGCGTGACATATACTGGCATCAACAGTAATGCTTTTTTTGATAGACATTTTACTGCACTAATCTACTCTGCTCAGGAATTTGCCTGCTGCGTGTTCAGTTCCTGGACTGGTCAAACGGATTCTTTTTAAACACCTGCACATATGGCACTGCTCGGAGAGAGTGGGAAGTATTGGAATATTTCTTTAGATCACCATCAGATGTGCAAGACTTTTTAGCCGATATATTTATAATTTTGTGCTGTAAACGATAGTTTGGCCGAATGTTATCTTTCCATGAAAATTTTTTGCAGGTAAAGAGATTCATGCACCTTATATGCTCTCTTTCAGTGCAGTGTGGTTTGTATAGAGTACTGTCATTTCAGATTTCTGCATGTTTGTTGTGCACGTATAGTCCCTAAACCAGGAAAAGAGGGAGACACTAAGGACGTAGCAAGATTTGTCATGGTGCTGCTGTATACCATTTAAACTTAAGTGCTCCAGCAGTTGTGGTTTAGCATCCATGTTCTTTTGCAAAACCGACAATTGGTTAAAATATTAATAAAACTATTCTCAGCCTCTATTTATGCCCAGCACCATACCCTATTTTGCGCCCTTGAAACCTGAGCTCCTGCTGCCCATATTTGGCGAGACCCAAAAGTAAGACTGGTTGCATTTGCCAGTGCTCGTTTTTTAGTATTGGCAGGTCAGGTTGTTTGCTGGAATTTTGGCATAGTGCATTTCACAGCTGAGTTTCAACAACACAGTTTGTCTTCTCGCTGTGGGTCTTTTGGTTAAATCTGGCCAGAACAATTAGATTTGCATTGCTGGCTTTGAGCTTCTAACTTGGAATCTAGTTTTGGAACAGCAATTGAAGCTGTACATAGATGTTGCAGTGTATGTAAAACGTTATTTTCTCTGCTACTAGAAGCCAGTGCAGAACTTTAACGGCCTTTGGCATGTTTCATGGTTTCTTTATGTTGAGATAGTCTGACTCCTTGGTTTGTCAGTCTCTGCAGTTCCTGTCTGTATGTTTTTTTGGGGACACTCGCAATGAAAACATTGCATTTATTCTGTGATAATTAGGCATGGGCATTGAACTCCGGACCAGTTGCGGCGTTTTCCTCTCCCCTGAGTTCAGAAAAACTCAGCCTAGTGGAGTTTTTTCCTCTCTCACCAACAGTAAGTTAGTGAACGAGGAAAATCCAACGCGAGACCGCTTCCCAGTGAGATTTCTCAACGCAGGCGGTCGTGGACTGTCGTGACAGCTCGTGTTGAGAAACGTTCCGTTTGCATTGAGGAAGCTGCCGCTCGAGTAGAACTTCTACTCGAGCAGCAGAGAAAGGCAGCGCCTTCTTGCACTGCGTGTGGTGCCCTTTAGTGATGATTTCACAGCGTGGGACAACACCTGGCACGAAAAATCTGTGTGACCAGTTTGAGGCAACGCACGTAGCCGATCGCAGAACTCCGCACAGCTCGGCGGAGTTTCTTTTGTCACTTTGCTGAGTTCCGCGTAGCAAAACACAGCGAATTCCGTTCAGGCCTAGCGAGTCTAGTTAAGTCAAACAATGCTTTTTTTTAGTGGGAGTCGGCGGAACGTTTAGTTCCTCTGACGTCAAAGGGAAAGACTGTCGACCCTTTTTTTTCTCTCTCTCTCAGGATGTCCTATTTTGACCTGTACTGCTTTATTTTCATTTAACAGAAAAAGTGGTTTAGTCAAACAGCGTCTTCACAGTGTACATTGTGGCTATTCACACACGCTACATTTTATTGTGGGTGGAAAAGAGTGGGGAGATGGGGAATATACACACCTCGTCGTTCAGTTTTTCTTGCTGCTACTTTGGAAACCTCTTCTGCAGCAGTCTTCGGAGACTTGTGCTCCAATTGTGTTGCCAAACCAGACTTGTATTGTATTTACTTGTCAGAGGCTGAGGTGTTCTCCAGTTAGCAAGCATCACAGAATCCTTGTCGTGAGTATCCTAATGGAGAAGAGGGAGCCCAGATTCTCCAGCATATGGCATTTTTATCCTAGTATTTTGACTTTGAATGAATCTTAACTGCCCAGTGTTCACAAAGAAAGCAAGGCTAAACCGGTCTTGATGGAATTCATAGATGCGAACTGTAGTGAGTAGCGTTAAATTAGGTAGCAGTGACCTTTTGCTTTAAGTACTTAGACGTGGAATAAGTGCAGTATGCTATAAAACTTGCCCTTATTTTAGTAATCAAAGAGCTTCTAATTCTAGGTCTTTCACATCAAAGTAAGAATTGAGTTGAACGAACTGGAGTACATTTATTTAATAGTCACTCAAACAGTTATTCCTGGTAAGCCTGCAGCAGAAGTACTCAATACCCAGTTTAATATCCCTGAAAATGAGGCTTGGGTAGTCTAATAAAAATCATCTAATTCATGAAGAATTAAATAAGACCGTCACAGAAACCATGTGAAGCACAATAGGAAAAGCTCTACCTACCATTGAACAGGTGTTGATTGGCAGCCTGTCACTGTTAACATGAGCATGCATGACCAGATCTCCTGGGATTAGGATTCTGTTGACTTTAGCGAAGCCTTTGTTACAAATCTTGACGCGTGTCTTTGTGACACAAAGGAAGTATTTGTCATCTGCTTCTAAAGATTTGTATTTTCGCTTTGCAAAAATAGCAGTTTAGATTTGGATCCATTCCCTGGTAGAGTAGTGCATCTTTACACAATGATTAAAATACACACAATGATTAAGGGGCCTATTCGCCATCTCCCAAAACACCCAGACTTCTAGTAGTGGGATCTTTTGGCTTGTGGTACATGTGCATTTCATGTACTGTGGCAAAGACCCAAACTCCATATCCTCCTCACAACATCTGGGTGTATGGTAATGTCCAGCCTTGAAGAAAACCTGTGGTACTGGGTAAAGCAGATTATTTCATCAGAAAAGTATGCATTATTAGCCTTCCAGAATAATCGTTTCTGATACAAAATCCCAATTTGCTTTTCTTTTGTTAAAGAAGTAACATGTTTAATTGTAAAGGCTACTGTTTGATCATTGCTCATTCTTTTGAGTATGACACTAAATTATTTGGCGACGCTAAATACATTTCTGCTGGGTTGATGTCTCATACTCTCACTCATCGACTCTATTCACATATGGAACAGCCTTCTAACATGCAGAATCTTGTCTTGGTTGCATCTGGACTGAAAGAATTGAATGCTCATTTCATTGGACATGTAGAAAACGGAAGATCATGAATTTGTTGCTACAGAACCCCGCCCCCCAATAAAAGCAGAGGAACAACATTAGTATTTTGTTAAATCATTGGATGTGTCTGCTTTCTTCAGTCGATACCCTCCAGCGTTCTCCTAGTCTTGCACGTCTACATTATTGCTGCACAGCTTTCTTGCTGGCTTTGAACAATATGAGTTGTTACATAAATACAAATTCCTATGAGCAGAGCTTCCTAGTATATCTGGGAGTTTATATATGTAGAAATTACCCTTCTTTTTGCTATAAGGCACATTGTTGAGGTTGTCCGCAGTTTCCCTGAGTAGAAGGGTGCTGCAAAAGGCTGTTCTCTGCACAATTGTGAGATCTTATAGTGTTGCGTGCGATTCATTAGCTGGTCGTGGCGTGTGACGGTTTAATATTTGTACCTTTGCAGACTTTATCCTTTCCAGTCACGAGATTAAAGCTCTCATAAATGTAGGGTTTGCCATTGTATAAAACCAAAAAGGAAAATGTGACTCATTTTTTTTTCCTCACCACATTTGCTTACCTTTAATCACTGCAAACCGGACCCTTCTTTAACTTCGGTCAATATTTTCGTTAACAGAGGTTCATAAGCATGTAAAGTGATGTACTCCAAACTGATGTACGAGACCTCGTTTGAGACAGTTTATTTGTACCCTCTAGCATTCACCCTCTCCTGCTGCATCTATAGATAGATATTTTTTAAATATTACTAGGATTTTCTTTTGAAAATGTTCTGACGAAGATGGGGAATGGAAATCATACAGTCTTGGGCTCTCACCCCTAGCTTCATAGAAAACCTAAAGCCAATCTCATGATATTTGCATGCTTCGCTAGCTGTTGTCTGCCTTTGAATGGTGTTTCTTATTCTTAAAATGAAAAGCGGAAATATGTTAGTCTTAATACCTACTAAAAGTTTAATATGTATTTTTCCATTTTTTTTTTTTAAAGAGTGCGAGAAGACATTTACCACTGTAAGTGCATTATTTTCACACAAACGTGCTCACTTCAGAGAGATCGAACAGTTCTGCTGCTCTTTTCCTGGCTGCAATAAACAGTACGATAAAGCGTGCCGCCTGAAAATCCACATGCGAAGCCACACAGGTATTCCATACCTTCTACCTATTTGGATGGTAACTAATGTAGTTTATAGAGACACTTTTATGGTTTCTTTAAACCACACTTTAAATGTACTTATTAGTCGCTGTTTTTAATTAAGGATATTTTTTATTTTAGGGGAAAGGCCCTTTATCTGTGACTTTGAGGGGTGTGGCTGGTCCTTTACCAGTATGTCCAAGCTATTAAGACACAACAGGTATGTTTTGTTTCAGATGTATGGCAATGTTTAATGTAAGAACAATTTTCCAAGGTTTTTGTTAGTTAGGTTGAGACTTTTTAAAACGTTTCTTCTACAGCTCCTATTGGCAAAACTACCTGGTCCTTTGAGGGCTTTTATGCTCTTTTGATAGTCAGTGGTGTCTGTCTTTAAAAATATATTCCCCCCCCCAAAAAACTCTAATATAATTTACTGTTTCCTGTAGGATAAAAGTTTACCAGCTGCGAAATAGTTGGATGTATTCACAAGTAGGCATATCAATTACGTTTACAAATAGAATTCATATTGTGTTATGTCCAAAAGGTCTTATTAAGTCTGTACAGCGTCCTGCTAGGTTTTTCATTTTCTCCATATTCTCCTTTCGTTTACTAACATTCTGTGGCTGGAAGAGACTAATGGCCGAGAACTGAACCTGTTTAATATGTTTGCCTAATATTGGGGGAAAATGGTTGCTTTTGCAAAATGCTATGACCCTCAGAACGATGGATGATCCCAGTCCGCTCCACAACTGTCTGACTTCTCACGTTTATTGAACCCTGTATGAGTAACACGGACAATCTAAGATGCAAAACGAATTGGATAATAATCAGTGGCACATCCTTTTCTGATCTGTGGGAGATTGTAATTGAGCTTTCAGGTGCTTACTTTTTATTCCCTTGATAATGTCAAGGCCCTCCAACCCCGAACCCCCAAACTTATTTTAATGAGCATTAGGTTGTGTCTGCCCATAAGCTGATCTTCCCAAATGAGCAAATGGATGAGATATTAATCAGAAACCAAAATTGGGAGGGGGGGGGGGGGGCTCATCATGGCAAGTCTTCGCTGCAAATACACGGCCCTTAAGCAAATAACTTGTGCGTTCTTCCAGAGCCCAGTTTATAATTGCACAAAAGTAATAGCATTCATAATCCGGACTCGTATTTTTTATCAAAAGTTAATGTTTAAATGACCCACTCTTGTTTGGTTCTTTCAGGAAGCATGCGGATATCCGACGATTTACATGTCACATAGAAGGTTGCGGAAAATCTTTTACTCGAGCCGAGCACTTGAAAGGTCACAGTATAATTCACCTTGGTACCAAGCCGTTTGAGTGCCCAGTGGAAGGTATTTGGGTCATTTTCTATTTGTGGTCTGTATTGTGGAAAAAGCGAAACTCGTTAGTGTTATTTTGCCTTCTTTTAAAATGTGTAGTATTGCCAATATTTTATACCACAAGCACTGTGTATTAAATGTTAAAGTATTTGTTTCACTCTTAAAATAAACAGTCTCTTGCTGCTTCAAAGCCTTCTCCCCTTTGCATTTCATTAAGTACCTGCAAAGATAAGTTTGCAGTTGTTCAGAGTGATCTGAACCCTTCGTTTAATGTGATGCAACTGATTGCTGTGAAGTGATTTATGTTCATGCTATAGACTTTTTTTTTTTTTTCCTTGCTTTTCTATTTTTAAGGATGTGGTGCAAAATTCTCAGCTCGCAGTAGTTTGTACATTCACTCCAAAAAGCACCTGCAGGATGTGACTACTTTGAAGGCACCATGTCCAGTGTCGAGTTGCCATAAAGCATTCACCTCCAAGCACAGTATGAAAACTCATATGGTCAAAGAGCACAACTTTAGCCAAGGTACAGTAAGCAACTTGGAAAACGTTTAATGTGTAAATGTTCAATTCAAATTGTAAATGCAAATACGTGGAGAAGTGCTATATCCACTTCAAGTTTCTGAAGCCAATTAAAATGTCATAACTGGCTTAAAAAACAAAAATAACCCAGCGAGATTTACTACTTGATTATTGCATGGTTGGTCATATGTTTTTCAGTTAAGTGATTGAAACAATCACTCCATTTGAAACTCAAATTGAAACTTGTTTTTAGTTTGTGTAGGGTTTCAGTTAGGAACTCCCCCTTTACACTGTTACTTTTGCATCACCTAATTTATCCAACATGAGAAAATAGGACCATCTTGTAGATAGTGTAAAATAAGCTAACACTGTGAGCCGAGTAAGGATGAAGAGACATGCGCCTCTGTACTCCCTTCAGTGTATGCTCTGCTCTTCTGTTACATATTTTTATGCTGTACTAGACCTACTGGCACGGTAATAGATTATTTGAACTGTGGAGCCTTAAGCATGATTACCCCTCACGGAAGTGCTCTAGGAATACCATAAATTGTCTTGTGAGAGAAACTTGTTAACACAAATATATACATCCCACCCAGTTGAAATGGGTTGTCTTGATTTCTGGCTGCCTTAAAGACCATACTATATATTTACAGACAAGGGAACCCAAAATAATTGGTCAGGGACCTTGGGTATCAATATGCTACAAACAAAGTGGTCCTTCACAAGGACAATGGGACAGAAGTGATAAATATAGACATTCAATTAGATCTATATTGAGCTGTCCAGACAGGAATACCTTTTAATATTTCAGAATTTGTGACACAATATTTATTACTTCTCTACCATTGTCCTTGTGAGGGACAACTGTGAAAGACCATTCTGGCATGTTTTCAGTTTGTTGCGTTTTGGGTCCTCATATTGGCATTCCTGGCTGCAGCGCTTCTGCCCTGCGAAACTCCAGAGGTACTGCAAGGGTGATGTGGAAGAGACACACGATGAAGGCAGCTGAAACCCTCCGTGTCTTCTTTTTCAAGTATCTGATTCACCGTCTGAACCGGACGCCACTCACATAACTCGGGGAGAAATCTATTCCCACATACTTGAATTGCCAATTCTGCTAAAGAACACTTGACATATGTGTACTACTGTTTAAGCCCTGAAGAAGTCCCAAAGGGATGAAACGCATCAGCTGTCTTTTCCATTGCGTGAAGTGCTTTTTATGAAACTTGAATAAAAGGAATCATTGTCTACAATCAAATTGTATGGACTACTAACTCGCTTTCTGGGAAGATCGGACCGTGTGTTCATATTTAAAATTTGGACACTTATAGCCACTATTTATTACATATCTCTTGTTTCTAGAGTGCGAAACCACTTTGTCAGATTTTCATGTTTGATAGGTTTTCCTATCTTTTACAGGACGTATGAAAGTCACGTCTTGGGTTTTTTGCACCTAGATCAAATTGCTAATTATAGGCACTGTACGTCATTGTAATTGGTGCTGGACTTTGTTGTCTTGACCCTCTTTTCTTCTGTATCTCTGATACTATAGAACCAGATGGTTTCCCTGTGAGAACCACCCCCAAATATGTGACTTTTGTTGGAGGTGGCACAACTCCTAGCTCCAGATATGAGTACTAACTAAACGTCCAAAGCTTGGAGCCTTTTTTCAGCAGAGTCTATTGGGGAGTGAAAGAAAGTGAGCTCCAAATCAATATGCTTTCTCTCTGGATAGCTCAGAGATTGTCAGTTCATTTTGCCCATTTCAGAGCTGATGAGCGAGTACACCTTCAAGATGGATTTTTTGGGGTGACTTCTGGTATTTTTAAGTTCTTTTTCAACATGCGCTTGGTATTCAGAAGGGTGGAATTTGACTCCGCAGCCGCTGTATGCAACTCACTACTGGCGCAACATACTGTCATCAGGACTAAGGCGAAGCACTGGACAGAGACACAAATGTAGCCTCGGCGTGGAGAAGAAAAAGTGGTGGCATCAGGTTTAGGACTTCTAGGTAAGGGGGCCATATGGTAGTTGTGGTAACGTGTAATCCAACCACTAGCAGATGAAAGGTCAAGGAAGGGACAGCCTTTGGATATTCCCTGTCGCTGAGTACAGTGTTCCTCAGTCTGCCTCAGCTGCCATTGGGTATCAAGTTAAAGTGAGGTGTAGGAAATATTAGTGCTCTGTAGTCGTTCAGTAGCCATAGAATGCAAAGAGAAAGCTGACCAGAATGGAGGTGCAGTTCCAGCCCGCACCAGTAAATGGCAGCGTACACATGCAGCGTCACTTTTAGTTATAATGAATGGCTGGCTCTCCCCACCCCTCCTTGTTTAATTCAGTTTCAAGGAGTATTTTCAATCCGTCTCTGGCAGCTCCAGTAAAACCAAGAAAGGTTTACTAGTGCAGCTACAGCAGTGTAAAGTGGGGTGGTCTAGATTTCTTCCTGCCCCTGCAGCACAGTCCTCGCCACACCATCATCTGATCCCTCTATCTACCGTAATGAGCTTGCATACAAAGCCTTCTGGATTCTGACAACTCCACAGCGTTGATACCTCAAGTGGAGAAAGGGGAGCAACATGCCTTTAGCTCTCTCTGTGTCAACAGTACCAGGGCACCTTAGGGCTAGCCTCAGACCACCATAAGGTAGCGAGTAGCAATCGCTTCCAGCAGCATTCCAGTCTGTGCCAACTCAGTTTGGACTGAGCCTTATGCAGCAAATCAGCCTGGATCCGGCTCCAATTGGAACAGTCCAGCTCGAACTGCCTGGCTATGGTCCTTCCTAAACTGGACGCAAGCAGTCGAAGACAGGTTTTACCCTGATTGTGGCTAACCTCAGCAGCTGTGGGGCATGAGAGACTAGAAATTAGGCTGTGGTCTCTAGGGGTGTGCGGGTCGAGAGGTGCGTCTCGTTCCTTTAGTAATCCACGCTGGTGCCCCATATAGAAGTTGTTGTCACCACACTTGTGCATAGGGGCAGTGTCATACTGACTGCTCTAGGCCCTGGGAAGCAGACAGCATACAGAGCGCAACTACATCACCTCTGCAGCCAGGAGCGACGTTTTGAAATTCAGCCAGAATTAGAGAAATCGTTACCGGATCTCTTAACAACTGAGACTGGAAAATATTACTCGGAGAAAATCGCAATCCAAAATCAAAACTTTGCAGTGATGTAATATTTGTGTTTTCTGCTTATGCACCCCCACCTCATTTCATGTGTCATATATTCATTTAATTTGAGCACACATATTCCCCCTTTAAAACATACATTGCATTTATTATTTGCACAATTATGATGTATTTGTTATAGTTTTTTTAAAATTATGTTTATTAACATTTCCAATACAAATCAAAGTATTTTTGGCACTGATCATCATGAGAAACACATAAATAACCAGTATATGGTCCTTTGACATACAGTATACCCTGTAGATGACATTGTTATTATTTTGAGTCTCTTTTTGCGCCCCTATTCCTGCACATATACTTAAATTACATAATATCGTACATCCCTTTTTAATGATCACTTCAATCGCTTACTTCCGAGCCTGGATCCTCCCTCGGGAGCGCACATATATTCCCACGATAAGTATTCCACCCTCCCCATATCAGAGACCATTTTTGGGGCACCCTCTGTGAATATATACAGTCTTTTCCACGATCATTACATTATACATTGCCTCACTCCACTGAGGAAGGGTGGGAGTCTGACGGAACCCCCACTGCTGTGCTATATTTCTCTTCGCCAGCATCATGCCCAGTGTTACCCATGTTTGCGTCATGCGAGTTAGGTCCGTCGGGGTTCCCATACGTTAAGGAGACATCTTTTTGGGTCCGGGAGAATCATAATTTTTGTAACCTGTGAGAGGGTGCGCATAACTGCCTTCCAATAACGGACGATTGCTGGACATAGCCAAAGGGTGTGAAAGAGAGTTCCCCTCTTCCCCACATTGTCTAAGACAAAGTGGTGAATCTGTCTGGTGCAGTTTATATAGTAATGTTCGGGTGTAATATGTACGGTGTAGGATTTTTAATTGTATCAACTTTAGTTTTGAAGGTATCGCTACTGTCTTGGGGGATGAGAGTGCGTCCTGCCAGTCTGTGTCGTCTAGTTCTCCTATCTCCGCTTCCCATTTGGTGTTAAGGGCGGTCAGAGGGTCCGGCTGGTTGTTTATTATTTTCCGGTATGTTAGTGATATGGCTTTTTTTATTGAGATGCTCTGTAAGAAGTCTATCTTCTAGCGGCGACGACTCCGCTAGCTTTGTGTCTGGTGGGATTGCTGCCAGGAGAGCGTGTCTGATCTGCAGGTACCGGTATTTTTCAGTATCTGCCAAGCCATATGTAGCCTGTAGGTGAGCAAATGGGACTACTTCTTTATTCTTCCACAGATCCCCGACTCGTGAGATTCCTATTGGGTGCCATTGGCAAAAACCCTTAGTCTTACGCAACATGCCTAGTCGTTTTGTGACCCATAATGACATCGCTTGCGTTATCTTTCCCTCCCATCCTAAGGCACGTTGAGCCTCAAACCAGATTTTTATCGTATGGGCCGTTGGGCCTGTAAGGTTATGCCTTCTGACCTTGTTGTACAGTGCACCCATTATTCCTGCAGTGTCCAGCAGATGTCTGTCCATACGATATGCCGAGTCGTCACCGGGGGCATGTAGCCATTGGTTCACCACTGGGAGGCCCAGTAGTATACCTTGATATTAGGGAGTGCAATACCCCCATCTTACCAGCTCCTCGTTAATTTGCGGAGTGCTATCCCTGGTGTTTTCCAATCCCACAATAAACTTGTCACTTCTGCGTGTATTGCTTTGATGTATGCTGGAGATACTTGGAAGGGCGTGTTCTGCAGTGCATGTAGGAACCTGGGGAGCGCCATCATTGTAAAGGGCCGCTCTACCCAGAAGTGTTAGTGGCAGGGAGCGCCAGTGTTTTACGTCTCTGCAGAATCGTATTAGGGGCTGTGTGAGATTTTCCACGATGAATTGCAGCCCTGTCGTGTGCCCCTCCCCAGCGGAAAGTCAGATGATATGTGGCCATTCACCACCACCTGGGCCAGGGGTCGCATGTATAATAGTTTGATCCAGGTACGGATCTTCGGCCCGAATCCCAGGTGCTGTAAGACTGCGAACAGGAATGGCCATTCAACCAGGTCAAATGCCATCAAGAGACAGAATGACGGCGTCTTCATCTATGGTGGACCTACGTGCGATGACCCTGTGGAGACGTCGCAAATTAAGAGCGGTATTACGGGTCGGCATAAATCCCGACTGATCCGGGTGTACCACTGTTGCTAAGTGTGCCTGAAGCCTTGTCGCCAGCACTTTAGCAAAAATCTTGGCCTCAGCGTTGATCAGGGATATTGGTCTGTATGACATGCATTCGTGTGGCGGTTTGTTTGGTTTATGGATAGCCACTATGGTGGCCAGTCTCTGATCCTTTGGGAGGATCCCCTTCTCTAGGCTGTCGTTCTACATATGCAGTAGACGAGGAATAAGCGGTGTTGCCGCTTTTTTATATAGTTCCACCGGGATTCCGTTAGCGGCGCTCCACACCGGAAAGGTGCTGGGACCTATCGCGAATGTTAACTCTTCCTGCTCTAAATCTTTCTCAAGGGCCTCCACCGCCGATGGGGCCAGTACGGGCATTTTTATGTCTTTGAGAAATTCTAGATTGTCCTCTATTGTAGCCGAGGCCTCCTGTGTATATATCTTTGTAGTGTTTCGCCAGTCCCTCCGCGATTCGCTGAGGATCTGTGGTGAGACTCCCGTCTTCCAGCTGGATCTGCGCCACCCATCTGGTAGCCCGCTCCTTCTGTTCCAGCCAGGCCAGTAGCCTACCCGCCTTGTCACCTAGTTCATAAATAGTGTGTTGTGTCTTGAGGTGTCTGTTTTTCGCCATCTCCCACATATATGACTTATACTCTTGTCTCGCCATGTGTACCTTATGTTCCGCAGCTCTATCTGTATGCAGTACGTGGTCGGCCTCTGCTATGGATACCTGCCTCTCCAAACCCTCCATCTCCTTCCTCTGGGATTGTTTGTAGTTCGCCACCGCCGATATGGCCTGTCCCCTAAGGACTGCTTTATAAGCTTCCCACAATATCGCGGGGGATGTTACTGAGTGCTCATTTTCTGCGAAAAAATAATTTGTCGTCGCCATGAGGGCTTTACTGATTTTCAGATTGTTTAAATACCCTGGATGAAGTGGGAACAGCCTATGTTTCTGCAATGTGGAGGCAGCGTAGGCGACAAGTACTGGCGAGTGGTCCGATATGCCCCTGGGCAGGTGTGTGACCTCTGCTACTCCCGTGATCCCCGTCCCAGATATAAAGATGTTATCTAGTCTGGAGAGGCCATTGTGTGCCCCAGAATGGAATGTATATTGTCGCCCTGTGGGGTGTAGAGTTCTCCATAGATCTATTAGGCCCAGTGCTTCAATGAAGTCGTGTAATTTGGGATTAGTAGAGCTGGGTTCTCTGGGGCGCATTATATCTACAGAGGCGTCCATCGTTGCGTTGAAGTCCCCCTCCCATTATTAATTGACCGTGTGGAAGTGCCAAAAGGAAATCCCCACAGTCTTGGAAGGCAGTCTGGTGGAGCGCCGGGGGGACATATACTGATACTAGGTTATAAACTTTCCCCTCCCACTGGCAGGTCACTGCAGCAAATCGCCCCTGTTCGTCTTTTCGGGAGTCTATAACCATCAATGGGAAGCGTTTATTGATTAGTATACCCACTCCACGTGACCCTGCCGTAAATTCAGAGTGGACCACCATTTTGAAGCCCCACCTATCGAGGGCTCTACAGGTTGTACCTGTCAAGTGGGATTCTTGGAGGAGCGCCACTGTCGGTCCCCTGTGCTTCAAATATTGCAGCACCAGCCCACGCTTTATTTCGTCTCCTAGGCCATTCACATTCCAGGACAATACTTTTAAGTGGAGGGCAGGTGTCCGAGGGGTCTGCGTCCCGAGCCCCACGTTACCAGTGGGGACATTTACATGTGGCTTGTCTGTCATCTATGTCAGTACGATGTTGCGCAATATGTGCAATTCCCATCATATCAGTGCTGCAAATGGCATCAATCAATATATTGTGTTTGATAATCAAACCTAAAACGAAACTGCAAATGAACTCAATGAACCTTTCCCCTCCCTCCACCCCCCTCCCTGCATCGCAGACTTAAAACTACCCGCCACCCCAACTCAGCAGAGTGCTTAATCCCCATAACTGTGTACTTGCGTAAGGGGGAGTCGACACTCCTTGTCCTCAGTCCATTCCCTGGTTATCTCAAAGTTCGGTGTGAAAAGTCTATAATGTAAAGTATTTCAGCCCAGTATCCAAATATTATGGCAAATGTTCCCGCTGTGTTGTCGACTGGAATCCAGTGTAACGCCAGGCCTCGATGCCCGCGAATCAGGCCAGACTCTCCGTCTCTGTCTGTTGTGAGTCCTCCACCGCTCCTAGTCCATCTTCTCCCGACAATAATTGTTTGGGATCGGAATTTAGGCCTGGCTCCCGGTCGCTTGGTGTCCCCTGCTGGTCGCCAGCCTTCCATCCATTCAGAGGCTTCTGCCGGCGTGTTGAAGAACCATGTCTTTCCTTCCGCCTCTACTCTCAACTTTGCCGGGTATAACATTGCGTATTTAAGTTCACGGCTGCGGAGCTCCCTTTTATATCCATGAAATCTCGTTGCTGTTTAGTTACTGCGGCCGTATAGTCCGGGTACAGCGCCACCGTGACATTGTCCACTCGGATTGGAGGAGCTACTCTTGCCGCCTGCAGGATTGTGTCCCTGTCGCGTGCCAGGATCGGTCGTGGTGGCGCCCCCGGTCGGGGCCGCCCCCCCAGGAACCCAGTGCGCTCTTTCCACCGAGAAGAAGCTTGATAGCCCATGTGGCTGCAGCTGGTCTGTAATCAGTGTTTCGACAAAGAGGTCTAGTACCGGCCCCCTAACACTCTCTGGCACTCCAACCAGTCGTATGTTGTTTCTTCTGGATCTCCCTTCCTGGTCATCCAGCTTCGCCATGAGTTGCTTTTGCGTGTATTTTGGTCTTCAACATTACCGTGTCCTCAGCAAGAGTTTCCGTGGTCGTTTCGACCTCCTTTAGCCTTGTGCTCATTTTGGAGAGGTCCGCACGTACTAGCGTGATGTCGGATGAGATTGTCCCGATGGATGTTTGCATCTGGGTCAGCGCGGCCATCACATCCTGAAGAGTCACTTCCTTTGGTTTTGCGGGCGCTGGATCCGGGCCGTCAGCCCCCGGTGGAGCCTGCGAATCCGGCTGTCCTCTTTGATATGCATATTTATCTAACTTGTTGTGGGGTGCCGTCCGTTGGCCCTTTCCTCCCATGTCGATCAGGGCAGGTCGCACTGTAGAGAAGCTGAATCGGGGGGCACACCAGGAGAGAGGGCCGGCAGCCGCCGCCGCCTACTACGAGGCAATGCCCCCGTCCGGCCTGTTGGTTTTACCGGCCCCTGCGGCGAATCCCCCACCACAGCCTGAAGTATTTATTTGCAGGGATTGTCTTGTCTCTCGGAGCCCCAATCAGGGGCTCTCGCCAGCAATCAAGCCCACGTGCCACCTATTCGGGGGTCCACCTGCTCTTCAGGTCTCCTCGAGTCCTCTAGAGTAAGGGTCCGTGCGGGAGTATCGTTGATACCCCATCAGCAGCGTCTACTGGGGTGTTGGTGTTCCTCCGCCCGGCCCCGCCGCTCCGATATACTAGCCGCGCCTGTTTCCGATCAACTCCAGCCCCCAGAGCACGAGACCGGGCCCAGGCGTTCCCACCGCCACTCCGGCCTCACCGTCCAGCATGGACCGAGCCTTCGCCTCAGCAGTCCGCAGTCCAGCTTGATGCGGGGCCCGGCCCCTGCGACGTCGAGGAGTCTCTTTACTGCGACGCTGCACCTCCCGCCTCCGCTCCCTCCCAGGGGCCTTCTGCAGACAGTCTGCCCGTGAGTCCGGGGCGGGCGGTGCAATCCCACCCGGAACGGGTGACAGCGCGCGCTCTCCACCTTCTTCGATCCGGGTACGTGCTGAAGGCGTCCGTCGTCCGGGCCCGGGCACGCGAGGGAAGCGTGCTCTCTCTATCTCCGGCGTTCCGCGTACTCTAGGCCCCGGCTTCACCTGTCACCGCAGGGCTCCAACGTCGCGTCTCGCTCCGTTCTCCACCAAATGCTGCCGCCGAGGTCATGCTCGCTGCGGGTCAATGCTCCGGTCTTCTTGGGCTTTTGCGAGTGTTCACACCGCAGTTTCTGTCAGGATTCTTTACAGGATCGACGTGGGAAGGAGCTGTGTTCACGGAGCTGCCCTAGGCTGCTGTCATCTTCGTTGGCTGCTGGCCATGCCCCTGCTTTGTTATAGTTTTGATATTTTATCAATAGTTCACATGTATTACATGGTTTATGAAGTTTTATAGAATTATGTGAAGGTCCAACAAGATTAATATGCTAATTCCTGCATTAGACCTCTTTCGATATTAGGTCCGCCCTTTTCAAATTCATTCAAAAAGTGTATTTAGACTGTGTACAGACCAGTACAAGTCAAGGAGGACTACTGAAGCCGAGCAAGTGGAAGCTGTAAGCGCTCTACTTGAAGGCCAAATTCATTTTATTAGAGCCAGCCTGGCCTTATTGCCTTGCTGGGATACCTAGTACAGAGCTAGGCAACACCCTTCTTCATATAAAACAGCGTCTGTTGTACTGCGAAGGTATGCAGTTGAGAGGCCACTTTAGAAACGGAATAAAAATCCTAAAACATGCTTATTTTCGAGTATCTGTTCACGGTGAAAAAAGGGGTTCAAAACTCACTAACCATAAATCTTCTAGTTCCTGAGGCCTGATCATTGCCCAGAACGCTTAGGCAGTTTGTTGACTACAGTCCACCCGATTTCATGTCTATAGTTGGTAATTTGGCATTAAGTCTGCACTTTTTCCAGTGGGTTAGAAAACCTAATCTTGGCACTTGTTTTGCTTAGAAAAACAACGTATTGTTACAGTATAGAGCTGTTCAATTGGTTTCACTTCCTGTACGCAATGGGTACTAGTGTACATTTTCCCAGGGGTCAAAAAGTTTGATCTGTGGTATGACAGAGGGCCGCATTGATGCCAGCATGGTGGCAGTCATTGGAGTAAGGTGGGGGACCCATCCATGTGCATCTAGTGGCTGAACTGTTCAATGAAACCAGGAAACGTGGGATCAATCCCGGGTTCCCAACTTGACCAAATTGTGTGATCCTAGGCAATTGTTTCATTTTAATGTCCCTCCTTTTTTTCATTATCACATATAAAAGGACCTTAAAAAACATGACTAAATCATATGCGCTGTACAAAAGTCCTGTTTTTAATTTAATAAACTATAATGTTAGTAATGTATAATAGCAAGCCAGGCACATTACAACTGACTTGCCTCTCAGTTCACTATTGGCATTGTTGTCAAGGTGGGGTAAGCATGAATGTTTCAGATTTCTTGCTTGAAAGCTATTGCTTTAAAAATAAAATACTCCTAAATGCATTTGTATAATATTAATGAAAGACACTTTTTAAACTGTCAAGACTACCGTATTTTACACTTTTGCTGCAGGATATCTTTAAAAATGAAGGTGTTCCTAAAGTTTAGTGGTACAGGACACCCTAGTTGATTTTTTTTTAACTTCATTTAACCTTTAAATAAATGCTTGCCCGTTTATTTAGCACCATTTTAAAATTGGTGCTGAATTGAGTAAACAGTAGTCCAGTGCTTTTGTTGTGTAGGAGGCCTCATGCAAAGTGTAAGGGGGGGTGCGCTTTAGAGTATCACTGCTCTAAGCAGACAATAGCAAGCATGCCCATTAGACCTAATGCCCGTTTCACCTATGCAGCTAAAAGGGATACAAGAGTGGCTGGTGGGTAGGCTTCCCTGTTTAATCTCTTTGCATGCCCATTGTCTGGCATACAACACTGTCCCACTTCCATGGTCGGCTTTTAAAATACGGGAGAGACTAGCTTGTTTGAGAAAGAAAGGTTATTTAACTGTCGTCCAGGTCCTCCATCATGGGTATTCTCTCCAAATTCATAAGCACATAGTTTGTGTTTTGGTCTCTGCACAGCACTTCTCAGACTGACTTCCAGCAGCCAATGGCCAAACGTGCTGTGAATGGTATTATGGGATGATGTAGCCCCCAGAATTCTGAAAGTGGCAGTGTATGTACTTTATTTGATTGTTTTTGGTTGTATTTGATATTTTGTATTTAAATATAAATTTTCTTTAGAAGCTTTTCAAAATTGAAAATAGCTATTTAATAGAAAAAGATCTTGGGATCTCATATATGTGTGCCATAATCTACTGTTCAGAATTGGCTTAAAATATCCCATAAGAGAACCAGTAATTAATGTTCCTTCATACTGCTTCAATGTAGTGTGTTGCACGTTTTGTAAATGTTTTAGAGTAGATTTAATGTAAACTGTCCAATAAGTGTATAGAGTGGAACTTCTCTGTAGGTTAAACAATTAATACTTGGGACAAATGTGTGTTTTATTATATAAGTGTTTAACATAAAACCTTTTTATGTTTTTAGATCTTCTGGCCCAGCTTGAAGGAGCAAGTTCTTTAACTCCCAGCAGCGAACTCTCGGGTTCTGGACAAAATGACCTCAACAACCTAGACCTTTCATCTCTGTTTTCAAGCACATCTACCAGTAGTCCTGGCATCGCTACAGACTTGGCTCTTGTCAACTCAGGAATCCTAACCATTGATGCTGCCTCTGTGGGTTCCACTCTTGGAGGAAACCTTTCTGTTGTCAACAGTTCCTTAGGACAGCCGGTTGATCCTTTGATGATAGTTGGTAATAACGACATGCCACATAGCTTGGACAACTCTTTGTTGCTTGGAGCTGCAATTTCTGGTCTTCAGCAAAGCACTTTAAATCTGGATGATGTGCAGACTGTGAATGCAGAAGCTTTGGGCTCCATGGCGGCTCTGTCGATGCAGAGCCCCAGCCGGGATCTTCATGGCTTGACGATAGACACCACCACGTTGACACCATCAACCAACCTGGCTGGAAGTAATGCTGTGCCTGAACTATTAATGACTGTTAAAGTTGAACCAAACCTGTTAGATGGCTTGGATGTTGCGGCTCAACAAGAAGGAAATAAAGTAGTGACACAGTTTGTTTTCCCTAACCCTACCGGAACCTACAGTGCACAGAAAGAAGTAGATCTTAGCACAGTGATTGGAAGTTCTTTTTTGGTACGGAATAAGTATATCACATTACCTCCCAATGACTGAAGCAAAGTGAGTCATGCTTAGCTTGGTTTAAGTTGTAGTTTTGTCATGAGGCTGACACACAGAACTTTTTTTATTTATTGCAATGGGCGTTTCTCATGATAGAAGCAGAGCAAGTAATGTTGGTAAAATATATTGAATGCCAGGCTGAAATAACCTAAAGTTTTCAAGTTTGTTAGAAAGTAACTATTCTTTGCAATAAATTATTAATTAAGAATTTTAGACTGTTAGTTAACTGTGGATGAGAAGAACGGAGGAATGATTAATAGTCTTCATATTGTTAAAGACAATTACTCTGGCACTACTTCTAGTCTGGTGGTTTAGTGAACGAATGCGTCCACTGTAGGGGCCTGTGTTCGACCTCATGGTCACAGGTTAAAATTCCGGCAGGTCCACTCAGCCTTTCACCCTTCTGAGGTCGATAAAATGAGTACCATTGAGTTGGGTACCAATAAACATCTATTATTCAGCGCCAATATACCCGTGGGTTAATGTGCGCTTTATAAATACACGTTATGTGCATTATGTTCTCTGTAGAAGTACTGAGATGCTCATGCCTCCACATTTGCATCTAGATCCTAAATGTTGTGAAATTATTTTACATTTTAAGGTACCGTTTCCTACGCCAGTTTGTATCCGCTATTTTTAATAGTGAACCGATTTCCATTTTACGGGATCAAAAGACAATGTGTTTACTCTTATGTCCTAGCTTTTGCCAGTATACAACATGTGGGTATTTATGCCAAAAAGGGGCAGGACTAAAAACCACTTCCCGGGTTGAATTGAATTGAGTGGGGATACTGCATACATATGGGCACATCATAGATGAAAATAATCCTACACCAATAGAACTTGCAGTGGTAACGGGATGGTTAAACCTTTGAAGTGGTCTCTGTTGCATCTCCTTTGGTAGCCCCCTTGCTTAACTCGGTCCCCACAATGCACTTTGAGTCCTGCAGTGTGAATTTGGCTTTGAGGAGTGCCATCTAGCCAAAGAGCCTCAGCACAAGTTGAAGAGCATTAAGCAGGCTCCTCCATGACGAAAAGCGGCATAAGAGAATTTAAAGCACCGAGGTGCCCTCAAAAGCTGTTTACCCTGGAAATCAAACCACACCATTCATTGTCACCCTAACATCAGAGGTGCGCCATACCAAGAAATACATGAAGCTCTCTCTGCCTTTACAACCCATGTCCAGGAGTAGCAAGAGTTGGCACTGTGCCCTTCAGTGCAGCAGTTATTGAGCACCAACCCCTCAGGGATTATCAAACCCTTTGTCCATGAATCCCCTAGCGCACGCTTTTGATTGCAATGTTTTCCACAAAAGGCAAAACGTTGGCCTCCTGCAAGGTTAAAGAGTCTGAAGTGATGGGAAGATGTTATTCTGCTCCAGTTACTCCTTCGTTCATCCAGTGCAGTCATGTCAAGCTAATTGCTCTAGCACAAATTTGACCACACTGTCTCTTGCTCTCGAACTATCACCAGCTTATAGGTTCATGCTTAACCTGGATGAGGAAACTGCACAACAGAATCCTCCTAGACACCACAGCCATTAGGACGGTTAACTCTGATCTGGGCATTTACCTGCAGTTGTGTTTCAATAACTCTAAACTGAAGCTGGATGCTCAGAAGTCGTCGGCCTCCCCTTTGCCAGGAAGACATTGTTCAATCCCTCTGTGAATGGTGTCTTTAAAATTGCATACGATGGGGACGCCATATCGCCCTTTTGTCATTGCAAGTATTGTTGGCCAAACATCATCCTCTGCTGCCAAGGGTGTTCCAAGTTCATTCTTATTGGGCCTTCTCGTTCTCAGAAGCACAGAGTAAAGAACAGGTGATTAATGAGCAAGAACAGACCTACTCGCAGCATTTTCCACAGTCTGCATCCCTGGACTAGCAACTCTCTTCTACACCTTTAAGGAGGCCCACTTCACTCCGGATGGGTAAGGAGTGTGGGGCATGTGGAAAATGAACTCTTTTTCTCCCCTAGCACCACAGTACCCTGATCACCAAAGATGCATGGGCCCTCACAGTGTTGAAGAAGACTGTGACTTAGTCACCGCCATCCTTGCAGCCTCTACATCAATATATGTACTTCCAAGAGCATCTGCAGAAGGTTGCTAGGCGTTTGGCTGCAATTGCGTCAGTCCCTTCCTTAGATTGTGGAAAAGGATACTACTCCCATTATGTCTTTGTAAGGCCACACTCGACAAATAGATAATGTCTGGATGACACTGAATAGAGGCTAGAATGAATGCTAAGTTGGCGTCTGTGACATGCAAGAGGCATGTGCCTGATTGAAATACGTGCTCAGCAGCTAGATGCGCTAGCGCACATGTACGGCGATTCAACATGTCTTGGAAATTCTGTGAAACCTCCTACTAAGGCTTAACCTTTTCTTCTCTTCTGTTAATGGGTCAGTATGCAGTCTACCTGGAGGTTTAGAATGGGGTAGAGCCAGGTTGTAGCTTTGACATCTGTTACTTTTAGACCATAGGCTGTTTTCCATTATCAATGCCCGTCCACTCAACTCTATCACTGGTTAAAAAACCACGCTGCAGGGGAACTGATGAGGGTGCATATTATTTCCGGGTGATGGTGTGCCTTTCATGGCTCATGTGGTACCAGGAAAGAAAGTTGTCGATTTTAAAACCGCTGTAGAAGCAGTTTTGATGCCAGCATTAGCTGGCAGAAATAACCTCAGGTTGATTATTGGAAGAAACTATGTATTCAGTGTAAATGAGTCTCCCAAGATAACCATGTCCTTTTGCATTACTTTGAAATACTTTAGTTTCAGTGCCTAAGATCCTCTTCAGGGTGTTTTGTTTAGCAAGTTCAGGATCTTGAAATCGTTCTGCTGGATTTTCCAATTTCTTCTTCTTCAGACCCCCGTTATCAAGGGCTGAAAATGTGTGGGCTGCTATGAATTTGTTTCAGGGGCGTCCTGTCTGAATGTATTGCTTTCATTTAGTTTTTACTGTTTTTCATCGAGTAGTTATTAATCTCTAAAGTTTTCTTCTACTTGTTTGTATGCTGCCAAGAATCTCCCTAATGACAGTCCTGATTTGAGTTATTTTTTTAAAATCTCTCAAATACTTTTTATGATAACAAAGAGTTTTTTTCTAGTCCCAGTAGCCACAGATCTTTTCATTAGTTCTGTATGTTATGCGCTGCTTCAGTAAACCTTCCATAACCAAATTGCATTGTCTCACTTCCTCGTGCTCTAACTAATTTGTATAGATTGTTAATAAGAGCATTGTTGACATTTCCTATTTATTTGTATCCTTTACTAGCAATACGTCTTTTAGGAAATCTAGAACCTTGTTTTGGAGGCAAAAAAGTATGTACTAATGTACAAGATGTTGATTTACGTAATTAATTTTGGAAATTCATGACCAATATTTGATGATCTTCATCTGCTAGTTTGCACAGTCTCTGCAGTTTAAATTGTCTTGCAGGCCTCTTCCATTAGACAAGTCTGTATGTTTTAGTGAGGAGTCAATCCCCAGAGCTTTATCTTTACTCAGTAGTTTTGTTGACCAACGTTTTGACCACTGGTAGTGGACCCTAAAAGAGAGAGACTGCTCATCCATTTCTGACATGTTGCATGTCCAAGAGTTCTCTGACCCAGGAAAACTGTTAAGTCTGCAGTAATCTCCGTCTCATAGTAACTGTTGCCCCTCACCACCCGTTGTAATCCTTCTGGAGACACTCTGCCTCAGGTTTTCCCTTTTGTTAGACAAAATATAAGATTCTAATCTTGATTGTATCTTGAATCCATACATTTCGAGTTTTAGTTGACTTCTATGTGTCGTACAATGAAATATTCGCCCTTTGCGTTGTCCTAGGACAAGTATCTTAATTCAAATGATTTCAATAAAAGTAAGGCAGGAAAGGATAAGCAGATTCTCATTGTGAAATTGAATTTTTTTCCCAGATGGTAAGCACATCTTGTGAAAAATACTATGAACACTAGAATGGGACATGTGTTTGTCAGAAAAATCGAACACTCCGATATTAAAACAATTAAATCCAAGATACACTCATCACATCACAGTGTAAATGACATGTTTCAAGAGATAGCAAGTGGGATTAATGCCTCTACATTTTTTTTTTAATTACTTACCGTATGATTAAAATATTTGTTATTGGCATCTTTGCAGTAAGTCTGTACTGTGGAGGTCTACCAAGTGGCAGCACCAGATGTCTGTTTTCTTCTTGGCAATTTTAAGACATTTCTTAGGTTTGGTGCACTTTCCCTATGCAAGCACTGATTTACACACATTGTTGCTCACCTCCAGGGTTCCATGTGGGACATGAGCACGTTAAGGATAGTATAGTATAAGATGGGTAGATGTCCTAATGAAGTGGCATATGACCTAATGAGTGCAGGGTACCTGAAGAAACCAAAAGCACTTCTACAGTTTGCTTGTTATTTGTATTGCAGTGCATTTGCGATACACTAATGCCTTGCACTCCATCAACCTAAAGGCTACTAAGAAGCCAAGAGTATGTGCTTCCTTGCACCTATCTCTTTTTCGTTCTACTCTCATGTCCCTTAGTGTGGTTTTCGTACTTTAACAAGCAAAATAAAGGTTGATAGTTGTTCAGCCTGGTTTTTTTTCAAAATGAAGTGATATTTGAGATCTCACTACTGTTTTTTAAGGGCTTTGCCACAAAGGATTATTCTTTAATTGGTCTGTGGGTGGATTTCTTCAGCATAGGACTGTTGGTAAACTGTGTACGTTTCTGAGGGATGTAAACTATTTGTGGAGATGAATTTTCCACTAGAGGCCCCACACGTGGTGAACTTGACATTGCACGGTCTGTGACGTGCTTTCAGCAACTTCATCATTTGGACTAGATTGGTTTTTGTTCATTGAAATCAATAGTTTTTTTATTTTTATCAACTGTGAGCCAACAAGCTTGAGGATGCCAGAGGCTGCAAAATGTTAATGTTGGTATAATTAGACTCAGTCTTTTCCTGGGAAAGGACCATGAGCTATTACACAGCTGATGAGAGAATGGTGCAGAGTGCCCGATATTTGGAAGTTCCTCCAGATCAGGGTATCTGGATTCCTTGGATTTCTCATACATGTTGGATATATGAAAATAAAAGTAGTGTGTGAGGTTTCAACCTTTAAGAAACATCTGATTATAATCACGATAGTGAGACATTACTTTTTGCTGCGCATGGCACTTAATCCCCATCCTTTTTAAAGGTTTCTGATGTATTAGGTTGTTCATGCATCAATTCTTTCAACCTTAGAGCACCCAGTAACTGATATTGTTTGTTTCTCGACACACTAACTGCTTCCAGAGTTTTATTTTCTTTCTTTCCCACCAAGTTCTGTAGTATACAAGTATTACATTTGCTTTACATTTGAGTCGCAATATCATCTTCAGATACATTTGTTATAGGATAAAAGTTTTGGAGCAATAGTTAGTATTTAACACTTGAAGTATACAAGTATTAACATTTCTGTACATTTGATTGGGTCACACAATCCACTTCTAATACATTTGCTATAAGGATAAATCTTTCTGAGCAGTAACTATTATTTAACACTTGCAGTAACAACTTAGGTGTATTCCTAGCAATAATTATCCAGATAAATAGCTTCTTTCTGTTTGTGTTGCTTAACACTTTTACTATGTACTTAAATACTGTGAGCATTTCAAATTAATCAACTATGTAAACATTTTGATCTGCACGTCATTTCATACTTGCACGCTTTATCAGGCCATCTTCAATTATTGTTCGGAGTTTACATGATTATGTAGATGCATTGCCTGAAAATATCACCATATTAACAAAAAAGATGTATTTTAAATTAAGTATACAAAATAGTGATGGGTGGAATGTTTGGTGACGCCATAAAGTTTTTGACCATCTTAGGGCAAGAATCGTAGCGCAGGAACACTCCGTATGGCATAACCAGGCACTTTGCCTATTGTTAACATAACATGCTTGAATAAATCTCAGCCACTGCTAATCACTCGGGGCAGCACCCCAACTCCTTATTTTATACACCATGCCAGCTCAGGGCGAAACTGGTCCTAGGTTGCTTTTATTCCGAGTCGGGGACGGCCTGGCATGGCAGTTCAGGCTGGATTGATCCCATTGGAGCAGGGTCCAGACTGATTTATAGATGGCTGGGTCCAAACTAAGGTGGCATGGTGGACGAAAAATTATGGATTGGGATGCGACCCGAGCGATTGCTGGTGTCTGAGAATAATTCAAGCATTCCATCCATCACCCTGCTATTGTTTCTGTTTTAAAGTGGGCATTTTGCCTCGGTCAGTTGCTTTTATAAAGTTTCATAATTAATTCTAAGTACCACTTTGATAAAACTATTTATTCAAGACGTATGCAATCTGTTTTTGCAGACTATGCCTACAATGCGGTCCATCTTGAGCACCTGGATTGCATCTTATCACAGTAGTCGATATTTTTGTGTACAAAATACTGAGTGCCTTGTAATGATGATCATGAAGCTGTGGTTTTTAATCTGAACCCCCAGTTTCTTGACGGAGTATCGGTTTTAGATTTTGGCGGACGGGTTAGTTCGTCACAAACCTGATGGATATCCCATCTGTTTTATTACATGGACTTTTGATATAATGCACTTCTAATAAGACAGACACAATGTTCGTCACATTTGTCACCTAGTAAACAGTCTACCAAACTGTAAATCAGGCCCTAAGTCCTATCATACTTCAAGGTGCCGTGCTTATTAAAATTTAATCTGGTTTACTGCAGAATAGTCCTTACTATTTATGCACGTCTGGTAGTACACAGTACTAAATTCTTCCTGTATCTGGAGATTGTGTTGTTTTTATACCAGCACTTCATAATAATTATCACAAGGTAGGTAATAGCGCTCAGATACACATTTGATTCACTAGTTTGACAAGATACTATTCTCCATTTGGGTGGCGCTGTACACGTAATGCTGCAGAATTTTTAGGGCCCATTTACTTGCATAACGCGTAGCATCAAAACATTAATTGACATCCTAGCCAATGCCTTTCAACCGTGTACAACAAACGGAGTCGTTTTTATTTGACCTGCTGTAAAGCATTTTTTCGCCTCTTCAAATCTAGGAAATCTCTGTTGAACAGCTACAATAGAATATAGTTGATAGGGTTCTCAAGAATAGCTACAATCTAGTCGAGCTCTACAGAATTATAAATCTAGCAATATCTAACTTGCAACAAGCTTCTTTATAATTTCATTTGAGACGCTAAAAGCTTGAGTAATATCGTACATTTTTTTAAAATATATTTTTATTGAATTTTTCAAACAAAACCTAATCGGGTACAAGAGTCAAAGGTCCGCAGTACTTTTCTGGTCATCGGCAATGTTCTAAATACAGATCCATCTACCGCCCCGTCTCAGAAAGGAGAACATAAACAAGAGCCTCCTATAAGAGGTATCATTTTACATAGACAATAAGTGGGAAACTGGGCTCACAAATAGGGATTCATTACCGGCTAGTAGCCAAAAAGACTCTCCTGCGACATCGAAGCAAAACTTGAGTAATATCATACATGACCAAAACTTTATTTGCATTTTTGCTAGATGTGCATAAGAGTATGTACATATATGAATCATCAATAAATTCTTCATGTATAGGCTACACAAAATCAGTGCTTTAAAAAACTGCTTAATACATAAATAAATAACACACAGATCATTGGTGACCAAATGCAGCGACCCCAGATCAGCAGGGCTATGATCAGTGAGAAACCCACGAACTGTGCAAAAGCGCATCGAAATGATACAAGAGAGCCATTCAAGTGTGCTGCACTAATGCTAATCACACCGGGAAGTGTGCAGATGTAATAAAACGTTTGTTAATTATTAATGCTGGACGTAACCAACTGGGGTAACCACGTTTTTATTATTGAATAGTAGATTAAAAAATTGTATCTGGTTTAGAGACACAGTTGAAGATAATTTTATGATTCATTATCCAATGTAAATGTAATGACTAAGAATTATGTGCTACAGAACGTGGTGTATACGACGACTTGCTTCTCTGATTCTGTATGAATGTGTTCGTCTGATTAATAACACACATTCTCATTAGCTGTGCCAACTAAGAGGTGTTTTTTTTAATTCCCTATTCTTTTTTTTATTGTTTTTTATTTGGTAGTGTTGTATGCTTCTTTATGATGTAATTACCATATTTTTGAATGACCGTACAAAAAAAAGTTTCTATGTCTCCCTTAGTATTCAGATGTCATTTTTATGACGGATGTAGTTATTGTAAAGTGTTGGGATGTAATTTAACTTGTATGCCTGCGGAACACACTTGATTTAGAACACTTCTATTTTTAGAAATCAGAATCTTTTCTAGTTAAAATGTATAAATGGCAAAAACTGAATGAACCAACGATATAAGCCTTAACTTTATTCTTATATTTACTCCATTAACAATCTTCATTTTGGATTCTATTTATGTAGTGTGTATTTGCAAGTCTTGGTATAATAACGGTTAATTTATAATACCATACTTTAAAAGGACAATTTAACCAGTGGTTCGTTTTGACTGCAGAGAAATGGATAAACAAGTTTCTATATATTGCAAAATGAATGTTCGTGCACGTCTTAAATAGCATCATTTGTATTTGCTACATCAAGAGTAATTGCGAAATACTTTAGTCAGGCCATCTTTGAGGCAGTGTATACATACTAATCACCTGCTCTCATATACTTCCTTGGTGGCCTTCTGTTTTGGGCACTGTTCAGCAAGGCAGTTTTATTTTCATTGGATTGTACTGTAGCGGCTTAGGCGATTATGGTTTGCAATTACTTCTAATGACTATTGCACCCTCTTCACCAAGGTGGAGTGAACCAATGACAACATCTTCATTTTAGCACACCCTGATTACTGTGCTCGAGATCTGCAAATCCCAGCAACATATTACTTTCCTAGATTTCCTTGGCTTTTATTTACCTGCTTTAAAGTTTACATCCTTTGGGATTTTGGAGATATTTCCCTACTGTTTGGTTACTATGAAGGTAGTTTGTTTCCCTTGTTGATACAGCCCCCAGGTTGCTCAAAAGCTGTCTGCCATGAGTCGTGGAACCTCAGTGTATAGATGGTGCCTTGTTAATTGTAGCCGTTGATTTGTTAATTGATTTGACTTTTTGATTTAAGTGAAAGTGAATCTCACATCTTAGAAAGTGTCAACGCTACGGTAGGAAGGGCATGCTTTGCAATATGCATCACAAGATAAATGTTGCCTCTACAGGTACAGTTAACACACTTAACTAGGGAATGTTTGAAGTCTCCAGTTGTGTGGTAGAAGTGTTTGATTCCTTTTCTTACAAAATGTTATGCAAGTCTATAAAAGCGAATATTTGGGAAGACTTGCACTATTTTGTTTCCCTTTCTAAGAGCAATCATGTTGAAGACTGCGGTGTTTAGTCTTTATAAGCATTGTTGATATTTGTGAGAAATGTGCTTACTTTGCATCATTTCTCAATTGAATGTTCTAGCTCAGTTCATACTTTCTTTCCTTTCGGGACACAGTAGTGATAACTATACCAGATATTTAGCACAAATGTAACAAACCAAATTGCTTCTTGTCACTTAAACTTTGATATATCCTCATCCGAGTGTTATAATGCCTTGTTATACATTGCAGTAATATGCACTGTTAATTAAATAAAGATAATGGGCATAGATGAAGTACCTTCTTGTACTCGTGTATTACACAGCGTTGTCTTGCATCTGGTTCGCACCTCACCCTCTCTTCCTTCCCCACTACATAACTGGCAAAAATAAAATAGCCTGTTTCCTATTGATAACAATGATTGGTTCAGATTCAGCTGTATGACTACAAAGGTATTTGTAAAGGTAGTGTTTACTCTTTATTACTTTCAAGGTTTATTTTTTTAATGAATGTCTTCTAAAGAGCCAACATTGTGTTGCTATGCCTCTAAGGTGCACGCAGTTGCCTTCTCTAACTGAGTTTTGGTGTTTAATCTCTTTAGGAAAGTGGGGGATCTGCAAGGACGGATTACAGAGCCATTCAGCTTGCCAAGAACAAAAAGCAGAAAGGGTGTGAAAGTAGCCCAGGTGAGGAATCCCTTTTCCCCCAAAGTATTGAAGGGGAAAATCTACCTACTGAATGTCATGATAACTAAACTTCACAACTCTTTTTCCACTTTATATGCATTGTGATGACTACTTTTTAAAGTAGATTTTATTGTGGAATCTCCATATTAGATATAAGTTTCTACATTTTTTATTTTATTTTTTAGAAATCTTTCATTTGCATTGACTTGCTCTGCTTCATGTTGCAAAATAGTAACCTTGCTTAATCTACAGACCTTTGACTCTCTGGCTTTTCGAGCAAAATACAAATCGTACATTGTACCAGTTACATCTGGAATTGGTGGTTTCACCATTGATGCTGTCCCCAGTTAGTAGGTAAATTTTTTTGGTATCTTTCCTAATGCACATAAGTTATGTTCTCAGATATACAAGGGATGCAGTTGTATGATCATTGTATGAGCATGTACAGAGACTATCATTCCTCCCTTTTTTGTGCCTTTTTCCTCCGCTTTCAGAAAGCTGGCTTGTGCTTTTTTGCCACAGTTTACTGTTTTCAGCTCACAGTACTTGAACAATGACACCGACATACTAGTAGAATATGATTTCTCTTTGCAATAGGACCTTGGAAAACTGGCTACACCTATTGTCTGATAGCTTTCATTTTCATATTGTCTAGTAGTTTTGCTCACAAAATAAAAGGTAAGTAAACCTATTTTATTTTCAGCGTAACCAGATGTTGCTCTGTTTTACTCCAGATTACTCCTGTAGACTGAAGAATGACCCTTCAAGTCAGAACAAAAACAGAGGCAGAACCCCTTTGAGTTGGGTCGGTCGTAAGCGCAGCCTACTGGCTAAACCAGGAAACGTTGTGAGGCACCTATAAAGCTCAATATCTGTGTCGTCCTTGAAGTGTGTCTACTGCCTAACACCACGCTGCATTGCAAGTTGCTCTCAGGTGGTTCTGATTATGTGCATTGTAGCGTCCGTACACTTGTGAGTTTGCAGTGGTGCAGAAAAGACCTTTAGTGGATACCTCGATTATGCTTGGCTGCTCGTTTCACTAGCCTAGGAAATTGTCAGTCCTAAAAGGAAGCATTTTGGGCCTTAGAGAACCAACCAGGCACATAAAGCAAACGTTAGCAAAAGAGGTACTAGCAGCCACCGAAGTAAAACAATGACTGATATATTTATAAATGGGAACGCAAGAATCCATTTTGTCTCGCCCTAAATTCTAGTCATAGGAAAAGAATTGGGCCCTTTATCTCACCTGTTGTTTACTCCATAATGGTGGTATACACCGGTCTTTTTGTTTAACCCCTTGAGTGCCCCGCCCTTTCCACGCCCTGTGCCGGGCGTTTCATTAGCGGGCGGGTCTCATGACGAGAGTCTCGTCATGGGTACAGCGCAACCGCGGCCCATGACGAGACCATCTCGTCATGGGCACTCAAGAGGTTAAAAAAAAAAAGAAATGTGTATTTTATTTTTGTATGTGGGTAGACCTTTCCTCCACATGTCTTCCCAGCCCACCATAAATTACCTTTGTTGTGAAAGACTGTTTTGGAGAACTGATCAGATGCCATACCCTCTTTGAGCCCACAGGAACGGACACTGACAGAAATAGCAAAAGGGAATTGGTAGATTGTGTAAACTATGTACTGGACATTGCCCTTCCATATTAATTTGCCTGCTGGCGTCCGTCATGGTGTGAAAAAAGAGAGGTCTCATGTAGCTACGTTTACCATGGATGCCAGTGAGGACTTCAGTCAAGTAGTGTGATGTGCATAGTTTACACTAGACACAGGATCTGAAGGTTATTCTGGGGAACCTCAACAGGATAATGCAGCCACCTTAATTATCTCTTTGAAGATGCCACTAGCTGATGATGAAGTTGACCACAAGCTTTCACCAGTAGTGTTTCCTTTACCTTAGTCTCCAGGCAGCGGGTTATTCTGAATCTGCGTTTGTGCCTTTCATGACAGGAACCATAGTACTCTTCTATCTCCATATACAAGTATGTATACAAGTATAAAAAGCAAGATTTCCCCAACAAGAATTGATTTTTTTCATGATCTAGTTCAAGATGAAAGAGCCCAGTTTTTAAGTAATTCGTGTCATCCTCTTGGTAAAAGATTTGAGCACCAATCCACAAGATGCATCTAATCAATTGATAAGTCCATATTCATAATTATGAACCTGTGTGCCAACTTGTGTCGAAGGATTCCCAAAGCCAAGGTCTTGTCCCCTAATATTGTCTGGGGTTGCTGGATGACCAAACATATTCTGAAACTATTGGCAAATGGTGCAGCATATTATTCAGTTGCAAGCAATACTAAACATCATCTTCCATGGTATGATCTTAACCCCTTCAGCGCGGCGTGGATTTCCGCGCCACGCTGAAGGTTCCGTGCGCGGGTGGGGCCATGACGGAGCGGTTCTGTCATGCGCACAGCGCGACCGTCGCGCATGACGGAACCGCTCCGTCACAAGCACGGAAAGGGTTAATATACTATTTGGACAGGAAAAGGCATTGTTCCACAACTGCAATGTTTTAGGAAAATACTATTCAAAATATCATACACCAAAATGTATATTTATTTTTCTTACATGGGAGGTTATGGACATTATTTCAAATTGTTCAACCATTTCTGCACCCCCAGAGTAAAATAATTTGTGTAGAAGAGAATGGTCTCAGCAGAACGTAGGTATGCATAACTAGTAGTATTCAATTGTTCAAATCAATTGTTGTCTTTATTCGATCTTCCAAAGGAGAATCATAAAAGATGCAAACAATAAAAATAAACAACCTTTGTACTATACACATATTAAAGCTACAACCACATATTTCAAAAAGATATAATACATTGTGCAAATTTACGGTTATTAGAGTAACGGTCCATGAATTAAAATTCCAGGTGAGTCAAGTCTGGTATGGTAAAACATTTAGATTGCAGACTACCACATTTTTGCAAGGCAAAATCGTTATGTTGGTTTACATTGAATAAAGTGACAGTGCAGAAGTTCCGGTTCCAAGGGCGTCCTAGCTAGTATAACAAGGTGCCTAATGAATACAATTTGCAGACACAATTGATTTGAAAGCAGCAATATACACTCAAAAATGCAAGCTCAATGATTATTTTTAAAAGAGAATATAGAGGCTATTTTATCAAAACAGCAAACTCCTTCTTTTAGCTAAAGTGCACTTCAAAAAACTAGCAACTTCATAGCAAACATTACAATCATTAAGGTGCAAAAAAATAGAAGAGGCCAACTTTGTACTTGGCAAATTTATGGCTGCGCAGTAACTGTAAAAAAAAAATCTTGGTGTACAGCAGATAAAATTGACAAAAAAATACAAAATGTAAAATAGTTTGGCTAGATTGCTCATCACAAGGACAAATGGCATTAGTGGCAGAGGAATACTGGCCTAAGGAAAAACATATTAACCAGCAAAAGGAGCCTAGTCTAAATCTTGCCGTGTATTTATCAACGTTGGTCGCGTATAATAGATACGTGGCAATTGTTGGGACTGCTTGAATAATACAGTAATCTCTGACTGAAGGTTTATCCACTTCCATTTGTTCCCTAATGGCTTGTTTGTGCTTGAGAAAGCTGACCCAGATCCAATTTTTGTCCTTTTTTTGGATGGACTCTGGATGCTCGAACAAAGTGGCACAGCCAAGTGCAGAGAATCAATTTTTACTATATTGTAACCATGGAATGGCCAAACCATGAGCCCAGGTTACACAGTCTCTAATGACTTCCAGATTGAATTTGGCTTCTTTGTTGGACCCAATTGAGCACCAGAGAGCCAGGGGGGCAGCATTGATGGTATCTTGGACATACTCTCTGCCTAGCTCCAGGTGTAGGGAGAAATGTGGGGATGAGGGAGAAACGCCTAGTAACCGGCGACATAATCTATTCTCCCCTGTCTGCATCACAAGCGCACCCCTGCAACTCCAGATACCCATTCCATACGTTAAAATCGGCAAGCATTTCCGGTTGTATATCTCCAGTATAGGAGCAATAGGCTTTTTACCAATAGACATGGCAAGTGAGGAAGTCATACCTACAGCTTGAGTATATCGGGATATTCTATTTTTGATACAAGTAAGCCATGTACATCCTTCCTCAAACTCCAGGCCTAAGTTTGGAAAGGAACTAACCCTATCTAGGGTTTTGCCATCAATATTTAGGGTAAGGCTTTTGGTATTTCTTGGGCCACATATCATAGTAAATGTTTTCTTTGCATTTGGCTCCAGGTCTCTCATAAAACTGACGTAACTAATACTTTTTTTTAAGGCCATTGGCCGTCCTTGCCAAAAAGACTGAATCATGAGCAAAAAAGAGTGCGGGCACAGCCCTTTTCTCCACATACGGAACATCCGCCCCAACAGATACCAATGTTTTCTCCAGGTCGTTCGTATAGAGGAGAAAAAGGATTGGGGCAAGGATGCAACCTTGGCGCACCCCACGCTTGATGCTGAAAGACTCTGTGCAATCGCATGCCTTAATGCAACTAGCCCCACATCCACAACCACGCTGTCTAGAATGGCCCACAGCTTAGATCTGGAGACGTAGTCCAAGGCGCTTGACCGGTCCATAAACGCCAAGTGGTGGAAACTCCCTTGTCGTATTTGTATTTATCCACAATAAGATTGAGGCCCTGTTCAATGGTCCCGAGCCCCTTTCTAATCCCGTACTGAATTGGGGCAAGAATACTATTAATATTAATCCAGTCAAGTAGACTGTCCAGAACTACTCTCCCAATGATTTTCGCTTTGGAGTCTAAGAGGGATATTGGGCGGTAACACTTATCATGCATTTTTCCTTTTTATTAAACGAGGACAATTATTGATGAGCGCCACGACCTGGGTACTCCCTGACTACAGGCAGAGTTGAATACAGAAGTGAGGCCCAGAGTACAAAACACTGGATCTTCCCTAAATAAATCAAGCGAAATACCATCCGGTCCCGGAGCCTTCTTACATATACTGTCTAAATTGCTTTAAAAACCTCATCCTCTTTAAAAACGAGGTTTGGACACTGGGGTATCATTGGCACGAAAGCATCGCCGGCCTTGCTGTCAGTAGAATACATCCCAGAGAAATGCGACAACCAAGCCTCGGCCTGGATATGAACTGTTACTTTATCTTGGGGTGATGTGGGAGATGAAACAGACTGCACAGCTTTCCAGAAAGCTTGTGGGTCTTTAGATTGGCAGGCATCAACAATGGTCTTTAATTTCTCCTCCTTCATGGCCGATTTCCTTCTCTTAATTGCTTGCTGATATATCTTTCTGCTGGCTATAATGGTACTCTGATCTCTGGGAGTTTGCTTTAAGGCCCTACGTAAAGAATCATTAACTGCTCTACATACTTTGTCAAACCACGAATTGGCATGACGGCGTGATTAGACAACTAATTAGTAGTAATAAAAAAAAAAATCTGTGAATATATTTTAAGAAGTCAGGGTTATTCTTTCACATGTAGGGGCTTCTCGGAGTATAATTTTCGAACTTAAAATAGTATATTACATCATGTAAGTTGCACATAAGTGGCTCCATAGAAAGCTTTTTAAGATTCAAGAACTCAAAACTTGCAAAGAAGCAAAATGTTAGAGCCTGTTCTATATCTTTGTGGCCCGTTGAAATTAATGCTGCTTTGTTTTACATCTCTGTTATATAGGCATAATTCGTAATATATATTTCAGTGCTACTAATTAGAAATCTGTTAATGAAGACCCCTGTACTGGTATCAGAAAAATGTTTTCCTATTGTGAGATGTAGTTATGGGACTGAAGGGGATGTTTGTGTATGCAGTGCGCTTTACAAATGTCTTGATTGATTGATGTTTCACCAATTTGGAAACCTGTTGATCAGTTCCTTGAACTGGACGTTCCATAATAGGAGGGGATGTTCTTTCCACCAGGTGCCTTCTGCTCTCTCAAGTATTTTCCCAGCCTATTGGTTGCTAATACAGGGAAGTTAGGCATTTGTAATCTTTCCAATTCACCTTCCCTCTCACTAAGATAAAATAATTCCATCTCCAGAAAAGTTAATTTCGCCTTCATTAATATTGGGGTCTGCAGTGAACATTTGGACACTGTCAGCCGATTGAAAAAACCTCCCTCCGTTTTTACAGTAGATTAAGCAGTTCTGCATGCACTTCTGACAGCTAAAGTACAACGCCCTATATACGGAGAAGCAATTAATCACCATCACCACCAACTTCCCGTTTTTATGATCTCTTGACAGCACAGCTGTTGCTCTACAATTATGTGAGGGTCACTAGAAAGGGCCAGTGGCTCCACCCACATGTTGGGAGCCAGGAGTACATGTTTTCATTGTACAGCTTGTGAGCTTTCACAAAAAAGTGGTTGCCTTCCACGCAGCTGTGATTTTGTTTATCGGGCTGCCTTAGCTTGAAGGTTCATGAGCACACACATGACATTGGATTTTTATTAAAATGTCTTAGATAACTAGATAATTTACAATCGTCTTCTCTAGTTTTTATTCAGTTTTTTCTAATGCTTTGTATGTAATAACTGCATGTTGGACACAAAAGTCCCTTGCATGGTGATAGACGTGCACCCCTGCACTGAGGCTCCCAAATGTAATGATGTCTGGATCCCTAATGATAATGTTTGTTGTCACGGTTCATGGGTGAACACTGATCAATCGTGTGCAATGACATAGGCCTGTCTTACGGATTGCTGTCTTTTTGTCATGGAGGGGCACCCAAAGTGCTACCCTCCTAGTGGTGAAAGGCTACTGCCTTTGCCAGGAGTTAGCTCGAGCGCAGACATTGTGCATACCATGTACTGTGTGATCATTAGGAGTGAACAGGTCCTTTTTAGGTCTCGCCTACAAGACCTTTAGTAATCGGCACAGCTTTGCAGGCAAAAACGGGCACGCATTGCTTTGAATGGCAACGCGTGCATGTTTGGCAATTCACTTGCGGGAGCGAGCTTTCAAACCATATGTTTGTAATTAACTCGCTCGCTCCCGCAAGGGAAACCGGCCCAGGCTCCCTCCTCTATCCCCTCCCCCTGCTGCTTTTTACTTTCAGCGCGCGCTTGTTATCATTTGGTCTTTTACACGTTTGTCTCCAATGTATACAACGAAAAGCAGAGTGCGCTTTCTCACTTTATGTTTAACTTCCCACCACCTTCGATGTGAAAGCAGACCCAGCTAACATGTCACGGGGTCACACTCCAGTGCATGGTCTGACACACTAACATAACGTGCATTTGTAAAGCGCACGTACACTCAAGTGTATCTTGGCACTAAATATCAGATGTTTACTGTTATCCAAATTCAATGGTACTTATTGTATCGAACTCGGAAGGATGAAAAGCTAAGTGGACACAAAGCAATCTCTCCACTATTCCGATCCAATAGTGTTGGATAACACTCACTGAGGTATCCGGTGTTACTGTTACCCAACTCACAATTTGTAAATTTGGCTGCGTCATAAGGAAAAGAAACCCTTGACAATCCGCATCCTAGACACGTTGCAGCGTGATCAGGATATATTTCACTGAGGGCAAGGAGAGTTGAGTCCTGGGCAAAACATGAAACTGAACTAGTTTAAATCCGATATCAACTTTACAAGGTTTATTATAACTGATGCAATATTGCATTCTGCCAAAATAAGGGCCTCATTAAGACGTCCTCGTTAACTTCGAGGGCGATACCAGCAGGTGACTCCCCAGGATTTAACAGGGGACACGGGTCATGCGTTAAAGTGCCTGGGGTGGAGAATAACCTGCACACCCAGGATTCCCCTGGCCTTTTATGCAGTCTGAAGCACCCCCCGTAATTAATTATCCCAGTTAATTACGTCCTACTCTCTCTTGCGTCCGCCTTTTCTGTTTTCTTTTTCTCAGATTCATTCGCTCTCCCGTAGTTTGCCATTTCGCACTCTGGTTTTTCACCGGTTACTTGTTTCTCTGCCTCAGCACTCCATTCTTCTCCATCGCTTCTTCCCGCCCTCCTTTAATCGTCTCCACATCCCTCTTCTCTTTCCCGTGCAGTTTCTCTCATCACTCATTTCTCCATCTCGCCTCCAGTTCCTGACGTATCTCTTCCCTCCCCACTTTTCTCCCTTCCCACACTCTGCCTCTCCCCCCTTGTTCTCCACCATCTCTCCACTCTGCTTTTCCACTTCCCTCTTTCTTAGTTTCTTCCTTCTCTCCCATGACTGCATCTAAGCCGCTCTCATCTCTCTTCCTTCGTTTGCTTCCTTGAACTTACTTCCTCGGGTTCTCCATGCCTCTTTTGCCCCTCCACTTTCTTATTACGCCTTCATCTTACTTCTCCCACTGCTCTTTGATCCTTATCTTCATTGCTTCACTTAACTTCCGTGCTTCTCTCAGCTCCCTACCCCTCTCACCTTCTTCCCTCACCTCTATGCTTCGCCCTTTGCTTTTTAGCCTCCTTATCCCACTCCCCCTTTCGAATACGACCCCCCCCCCTTCTTTCCTACCTGGCCCTCTTTTATTTTCCAGCAATTTTTGTCCGCCTCAATTCCCTCCCTCACTTTTCGACCACTTCTCTACCTCCACCTCACGTGTCATTCTCCCTCTCTGGCCATTCCTCGCTCCCTCTTACAACCTGCCCCACACCTCTTCACTCTCTGTTCTCCCCTCAGGCTCTCTCCACCCCCTCGTCTTCCCCCCCCTTCCCTACCCCTCCTCCTGTGCTGGGGGTCGCCCAGCACGCTGCTGCATTGGCTCGCAGCCTCTGGCAGACACATTCTGATCTGTTCTAGCAGCTGCTGCAGGGGTGCAGGCCCCGTACCCATCACTAAACCAGTGCATATGTGTAGACGAATGTTGTCAGATGACCACCTATACCCCCTGACTGCCCTCAAAGTACGCAGATAGCTTTTCACAACTTGTGGCCTCGTAGAATGGGCTGTGATGCCCCAAGGCACTAGTTTAAGGGTGCCATCTGCATTCAGAAGTGTAGTTAGAAATGTACTCTGGGCATCACCAGAGGACCTGCTTTTTGTTTTTTTGAGTATAAGAGTAATTATTAATCTTGAGATAACAGTATGTTAATAAGTTGCATTACAGCTTGGCGGAAACCGTGGAACGTATGGGGGTAATGCCAAGTACGTAGCTTTCAATGGTGGAGCAGTTGCACCGGGGCAGAAAGGCCTGAGGGGCCCACCACTGAACCCTATTTATTGCTGTGTTTCAGCCTTCAAACAGCAGACAGGGGGTCCATATCCTTCCTTGCACTCCGGGATTAGGTCGTATCATTTCAGTCTGTATTTACGTATGCTTGGATTGTCTTTTCTTTACCTAGAAAGGTAGGTCTCTACTGCTCTAGTGTCTTTTTTTTTGCAAATGTTGTTACCAATAGTCCACTTATTAGGTCCCAAAGGCGAGACCTATTGGCTATGCCAATGCTTGTTAACCTGTGTCACTGGAGTGAGGCCTACAGACTACCTAAATTAAAGTTCTGGTCCTGTGAGCTTATCACTTTTTGCCTATATCGGTTTGGTGTGGAGTGCTGCGCAGTGAATGTGTGATACACACGTGCTGGGTGTATGTATGTCTGTCAATGGTACGCTACATGGAAAATGCTGGGTTCCATTTAGCTCGACCCAGTGCTAACCGGAGGAACATGAGGAGGTAGAGCAACCTTGATCCCCCCCCCCTCCGGGGGAAAGGGAGAGCGAGACACTCAAAGGGCGATCTTTGAGTCAGAGAAAGGTCACTCCTAAAGGGCCTGGGCACATCTCAGGCAGGAGATAGGGCTGACCAGTGAATCATAAAGAGTAGGGCTGAGGCCCGGGGTAAAGTTTTGATACAAATTGCTGTGGCTGACACCCAGGTATGGACCTCTAGCCACCCCCATGGCCTGTGCTGCGGGGCTATCGTATTTTGAGTCACTTCTGCACTGACAGACTGCTTACTGTAGGAAGGGCAGGGCAGAGGAGAGGGTTCTTCAAAAGGAACCAGGCCCTAATCCTAAACTTCAAAGACCCAGACTCTAAATCACATTTGATGTCTGGAAATGGACCATGATAAGGGGTGTTTGAGGCCCCAACAATTGTCAACTGTCAAGCAGTCAGTCTGGCTGTAGGAGGAGAAGCTCTGCTAGACTTCTGCCTTTGACCAGGCCTGGAGGCCAAAGCCTGCCAGTCTCCCAGCTTAATGAGGGGACATCACCTTAGAGACTTCAAGGCCATCTGCCCCTGACGCACCGGTGCCTGTCTACCTGCTTGCCAAAACCTGTGTATCCTGTGAGGAAGAGGAGAACATTGGTGGAAGCGAGGTCAAGAGGGGGATCCTGGCAATTGGATCCTTGTACCAAGGTGTGAGGAGGCGAATGCTTCACCGATTTAGTCGTTGCTGGTTTGGGGGGGAAAAGTCAGTGACCCCCATATGCTAAAGGAGGATTGCGTGAAGGGGGCACGCTCTTGTTTCGAGGAAGACTGATTTACGGGCCAGACAGCCCCGGGGAGCCATATAGTGATTCAGCACTTGAACACTTTTGACCTGAAAAATAAGAGTGGGGCTTCTGGGACTCAGGCTACTAGTGGGCCTCAAACTGAATATTGGGTCTGGTGGATGGTCATTTCATTTGAAAATGTGTTGTCCGTAATGGCAGTGAGCTACTACACCATGCATACTCCACACTACTCCTCTTCACTCTTTTCCCTTCACCTCTATGCCACGCCACTCCATTCTACTCTACTCTACGACGTGCCGCTGCACTCTGTCCCTCCACTCTACAACACTTTGACACACCGCCCGACCTCCCACCACACCCAATCTAGACCACTCACTCCATGACCCAACATGCAACTCCACTCCCTTCCATTCCAATCTGTCCCACTCCTTTCCACTCTCTCCCAGTCCACCACACTGTACCCCAATATATCCCACACAACTCTACCCCAATGTCCCACTCCACTCTATCCATATCTACCCCACTACAATCTACCACACCCTAATCTGCTCCAATCTACTCTACTCCAGTCTACACCACTCCAGTCTACCCCGTCCCACCCGAGTATACCCCACTCTACCCCAATTCAGTCTACCCCACTCTAATCTACCACACTCTGCTCCATTCTACCCCAATCTACCTCATTCCACTCTACCCCACTCACGTTTAGCAATGCTAAACAGCAGTCACACTGGTGTACAACATAGCTAAAACACCTTGCCAAAGCCAACAGCTCTCGCATAGGCAAGACCTATTGGCTTTGCCAGTCCTTGAACTTAATTCTGTAAGTGTTGTATGCAAGCTATCCTTTCACTCTTTCTGTCCTGCCTCCCTTAGTTTTCTTTAGCAGTAAACTGTTAATGGAGAGATAAAGAACAGCTTTACATTGCCACAGGAGCAGCCGCAGGCCACATATGTTCTTTCAAACACTGTTCAGCCACCAGTGAACTTCATTTCTCTTAGAGGCTGTATCCCCGTTGTTTACATTTGAGTACTATGGAATTCTCTGGTCTAGTTTCACCTATCACTGCAATTCTACTCCTATGTTAATGTAGAATGCACAATCTGCATACTACACATTGTAGGACATCGCTTTGCAAGTGTGTTACGTAATTCAACTAAATAAAATGCAATGGCTGCCCTAGTTAATTACCGTTTTTATTTTGTTATCTGAAAAATGAGTTTTGCTTTCATAAAGAATGCACATGTAAAGATAACACTTTTTTTTTGTTTCCATTTGAAAGTTGGGGGACTTTTCTTCCCAGTGATACTTTGCATGCGCACAGGTTTTCATTCTCAAGGTTAGAATGACAGTATGGCACCGTGTTTGTAAACAACAAGCTAGTCGCCCTTTTCATTGGTTTGAAACGTATTTGTGAAAATAATAGGGCAGGAAGGCAAGATATGGAATTATGTGCATCTGTCAAGCAGATTGTCGGTTTCACTTTTTCAGGTGTTGGAGAGGCAGCAGGATGAAAAAGCAGACTCACTGTCATGGCTTAAAATTGTGTTCAATGACAAAGTATTTGTGTTACTTTTAACTGCTGTATGTTTTCATTGCTTATCAAAGTGTGCATATTGGGATTAATTGTGAAACCTGGACAGTGCATACTATAATTATTGTAAATGACCAGACAGGCTTTGCCTAACTAATCTGATGTAGTACATATGGGGGAATTAGACCGAGTGGGGTAGTGCTACGCTATTAGCTTGTAGCAAATGAAGCCAGCAAAATGTGTCTGGTAGCTAAATGCTTGCTGCTAATAGTGTGCCTGAGGTATAAGTTTCAGTCCTGATAAAGCAGACCTAGCCTTTCCACCCTTTTGTAGGCCAGTACATAGAGTATTACAAACTGGGTATGGATAACTTGCTATTTACAGTGCTCAAAATTGTTAAAGTGCAGTACGAAGCACTTTATACAACACAAGTTTTTAATAATGATCATTTATTCTCTGTTGTCACCATACTTGTGAGTGGTATGCTGGTGACTACCACATTGCTTTTGTGCATTTAGTCTCTGCAATAAACCTTAGTAGATTTGTTGTTCTTTTGTGGTATTGTTATTAGGAATCGGGTGATAACAATGTCCATATTCGTGGATCTGTCATGTCTGTCGAGTGCACGCAGATGAAGAGTGTGCACATGTGTAACTTAATGCTTTCTTTTCCATTGCTCTCCCTCGCCTATTTTCTTAAAATCAGCTGCTGGAGCTAATAAGATCAGAGGTTTTGGCAGTCCAGTGTAAGCACCAGTTTTCTTTAAAGCTAACTATGAGAGATTTTCCATGTCTCACTGTTGCTGCCATGCTTGTGAGTGGCATGTTTGTATGTTTTTGTAAAATTATGTAAACCACCAAGGTAGCTACAGAGAGCTTTTGGTTTAGGTACAAAAGTAGAAGTGGAACTACATGTTTATGGTAACCGTAATCGCTAACAACAATCTCCCCCACAGTGGAAGTCAGATGGTAAAGCCTTAGAGGGTCACCCAATTATGGGGTAGGGCTGGTTTCAGGTGTCTAACCAGTCTGGGTCAGGTCCAATTGAAGACGGCAGAGGGGTTCAACCAAAATGTGCATGTTTAAATGGGTACTTTTTTAGATGTTTTCTGAATCTACTGTAGTCTGGTTTAGGATTTTGTTGTTTTAGGAGAGACTTCCATAGTGATGATCTGCGCGTGTGAAGAGTCCTGATTCCAGACTTCATGCATCAATGCAATGGGATTGAGAGAAAGGTGTGGTTGTCTGATCGTTGGCTTGCAAATTGAAATAAGGGAAGAACATCTTAAGCTAGCTAGCTGGTGAATGACCCTGTAGTAATTTGCGGACGAAGCACAGTAATTTGAAGTTGGTTCATTCCTCAACTGGGAGCTTATGGAAGGAATCTAATGTAGGCAATATGTGGTCATAGCGATTCAGGCCAAACATGGGACAGGTATCATGATTCTGGACCTTAGTTTTTTTTTTAATGCCAAATATTTGCACACATTCTAAGATCTGTTACCAGGAGAGGAAGACGCTTTCTTCGAAATTGCTATTGAGCCACAGAAACCCGTTTCAACTAAGATTGCCATTTCATTGAAAATTATCCACTGCTCCTATCATTGCAAAATTAAAAAGCCATCTCTGACCAAAAGAGCGGCCCTCTTTGAACATAAAACTTGCGATATTAATGGATTATTTTTGGTTCAGGCATGCATTCCGGTACCTAGGTTCTTTGCGAAAATGTCCTTGAATTAAAGCTGTCACGCAAGATAACAACTCTATTCTTTACCAAATGGTGCGTTTTTTGTTTGGGTACGAATGCTGTACCGAAGCTCCAACACCCCCTGTATGCAGGTGCAATGCCTCTCTCCCACTAGGTCTGTAGCCCATACTTTTTCCAGATGTCCAGTTTAGTGGGATTGGGAAGGCATTTAGTATTCAGTATCCCAGCAGCCAGAAGATGCCCAGGAGATTGAGCTTCTGTGCCATGTTTTCTGCTCATGCCTGGATTGTGCCCTTGCATACAGGCAGCATAATTGATGGAGCCTATGGGGTTCTGCATGTGCTCCATTCTGAAAGTGTAATGCAGGACCTCCGGTCGTTTAGTAGCAGAGTATCACCAGCGACTCTGGTAAGAAATGTTCTTGCATTGCTTACCAGAGCCACTGGAAACTTCTGCTGCATCCCGAGTCTCAGAATGTCACTTCTGTTTTAATCCTTCATCATCCTTCCTAAAATACTTACACAAAAGTATGATCTCTTTGTTTCCTCTTTAGGTTCTTCAGACCAAACACAGAAGAAAACTGACAACAGTTCTCTGGGTACTCCTTCACCTGGTAACGGGAGCCAGCTTGTGGCCAATGTTTTACCAAGTGAGGGTCTTGTAGTAAATGACCAGGAAGCTGCATCCCAATGTGTTAAGATACAGTTATTGCAGGTAGGAGGTCAATTTGTCTTTCTTTTAATTTTTTTAATAAAATAATTTTATTGATGGTTTTTGCTTTAATACAATAAAACGCATCGGGTAAAAATCACAACTTGACATTTAGCACGGACCATAAGATCAGCGACTGAATGCTACTCTATGATAGCAGTCCATCTTAGTGCAGCTTTAAGTTTTGAGATGCAGATTGTCATTGGTCGTAGATGCTTTGAGGTAGATTGGGGTATTGTTGGCTTACTGGTGGATGTTGATGTTGTTGTCTGGGACTACAGATCCATTGGTATCCATATATAGATAAAAAAATATGAAGGGGGGTTTGAACCTTGTTCAAACCTTCTATATGAATTGGTGGTGATTGGCATGGTAGGAGGTGGACCGCTGCAGGAATGTCAGAGAAGCCTATCCATGTTTCTAAGATAAGCTCTTGATAGTTTGTCTAGAAAACTCTGCTACTCTACTGAAAGACCGGACAACCCTTGAAAGAGCAATATTCCCTTCAGTAGATACAAACTACTGTGGAGGAAGACCTAATTGAACCTGCTTCTCTCTGATAAATCTATTGTGTGGGTCTGCTTTTGTTTCCTGCTTTTATCAAACCATATAGCGCTGCTGCCTGATTTCCCATTTTCCAGAAATTGCCCGTATTCCTCTTTAACTTTAGCTTCATTCTTGATGATATACAGCTGAATTACTTACCATATTGTGCATTGTTTATTAGCTCCTCTGTAAAAAAGACAAAGCCACCTAACCGAGAATGTGACTGAAACACCATAACTATAATGCATCACAAGCTAACTTGAACTCCAGTGTGAAATATTCACTCGGGAAGCGTGGCGTCACCAGGCTCCTGAAAATGTACCCTGTCCATATCAAAGGCTGAATGTGCGCTGCTGTACTAATGACATCACAATATATGTGAGAAAGTGGCTCCTAATGGTGTGCCCGTTTTTGATGCATTTTAGCTCACATAATCAACTCTGTTTTTCACTCTTGTTTAATCTCTCCCTTTCAATACCTTTTTACTTTGTCTTGACGTTTGCATGAACACTGAAGGGTCTTCGTTTGAGATTGTCTTCAATATCCACTGAATAAAGGCCTATAGCTTGCAGTACATTACGAGATTTAGCCAGGGGCCTTAGAAATGGATGGGCAGGAAAAGCCCACACCAACTTTTCAGCTGATCCCTCCTTCTCCAAAGGAACTTCACCATTAGCCATTTGGCCTGATTCGCCCTTCACTCAAAGAATTAAGAATGTACTTGAAAGATGGACTGAACTTATCCTAATACATTTCCACTGTGTTAAAAACACTTCTCAAATTGCAGTTTAGGTAAACCTTCTCCTGCATGGTCACAGAGCTAAACCCAGCAGTGATTGGTCCATAGAAGCAAGTTGGACTACACCAGCATGCTCTGTTGGCAGGCCAAAAAAACTATCTGACATTCAGAACAGACTAAGCACTGATTTCAAATAAAACCACTTCTGTTCTCCGCCTGATAGTGGCTTCTTGTGAAAGAAAGGATTATGTTCCAGCCCATATACATCAAAATCTAGGGCATCACAGGTATCCATTCACACTCCTCTATATGTCAGTCAGTCTTCTGCAGCCAGTCATCCCTCACCGTGACAGAATTTTAGGCATACATTTGACTTTCAAGCCCCCGAAATATTTAGCTGCCAGGCGCTTTATATGATATTGTGTGCCACTTTCAATTGCTATAAATTATTTCTCTTCTGCAGACAGCAGTCTGTAATAGTCTCCTGTAGTCTGCTGTCCTACTAGAGCCAGACTCTTTCCCAAGTCAGTGGGGTGTGTGTGAAGGTGGTGCAACCACCTAGAAGTGTAGAGTGTGTGAGAAAGAGAGGAAAAAAAAGAGATGCAATGAAACAAATATGTATTTTTTTTTTTAAAGACTAAATGACTGTTTATTTAGTTATTTCTGGCAGCAGGAGTGTATTCTGAGTGCCAAAAGGCTGTTCTATCCGAATAGAAAGAAATAACTTTTGCTTTTTTTCTTGTTCAGGATGACCATCCAAGAAATGGGGAATTGCCATTCCCACTTGGCTCTGATGCATCTTCTTCGCATTCTCAGTTGACGGTTGATCTGCCAGTGCACATCCTTCAGGTATGGTTTTCATGTGCATTAAAGAGATTTCTTCCTTTATTGTTTTTCTCTCCAGAAACAGAAGTCCCACAAATTTTTGACAAGCAAGGGTTATTTTATTTTTTACCAATCTTTAATCTTCCAAACTTTCAAAAGTAAAGACAATACCTTATTATTAGATTGAGCCTAAATGATAGTGCAAGCTGTGTGACTGCAAAAGACCTATTCTCAACTTATCAGGAACTTACTGGGGCTTAAATCCTGCTCATTAGTACCATTGGTAGGCTTTATCACTCTCATTGGCGTGCCTTGTGCTTGTCCATCTTATGAATGCCCCTCCCCTGGAATATTGACTCTTTACCTGTATTGTTGCACTGTTCACATTTTCAGATCTACTTTTTAGGGTTCTCCGCGTATGCTGCCTCTCGAGACATACTGTATCTACTGTATGGGCTTTCACAACGCCCGTCCGTTTTGATTTGTCCCATCATGTGCCTTTCGAAATTCCTTTGTTTTCGTTGGCGATTCATGTATATTTGTCTCTCCTTCTGCTGTTTTCGACATGCCCTGGAAACTGTCCCGGGTACATGGATCATTTACTATTGGTCATATGTTAGTTTCGGCGCACTACTTTTTATTTTGCCTGGGCTTGTTTTGGCTTTCTGAACGTGCTCAGCTGAGGGCTGCAAATATGTCTATATCTTGTTTTCCACTATCTTTGGTTTCACAAGTACTTTTTCAGCTTTTTTTTCAGTCTGTTGTTTTTCCATGATATGACGTTTTGGTTTCATCAGCTCAAATGTCCAAACCTTAAATAATATACTTACTTAATGGAAGTGTAGTTTAAGAAGATGGCCCTCAACCTATTTACATTGTACTTTTGACAGCATGATTATTTGGATACGATTAAAGAGGTTAACATGCTGTTATTGCTCAATTTTTTGCAAATGGAAGCAGCTTTCAGATGCGCGCCTTCAACTTTTAATGCTTTTTTTTCAATCTTTGGTGAAATAAAACCAATATCAAGGGATGCCTCCTAGTGCTCTACAAACGCGGCATGTAATGTGAGATTACTTAACAATATATCCCGCAAGTAGATAGTGCAACCCCAGCGCAGCACCACCTCTGAACCAGCACAGCACCACCTCTAAACCAGCGCAGCACCACCTCAAAATCAGTGCAGTAGCCACGCAGCACCAGCATCACACAGCGCCACCCCAGCATCACTCCTGCTTTGCACCAGTGCAGCACCGCCACCTAAGCTTGACTCTACACCAGCACAGCATCAGTCAGCACCAGCTTAGCCTCTCCACGCATCACTCAACAGCACCACCTCTGCATCAGTGCACCACCAGCACAGCACCTTCTGCAACACCAGCACAGTTCCACCTCAGCAGCAGGTCAGCACCAACGCAGCACCACTACAGCATTAGCGCTGCACTACCACCTCATCACCAGTGCAGCACAACCTCAGCATCAATAATCATCACTTCAGCACCACCAAAGGATCTCTTACCACCATCTCAGCATCACTCAGCACCACCTGAACACTACCTCTGCCAAAGCTCACCACCACCTCAGTACCACTTCAGTATCACTCTGCACTAGCACTGCACCATCATAGCACCACCTCAACATCAGCACAGCACCATCTCAGTGTCAGTGCACCACTACCAGCGCAGCACCACCTAAGTCCCCACACAGCCCCGCCTCGGCACCAACGCAACCTCACCTCAGTAGTAATTCGACATCAACGCAGCACCACATCAGCGCAGCACCACCCTCCGCATCAGTGCAACATCACCTCAGCGCAGCACCACCTCTGCACAGCACCACCTCTGCACAGCACCAACTCAGCATCACTCCGCACTAGCTCAGCACCACTAGCTCCCCATGACTCAGCCTTGCCCCAGTATGACTCAGCACCACCTCGGTATCATTCAGCATCAACTGAGCACCACCACATCAGCCATAATGCTCTACAACTTGTCTCAAAGACATCGGTAAAGCCAATAACTCTTGCTATACACTTGAAAGTTCTCTGTACGAGACCTATTTGCTATGCCAATGCTTGTTTCTTTTTGATTAAGCACTCCACAACAGTGTGTGTTTCAGCTTTTTCTCGTGTGCCTTCCGTCCCTCTTCCTACTCCGTATTGCTGTCTGTGTGCTTCTCTCTATATCCTTCTCTAACTTGCCCTCTATATGCTTTTTTCCCCTCCCCCTCGTCACTCATTCCTCCACTGATACCTCTTCTGCTGATCACCAGGACTTATTTTGCCCCAAAGCCGCCTTTGGTCCTCAGAAGCTTGCTGAAGCGTGGGCTTACTAGGAGGTGCCTCACTCATTCCCTATAGCCATCATTCGCTTCTGCCTATTGTAGGCATAGGACGTGCTTCACAGAATTTTGAGCACCCTGTACTTGAGGAGGGTAGGACTTTCACAAGGTCCAGGTGCATGAGCATGGCTGCATGCACAAATACTTACCAAGAGCAGCCCGACCAAGCACAGCACACTTTTTCGATCAGCTGCTTGTTTCACTCTGTGAACTTTGCTGTAGCATGTGTGACACGTACGACCCAGCTCCTACAACTTAACTGCTTTTGGGCCTCTTTTTGGACTGCTTAATGGAAATGGACCTTTACATGCGGCCCCCTATGTGAACTGTAGCACGAGCTGCTGTTTACTTGCTGAGCACTACTAAAAAAATAAACAAACGGGCAAGCATTTATTTGCAGGTTAAATGCATTAACTACTAAGGTGTCCTGCAGCACTTCACTTTGGTTAACCTGAAAATAAATGCTTTCCTCTTTTAACATTTTTTTTAGACCTGCTTGCACAATCCCAGGCCCACCCAGGACCATCTGCTGCCACAGTGCGGCCCTCGGTCACTGCACAGACCATACTTTGTGGTCCCTGGGCAAATGTTAAAGAGTACCTGTGCCTTTGAGTAAGCAAATTTACTTTTTGCAAATGTCTGAACGCTCACATTGGAGAATTACTCAGTCTCTCTCTGATGCGTCTCTATAAAAATGTACCTTTTTGCTGGTTCCTTCATATTTGGTGACAAACTTTTCAAAACACATTTGCCACCCAGTTACTTTTTGTAAGGTGTTTTCCATGAACAGCAGTTGCCCATTGTAACTGTAAATTGACTGTTTCAGATATGAATCAGTTGCATTTCAATGTTTTTTTCATTTTGATATTCTCAATATGTAAGACGGCACCATTGGCTCTTCCAAAAATGTCATGCCTGTGTATAAGTAAGGCTGTTTCTGATATTACAGGCATAGCTATCCATACTGAAGCAGGTCAAGTGGCACGGAGTCCTAGGGTGTAGGAGTTACTGCACCTTAATTATGGCTGGATTATAATACGTAGCCACTGTGGTGCAGGCCCATATTTCTTGTTTTTTTTTTTTATAGTGGAACACATCCTGTAGAGTGCATCCTTCAAACGCAGCACATAATTCCTTTCAGTATACACATGAGCTTCCTTTACAAGCAGCACTTCTGTATATGCATGCAGTACACTCCTGTACCTTAAAACATGCACACACCATGCAACAGGCTACTGCATTCCATAAACTCTTGAAGCACCTAGTCCCCTCCCAAAATAGCTGTGCAGCACCAGACCTTCAGTTCTGTAACAAACTATTCTCTTCCATGTGCTCATCCTGTACACTTCCTTATTCGTATAGACAAGCATGCTTGGGCCTGTAGTATTTCCATAAGTTTCTAACATGTATCCTCTTCCGACCACGTGCTCTTTTTAGAAACACAACCATCGTATACGTTTCTCTTTCATGTCCACGTGCGCTGCACACTCCACTTCAGAACACTTTTGCCTCATACAGGCAGGCACTCATTCAACAAGGTGCAAAACACAATTTTTTGTACACAAAATTAGCATAATTTATCCTAAAACTCTGCTGCGTAAAGAAATAACTTTTCAGCTTCCGTATGAACATATCGAACAGTGTATTTCAAACCCTACAATATCCTCACAGCGCAAGACCCCCTTTTACTGTACACATGTATCACAATGTTCCATTTTTACACAAATGCAATACAATTCCTTTATACACGTACAGCACACCGTCCCCTAAGATAAACTCACATGCTGAACATTACCATGTGCACATAAGCCCACAGTGCACTGCAATGTAAAGGTCTGAAACACTACTACCTTCTACATATATGTATTCCAAATAGTTCCCTACTGCACACACATGCAGTATACATGCTAGAGTAATGCTCACTAGCAGCCTCTTTCATACACTCAGGCAGCCTACAGGTACATGGTGCCTTCTATGCAGCAAATGTCCCCTTTCTGTATATAATCTTTTTACAGCCTCCTTTACATAGCCTATACTATCAGCTATGCACATGTACTTCTATAGTATAGCACATGCAACTCAATTTGCCCTTTCATATAGACATGCAGTGCACTTTCCTGTATCGTCACACACGCAGCACACTGCTTTTCATATACGTATGAAGAAAACAGTCCTCTTCCTGCCACATTTAAGCATACTCCTTTATTTCTTATACATTTCCAGATCACTATGTCCTTCCATTTTGTCTGCAATTGCACACTCATGTACCCGTCAAACTACTGTTTCCAATGCCTAAATGTAGCACAATATCCAATCCCTATTGTAGTGCTGTATAGCGCCTAATTCTTCCACATGGAGTCCAAGACAGCCATCTTCAAAGGATATAACAAACTGCCACCGCTGCATATGCACGAGTTATCAACACTGTGGATGCTTTGCAAGTATACTTTAACAGAAACAATTCCAAGATGGCCACCTGTGTGCTGGAAATTATGTAATGCTTTGGCTGCAGATGTGCCAAAGCAATCGGGTACTGGCATAGTCACTTAGGTCTAGGTCTTCATATTAAAGATGAGACTTGTTAATTTTGCCAAGGCCTGTTTTTGAAAAATGGTGATGTTATTCATTAATGCCATAAATGAAGATGGTTAAAGCGACATTCTATAAACAAGACGGGCATTTCAAACTTGGCTTTGTATATAGAAGCATTTATATTCTATAAATATTGAGTCATCTACTACTCTGCCTCTGACCGGTTACAACCTGGATCCAGAAATATTAAAATCAGTGACGGTGCAGTCATTGACTGAATATTGATCTGCATGACACACTTTTGGAATGCATTTGGGATTGCGGTCTAATTTACTGTGATTTGTGTGATTATGACTATATTCGTTGTTTTAATTTGTTATTTCATCTATAAGTTACATTACGAAACGTTCAGAAAAACAATTGTCGGTGCTAAAATAAAGATTTATAAAAACATTCCTGCTCCACCGCAACATTCTGTGGGTTTATTCAAGACTCATTTGGTGTAATCCGTTGTCTTCTCTTTTGTTCCATTTCTTTCTAATACTAAGAGTTTCATTTGACAAACACTGATGCCAGTGCACAGCTGGCCTTTGGCCATTTAAGCAGTAGCAACTTCAGATGATTCCAGCAGGATCACTCATCGCTTTGCTGATTTTCCTTCCCCTCCATGTATACATGCTACCAAATTCTGTGCAAGTATTCCTTGAAGATGGTGCCTCTGACTACCAGCTCCACAGAACGTTGATTGTACCTGTCCTGTTTTTTTTTCTGACTCAATCATGCACTCAGCTTGAAATGCCTAAGATTTGAGTATCCCCAGGCAAACGGAACCACCCTGTCTTTAAACACGTTTTTTGTTGGTTCTCTCTTCTTCCATTAATGCTGTATGGTATCTTCATGAGTATTCTACGTAAAAGCAGAGGAGCCCCGGTGGCTTAGCAACCCCTTGATTTCCTAGTCTCCCTCGATTTTCTAGCTGAGACTACCAGAGAGGGGCTCTTTTATCTACAAGTCAATTTATACTTGTATCCTACCGTCATGAGGTCAATTAAGTGGTTAATGAGGGCAATTAAGTGGTTAATGAGGGCAATTAAGTGATGCCCCACATGCATGATGTCAGATCTTGTTCTAATGTGCCACTCTGGGACTCATCCATACCAAGCTCCATTCGTGGTTGTTGTTTAGGCCTATGAGTGCAAGGGTGAACAGTCTCGAAGGCGCCTAGTCGAACTCCAAGAACCAGCATTTCTTCATCAAGGTAGTCCTCTTCTTCATAACATGACCACCATTATAACTGTGGATCCAGCAGGATCATGGAAAGTTTTTCAAACAACTTTGTAAACCGTTACTTCTATAATGAAGAAAAAAATGAAAGCCATCACAAACTTTTATTTTGCATTTTACTGCCCTGGAAAGACTCAGCTCTGCACACAGGTACAACATTCCAAGCTAGGGGACCCAACCACAATTCTATTTGTTATATTCGAACACACTCTGTTTTGTTCTTTATATTGTCTTCAATCGAAACTGTTATCTTTTCCCAATTATGTGCTTTTAAGTGTAGGAACTCAAATGTGTATTATTTTTGATTTTCTTAAACATGGTTCCCAGGGATATCCTTTAGCCAACCTCTGCACAGCTGTCCAGTTCTGCACCTAAACTTATGTGTGGCCAAATCCTTTAAGTCTGCATTGGTGCTTTGAAGGCAGGGCTTGCCCTGTTGTGAGATTCATAGAAGTATCTAGCCGAAGGGTGTAAACTGTTGAAAATTGTGGAATATAAAAACATGAGTTTGATATAGTATTTAATCAAAAAATAAAATTTTAAATAGAACATCGGCTAGTTTAACAAAAAAACTCATAAATACCCTGAGAAACACATTTAGACCTGCATTATTTAAAAAAATGCAATCTAGAAAAAAAATGTAATTGCCAAGTTTTGGATAACTGTGTAACCCACAACTCTCCTCCATTGATTTATTCTCGACCTTACACGTGAAAATAACATCACTAGTGACATCACACATTACATCCCCATTGACATAATGACGAGTATGGATCTCCACATATTTGAGTAGATCTTAACATTTATTTGTGTTATTTTTGATCACATATCAATTCACCTTTGGCCAACCACTGTGCTCAGCCCTGGTGTCTCCATAACGCATATGGTCTTCGGTTTGGTGCCTCTGTGCAAAGTGCCCATATAACTCATTGCCAGCCTCCTTCAGCTAAGCACAGTTGTGATTAAGTGAATGCCCTGTGACTGCTGTATGGCACCAACCCACTGGATCATGCAAAATTTAGGTTTAGTGCAGCACATGAACATGACCCTTGCTCAGCCCAAGAATGGCCATACTCCCTGCAAATGACTTTCACCCATGTGCTCTGCAAGGCAACTGCAAGGCCAGGTCAAAGGTCTTAAGGCATTTTCGAAAGATATATCTTATCAGCTGTGTTAACCTGTATAGCACTGGAAAATGGACACTTCTGATTGCTTTTGTGGTGAGGTATTGTCTTTTCCCATAAAGTGGCCTGTATATGATTATTCATATGCATCATTTTCATCCAAAACATTCATGTTGGCATATGAACTAAGCTTTTCATTTACTTGGGTTGTTTGCAACCCACACCCTTTGAAGAGCAAGTTTTTATACAAAAAATCTCAAACGAGCTGTGAAATATTACCCATGCAGAACTCTGGAGTTGAGAAAAAGTAAACAGTTTTTTATTTTTATGCAATGTCTGGGCCTGGGGCTCCTGTTCCTAATTGGTTGATATATCTCTGCTTATAGCTTCATTACCAAAATGCAGCAAGGCCGTTTCGTTAGACGTGGTGCTACTGCCATAATATCGGTTACTACTACTTTGGTGATCAGTACAAATGTTCACTAACCATTACTTTGTTGAATAACATGTGAAAACTGATTCGCTAAGCGAGACCGCTACCATAACGTGCCAGTCCAGTTGATCCTCGCGCTTCTTAGGGTTTTCCGCCATGCTGGGTTACTTCCTAGTATGGTAAAATTCCCATGATGGAAAAGGAACTGCTTTGTAACTCCCCTTCCCCCCCCTCCCACCCCCCAAAAAAACCTCCTGAACTGCGTTTTATTTGATCTGTAAACTTCCCATCATGCAGATTCACAGTAACTTGTTATGTGTATTTGTAAAGCACATTACCATCTACAAGGGTATCCTAGTCCTGGGCAGATGTGTGTGCTATGCTGTGCCTATAGTAGATTGGTTAATTGAAAAGGTCTTCGGCTGCTTGCAGAATTTAAGAAGAGGAGGCGGCTCTGATGTGGAGTCAGAGGTCACTATATGCTTTAGGAGCAATGTAAGAGAGCATCTGTCCTCCTAATTTGGTTCTCTAAATGCGTTGTATCTGTGCGAGTAGGAGTCCTTCGTAGCGGTGGTGTCTGGGTGGTTGGTGGACAGAGATGTGACTTCATGTAGGTGGGGCCAATGTTGTGTAGTGCCTTGAATGTGTGTGTGAGGAGTTCGAATTGAGCACAATGTAGTTCTCCGAGATGTGCTGTGATGCGAGTTCTGCGTGGGAGATTAAGGATAAGTCAGGCTGCGGAGTTCGGGATGGTTTGTAGTCCTCTAATGAGTTGCTTGGAGATCCCGAAGTAGAGTTTTCCTAGTGTAGAGGGTGCTCCCATAGTCTGACTTGCTTGTGACTAGGGCATGAGTGCCAGCTTTTCTACTGTTGCTTGGGTGCAGTGGGATAAAAAATATGTAGTTTCTAACCATTTTTCTGCATGTTCTATTTATAGCTAAGTGTCGTGATATGGAATAGTGACATGTTTTCCTGCTTTTTCAGGAGCCTCCAGCATCCACAGAAGAGGCCACTGTCCCCACCCGCTCTCAGTTCACTGGAAGCACTATAAACCTACAAGATCTTCATTGACCCATTGGAAGTAGGAAAAGGAAGCAGTGAAATTGTATCATGTTGATATTGGTATTTATATAAAGACTACAAGCACAAAATAGCAATCTGTGCAAAGTTTTGACATGTAATGTACATTTATGGGGCTTGGGAAAATACACATAAAAAAGTGCACTTCTACAGAATGATCGTGGTGGAGTGGGTTCATCTGTGTGCTTTCGGGTGGATGGGGTATTTATTGGCCAATATTCCAATGCTAAAGGATGAATAGAATGGACTTTGAATTTTTTTTTTTTTTAAGTTATCCAGGTATGCTGTCGAGAGCACTACTGCTCCACCATCAAGAATCTTCTTTTTGTAGCCGTGACTGGCAGAGTTGCTCAAGTTTTGCCTCTCCTTTGCATCAACTGTCCCACCTTCCTGGAAGTTAGCTGGGAATTCCTCTCTGTTTATTTTATTTAGTGATGCCATGTCATCTGAAATGCTCTGTCATGTGTGGTACCATGAAAAATAGTGGTTAGTGAGTTAACTTGAGAGTTTCTGTTGTCAAGCAATGGTTCATGCACCATTGTTTGCAGAACTCTGCGGTGGGATTATTGTAAATGGTACTAAAAGAATGCGGTTATCTAATGTATTTTACAACCTTCCACCTGTGAGTTTCTAAAGCTGGTGTAGCCTTCGCTCTTTTTCCAAAGTATAAGCACATTGTCACCCCACTCCCGCTGCATTCAGCATAAGATTTCTAAATATGGTTTCCAGCTCTTTGTGTTTGCCTCAGTGTGTTCAGCAAAGGGAACACAGTGCATGGATAAAACTGATACCACAAACCAAGTTTTTCTTAATTATGCAATGCTCTCCACTCTTTCATTTCTAGTCAGTAGTATTTTTTTTTATTTGTTCAGTTCTTACAGTTACTTAAATATATACATTACAGAACTCTTTCGCACCAAACAAATGTGACAACTCTACTCCAACATATTAAAAAGTTAAATGTTATTGATAAATTAGTCTTAGTAAAGGATTTTGATTATTATTTTTTGAATTCAAAAGAGGATGATCACTTGCATGCACTTAAGTCTCTACTTCTCAACCCATCATGGTGCCTAGACAACTCACAGCATTATTCAGGAATAGTCTTTATCTGCTTAAAATAAGCAATGGTTTGCAGCATGAATTGTTTCTGGATTCACATGCTGTGCATTATTCCGCCATCCAGTGTTTGGGTCACTAGATAGCAGAATAATGCGCAGCATGTGAACAAAGAAACTTCTTCAAGCTTCAAAGCTGCTCCTACCAGTAAGTAACGGTTTTGTTCAGTGGGCTGCCTCCTCTATTAGTAGGAAAATATATTTGTCTATGAACTGTACCTATTCTGTTGGCCACTGTAGAGAATTTGTGTATCTTTAATTGGATTGTCTGGGAGGGGATGACAGTCTTCCCTCATTGTACTTGAATAAGCATACATTTAATCCAAAGGGCCTGCAAGCATGCTTGATCTTGCTTCTTTGGGTCACACAAGGCCGAACTTGCAGGACGAACATTTAGAACATCTTCTGCACAGTAAAACAATTTTGATGGTAGCCTAGCAAACATCCCTCCGTTTGAGCTTGCCCTCTTAATGCAACCTGCCTTTGTCACCCACTGCTTGCAGCTGTGACCTATGCATAGCTTTTTCCCGAATTTTCCTTTATTCGTGGCCTTCTCTGCAAACTACAAGTTTCTGATTTGGCATCTAGTCTCCGTAATTCACACATTATGGGGACTTTTCACCACTTTATTAAGGCCATCTGATCTTTGCCTGCCTGCACTGCAACACCTAATTAAGCAACACTGCTGTTTGAGGTGGTGAAATCCCACTGGGCGTGGTGGTAGGGGCGTAGCAGAGGAATTGGTAGGTAATACTCCACCCAACCCCCACCCCCGTCTGCAATAAATAAATAAAGCGTTTCACTGTGGGGCAAATACCGCTGTCGAGGGTGCCTCGGTGTTTGTCCTGCAGTGAAAAGTCTGCAATTCATTTCATAAGTTGTTTTAATTCTCACTGCTTTTGTCTGTCCCCGTTTAACTTAATTATGTGTGTGTCTTGAGTGCCAGGCACAACAAGCCATTGGCCAGACTGTGACGTTTTGTGGTTCACCTTATTTTCTGCTTGACACGTCTTTGCTGCACCTTGAGTTTTGGGTTTGCTGCTTGGGGAACCCCCGGACTTCACCCAGCAGAAGAAGAGACTAGTCAGGTAATCTCTGTGTTTCCAAGCTGCTCGACCAAAAGATTATTTTCTGGACAGTTGAACTCGGCAAAGTGGAAATTGCTACCTGAACCTCAGTATAGATTGTAGAATGTTACTCTCTTCGGTGTTTCCTTGAGATACACAGATTTCCTTATGCTAGTGGGTGTCCTGATGAACCTTCAACGCAAAAAAGAAACCATGAGCAATGTCCCCGAGGGGCCTTCTGTGTCCATGTGTGCAAGATCTTGATAATAGCCTGTGGGTATGCCCACAAGTTAATTTTCCTGTGTTGACACTGCTTTATTGATACACCAATGGTTGATGACCTAAGGTCATACTAAAAAATCGATTGTTTGGGTATTGGCATTCATGCCATACCAGACTACAGGCTGACTTGGCTAGGGTTGAAAGATGACTCCACCGGTCCCTGGAGTGCCACCTTAGAAATCATGTGCAAGGACTGTAATTCCCTTACAACCGGACATATGTTGCTGACTGAGATCTAGATAAATTTGCTTTCTTTCTTAGTTCTAAAATAGAAAATGTACACCAAGCATAACGCTCTGGTGGGCCAGTTTTTGAATGGTTTCTTCAAACTACCTGCACAGTTGTTTGTAGTCTAAGCAGCACTGAGCTTTGGCAGGAAGTCTATTTCCTCTTCATTTTCCACCTTGCATTAAGAGACAAATTAATTGATTCAAGCATTACTGGTATGCAATGCTTTCAATGAGTGATGACAAATTAATGGCAAATATTTTTCTGCTCAGCTATGCCCTATAAAATGTTGATCTTGCTGCCACAGCTGTGCACGTGGGCTGTTGGCTTGTCAAGCAAGCCTGCTTTTACTGTTTCATTTTTTTTTAATGGAAGAGAAGCTACAAGGTCTACCTGTCTGTTAGTGTAAGTCAAAGGGAGAGGACTACCAGGTATCTGACAAATCTAAAGAATAGCACTTTCTGAATATCCTTCAAAATATCTGAGGTCCTCCTCCAGAATCGGATCAAATTCTTGGACAACTGAAGGAAACAGCTGAAGTTAAGCACTGGACTTGAAAGGTGACAGCAGAATCTCTTGAAACTCCGCTTTCCTCTCATTTATCTCTCTTTCTTGACTTAAAGGTTATTGTGGGGTACCCAAATCCAGGAAGAGTGAAGGCTTCCAACCCTCCATTTACAGATAGATCAATCCCAGTGAATCCTCGAACTTTGTCAGTGGTGGTCCATGGATTCAGACACTAAATTCGGTTATGGATACATCCCCGTTTCCATCGGTAACTCAAAGCAGACGTTTCTGAGATTTGCTGGTTTAAACTCCATACCTCAGGTCCTCCATAATGCCATCCCCTCATTGCTGGACTTCCTTTGTTACTTGTAATGCAAATTGACATCTGTGTGTGGACTTGGTCTTTCTCTGCTCTAAAGGCTACAGATTTTTTCTTTCTGGTCTTTGAGCTCTTGTTTCATTTGGCAATTTCTGCCAAAATCTACAAATCCAATCTGCTTCTATCCCAGCACTTTCCCCTTACTGTGGATTTGAAATTTGGGCAAATGGTCCTTCTTCTGGGTAAGGTTTTGACTATTGATACTTAAAACCACTTCTCCTCCTAGACCACAGTGTTGTGATTCTAGAAACCATGGCTCATAAGTGCATATATTTAGGTTGTTCTTTGAGAGTGAAGGATACTACACCAGCTAGTTGAGTGCATTTGGGCTGTACCTTGAATGATGAAGTTGTATTCGATCCTAGGTGACTTTTTCTTGGATGTGTTTCCTGCTCTGGTTAGTAATAACATTGCAAATGTATCTTTTGGTGATTCTGGTGAGTGTCCTTTGGTCATATCTGTGTTACTTCTTTATATTCAGTATGTGCTACACCCTTCCAGGTGAGGGGAAATCTTTCCCTGTAGACGAGCCCTAGTCTTTCATTACCACCTTATTTGTGGCGCTTATAGAATCCTCTCCAACGTTCCAGAGGAACACATTTATGGGCATTTCACCTAGGAAACAGCCCATTAAAGCAAAAATGTAATATTTTGGGATTTGGCTAGACATGTTAACCCTCTGGAATGGTATTTTGATGACTTTCTGATTGTATCCATCCTTGCCAAGGCTAGTATAAAGGTGGAATTCTATATATCATGTTTGGTTCCCAGTGGTGCACATAGAATTCAATCAATCAGTTTCTTGGCAGAATGCAGTGAAGAATTATCAGTTTTTGTCAACGGTTGCATTTTCTTTGCCCAAATGTGACAGCCCTGTGCATAACTGGTTTAATCTAAAGTGGTGATCTGGAAGACATTTTTTTTTTATTTCTTTAGTAGAGATCATAAAGAGGTTACGACACCCCTTCCTTCTGTTGGATTTCCTCAGCTATCATGAACATTTTCTTAGTTCTTCACCAATCTCCTATTTTTAGGCAGTGATCGTAATTTAGTCATCTGCGGCTTTAATCTTAATTTTGCATGAAGGACAGCTGGTCTTCTCATTAACTTTATGTTGCCTATTGCAAGCTTTCGCATGGCAACTAAGTGTCAGTATATTGCTGTTGTAGCATCCTTGAATGCTTTGTGAAGTTCACGGGTATCCTCACCAGAGGGTACCAAGCTCGCACAGTGGCCTCGAACTTCAAGTCCCACGTTTCTGCTTGCCATTTTGTTGCCCGATTAATAGCTCTTCTTATAAGGCACAATTGGGAGGAAGGGCTACAATTTCATGAGTCACTATGGCACATGACATTCCCTCACATCTCCAGCATCTTTAAAAGGTCCTATTAGAATTATTTTGCTCAAGAGGGTGACGGAAGTCCTTTATTGTAATTTAAACTTCTGTAAAGAAGCGTGTGACGTTTGGTATCAGTTATGGGTACAAACACCCATGTATTTACCAGCACAGTTGAAATCACAAGTGTTACATTCTTTGAGTTGAATCAAATGGCTTTTTGAAACATAAAATATCCGATGGAAGATGATGTTTTCAGAAGACTTTTATGATGTCTTTTCGTGATGAAGAAGGAATTTGTCATCTGAATATCTGCCTTTGAGACACCACTCACTGACTAACACATCCCATTGTGCTAAAAATTCAGACTCAATGTTGCAACATTTGATTGCAACTTTTTTGTTTCCTATTCTTGTGTAAGCTGACAAGGTATATATAATATCATTATGATCTGAAAACAAACACTTTGGAATAAACTAAAAGTTGTGTAATTGCTTGGTCAGTTGTAAATAAAGGTAACTTGAGGTGATCTGTCTCTGTAAGGAAGGAAATGTACATAAACAGCATCCTTTTTTTATGTTTACTTTTTCCAGGTAATAATCTGATTCCATGAGGTTTGACAGTTACCGGTGTATAGGATTGGGAATTTCACGCTTTAAACTGTAGCAAATGCTTCCTCGTGACTAGGTCCATTTGAATACCGACAAATGCTCTGTAACCTATTGAAGTCTGCAATATCGTTTACAGAACTAAATAACAAGCACTGGGCAATTAGAATCCTGTCCAAAGAAAGCATTGGTGTGACATTCCTGAAAGTTGTCATGAATGTATTTATGTGCCTACTTGTGAAATGTAGGGATAACAAATTGTGTATATACTTTTTTAACTCCTTTGGACTAACAGTTTGTATATAAATACATATATTTTTTACAGATTGAAATGTTAAAAAAACTGAAGGTTTGTTGATATTGCACATATTTATTAATTGCATTTACGAGGTTATTTTACATAAGCAGGACTACATAGAGAGGTATGTGCCTTTATATTGATGCTTGTAAATATATATGTTTACATTTAATTGCACGTGTGTGTGTTGCTGACTAGTTTCTGAATGTGTTGCCTGTATTCTATTCTTGCTTTCTTACATATGGTTTAGTGCAAAGAAGAAGTTGAGAAATCTACATATTGTGCATCTTGTAAATGGTTCTACTGCCAATTCCAAAGGTTATGAAGTTTTGTCTTTATAATTAATTTACAGCTCTAATAAAGCTTTTTATATGGGTGCTTTCTCTTGTGTTTCATGAAATAAACTTCCCTTTCAGTCTTATACTTGGAGCATTATGAAATGTACTGTTTATCGATAGAAGTGAAAATCAATAGATTGCGTTGTAAGTTTCATAAGTTTATCCTTTTTAGGTCGAAGCCTACCAGACATCACAGCTGGTTGCAAAGACATATTGGGGGCACATTGAAAGCTTCCAGAGGAAGGAATTCCGTCCTTTGCTTACTATTTCCTTTGCCTTTTGTCATCGTATTTGCTTAATCTTTATTCAATGGTTCTTTGTTTTATGCTTTCCAGCTTGTGTATTTAACACCTCTGACTGCACACTTCCATTGTTTGATGAGTGCTTCTGAGTAACTAATTTGTTTTGTGTTCCTGAACTTCTCCCCAAGACTGCATGTTTTCTAGCTGTCTCCCTTGTATGCTTCTCTTCCTGCTCCTTCACACAAGCAATATGCAACCCCTCACACCCAGCACTGCACCTCACTATTTCACCTGTCCCTGTCCCTGTCCCCTCCACCTGCGTTGCTGTCTCTCGCACGTGTAATTCGCCAACATTCCCTACTCACACCTCCCACTCTACGCATTGCCTTCTGCATTAGTGCTTCGGTTGTTTGTTAAAAATAAAAAAGCGCTTTTGCACTCTTTTTTTTTTTTTTTTTTTTTTTTTTTTCACCAGTCCATCTCGGACCGGTAAATTAAAATATACATATTTATTGATATATATTAGGCTGTCGACTGCAAACTTAAGCTGTGGTTCGAATTGGCTAGGGATAATGTATGAGGATTCTCGGGTTAGAGTAGTGCTCAAGGTTTCTTTTATGAATTTGAATATATCATCCCAGTACTCCTTCAGAATGGGGCAGCGGAAGAACATATGAGTTAAATCGCCATCATGTAACCTACAATTCCAACATTTGGGATCTTGAATGAGTTTGAGCTTATGGAGTTTAACTGGGATCCAGTATCTTCTATTGATAATCATGTATTTGGTCTGGAACGGACAGGGGAGATTTTGTTTGTGAAAGTGGATATGTAAATGCTTTACTAGTTGTATTTTAGATTGCTGGGATTTGATTCTGCTTCCCATTTTAGTACATTACGGGTGTGGGCCTTGGGGGGATTAGGTAGAACTAATACATATATATATATATATATATATATATATATATATCCATATCCATATCCATCCTACTGGCAGTCGCCAGTAGGTAGTTATAGTTAGGACCTATTTTCCATAGGAAATCCGCAACATTCTATTTGGAATAACGTTGGCGCCGATTGACAAATCTTAGCCAAATTTTCCAAACTTTTGGCCAGCTCCGGTCTGCTCCTATCCTAAAAATTTCACGGTGATTCGTCAAGCGGGGGCCGAGAAAAAAAGGGGGGTCCCAAAACGCGTTTTCCCCATGCATTTTCCCATAGGACCTGTTGACGCAGCTACAGCCCGAACTGCTGAACGGAATTACACCAAATTTGGCAAAGAGGTAGTCCTCAGTTCAGACACGTGCCTTTTGATTAAATGGTGTAAATCCATTCAGTAGTTACTGAGAAAATTAGAGTTAAAAAGATAGATATATCTGGGCGTAGCCTAACCACACATCTCATCGTGAGATCTGATTGGCTGTCAGTACTTCATCCAAGAAGTGTTGGCAGCCATCTTGGGACCAATATACATGATAGCACCTCATTAAAAAGCATTGCAGTTAATAGAAAGTTTTAAGACTTTAGTTACATTATAAATCATTTCTTGATGGTACCATACTCATTTTAGGAATTGTGGTGTGTTCTAAGGTGATTTTACCATGTGAAAAAGCCTTCTGCTGTGATATCATGTTTGAGAGAAAACTATTTTCTCATGCTTTTCCCACAGAGGTTTGGAAGGTGATCTATCCAGCAAGGGCAGAGACTGTCAGTTGATTCCTTTGTGTTCTACTGCAGCTTCCCAGAGTGTTCTAAACAACAACTAGAGCGCTAATAGTCCTGGGTTCATTTTGCCATAGAAAGTATGATTAGTGCTGCCGAAACAAAAATTAGGGCACATTTTGAGTGACTTCTCAAACCCTCTTCTATTTCATAAAAAAATTCTGATATGCAGACTGAAACATGCACTTTCAATACCAGCAGCAGACTTCCGTGGTGAGTAGTAGCTTTACTACAGTGATCTAATGAGCAACTAGAGTGCTAACATTCAGAATTTATGGCAAATGTGTGACATATCTCAATATCTTCTTGATGGAATCAAAGTAAAAAACTGAAAGCATTTCCTACTGAGGAGACTGCAGTAAATGAGGAAATTAGGAAACTTCATAACAAATAAGTCTCCCAAGATGGCCACCAGAGACAAAAGAGCCCAAATGCAGCACAAATATCACCCAGATGTAGCCCACGTGTAGCCCAATGACAAAAGTGTGCAAAACACTTATTTTTGGTGTATTTGCATACAGTGCAGACTTGTCAGGTATTTGAGTGCTTTACATGAGCATTTGTTACATCACACAAGATCAAATTCATTTTCGTTGTAGACATGGGGAGATTAAGTGATTTGACCAGAATCACAGAATGTTGACCTGAAGCAGAAACTCCAACCTGGTTCCCCAGTTGCAAAGTCTGCAGCTCTGGAAGTAACACCACATCCTCTCCCCTAGGTGCAACATTTAATCAAGTGGTCGACTGGATAAAAAAACATAGATTGCAAATAATTTAAAAGTTCTTTGTCGCTATTTGAAAACTCAGATATGTCCTCATTTTCGTTTTTTAGAGCACTAACCATAATTTTGATGCAAATAAGACCCTCTCATATATGTAATTTCTAAAGGAAATGCTCTAGGTATTACAGTTTTGATTACATCAAGATGACATCAGGCGTTCCACACTTTTGTAATAAATATAGAATGTTAGCAATCTAGTTGTTCATTGGGATACTGTTGAGCGGCAGAGGCAAGGGGCACGGACTCTGAAAATTAAAGGCAGGTAGGAGAGTGCAGAGGCAACAATTTGACCAAACTGGGCAGGCAGGAAGGGCAGTGGCAGCACAACAGACTATGGAGGGCAGTGGAAAGGGCGGCAGGGGCAACTAATCAACAATACAGGACGGGCAAGAGAGGCTGTGGCAATATAAAAGACCATTGTGGGCAGAAGGAAGAGGCAGTGGTAGTATAACCATACGTGCCAACCGACCCGTTTCAGCCAGGAAACGGCCAATGTTTTTAAGCTCAAATGTGCTTTATTTGATCTGTCTCCTGTCTTCAATCTCCTCTTTTTCAATGTAACTCAAAGGGGAAAATCAATACCCCTGTTTTTTTTCAAAATCTCCCTCTTACCAAGTTCAAAATGTTCGCAAGTATGGTACATTGGATCATGGAAGGCAGGAGGAATTTGGGTAGGGACATGGACTTGGATAACAGAGGACAGGAGGGACATGGAGAGGTGCACCAAACTGACCCTACAGGGCAGGCATCGGGGTTTGCAGCAGCACAATACACCACACAGGGCATGCGGGACGGGAGTGCAGCACAACAATCCATCGAAAGCAATCGGGAGGGGACAGGACCATGCACATGGACAACAGAGAACAGAGGGGAAAGAGGCAATGGTAGCTAGCTGACCATATTGGACAGACAGGAGAGAAAGCTGCATCATAACAGACCATAAAGGGCAGGAGGGACGGATCAGGGGCATTACAATGGAACAGACTAGCCAGGAGGGAGGGAATAGGGGTCTGCACATGGAAACTGAGGGCTGGGGGCAAGGGGGCAGGGCAGGAGCAGCAAGATGACCATGGAGGTCAGGCAGGATGGGCACTAGAAACAAGACACACCATGGAGAGCAACAATGAGACTATGATGGCATACACACAGACCATGGAGGGGAGGGGGTCAGGGGCAGCTAGCTGACCACACAGGGAAGGTGGGAGGGGCCATGGCAGCACAGAAGACCATGCATGGCAAGCGGGAGGGTTAGTGGCAGCACAATGGCTATGATGGGCAAGAAGGAGGGTGCAGGGGCATGCACAAAGGACCATGGAGGATAGAAAGGAGGGTCAGGACCTGGGCACAGACAAGAGAGTTAAGAGGAAGGGGCATCACAACAGACCGCGCTGGGCAGGCAGGAGAAGCAGTTGCAGCACAACAGACCAGGGAGGGCAGAAGGGTGTGGCAGTAAAATGGACCATGGAGGATAGGAGGAAGGGGATAGGGGCATGGCATGTGGACAGGCAGGGTGGAGGTGGCAGGGACAGGTTACAGTCATCTGACAATGCTAGGCAGGTGGGAGGGGAGTGGCAGCTCAACAGAACACTCAGAGTAGATAGGAGTGGCAGGTCCATGGAACATGGTGGGCAAAAAGGATGGAGCAGGGGCATGCACAAAGACATCGGAGGGCAGGGGGAAGGAGAATAGGGGCAGCAAGCTAAGCACAGAGGCTAAGCATGAGGTCAATGATGGGCCATAGAATTGGGCAATGGAGGGCAGGAGGAGTGGACTGGTACATCATGCTAAATGGAGGGCAGTGGCAGCACATCAGACCATGCATGGCAGGAGGGAGGAGGCTAGTCCATGGATTCAGACAACAGAGGGTAGGGAGGAGGTGGATGGGCAGCAAGCTAACTTCAGAGAAGGTGGGTATTAGGAACTTTATTGTTTTTAAAATGTGTCTGTGCGAACTACTTAAAATATGAACAAGTATGCAGCATAATCTCACTTTTATTCAGGAAGAAGAGGACTTTTGTGACTGACTCCGGGCTCACTTGGCAGAAACACCCCCTGACCCTCCACCCCCCATCGCAAAATGTAATGCCCCTGAAAAGGGTAGGTGGACGCAGTGTTATATAGAACATAGTCCTGAGAGCACGATTGAAAATGAAAACTAGATATAGTTTATGGTATAAACTATGCACTAAAAAGTGTGATATAAGATGAACCGGGGCGTGAAATATAATACGCAATACATTGTGCGCAATGACAGATTCATTGGAGAGCGCGAGATAGCACAGGCACTAGCGCGTGCTATGCGATATGCGCCTTGGAGTGTAATATGCACAGGGCGGTGTTGTGTAACCTAACTAGTCTCTAAAGTTTTAATATAAAATATGTGCTGGGAAATGTAACGTTCCATATGCACTGTGACAAAGATATGGATCCCATATTGTAATATGTATGGCATAGCGCTGTGCGTTATAACATAGGCATCGAGGAAGGCACGTTAGATGGGGCAATATAACCCGTGCGAAGGCAAATGTGGCATGACATATTCACAGGGTGGTGTTACAGTGCACATGGGCTAGAGAGTGTCTAGTATAAATAATAAAAAAACAAAGGCTGGCACCGGGGGATGGGGTCCCCGGGGCCATAAGTGGCCTGGGGAGGGGGGCAACGCTGCCCCCCTCCTAAAGAATTGAAAAAAAAAAATGCCATGACCCTGGGGTTGGGGACCCCGGGGCCGATTAAGCCCTTGGGAGGGCCAAATTAATTTTTTTCAACAAAAAAATTAGGGTGCAGGCCCTGGGGGATGGGGTCCCCAGGGCCAATAAATTAGAAAAAGAAGGGGGGGCCACACAGCCCTCCTTCTTAAAAAAAATAAAATAAATAAAAGACCGGCATCGCGCTGGAGGCCACGCCCCCTCCATGCAGCACTCTGAAAACGCGCCCCCTGGCCATTTGTAAGTTGGGGAATTAATTCCCCTTCAATACTGAGGGTCCCTGACGGCCAACTAGCCCAACAGGTATCTCCAGTATGCGCCAGGGAGCTGCGTTGCAGACAGGTGTTCTGAGGCCACGCCCCTTTTTACACCTCTATGCAACGCAGCTCTGTGGCGCTTACTGGACGTACCTAGTGGGCTATTTTGCCCCTAGGGACCCTCAGGATTCAAGGGGGCTTAATCTCCCAACTTAAAAAATGGCCACAGGGCGTGTTTACACAGTGGGGAAGGGAGGGGACGGGGCCTGAGGTGTCGTGTGGAAACACTCCTTATGTCGCGTTTTAAGTTGGGGAAATAATTCCCCTTTAATCCTGAGGGTGCCTGAGGGCTAACTAGCCCACCAGGTGCTTCCAGTAAGCACCACTGAGCTGCGTTGCAGAGGTTGTCCAGGCCGTGACACTTTTTACACCTCTCTGCAACGCAGCTCTGTGGCGCTTACTGGAGGTACCTAGTGGGCTAGTTGAACCCTAGGGACACTCGGGATTCAAATGAACTTAATCTCCCAACTAAAAACGGCCACAGGGCGTGTTTACACAGTGGTGAAGGGAGGGGACGGGACCTGAGTTGACGTGTGCAAACACGGCCTGTGGTGCGTTTTAAGAGGTAGTTTTAATCCCCTGTCCTATTATATACTAGGGGCTTACAGAGGAGGTCATGCTAATCACAGGGGGGCCCCAACGCATAGTGTACCCTAGTGTATGTAGGTGTTTTCACTGTATTCTGAGTGTCTTTTAACATGGCACTGGCTCTAGGACTGGTTAGTCAGACTCCGTTACCACCAGTATCCGTCTGAAAAAGTTGAGGGTACAGGATGATTTTGCAACAAGGCTTCTTTCTGCTCTTCTGTTTGTTCTTTCTGCACGTTTTTCTTCTTCCTGCACTTTTCTTCGTCTTTGAGGACTTCTGTTGCTTCTTTCTGCATTTCTTTTTTTTCTTGCTGTGTTTTTTCTTCTTTCTTCACATGTCCTATCTCTGTAGGCATAGTTAGAAATTAGCATTTAAAAAACCTTTTGAAATTCACTGAAAAAACCATAGGTTTCAGGCACGTTATAGTTGGGAATTAGCATTTAAAAAACCTTAGAAATTCACTGAAAAAACCATAGGTTTCAGGGGCGTTATAGTTAGCTGGACTTTTCACTTGTACAAAACCATTGAAATTCCCCCATTCTAGTTAGTTCAGCTAACTATAACTCGCGCGCCCGCAATGCACTGCTGATGACGTCGCATATTACATCACTCATGACATGGTCAGTGACATCACTCATGACATCACTGATGACATCTCAAATGACATCACTGATGACATCATCCTTCTGATAGTGGCAGACCTCCTCTCCCCCCTAATATAACCTTTGATACACACATTCAAAAATAGAAACTAAAATTTTCAAAACAATGGACATACCGATACCAGTTGAAATAACCTATTCAGTAATTCTAAGATCCACATACACATCCACTCATTCACCAACAGTCCTATACAGTCACTCATACATGCACTCACTCATCATATGTACTCATACACCTATACATCAGGTTACACAATGCCACTCTTCCATAGTTACTCACACACATAGTCACTCATGCTAATAAAGAATCAAACATCCATTTACTTGCATATACAGTTATACACGCACCACCACACTTACTTCTACAGAAACTTACACATACTTAGTCTTTTAAACAATCACTTATAGAAACACATACTTATTCATACAGGAACTCTTTCAATCTCTCTCTCACATATACTCACTTATATACACCAATAGTCACATATACTAGTTTAAAACATATGCAGGTACTCATAAAGACACTATTGAGACAGTCATTCACTCACTAACACACCCATGCACACACTCATCCACCCATACAGTCCTGCACACATGCTGTCTTCAACACATACAAACAGTGAGTCACTCATTCATGCACCTATGCACTACGTACTATCCCCCACCGAACCATACAGACACTCACTCATGCTGATACTCAAAAAACCAACTAATAACCTATATGAACACTCATGTAGCTACTCACCAACCCATGCAGCCACTTGTACACAAAGTGAGAGACTGATAGATATTTACATATTTAAACATTACTCACTAAGCCACGTATTCACTAAGATACACTTAGTCAGTTATACAATCCATTTTTCAAAAACAAATCATCCATTTAGACACTTATATACCCATTTATTCTTCCATCGACCTTGAGATATACATATATAAAACATATGAAATTTTCAGAAAAACACACATTCACTGGATGATGAGATCAGTGATGTCATTTGAGATGTCGTCAGTGATGTCATGAGTGATGTCACTGACCATGTAATGAGTGATGTAATATGTGACGTCATCAGCAGTGCATTGCGGGCGTGCGAGTTATAGTTAGCTGAACTAACTATAACGGGGGAATTTCAATGGTTTTGTACAAGTGAAAAGTCCAGCTAACTATAACGCCCCTGAAACCTATGTTTTTTCAGTGAATATATATATATATATATATATATATATATATATATATATATATACACATATACACACACACTTTTTAGGTCGAGGGACCATCCGGTCTGCCGAAGGCAGAACCGGAAGTCCGGAGATTTAATGTTTCTGAGAGTGGCTATTTAGCCCGCCTCTCTTTTTGCCTCCCCTCCATTGGCTGGCTTCCTAAACGGAGGCCCGCCATTGGAGGAGAGAGCCGTCCCTCCAAATAGGCTCCGTCTTTTTCAGATTCGTGGGCGTGTTCTGTGCTGTTCTTTCCACTTTTTAGCCACGCCCTTTTTCGAACAGCAGGAACACGCCCTCGAATCCGAAAAAGTTTCGAAGCTTCCATCCGCCATTTTTTAGCAATCAACTGATCCTGTGCCGCCACTCTATGCCTGCTGCACTGCAAGTGCACCGCAGAGCTGCCAACCAGTGCTGCCCACTCTGCCGCAGTTTTTTCCAACTGGGCATGGCAGCAAGGTTTGCCACCTCATCGTTATTTCACCAGCCCACCGGTAATTCAGGCTTCAAGGCTGGTAGCCGTAATGATGAAATATACGTGCAATACTATGTTATATTCACTCGGGGATTGCATCGCAGGCACTGACACCGACTGTATGCAACAAACACGAATTAAGGATTAATCAGTGTGCGGGGGCATTGGGAGATTGAAAGCGTGGAAATTATATCTTTCGATTGGAAATTCTAGTACCAAGGCTGGATTCGAACCCATAATCAAGGGTAAGACGGTAGTTCTTCCTAAGGCCACGTCGTCTAGTTACGCGGGGAAACGTAAGCTTAGACGCAAATAGCAGCAGCAACACCAACCAATTGGTGGCGGCCCGGGTAATTAGCATTCTCTTTCTTCACCAGTTTGCGACAGCCGCTTTAAACAAATTCTAGCAGCAGCAGCTCGGCTCGTTACTCCCTCTCCGAGTGTGGCTAGAAATGGAAGGTGAATGAGTAAAATCATAAACGAGTGAGAACGGATGAGCGAGCGCGTTGTACTGTGAAAGGTCAGGGTGGGTGATGCATAGGTTGTCTGGCTGTGCAGGGCTCACATCAGGGGCATGTCCTACGCTGCTGCACACTGTGTTGACGTCTACAGGTGTCTGTGTGCACTCCAGTGGCGGATGCAATATACTGCATTCCACTCTATGTTAGCGAACCGAGATAGCACATATGGTCGGTATTTATTACAAACACCTGTGGCAACCGAAATGGCAGCGCAGCCTTGCACAGCACAACCCTGGTGCGCAGGGCTTCTAAGAGCTGTATTAGCAGAGAAGTGGAAAGGGCGGAGGTCTCATCACGGCCCTGGAGGTGTGTAGAGGTGGCCCACTCTTAAGACTCCTCCTTGTGGGCCTCCTGGTTTGTCACTTTATACGCGGTGATGGCTCACAGTACGTTCTAACCAGAACCACACGCCGAGGCTGCCTCCTCCATGGGGACTATCTGCATTTTTAGCGCATTCAGTGCCAAGCGACGTACTTCGCCAGGTCACCAGGCACAGTGGCATGTTTAATAAGAAGTTGTCACAAGCAGGCGTGCCTGAGCAGTGTTGATGCCCATTATTGCCCAGATATGCTTGCTAGGGGCTCTAACTCTGGGAAATGTGCTGCTGCCTTCGGCCCTTGGCTTCTGCTGCCGTGTGGTGAAAGCAAGGAATGCGGCAAGGGATGTACAGCTAGACGGGGGCCCACTGCTGTTAGTTAGGCACTTGTCTTGTCGCGACACCGGTTCTAATATTTGAGTAACGCCACGAAGCTGAAGTGTTTGGTTTTTAGGAGCTGTGTTAAACCGCAGTAGATTTTTGTGTATATGTTTGAAGAAGTTAGGACAGAAAGTTAGGTGCGAGGAAGGTTCAGAAACAGTCCTTGGCACCCAAGCAGTCCCCAATATCCTAGCAATTTACTATTCGGAAGCCCACCGTCAGCGTAATCGAATTTAAATAGTTTGTGGGCACACGTGATATTATATTTCAGATTTCATAATGTTTTCGAAAATTCTAATTCGCCATCACACTGTTTCACTACCTCACTCTCTCTCACTACATAACTCTCTCTACCTCACTACTCCACTCTATCTCATTACCTCCCTATCTCACAACTTCTCTCTCTCAAAACATCACTACCTCACTCTCTAGCTCACAACCTCACAACTTCACTCTCTCACTCACTACCTCAATCACTCTCTATCTCACTACCTCACTTTCTATCTCACTAACTCACTTGCACTCTCTCTTTCACTACCTCTCTCTCTATCTCACTACATCACAACATCACTCTATGCTTATATATCACTACCTCACAACATCCCTCTCCCTCACTCCCTCACTTTCACTACCTCACTCTCTCCATCTCACTACCTCACTCTCTATCTACCTCACTCTCTCTCTCACTACCTCACTCTCTATTTCAATACCTCTCTCTCTCTATCTCACTACCTCACTCTCTCTCTGCTAATGCAATAGGTATCACATATGCAAACAAAAAGCTAATGCCAATAGAAATGACAATGCCATTTATTTAGGGATACAAAAATGATTAAAAAATAATGAGCAATACCAATAGCTCTATCTATAATATTGCCGAGACCATTTTTGTATAGGCAGTTAATCACTGTAGTGATTGTAGGATTATTCTTCAGTGGTGGATGTTTAGAGATCTGGACTTTAACTCTCCGGCATTTGTAAAAGTCCATACTATCTAGTCCGAATCGTGTTTGTAGAGTGGAGAAGGATAGAGGTAGATTGTCCTGAAAGATGTGTTTGATCAGAATAATCCCCTTTTCTGACCACTCTGGCCATTGAATTCTGTTGCCATCAATTTTAAACTTGGGGTTGAGCCATATGGACGCCATATTAGAGTTGGTGAGCTTATATTCTGAGTGGTAGTCTACTCTTAAAATGGCTTTTGTAATGTTTTTCATTATATATTTGGAGTGAGGCAAAGGACATTTTTGCAATGTCAGAAAAGTACTAGTAGGTTTTCATTCTAAAAGAGATTTTTCTAGGTTTACCTAGATTGGTTGATAGTCTAACTCTTCAATGGAACAGTTAGTGCCATGCTTAGAGATGTAGGCTGTCTGGTAGTTCCTAAAATTTGGAAGGCCTATACCTCCTCTGTCTTTATAGTTTTGTAAGTGAGATTCTCTGCTTCTTGTTCTGCCACAAGAATTTGTTGAAAGTGACATTAACATTTAGTTACTCTGCCCTACCCCACCAAGAGAGACATTTAGCTGACCATCCACCAAGGAGGTCAGTAATCTTTTAGAGTAGTGTCATTTCATTGGGGTGTAAGGTAGTGATGAGGTCGTTATTGAATTCTATCCCTTATTTATTTAATGCAGCCTGTCTACCATGCCTTCCCGGAGTTGTCCAGTATATCATTATTTCCATAGTTGTTGAGGAGTTTAACTTCGGATTTGACTTTGAGTGTATATCTTTATACTTCGGAAAATTACTGAGTAGAGGACATTAGGGCGGTTATGGAAATTTGGGCATTGTTTGTGGTGACAAGCACATCGTCTGCGTAAGCTGCAATTTTCACAGTGGTTTCGCCAAATGGGACACCTGCAATGCCTTTGTTCTCTTAGGTGCCACAGAAATAGTTCTAATGCGAGTCGGAATGGGGGAAGTTGAGGGGAGACCGCCTTGCCTGGTTCACTTTTTCATGGAAGATGTTGATGAGCGAGTGCTACCTGTTCTGACTTTAGCAGTCGAGTGCCATGATCATGTGGTTTAGGGTCTAAACCACATGATTTTCAGTCTACCTTATCGTACGCTTTTTCTGCGTTGAGTGTAAAGGAAACAGCGGGTGATTATTTTGTATTTGCTTTTTCTATGACATGTCAAAGTATTCTTGTGTTGTCGCTCGAAAGTCTATTTTTCAAGAAGCCTACTTGTGAGGGGTGGATGAGTTTATAGATGTAGTTTTGTAGTCTGGCAGAGAGTATCATGGCATATCTAAAATGATTAGTGAGATTGGTCTATAGTTTTTTGGGAGTAAAGGGCCTGTGCCCTATTTTAGTACAAGCGCAATTCTTGCTGCCGCTGGTGTACCGTTCACTTGCCCAGAGTTTGCAAAATGTGTATTTAACCTTAACAGAGTAGGGATAAGAGTTTTGGAGCAGGATTTGAAGAATTGTAAGTTTTACCAATACATGCTGGGACCTTTACCTGTTTTCAATTTTTTTAATAGCATTTGAAATTTCCTCTTTAGTTGCCTAGGGCCATTGATCAATTATTTTCCCCTGTCTGTTCATTTGGACAGTTGGGCTTTAGCAAGATGTTTTACATTTTTCGCTCTTAATGGTATTGTTCTCCTCGTAGAGAGAGTCTTTAAAACCTCTGCAATTTTCTTGCTTTTGTTTGTATACAGTCCCTCTCGTCTTTAATGTCATTAATGGTAACTTTTGGTAGTTTATTTTTTAGGTATGCTGCTAAGGTTTTGCCTGCTTTATTTGAGTCGCATAGCCTAATACATCTTTGTTAATTGATCTAGATTCCTGCTCTAACCCTTATGATCTCGTATTTATATTTCTTTTTAGCGATTTCATTTAAGGTATGATTGCCTCTAGTTGTAATATGTTGTTTTTCTAGAGTCTATTATTGGCTTCCCTATTCATATTAGATTTAATTTTAGGAAGCACCCCTCTCACAGATGCTTTAAGGGCTTCTCATCTGGTGAGGTCTGATGTTTCATTTTTATCGTCCTTAAGGAAATTAATTATGGCGTCTTTGATACATTGTTTGATGTTTTCATCGCTTAGTGTTTCGTCATAAAATCTGTTTCTTTTGGGTCTGGTGAGGGATCAGTAATGGACGTCGGTATGGAGGAATTGTCTGATATTACCCTAGGTTTAATTGTTGTTTGATCTACTTTCTTAATAGAGTGACCAGAGATTAAAATATAATCCATGCACGTGTATGAGTTATGGGGGAAAGAGTAAAAGGTATAGTCCCTTTCATCCGGAGTCTTTATTCTCCATGTATCTATCAGGTTGAACTTACTAAAAAGATTTTTAAGAGCTTTGTGTTATTTGTTCGGGCGCAATGGACATTGTTGGTTTCTGTCTAGTATAGGGTCTAATGGTAAGTTGAGGTGTCCTCTTAAGATGAATGTGGCGAAGTCCGGTATCATTCACAGTTGTGTGGAGAGATCACACCAGAATGAAGAATCATCTTTGGTAGGCGCATAAACTTTAACCACATAGATTTCAGTGTTGTTCTTGAATAGTTTAGATATAATCCATCTCCCTTGGTTGTCTGATAGACTTGATGATATGTTTATTTTTGATTTCGCATTGATCAGTATCAAAACGCCATTCTTTTTACCCACAGCTGCAGAGCAGGCTACATTTGAGAATTGTCTGTTTCTAAGAGAAGTCAATTTTGTGGAGTCAACCTTTGTCTCTTGAAGGAGAATATTATCTCCTTTAAGCCTGTGTACATACTGATTTTATTTTTCTTAATCAGATGGTTGATCTCCAATATATATAGTGACACTGTCCTAATATTATGCTTAAACTGTAATTTGACCATCTGTTGGAGTGTGTGGTTCTTACTTGCGAGTTTTTGGAGTTGTGTGACAGTTTGGGTATAGAGGAATCCATGCCACCTCGGGTGGAAGTGAGGACTGTGTTATAATCATAATGGTGTCTGCTGCTGAAGTTGCCGAATAGTTTGGTGGAATACCACTGAGTGGATCTCAGGGGCTGTAATCGCTACCAGTGTGCATTATGTGTATACTGGCTGACTTTGTTTTTACAAGTGTGGCGTTTCGTGTTCCACTTAGTGATGATAAATAAAGAATAAAAAGTAGAGCATACAGAAACACAATCAAATAAAGTATTACTAACCAACATTCCCTTCCTTTCGTAATCCCCACACCCACCCAGCCTCCCCCTTTAGATACACCAAAGACATGGCGATAAGCGGTAGAAACTGCTCCTCCAGGGAAACAAGCGTTTAACATCAACAGTACATATTACAGGCTTTGGTTTTCAGTGAAGAAACCTCTCGTTTCCAAAGTTCAAATTGTTATGTACCACTTTGGTACTAAGGTTAAAGAGGTTTTTTAACTTGTGTACAAATTCTGCAGTGATATTCAGCAAAACTCGACAAGATATTCAGTCCGTATATACTGATTGATCTATGCTGCTAGATATAACTGTTAGCTATAACCATGGGTTGTTTATACAATCTTACATGGTGGTAGCACCACAGGTATGGAGCCATGGTTAGGTGATGTAGTCCTGTAATAGATGTATATTTTGAACAATTACATTTTCACACCTTGCATGTTGATGGCTGCTCATTTAAAGCAAACCAATGTGCTTTGTCACATTATATTACTTATTGAAGATACATATGTTAATCAACGCTTATTCAAATTAAAGTCTTGCATCTTGGAAGAGTTCAATATGGAAGTAGTTTGTTGCCAATTGAGCTTTTGATTGATGAAGTATTGTTCTCAGTTTCTGAGCTATCTACTTATTCTTGTAGTTGTAGATGTGTGGTGAGGTATCCATTTCGGCTTCATCTTTTTCTTCCAAGAATTTCCTGTGTGTGGTATGGTCGTTAAAGATGTGCGAGGTGCCCTGTATTGTTACCCGATATCTGGCAGGGCCTGCAATTGAGAATTGGCTGGCAATCCATTGCTTTCAGTCTGGGTTGTAGAGCAGGGAATCCCTTTCTAGTCTCAACTGTAGATTTAGAATAGTCCTGTGAGACAAAGATTTCGTCGCCTTTCCATTGTATCAGGTAGTGTTTCCCAAGAATGCTAACATTTGTTGTATATGGTGGTAGCAGAGTGGTTTTGCAGCGTGAATCTTTCTGGATTCACTATGCTGTGATTTATTCCGCCATCTAGTGGTTGGGTCCGGAATTGTAGTATTTCTTCTTTTTTTTTTTTTTTTATCGTGGCCCAGGTGGGCGTCGACATACCACCATTTGGTGTCCTTCGTGACGTCGACAGGCTTCCTCCAGAAGCTCCCACCTTTGGTCGCCATCTTCAGATTCTTTTTTCCGCCATTGGGTCTGGATCAACAGGAAGAAGCTCCAAGAACTTTGGAGAGAAGAATCGACAAAAGAGAGAAGAATATTGGAATATATCACCGGGGAAGACACCGGAGATAAAGTAAAGAAGAAACTCGACAACAGTTCAGAGAACATCGAAGAACTCGACGTTTTTCGAAGGAGAATGCGCATACAGGGGCTCCCTGGGCGCGGTGATGGACAAGACTCCGTTCAAGTTCTGCGCAAACTGCCACCAAGTACGCGCAAAAGAACCAACACCCGGTTTGCAATATCTGCTTGCCGCTCGACCATCGAAGCGAGGACTGCAATGCCTGTGCAGCGTTCACCCCGAAGACTCTCAGAGTAAGGGAGAGACAGAGAAGAGCAAACTACAACATGCAGTGGCAGGGGACGCCCCCATCGCTACGAGATTTGGGACTCTGCAGCGGAGAGGAGGACAACGTAGCAGAAGGACCAGAACATGTAGAGATCGAAAAGAAAACGTCGAAGGAGGTAAGAGTCGTCGAAACCTAAACTCTCCACTGATACTCGCAAAAGCGAGCCAAAGTCCTCGAAAGGAGCAGGGCCGTCGAAGCACTTGACGTCAACTACTGCATCCAGGGACAAGCAGACCGTCGGATCCTCTGAGAAGGACCCCCAGACGGCGAAATCCCAAGACAAGGGAAAGGCGCCGAAGAGCAGCCACGAAAAAGAGACCTCGACGTCGAAAGGCGAAGGCCCGAGACAGGTTTCGACGTCGACTACCGCAAAGAGGAAGGTCGAGGCCATCGAAGCCGATCACGCGGCAGAGATGGAAAAGAAAGAGGCTCGAGGCCGAAATGGCTAACATCTTGCAACGGAAGAAAGACTTTGACGAAAAGCTAAAATTCTACAGCATACCGTTGAAGAGTATGCCAGAAACAGAAAGGGGCGTCGACGACTTCCAAGCGCCGAACACACCTGAACCTGGAGAGGAACAGGAAGATGACCTGTACTACGGGACAGGCGAAGGGGAAGAAGATGAGACTTACCAAGAGTCGACTTCTTCAGAGGCTCAAGACTTGCTGTGGGAAGATCTCTAAGCCGAATCACCAGAAGAGGGCGTAGATTCATATCCGTCGAGGTCTTCGCCGCCGGACGACATAGGGATCTACAATCAAGTCATCAAGAGGGCTGCTGACACGTATGGAGTGCAGTTAGGGGAAGAGAAACCCTAGTCTTGCTTCCCCTTGGAGACCTTGTTGCCTTCCCAGACAAAAAGCCAGTTTCTGCCCATGCTCCCAAGTGTTCTGGACCAGGGGAAGGAGGCATTCAAAGAGCCTGCCATGTGTAGAGCTGTGACTCCACGAGCAGAGAAAAAATATAAAAATTCTTCAAAGGACCCCATGTACATCAGAGTGTCCGTACCAGCCGACTCCATCATTACATCCACGGCTCGGAAAAGAGGAAATATACCCACAAACCAGACAAAGAAAGCAAGAGGATGGACATGATAGGTAGGAAGATGGAAAGGAGTGCAGCTATACAATGGCGCATCCCCAACTCCAATGCACTAATCAACAGGCACGCATACCAGCACTGGGAAGAAGTGGAAGAACTCCTCAAGCACGTACCAGAACAATACCAGAGAAGAGCAAGCCCTCTGGTAGAAGAGGGGAAGAACATGGCTAATACATGTTTAAAGTCAGCCCTAGACGCAGCAGAGACATCTAGCAGGCAGATGATGCTGGGGATCACAGAAAGGAGGCATGCCTGGTTAAGAATTTCAGGTTTCAAGATGAGGTCCAAAACAACATCCTCAACACACCCTTCAACAGGGAACAACTGTTTGGAGCACCAGTTGATGAAAAATTGAACCAGCTGAAAAAAGATAACGAAACAGCTAGGTCTATGGGGGCGCTGCAGTTCAGAGCTATGAGAAGAGGAACACCTTCCAGGAGACCAACAGGCAGAGGAAATCATCAGCCTGGGGCAACACACCAAACCACCCAGCAAAGTTATCAAGGGGGTAACCAGGGACAGCATCCGGGACAGCAGTAGCAGAACTGCCAGTACCAGCCCCGAGGACAATCCTTTCGAGGGCGCGGCCAAGGAATGGGTAACGGCCAGAGGGGAAGTCAGCCTCCCACAGGAAAGTGACTCCCCAGCAAAAACAACGCACTCCTGGATGAGACCTCAGGAAGTGCAGAAAGAGCCGAGACAAAAACCAGCAAAAAAACAAAATCTTCAACAGCTCCTCCAACACACATCACCGGTAGGAGGCAGATTAAGACTTCCTCCAGGAGTGGAGGAAAATAACATCAGAAAAATGGATATTGAACCTCTTACAATCTGGGTACTGTATAGACCTGGAAAGGCCACCGCAAAACAGAAGGCCAAGGGTCAGAGTGCGCACAACAGAAAAGCTGACACACTTGAGGCAGGAAGCAAGAGAACTGCTAAAGAAAAGAGCCATAGAAATTGTGCCGCAAAAACAACGGAACAAAGGGGTTTACTCCACCTACTTCCTCATACCAAAGGTAGACGGAACATTACGTCCAATTCTAGACCTCAGATTCCTAAACAGGTTCATAAAGACTCAAAAGTTCAAGAGGTCATACCTCAACTACAAAAAGGAGACTACATGGCAACTATAGACTTAAAGGACGCCTACTTGCCCATCCCCATCAACAGCAAACACAAACACCTCCTCAGGTTTACAATAGGCACAAAACACAACCAGTTCACAGTGCTAGCTTTCGGACTAAAATCGGCACCGAGAGTCTTCACAAAATGTCTGGCGGCAGTAGCAGCACACTTAAGGAGGAAGGGGATACATGTATACCCATACCTCGACGACTGGCTGGTAAAAGCAAGCTCATACCACAGGTGCAGGAAGCACATGGAGATAGTGATACAGATGCTTGCCCAACTGGGGTTTTCGATCCATTGGGAGAAGACGTCAATAGAACCAGAACAAGTGAAGAGGTTCTTAGGAGCAGAGATCAACACCATACAGAGCACGGTGATTCCATGTGCACAGAGGACTCGGGCTATATGCAACGAGACTCGTCTTTACTGCAGGGGGCAAGCTCTGACAGTGAGGACTGTGAGCAAACTGATGGGGATGATTGCATCATGCATACATTTGGTACCGAATATTCACCTACACATGAGACCATTCCAAGAATGGATACAGCAGCAATGGTCACAAGCAACAGGGAGTTGGGAGGATCTAGTGGTTGTAACACAGACAGTACAGCAAGAAATAGCATGGTGGAACCAGTAGAACTTAGCACAGGGGAGACCATTCACACAACCAACTCCAACTGTAACCATTACAACAGACGCCTCCCTGAGGGGGTGGGGAGCGCAGAGTAAGAGGGTTGTGGGGAAGTCAAGATGCAATAAAGCACATCAACTACCTAGAACTCAAGACCGTGTTCCTAGCCTTAAAGGCCTTTCAGAAACTGCTGTACGGGAACAGAGTACTGATACAACCAGACAATACAACTACCATGTTCTACATCAAGAAGCAAGGAGGGACACATTCAGTGACACTCTCACGGCTAGCGCAGGAAATATGGAGATGGGCAATCCCCAGAAAGATAGACCTAATAGCAATACATCTACCAGGGAAGGACAATGTAGAGGCAGTCTGGCTCAGCAGACAGACGTCAGCATCCCACGAATGGGAGATCAACCAACAGGAAATCCAGAAGGTATTCCACAAATGTGGGACTCCACAAATAGACCTCTTTGCAACACACCAAAATGCAAAATGCCCAAAACTTCGCATCCAGAGTACCGTGCAAACAGTCCCTGGGGAATGTGCTATGGATAAGCTGGTCTGGGACATTTGCCTACGCTTTTCCACCAATACCGCTACTACACAGAGTGCTGAACAAGTGCAGGTTCAGCAGCATGACGCTCATCCTGATAGCACCCCAATGGGCCAGACAAACATGGTTCTCACAAATCATGGAGATGTCACGAATGCACACACACACAGAACCAGAAAGCCTAGCTGCATGGCTCCTGAGGACCTAGAGTTCCCACACCTCAAATTACTGACAAGTACGATGGCGGTACTCAGAGAGGCAAGAAGACGGACCACAAGAAAGTGCTACGTAGCAAAGTGGAAGAGTTTCACCGAATGGTGCATTAGAGAAAATCTGCAAACAAAAATTACTAACGAATCTACAGTACTAAGATACCTGACGCATCTACTGCAGAATAAACTAGGCTACACATCCCTCAGGGTCCACTTAGCGGCAATTGTGGCTTACACAAGAGGAGAAAGTGAAAAGTTTCTTCACATCACAGGTGGTAAAAAGATTCCTAGAAGGTGCAAAAAGGATCGCACCTCCAGGCAGAATGCCAGCACCAGCATGGAACCTCAATGTAGTGCTAACACAACTGATGAAAGCACCATTTGAGCCTATTCACAAAGCTACACTGCATATGCTCACACTAAAGACAACCTTCCTAGTGGCTATCACATCACTGCGAAGAGTAAGTGAATTGCAAGCGCTAACACTCCAAGAACCCTACCTGCAAATACACAGTGATAGGATTGTCATGAGAACGGACCCGCATTTCATGCCAAAGGTGGTGTCTAGGTTCCACATCAACCAGACAGTTCAAATACCAAGTTTTGTCCAAAAACCGTCCACGAGCACACACTGGACGCCAGGAGGGCCGTGATGCACTATATGGAAAGGACAAAAGAGTGCAGAAAAACAAAGCAATTTTTTGTGTCCTTCGCCAGCAGTTTTTTGGGACGACCTGTTACCAAAAATACCATTGCACGATGGATTGCACAAACCATTCTGCTCTGCCACAAACTGGTAGCTCAGCCATTACAAGGAGCAGTTCATGCTCACTCAACAAGGAAGAAAGGAGCAACAATTGCGTTTCTAGCCAACACACCAATTCAAGACATTTGCAAAGCGGCTACATGGTCTTTAGTGCACACATTCACGAAACACTACTGTGTGGATATCCAAATGAACAAAGAAGCGCAAGTGGGACAGAAGGTCTTGCAACACATTTTCAGTAACCAATGCTCATCTTCCACCCAGCCACCACTATGAGGACAAACCGCTACAAAGTCGATGCACAGCATAGTGAATCTAGAAAGATTCACGCTGCAAAACGTATAGTTTCTTACCTGTCGGTGTAGTTTTGCAGCTTGAAGACTTTCTGGATTCACTAGCGAACCCACCCTCCTCCGCCAGAAAGATGAGACAGGAGGATAAAGGGGGGTAAAAGGTGAAAGACTTTACAAGGATGATATGAGAAGAAGAAAAAAAGAAAGAAAAAAGAATCCGAAGATGGCGACCAAAGGTGGGAGCTTCCGGAGGAAGCGCGTCGACGTCACGAAGGACACCAAATGGTGGTATGTCGACGCCCACCTGGGCCACGAAAAAAAAAAAAAAGAAATACTACAATTCCGGACCCAACCACTAGATGGCAGAATAATGCACAGCATAGTGAATCCAGAAAGTCTTCAAGCTGCAAAACTACACCAACCAGGTAAGAAACTATATGTTTACATATACTGGGGCGTGGGCGAGACTGGTTAGGAATCTTCCTAGTAGGTACTCCGTGCGGCTTGTCAAATGCCATTTTTTTTTTCTGAAGACTATATTTGTCATGAACCATTTTTCTAAAAATGGGATGCAGGAGCCTTCTGTTCCCTCTTCTCCTTCAGGGATACCAAAAATGTGGAGATTCCCTCGTCTAATTCTATCTTTGAGTTCTACTAGGTCTTTAGTTAGTGATTTGGTGGTCTTATCTAGAGCCGAGATGATTTGTGTGTTTTGCTTTTGGTGTCTCCAATGTTACTAATTCTGTTCTCAGTCTCTGGGGTCCTGGTATTAATTTGTTTAATGTCCTGGCGCAATGCGCAAATTTCATTCTGCAAACGTCTATTTTCTTTAGTCGACTTAGCCAAGTTGTGGACGTCTGCTAGTTTCTTTAAGAGCTTCTCCGTCGTAGCGTTTATATCATTCTTGCTCTTGAGTGGTGAGTTCGGGTTCGGTGGGTTCGCCTTAGTCCTTTTCAGATTCACTTTATTTTCTTTTTCTACCAGGTTAGTTTTTGTGCTTTCTGATTTGGCTGGATATTGTTGCCTTTGTACGTCTTCCTTTGCTGTCTTGTTCACTGTATTATTCCCCATATAATGGTATAAGTAGATTGAGTGACCCGAGTTGTGGTTCACTTCGTTGGTGTAGGAAACTGGGTTTTTGTTGCAGCACCCCTCCCGTCTTTTTGCCTGGTTTTTGATGCAACTTTGACTGAAGTGTACTGTGTCCCTGCTAACCAGGTTCCCAGTACCAGTGCTCTTTCCCTAAAAGCTGTCCAATTGTTTCCCCAATTGGTAAAAACCTTTAGCACCCTCTAAGTCCCTAGTAAATGGTACCCTGGTACCTATGGCCTGAGATATTAAAGAGGGCAGCTAAGGGCTGCAGATCGAATTGTACCCATCTATGGGACCCCTCACCAAGCACTGCCATTGCACCCTGCATGTCTTGGTGCAGACAAAAGTGAAAAAGCGACATGACACATATCCCTGTGTGCGATGCCCCCTACCACTCACTGCATGTGATACTTGTAAGTCACCCCTACAGCAGACCTGACAGCCCTATGGGAGGGTGCTTAGTACTACATGTGAGGGCATACCTGCACGAGCAGTTATGCCCCTGTGTTAGTCCCTTCCATTATTGCCAGTCCAAGTGACCAGGGAAGCCATTTAAAACAAATGTGCTGGATGCTGATGAAAACAAGTTCCCCAGCTTCATGATGGCTTCACTGAAAATAGGGATGTTTGGCATCATATATTTTGTACTGGTAAACCCACACTGATGCCAGTGTTTGATTTACGAATACATTCACTCAGAGGGCATTGCCCCTTGAAAACCTACCAGCCTCTGGTATCCTTGCTGACTGGTTTCTGCCAGCCTACCACCCGAGACCGAGAGCCTCTGCCGCCTTTGAAATGCAAAGGAAAGTAAGCCAGACTCCTTTGTCCAGGACACCCCTTGTGTAGTCCTATGATTTAAAAGTGGAAAAAACCCAGTGGCAGTGTTAGCAATGGAGTCAGTTTTGGAGTTGAGCTGTTCAAGGTTGTAGTACACTTTTGAACTTGGGTTAAGTAACTAAAAAGATTTGATCTGATAGACACTTGTAGCCTCAGATTCTTCACCTTAGAATAATCTCCAGGTGTCAGACTGAATCTGGATGTTTTTTGAGCAGTACCCCTGCATGCCAGTAGGTGGCAGCTTTCGACTCTCGTCGGACGTGGCATGTGCGGTACCTACATCAGCCCCAGCCCAACATGCTGATATCAGTTCTTTCCTTTCTGTGCCAGATGGCGCTGATTCAGTCATAGCTACCTTCACTCATCATCGACTGGCTTTTTCTGACTTATTGTCAACTATTTTTGAGGGTTCTTCTCTCCTGGTGTGAAAATCTCACCCATGAAACTGGCTGGTTTCAAATCATGTGGTGCCTGTCACAGACGGATATCTGTGGCAAACCCCCACTTGGTGGTGTTGGAGATAGACCACAACTCCAAGACCAATACAGAGTGAGATGGGGGTCATCCGCCACTGTTTCCGGCGCCGACCAGGATCATGCTTTCTGGATTGGAGCCAATGCCTTTTACGTTTAACAAGCCTGGAGAGGGAGATTAATAGGAGCAGCCTGAGAACACTTATGGATACCAGGGTCGCTTAGATGAGAATGAGGACATCTGGTATGAGGAACTGGCAGAGGCCAATAGATTAGACAACTCGCCTGACTCAGCTTGGTCTTTCCTCCTATGCTGGATATGGAGGAGTGAGCCCTTTGCTATGGTGGTGCGAATGAGGCTGAGAACTTGGACCTTCACCTGCCTACAGTGGTAGTCAAGACAAACGTCTTGACAGAGGTACTTCAGCTGGGAGCTGCCTATGGTCTTGGAGGAGGCCCGGGCCATACTCTCCCAAGCTATTGCCGACCGGTTGAGCCGCAAGAAAGTTCACCGTACAATGTGAACTCTACACTGTCTGTGACACCATGCCTAGCTGAGAACAACTAGTTTTTCCAGGGGATGTCAAAGCCTCGCTTATGGACATGCCATTTGCTGGCTCCCAAAGCGGTACAAAAGGGGGTGGTGATGGACGGAGCATCAGAACCAATCAAACACTCACACCCAGTCAAAAGATCTGGGTTGGATCCATCACCGTTCTTTAGCCCACTCTGCCACCCCAGTTCAGACATGGCCATATGCAAATCAGTCTGACCCTGTGCCTCATGGGAACAGTCCAGCCCGAACTGCCAAGCCAGGCACTCGCACCCAGTCAAAAGATCTGGGTTGCCAGAAGAGTGGGCTAAAGAACGGTGATGGATCAAACCCAGATCTGTTGACTGGGTGTGAGTGTTTGATTGGTTCTGATGCTCCGTCCATCACCACCCCCTTTTGTACCGCTTTGTTCGCCATAAGTTGGCAGGGTATGCTCAGACGTTGAGACCCTTGCTGACTTTGCCACTGGATTCAAGCAAGCCTGGCTGAAAACGGCTGAAATGCCAGAAACCGGTCCTAGGAAGCTTGTTTCCGGTCCAGGGAAGGCATGGCTTGGCAGTTGGGGCTGGACTGTTCCCATGAGGCACAGGGTCAGACTGATTTGCATATGGCCATGTCTGAACTGGGGTGGCAGAGTGGGCTAAAGAACGGTGATGGATCAAACCCAGATCTGTTGACTGGGTGTGTGTTTGATTGGTTCTGATGCTCCGTCCATCACCACCCCCTTTTGTACCGATTTGCTGGCTCCCGTCTTTGGAGAGAAGGCAGACTCAGCGCTAGAGAGCTCTAAGAACTGCAGAGCTATGACCAGGTCCTTGGGCTGTCTATGGCTCCTCTTCCCAGCCACCACGGCCAACAGGCTTACCAGACTTTTCGTGGTAGAGGACGTGGGTCCTATAGACAACGTTGGACAGGTAGCCAAAGGTTGAGTCAGTCCACTACCTACCCGGCAGCCACAGCTTCCAAATCCTTTTAGTTGCCCTCCGACCTTCATGGGCATCAGGGGGGTGCGGGGGGTGCAGGATACGCCATCACCTGCACCACTGGTGGTTAGAAACATTGGACCGTTGGGTTTGATAAATCGTCCAAATGGACTACTCCTTAATCTTCATGACTACCTCCCCATCCATGCCACCCACTTATGACCAGTTGATGGAGGATCACCTCTCCTTGCTCCATAAAAAAGGGCTGGTTCTCTTGGCCACGGGAGCCATAGAGAGGAGCCGGCATTGAAAGTAGGTTGTGGTTGCTATTCCTGCTATTTTCTGGTGCTCAAAAAGAACGGAGGCCTTCATCCTACCCTAGACCTGCACCTTCTTGAACTCTTCCTGGAAAAGGAGAAATTAAAGATGCTCATGCATGCCCAAATTCTGTCTGCCCAGGTCCCAGTAGACTGGATTGTATTGTTGGACTTGCAGGACACATATTTCCTCATCCCCGTCTTGCCTGCCCACAGATGTTACCTGCAGTTCACGGTGGGGCAAGAGCACTTTCAGTTCGAAAGTGATGGTGGTGCTTGAGGCTCATCTGCAGGGTTGGGGGGGGGGGAAGGGTGGGGAGTTCCCAGTATTTCTACCTCGATGATTGGCTCTTGAAGGCGCGCTCGCCCCAGGCAGTTGTCTCCGACCTCAAGACTATGGCGTACCTTCTGCACTCGTTTGGGTTCACTATCAACGTGCTGAAGTCACACCTGACTTAGTCTCAGATGCTCCCTTTTATCTGAGCTGTTCTGGACACAGTGCCATTTCAGCGGTATCCCAGAGGTTGCTGGGCCTCATGGCCTCCTGCTTGTTACTCAAGCCCGTTAGCATATACAGGCCCTGTAGTCAGACCTGAAGTCCCCGTGGGTACAGCACCAGGGGAATCTCTCAGACATTGTCCAGATCTTGGAGAGATTTGCAAACGATCTGCAGTGGTGGCTGATGATCCATGATTGGGTCATGGTCAGACCCCTCTCCCTTTCCCAACCAGAGCATACTGTGATGACAGATGTGTCTCTTCTGGGATAGGGCAGCCATCTGGGAGAGGTGGAGATCAGAGGACTCTGGTTTCTGACGGAGTCTGAGCTCCACATCAATCTGTTGGAGGTTCTGGTGATTCTCTTGACATTGAAAGCCTTTCTTCCTTCGATCAGGGGAAGGCTGGTGCATGTGTTGATGGACATCACCACTGCCTTGTGGTATGCAACCAACAGGGTGGGGTGAGGTTGTGGACTCTTTGTCAAGAGGCTCTACATTTCTGAACATGGCTGGAACGCCAGATCATTTCCCTGGTGGTTCAACACTTGGCGGGCTCTATGAATGCCAGGGTGGACAAAACTCAGCCAAAGATGTCTAGCAGATCACAATTGGCATCTTCACCTGGAGGTGGTGAAAGGACTCTTTCAGCAGAGGGGAGAGCCTTAGTTGGAGCTTTTTGCCACTGCGGAGATAGCACAATGGCAGCAGTTTTGCACGCAGGAGTTTCCAAGACGACGCTTGCTCGATAATGTTTTTCATCTCCAGCAGAGCTCCAGCTCTGTATGCCTCTCTGCCCAAACCACTCCTGGCTAGAGTGCTCGAGAAGGTCAGGAACGACCAGGCCCCAGTAATTCTTGTGGCTCCGGATTGGTCACAGGGAGTCTGGTATCCTGCGCTGTTGAGCATGAACATCAGTCCTCCAATCAGGCTACCTCTTCGAGAGGATCTTCTGTCACAGCAACAGGGGAGGGTTTTGCAGCCAAACCTGCCCACCTATCACCTTCAAGTTTAGAGATTGAGCGGTGACAGTTGACAGTTTTCAACCTTCCTCCCGAAGTCTCTGATGTAATTCTGGCAGCCAGGTGTCCTCCACATCAGTATACACCTGCGTTTGGGATGTGTTTGTGACATGGTGTGATTCCCATAACATTTTATCCTAGGTTCTTTTGTTTGCGCTTTCTTTATCCTGGGCATAGTACAAGGTTATTCTTCAGCCATTTTGGCATTCTTGCAGTTGCCAGACCTTCTTTATTTAGGTCACCTTTTGTCGTTCGGTTTCTTAAAGTCTTTCAGCACTTTTCCCCTAAAGACCAATAATGCCCAAGTGGGATCTGAATCTTGTTCTCACTTTTTTTTTTCTTTTCATATATATGCACCCTATGGTCCTTTGCACAATTACCCTCCTAGGCCTCTGCCCAGCAAAACTGCCTTTACAAGTGGCCAGAACATTGGCCAATGGGGTCAGCCTGTTGCTGGCACTCTCTGCACACCCTCCCTACACTACCTTCTACCCGGACAAGCTGGTCCTCCGGACCCATGCCTTCTTCCTTCTAAAGGTCGTGACTACCTTCTACGTGGGCCAGAACATCACCCTACATCTCAAAATGGATAGTGCGCTGCCTCATGATCTGCTATGCCTTAGCCAAGAAGCAACCCCCTGAGGATTTGCGTGCTTATTCTACCAAAGCGAAGGCGTGCAACCACTGCAAAGGCACGTGGAGTCCCACTCCTGGACATCTGTCATGCAGCAAAATGGGCATCTTTGTACACCTTCACCAAACACTGCCTGGACAGTCAAGTCCATTGCAACAGGCACTTCACCCTTTTGATCCTAGTGGACTCATTGATTTAAAATTGACTTTTGAAGACCGACCTCTAGGGCGGCATTGCTTCGGTATCTATTTTAAGGTGAGGAGTTTGCTGTTTGAAGTCTCTATCAAATAAATAAGTTACTTACCTTCGGTAATGCCTTATCTGGTAGAAACTCTGTCTAGCCACGGATTCCTCACCAACAGTCCCATCCTCCCTGATCTGTAAGCTGATTGCAGTATAAGGGACACTGTTCTCAGGATTTAATTTTCTTCACATCAGTGGTCCATTCTCATCTTGGGTTCTGGCATGGAAAATCAGGAAAGTAACTGACATCAGCACGCCAGGGTGGTGCCTATATAGGTACCGCACCAACCCTTCCCTTGTAGTCAATGCTGCCGATGTGGAGCCTAACGATGCCACCTACTGATGCTCAGTGGTACTGCTCAAAAAAGTCCTGAATCATTCAGACACCTGGGGCTTATTCTAAGGCAAGAAATCTGTGGCTAGATAGTCTCTACCAGATAAGGCATTACAGAAGGTTAGTAACTTGTTAGTCTATTAAATATTTGAAAAACATTCGCTGAAAGTGCTTGGAAACAAAAGACTTGGAGCTTCCTTTAGAGTAATAGAAATCCTGTGTTTTGCCACTTTCCTCTTTGTTCTCCAGCCTCATTTAGATGTGGGGTACTGATTAGTTTCCAGAAGCAGATCCTCAGCCAGTTCTGCTGTGAAAAACATGGTCTCAAAAGCCATGGCTTATGTTGAGTGGGAGGTTGTGAATGTAAATCTTTGCAATCCATGTTATAATGGTCTTGGCAGGACAAAAAGGAACCCTGTCTCCAAAACTTGAAGTGTATCAGGTACATTATTTAATTGATGTATCAGAAACAAACCCCTCCAAGTTGAGGGGCTAGTTTGAAAAACAAAAATCTCGACCAAACAGTCATAGTACTTTCTGTAAAAATGGCCCCATTATATAAGCTGAAGGACTTTCATTGGTCTGATATTGCCATCATCGCAGGGAGTGTGGGGTTATGGAGGGGCGGTATGGGGTAGTGGGTTGACTATTACAAATCGCTTTCCTGTATCTCTTGGCTTGATGCTACCAGAATCCTTTCATGCATATGCACCCCCCACTCCTTTGCAGTGTGTTCCTCTTCTACTGTACCACAAATCATCCTATTAATTACCCTCTCCCCCTTGATCAATTTGCACCAAACTGCATTCATTTGGTAATCTCAGCTGGCCAAATTTGTGGCACAGGTCTATATTGCTCTGTGTCGTAATGCGTTGGGTCTGGTGTGGCTTTCAGTCGGGAGCTGCGGTGCTCTGTGTAGCACGGCACAAGATCAGGTGAAGCTTTCGGTGGGAAACTGTGTTGTGCGTCTCTGCATCGTTCTGCATTGGATCCAGTAGCACCTTCAGTGAAGAGCTGCACAGCTCTGCGTTGCTGTGCATCAGGTCCGGTGAATTGTGTTAGGCAGAGAGAAGTACACTCTGACTTCAGCCAAGGGTCGAGGACCTTGACAACTGCTCTTGGAGGTAAGCAGAGGGGACCAGTTCAGGTTTATTTAGGTCATGTCAGATGGGAAGCAGGAAAGGCCACTGGAAGCTTGTTGTGTTACTGTAGCTCGAAAAGATGGCCAGCCAACTGACCCAGTCACTTCTGGGGCCCACGGTTCACGACAATCAGGTCCAGTCTTCCTTCAGGATCATCAGATAGCAGGGCAGGCCTTCTCATCTTCACAGGTTCAAGAGTGTTCTGATTTCACGTTCTGGGAATGCCACTTTTATGCCCAGTTCCAGCCTGTGGGTGGATGACTTCCCTTGGTCTAACTCTAAAACTCGTTCTGGTCAGTTCTTTCCTTTCCCCGGAGTTTGGTCCAGTGTGGTTAGGGAAACAAAGGGCTAGCAGGCCCAGTTGTGAGCTGCATCTGCCAGTGATGGGTAGGCCTCCTCTGAAGTCAGGAAGGGCTGGGTACAGATCCTAGGCTACACTTTAAAGTGCAATCAGGGCAAGATCGAAGCTTCTCCCCAGCCACCCTGTCAGGAAGCCCCTCACCTTTCCTCACCCCGCCAGTTTGTCCTTTGTCTGGGAGGAATACACATCATACCACAGGAGAGCCATTGGCAGGTGACCCTGGACACTGCAGAGAGGCACGTTTTACTTAGAAAGGAAAATGCCCACATTCTAAAAGTAAATGTATAGGAGTTCTGTGCTCATAGAACTGTATCAATTGTCAACAGTGGCAAATCGTTTGTATATATCCTTTGCACGTTTAAGATTACAAATTTGTCACAAACCACTTGCACCACACCATTTTTCTTGGAGCACCCATATTGACTTTTATGTTTGCAAGAAAGTAAAATCTATGAATTTCACATACAATGGATTGTGTATGTAGTTGTCAAGGGAGCATAGGCTCTAAGCTCTCTTCGAGGGAGCCTTGTTCTGTACTATTTATGTACTGCCAGGGTCCCAGGGCTATTGGGTGACCCCCTTTCTGTTCATAGCTTTTTAAAAAGTGATTTAGGAAGTTGAAATCAGACGTGGCCATTAGTTTGGATTTTAAATTCCTATCCCACTAAGTCCTTGAATCATTTTTCTAGCTAATCCCAAACTGAAGTCCTGCATTATACTGCGTTATAATGTAACCCAGTGCTTTTCTATGGGAGAGCTAGTCTTGCCACAGTGGAAAACAACTTTGGAGATTTTCCACTGCTAGGACACATAAAATATTGAACATATAAGTCTTGCTTTTTTACATACCAGGCGTGACTTACATGTATTTGAAAGGAAGGTTTAGGCCTTGCAAAAGGTTTATTTTCCCAGTTCGAAATGGCAGTTTAAAGTTGCACACACAGGCTGCAATGGCAGTCCTGAGACAAGTTAAACTGCACTACTTTAGTGGATGGCACAATGAGTGCTGCAGCTTTCTAGTAGAGTTTAATTTACAGGCCCTTGGTACAGGTGGTACTATGTACTAGAGACTTGTAAGTAAAATGAATGCACCAATCCGGTGTAGAGAATGTTTCCATGGGTGAGCACAAACACTTTGCTGCGGATAAGCAGGAGTAACGTGTGCAAAGTTATATGGCCAACAAAAATGGGGTCGGCTAAAGCAGGCAAAAATCTATTTGGAATACCACGGAAAGAATTGTAATTTCCAACAGTCACTGAAACACATTACTGAAAACCTGGCGATCACTGGTGACATCAGACATCATTCTACATTCTTAAAAGGACAACACTGGAAGACCGTAATAAATCACAGGAGATACAGTCATTATGTACTTTAAAAAAAAGTTATTTATAAATGAGAAATGCATACAGTAACAAAAGCCGGTATTGTTCCTTAAGCAATACACTATAAAACAAATAAAAATGGTTCATATTAACATTGTTTTATGAAAGTCAATAACTAAAGGGATAAAGTTTAGGTATACAAGTGCACAGTTTGTTTACTGCAAGATTTAAGGGGTTCAGCTATTAGATGAAACTGACAAGGGCAGGCTGCAAAGACTTTAATTGCGTAATGTATTTCCTTCTTAGCACAAGGACCAGCAGTGAATGAAATATTGTGTAGTGGAACTATCATATGATGTAAAGTAATGTTGTGTTCTCCACAATTTGTGGAAGTCTCAAGGTATTAAAACAGTTACAGGATCATTATATGGTGTTTTAATTCATCATGTGATCTTGCATCTGTCTTCAGAATAAATGTGTGCTTTTTCACTGCTTGAAGTGGCACTAATAAGCCATATCTATCAAGATATGGCACATTGCTGCTCTGTCCTTGCGCTGGGGCCAACACCGGCACCCTTGCACCATTGGGCAAGTGTGCCTACATTGCAGGAAAGATTGTGTTTGGGCTCCTCCTGCACAAAAAACAATCCTTTGAGGCTTTTTCCACGAGGAAAAAATGAGGAGGAATAAAGATATTTCTTCTTGTTACACCCCACCTGGGGGGGTGTAGCATTTTGCTGCATTCCCAGGTCTACCACTCATTGTAAATCTGGGAATATGCCAAAATCCATGTGTGGATGCATGGAAACACTCACGCTCCTCCCATGGAACTCCTCCCTAAGCAGAGAATGCAAGACAGTGGCTGGCGCTGCCTTGCATTACTCCAGAATTAGCAATCCACGCAGGATCACACAAGGTGGCATTGCATGGCTTGGTATATCTCATTCTAGGGTTTGCATCGCCCCGCATTCCCTTGCGTAGCGCAAGGGCAGCGCAAAACCTTCGATAAAGCTGGGCCTGAATACTTGTGTGTTATGAGGTCCAGCCTCTCGCTTTCACTTTGAAATGCTTTAGCTCTCGCTGGAGTCAGAAAGCTATTTGAAAGTGGCAGAGCAAATTCTTGTCTGGCTTTGTTTCAAGCATCTCACAATGGCTAATTGTCATGAAATCGGTCATGATAAATAATAGGAAGTGGAAGTAAATAAATTCATACAAGCCTTGTATCTGATCCACGGCTGAATACTACTGTGTTAGATTTATCAAGCCAACCACGGCCAGCTTGCATGACCCTGAGTGGATTGATAAATCGAGGGTAACACAAATCGCTGTGTTGTGTTACTCTACCCCAGGGAAGTGTTCCATGGGTGCAGTGTAGGTGTTCCTACGCATCCACTCATGGTGGACATGGGAAAGCATCAAAATGCTAGGCCTTCCCAGGTGAGGCATACCGAGGAGAAATAACTTTCCTGCAGCACACGTAGAAAGAGGAAAATACCTTGGGGGACTATTTTTGTGCTTGCAGGCACCCTGATGCAAGGATGCCTGTGTTGGTGCTAGGCAGCACATTGTGTGCCAGTGCAAGCAAAGACAGAAATGTGCCGCACAATGTTAAAAACAGCGAATTCCTGCCCTTTCTGTATTTCACAGTGCAGCAAGGTCGCTAGCTGCGCTACGTGTTTTTTTTTATAAATGTGCCCCTGAGTTTTGGATGTGGCTTTCCTTTGAACCCAAAGATGCTGCAGAAATAATGAATATGTTGATGTGCTGAAGTGCCACAGGCATTCCTGCCTTCAGTCAGCCATGGGTCACAAATAAAACCAAAACAGGCAGTCAATGCTATTAATTCACCTTAACAGCTGTGTTTGCTGGACGACAACCAGAGTCTTAAATTCGTATACTGGGAGGTCTCTCTTACAGATACTCCTCCAGAAGAGCAAAACTTACAGGCAGATAAACTGCTACACTAGTACATAGAGGGTGCAAGTCTCATTGACACTGTTGTTCGGTTTGTTGTCAGCACTGTGGCTATAATATCTGATAGAGTGGATAGTTCCCCCTACTGAATAGTGATATACCATTCGAGAACACCACTGTGTGTATCAATAAACAGTACAAAGATGTAACTACCTTATAAGTTCTCTAGCTTCTCTTCAGGTCCTTCACTATTGCCCTCTCACCAAGTAGCAGAGAAATAACTATTTTACAATTTCGGAATACTGTGTATCCAAAGTTTGTAAACCATTGATTTAATAAAAAGAAAAGGTTTGTGAACATCTTTAAAAAACAGAAAAGGATGATATCATTGTTAAAATAAACCAGGAGGTGTAGGTAGCTCTTAAAAGAGCCTTTGGGTGCAGAAGTGATAGTATGAAATGGAACGTATATTCAAGCCACACCAAGACGAACAGTACTCTGGAAATTACACAAAGACAGAGAGATGAACACCAATGAAAGGTGGTAAACTTGAAATATTTTGAAGATTATTGCTTCCTAAACGTAATGGAATTAATTTGGGATGGGGTTGACTGTACAATTATTGTACTTCTGGAATGACTACACTTCAGTACATACCATGGCATACCAAGCACTTTACCTTAATTCTGACACCAATCTTCAGGTTATACTCTCAAGCATACTGTTAATGCTAATGGGTCTAGTAAATAAAAGATTAAAGACACAACTGTCAAGAGAATTGTCAAAATATATCTTGACAGGTCTTTAATAACTTGGAAGTCACTCCGTCAACTTTCACTACTGAAACGTATAAGGAGGATTTTCACACAAAGAATCATCAAGTGATTAGGAGCTCATGGAAAATTTGAATAAAAGATATCCTTTTCTCAAACACAATTCCATCGGTCAATTTAAATCATTTGTTCACTTACCTCATAAAAGGTTTATGAACATTAATGGACAGACACCATGGTAACACCAATTAAGTACATCACATAAAAAAACAATTCTGGATACCTCTAACTGCAATTCATGACCTTTAGACAATTCCCTGGTGCCAGACTGGATTGGGAGAATTGTTTAGCCTGCTCACATATGCCAGTCGGTGGTAAGGTGTGGCTCTGCGGTGACAATGTACCACCCCAGAAGTGATCGAACAGAGCTGCATGTTAACGCCCAGGGCCGGACTGGGAACTGAAACAGGCCCTGGCAAAGAGCTCGGCTGCCCCTGGATGAGGTGCTAGTGTAAAGCTTTGTGCCGCTGCTTTTGTTGCAGGGTGCCAAACCCGGGCACGGTAACAAACTGCCCCCACCCTGGACACCCACCGGGGAAATGCCCGGTGCCCGCTATGGCCAGTCCGGCCCTGGCCATGCCTGCACACTGATATCCATTTGTTTGTTTCCGCACCCTTCAAAGAGAATCCAGAGCTTTACTCATAAGTTTGCCAGTCTTAAAACGACTCCCAAAACCTTTTCAGTATGCTAGAGAATGTTTGAAGCCATATTAAGACTTCAGGAAGCAGATATTGGTAACAAACCTGCATGAGGTATGCCTGTGGTGCTTGAGATCTGATCACAACTCCAAGATGTGTGACAAGTGTGCTTTTAGGTCAGTGATTTGGGAGCGAGAAGCAAAACTATGTCATTGTACATAAAAGGTCATAGTAAAAGCATAGGTCTCTATCCTGCTCCCAGTTGGGGGCCTGATCCTGCTCACGAGGCAGCTGCCATGAAAAGTCCACATCGCAGTCCAAGTCTTCCAGTATGTCCAAGTCAGAATTTAGGTACAAGAAAACAACAAGCATTGGCATAGCCAATAGGTCTCGCTTTTGGGACCTTATAAGTATTTAGTTATGCAGTACAATATCCTTGGTGCAACAACACCAACTGTTGCATGGCTAAACACTTATAAGGTCCTAAAGGCGAGACCTATTGGCTATGCCAATGCTTGTTTTTTCTTGTAGCCAATATATTGTTTTAGCTTGATGAGGGACCAGAATCATCCACAAGAAGAATGTTTTGCAAAAATCATGACAAAAAAGAGCATAGGCAAAGCAGAAATGCTGATAGACAATGCCAGACCAATTGGCTTTGATAGTTCTCGTAATTAATATTGTATATAGATGAGATGTGGAGACCGTTTATAAAAGCACCCTTTCCTGCACGTTGCAAGCCGGCAGGACGCGTCCTCCTTCTTCCTTCCGTGCTTGCCTCCGGGAAACCCGTCTTCAAGCATGACGAAGGGAGACAGCGCTGGGTGAGCCATGCAGGGGTCCGGAAGGGAGAGGGGCAAAGGTAATCAACGGGGCAGGTTTAATTCTACTTTTACAAGTGAATGGGGTAGCAGTGGCTACTGCAGAGAGTGTGAGCTCACCTCCACGTGACTTGTATAAAAACAAGTTGCTATCTCCCATGAGAAAACCCAACATGCAACTATCTCCCATGAGAAAACTGTGCAAGCAAATCACAGACAGGTGTTCCACCACGAAAATCTAGGTTTCTCTTTCTGAAACCGAAACCAACCTCTTACCCTTTGCCAGTTGTGCTGTATATACACTTCCTCAACCAAAAACAAACAAACCGCCTTGGCCCTACCAACCGCTGTTACAAACAAGCTATGCTGATTAATGACAATTACTGTAAAAACAAATGGATAGTTATAATGTGCACCTCACCGAGTTCATTTATTTTCTAAAGATTCCCTTTTTCCTTCACACATAGTCACGGGTATTGGGAATAAGTCACAGGATGGAAGGAGTGCGAACCAAAAGAGGATTAGAAATTGTGATCCGTTTACAATCCTCCCTCACTCTGCCCATTAAGACGCGCCGTTGACAAACGAATGCACGCGTGAGAGAGGAAAGTGGCAAGATAGGGAGAAAAGCCCAGGGCTGAGATGACGGCGGGAAACGTGCACGCTCAAGCGCTTCACAAAAAAGAAACGTATTTCCCTTACAGCTGACACAGGTGGAAGAACAAAAGCAGCCACTCAGAGAAGGGGGTAAACACACAGGCTATGGACGGGCCAACAAATAAAAACAATTAATACAAACCAAGAAAATATAAGTAACAAAACAAATAGCTAATGAAAACCATCCAGGCAAGCTGGCAATATGCCCCTAATAAATCTGCACACTCTGGCAGGTTTTGACCCTATAAGAGCTTAGCTATGGGGTTAAAAAAGCAGAAGCCTATCAGGAGATCATTAATACATCCGATAAAAAGTCAAGTACTGAGCGCGAGAAAATTGTGGCAAAGTGATTTACACCTATTTAGAAAAAAAACACACAAGAGCAATGTCATAAGAAAAGTCTGTCTGTGTTTTGAATGAGAATACGCACACGAAAAAACATTTTTTTTCTACCTAGAACACCAACATAATGCTTTCCAACTAAATACATAATGTAATCTCTTGTGCAAAGACCATACAGACCTGTGAGTTTTCCTACGCATTCGCCGCATGTTTGTTTCTGTCCAAGGTTTTCCCGCAAAGTTTGTTCACAGCTCGTACAGGCGCCCTCCGAGATGAGGTCGAGATCCCGTTCGCTCAGGTGTGGGGTATCAGCCAGGCTCCACCGCCGGCTGACAAGCGCGTGCAGGCCGCTGCTCGAGGAGCGGCAGTGCATCCTGGGAAAGCTCGCTTGGACAAGAAGGAGCCTCGTGGCCACCAGGAAGAACCAAGCACGTTGCCTCTTAGGGCACCCTCGAACACCGCACTACAGGTACATTCTTTCCAACGCGGTTTTACACCTTGAAACGCCATCCATCAGATTCTTACAAATGCCGAAAAGCACCCACCCCCTAATTGCCCCTCTCACAGTTTGTTATATCAGCTCCCAGCAGTCATCGTTCTAAAAGGGTTATTTTCATAGAAAATTATGAAAAATTCATTGAATTTTTTTTAATGTTTCTGACAGAAAAATGTTAATTGTTGACAAAAGGCTGCTAATAATCATAAGTAATAACTAAACAGACGCTTTATATTGTGAAGAATGGATCTGTATAAGTGTCAGGAAACGAAGCACCAAGGTAATTAGTGTAAACTATTTTATTTTTAACAAGTCTGTGCAAGTGTAACAAGCATTGGCCGCACGCGCGCCTCGCGCTTTAAGTTTAAAAAAAAAAAGAAAAACAAGCCCGGCGGAGCGTGGCGCGCGCTTGGGGGCGGGGGAGCGGACCCTTTGAAGTGCTCCCAAAAGGCGGATTGCATGGCGGCACGATGCGCGTGATTGTGCGCGTGCTAGCCATGCAATCCGCTTTTTGGGAGCACTTTTGAAACCCGTATTCTATAGTCTCGCTTTGCAATCGCTTACGCGATAGCAAGGCGAGACCTAAAAACCAAGCAGTACTTGACCCTATCATGGCACTCAGTCTAGTGAAATGGTGTAAGTCCATTGAGACCTCTGAACCACAACCGATCACACAGTTGATCCTGTCAGACCTTCAATTCCCGGAGTAATTTTCAATCCTGCAGTAAACAGTGGCATTCAAAGAGGATAAGCTGCAGATCTCTGGTGCTATGTCTTCCACTGTAGAGTCTTTGAGCCGCACAGAGCAGCAGGAATCTCAAGTCAGACTTCCATTGGCAGGTTTGCCCGCACACAGTCTGCCCATGCAGGGGATGCTGCAATGCAGACCCTGGCATGGACTTCCACTCTGGCACCAAGGTCCACAGCACTTTCTTCCATGGCAGTGCTGGTCGATGACTTGTTCTGACACTCGTCTCTGGCCCCCGAACCAGCGTTGACCCTATCAAGGCCTATGCCACGGTATGAAATTAAAGAAGCAAAACTATATTCATTCAACCAGATTAAAATCCAAATCCTCTGCCCTTACATCTGTTGCTGCAGAAAATTCAAGCTATTTTTGGGTTTGATTTGGACCCAATAAAAGAAACCCCCCCCATGTCCCTCAGGACATTGATAATGATGATGATATTGAGGAATAAGGACGAAAGCCTCCCCTCCACTATTACATTGAGGATTCATTGCATTTTGATCTACAAAATGCCAGTGGACTAGACATATCTCCTGAAACGGAGCTAGACTCGCCCCCTGGGAGAAAGCGCTGCATTCGTAATGGTGGTTAGGAGAATAGCTGAGGCACTAAGGTTGCAGTCTCCCTTTATAGAGATGAACACAACCTTGGCAATGTGTATGGTGATCACAGAAAGGCCTGTGTCTCCCGATCTTCTTTCGTCTCTTTATTTTAACATTGTGTCCACTCTAACATGACTATAGCCTTCGAAGACGGCCTTTTGCACCAGTCCTTCTTCTATTGCTCGCACCGCTTTTTCAAGCGTCTTTGACCGAGAGATGCTGGCTTTTCTGTGATCACCAAAAATGTTACCAAGGTTGATTCACTGGCGCCTCCTGCTACTCATAGGGAGTTTGGTGCGGGTCTTGTGAATCCCTAATTCTCGATACTTTTAATTCAGTATTTCCTGTTTATCAGCCACAATATAGGTAATTTTTACAGTTTTGATGCAAATTGTAACTTATGTCACTCAATGCAGAGATTGTACTCAGTGGTTCCTCTTGCATTGATTTGGTGGCCACAGTACCATTGGAGTTGGCCACTCTGCATCCGGCCCACACCAATGGGGACCATTCTCTGATCTAGCCAGCTCTCTACCCACTCGTCTTGACTGGTAAGCCCTTTCAGCACCTTGAGAATTATTGTTTATCCTTCTTTCTTACAGGATATCTCGCTTGTCCTTGTCTCCTGTTCCTTATCTGTTTTGTCAGATGCACCTACATCACCATCAATTTTGCCAGTTTTGAGTATGAACCAATACAATACTACTTTTAGTATCTACTCGGGACGATTCTCGCGGTGTCAGCCTTTATTATTTTAAGTAATGTTTGTATTTGTCCTTTTTCTTTCTCTATGTCAATTTTTTAATCAGCACTATTTCAGGCCTTCGTTGACCTTTGTGTCCTGATGATGATCCCACCATTATATTGGATCGAAACGCCATCGACAAACAAATACAGACTTGCCTATAGGAGAATAATTTAAGCATATGGGCTTTATATTCTGCATATTGTGATACAAACATTGCATAAACTATAGATATGTTTCACTTTGCATGAGCGTCGACCATGTTTGTCGATTCACTGATTTTACACCTCGCTCTTATTACTGTATTTACATTGTTTGTTCTTTAATATTTATTATTAAAATGTGTTTGCCTATGTGAATTGGGTGTTTTTTTAACATCATTACCAACCAAGGGTACCCTGTTAAACTTTAACCCTTACCCAGGCCACTCACTCCTTGCAACCTAACACATGTTTAGGATGGCCGGATACTATTTATACAAATCTAAAGAGAAATAATAAACATACATATGCAGAGCGTAACATACTGTTTATTATCATTGTTCCATATAGGGGCTCACAAGAGTCAAAGCATCAAGTAGGTACTAATGCACATTTTTTCTCGGTCAATAATTTGAATGAATTGCTTCAGTTTGTGAAATGACAGGAACAGGGAATCCTGGAGTAAATAAGCAACAGTTTCACAACAGAATTAAACTGTTATGGTAATAACATAGAAATTAACATTTGTACTGTATTTTTATTAGTACATGTCTTTCATTTTAAATGTTTTATTACATCTAATCTATTTAACACTGATGTACACATACACGCAAGCCCCTAAAGAGGGAAAGAGTTAATTAGGCTCCTTCTTGATGTTACAAATGCCAAACCCCATGCTTTGTATGTAGGTATCGAGAAGACACCTGTTGCTTTTCATATTATGTCCTGCTTCTAGGTGCTCTAGCCCCTATTCTGCACATGGTCTATTCATGAGTCCATCTAATATGGATGGCTGAAATTTTAATTAAGCTGGTGAAATTCCTGGAATTTTGCATTACGCTTGTTATGAGAAATTCCTGAAATCACACAATTACGCCACTTTGCATAATTATGCACCATCCATGGTACACAGTTACAGCAAATGGTGCAATTCTCAGTAATTCATGGTGAAAATCTACAGCAAATGCACAGGTACAGCACAAGGGAGCAGCAGTTTGCGGTGCTCTTGTTTAAATGCATTCTCCAAAAATTGACAGAAGGATGCATTTGGTGCAAAAATACAGGACGAAATGACAGATGTGCATTTCACATTAAGAAGCACAATCTCAAATAAAATGGACTTCATTTCCTGTAAATATGTGAAAGCAAATGACACAAATTTCGCAAACCTCTAGTCATGTATGTACTTCATACCAAGGGAAAAGCAAGAAGGGTCACTTGACAATCTCTGGGGACAGGTGTGGGCCCAAATGCAGCTGTGCACAGCCTAGGACCTCTGCTATTCGTTTCATTTTTTGTTTTTATACAGTAGCCAAGACCCAGAAGGGTGTCAGAGGGTGGTTCAAGTCAAAGGATGGAGGAAAGTGAGCACATGATAAAACCAAGTGTAGTGAGACGTCATAGAATATACATAACACTTCATTTAGGCCAAAACTAACTTGTCATTTACTACTGTTTGTGGGGGTGTTCCTGCAACAGAACAAAATTTAGCACTGCAAATGCAGACCCTTATAAAGGTAAGTGAGTGGATGCTGTGATTTATGTTGCACTGTTCTGCACAAGTGTCAGGGTAAAACCTTAGTAAATGTGGGCCTCTATTTACACATACAGGAGTAAAACAGGAACTATAGTCACAAGAATTGACATTTCCTTCCCACTGATCAAATTTATATTAAATATTATTTACATTTAGATTTGACATGATCATAGTGAATGATATGGCTCATACTGTCTAGCTCTAACAGCGTATGCCGGGATCACACTGTAATAATTTGCGAGGCAGCTCAAAGACTACTTTGTCTTTTTAACATGATTTAGCGCTATTGTGTTTTTGTGACTAACTAAAAAAGAAAATCATCTCTTCTTTTTCTTTATCGATTTTGTCCTGATCCTCGCTTTCCTTCATCTTAGAAGCAGGGGGGTCAGAACGAGCCATCAGCCTCCTCCCGGTCTGCAAGAATAAAAAAGAGAATTAAAGTCATAGTGTAGAATGGGAGTTCACATATCACTATGTACGTAGACCTGCCTATTTTTCATCAGCTGCATGTAAATTAATCTTAATTAGATCACAAGCATTTGTTTTGCAATTTAGGGAGTTATTTGCAAAAACACTGTCTAATGCGAATATACTTATCCCCTCTTCTAAATAAATTCTAGCTCTCCTGATATTTCAGTGCATGATGAAAATGGACCAAATAAACCTAAATTATCCCTTTGGTATTATTTATAAGTCTTTCGGTGAGTGACTAGACTCACTTGAAGCTGGGTGTTGGGTCATGACAATTTGCTTCCAGCGGTGGCTTGAAAAATAAAACGATCACTAAAACGATAATAAACCCGTTTTACTATCAAGTTCTAAGGTCCGGGCCGAGTCATGGGAGCGCAAATTCAGGGCGCTCAGTCCAATCCGGACGCTGCTTTCATGCTGCCAGCAGCATGAGAGTAGAGACAGGATTGGCTGCAGGGGAGTCTGGGAGCCTGTGCTGCAGCGAGGCCTTGGAACAGAAGAGCGGCAGGTAAGTTCTTTTTTGCCATATTTTATTTGTCGTCGTTGCCCCCGCACTTCACCACTCCACCCGCACACCAGCCGCTACTGTTTGGTTCCTGGATGCAGAGGGGCTGAGTGAAAATAAGTAAGTAGTCAGATAAATACGTTTGATACAAGAGACTTGAGTGGTTGCGTCAATAGCAGCTTGACAAGCTTGGGCAGAACACAGCAATGATGTAATAGAAAAAAACAATTGAAGTAGTTTTGGAAAGAGTTGTCTCGGCTTCCCAAAAACATTAGAGCTGAGCAGCAAATGTACCTTTTTTAAGAATAGCCCCAGAGCCTGACCTTTTAAATACTTTTAGGTTTATGTGCCTACATCATTTTAGTAAAATTAGATTTCACTCTTGAATATTATGATAGAGGGATCTCAGCACTAAAACATACAGCTCCCCTGATCTACAAAAGCATGTCGTGTCTAGGAGGGTAACAGACCTTGTCAGACTTTTAGTGCATCAACAAGGGATGTAAATTAAAACGGTTTGAAAATCCAATAGTTATCCGGAATACCTGTCATGGATCTGTCCATCCTGAACCTGCGTTCAACACACCTGAGCAACAACATAAACTTGTAATCCGCATTATTTTATTAATTCAAAGTAGGCAGCAACACAAAAGGAATGCTTTAGCCAGGGTTTAAGACAGTCCACGGTCTGTCTTATTTCAGGAAGAAACCTAGGCTCCATTTACAAAGGTATTTTTAGCTTAAGCTTAAAACTGGTAGCAGAAATCTTAGAACTGTCCCCAGCCACTGAGGACAATGTTCTACCTTGGCTTTCTCAAGGCAGTACAGAACCACTTGGACATCTGTGCTACCTTTTCTGACTTTAAGGGTAACTTTAAAGCCGAAAGAAAAGTAGTAAATAGACCCACATATCCTTTTGCCATGGTGTTATATTAACTCATGGAGGAACAGTAGCAATATTGATTTAAAAAAAATAGGTATTTAATCTTTCTTTGTGTATGAATACATTTATTGTATTTTGAAATGGGAATTATTTGTTTTACCCCCAACTAGGGGCCATATTATTAAGGACGGCGTTAAAATTATCGCCGGTTTAGTGGCAGGAAACTGCTGCTAAAGCGGCGATAATGGGCTTGATAATATGCCCTTGTGAATTCCCATAGAAGCCCATGTTCCGGTGTGAAAATGGGCTTCTATGGGAATTCACAAGGGCATATTATCAAGCCCATTATCGCCTCTTTAGCGGCAGTTTCCTGCCACTAAAGCGGCGATCATTTTAACTCCGTCCTTGATAATATGGCCCTATGTTCTTTCTGTTTTCCTTAGTTCCTCTTTGAGGAAAAAAAAGAAAATTGACACTGGTAAGTTTAAAGTGACCTACGCTGGAATAACACTGCCCCAATGATCTATGTGGAATCTGGTTTGTAAATCAGAAATAAAATTTCAAAAGAATAAAGCAATTCAGCTGATATTTTTTAAATCCCTCTTCATGTGCTGTTGGAGGTATTAGTGATATTTGCTGCATGTTGTATGTTTTCAAGAAGTATTGAAGTATGTTATATGTAACTTGTAGTATCTTAAATGTTTCACAGCTAACACTGGTGGGCATTGTAAATCAGTGTTAGCTTAACTAGAATGTTGGGACTGCATCTTGGTTGTCCCTAGTGATGGAATGTCGATGCTTGAAGTAAGTCAGTTATTCGGGGCCTGGCTTGATCTGATGGTGGCTGTGCTTCTGAGGCTGAAGTGTATTGGTTCCTACTTAATAAACCATCTTGACTTCTAACCTGCCGCTGCCTCCAACTTCATTTCATTGGCGACGACGGGAAAACACTGGACCCATCCTTGGACTTCTACACTTCAACTCAATCATCCAGGTCATTTCGACTTCACTTACCAAGATGTTCACTACTTTCAAGATCTTCAATTTCAAGATGCAACTGCTTCATACTTTCAAGACTTCATTGAACTTACTGTAAGTCTTTACTCACCCTTTTCAAGCGACTGTTGAACACCTGGAAGTGCTGCTTGTCAAGTAAGGAGATTTTGGTGGTTGGCGTTGGGAATTTCTATTGCTTTCCTCATCTGCCTCCCCATAATTTTCCTAATTTTATCGTTTTGGGTGAACTCGCTGGTTTCTAGTGGGCACGTGCATTCAATCCTAACGACCCTCTGCATGTGAAGGCCCGTGCTCATGCAATTCATCTCAGCGATTTTCTGCCTGCGAAGATCCGCGCCCGAGGACTCGCATTGCCATTGTTTCCTCACGCCCTGCTGGTTTTCGTCAGACGCGACGTATTACTACGTAGCGTGCGTCTTCAATTCTCACGTTCTGAAATTTATGGTTACTTTGTTGCCAAGATACTAACTTTTGTGTGAGCGCCCAGCCCCTCCCAGCACCGCTGATGCGCACAGCTTGCCTGCTGCTAAGCAACCAACCTTTCTTTGTGCGTTCAGCTGTTCCTTTTACCGCTGACGCACACAGCTCGTCTGCTACCGCTGACGCTCACAGCCTACTTGATTTCTTCTTGTGCTCAGCTTCTTTTGTCATCGCTGGCGCGCACAGCTTAACTGCTACTGCTGACGCGCACAGCGTATCTGTTATTGCTGAAGTGCACACTTTGACCAATTTCTTCTTGCGCTTAGCCGCTTTTGCTATCGCTGATGCGCTCAGCTTTTCTACACTCATTTTTTTTTTTTGATGCACAGTTGGCCTGCTTAAGCTTTTCGGTGTTTTGCAAGTTGCTTGTATCATTTTCACTGACACACACAGCTTTTCCTGATTTCACAAGTTTGTGTGCAGCTTCATTCTTCATTACTGACACACACAGTTTTCCAATTCTTTCTTGTTTGCCTCCACACATGCAGCTTCTCTGCATTACTGTGTTTGTTTGCACTTCTTTTTGTTTTCATTAATTTCATAGGTGTGCTGCACTCTCTAACATTAATTGATCCATACTTATTCGCCAACATGTAAAATGTTCTTCCTCCTATTTTTCTTATGAATCCCACAAATCCCTTGGACATTTTTTTCCATCAATTACGCGAGGGTGTGTGGATCATCTTTAAGCGCAGAGCGCAGGATGGCCTTATTACTTCATTGCCTTGGCTCAGATGGCCAAGACGTTTTTCAACACTTGCCTGACTTGCCTGTTGAAATAAATAATGACTTAAATGAGTATGAAATTTGCATGAAGAAATTAGACTTACATTACTGACCTAAAGTTTCCAGGGTTTTAGAAAGATCAATTCGGGAAACGAATGCAAAGCTCAGGTGAATCTGTGGAAGAATATGTTTGTGTTGAGGAAACTTGCTTCTACATGTTCTTTTGGTGTTAACAATGAAGAAAGGCTTTGTGATCAATTCATGTTAGGGTGTTGTGTAGAAAAAGCTAGAGTGAGTTTTTGGCAAAAAGATGATCCTTCTCTCTCTGAGCTTGTTACTCTTGCCAAGAACTTTGAACACAGCAAAGCTTGTGTGGAAGAGATAAAGAAGAATTCCGATACACCAAAAGAAGAAACTGCACAATCCGTTTCTGTTCGTAAAAAGAACTTTAGTAGCTCTAATTCATGTCCACCGCAGAATGACTGTAGCAATTCCTAACGTCCTCCACAAAAAGATTTTACCAATTCTTCTCAATCTAACTCTGGGAAATGTTATAGGTGTGGTGATGTTGGACACTATGCAAATTTTAAGGGGTGTCTAGGATGGAAAACCAAATGTAAGAAATATGGGAAAAAAGGTTCAAATTGTTGCCGGAGTATTAATACTGGCAATACAAAAAAAGGATTCAAGAAGTTTCTTGTGAATATGTTGATGATTCTTCAGAAGATGAAAGATGAAATAATAATGCAAGTTCAAGCTGGCACAGGAGGTCCATGGGAATCAGTTCAAATTGAGGGTGCCACTGTTTCCATGTTATTTGATTCTGGTGCAAAGATAACGTTGATTCCCCCAAAGTTTTCTATGAGAAAAACCTAGCGTGTAAAGTTATTAAAACCTGACATTTCTCCTAAAGGTTATGGTGGTCAACCCATCAAACTTGTGGAGTATTTTAATGGTTCTATTTACTTTAAAGACAGATTTACTGCAGGGAAGATTTATGTTTCTGTAAGGGGAGATTCTCTCATAAGTTGGATTCAACAGAAAGAATTCAGTGTATATTTAAATCCTAATGAGACTCCCTCAGTTAAATTGAGGGAAACTTTACAAGTGAATAATGTTGATTCCATTAAACCCAACTTTGCGGAGGAATTTCCTGAGGTTTTTAAAGAACAACTTGGTTGTATTAAGAAATAATTAAATTAAATAAGAGTAAAAGAAGTGGCCAAACAAGTTGTGAGTAAAGTTAGAGGTGTGCCTTTACTTGTCAAAGAAAAGATGAAGACTGAATTGGACAAGTCAAGGGAGAGTGGCATTATAGAAGAAGTCGAAGCTACTCAATGGTTGGCTACAGTAGTTATGGTGAAGAAGGCAAATGGTGAAGTTCGCCTTTGTGTTCATTTGCGCAAAATAAATAAGAATGTTATAGTAGATCACTATCCCCCTTCCAAAAATTAATTAAATGCTTTCCATGTTAAAAGGGGTAAAGTATTTTACAACGGTGGATCTTGCCTCGACATACCACCAAGTAAGACTTCATCATGAGTCGCAAGATCTAACAGCTTTTATTACTACTTTTGAACAGTTTAAATTTGTACGCATGCCTTTCAGATTAATATCTGCTGCTGCTGTTTTTCAGCGGGTAATTGAAAAGTTGTTGGAAGGTTTATCGGGGATTAAAATATATCAGGATGATGTTCTTATTTATGGTGAAGATGCTACTGTACATAACCAAAGAGTACGTGAAGTGCTACAGAGGTTCAAAGAAAACGGTGTTACTTTGAAAGCTAGTAAATGCAAATTCAATTTGGAGGAAATAGATTATCTTGGTCACAAAATAACTTCAGATGGAATTGAACCAAAGAAAGATTTGGTTGAAACCATTAACAATTTAGTCAGTCCGTCATCCAAAGAAGAGGTAATAACATTTTTGGGAATGACTGAGTATTACAATAAGTTAATTCCCAACCTTTCAGAAAAGACTAAAAACTTGAGGGCTCTTCTCAAGATGGGTACTTCCTTTGTTTGGAATGATGAGTGTGAGTTGGAGTTTAGCTCTATTAAGAAAATGATCAGAGGGGCTTCCAGTCTTCAGAGTTTTGAGCCAGGGCATGAGTCTATAGTTATGTCTGATGCCAGTTCAAAAGGTCTTGGGGCAGTGCTTAATTTGTGAAATATGAAGTGCAGGTGCTCAAATTTTTGTTGGAGGCCACACCTACTTTTATCTGGCTCCATCTACTTCCTCCACTGGCTCTACCAACTTACTCTATTAGCTCCATCCACATCCTTAACTGGCACTGCGAAAAGTCAGATGAATTTCAGCAAGGGAGCCTTCCTCATAGTAAGGTTTTGATGGGAGATTCCCCTGCCCTATGATTATATCAAAAGTGCATTTAAAGCACAATTTTGGAATAAATTAGTTAAAATCACTAATGCATTGAAAAGAGGGAAATTCCAGTGCTCTATGTGCTGATTTGGGGAAAGGACAATACTTGGGTAGGGTATGCCCTTTTTAATAGAGACTATGATATCAAAGATACAACTTTAAAGCACAATTTTGGAATAAATTAGTTAAAATCACTAATGCATTGAAAAGAGGGAAATTCCAGTGCTCTATGTGCTGATTTGGGGAAAGGACAATACTTGGGTAGGGTATGCCCTTTTTAATAGAGACTATGATATCAAAGATACAACTTTTACATAGCTTATGTTACAAACCAAAATGTCAAAAAATCTACAATTCTGCAAAATTTCATCTAAATACATTTTTGACCATTTTGTCACTACATCTGAGTAAAATAATTTAAGGAAAATGCATTGGTGGAAAAACATGTTTTGGGACCCTCCTTTTTTCTTTGCACCCTCTTAATGAATAACTGTATAACTTTGCATCATCAGCCAATGGGGGCGGTGCTGTGTGTGTTTCTTTTATAATTTGGACCTAGTTACCATAGGAAGGGCGCCATGTCATAGAGTATAGTGGCGTCTGTTACAGCGAGGTGGCATCATAGAGTGGTGGCATGTCAGAGTGGAGTGGTGTGTTGTAGAGTGCAGTGGCGTGTCCTTTTAAGCCGCCTATTAAGTTATTAAGTATGAAATATGATTTATTGGTGTCCTTTGCCAGTCTAGTTCAACATAAGTCACAACATTCTAGAAACCATTACTATGCATTATGGTTATCCTCCTGGCTTGGCTTATGTTATAAAGCTACCTTATGAACTGATAGGCATAAAATAACAATCTCCAGGCACCCTTCTTTAAAATCATCCTTTAAATATTCCTAGGATTACATAAATGACAGGTCATGTTCGCCCATGTCCCTTTTTGATAATATATATTATGTAAACCCGCCACCAATTTTGTTTTCGCACTGATGCATTTTGTTATTTCACTTACTATTATAATCCACTGCCTTTTGATGAGTGCAAGTGTAAGAAAGGTTGGCAATCATTGCAGCTGATTGGTCTGAGAGATCTTGCTTCTTGTCAAGTGGTGACCATTTTTCACTAATTAAGAGACCCATTCGTAAGATGAGGTTCCTAGTTACATTTAGAGTGGAGATGTGTTTGTCACAGCTCACACAGAATGTTCTAGGAGGGTGGAGAAGATAAATTGTTGATTTTCATGTTTCTAGACATTATAAGTAACTCATTCTCATTACAACGCAGCCCAGGGGGAAATAGAAGAAATTACACAGGTAAAGGGAGGGATTAATGACACAAAATGTGCAAATTGCTTAATTTTTTCATGAAGTTTCACAAACATTTTATGAAATTAGACATTTTGTGGAGTTCAAAATACGGGTTGCCGGTATCTTGCCTACTTTTTCTTCACTTATGGGCATTCTACGTGTAAAAAAGTCACAAGATCGAAGCAATTCACTGCTGGTTCTATGAGAAAACTTATTGATCAGTAAATTTTCAGTGCCAACCATTCTCCCATGGGTAAAAACTATGCAAAGTGACAATGTGATATTTGAAGAAATTTCACATAGCATGAAGTTCCTGAATTTTGCAAATATAGTCAACATAATGTGAATTTAACTAGTCAAAACCTGCCCCTAGTGTTTCTTTTGTGCAGCAGACACTAATTCTTACCCAGAAGTTTTGATTCACAAAGATAAACATTTTACTTCTAATCAGCTTTAGATGTTTAGGTTTTTCTGTTATTTCACGTTCATCTGATTTGTTTATTAGGACACACCACCGATGGCTGTAGTAAGTCTGGCTAACAGTTTAAAAAAAAAAATTCTTTCACCTTCCGTTACTAGTGTTAATAGTCATATCCACAGGATATATTATCAAGTTCCTAACAGGTGCGTTCCTGGAGGGGCTCAAACCAACTTTTGAACAAACGAGAACTGAAAGAAAGACTTTGATCTCAGTGTGTTCCAAGTGGCAAAGTGTAAGGTTATTACAAATAACCAGTCGACCCTGGTTTCAAAGCTGGCTTCACGATATCAGCCAATAGACAAAATTAACTATATGACACTATCTGAGCATTGAAACCGAAGTCTTTATACTAGAGTTAAATATTCTATAAAGTTCTTCGTCATGGCAAAAAAAATTGTGACACATGTAAACCTCATTTAAAGTCGTGTAAATGCTAATCAAATAAATTACGTGGAAGAAATGACAGCAAATCAATTGAACTAATTTTTCACTGACGGTCATCTACGTAGAAAAATGTTTAATCAATTAATTTCTTTGCAGCATGCACCCTAGTTTCGCTGAAATGGTTCTTCACAAAAGTTATGGAACACTTCTCCCACTACACAAATCATTCCTAATTCAAGAGCTAATACTCTGCCCATTAGAGTAACGTAATGGTGCTGCGCGTGCTGCCTGCCTGCCCTCAACCCTCAATGTCGTCGGGCTGATGGCTCGTGGGGTGCGGGAGTGCTGGCAATTGGAAAAAAATCTGCACGCGCTGCCTGCTGCACAGCCCCTAAAGCATCCTGCTTAGTGGCATACTGGCATTTAACAATTTACTTAACCCAGGCGGGCGGGTGCCGGCGGCCGGCCTCAGCCAAAGCACACAGGGACTCGGGAGACCCACTCAGGCCAGAACAACACTCTGCGCCGGCTCTGACCCAGATATTCACTAAGCCACTGTTAAGCAGTAAACTGCTTAGGGCCCAGGGGAGGATACTAATTACTAAGTTCAAAGGCAGGGGTCGGGCAGGGTCTTTAACTTTAAACACCGGCCAGCCCTATCGTGATAATAATGTGTACGGCATCGGCGGCCGCTACTATGCCAGGCCAGGCCAGCCCAGGCACAGTGCATGCATATTTGAATGCGAATCTTGTGAGGATACTTCAAGGAGCAGGGCCTCCTTTAACAACTTAACCCTGACCGGCGGTGGCCCTATTGTGATATATTAATGCGTACCGTGGGCCCGGGCTAGAAGGTGTATGCACAGCCGGCTGGCGGCCACTACTAGGCCAAGCCAGGTGAGCCCAGGCAGAAGGAAAATGCATCCTCGAATTCGAATCTTGTGAGGATACTACTTCAAGGGGCAGGGCCTTCCCTTCTTTAACAACTTAACCTATTGTGATATAATGATTAATTAAATAAATGTGTACCGTGAGCCGGGGCAGGGCCAGGAACAGTGCGTCATCGAATCTTGTGGAAGGAGTAAGAGCTACCCCAGTGCTCGACACGCCACCACTGGGCATGTCATATGTGGCATGGCATGATGTCTGACTGCTACTTAGTACTGACGGTTACACTCATCGTGGTCGGACGGGGCGGCGGGGCACTGCTCTTATTAACTGATAGGCTGCCTGGTGGTGCTGCCGGCCCTCAACGTGGTCGGGCTCCTCTAACCGTAGGGTGTCAGTGTGCCGGGGCGTGGCAACTTGCAAGCGGAAAAATATCTGCGCGCGTCGCGCATACCCAAATACAACCTACCCAATCAATGTCTGACTCCCGCCCAAGACTGCTCCTGAGTCCCGCCCACCATAGACAACAGTCTACTGAACTAAGGGCTGCGCCCGCGCGCTGCCGCCATGATGACACCAGCACATCAGTATCATTATGATTAATGATGCAGTAATCACTTTGCTGTTGCTCCAGCTCACATTCACACTCAACCGAAACACACTGGGACTCAGGAGACCCAGAACAACACTCTGCACCGACTCCGAGTCACTGAGTCAGAATTGGTAATTATAACATCATATCATCATATGTGACGACTTTCAGTCGCGTGTAGACCCGGCCCTGAAAAGTAAGTGCCGGAAATAAGCACCGGAAAGCACCGGCACAAATTAAGCACTGTCTTGTGTCAGTCTTATTACAAAGACACAATGGTTTAGAAAGGAACATTTGGTTTATCTCCAGGACCCTTAGAGGGGCAGAACTGAATTATTCAGTTATAGAGAAAGAGGCTCTAGCTGTTTCCTGGTCGGTACAAAAACTCAGAAAGTTTGTGTGGGGAAGCAAGTGTACTTTGAAAACCGACCATAAACCACTTAAATACATTTTTGAAAAAAAAAGGGTTTGATGCAATTTTTGCTAGGATCAGGCGCTGGGTAATTGGATTGCAAGAATTTCATTTTGATATGGAATTTGTTCCTGGTGCAAAGAATTGGGTAGCTGACTGTTGCTCTCGCTTAGTCAACATAACTGATGCCAGTGAGAATTTTGCTGTTGAAGATTAGAGTTTAGATGTTTGTCTAATTAGAGAAGGTATAATTAGTAAGGATGAGTGGTTGGTTGAAAGTGCTAAAGACTCTGTACTACAAAAGGTTTTTGGAAAAATAAGAAGTGTTTGGTCCAAATCAGACAAGAATGACAACGTTTTACAAACCTTTTGGAACGTTTAGGATGAATTGTCTTTACAAGGTGGTTTTGTGTTTAGGGGCACTAGACTTATTCCACCTTTTTCCCTGAGAGAGAGTTTGACTTCCTTAACCCATGAAAGTCATCCAGGAATCTCTAAGACTAAGGAATGTTCAGACTAATGACCTGGTGGCCTGGAATTGATATTCAGGTTGAGAGAGTGGTGCGAGATTGTGGAGAGTGCTGCAATGCGGACAAAACGTTAAAATGTCGAGTACAACCCATGATTATAAGAGACATACCGAAAGAACCTTGGAAGGAAGTTTCCTTTGATATTTTAGGTCCTATTTGCTATGCAAGTTCAGACAAGTATGTTTTGGTACTCCTGGACATGTTTTCCAGATGGCCGGAGGTTGCCATTACCAACTCTATTGAGTCACGTGATGTTATTACGTTTCTTGAGAGAGTTTTTGAAAGGGAAGGTTTTTCGAATTCCTTGCTTACAGACAATGGGGTGCAGTTAGTATCATGTAAAATGGAAGAATTTTTGAAAGAAAGAGGTATTAGACATAAAAAATCTGCTTTATACCATCCCGAGACCAATGGCATGGTTGAAAGATTCAACAAGGTTTTGAAGGAAACTTCAGTGTGCCATCACTAACAACCTATGTTGGAGACGGGGATTACTTGATAGGGTGAAGAACTATAGGATAACTCCTCATTCAAGCACAGGTTTCACCCCTTTTGAATTATTCAAGAGAAGAAAGGCCAATACCTTAGTTTGTCCCTCCTGAGTCAATGATTTAATCAACATTGACTTGTCTGTTAGTCAGAAAGAGGAGTTAAAAAAGGTGAAAGAGCACAAGTTAGCTTCTAAGAGAAAAGATTTGTTTGACTCTCGTAAAGCTACCAAGAAAACTGTTGTGCATGTTAGTGATCTGATCAGAATTAAAAATCCCTGAGGTGGTGTTTTCAGTTCAGGTTCCAGATTTCCACCTCCCATGAAAGTCAAACTATTTGAAAATGCTGTAAGAACTGAGGACCATCGCATCTGGAATTTGGGTCTGGTGGTTAAAATTGTTAAGAGAGATGAAAATACTTTGAGTTTTGATCCCGATGGTAGTAATACAGTTATAAGGAAATCCTCTAGGGTTTCTAAGAGACCGGTGTACTTAAAGGAATAAGTTTAAATCCTGTGGTACATATAATAATAATGTTTAAATCACATCATATTTTTGTATTTATTGTGGTTTTTTGTTTTGTGTTTTTGAATTTTCTATCTCTCTTGTTGGGAAAGAGGGGAGGTGTGTAGTATCTTATATGTTTCACAGCTAACACTGATGGCCATTGTAAATCAGTGTTAGCCCAACTAGAATGTTGGGACTGCATCTTGGTTGTCCCTAGTGATGAAATGGTGATGCTTGAAGGGAGTAAGTTATTCAGAGCCTGGCTTTATCTGATGGTGGCTGTGCTTCTGAGGCTGAAGTGTATTGGTTCCTACTTAATAAACCATCTTGGCTTCTAACCTGCTGCTGCCTCCAACTTAATTTCATAACTGTCTACATTTGAGTATTTATTAACTGTTTTATTGAAATAAACTTTAAATTGAAAAATAAAAGCACTGTTTGTTAACAGTCCGCCCTCTTTCCAAAATAATCCGAATGAAAGGAATGTAGGCCCTGAATTGACTAAAAAGCTAATGCATCTTTAAGACCTGTTTGGGGGGGTTGGATTTAAAAACTGAAGGTTTACAGATGCAGCATTATCAAACGCCAGGCTGTGAAAAGTTATAAAATATCTACTTGTCCAAGAGAAGACATGGTTCAGAAATATACTTGTCTAGGGAAAATAAATATCTTGGCCCATTTATTGTCATGAATTGAAGTGACAAACGGTACCAGTGTTCTCATTAAACCAGAGATGTGATTATAGCTTCCCTGATTATGTGAGCGTTCATGTTAAGGCAGTGTTTGGATTTTAGCAAGGCTATGTTTATGTCACTCTTTTGATTGTACTGCACTCCCCTTCAAACCAGCAGAAGCTCTGTATAGGAATGGATCTGCTTAGGGCAGCTTTCATGTCACTGCATGAGTATAAATATGCCGCACTTTCATTTTGGCAGAATTACGATTATAGCTGCGGGGGCTGCCTCAGAACGGGGGTAGGATTGAAAAAACAATAAACGTACCTTCTCAGCTGCGCCGCCGCAGGCCTCTCCCACCACTGCATGCCTCTCCTCCGTCCTCTGTCTGCTGGAAGCACCGAGGCTTCCGGACTCTCACAGCCAATCACGATGCTGCAGCATCGTGATTGGCCTGAGCGTCCTGTTTGGATGCTCAGGCAGTGCCTGGGGAGGCTGGGAATGTTCTCCACAGGGCTGTGCAACACAGCCCTATAGAGAACATGCAAAGTGTGCATGACGTTTTGGCCGGCCCTAGAGGGCTGGCCACACCATAATGTGCACTTAGAGAAGTGCAAACCACTCCTCCCCTGCTCTGGCGTCACAGAGCCCTGCCCCACCCGGACTCCCGCATAGGCAAAAAAATGATAATAATGTCCTGTTAGCATTTTATTTTTATTTTTTGCTCTGCTGAAATAGCCATTGGGAGACACTCCTCTGCCTTCATGGAGGAGCCACCACTGGATTATAGCAGAGTTCAGGTTATATCATTTTTCCGTAAATTGTACCAGAGCTCTTTCTTGCTTTAATTTATGAGTAAGTGCTTAGTAAAGTGTTCTGGTGATTTTCTTTTAAAGAATTCACTTGATTTAACTAAATGTATTGTAAATAAACTCAGGTTGTTCTTGTGGTCCATGGACTAGGTTTCCAACTGAGGACCAACAAGTCCACTCACTGTCTAATATTGTCCACTTTGCCACATTATTGAATTCTTGGGCAAACCACTTGATCAGGCAGTGCCTCAGTTCCTGTGATTGGCACAATTGTGTGCATATCCTTAGTGCTATCTCAATGGCTGCACATTTGCATTTTACAATTAGATGAACTCTGCAAAGTTAGAGACAAAAAGTTACGGGTCCAATTCTGAAAACTATTTAGCTGTACGTTTGGCCTACACATTGAAGAGTTGGTTCTGAACTGTTTAAAGGATTTACACAGCATGAAGGTTTTCCTGTGAACAATCTGCTCACAGACCCGGAAGCAGGCACAAGCTAGTTTCAGCACTGGACTGCCTGTGAGTTTGTGAAACACTCACAGATGTATTTATTTAATGTTTTTCAACAAGTCTTCTGTAACACCTGCCTCCCTTGGGGAAGATAATTAATTGACTCCTGACAACGGCAGGAGTACATTTTCCAGGGTGGGAAAGGGCCACACCACCTCCTAAAACAAGTATTGCACTAGCAATGCTATCTTTACATACAAGGATTTACTTACAAGCATTGACAATGGTTGCCTACAGTAGCATTAAGGACCCGATACATGACCATTTCATTTTGCTAGTCTCTAATTGCGATGTTTTGCGACTTGCAATTAGGGACTCGCAAAATGAAATGTCAGACATATTTAGCGATTCCCAATGGGGATGCAAATGGCCACCTCATCAATATTCATGAGGGAGGTCACCATTTGTGACCTACAACATGAATTGGGAATGGGCTGTAATCACAGGGATGGTGGGCTGCTGGGGCCAGCAGACCAGGTCTGGGATTACTTTTTAAATGAAGCAATTGTTTTCATCAAAATGCAGCCCGTTTTCCTAAAAGGAAAAAGAGCTGCATTTCAAAAATGAAAAGCTACCTTTTCGTTTTTTAAGACTAGGCAGTGACCCATGGGATCACTGCCAGCTCTTAAAAACGTTGGGGCCCACATTCACAAAAAGGAAGGGGTCCCTCATGGACGCTTTCCCGTTTACAATTGGGTTACCACCTCCTTTACAGAGTTGGTAAAATATGAATGTTTTGTAACCACATTCCGGTCGCAAAACATTCATACATGCCCCTGTGACTCTCTATGAGGAAGGGACACCCTTGGCACGCCCCTTTCGAATAATGACTCGCAAACCCTATTTTTCCAGTCGCCGAATATCAAAATAGGGTTGGTACATGCTGACAGCCATAATAGAGGTCATAAATGGTCCGGTTCATTGTTTGCGACCGCTAAAAACGGTTGTACATCTGGCCCTAAATGCCTTTCGAGATCGCTGTTGTATCAGCCACATTTCTGCGACAATTCTTTAATGACCACTTGATGGCACTAAAACGCAGCAAACTGGTGTTGTTTGAATATGTTTCCGTAGATGCAATGCAGTTTGGAGCAGGACAATGACGAATCTACCAATGCAAAACTATAAAAATCTGCTGGGGGCAAGTCAAATTCAGAAAGGGGGGAAGCAACAAACAGAGCAAGGCAAATGAAAATGACACAAAAGGCATCCAATCTGGAGTTAGTATTGGCTCAGTGGAGTATTGTATACAATGCTGTCTTTAATACACTGCTGGAGCTGTCTGTGACTTGATCATAAAATGATGGCTTGTAAGGAAAAGATTTTCTCGGGGAGAAAAAACAAACTATTTAAAATAAGTAAATTTGTACAGACTGCAGATTTTTACATGAGCAAATGTACATGTGTATGTTTGCTCACACAAAAATGGAATTCATAAATGTATACTAAGAGTACTGTTGGAAGCCAGCAACTGTTTCCAGGCCTACTTCTGTAATCTCCTGTGAATTCCAGACACTTGTAAATCTGCACACATGCAAGGTTATAGCACGTTTGTGACTTTAACAATGGGTTCCCAAATATTGCTATGTATGCTTTTTACATGTTGTCCATAATATTATGCTGCTCAAACGTTATTAGTATTATTTTTAAGTATTCAAACTCAAGCCTGTTTTTTATTAAAATATGCTTTATAGATATAGCATATAAAGTTGACCATAAAACCATAGTTTAACAAAACCGAATTTAAAATTCATGTATTTTTTTCAAGTTGGAAACATTTTTTGTGGAACATTTAATTTTGAAAGCAAACACGATAGTTTGACAATTTTGTTAGCAAACATACACATTTATCAAGTTGCAAATAATTTTTGGATACATTCTATTTTTAATACAATTGATTACCAATGTTTTGTCCATTGTTATGCATCTATTTACATGCTAACAAGGAGCATTCTTGGAGAATTACAAACAGCCAGAAATAGTTCTTGTTTGTAAACATGCGTAAACGGTTTTACATTGGAACCACTTCCAATTTTGCCAGCTGAACTTACACCTCGCTGCATTTCGTAAGAGTTTTTGTCTGAACAGTAAAGGGTTTGTGTTCATGAATCATATATATAAGCAGTGGCGGCTCCTCCACAAAGGCGGAGGAGCATCGCCTCACTGCTTTTCACAGTATAAAAAAAAAGGAAAAATAGAACGATAATAACTTGACGTTCTTATCATTTTATTTGTTACTGCTGTGGCATCTTGTGGGGGGGGCAGATCTAAGCTGCTGTCAGAGCAGGGGGGAGGAGTGATGAGCACTCTGAGTGAGCAATGACTTATTGGCTGGCCCTCTTGGGCCGGCCAAACAGTCATGTGTACTTTGCATGTTCTCCACCCAGGATGCATTACAGGCTAGGTGGAGAACATGCCCAGGCTCCCATTCCCTGGCTGAGCGCTGAACTTGGGTGCTCAGACCAATCGCAAAGCTGCATTGCAGCGTTGTGGTTGGCTATGGGGAGCCTGGGTGCTTCTGACTTCCTGCTTCCTGTTTGCCCAGAAGTCAGGAAGAGGACGAAGGTGAGGCAGCAGCCAGCCAGGCGGCCGGCCGGCAGCCAAGTGATTTTTTTTATTTGTAACCCCCCCCCCCCCCCCCCCCCCACCCTCTTCCTCCTCCCCTTTCCCCACCCTACTGCTGCTTCCCGGGAGCAGCTGCCACTGTATATAGGTTTTAACATCTTATACATTGGGATGCAAATCTGGACTTGGCAGTGGCAGACAATCTTCTTTCCCATAAAGATAATGTGGCACTTTGTACTGCAGGGGGTTGTGTGTACTTGTCCAGAGGACAGAGCAACATGAAGACATGTTGTTCTTCACACACCGAGTGGAATAGTCATTTCTCATCAACACACCCAAATAATTTCCTCTAAGTAATAAATACATTGTAAGGGCTATTATTGTGGTTGGGTTTATATTGGTTTGTGTGTAGGCTCTCTGAAATTGAAGCCGCTACCATAAAAATAGATATTTGAGATAGGGGGCATAAATAATATACCAAGATGTGGCACATATGTGTTCTTGTGTTATATCACGTGTGATGCACCAGCATGCTAATTGACCAAGGCATTATCCGTTTGAATATCGGCCTGCCGGGTGATTTGCAGCTATGCAATATTGTTGGTGCTCATGATGCTAGCCCATTGATCTTGAATGTCTAATTTACAAAAACTGTAGTAAAAATATTGATGTGAAAGATCCCCTGGCAATGTCCTAGCTCCACTCTCCCTGAGTAACCTGCAGGCTTTCTGTGGAGCCTGTCATTAAAGCACCTTAGTAACCTATCACCCCGAGAAGAAGGCGGTAGCATAATAAGAACACCAAGGAAAAATGCCGGTATTAATGACTGGTTTCAAAGTAATTGATGGTGTTGTCACATACATCTTGATGTTCAGTATCTCCCTTCTCCCATTCTTACAGTCAGTTTTCCCTGTGAGAGCATTGGATAAGGACCTCTACTGACAGATCTGGACAACAGTTCATTGAATTTGATTGGTGGACCCACTCTCACATTTCCAATTAATATACTAATATCTGCAAGAGTGCACTTAGATTTTCTGGCCAAAGCTGAAACCATAGTTGCACCCTCCAATGTATACAGCCAGGTATAGATCACCTGAACAGTCAGATATAACAGCCAATGAGCAGTGATTCAACAGCGGTACATTAGTGCTTCGTAAATTGCCTAGAGTCCCATTTTAGAATGTGATGCATGTTTGGCTAGTGACATGAAACCCATCCCAGGATTGGATAATTAGAACAGACACATACAAACTTCATCTAATGTTATGAATCAAGGAATCCTAGTTACCGTTTTCTTGGGATCGGATTGAGCTCTTTCTAGGGCACGCCGCAGTCTCTCCTCTTGGTGTAGTCTCTGCTGTGTCATTTTCTCCTCTCTAACTCTATATATAGTAAAATGAAGAAATTATTTTGACAATCTAAAATATTCAGAAGCTTTCGATGAATTTGGAAAGAACTGAGGGTTGCAATACAATCTCAAATTTGCTGAGGGTTTCAATTAAATCTAAATCTTAGCTGAATTTACAGACTCTTATCACAAAGTAATCTCCAGAAAGGCCCAAGCTAATCCACTGTAATTTCAACCTACAATATTTACTTAACAGAAGTCTAAATCCGCTATTATGCCCTTTTATTACCCAACTGTACTTGGCCCACAGCCCCATATGAAGTTCATATTGTAATGGATAAGGAGTCTTTCATTATAAAGCTGTTCATGCAAGAGTGGTGAATGTCTAGGAGCCACATTTTTGGGGGATAGTAAACCCTCTTACAAAGTCTGTTGTGCATTATCAGAGGGTGATTGCAACACATTCTGCACAGTTCAGTGGTATAAATATGATACTGTGGACAGGATGGTGGGGCGAGATCAATGCTGTAACTTGACATACCTTAGCCTTCTTTCCTTCTCCTTGGCTTTCTCAGCCATTTCTAGTTTTTCTGGTGGTACCTTTTCAAAGTTATCCAACATGTCTAAAAGTTGACCCTCGATAACCGCCAGCATCTGCAAGGTGCTCAGGTTGGCTTGGTTATATCCTATGCAGGAGTGGTACACTTGGGTCACCTTCACATTTAAAGATTCCAGCATTTTTTCCTATAGAAAAAAAACCACCTGTTACAAACTTTTCTCATGATTTAGTAAAGCAGTGCACTCAACAATATCAGTGACTATGTTCTCTGTATTGTGGGGGGCGGTGACTGAGCCAAACTGATTGGTGACCCTTCAAACGGAGGAAAATTGCACGTCTGACCCTACCTTTTGAAAATATTGGACATCTGCTAGGTAGAAAGCAATACAGTGTAGGGGACTAAAGAGACTATAACCAAGTCTGGCAGAAGAGCCCAGGCCTCCTGGTGGGACTTTCGTACAATAGTGGTACCCTTAAGACCCAACCTTCCCCCACACCGCACCTGGTCTTCGGCATCGTGCCGTCCAAATGAAAAAACTTGCGACTTAAATTGAAGATCCTTTGCTTTCTCTTCTTCTCTTGCGATGGATTCTTTCAAGTGGCTGATTTGTTCTTTAAGGATCCGGGATTCTTCTTCCCTAATGGGAGAAAAAAAAAAATGCCATCATGTTTTAAAAGATTTGTTTTCCAACACAGACTTGCAAAGGAAGTATGAGTTGGTGATTGTGTCTGGGTCCCGAATAGGATAATATTCTTCCCAGCTGCAAAAATGTTTTTCCCCAGCTGCAAATGCAAATTCATGGAGCAACAGAGTATAGATATTGACCATGTAAAAATTCCATTTGTTTGCAAGGGGGAGGTATCCATTTCTACATCTACCTGTTCTTCTGCATTTAAACAATTCAGCGTATAGAAATTGCAGTAGTTCTTCAATAAATATGTATGAGCAGACAACATAAACTAATGTTTTAACAAGCTCGTTTCAAAGGTTTCCAGTTCCTGGTGACCCATATGAAGCCATGTAGGACACTGTACATTTATCAATGAGTCACTGGAAAACACGGGAGATTAGTGACAGCTCCTCCGCTAAGGTGGAGGAGCGCCGCCCCACCGCTATTTGAGCAATGCAAAAAGGAAAAATTACATGATAACTCCGTTATTAACTGAAGCAGTTTTATGGGGCAGGGCTGGGCTGTTGTAACAGCCAGCAGGGGGACGAATTGTGAGCACTTAAGTGCGCATGGTTGTTTGCACTTTTCAGCATAAATCATGATACAATATATTACGGTGTGAGAAAATAAATCAAAAACTGCAGGCGGCGCAGTACTATGGAGGTAGCAGAATGGGTGGGGAGGAGTTGCCATAGCAACCAGCCACGCCACAGCAGAATGAGAGAAATAAAAGAAACATGAACCACGGGCTGAAAAGAGCAAGTATAATTGGAGCTCAATGCAGAGCAGAAACCACTCCTGTCCACGAGCATTGTTTCTATCTTTGGGTTCCAAGACTAAAGCATCAACATTTATAACATGCAGGAGCTCCAGCCATCAACCACTTACTATGCAGACATGAAGTTTGAAAGAGGGTTTGGAAATCGACAGCACTCCAGGCAGAGATTTGGAGTCCAACATGCCAAAGTACCAACTTGTTCACATCGTAAGAGTCAGGAATGTGCCAAACAATGTTACTTTTGGTATGCCCATTAATTCTGTGTCCTTAAGACAGCTACGACCATCGCCAACACCCAGCTGGCAAATTTCATCGACGAGATCTCTATCCTTGACCCCTCCCAATCCATATTTCACAGCAACCCCAGCACTGAGATCGCCCTCCTCGCCGCCACAGACGACATCCGCACGCTCCTCGACCAAGGCCACACCGCAGCCCTCCTCCTACTCTACCTCTCCGCCGCCTTCGACACCATCTCCCACCACACCCTGGCAGCTAGACTCCATGATGCCGCAAATACAGGGAACCGCCCCTGACTGGCTCCGCTCCTCCCTCGCTGGCAGAACCCAAACAACCAGACTCCTGCCTTTCCTATCCAAACCTACAGAGATCAAATGTGGAGTACGACAAGGATCATCGCTCAGTCCCACGCTCTTCAACATCTACATGGCCCCCCTTGCTGCCATCGTCGGTCAGCATGGACTCAGCATTGAATCCTACGCTGGCGACACCCAGCTCATCCTCTCCCTCACGAAGGACCCCGAAACCACCAGACTCAGTTTCTAAGAAGGAATGAAAGATGTCACAGCTTGGATGAGCAGCAGCTGTCTGAAACAACTCAGAAAAGACAGACGTCCTAGTCCTCGGACCCTCCCCCTCTGCGTGGGACAACTCCTGGTGGCTCGGCACTCGCTCACCCCCACGGACCATGCCTGGAACCTCGGCATCATACTAGACTCCTCCCTCACCATGACCCGACAGATCAACGCCGTCGCCTCCACCTGCTTCAACATCCTCCGCATCCTCCACAAGACCTTCAAGTGGATCCCCCCTGAAGCCAGAAAGACCGCCACCCAAGCACTCATAACAAGCAGACTGGACTACGGAAACGCCCTCTACGCTTGAATCAACAGATCCCTGCTATGCAAACTCCAGACCATCCAGAACACTGTGGCCTGACTCGTCCTCGGCATCCCACGACATGAGCACATCACCCAACACCTGCGAGACCTCCACTGGCTCCCCGCCAAGAAGAGAATAACCTTCAAGCTACTAACCCACACCTAAAAATCCCTCCACAACATGGGACCCAAATAGCACCACAAAAGAGTCTCCTTCCACGTACCCAAAAAGAACCTCCGCTCTGCTGACCTTGCTCTGGCAGAAACCCCACGCATCCGCAGAACCAGAGCGGGTGGAAGAGCCTTCTCCTACATCGCGACCAAAGCCTGGAACGAGCTCCCAGTCAACATCAGACGCTCCCCTACTCTGCACACCTTCAGGAAGAGCCTGAAGACCTGGCTCTTTGGCTGAACCAGAGCCGCACCCCCAACCTACCCCCTTCCCCCCCCCCCCACCCCAGCGCCTTGAGACCCTCACGGGTGAGTAGCGCACTTTAAACCCCCTGATTGATTGATTGATTGGCCAGGTCAAAGGCTGACCTTACCTGAGCAGACCTGAAGGTGGCAGCAGACTCACACTTACATTTTGACTTCTGTCCTGGCTCTCTCTTGCTTGATATCGTCCAGCCCCTCCTCAGTCTCTTGAGAGTTCTGGATAAGCGAGAGGTTCTGTTGCTCTAGTTCAGAGAAAATATCCAGCAGCTGGTGACTATCTGTGAAGTACAACGGTGGCTCCTAGGGAGGGAACACACAGAAGCACTGAAAATGGCTGCATGCTAGAACTGTGCAGAAATAAAATGGCGCCGAATTGTAAATCCGTAAAGTTATGCAGCAGGTCGAATATGCTCTTGTTTGAAACTTTCCACAAAAGAAAAATTTTGTGGAAGATTTTTTCCTGCAACATATTTTGGAGCTTTCACACTCAGAAAGCAGGTTTGAGGGTTTTGTTATTATTTTTAAAAATATTCAATGGGTTTGGAAAACTTATGGAATTAAAGAAAATCACAACACATGGAGGAGAGGAACCTCTATGGAAATACTTTAAAAGAACGCCCCACTCACTCAATTGCAGAATTCTGAATTGTACTCAACAATAATGTACAAAATACATTGATAAATATAAAAACAAATCCCATATAGAGTAATTTTGTAGCCGTGCCCTACTCACAAACCAGTTCTTGCTCAATACATAGATAAGATTCCCTTCTCTTTTGCATTTCTCCTAAATTTCTCTTTTGTTCCATGAGTTAAAATTACTTACGGTTTATTGATCGCTGTGCGATGATGGTCCATGTTGTAGGGAACTGCCAAGGGCATTAAAAAACTGTCATGCTTTGCATTAATTGGACAAAAGGCTATTGGCACCCTTCCACTTTCAAGTTCTACCAATAGCAAATTAATGCAGGACGCGAATCAAATTCTTCTGCTAAGAGAGGGTTAATACAGTCTCTAGCATCAATACAGGTTCCATTGCTGCATTTCACTGCACACTCCCAGATCACAGTCCCCCAGGTCCACAAGGAGTCAGTCAAATCACAGGGCCTCATCAACAGATACAAAGGGAACATTCATGGAAGAGGTGTGGCGCCGTGGCCAGGGTGACTGACTCCGGAATCTGTGGATCACGGTTCGATCCCCGGCGGCAGATTAGCCCAGCACCATGTGACTCTGGGAAATAGCTTGCTTAATCTTCCCAACGGCCCCCAGCGCATAGAGACCCTTACGGGTGATGGTTCACGCTTTACAAATGTGGATTATTATTATTATTCATGACTTTGTGAGGGCCTACAGCCTTCAACCAGTGACCGCCTCTCAAACCTGTTCCTCAAATTCATGGAGGACTCCTCCCACTGACATCCTGCCGCTCGACCACAGCATCCTCTAAGCTAATAGAGCCTTGTGATGGTGGGAATGCCTTGATCTATTGTAACATGCCTATAGGTACATTTGAGAACAGGTTCTGTTTCATTGAACGTATTGAGTCCTTTCTACTCCGGTTTTCCTATTTAATGACCGTTCAGCAGTTGTGTATGTGGCATTAACCTGCACTGGGATTACTTTTTCTTTAAATTAGGCCTTGCTTACATGGCTCTGTCTCTTGCAAAGAGCTAGCAAAATCCTCTTTACAGTTCTTTTATGCAGCTTCTATGGATGTGCATGACATCCCTGCACCCTCCTCTTTCTCCTGTGCAATTGTGTATCACCGCCAATGACATGCTTTAGTTCCCTCACGGAACACACCTTAGCTCAATACCTGCTGTCCACGTCAAAGCATTGTTTCATCTTAGACAGTGTCAAGATTTGCATGGGTTACTCTATAAACTACTACACACAAGGCATGGTGAAACTCATGGATAACCCTGCAATTCACCAGCTGCTGGATTCTGCCAACCATAAAGCAACTCTTGGCCTCAATCTCATATTTCACAGATACCAAACCTCAGCATCACAGCCAGCCAGCCTCTTTCCTTTTTTGCCAACTGATTGGTCCTTCTCCAGAGACAGTTCCCTTGAATTCACACAGTCTGGAAACATCAGTTTGTCTACGAAGAAGTCTTTGAAGGATCTGAGGGTTTGCTCTTCTCTTTTGTGTTGACCTTGGTTTGTGGGTATCTTAGTTATACAGATTCTTTTTCTTTTGTCGCCTTTATCAAGTTCTTCCTCTTACTTTCTGTCTCTGCCTTTCTCTTCTCTTAAAGTATGAAATAAATTCTGGTGCCGAAAAATGATTGAGCGTTTATTGATGGGTGTTTTGTTTCATGGTTTCTTCAACATTGTTCCTCTCTGGAAGAGTCACCGTGAACTGGCTGGCTTAATCAAAACGAAGGTGCGTGAATTGACACCTTCGATAAAAAGGTTGCCAACTAAAAAGACAATAAAAGCTACCAACACATCTTCCCACAAATTGCTTAGTGAAGATCGCAGATATACTCATCAGACCTCCTTGAATTAGCTACCAGAATAGCACCCACTTGGGTCTCCCTGCTAAAAATAACCACCTGAGAGTTGAGAATTAGGCCTAATTTTTGGAATAAAATATAGAAATCAGTCTATGCAGAATCTAATGTCACTGGCTAGTGGACGAGGAAGGGTGGTTTTTAGGACCTTGTGTATTGTTTATGAAGCTCTTTCTGGCAATACACAAGCCTATCTTTCCCTACTGTTTCCCTTACGCTAAGCAACTAAACGCTCCGGTTTGGCCACCTAGGCTGGCACGGCGAGGTACCAACGTTTTGGCCGATCATTTTATTGTCAAGACTTCCCACTGCAGAAGTCTCTTTCCAAGTCCTTAGACCTAGAGGCAGACGATTGAAAATATGGATAAGGTCTTAAAACTCATCTTCAGATAAGCTGAAAATGGGATTGGACTAACACCCCCTTAAATAAGTTATCTGTTCCCCATAACATTCCCCCATACCCTGTTGGAGTACACTGATTAGCTGATAGAATGTGGCTTCATAAAAAATGCCCATAGGTATATAAATAAGAACATAAAGCGTCATTAAATTGACAAAAGTGCTTACCTCTTCCGTATCAGAGGAAATGGATTCATCTGCACTGTCCTCTTCCGCTAACACCGGCGTGACGCTCCTAAAAAAGTAAACAGAGGTGACGTGTTTAAAACAGCATGAGGCTCTCCAAAAAGGGGAAGACCAGCCTCTTTTACTCCAAAACTAATAATTTGGTTTATTTGTTCTGTAGATGTCTGCGTGCCATTCCCATCCATGCATTTTAACATTTTGTTACAAAGGGGAGCTCTCCCATTCTAGCTGCTTGATCTGTAGAGGCAAACATACATACAATACCCATGTTGTAAAATTAGAATATACTTTACTTGCCTGAAAACACTTGATTCAATGTTGAGAAGATATTGTACGTCCTGCTGAAATCATGTTACTTCCAGCATCCAAAAGAATGGAGGGAAATATCCCCATGACAAAGGGTTGCTGGGGTTGGGTTAGCCATTGACGAGAGACAAGAGGACCAGAAATCCTGGATGTAGCTAATGGATCTTCATGATCTGTTTATCCAAAACATGAACATACAGGAACAGGAGGAGTTGAAGGTTGTGTTATCTGCATTTGCAAGGTCTTTTAGCAAGGGTGGCAGCATGGAAGGTCCTTGCATGCACTTCTTGCATCTCTTACTGACCAGAGTCATGGCAGTAGGGCATTGTTTTCACTCAGTGCCTGTACTGTGCAATGATGGACCTCTTGTATACCCCCCTTGGTGGTGGGTGCTATTGTATTCTGTAGGCCCATAGCTGTGTGCCTGAGTAAGTGACCCATACAACATTGCCATTTCTGCTGGTCCCCACGATTGGTTGTGCATTGCCTGGCAGGTGCTACTAGGTGGTCTTTCAATGCCATACTATACGGTTATGACACTGCTGTGTGTGGGGGGGTGCACCTACTAATGTGTTCTATTGTAAATGTGAGTGTTGCAATGTAGAAACCATCTATTGTGGGTGCAGAGAGTACCCCAAATTCAGCTTTGCCGCTGTGGTAGGTGCATGAAGGTGCTGTTGGGAGAAATATGCAAAGTGGCCCTCACCTACAAACACAACTAAAAACAAACCTTGGCACCATTCTGACTGGGCCAACACCCGGGGGAAAACTGATTCCATGGGGTTCCTTTTTTCCATGGGTCCGTAACCGCCCGCCCCACCCCCTTAATTCTGAATTCCATGAGTAAGTGTGGGGCGTAACTGGGTGTTTCCCCCCATTCTGAGTTGTGAATCTCTGAAGATTGTGTTTCTAATAAAATGTGTACAGGAACACCCACCAGAACTGGGTGGTAATTTTGCACAAATTGCAGGAGAGTACCCAAGAGTTGTGATTACTGCCCTGATAAGAATGACGGTTTTTAAGTGGAAACTCTCTGATGTAGCAAAAAATTCACTCTGCCCTATTCCTTCTCATGCTTTGTTCCCAAGAGCAGGAACAATATGTCTTGAGATAACAGATAAACACCTTCCTTTTCTTCCTTCAGAAAAATACTGAAAGAGTTAAAACACCACTTCAGCTCATAACTGTTTTCCGCATAAACTCCTTCTCTTTGTGTTTTCTACCCTTTTTCCATTTACACCTTCTATCCCCTTGCACAGAGTCGTCTCTCAAACATCGCATACCCCCTTACAGCTCTTATCCGCTTCCACTGATGCGCTTCTCTTATGCCTCATACCCCCTTACGCCTCCTAGCCCATTCCACCGATGCGTCTCTGTGATGTCACATCTTTCTCTTTCCTTCTCTTTATTAGAACATAAGAATGTTGGGAGCTTCACTGAAGACAATTTATTTTATTTATTTATTTGTTTGTATAGCGCTTGAATCGACCCCCGAAGGGGTTTCCCTGCGCTTTGGACGGGCAGCAGAACATGAGGCTAAATTGCAACATCACAATGGAGTGCTCCGGGCTTCTAACGGCTGGTAAAAGCCCGGAGCACCAACAGTCCAGTGTTTGTCATTCACAGGTATTGCCAGTAACGGCTGCTCGCATTGCAAAGTGTTGGTGGTGGTGGGCGGGGGGGTGGGGATTAGGGGGATAATCAAATCAAAAAAATCATGTCAGACATAATTAAGAAAATATAAAATTGCACTTACCTGCTGCTCCGGAGACCGCCACCGTGCTCCTTTCTCCTGATCCTCGACTCTGGCTGTCCAGGTCTGGTGCACACTGCTCAGACTCCCAGATGTCCATCCCAGCGCTTCTCTTGTGTATTCCCAGCATGAGAGAAGCACTATGTTTGTTCTGAGCAGTCTGGTTTGCCTCTCAGACAGTGCCTGGGAGCCTGGGACTGTGCAACACCGCTCGGTTTGAAGAAAGGCTAAGTGCGCATGTCTGTTTGGATGGCCTAAGAAGGCCATCCAAACCTGCATGCTCACTTAGCAGTGCCCATTACTCCTCCAAAAGCTGAGGATGGCCCTGACCTGGCTGACTCTGCGAAAAATAAAATGAAAATAAAATAGCTTTATTAACATTTTATTTTCTTGTTTGCCTACTGGCTTTCAGCAGGGGGCAACTCTCCTCTGCCATAACAGAGGACCTGGCCCTGGGTTTTGCTTTGAACAAAGGCCTCATGGAGGCAGAGGGGATTTAAATCCCCTTAGGCTCACTGAGGCCTTTGTTTTATTTGTTAGAACATTCTGCCTTCTAGTGGCGGAATGTTCTAATAGCCTTATAGCCTGCAGTTGCTGGGTTACACCATTCATTAAAGGCCCACTCCCTTGTTAACGGCCCTCGCTGAATAGCTAGAGCGGGCCTTTTATGGCCAGTATGACACGCCACGGCGGGCTATAAGACTATATTCTACCTTTCTCTCTCTTGCTCCAGGTCAAAGTCTGATAATGATAAATAAGTGCTAAGACCCAAAGGTAAGAAGATCTGGTGCCCACCACCTGCCACCACCAGCACAAATGAAGCAGGGCTGTTGTGCATTGGAAAATGATGCATTCTTCATGAAATCCACAGACCTAGTTCTCTCCCTCGTGGTTCCAGAAGTGGTGGTGGGCATTCAAATTCTTTCCGGTTGGTGGCTGCCCTAACCAGACTCTCAGGGGCATATTATCAAGAGCACTATCGCTGCTTTTCCGGCACATATCGCCGGAAAAGCAACGATTTTTCTATCGCACAATCAACAAGGACTCTCTAACATGCATTAGCGCTTGTTTCCTTGCGATAGCGGATGTTTTTTTGTCACTTTGCATATCAGCGATATTTATCGCTAATGATATGCAGGGTAGGCGTTCTTCACAACAACAACATGGAAACTGTCGCAAACTCAACTTCCCTCAATTACCAATACGGCCCCGGACCTGCGAAGCAATAATAAAAGTCGCGCTAACCGTGATTATCGCTGGTTTCTAACGCCTGATTAAAACCTGACTTACCCATCTTGTCAATGGGAGGTGGATTGTCAGGCTGAGTCCGCACTTGCCTATTAGCAAGCTTTAGAATAGCGCAGTGAAAATAGCACTGTTTTTCTCGTGCTATAGCTGGTTTTCGCCGCTATCGCTGGATTTTGCATCGCCTCTGAGATAAGCGTTGATAATAACGCGCTAACTCGGCGATGAAATCCAGCGATAGCCGGCGATTAAAAAAAACGCGCTATGCGCGCTCTGCAATACTTATCGCTGTTCGTTGATAATATGCCCCTCAGTTTTATAATTTCACCAAAATTATAAAGGCAATGACAGTGACATCACATGCCATTTAAAAATTGTTTGAGATTCACAAATATTCCAAGGAGTATTCAGAGAAATCTACAGAAAACATAGCATAATTGGTATACTTTTGTTGTCCATAATCTAACTCCAGCAGATTGTCTGCAGGTGTACAATCCCCCAGGAAATAAATGTGTCATATTGCATAATTTTCTTGTCACAATTTTTCTACATATGAACGATATCACTGGATATGGAAGAATCCCTTTCTGTAAGCTGGGAAACAGGGTGTTTGTTATTTTCCCACCATAAATGCGCCTGAAAGCCATGTTACAAGCTCCTTCATGAAGTCCACCCTGGAGTTACCAACCCTGAGGTTCCCCTAAACAATGTGGAATAATAAAGGGAATCAGTAATTCCATGTCCAATCCATGGGAATGTGTAGGATCTGTATAATTCCTACACATCCCATAATTTTGATGAGTCTGGTAACTGCCCTTAGCGGCCTCAACAGAATAACATGGGAACTTGTCGTTGACACCTTACTCGGATGTCTTTTCAACTACATTTATTTCAATTTGGCAGTGGGGAATATAGTGGTAATGTGTGTAAATACCCACGAAGGTATGACACCGTAAGGATTATGGATGCTCTCAGTGGCGAATCCTCTGACCCTGCAATTGGGAACAACAATTTTCCGCCGTGTCCACCTGGGAAGTCTTCCACTGTGTGAAGTCTATGGTCTGTGAGTGAAGTAAATTATGATTTTTCAGTAAAATCATGTTGTTCTTTTCTTACAGTAAGGATAGCTAAGAGGAACATGGGGGTAAGAATTGAGAACCATAAACAATGTGCATACTAAAGTGACTGTCACTCAAACACAGACAAGTCTCAAACTTCCTCCATTTATTAACTTGAAAGACCAAGAGTCTGATCATCTCTAACTTGTTCATTAGGAAAACAGTGTTAAGCAATGATATAAAATTACAATTAAAAGTAATTGTTTTCTGGCAATTCTACAGCGCTTTGAGGAATTGTTTGTGCCACCTCCTTTAAGTGTTGCATTAATAAATATTAACGTTCTACTTAATCCACTAATTGTTCATATTTTATTTTAAAAAAGCATGAACCTTTCACCACATCAAAGCGTTAGAATTATTGACAGTGCTATGTGCCACTATAGAAGGAGTGATGAGTCTTATGTAATGGGGATCTTGTCTTCTGGGTACCACCTTCTATGTCTTACCATATTTTACTCACCAGGTTAGTTTTATGTTTCTGTGTGAGTTCATCCCTTCTTTCTTTCACATATGTACTCCACTCACACTGTTACCACCCTCACTCAGCACATTCACTTTCCCAAGTATCCTGCACTTGGAGATGGCTCATTGGTTTAACACTTACATCCTTAAGGCTGTAGCAGTTTTCACATTTTGCGCTGGTGTGCCTCTGCTTTCTTTTGCTGACTCCAGGCTCTGGGGTTGTAGAGTTGATGCTTGCCTAAGTAGCCCTGAAATGAAAACATAAAATGGTGAGGGTGGGTCTTTTCTGGTGATACGGCGAGTGCGCCCTCAGGCTTATCTTTGAGTTTTAGTAAGAAGCTTTAATTCTGTAATAGGATGGGACTCACATTTAGATCCATGTCTTACGTTGTCTTAAGCACTACTTAAATCCTCTGTAATGCTATACCTCCCGCCACACCTAAACAAAACAAAACCACCCAAATGGCTCCAAGATCCCTCCTCTATACCTCATCCGGCTCCAAGATCCCTCCTCTATACCCCACCTGGCTCCAAAATCCGTCCTCTATACCCCACCCGGCTCCAAGATCCCTCCTCTATACACGACCCGGCTCCAAGATCCCTCCTCTATACACCACCTGGCTCCAAGATCCCTCCTCTATACCCCACCCGGCTCCAAGATCCCTCCTCTATACCCCACCCGGCTCCAAGATCCCTCCTCTATACCCCACCCAAATGGCTCCAAGATCCCTTCTCTATACCCCACCCAGCTCCAAGATCCCTCCTCTATACCCCACCCATCTTATTCAGCATCTCCTTCTTTTTATTCTTTTCCTTACTTCTTGGTTTCATTTAACTTTTAGACACCTACCACTTTTTGAACTTTTTACAAGCTTGTCGCCCAGCAATCCTGTTGACTCGACTGACCAAAGGTGCTGAGAAAGGCATTTTCTATATATTTAGCTGTTTGTATTAACAATTGTGAATTCGATTTTATATACACTAAAATCATAGCATTATTGCAAATTTACACATATTCTAAATACACTGCCAACTCGCTAATCCGTGCTGCACACACTTCATATCGTCATTCCAGGAAAATGATCAGTGTAATACAATACCTTCCCTGCCTGGGAATAATTTATATATTCTTGGTGACAACATTCTTAAAATTTCAAACAACAAGCATGCCGTAAAACAACCTATGGATAGTTGTTTCCTGAAAGATATCTGACACTCAAACAGGATTTATAGTAAATAATGGTAGGTGCTCAAAGGCTGAGATCACTTGACACTTTGCCATTATGGCGCCTCTACTCATACCTCTCACCTGGTCAATGCCTTGTAAACATTTGATTGCAGTCATCACCCCATGTGCCTTCATCTGAAGGGGCTCTGACTTTTTTTGTACACTTTCTCATTAAATGTGATCATTCATTCTGGTTTGCCCTCATGGGCTTGGGCACAGACGTATTAACGCTTTGCACTGGGTTAGTGCCAGAAATGTGTCAGGTGAGATTTACTATCCAACGCAAACCAGGACTTGTGTTGGAAAGTTTCCCACAGTAACACAAAGTTGCAGTACTTTGTAACTAGGGGGCATTTCATGGGTGGTACATGGATGTTCCCATGCAGCCACCCATGGGTTTTGATGCTAATTCCTACATACTGTCATAGAGAGGGATTTGCACCAAACACTTAAGCCGCCTCAAGGCAAATTTAACAAGGAGAAATATTTTCATTTCTTCTTATTCACCTAACTTTGGATGTTTGCTGCATTGTACAACACACATGCAAATTGGGAAAAGTCTTAAAGGATAGTGTTTGTACTGGAAAGATACAAAAGATATCCACACATCTTTGCACGGCAGCCAAAAGAGCACCAGTGCTGCTGGAGAGAAAAAGCACCATATCTGGGTAGATATGGCTCATTTGTTTCTCTCTTCCTTTGACGCAAGGCTGCACAGAAACGTTGGTCAAATATTAGTAAATCTGGACTTTGGTCTCTGACAATGGTACATGCTCCCCTAGGAATTATGTGGGAGCTTCCCCTAACACTGTGGCACTCACTCCAGGCATATTGGCCCTCCCATCCTACTTAGAGGCCAATTTGACTGTGGGGTGGATTTTCCTTGATGTTTGCATTGTTGACCAGTCCCCTACATTCTGCTTCGCCTCTGCAGGGTACCTTCCCATGCCTTTTCTGTCCCAGCTGGAAAAGATGGAGGTAAGGATGGCTATCTGCGGTTTATCTCTCCGGTACCGGGCACTGAGTCCACCCAGTCCCTGTCCTGACCTTCTCCCCCCCTTGATACGCCTATGGATTGGTAGGGTCCCCCTTCTAGGGGAGCACATGCTGCTGTTTTCGATTGTGGGTTGCCTTGTGGTTTGTTTTTTGTTGTTATTTAGGTTAAAAAGAAACCGTTATGTGGGGTCCGGATGGTGTGGCCATCAACGCTGCTAACTCCTGTACATCTCCCTTTGCCGCAGCATGCGCTCTATTGTGTGTATCATATGCTCCCTTTGTTTGCTAGCGGCCGGCCTGAAGGTTGTAGGCCCATCTTTGTATATTTTTTGAATTTTGTAATAAACGGTTTCAAAAAAAAAAAAAAAAAAAAAAAGGATGGCTATCTGCATAGCAGCCAATGTCAACCCCTTCGCCGGACAGCAACTCAGGCTATATACAGAAGAAAGAGATGCTGGACCTTGATACCGCCTCAGTGTAATGCCCCCCAGTACTCTGGCAGCTGTTGCACCCGTGGCTGTGGAAGGTGCAGCTCATCTTGCTACCTTTCTGCTCTTGTGTTGGGGGGAATATATTTCCTCCTCAAACCTGTCATCCCAGACCCACACATGAGGAACAAGTTGTTGTTCGTGATGGATAGATATAAACATAAAAGAACAGCAAAGACAATACTAACTCCTGGGGAACAGCACAGGCTAAAAGCTGCAATAGAAACGTCCCCACCACTGCCTCGCACTGTGAGACCATGCTGAATGAGAAATATGGATATGATGTGACAAGTAAATGCTTTTTCCCCTGTACTATGGTAACCAAACAAGCTGGGGCCTGGAAGGTAGCTTTCTCTAAATGCCAACATCACTTCTTAGTACCGGCTGCTCCAGGACCATCTGGCCCTAGCTTTTTATTATTCCTTGTAGGTAGCTGCTGCCTTTAGACATATATCACTAGACATCTGATGTTGTTACTCAGATCCTTAGGCGAATTACATGACTTTGATCGCAAACATAGAGCAACACACAAAGCAAAGTTGTTGTAAGCACTCAGAGAGACAGCAACTTTCCTTTTGACTTGCAATACGGCACACTGCTTGTGATAGTGCTTACCTAGCTGTGGTGCTCATGTCTTCATGGTGACCAGTGAGCCAACTGCTATTTAAATGGCAGGGCCCTATAACCAGCCTAAAACTAAATCAGACTCAAACAAGATGTCAAAGTCAACACTGGACACTATCCTCCAAGAAATCTCGGTTACTGGGACCACTCTTGTCAAACTGGGCATGAAACAAACCAACTTCACATCTGAAATAAAGGCCAATGTCTCAACTCTTCAGACTAGAATGGGTTTGGCTGAGGGGCAAATTGAGGACTTTGAAATGCATTACCATAGACTCCCTTATGAGGGAGAAGAAGTAGAAAGTTTTAAACGGAAGATAATGAACCTGGAAGATTGTGCTTGACACGTAAATGTACGATTCCATGTGCTACCGGAGAAAGCGGAATGATGTAATGGTTTTTCTGACTGACTGAATACCTCGTGTACTTGACCTCCAATTTATATAAACAAATTGTTTATTTTCGGCATCAAGGACAATATCAAGGATGATACACAACAGTGCATTGAACATGGCATCAGTAACATCAATCAGGGAAGCATTGACAAGCAGATGTAAGACCCCCCCCCCCCTCCACCCCCATCCCCCGCCCCCCGCACCCCCACTCCTCAAACTATGCCCCCCAGCCATTTCCCCCATATCTTCGGAATTTTTTGGGGCTGCCCCGGGCAGCGTATAACGACCGCTCCTGGGCCGCACACCAATCCACCCCTCTACTCCAAGCAGCCCTTCTAGGTGGGTCTGGCTGTGACCACACGGCTGCTATATCCCTCTTAGCTACCATTAGGGCAGTAGTGATAAAATACTTGTCGTTACGGGACCCCTCCAGCCCGTCCGTGATGCCCAGCAGAGCCATTTTAGGCTCATGGGGGACCTCCCATCCCAGGACTTCCGCTAGGTCGGTCTCAATCGCTGCCCAGTAGTCCTCCAGGCGGGAGCAAGACCACACCATATGGAAGAAATCCGCCGGAGCCACCCCACAGCGAGCACAGGAGGCGTCCACGCGGAGGCCCGCCCGGTAGAGGCGGTCCGGAGTCAGGTAAGCGGCGTGGAGGTAATAGAGCTGGATGAGCTGCAGCCTAGCGGAGGTGGTAAGCGATCGAGGGGCCATAAGGGCGTCCCTCCAATCCACGTCATCTAGGGGTCCCACCCAGACCTCCCATCGCTGCCTCAGTCCAGTCCAGTCTACCGGGGTATTGTTAATCAGGGATTTGTAAATGCGGGATATTCCACCCTTCCCCAGGCACCCCAACATCACCTGAGCTTCAGGTGGGCTATGAGAAGGCAATCTGGAGTCGAGAGGGACGTGGGCCCGAACCGCATGGCGTAGCTGAAGGTAGCGATAGAATTGGGAAGACTGCAGCGAGAAGCGGGTCTGAAGCTCCTGGAAGGAACACATGTGGCTCCCCCGCCATATATCGCCCAGAGTGGAGATCCCTAGGAGATCCCATTGCCGAAAACCCGCCAGTCCCACCACCTCCCGAAGCCATGTCCCGTGCCACAGCGGTGTGAGCTGTGTTTTCGTCCCCGACCATCGGGTGTGCCTCAGTGCTGCACGCCACGCGAGAAAAGGGGCCCGCACGACGCCAGGGAGCGACAGGGGGACCGATGCTCCATAGAGCATGTTTTGGATAGAGGAGAATCCGAGGCATTGCACCTCGAGGCGATAGTCCGGATCGCCCCATCCACTTGAGAACCAGTCGTGGATCACCTGCAGCTGGGTGGCCAAGTAATATAGATATAGGTTAGTCATGCTCAGTCCGCCGTCGTAGGAGGGGACCCTGCAGCGATCTAAGGCCAGCCGGGGCCTGCCGCCGCCCCAGAGGAATTTGACCACCATCTTATCCAGTTCCCGGAACCACGGGCGCGGAAAGGGGCACGGGGTGTTTTGTAGCATGTACAGAAACTTGGGGAGGATCATCATCTTATAAAGGGCGACTCTCCCCAACGGATTCAATGGGAGTGTCTGCCACCGGAGCATATCTGATCTGGTTTTGTTGACTATGGGAGCCACATTGAGGGCCCAGCAGAGATCTGGAAGGAGGGTGACCCAGATCCCCAGGTATTTAAAGGAGAGTCTCCGGAGGGGAATGTCCGATTGCCAGTCGAAACAGTCCTGCGACGGGTGTAGCGGGACTAGAACTGATTTTTTAGGGTTCAGGTGAAGACCCGACGCTTGGCCAAACCGACGGAGGATCCGGCGGACCTGGGGCCCCGAGGTCGCTGGATCAGAGAGATAGAGGAGGACGTCGTCCGCATACAGGGCGATCTTATCGGGGGTCATACCTGGCCAGTCCCACCCGCGAAGAGCGGGATCCGAGCGAATCAAGACCGCCAGGGGCTCCATGGCCAGAGCGAAAAGGAGGGGCGAGAGCGGACATCCCTGGCGCGTTCCTCGACCTATGGGAAACGGGCGGGATAGAGCTCCGTTGACTAAAACACGGGCCCGTGGGCTCGCGTATAGGACCGCAACCATGGCACGGAACTGGGGGCCGAAGCCCATATGCTCCAGGACCTCGCCCAGGTACTCCCACCCCACTGAGTCGAAGGCCTTTTCAAAGTCGACCAGCAGGAGGGCCAGATAGGGGGAAAGGCGGCTGCGGTGCGCTAGAGCGAGGTGCAGGCGCCGCAGGCAGTGTCTGGTCCCCCGTTCCGGCATGAATCCACATTGGTCCGGGTGGACCAGGGAGGCAAGAGATGGGCGCAGCCGCTGCGCGAGGACCGTGGCATAGATTTAGAGCTCGGTGTTGATAAGGGATATCGGTCGGTAGTCCGAGCAGGACTCCGAAGGGGGCTGCGTCTTAGGGAGGACAACTATGGTTGCTGTGTCCGTCTCGGGCCGGAACGAACCCTTCTCCACCGCGTCCGCAAACAGGTCCAGAAGCCTCGGGGCCAGAGTCTCCCGATAGTGAGCGTAGTATTCCTGAGGGAACCCATCAGGTCCCGGGGTTTTCCCGGGCGCCAGGCGGCTGATCGCGGCCTCGATCTCCTGCAGCTCGATAGGTGAATCGAGGGTCTCCGAAACCTCGGGCAGCAGCCGCTTGAGCACCGCTCCATTCGTCCCCAGCAACTCCTCCAGGGAGAGCGTGGACGGCCGGCGTCGGTACAGCCGGGAGTAATAGCCAGCGAACGCCTGGGCCATCGCCACCGAGGCTGTGTGGAGGCCGCCCGCAGAGTCTGCGATGGCTGGAATAATCCTGCCTGCCCGAGGGTAAGTGGCCAGCCGGTGGAGAAGAGTGCCGTTTTTGTCCCCCCAGCCGTATACCCGGGCCACCGAGGAGCGCCACAACGTCTTTGCCGCCTCCAGGGAGTGTAGGCGAATTTCTTCCCGCAGGAAGGCCAAGCGACGCGACCGGGTGCTGTCTCCCAACTCCCCCAGGTTGCGCTCCAGTTCCAAGGCTTGAGCTTCGCAATCCGCGAGTTTCTGGGATTGAGCTCGCCGTTGCCGTTGCAGATGCCCCTTAGCGGCCCCCCGAATAGTCGCCTTGCCGGCCTCCCACAGGACAGCAGGGGAGGAGACGGAGCCCACGTTGTGAGAGTAATAATCGGCTATCTCGCCACCGATCACCCTCCGAAAAGCCTTGTCGTGGAGGAACCAAGCGTTCAAACGCCACATTGGACGGGCAGAGAGGGGGGGGGGCCAAGAGCCAGGAGCACCGGCGAGTGGTCCGAGAGGCCCCTCGGGAGAATGCGCGCATCCTGCACTCCGGCACAGTCGGTAGATGGGACGAAGATGAGGTCGATCCGGGCATGGGAGTGATGTGCCGCCGACGTGTGGGTGTACTGGCGAGCCCGCGGGTGCCAGATCCTCCAAACATCACAGAGGCCCTGAGATTCGGCCCAGGTCGAAAGCTGCTTTGCCCGAGCGACGCGGGCCAGGGATACCGGACCTGTCGAGTCCAGATGGGGCGCGTAGACCGCATTAAAATCCCCGCCAAGGATGAGAGAACCCGCCGGAAGCTTCGGGAGGAGGTCTCCGGTATAAGAGAGGGCCGACGACAGGAGGGAGGGAGCCGCGTAGAGGGACATCAGGGTGAGGGGTCGCCCTTCCAGAGTACCACATACCACCACCACCACCATGCCCAGGGGGTCCAAGTGCACCTGGGTCAGGACGAAGGGAAAGGATTTGCGGAGCAGGATAGCTACCCCTCGGGACCCCCGCGCAAAACCGGAGTGCCACACCCTGTCATAACCATAGCGGGACAGAAAAGTACAGTTATTGCCCAGAAGGTGAGTCTCTTGGAGGAGGAGCACATCAATCTCCGCGCGTTGTGCATATTTGAGGACCGCCATGCGCTTAAAACGGTCCAGAAGACCATTAACGTTCCAGGACAGTACACGCACGGCGGCCCTAGGAACAGGTGGGTCAGCCATAGTCCAGGACAGAAGAGGGGGCCATTGGAGGCGCGGCTGGGCACGCCCCTACAAGGAAGGGACAGCGGGACATCGGGCAGAAGAGCAGGTCAAAGAGTACAAGATGCCTTGGCACAACAACAAAGAAGGAGTAACCCCCCACCAATAAAACCTTCCCCATGAGGAAGAAACAACCCCAAACCAACCCTAAACCCCCACCCCCCACCCTACACTTCGAAAACAGAAGCATCTGTCGCCCGAACCAAGTGAAAGAACCACCAAGCTAGAACGCTCGGGCTTGAGCCCTGGTACAACGGAAATCAAGCCTGATTCACCTGCCCTGGCCAAGAGCAACATTAACAGCGGAGCACTCCAGCCCCCGCCCGGGCACCCCACACCTTCCCCCCCCCAAAGAAACACAGAGAGTCAAATGGCAGGACTGCGAGAGAGGTCTGAAGTATCCACCAATTCAGCCGGGTGGGTCGCAGGGCCCGTAAGCCGGGGCGACACGGCCCGTCGCCCGTCAGCCGCGGGACTGGCGGGCGCAGTCGAGGAGGCAGAAGATGCTCTCGACCCCCGGCGCGGCCGTCCCCCAGAGCACGTGGTGATCACCTCCTCCGCCGTGCGCTCCCGGGGTAACGTGCGGTGCCGCCGCCGGGTCTTCGATGTCCGGGGCCTCCCCCGTCCCCCCTGCACACCCGCAGGCGAGCCGCGCCCAGAGCGGTGCAGAGGATGCTCTTCCGTCAGCCAGGACCAGGCCGCTCGTGGCGTGTCGAAGAACAATGTCTTGTGCTGGAAGATGACCCGGAGGCGGGCCGGAAACTGAAGCTGGTACTGGAGGCCCAGAGAACGCATCTTCTGCTTCACTTCAGTGTAGGAGCGGCGCAGTTCTTGAACTTCGTGAGTGTAGTCCGGGAAGATCATAATTTTGTGGTTTTGGTAGTGGAGGGTGTCAGTGCGCCGGGCCTCGCGGAGAATGGCGTCTCTGTCTCTGAAATTCAAGAGCTTGAGGATGAATGGCCGGGGGGGCGCCCCAGGGGGCCTGGGAGCCAGGGCGCGATGAGCCCTCTCCACCACGAACGAAGCAGAGAGGCTGTCCGCCGGCATCCAGGATCGGAACCAGCGTCCATCCACCCGGCCCGATTCGACCCCCTCCGGGAAACCCACCAGGCGCAGGTTGCTGCGCCGAGCGCGGTTTTCTGCATCTTCGACCCGGCGATGTAGCTCCTTAGAGTGGGTGGTCAGCTCCCGAACCTGGTCTTGGAGATGGCGGATGTCATCCTCCGCGGTGGATAATCTGGATTCGGCCTCCGAGATGCGGGTGGTGGCATTCCGCAGGTCCTGCCGGAGGAGAGCAACATCCACCTTGACCTCTCCCACCATGCCTTCAAGGGATGCACGGGATGAGTTGATGGCCTGCAGGATGGCAGCAAGGTCCGCAGCGGGGGCCGGTTCGCCAGTGGGGCCGGACCCCTTCTCAGAGGTCGTGAATTTGTCCATCCTGGTTTGGGTGGCCCCGGACGCCGGCTTGGTGGCCCTGTCTTTACCCATGGCGGGGGCGGTGTTCAGCGAAGCAGGGCAACAGGATGAAGACCCCCCCCGCGGGATGAGGACGAGTGCTCGGGCTGAAGCGGAAGCAGAAGGAGGAACGGCCGGGGGGTCCCGCAGCGAGAAATGGAGGGGCACCGCCCGCCCCAGCGGTCAAGCCCCAGCAGGACTCCCAGCGGGACAGCCGATCTGACCCCGGGCCACAGTCTCGCCCATTGCCCTCCGCCGACAAGGTGAGGGCCAAGGTCCCGGGCCCTTAGAGAGTTCCCCGAGTGCCCCGCAGCTGAGAACCTCCAGGCCTCGACTCCTGCGCACAGTCCACCTCTCCGGGGCTGCGCCTCACCGGTATGGTCCCCCCACAGCCCCAGGGGGGGGCATGTCGTCACTCGGCGGGTCTCTTCGGCCGGGGCCCAAAGCGATGGGAGGGGGGGGGGAAGGACGGCACACACGCCCCCCCGACCGCCGATGTGCGGCCCGAGTCAAGAAGGGCGCCTCTGCGCCCGGAATCCAGCAGGCGACCTCGGGCCCGTAGGACCAGTGCAGCACTGCAGCCAGGGGGAAGAGGGAGAGGGGGGGAGCTGGGGGCCCGAGCCCCCGGCTGCCGATGTACAGCCCGATGGGGGGGGGGGTCTCCCCTCCGCACCCGGTCTCAGACGGTCCCACGCAGCCGCACTCACCGCCCGCCCCACAGCTTCAGTCCACTCAGGGAGGGGGGGGGGGGGGGTTGCAAAGGTAGGACTGCTTACTTCTTTCTGCTGTCATCTTTTACAGGGGGTCGTCGCCCCACTCCAGAGTCTCCGCGATGTGCCAGTGGGGGAGGGCCGCACCCCCCCCCCGGTGCCGCCAGGACCCGCGGAAGCCTCGCGGCCGCCCTCACCTCGGCCTCTGCAGGATCCGGCCTGTGCCCCTTGTGGGCGCCGCGGGCTCAATTGCTCAGCGCGGACGGGCCAGAGCTCCGCGGCCGCCACCATCCGCCACCGGTCAGGATCCGCGATGTCCGAGCGGGTCCCGCAATGTCCGCGGCGCCCCCGGATCAGGCCCGGGACAGCAGGGCAGCCCCCCAGGTCACCGCCACCCAGAGCACGCCGGCCAGGGCAGTGCAGGAGGGAGTTAAGAGGATTAGCGGGGACCGGCGCCGGGAGCCTCACGGAAAGGCGTCCATGACGGTCAGGCGCCACCTAGCGCTCCCTGACCTCCAATTTAAAGAACCTCTGGAGTTATAAAGAGCCCACCGCATCAGATCTAAACATCAAAACACTAACGCCAGACCTCTTACGATCATAGTTTGCCTTTTTAGGCATCAACATGCAAGACTGGTCCTACAAACTGCAAAAATTAGTTCAGTATCAACACTTTTCCTGTGGGCTGCTACAATGCACTTCAGGGGAGGGCTGATATTTATTTTATTTATAAAGTTTTATATAGCGCGAACATGACCCGAGAGGGTATCAGAGCGCTTTACAGGTGGGCGAAGTAAGAAACAAGTAAAAGACACGAGTACAATCGCCAATATGAGAGAAGTACAATCAGTGAAGAATAATTTGAAGAACAGGACCATTTTCCCATGGGTAGTACATGCATTTGGCATTGGATCTGCTATACGTCACACTGTGACAGTGCTAGGTCCTTATCAGGACTTTTATACTCTACACTGCGATACATCCCTGCACTCTTGTATGCAGATGATGCAGTTTTAATGGCCCGTACCCCACTTGGACTTCAAAGGGTTGTTGATTCATTCTCCAGTTTTATGTCCAATTTGGGACTTACAATAAATTGCTCTAAAACATTTACTATGAACTGTGGGGTTGGGACAAATAAGAGGGTTAAAACCCTATACATTGATGGTACTCCAATAGAGAGTACTAAAATATTTTCATACTTAGGGATTATATTTGATAGGACAGGAACATGGTCAGAGGCGGTCAAAATCAGACGCCTGTTGTTTGTTAAGGCACTAATGGCCCTATCAATCTTCAGCCGTAAATTAGGAAATGTGTGTCTATAGCTACTTATGGAGCGGGCATATGGGGCTACGCAGACATAAACGCTCTTCAGATTGCGGAAAATATGTTTCTTAAGTTTCTCTTGGCCCTACCACAAAGTAGCTCAAATTATATTTGTCATTTGGAACTAGGTGTTCCATATTTAGAAGACATTATTAAGATCCAACCTGTCCTTCTTAGGCACAGAATTTGGTTGTCAGACGAAACTGGTTTTAACCGCTATATATTGGCAGATGCCCTGAAGTCTGACGGTGTTAAACTTATTAGGTGGTTGGAGTATGTGAAAATGTTCCTTACAAAAATAGGACATCCAGAATATTATGCAGAGCCCTCTTTGATGTGTAGTATATCTAGGAAAGATCTTAAGGCCAGTTGTATTGGCCTTTTAGGCGAAATTAGAGCCGTCACCGAGATGAGAGAACCTACGGCACAAGCCCACTATTTAACTCTGCTAACTCCAACTATTCAGCCGTATTTATTTCTAATAGATCAAGATTCTGATCGTTTTTTGTTGATTCGTTTTAGACTGAATATTTTATTTAGATCCCTAAGTTTTCCAGTGGTGAACGACTGGTCTAGAGATTTGTGTAAGTGTCCGTGTGATGATGTCTCACCACAATCAACTATCCATATCATGTTTTTCTGTAAATATTATGATGTATTAAGAAAGAGATGGATTGTACCTGTTTTAAAGAATTTTGGTCTGAAATGCTGTCGACCAGCTTTTTTAACATTGCAATTGTTAGAAAATGAATTTATTGCATCTGTTATTGCGTTTCTTAAAAATGTTTTTAGATGCCGGAAATCCATGATAATGTGATATATAAATATGTATTGTGCTGCTCAGGAAATTATTGTTTTTATTTGTATTTATTGTGCTTTTATGGTTATTGTTCATTATAACCGAATAAAGATATTTGAATACTCTACACTGGCCTCTCATATTTCTTATCAGGGCTGCCATCCTTTTAATAGAACCGGATTTACAGGTCTCAGCAGAGCTCTTATACATTTAAGGAGGCAGTACCAGTAATTCCCAGGTGGGGGTTACAGTACTTTTTATGGCTCACTTCTTGCCTTTTTTTTATCCGCGCTGACATCCTTCCAGTGGGCAGGACCAACACTTTTAATTTCTTAGCACAGTAGGTTAATATACCTCCAGTAGGGCTGAATCAGTAATTCTCGACAGGTCAGGGCAGCTGTTCTTTAATTGGTCAGCAGTGGTTCTTCTCAACAGGTATAGTATAGTTTCAATTGGACAGTACCGACATGTCTCACCGAGGCTACTATACGTTTAATGGGACTCCTATACACATATGTTTAACCGGGCTCTAAAGATATTTCTCAAAAGAGCTGTGCACTTTTAAAAGGGACAGCGCTGGCCCTTGGTGCATTCTCAGCAGAGGGGTATGGAGAGCGGATTCCCCATCTGACCCCCAGAGCAGGTGTGATGCACACTTCTTTGTATGGTGTACATAGAGTGACTTTCAACAACGCAAGATGGAAAGAACGTCCTAAGTGGAGACACCACTTGAAACTTAAAGATTCTGACACTTGTACCCTCGGATTTTATGCGGGTCCAATTATGTGAATTTATGTTTGAAAAGTACATTGAGCGTTCATCCCCCCTCATTGTGATTTACATAGCCCCGCCGAGATCAGGTTTTGGGTTTTTGATGATAACAGAGAGAAATGAGTCTGTGTTATAAATTACATGAGGTTAAATTTATCTACTCCTAGGACGCAGAGAGGACTATGTCATGTTATGCTATGTGAATTTGTAGAGCACGGCAAATCACCTGTGAGGTATCCAGGCAGTGGCGGCTCCTCGCTAAAGCGGAGAAACGTCGCCCCATTGCTTTTCAGCGGTGGAAAACAAAATAACACGCTGTTATTACCATTTTAATTTTCCTTACTGAGGCAGTTTTACGGGCGGGGCTTGGCTGTCTCACAGCCAGCAGGGGGAGGAGTGGTTCATGCACTTAAGTGTGCATGACGGTTTGGCCGACCGTCTTGGGCCGGCGAAACATTTATGTGCTCTTAGCATGTTCTCCACAGGGCTGTCATGCACAGCCTGGGTGGTAAACATGCCCAGGCTCCCACTGCCTGTCTAAGCGCCAAACCACGGCGCGGAGACCAATCACGACGCTGTTGTCATGGTGACAGCAGTGAAGTGATTGGCTTAGGTGAGCCTAGGTGCTTCCTGCTTCTGGAGGAGAGACAATGCCGGAGGAGATATGGAGAAATGGCGGCTCTGCAGAGGAGGCAAGTGGGATTTTTTGTTTCTTCCACCTCCCTCATGCCCGCCCGCCACCCCCGTTCTTTTCCAGCCGCCGCTGTATCCAGGTGCTATATGAATGCTAAATATATATTTATATGTAAAATCATACAATCTTAAGAGGGTGTACTTTCATTTTCGCATCACTGATACAGACTTACTAAACAAAAAGGACCCAATTCAATTAATGTTTGGTGCACAGAAGTACCTTCAGATCTATCTTGATAATTATAAACTTACTCACTCATGCTGTAAGGTACACCTACTAAGTGTACTTTTCCGCTTGAGAAGGTCAAAGCCTGGCGAGGAATGTTGAGGGAAAAAGGGGAGATTGTGCAAACTCGTGCAGGTCCCCCCAAAGTTCTTAATTTGCACATTATCGTTTTAACATTTCTTTTACAGGGCAGTTCCCACCATGGAAGCAAAGAGATACTGTTCCTGGAAAAAAGGTTTGCTTACAGACTGGAAACGAAAAAAGGAACACCCCTAATTTAAAGGGAGGTTTGGGAATGGTTTTTTGCTCAAGGATAAATGTTTTCCATTGTGTAGAAAAAAAGTTTTTTTAAGAATAAAGTAACTTCTGCAAAATCCTACATCCTCTATGCTCACTAGTGGACTTGCTGCCTAATATGCATGAGTCCTTCCGAAGATGTAGGAACACCCATGGAATTCTACCACTTTCATAGATAAACAGGACTACTTTCTGGGAATTTCAAGAGTCCCATAAAAGTTTGAAATCTATGCCAATTGTAGCAGGAACCCTACAAGCAGTAGTTTTCTGTAGTATCTGTCAATAGGCTGCTTATTGTAGGTAGATACTTAAGAGTGACAAACACAAAGTAGAAGATGCTTGCAACTGAGATTGTTTATTCATGCGACAGCAAAATCTTCAACTCACTAGCTCTGTCATATGGACTTTAGTGAATTGTTTTTGCTTTTTTGTAACCTAAGTTCCAGGACTATGGTAAGATGCCAGCCTGGATGTTGTTTTTCAGACCCAATATAGTTATAAGTACATTTTTTGACCGCCGTTATTATCTTATATCAATATGATTGTCAGGACTTTGGAAACTTACTTTTGGGTGTTGGGGATATTGTTTTAGTTTCTTTTGGTGTCTCTTTTAAAGGCTTTTTTTTGGCACGTGCCTCCTGCTCCTTCTTTTTCTGTTGCTCCTGCCACTCCTTTGGAGAAAGTCTGAATAAGAACTCTTTGTACATCACATACTCCTTCAGGATATCTTCAGACCTCATTATTTCACTGTGAAGGAGTTAAAAGAAAAGATTAATAGGTGCACAGAGAAACAAATCATTTACAGCAACTCTGACAGAGGAAAAAAACAAGCACACAAGTGGAAAGACTCAGGGGGGATTTGAGGAAGCTCCTGGGGGACTCTGATGACCAACTCTTTAGTAAGTTTGGCAGGACACTGCTGAAATAAGCACAGATGGATCTCACGCGACACTAACGCTCAAGTAGCAAGGGTACGATAGAACTTATAAATGTAAACAACTCAACAAGCAAATGTCCTGTAAATATTCTGTTCACCAGTTTAAGGTTTCACTGATGGGCCAGGTCGATATTAACTTGTCCTTAGGGCTTTGCTTCTGAATCTACACCCATCCTACTGAATCTACACCCATCCTACTTTCGTCACTGCTTGGACAACTTGTTGTCGCAGCGTGAAACCTGTTCATAGAAAGATGTTTTTCAAAATCTCTACCCAAATACAGGTACAGAAGAGCCTAAAATAATAATAACATCACTTATAAAGCGCCTGGTTACGCCAACTGGTGTGTCCCCGTGCTAAGACCACTCTTCTGAAAGGGATAAGGTACAGGGCCTGGGAAACACGGGAAGATGGAGCAACAGAAAACTCAAAGCTGGAAAAGCCAGGTTTCTAATCTTTTCCGGTAAAGGTTCTCCGATGACTCAATATCAAAATGTATTGTTTAGTTAATTAAAACCATAACAATTATTTATTGCATTAAAACATAAAACACGATAAAAAGAATTAATTGTCAAGAGAGAATTGCCAATGTTAAAACCATGAAGCTGGCAGTGGTTAAAGCAGCACGCTTCTTTATCAGCAACGAGTAAAGCTTTAAACAGGAAGTTAAGAATGCCATCTCGGATTGGTTCCTTTTTTGAGTGTCTCTTTATCAGATACTTGTGGCGAGAACAATAATATGTTTATTTGATTAGCCAGTCTAGTTGTTCTGTCCCTCCGAATGGCTCGTGCAGAAAGAAGTAATAGGCTCAACTATAAGGAATTGTGATGCGTTTAAAATCTGTGCAAAATCTGCGCAAGTTCCTCAGTGTTTGAAGCAGGATGGAACCTAAGAAGTGTCCGCTCCAAGTGCTGCAATTCTACTGGGTACTGTCTTGTGAGACAGGGCGGCTCAATGGAGGATTTTGTGCAAATTATCAGCTCCCCCTAATGGTGATCCAGACTCTCGTAGTATTTTGCCCGCTTCCGCCAATAATTTACCGACCTGTGCTAGGTCTTTTGGAGTTACAGATGTGTATGTGAATAGTACTGCTTCCTTGCATGATCTAATCTCGTGTTGCATGAGGATGGGCCTCAAATACCTACGTCTCTGTTGTGATAAGCGTGCGCAGCAGCATACGATGTGGGAAGCTGATTCAGAGTGGTAATTGCACAGTCTACATTGTTCCAGTGCACAGTTGCTCCAGTGTGCCCTGTACTCTCCAATGGGTGTAGTCAGTGGCCTAAATGATAAAATGTTCTTAAATGCATGCTTTCCAATTGCTGCTCTCAAGTACGTTTGGCAAAGAAAGGTTTCGTGGGATATTACAAGCTCCTCAGGACCTCTAACGCTTCTTGCCTTTATTAAATCCAGATCCCTCGAGGTCTTCTTAGCTCGTATCTTTACTTTGCTCTTTAGCTGTGCTTTGCTAATTTGGAAAGCCGTCAGTGATGTTAGATCCAGATTTAATGTTGAAGCGGCTAGTTCCAGGTACTTTGCCCAGGCACTTGTCTTGTCCGAGAACAACGCCATAAGGGCACCCGCAGAGAATCAGGGTCTGCCCGGCTCACCTGAAAGTAATAGTTAATGATGTCTTTTTTGCATGCTACGTTCATGCTTGTGAGATTAAATTCCAGGCGTATTATAGTGTGTTGTGTGTGCTTTGGCATGCCAAATACCTTTTTGTATGATGATACAAAAAGGTCGCGGGACGCGCGCAGAGAGACAACACTGCCTTGTCCTGTTAGTTGACAGAGCCTGTTCTTTTAATCTGTTTTAATGTGTGTTTTGTGCGAAGCTTTTATTTTTAAATAACTTGTACCAGCTACCGCTATCTTACAGTAATTGTGTTTCCCTTCAGCTATTGGCACAGTTACGTTTTTTAAAACGCCTGTTTGCACATTGAACGCACCTTAAATATTGCTATTTGCACTTAGCTTACAGCCTGATTGCCGTGACCGGTTGCTCCTCCCCGTTCCACCACGGGTGTTGTCCCGATTGATGTGGAGGGAGGCTTCTACTTCCGGTACACGGCAGTCAGCGCTCTAGTTGCTGCCTCTTCTCACGTTTAAAACCGATGCCCTGGCTAACGCGCAGCGGACGCGCGCAGCGGGCGCGCCGGCGGCGCACCAAAGGCGCGCCAAAGGCAAGCCCGTCTGCGCCCGTCCGCGACCAGTGTGCGACCAGGGCCAGGCACGCTGCTCGAAATGGAACCGACAGGGAAAGGATCGTATGGTCTCGAGATGATCTGTGGAGGCTTAACACGGATGTTAACTGCCACTTGCACAGGTTTGACCCAGGCTCCCTCCCCCTCGATTTTACTTGCGGGACGTGTGGGAAATACCTCGGTGTATGGGAGAATGAGGTGAAGGGGATCTGCAAGTCCAGACCGCTTAGCAATGGAAGTCTTAGAGCAGGGTTGTTGAATTGTAGATCCCTTTCGAAGCATGCCAATGATATCTGGCTGCTACTGGAAGGCCATGATTGGGATGTTTTATTCCTAACTGAAACGTGGCTTAGTGAGGATAACGTGACGGCTATAGCCTTAGCAGTGCCCCCGGGATACACAATGTGACTCGCCAACCGACAGGGTGGAAAAAGAGGTGGTGGGGAAGCTGCTATAATTAAAGATCAGTTCACACTAACATCCTCGGCCCCTATGCTGATCGCGGGCATGGAGGGGCTCCACTTCTGCATTCAGGTGGGCTCTCAAACATCCTTAGCAGGTCTAGTTATCTACCGCCCACCTGGGGGGAATGACCCTAATCTTACTGACCTGCTGGACGTAATAGTGCAGAGCTCCTTCCTCCATCCCCACTTCCTTGTAGTAGGGGACTTCAACATCCATATGGACAGAACAGATTGTGCCCAAGCAGAGATATTAAGGGCCACCCTGACGGCCGCAAATCTGAGCCTAATTAATAAGGGACCAACACACAGGGCGGGTCACACACTCGATCTCATCCTTTCGAACATTGAAGGGGTGTTGCTGGAAGATCCTCAGCCACTACTTTGGTCTGACCATCTGCTTTTACCTTTTTCAATAAATCTGACAGCTGACAGACCAACGCCAAGCAAACGTGTTTTTATGAAAAGACAATGGTCGAAGCTGGTCCCGTCCGTTATGGGCCCAGTCTTAGTGCAAAACATGCCCACGTTAACACTGAACGCTAATTCTGACGCGCAGCGGCTTCATTACTGGATTGAAAATATGATTTCATCCATTGATCCAGCGAAACGCGCGCTGTCCAAAAGGGACTCCCCCTCTGCCCCATGGTTCTCACAGGATCTTAGAACGGAGAAGGCTATATGTAAACGTTTAGAGAGGCGGTGGAGGGTAAATTATGGGACTCTGGAGAGAACTCATTATAAGATGGCCTCCCATAAATTTAAGAAGGCTGTCCGAAAGGCAAAGAAACAATTTTTTGCTGCGTCAATTGAACAGGCAGAACATTCCAGCAAGGAAGTCTTCAAGGTGGTTCAGTCCTTCTTCAAGCCTAGATGCATTGAAAGGGAGATACCGCCTTCGGTCACTATCTGTAATAAAATCTCGGATTTTTTTGACCAGAAGATTAAGAGTGTCTATGATTCATTTGGCCCAGTGGTAGCTACTGAGAAAACAGAAGAATCTGCTAAACTGCTGATAAGCGGTCCGCTGACCTGTTTTCAACCTGTAACTCTGCCCGCGGTTTTACATGAATTAAGGTGCTGCAAGTCAGGCTCGCCGGATGACCCCTGCCCTCCCAAACTGTGGCGCACAATGGCGGATTTTGTGGCCCCGTCCTTACAACAGATCTGGAATACATCCATTACATCGGGGGTCTTCCCAGACAAATGGAAACATGCTACCCTCCTCCCTTTAAAGAAAAAGCCTAATGGAGATCCTACGGATCTCACCAACCTACGCCCTATCTCCCTTCTGGCTGCCCCGGGCAAGATGCTGGAGAAAGTTGTCCAGCGGCAACTCAGTAAATACATAGAGGACAACAAGATTCTGCACGAGACTCAGTCTGGTTTCAGACCAGGTTTTAGCACCGAGACAGCTCTGATCGAGGTGGCAGAATCAATAAGATGGTCGTTAGATTCGGGAGACTCAGCTTTGCTGGTGCTCCTGGATCTTTCGGCGGCTTTTGACACCGTTGATCACGCAAGGCTGTTGATGAGACTGTCGGAAGTGGGCATACAGGATCAAGCGCTGGCCTGGCTACACTCCTACCTGTCCCAGCGAACCCAGAAGGTCGCTTTGGGGACTGTTTCTTCTACACCTAAGCAGTTAGGTTGCGGTGTACCTCAGGGCTCGGCGCTTAGTCCACTTCTATTTAATATCTATATGGCTCCACTCTTCACTCTGATCGCCAATTGGGAGGTCAAGGTAGTATCTTATGCTGATGATACTCAGCTTGTGTATCCATATGCAGAGGGGTCTGAGGCTGCCTTGGCAAATTTTAAAGGCTGCCTCCAGGATGTGGTGCGCTGGATGAACACTAATAAATTGAAACTTAATGTGGACAAAACAGAAATGCTGCATTTTGGCAAAGGCGCCCCGCCCCCCTCTGAGCTTTGGTGGCCGGCAGCAATGGGCTCCCCCCCTTCTCCCAGCACTTCGGCAAAAAATCTGGGAGTGCGTTGGGACAACAATCTATCCTTTGTTTCCCACACCCAACAGCTGATGGGCTGTTGCTTGGGTAAACTCAGGAATCTTCGCAAAATCCTGCGACTTTTGCCGACACATTGCAGGAAAATGGTAATCCATGCGACAGTCACATCTAGATTGGATTACGCGAATGGCCTGTTCTTGGGATTGCCCAAATACTTGATTCAACACTTGCAAGTGGTCCAGAATGCGGCTGCGAGACTGTTAATGCATATTCCATTTAAGCATTCTATCTCTCCGCATCTTCGATCACTTCACTGGCTACCTGTGGCACACAGGATTAAATTCAAGGCTCTCACGCTAGCTTTTAGATCCTTGTTTGGCTCATGTCCCACTTACTTGAGGGTCCGACTACCAAGATATACGCAGGCCCGTTCTCTTCGCTCCAACCTCCGGACCCAGCTTGCAGTCCCGCGAATAAGAAGGGCCCGGCTGGGCGGCAGAACGTTTTCTGCCAATGTAGCAAGTCTTTGGAACTCACTCCCCCCGGAGCTCCAGCAGGCCCCCTCTGAATCGTGCTTTAAATCAATGCTGAAAACCTGGCTCTTCTCCCAACCTCGTTAATTTACTGTTTTGCACTTCGGTAGCTGTTTTTTCTGCTTGCGTTCAGCGCCGGGACACCTCCTTGAGAGGTAACTGTTCGCGCTTTATAAAATTCTGTATTATTATTATTATTATTATGTGTGATTTCGCTCTAGTACCTCTGTTAGCCTTCCAGGGTAGGCAATGGGGCCATAACTTAGTGTTGGTACGAGTCTGGCCCTGATTACTCTTCGTATTGCCTCTGCTGAGTGGCTGTTTAGCTTGTGGTTGAGACGAGATCGAGCATACATGGTCTTTGTTGCTTTGGCTCCTATTGCCTTTATCTGCAGCATACTTATCTGCAGCATACGTTTCCCTGAATCCATAAGCCAAACCTCAAGGTAATTGTACTTGGAGTCCGTGTCAACCTTTAATGGTCCGAGTTTCCACTTTTTTTTAGAGGGCATCGGCCGAAAATCAGGACTTTTGTTTTTCCCGCATTTGCGCGGAGGGCATTGCGTTTATTATACTCATGGAGCACAGAAGAAAAGAGGCAATGCATTCCGGTTTTTAGCTGCCAAATAGCCAAATGAACGCGCGCCCCTTCTTGCTTTTTGGACTTTGGGAATTTAAACCAAGTTCTGGTCGATCTGAGATGACGGACTGTGTTATAAGGGATCAGTAAGTCCCGAAGGTAAGTCAGACCTTTGCCCTGCAGGCTACGGTGGCAGATGCACAGGGCCTTAAAAAGAATCCTTCTGTTTATAGGCAGCCAATGAAAGGAATCCAGAGCTTGAAGCTTTCCTGGGCTGATTCAGAACTAAGCAGGGCTGCTTGGACAACTTGTTGGTTTTGTTGAAGACCTTTTAGGCATTATCTTCCATTGTATCTATATTGCTCTAGAAGGTTTGATAGCACTTATTAAGATTCTCAGTGTAAATGTATAAATCCTAGATGATTAATGATTCCCGCAAATGATGTGAAGCTGGAAGATTTCACGGTTTGGGGAAAAGTTAGTAAAGGAGCCTGTTTCATCTGATGCCATTTCTAAGGCTCAGTCAATCAGCTTATTTGGGGTTTTCCGCGTGATAACTCTACAAGGCTTGTCTGGCAAATAGTTGATAATCCCTAGAAGCCCAGTCTAGCACATAGTTGTTAATCCATACAAGGCTAGTCTAGCTCATAACTAATAATCCCTATGAAGCTACTCTAGCACACAGAGGCAGATTTACAAGCCCCTTGCGCCACCATTGTGTGACTTTTTTTGACGCTTCGGCGGTGCAAACAATGCATCCAATTTACAACATGAAGCATCTAGGGAGATGCGTCACGTTGTAAAGCCCTGCGACACATCATACCTGCGTCAGGTGTAATGTATGCAGGGTGGGCGTTTCCACACAAAAAGCCATATAGAACTGACGCAGTGAAATTTACATTTCACTGTGTCACTCTAAGCCTTCACTGCGCCAAAATCCCTACGCTTGCTCAGACCAGGCGTAAGGAATGACGCAGGGCTTTTTGAATGTGACTCACCTATCTGTTGTGGCACATTGCTGGAGTTGTGTCACTTTCATGAGCATCTCCAGCAGTCACTTTTGGGCCAACAAATGCGACAGAATTTCTGACGCATATGTTAATTCTTTCCGCCATGGAGCACTGTATTATAAATACAGCGCATGCATGGTGGCGCAAGTGCATTTGGAGCTGGCGCAAGGAAACTGACGCATCAATGCAGATGTCAGTTCCTTGTAAATCTGCCCCCAAGTTCTTGATGAGATGTATAGAATTGTATGCTAACCTGTGACAAATGTAGTCTTCAACAGGATGTCAGCTGGATTCATCTCAAGCATCCTCTCTCTGTGTCCCTTTCTTTTCTCTGTTTGCTTGTACACTTTTGTCATCTTTTCACTTCCTCTCAGCTCTATCCATAACTAGTGAACTACATCCTGCTGCAAGAAATCTACTGCTTCCATGAGTGAAAGTGTCCTTTACAGTACTGTTATTGCATTGACTCTGGAATATGCGTGGTGTTGGGTCTTACCGTATACATTCACAATCATACGCAATATCTTTTAAATACTTATCTGAATAAAGAAACAAAAGATCTCTAAAGCCACCATAGATTGTCCCTGACGTAGGTGAAGACTTGCTGGAATGTTTCTATGCAATGTAGAATGTGGAACTAGGACAATGGAATGCATCTTTATGCAGGAAGGGGAGTTGTTGAGAAAACTATAGGATTACTATATTTTTTATGTTTTAACTTTATACATTTTCTCCATTGATATTGATTACTCATGTTTTAGTGGTAATATTCACTTTTACATTTTTGTTTCTATTGTCTTTTCTTTCCTGGTTGTTTAGGTATAAGCCTTGTGTGGGGGCTCTGGAGAGAACGTTTTGTAGAGTAAAACTTGCTTGCTCAGTTCAATGTTGTTATTGTTCATTAGATTGTTATTTCGTAGCATTAGGTTCCCGTCTTCAGTTGATTGGCGCAACAGGCTTAGTATTTTAGGAAAGGATTAGCAGTGTTGCACTTCTGCAATGTCTTTGGATGTCCTGCACTTTCTCCTGCTAACCTGCAGGTTTTGAAGTATACTGTGATGTAGATGGGTTTGTGATGGCTCCCTGTGTGGTTGCTTGTGTGTTCCCTCTTCACCGGGCACCTTTAGTGATTGTAATCTACTAGACCTCGAGTGGGCAGGAACATTGATAACAAACCTACGTTCTAGTGGTGGATGGATTCTCCGAACTCACTGGATATGTTGCGGCTCTTGCCGTATGTCTGACTTTTCTGCTCTTATGATCTGCACCAAGACACTTGGCTGAAGAAGAAGGCTGACATGCCATGCTATCTTTGTCATGACTAAATGTATGTTCCTTACACTCAATTTAAAGGAGGGGAAAGGAAACCAACAGTCAGAAATGTCTAAGTATTCATCGAAAGGGAGAGCAATGGTTTCTGATATTTGTAACCTGGCGGTGGCTACTGCTGGCCCTGCAGCTCAAGGTCCATCAACACAACTGCCCCTCATTCCCTCTTCTGCCACGTGACTCGTAGAGGTATAGCTGGCACCACCAGTGTGTTTCCTTGTTTGGCAGTATTCAGTCCTGTAGCCCGGTTCACATTTCCCACTAGTGCAGTGAACAGACCATCTCTCTATCCAGAATTGAGGACACATTTTTCAGATGGATTGGTCCTATCCTTTTAACTACATGCTTTGAACACTACTTACCAATGCCCTTGAACAACAAAGAGCCTGGTTATGGTATGGAGATTCTAAAAATCATGCATGGGGGGCAGGGCTTTTGTGGTGTGGGCTAACCTGCCAAGACCCCCCTCTCAAATACTGACACTGATTGTATGCAGAACATAAGAAGGTAATGATGGGACGAGAGGGGGGTTGGTTGAGGTTCGGTAAATGTTCATGCCATCTGCCCTACCACTTGCTTTAGGCTGCTGTGACACATGGACTGATTCTTTTTTTAGCGGCATATACAGCCGTGCACAATTTCACTGCCCAAGCCGAACCTCAACCTTCGAAACCACCACTTGAACCGTACCTCCGATCATTGACGTAACCCTACTTTAGATGGGCAGATCCTAAGGATCACTCCACCAATGCTCTACTATATGAAGGCGATCATATACTCAAGGCTCGGCTTGAGTAACTGCCCTTACCCGGGTCTTACTGAAAACACGCCTGACAGTCTGCAGTGCTTGCAGAGGACGGCAACCAAAGCTGCTACAGGGCCTTCTTATTGAGAATTGAGGACACATTTTTCAGATGGATTGGTCCTATCCTTTTAACTACATGCTTTGAACACTACTTACCAATGCCCTTGAACAACAAAGAGCCTGGTTATGGTATGGAGATTCTAAAAATCATGCATGGGGGGCAGGGCTTTTGTGGTGTGGGCTAACCTGCCTTGACACCGTATCTCCCGTACCTATAGCGCGATCATCTCACTTTCTCGTAAGTTGATGTGCCAGTGCTTCTCAAAACAATTAAATAATTACATGAATAAAACAATTAAATAAATGCATGAATAGGTTAACTGCACAAGCAAATAAGATGAGGACTTTGATGTCAAAGTTGAGGGTAAAGAACATGAGGACAAAGGTTTTTCTTGCACTATGTCAATATGCTTGAAAAAATGAGGTCGGTCTTCCTTCTTGTAAAAGGCAATCATGGCGTCTGCTTCTAAATGAAACTATTGCAGTCAGTAAAACATCAGAGGAGAGGGATGTTGTGTATTACCAAGTGAGAGAATTGATACTGTAATAAAAGAGTATAGACATGAAAAATATTTCACATTTAACCCCAAATAATAATAACCATTATGGATCCATCCTGATGGAAACTCAACATTGGTCTAATGACAAACATCATTCTCTTATCTGAACTGTAACTCCCCACCCAAGATGTTTGCCAGAGGTTAGTTGCCAAGAAACATCTTTTACCTTTTTAAAGCCACCAGCTGTGCAGTTAATCTCTTGATTTCTGCTACTTTCTCAAGCTTCAACTTTGTTTCTTTATCAGCGCTGAAAGGCAATTCGCATTGGTCATACTTGCATGATATAAACACAAGAGCAGCTATGTTGAAGAAAAGAGGGGCGAGAATAAAGGTAAAAGAGGGAAAATGGGGAGCAAGATAGACAGTGTAGAAAGTAATTAGGGTCAAAATGAGGAAGGAGAAAATGGAAATGAGAGGATGAAGAGAGAAACGGCACATGGTATAGAAGTGAGAATAAGAAGGAAAAAAGGGACTGGGAAATAGAGACAGGAGAACAAAGGGGCAGAGAGGGAAAAATATGCAGCTAAAAGGAAAGCAAAATTTAAGAGCAAAACAGCGAAGAAAAAGTGAGCGCAAGAGAGGGGACAATGGATGAGTTTGTGACCGGTAAAGAGTAGAGAAGAGAGCTCCTAAGTCATTTCATAGTAATGCATTCAGTGCAATTAACTGTGAGCGCACCTTTTTGTGCACTGACCTTTGATTTGTTTTTAATACATATATAAAGGCATTGTGTAAGTGAGACCCCAGTGATCCTATCCTGGCCCCCCTCTCTCCAACACCAGTGTCTATCCTCCTCGCTACCACAATCACTGTATGCCCAGCCCTGATCCTGGTGCTGTTGCCTTTTTCACCACCAGTGCTCATCCTCCTGCAGGTGTCTGGCCTGCCACAATGCCTCCACAGTGTTTCCACTGCCCACTGCTCTTGTGGTGTTTCCAGCATGGCCAATAACTTCTTGTCTATCCAGCAACACTGACAACAGGTTTGTCTCATCAGACACACACCGCTGTTGTGGTGTATCACCAGCATCTCAGCCCAGAAACTCTCCAGCCTCCGTTTCACTGTTGTGCTTCTCCAGCCCAGCTCCCACCACCAGTGTGTATATCTAACCCAATCACCTGTCGTGCGCCCCGACAACTGATGCCTCCCTTTCCGTGTTCTCATTGTGCTGTCTCTACACCTAAGATTTCACCACTGCTGATTCTCTAACCCTCCTCCTAGTGTTCTCAGCTCCACATCTGCCTCCTGTTTGTCTTTCACATCCTCCTAAAACAAGGGATACTCTATGAAACTAGGAAGTGTATATAACAAAAATGGTGGTTAAACCAAATTATTTATCAGAGAGAACTTATCGTTAGCAAATTAAGGGTACTGAATGGAATGCCCGTGTCCAGGCATTTTGGAAACATCTGACTTTAATCGAGTCCAAAATAAAAGTAAATATTGTTGTCCAATCAAATTTCATCCAGCAATTTCCAAGATTCAGATTGCTTGCCATTCATATAACTTTACAGGGAAATTGTGGCTCAGTGCCCTGAGAGCGCTTGTGCAAAAAGGGTAACAAAGTGATGGTTATGATCAAAAAGAGGGACGCGGAGCCAAGTTTGTGAGGTCCTGCTCATAGGCCCCAATGGAACAGTAGATAAGGAATGAGCAGTTCCTAGGGGTGCTGTCTAAGACAGGGGAAAAAGGGGGAAGGGGAAGCACAGGTGTTTCTTCGAAATGCCCTCACACACCCCAAGGGATGTCATGCTTCATCATATGGGCATTTGCCCCTCGTCTGGCCGGCGCTGCAATGCCTGACGGGCTGCCGAAACCGGGGCTCTTTATCGGGGATCTTTTGAAGAAGCCGTATGGGTGCGTGTGGGTGTGAGGGCGGATTGGTGCACTAGGGGTGAGGTGGATAAAAAAGGTTATAAGAGCAATCCTGCCAATTACAGTTTTAATTCATGAGGTAGCTCCAACCTTATTAAAAATGTGAAGAAGCCCTGTATAGGAAATAATGTTCCCTAAGGGCTAAACTTGAGTGAGTGTGGTCAACATGTTTCGTGCCCCATCTGCCCCAGAAGGGGTCAATGGCACTTCGTCAGGACCGATTAAATGAGAAATGAGTGCACCGCCGTATCGCAATAGTTGCTGATTACGGCAGGAGGAGGTTGATGAAGAACTGGTACTTGGGATGTACCAAAACCCCCAATGGCCTAATTCGGGCTGACGGGGAGGTACAGAGCACTACAGTTGCTCCGGAGTAGCGGTAGACAAGCAACTTCGCCGGTGTCCTACCCTCGCTCTGGGCCCCGAGCGAGGGTAGGACACCGGCGAAGTTGCTTGTCTACCGCTACTCCGGAGCAACCTCCTCCTGCCGTAATCAGCAACTATTGCGATACGGCGGTGCACTCATTTCTCATTTAATCGGTCCTGACGAAGTGCCATTGACCCCTTCTGGGGCAGATTGGGCACGAAACATGTTGACCACATTCACTCAAGTTTAGCCCTTAGGGAACATTATTTCCTATACAGGGCTTCTTCACATTTTTAATAAGGTTGGAGCTACCTCATGAATTAAAACTGTAATTGGCAGGATTGCTCTTATAACCTTTTTTATCCACCTCACCCCTAGTGCACCAATCCGCCCTCACACCCACATGCACCCATACGGCTTCTTCAAAAGATCCCCGATAAAGAGCCCCGGTTTCGGGAGCCCGTCAGGCATTGCAGTGCCGGCCAGACGAGGGGCAAATGCCCATATGATGAAGCATGACATCCCTTGGGGTGTGTGAGGGCATTTCGAAGAAACACCTGTGCTTCCCCTTCCCCCTTTTTCCCCTGTCTTAGACAGCACCCCTAGGAACTGCTCATTCCTTATCTACTAACAAAGTGATGGGGCACATAGGTGTATGTACAAATGATAAAGGAAGAATATATTCAAATGATCAAACTGATTAACTCGACTAGTCCAGGATATCTGTGACATACATGTTTTTTCGACCTCTGGGGATACATCTGTGGGTCATCATCAGGGCAATGCCGTAGCTGTGAAAATCTGAAATGCAGCATGTAATTCCCAAAATGTTCCTTTCTGTGCATCGTCAGCCTGAGATTCGCATCAGAGGCCCACTGGTACTGCCCTGTAATGGTGATGACTCACAGATTCATCCCCAGGGGGTCAAAATGTCATCAATACAAACAAGTAGTCCTTTGATACGCAAAGACCATTCATGGTCAAATGAATCAACCATTTGATTGTTCATATATATATTATCCCTCTCCTACAAAATTCAACATGTCGCATCACTTCTTTACGCTTTTTGCAGAAGCACTCTTAGAGCACTCTGCTGCAGATTCACCATATAGGTATATGAATGGTTTGAAATATATAATGCAAATGTGTATCTCAATCTTCAGTTGATGAAATTTGGATCCAAAAATGGTATTTGCTTTTGTTTTAGACTCGATAATAGCCAGACCCTCATTGGATAGTTCCAAAATTAACTATGTTTTAAAAAACATTCCATGCGGTTACCTTAAGTTCCTAAGATAAGCTTCTCTCTGAAAAATAATTTTGTTAAACCAATTTTTGCCAAACCTGTTTATTGCTTCATTCTGCTAGTGTTTCTCTCACCCTAATTCTGAAACCAGGTTCTTCAGCCTACTCTACACCCGTCAGACTCCGGCTTCTTCTCCACTGGAAGCGTTACTCTAGTGTCGCTTCCACTGTGGTCTCACTCCCACATCACATATCCCATGTCCCACCTCAGCCATTAGAGTCGTCATTCCATCAGTCTCTCCAGGGCCAGCTTTAGCGCTCGTGGCGCCCGGTACGACAATCACTTTTGGCGCCCCCACGTCCTATGACCGCCCCCTCGGATTCTCTCACTACCACCTGCAAAAGTGCCCCTCATCTCTCCTATCATAAAATATTGATAAACACAGCGACCCCCTGGGATCACAGCATCCTTCCACAGGTCAGCGCCCAGTGCAGCTGCACCAGTCGCACTGCCCTAAAGCCGGACCTGAGTCCCTCTTATAGGCACAGCCCAAGGCCCAAAGGATAGCTCTTACATAGACTAGAATGGGCAACTATGAGTCATGGCAGAGGTGCCTTTGGCTTCTTTAAATAGCACCCAGATGCTTAATGTAACTCAAACAATACAACTCCTGTGTCTTCGCTGCACCCTCAACACCTTCTTACGTTTTGAGAGCTTGGACAGAGTCCCGGTCATTCTCCTTCAGGAACTCGTCAAATTTTGCAGCATCTTCTTCAAGAAATTGCTCGGCCTTCTCCAATTTGTGTTCCTCGCTGGCTGCCAAGTGCTCCAATTTGTGCATTTCATCTCGTTTCACGGATAGGGAGTACTGGAAGGAAGACGTTGAAATGATTAAAACAGACTCATGGCCGCCCACTGTAACCTCCAAATGTGAAAATGACAGATTTCTCTAAAAGAGTCTTCATATCCAGTAATGGCACTCAACTATCCTTCTAGTAGGCATTCCTATATATTTGCTCCACTGACATATAGAAGCTGTATTTAGAGAGAATAAACAACCAGAAGGATAGGATGCATCTCAGGGAATAAACCTGCTCCTCAGTACCCAAGCCCTTTGCAATCTGATTGGTTGCATCATCGTGTTTTGCGGCCTTGGAAATGAGGAAGCTTTTGTGCTCCAGCATCCCTTCTGAGGTACCAAACAAAGAAATCTTGGATCCATACTGTCTGCTCCTCATCCCCACGTATAACATTCCTCGTGAAGGACCACTGTAGATCAGAAAATCACACTGGACTTGACTTTATCGAACCCCGAACACTTCACTCCCCATTCCATGTTCTTCTTCCAATGTATGTATGACACTTTTTAACAATGTAATAAAAGAGTTACGGCCTAAGGATGCATGCATGGGTTTCTCGTTGGCTCTACAAACAGTACAGCAACCTGGCCATTCAAAATAGGGAGTCCCATGATTTGCATAGGGGAAGCCCATGCTTTAGGGGAAATCATGCTTCGCCTGGCAGAGATTGACATCAAGGAGCATTTGCCAGGCAAGGGAGGCAGAAAATATATTCATGGTGACAAGAAAAATGAAAACACAAAAGCATCTATTGCACAAACAGACTCCAAAACATACCTCAGCTAAATATATCACCTGGTACTCCAAGGAATGATGACGCCGTGTTCTGACCAAATTTCATTTATTTAGTCGGCTGATATATATATATATATATATATATATATATATATATATTTTTTTTCTTTTTTTTTTGAGATGTCATTAGTGGTGTTATCAATAATATAATTTCACCTGTCATGAGTGATGTAATATGTGAATTCATCAGCAGTGCATGACGTGGACGCAAGTTATAGTTAGCTCACTGAACTATTACTGGCAAATTTAATTGGTTTTTCGGTTTTCAAATGTTAGTTCTTTTAACTTTAACCTTTGTTCTTTGTTTTCTTTTTACAGTGAATTTCTGTGTTTTATTTTTAAGTAAGCCAAGGTCTAATATCCATACCTAACTATAATAGCAATTTAACCTTTGAATTTTCAGTGTCAGTGAATTTGTATTTTTGTTATAGATTATTTTTATTATATTCTACATGTAACATGTTTAACTCCTTCAATTGGGGAGCTCCGCTGTAGATGGCATACAGCCAGACATATTAGGTGGTTGGTCACAAGGCCTGGTCTCTGACATGATGTTGTGCCCAATTCTGTTGAACCATCCAACCAGATACCCTCTACAAACAACCTCTGCAAAGTAGGCTGGACACAGAGGTTTACCTCTGTATAATGTATTGTTTCTTGTAAGTTGTTTATTTACACACTTTTTTTTTATTTGACTTTTCCATTTTTAACTACAAAATTTTAACTTTGTATTTAATTTTATTTTTTTTAATAAAATGTATTTTTTTATTTCTTTTGTTTTTTCAAGTCTGTGTTCCTTATTAAGGTGATTTTCCATTGCATCATAACATATTCTTTCATTTGTTTCTACAGAGGCCATACTTTAAGGCAGTGCCTGCAATATGTATCGAAATGCTGCATCTGGTCATCATCTTCCGCTGGCTGTTGATGCAGCACATCCACTGGTGCAGTCTGTTCTTCTGACGCTTGAGTCCTCTCCACCTCAGCACAAGCTATGCTGTTGGTAGCCCTCAGGTGCTTCCACATTCCACTCATTCCCATTGGATACAGGCCAGCTGTACCCGTCTGGCACATCTGGTCGCACAAAGTGGCTATAGCCTCCCGCGCACTTACTTTTTTTGCCAGCTGGAAGTTGGAAAACCTGCCACACCACAGATTCTTTTCCAGGTCTTGTTAGCTGTGCTGCTGCTCAAGTCGAATAGTATTGTTATCTTGTGATACTGCATCTGTGCCAGGCCCAGTAGTTGGTGTCTTTGGTGTCCAGTTCTCTTTGAGGTCATGATGGAGAGTGATTGTGTTCACATTGAACTGCATCTCTTAAACATCAATGTGTTTATGATGCTAAGGAAAAAACATTTGATGCTTTTTCTAAAGGCTATTGGTTTATTTTTTTAGTAGTGTTCCCGGAGAGGCATGACTGCTTTCGTTTTTATATTTTTTGGTGGCCCATAAATACCGCGGTACCCCCGTGGGTCCCACAGTTCCCATGACAGAGCACCACCTTACTCCTGCAAGGCGTTCACTTTGTTTTCCAGGCCCTGTGGACCACAGGACCTGGACATTTAAAAAACGTTGTTTTTACTATAAAGGTCAGATTTTTTTTTTTAAGTTTGAGCTTGGGAGCTTTCCTCACATGTACAAATAACCAAGTTCCCTTGTAGTTTTTATTAACATTTCTGTGGTGTTAGGAGACCCGGTATCATGGTACCTAAAAATGGTACTCCGGTGCCTGCGACTCACAGTAAAAGCACATCAAAGTGGATGAAATCACTGAATTGATGCAGTTTGAGCAAGTTCCCATCCCATTACCCTCATTAGGGATTTACACTTGGATGTGTCATTCTGTGCTGTGCCCTGATCCATTTTTCTGGCCTTTTTCCATTTTTGGGGCCAGAATCCTTCGCCTGGCAATTCTTCTCAATCCCAGCTGCAGAGGAGGAAGCGTCTGTTAAAGTGGTCATGTGCAATCCGTGCCACATAGAATTTAGCAGGGGCAGGTATGAAGAAACACCTGAACAGGTGGCACAGTTGCCAATTGAATGCTGCCAAATGGAGATGGGAAGAGGAAGAGGAGGCTTCATCTTCAGTTGCAGGTCCATTGGTGCCAACCAGTGAGCCCGTACCACCACACATACTGGCAACTCTTTGGACTATTATATTGGGTTGTACTACACCAAGTGCTCTAACATTATTTCTACTGGACAGCACACGTACTGGAACTCGAGAGAAGCTGGTGGAAACTGCTGGGTCTGTTTTTAGTTCAAGTCTAAAAATAAATTCAAGCAAAAATAAAAAAATGTATTTTAAAATCTCCTCAAAAAGATTCTTGTTGTAACCACCTTTCTTGGTGAAAAAATAGAAAAAAAAGTTTTGCCTAATTTGGCATGTCTGTGCCTAAATGTTAAACAGAGTTAGTATTTTTAAAGGGCAAATTTAATATTCAATGTTGTGCAGCGTACAAACATGGGCCCATATTCACTAACACTTTGCTGCAGGCTTTGTTTTGACTTTGTCGCGCAAAACTAGTGCAAAACATAGTGGTCGTATTTACTTTCCAATTCAAATCTGGATTTGCAGTGGGAACATGGCCAACCAATGTAAAGTAGGGATATACGCTACTTTGCAGTATTTTTCATCAGGGGAGTGTTCCATGTGTGGTTCATGGGCATTTCCAGAAAGTCACCCATGGACCTTGATGCAAATCCCTATCTACTAGCATTGGTAAACAGGGATCTGCGTCACAAACTTACACTTCCTTGAAGCAGGCGTAAATGTGGAGCAAGTTTTAAAGCGATCATTATTTTTCCAACTTTGCAAGAGAGCTGCTTTGCACAGCACATACAGAAGTGGGAAAGCATTAAAGCACAGTTGCTGTACTGGAATTGTCCGCTTACAGTACAATACCCATCATTGTTAGAACACACACTCCTTGAAATATGGTGCAAGGGTTTGTGGATTGGCGAGTGGCAGACTAAAGGGTGCAGCTGAGTCCTGTGCCTTACAAGAATCAATGGGGGCAGGATGTATCAGAGACTTAGATGTGGGCAAAGTCAAACCTATGCAATATGGCAAATTTTATCTGTGATAGACTTTGGTTACAGCATATTGATATGCATTTTAGGCCACTCAGCTCTGCAAACACGTGGGCCGTGCGTTCATACGCTACCCACCACTTGCGTCCAAGAAGCCGTTGAAATAGGAGTGAAGTACCTGCAGAAGGAACATCTCTCTCTTCTTGTTGATGAAGTCGTTGATGCTTTCCTTCACCGATTGGCCGTCTGAAAAGGAATCAGAACAAATTTACTGGACATAATGGGGGATAGTCTGAAGAGTTCCGTTTATTATTATTAATAGAGTATTTGTAGGGGGTCCTGATGCTGACACTTGGATTTATATGAAGATGTTAAGGACCGCAACGAAGGGTATAGATAGAGAGTTTTAAGACATTTCTAAACATTTAGGGGAATATGTATGAAGCTCATTTCCTGTTTGCAAACGGGCCGATTCTCAGAATCGGCAGTTTGCGAACGGGAAAAAACCTTTTGGGATGTATCATCCTAAAAGGCCCTCGCTAAATAGGGAATCGCAAAATTTGCTAGCAAAAAAACTAAGCATTTCTACTCGTTTCGCCACCTTAAGACCAAGATTTTCCTGGTCTTAAGTTCGGCGCTGCCACCTATTATCTCTTGATAATTGGTGGCAGCATCAAAGTGAATGGGTGTTGCGGTGGAACGCCCACTGCAAGCCCCTTTCACGCTAATTTTAGCGTGAAAGGGGTCCTATTACCAAGGCAGCATTAAGCCACTTAACGTGGCTTTTAGCCACATTATGTGGTTTAATGCTGTCTTGGTAATAGGGCGCTGACCCTATAGCCACCACAACGTCACAAAAAGTGACGTTGTGGTGGCGATAGGGACTTGGTAATATGCCCCTTAGAGTTCCTGTGATTGTAAGAGGGTGTACCTTCATTTCTATCTGGGAGTGATCCCATAAGAGAAAACTTTGGTTCTGCACCCGTGCATTATTATAGACTTGGGTACAGAGACAAAGGAGCTGTCAGCGAGAGCACTGATTGACGCCCACAAAGAGGTGGTGCACAGTCAGTGCACCCACATGTGGATGCCACTTGAAGTGGAGAAGACGGTCCAATAGACCCACTCAAGACATCTCCCGGCAGGTGGGTGCAGTTACTCACTGCCCCCATTTGCTGGGGGATCTCTGTCCCCACTTGAAATGCGGGACAGGTGGTACGTGCGCACTGAGAGGTGGACCAGTGGGGTCAAACAGCTAGTTTGCATTTCATTAATGTTCTGGCCTAAGGGCATACACAAGTTCACGCGTGCTCTGGGGACTGTGCATTCATTGAGATATAGTGCACTGTCCCAGTCGGTGACTTGTGCACCTAGTTAATGGTGTGCTGACGGGCAGACCATTGCAGTGCGCTCTATCTGGAATATGGGCCCTGGTATCTTCAGATGTGCTTCAGTACAACAGTCAGTGAGTGCAGTAAAGAACAGCTGGTCTAAATGAGGGAAGCTCTAAGCATCTCCTAATGTAGAGCTGATTTGAATCCTTGTGAACAGGACCCATAATAATCACATACAAGTTTGTATTTTTGAAGACAGAGCTCCTGCTTTTAAGATAGCTCAAATGTGAAAGTAAGTGAAAAAACAAAACATTTAAAGGCAAAAAATATAAAACATTATAATGTACATGTAATAGTGGTTGCGGGGCTGGGATGCAAGGTCACAGCTTGCATTAGAAATAGCACACTGTTAGACGTCAGCGAGCAGAGCTGCTACTAGTTGTAGAGTTAGGTTTGGGTCAGGATCTGGCAAGGGTTTGCGTCAGGGATGTGCTTAAGTTCAGGCTCAGTTATAGGGTGAGGGATAAAGGGTTGTGGCCAGAGTAATGTTATGTTAGTCTGAAAGGTAGGGTTAGAGTTACAGAGGCAATTACAATTGAAGGTGAATTTCTTGGGTTATTGTAAAGATTCTTTTCTACCTTGTTCTTAATGTAATGCAAAGTATTTTTTGCTGCTGACGTTTATGTTTTGAAATAAATGTTTTCAAACTTTTGTTTCCAAGCTTTTGACCTACAATAATACCTGCACCTTTCTTCTCCCGGAATCAGACATGTTTTTGTCTATCTGGTTATAGTCTCCCCCAATCAATCACCGCACAGTTCACCTAAAGGATTCATCGAGATTAACTCAGAATATTTTGTCATCACAATTTAGAATCTTTACTGAGAAGCTTTGTAAAAAGAGTCCAACTTTTCAAGTCTCTGGGTTAGGAATGGGGTGTGAGCTATTGGATTCGGTTGCAGAGAAATCTAGAAATGTGCATGACGGGTCATGCCTTGGTGTGCAGCCCCACAGTGAAGGAGATCTTGGCTTCATGGAGGTCCATGCCTCCAAGCTGCCACTAATGCTCAACTTTGGGGAAGGTTAATAGTGGATGGAGGCTCTGCTTGTTAAAACATCCCTCCTGATAAGAAATATTGGAGGCAGAGACTTTTTCGGCATAAGATCCTGCTATGTGGAACATAATTCCACATTTCTAAAGTGCAAACTTATCACCCCTAAGGGTATTTAGGCGCTGGGGGGCTGTTGCGTAGACTAAGTGAGATATTGCCCAGAGTCACATGATGCTGAGCTGAGCTGCCACCCAAGATCAAACCGCGAGCCCCGTGCTCCGTAGTGAGCTGCTCTAGGCGCTTATCACCCTTAAGGGTATCCAGGTGCCAGGGGGGGCCGTCAGGGAGATTAAGTGAGCTATTGCCCAGAGTTACATGATGCTGAGCTGTGCTGCCGCCTGCGATCCATCCGCGAGGTGCTCAGGAGTCAGCTGCTCTAGCCGCTTATCACCCCTAAGGGTATCCAGGTGCCAGGGCGGGCCGTCAAGGAGATTAAGTGAGCTATTGCCCAGAGTCACATGATGCTGAGCTGAGCGGAGCTGCCGCTGGGGATCGAACAATGAGCCCAATCCTCTGGATTCAGCCACTCTGGCTGCCGAGCCACACCATAATATCAATTGCTGGGTTTATCCTTGTCCTTTGTTTTCAAAGATAAAACGATGGCTCTTTAGATAAACTTCCAAGCGACAGAACATAATGACACTTCTCATGTTCCATCCATCCGTCAGTCATCTCTGGAGTACGTAACATTGCAATTCACACAACCCAAAATGAGACATTCAAGGTGTTATGATATGATGCATCATATGGTGTAGAATATGGCTTTATCTATAATATTGAAGTCCAACAATCGTGCTGAGATGGTTTGAAACATTCTCTTGCCAGATGTTGGGGATGGGTTCTTGCAGCTGCATTCCATTACTTTATGAACCTCGCTGTCCTCATGTCGGGATAGTATGCACCCCGACTAAAAGAAAAAAACATACCCTAGGCAGGGTAGGTGTACACTGGAAGAGAAGACAGCGAAAGAATGCAACACAGTCTCTTTATCCCCATCAGTTTACCAGGGAATGTTTCAGCCGCTCCCATCAGAACCTCTGGGTTTTCTTTACTTACGGCATTAACATAACGTAACGCGCACCTTAAGAGAAACATCACAATATAAAACAACAAAGAAAGAAAGCAAAATATACTGCTGTATGGAACTGGTGAACTTTGCAAATTAATTCTTCAAAGAGTTCAACATAATTCTGCACAAATTTTATAATCCATACTGGCAACTATTTGTATGACGGAGCAACGACTCGCTGAGCCACGAATGCCTCAACAATGCAGTCTTAACAACGACCGCGTCTTTACCACGAATGCCTTTTCAATGAATTTCGTTGTAAAGGTTAATACGTGGTAAAGATCACACCCAGGCCTCCCGCCTTGATCCCTAAAACTGGACCCCAGCCCTGAAAACTGCCCCTTCCCTCACACCCTGAGTTCTAAAACTCAGCCCCCTGCACTAAAAACTACCCTGACCCCAGCCCCCTGCCAGGAGTCCTAAAACCGGTCCCCAGCCCTAAAAATTACTTCAACCCCGCCACCCATCCCCCGGCCCCAGCCCTACTTACCAATCCACGCCCCCAGTCCTTCCTGTATGACCTTCCTGTTCCTCTCCACGCCGCCCATCCGCTCAGCATCTATTCTAGAGTGTTGACTGCCTTAACCAGGCACATGCGTGGTTAAGGTATATACGTGGTTAAGGCAAGCGTTGTTCCGCTTGCGTTGAAATGGCACGCGTGGTTAAGCCATCGTTGAAAATCACCTTTTCCCCAGCAATTCATTCACATTTTCCAATCAGCAAATGCTTACAGGAATATTATTTTGAAAAACCCATGCAGAGTAAACCCTCATGTGCCCACCCTTCTTAAATATTAATAAGCTGGGTCATTGTGCTTTCTGTCAGGGAATTCCCTATGGATCGGGGTCTGCGAGTGAGAGGCTCCAGTCCATAGAGGAATCCAATGCTAGCTAAGCACAGCCATAACATCTGAAAAATGGGCAGTGGACCTACAAAGCTACCAAAGTTTATCCTTGTGTGCACTTCTCTGTATGCACCCCCTGCCCAAAGATGCCTTCCTCAACAGAAAGATAAAATATACAAGAACAGAAACAGAGCTGCACCACATATGAAATGAAGAGACAATATGTTACAGTGAGGTACAAGACAATTGGAAAATGTCAACTTCTGGCAATATCCACTTGCGTTTCTTCACTTTATTGTAGATTCATTTGAAATTCATAAAAACATCAGCCTGATGTTTTTATGAATTTCAAATGAATCTACCAATCTAATGTTTTCATGCAAGGGCATGCAAGGCCTTGAAACGGCAAAGATAGCCGCACATTTCCTTTGTACTGAAGGCAAGAAGGGAGCAGGTGTTGCTATTTTGCCTGGTGTCTCTTTTCTCCTAAGGCAAAAGTTTCACAAATATCCCTCAATTTCCATTGAGCAGTGAGCCAATGAATAGCGCACTGTTTTTGTTAAAAAGTCTATCCCACAAAGGCTTTCAGCTTTTTTGTGTGCAAGGGATATAATGCTGCAACTTTGGCACAAAAATGTTTTGTCACAATTTTTTTTTTTTTTAAACTATTCATTATGTGGAAGTAGTGATGTTACACTCCTCTGAAGCATGACTGCTTCACCTTTAGTGATGGTTAATTTCCAGGAGGGGCTCTCCTGGACCGCCACCGCTTGCTCAGTGGGACCATCAGCCTCCACCTCTGCATTGATCTCCTTGCGGAGGCCCGCCATCATCGCGTTCATCTTCGTGGCATATGTCATCTTCTCGTGGACCTTCAATGTCTTCTGCAGATCGCGCTCCTGTATGAGTAGGAACACAGAATTATTTTATTGAGTGCTGTGGACCATCACGTTACAATGAAGAAAAGCAGGCAAAAAGGCAACAAGCATTGGCATAGCCAATAGGTCTCGCTTTTGAGACCTTATAAGTGTTTAGCCATGCAACAGTTGCATAACTAAATACTTATAAGGTCCCAAAAGCGAGACCTATTGGCTATGCCAATGCTTTTTTCTATTTATTACTTTTCTGTAGTAATGGCGGTGCACGGGTGCCACCATTACTACATAGAAGTAATAAACAGGAAAAAAAAACCTGGCTCACGGAGAACATCAAAGCGGCCGCGAAAGTGAAAGTGATCGCGATCAAACATCAAAGCGCCCGCGCACATGCACTGTAGCTCTAGGCTACAGTGGTAGCACTTTTTTGAGCCCTCACAAAAAGTCTCGCCAGACCAGCGCATGCGCTGGGTCAGGCGAGACCTAAAAACCGGACAACTACAAAGGGAGCCGAACGGTGATGCGAGTAGCCTGTCTCTGCATCAGGAATATTTATTCAGCCCAACTGTTCTTCTCAAATGATTTAGAACTTGCTATTTACAGAAGAGTGATTCTAAATATTAGTCAAATTCCTAAAGAAAATTCCCAAATAACAATTTTGCTTATTCCAACCCTATGTATTTGATTTACGTTTGGGCCTATTTTTATGGGGCCTGGACACTCTTCCTTGGAGTACTCTGACAAAATATGCAAATCACATCAAAATATACATAGCAGCATTAACAGAGAAACAAGGAGGAAAGGTGTACACACAAGAAGTGCAACTAGTACATGCTGAATAGATAGTGGAGAAGTGACAAGGCTGGGAGAGTAGGATTTGTGGCAAGCTTGAAAATACTGGAGTCAAAAAACATGAACCCTACCCCCCATTCCCTGAATTCCACAGATTATCAGGTTCTTAAAATTTTATTTTACATGACACCTGGGTACACTCTGGTTACAGAATGACGTGCCAGATTCACAAATGTAATTGAGACAAAATCCTACTTTTACGACTTTCGGTATTCACAAAGGGCATTTAGGAGTAGTAAAGTTAGGATTTTGTCTCAGTTAAACTTAATTTGGGTCTTAAGTTTAACTTAATATTATGCCATTTTTTAATGCACATCCTTAGGCAAGGTACAGCCAGTGTAAATATTATTCAATAGAAATGTGCAACATTTGGTTTCATTTTTAAAGATGTATTAGGAAATGCGATATTTTCTTGACTTTTTGGAAAGTTTAATATGCAAAAATCAGATTTTTCAAAGAAAGACTATCTCACACCTCTCTTTATAGGTGTTTGATTAAGACGTTACACTCCATCTTTAAGATATATGAACAGCAACTTCCCATTATTTTTGTTCAAACAAAAGCAGACTCACGCCCCGATTTAGATCTTGGCGGATGGGATACTCCATCACAGACTTGACGGACATCCCGTCCTTCGTATTCCAAGTGCAATAGGATATAATGGAATTGAGATACAGCGAACAGGATATCCGTCACGTTTGTAGCGGAGTATCCCATCCGCCAAGATCTAACTCAGGCCCTCAGTGTTAGATGCCTGTTTGAATCCTCCTGCAAGAGTTCAGTGTTACACAGCATGCCTGTGTGATCTTGATGCAAAAACATAATGGGGCCGATTCACCAAGGGCCTCCGCACTTCTGGTCGAGGCCACGCAGTCGTAGTGGGGGCGAGCACTGGTGGCGGGGGCCCTACAATGGGTAACTGTGGTACAGAGGTCCCCACAACTGTGGGGGCATCCGCCTCGAGTGCAGAGGCCCTTTGTGAATCGGGCCCAAAGTACTTTAATGATTAAATCAGCTGTTTCCTCATTGGTTGACTCAACTCTATAAATTCGAATAACTTTCTAATGAAACTAAACACTGAAACAGAGATGGGTGGGCGCCAATTAAATTAGAGGAAAAATGTTTAAATCCTAAAGACCGATAAACTCAATGTAATGGGTGAGTCACGACTCATTCGTTCACTACTCCTTGAAAATGGAGCTGGTTTTTTAAAACTAGAAGTAAGAAAATCTAACATTTTAAAAAGGATTTCTCTTCATCCTCCAAAATGATAATAGGTCTTTATATCTATGCAAATTCTAAATGTACCCCCACCTGCACCCTTTTCATGCTAGAGGGGCATTTCATTGCACAGTAAAAACTCTTCCGAAAAATAGAATGCTTCCTTTTCAGCAAAGCCGAGGGTTTTGTAACGCACTCAATATCTTAATGTGACCTTTTGTGACAGACACCGAATGGAACTCTGCAGATCTTAATTTGTGAAAGAAAGCGTGCCAGTGCCCGAAGCTCCGCTCAGAAGCTTGAAGCTGGTGCAATTCAATCAATCGAACAGCCTTTGTAAAGTGCAACACTGTAAATACTGACTGTCACTGTCAGCGACAGAATCTCCTTCTACGCACCCAAGAGAAACCTCTGCTCCACCGATTTTGCCCTCGCCGAAATCCCACACAGCCGCAGAGCAAGAACGGGAGGGAGAGCCTCCTCCTACATCGGGGCCAAGACTTGGAACGAACTCCGCCTCAGCATCAGACGATCCGCCACTGTGCAAGCATTCAGGGAAAGCCTCAAGACCTGGTTCTTTGGATGAAAAGGAGCTGCACGACCCCCTCTAACCCCCCCTCCCCCAGCGCCTTGAGATTCTCACGGGTGAGTAGCGCGCTTCAGAAATCCTAGATTGATTGATTGACCCCTGGGGGTACCTGGGCACAGTGTCTCTGTCAAAGAACCAGGCCTTGAGTCTCTTTCTGAAGTCTGCCTGTCAGGAGGGGCTGTGGGGAGCTGGAGGGGGGGTTGTTCCAGGTCTTGGAAGTTATGTGGCAGAAGAAGCAGCCACCGATGTGGCTGTGACGGATGTGGGGGGTGTCTGAGGGCGAGTGATGAGGAGCACAGGTGTCTAGCGGGTTGGTGGAAGTTCAGTCGATGGTTGAGTTAGGAAGGTCCTAGGTCGCCAGTAGGTGTGCCAAATATCAAAGCTGGTAGTCTTAACTCCACCTCACGCCGCTTTCATCCAATAGCGGACACTGCCGGTCTTCTTTTCTCGCTCTTGCAGGTTCCTGCCTTCTCCCTTTGTGACGGTTTTGCCATCTTTCTCTTCCTCCCTCCGATCTGTGTGTTTTCTCTCTCTTGCACTCCCTAAATATCTGATGCGGAAAAATAAGTGCCAGTCCTCAAAAATAAGTGCAGTTGGCTCCCACCGGCTCAAATTAAGCACTGCAACTATGAAAGATTTTCAGTTGAGAACAGGGCTGAATCCCACTTAGGAGCCTGCAGTAGTATCAAGAACAAGGGCGAAGGGCAGGTTGTCTGAGGGAAATAGTCAGGAAAGAGGGTTGGGAAATGATGCCAACTGTAATGCCCCCCGCATTCTCCACCTTCTTGTTCATCTCTGTGATTCAACGAGAGCCTTTTATCAAAGATCAGCAACTGACGAGAAGAGATTTGATATCTACCTTAAAAAAACTGAAGTATCTAACCTGAAGTATCTAACCTGAAGTATCTAACCTCTCCCTGCCCTCTCACCACACCGGCGACATGTCTCTACTCATACGGTGACAGGCAGTGAGTGCTCCTGGCACACTGCTGAGCTCAATCTTCTGTCTTATGCCAGCTAAAGGGCATCAATTTGGGGTGGAAGGGAGTAACAACTGCTGTCTGCTTCTCGAGGTCCCTCTGGCCTATTCTGCACTTCTTTGGTCTAACCAGACTAACTACTGAACTTTGAAAATGAGCATAGCTTTTACTTCTGTTACCTTTCGTAGATGGATTTATTACCTCATATAAATCACTATCCATTTAACACCCCCTCAAAATATTCCCTATGTATTAAATAAAAATCGTAGATTGTCCTGACTTGGACTTAATTTGTCAACGTTTGTCTGAAGTCAATTCTTGAGGTCTAATTTGGTCAAAGAGCATGTAAATTCACTATCACTGCCCCTATTATGTTAAAGAGCACATGAGGTCGTTTCCACTGCTGCAGATATTTTGAGGACATGCTGACCTACATGTTCTGGGTGCAATACAGGGTAAATATTCACCCTCCAGTCCTCCAGGGTGGTCAGTTGCAGGGAAAGACAAAGACACCTGGAGAGGGGATGTCTGATGCTCTGGTGAATGGATGGCAGCCTCATTTTAGAGCATCAGCTAATGACATCAATCCCCACTCTGTAGTGGTCAATTACGCAAAGTCATTTGGCACGTGTGTAAGGTCACCCCAGTGCTGACCAGTGGGCAGCATGAGCAGCCCTTGCTGAATAAGTTAGCCTAAAGTGAGACACTTTAAACGCAAGTAATGAGTTTATACATACAGCCTTCTTTTTCTCTCTCTCTTTGTCTCTGAGTAAAAAGAATTGACTGTCAGGAGGGATCTTGTAGGGGTTCTGCTCCTCTCGGCGACTATCATTTGTGCGGGCTGTAAGAGGCAGAAAAAATACATGGTTTTAAGAGATTTATGAAACACTTCAAGACCCAATCATACAAAGGTGACAGGCTAATAATTAGGAATAATTTCCCTTACCTGCAGGCAAAAAAGGTTGCTAATTATCTTCCATATAGTTATAACCCCGAGCCGTAGGTGAGGGTTCATAACAAAGTTGGGGAATTCAAATCCATTAGTGCCCTGCAGGTAAGGGCAATAAAGCTATTAGCAAACCCACCACCACCCCCATTAGGGAGCACTGAGTGAGCAGGGGCAGCTTCTGTCCTGTTTAATGTCAGAGTGAGAAAACACAGCTTCATTCTCTCACTGAACTCTCTCAGACTCTTCTCAATCAACACCAGTTCATAAATGGATGCCAGAGACAAAACTTTGTCATGAGTGCCCCCATATGCCCTTAACTCCGCCTTATGCCAAACATTACATACAATATTGCCCTTAATGCCAGGCGTATACCCTGGGTGACCCTAATGTCAAAACTACCTCAGTATGTCAAGACCACCATTTTGTCATGATTACCCCTTCCCATAGGACACCATTTTGTCATGATTACCCCCTCCCAAAGGACCTCCATTTTGTCATGATAACCCCCTCCCATTGGACCACCATTTTGTCAGGATTACCCCTTTCATTGGACCACCATTTTGTCATGATTAGCCCCTCCCACATGCATGGTCGTTCTCCCTTATGGCAAGCATTTCCTACAGAGCGCTATCACTAGCATGTTGCCATGGGTGCCCCATGTCCAGCTTTTCTTCAAGTTTGCCAGCATTTTTTCCACAGATGTACCATATATAAGGAATTACTCCTAGCAAGCCAGTACCAGTATTTTAGCATGCATGCCCATTATGTTAAAAGTACCTCCAGTACACCAGTGCCAATGTTTTGCCATAGATGACTGTCATGCTAAGAACTGCAACTGGTATGCCAACAAACGTATTTTGCCAAGTGGGCCTCTATGAGGCAAGAATTACCTTTAGTATGCCAGGGTCAGTACCAGTCTCATCAGCATACCACTACATTCTCACTGAAGCTCACTTACATTCATTCCCTCATACTCATTCACACTCTTATTCATTTTCACTCACTTGCACTTGTTCATTGCCACTCACTCTCTTGCATTTACTGCTACTAGCACTCAACCACTACTTAATCTTACTCAGACTCACTCAAACTATCCCACTCACTTGAACTCACCCTTAATCTGACTTCATTCCCTTTCACTTATCACACATTCATTCTTACTCATTCATTCACACTCCCACACTCACTCACTCACATTCACTCATGTACTCATACTTTCTCACTCCCATTCTTACTCACTTTGTATCACTCTGACTCGCTCATTCTCACTCAGTTACTCTCTCTTCCTGTCACTCACTCTCAATCATTCTCTCACATTATTAACACTCCCTCATACTCATTCATTCTCAATCAATAACGTTCAGACATTCTTACTTTGACTCAGTCTCACTCCCTCTGCCTCTCTCATACTCATCTACTAACACTCAATCTCACTCACTGTCTTTCACTTTCACCCACACTCATCTTTATGTTATGTTATGTTAACATTTTGATTAAGTGCAACAGCTGCCCCAGCAAAGAGGCGTCCCGGCGCTGAAGAACCACAAAAGCTATACTACAGAAGGAGAAGAAAAAAAAGACAGGGAATCCTAAGGAGAAGAGAACAGATGGGTCGCAATAGCTTTGCGGAAGGTAGACAGGTTTTCCAAAGAGCGGATATTCGGTGGCAGGGAATTCCAGAGCTTGGCTCCCAAAACCCTGTAGGAGCGACCGCCAATACGGCAAAGCTTTGTACGGGGAACAGTCACTAGGTGCTGGCCTAATGAGCGCAACTTGCGCTGTGGCACGTAAGATGTTAGGAGTGGGCGCAGGAGTTCTGGACATCCGGATTTGAGAATCTTAAATGCCATGGTAAGGGTTTTAAACTGAATACGAGATTCAATGGGCAGCCAATGCAATTTTCGAGTGGTAGTTCTGACCGAACATCTGCGGGGAAGGCCCACCAAAGCTCTAGCCGCAGAGTTCTGCACGCGTTACAGTCGCGCTATCTCCACTTTGTTGGCGCCCAGGAGTAAAACACTGGCATAGTCCAAACGGGAGAGAATTATGGATTGAACAATGAGTTGCGGATTTTTGAGTCGAAAAAGCCGAGTATCGGGTTAAGACTCCTCAGCAGGCCCACACAAGTAGCTGCCACTTTTTTTGTGTGGGTCTGGAAGCTAAGCGAGGAGTCTATCCAGACGCCCAGATTTTTGACCAAGAATTTAGGTGGTGGAATGGAGCCCAATGAAGAGGGCCACCAGTGCTCATTCCAATAGTTGGTATTCTTCCCGAGGAGCAGCACCTCCGTCTTGCCTGCATTAAGCTGCAGGCAGTTATCCGTCATCCACTGGGCTACTGCAGCCAGGCCATCCCTAAATCTCGAAGCCGAAGTAGAAGGACCTTCGGTGAGAGTGATGACCAGCTGCGTGTCATCTGCATATGACACCAGCGTAAGGTCCCACTCCTTGGCCACTACCGCAAGTGGCTGCACATATAGATTAAAGAGGGATGGGCTGAGTGCAGAGCCCTGAGGGACTCCCTGGCCGATGGAATGGGGCTGGGAGAGAAACGTGGGAGCTGATACCCGGAAGGATCTGTCCTTCAAAAATGAACGGAACCATTCCAGGGCAAGACCGGAAATCCCTACTGCCGCCAGACGATTTAACAGAATGTTATGAGAGACCGTATCAAAGGCTGCGCTGAGATCTAACAAAATCAGCGCAGCGCTCTGACCGGCATCGAGAATTGTCCGGAGGTGTTCAGTCGTGGACAGGAGGGCAGACTCAGTACTGTGGCCCGGCCTGAACCCGTTTTGAGACGGGTCCAAGATGTTATTTTGATCCATATGTTGGGACAGAACATTGTTTACATGAGCTTCCGCAAGTTTAGACATCCATGGGAGTAACGAGATAGGTCTGAAGTTTTCTAGTTTAGAAGGGTCTAAAGTGGGCTTCTTAATAATGGGGGAAACCCATGCATGTTTCCAAGCCGTCGGGACACTAGCCGAAGAAAAGGAAAGATTAAGTATAGAGGCCAGGGAAGGTAAAAAAAATTCTAAAGATTCAATAAATTTAGCCGGCCTCATGGGGTCTGCTGGGGAACCAGACTTGAATTTCCTGCAGAGGTTGGTTAGATCCTCATAAGAGATTTTTGGTATGAGCATCAATGTGGTGCCATTAGTGATAGAGTTAGTGAGGTTAAGCGGGTCAGAAAGGCATTGCGGGAATGATCTGTAAATTTTTTGCACTTTTTCTACAAAGAAAATGGCAAGGTCCTCACATTGTTGCGTGGAGGTGATGCTGGAGGCAGGGGTTCTGCTACTCTGCAGTTCATGCACCAATTTAAAAATAACTTTGGTGGGATTCGCGCTGGAGTTGATTTCTTCTGTATAGAACGAGGCGCGCGCGGAGCAAATAGCTTTATGATAGAGTTTTTGTTTGGATAGGTATGATGCTTTACCCCTATCATTATAATCCCTTCTCCAGATTCGTTCGGCTTTTTTACATTCTTTCCGCATGGATTTCAGAGTATCATTATACCATGGGTTTGAGGGGGAACTACGTCCCTTAGTCCATTTGGCTGGAATGAGGGCATCTAGTCCTCTAGTGATCCAGTCATGGAAGGCAGCGTGTGTCATATTGATATCCATATTTGCCTCAGAGTGGAATTCTCCGAGAGTGGAGTGGAGGTCACTGGTTACAAGTTTATGCCAAGGCCTCTTTAGGCGTCGAGTTTTTGATTAGATAGTGATCTGTCCATCCCATAGGTTTGGGCAGGTCTGTCCTAACCTCCGGGATGTTGGTAAAGACAGGATCTAATATGCCCAGCCGAGTGTGTGGCAGTCTGAATTAAAGAGTTTAATTGTAAGGCCGCAAGGTCCACCAGGAGGTTATTGATGGTAGGGTCTTGGGTCGAGTCAAAATGGAGATTAAGATCTCCTAATATAGTGAAGTTGGCCAAACCCACCACCAGGGAGTTTGCTGCCTCAAGGAGAGCTTTGATGAACTTAGAAGCAGGTGCAGGGGTTCGATAGATGTAAAGCCCAGACAGGGCAAAGTGAGGGCCCGTCGTGATCTTGAAACGAGCACTTTCGCAGCCCCAGATATCTTCCTTAGTAAAGGAGCAAATATATTGCTTTTTATAGACGACTGCTATGCCGCCACCTCTAGCGTCTCTATTTAAAGCCTTCATTAAATAACCCTCTGGTAGCGTGAGATTTGGTAGACTAGTCATATCATCACGAAGCCAAGTTTCACATAAGAAAAGGATGTCAGGGTTCTCATCAAGTAGGAGAGTATTTACCTCTAAGTGATGTTTGACGAGAGACCTAACATTCAGTTGCAGGATGATAAGGGGGGTATATTTAGGCGAGCCTAGTCTGTGTCCAGATAGGCAGGGGCTGGGTGTTGCGAAATCGCAGGACTTACATTGAAGGCATGTCTGTCCGAGGTGGCCTGATATCTCCTCGCAGCTCTGGCCAGGGTTCAGGGCGAGAAGAAACTCTCTATCATGGTGGTGAGATTTCTGTAGGGCTTGACCAGGGGGACAGGCGAGAGGCGATGTCTTGGCGATGACGGGCGCAGACGGGCTCGCCTTAGGCGCGCCCGCTGCGCTCGTCCGCTGCGCGTCCGGGAGATGCACATAATTAATAGGGAGGAGGGGACGACGATGGAAAGGGTGTGGCCTCAAAAGGGGCGTGGCCTCGAGGATCGCCGGAATGGCGGCAAGAAGTGTGTGTGTGTTCTCAAGTCCGCGGCAGCGCTAAATCCGCTGCGCGGGCAGTTTAGGAGCAAGCTTCTGTCCTGAAAGAAGTCAGGAGAGGAGTGAGGTGAGTTAAAAACACAAACAATTAGTGACTCTCAATATTTTTTTTAAAGTGCAAGTCGCGCTCCCGGCTTCCGCCTCAGGAGAGAAAGTGATTCTGACCAAACGCTTGCAATCAGCGTCTATTTAATGTCTGGGCGGGGGGGGGGCGTGGCCTCAAAAGGGGCGTGGCCTCGAGGATCGCCGGAATGGCGGCAAGAAGTGTGTGTGTTCTCAAGTCCGCGGCAGCGCTAATTCCGCTGCGCGGGCAGTTTAGGAGCAAGCTTCTGTCCTGAAAGAAGTCAGGAGAGGAGTGAGGTGAGTTAAAAACACAAACAATTAGTGACTCTCAATATTTTTTAAAAAGTGCAAGTCGCGCTCCCGGCTTCCGCCTCAGGAGAGAAAGTGATTTACACATACACACATAGACGCTTACACATACACATGCTGTTCTTAAGTTAGCACCTTTGCTACAAAACCCGACACACATTCTGTTCTCCAGTACTGTTTATTACAAGTATTAGAGTTAGAGATGAGAAGGTTAACAATTAATTTTCAATTGATAATTAAACCTAAGTCGAACTGCCTGATACAAGCAAACGTCTTTCTGTCCCAAACCCCTATCAGACTCTCTGATTCTGACCCAGACGTACACTGTTGACCTCATTCAGACACTTGCTGCCATAGCTGCCTGCCAGGCCAGAGGAGGAAGAAAGAGAGGCTAGTCAGGTCCACAGCCTCGTCGCAACCCTAGCCTATGATTGGGTGACAGAAGTACTTAATTTGAACCAGTGCTGCTGGTGCTGTCTGCCTAATTAGGGATAAGCACAAAAACAGCTGTTTATTTATTGAATATGCATTATCAATGATTAATAACTGTTATCCAAGCCATTGTTATACCTTTGGGGGCCTGGTTTAGTATGAATTGTCACACCTGTTAGAGTGTGATGATTAATAGGTGAATTGGTAGTGTCATTAGCAGCACTGGGAAGGGCAATGGGTGGTGCAAGCTGCATTGGCCTGCTGTTAGGACCCTGGCACTTATTTATTTTTACAAATTAAGCACTGGGCAGGGCCTATGACCTGATAGTCCTGCAGTGGAAGGGCTGTCAGGGTAGAGGCTTCTGACAGCAGAGCCAGGTGAGACTGCCCCATCAGAAACCCAGTGGTTCCGCTTAGTCTAAACAGAATGGGAAACAGAAAATGTGGGACGGTAGGTTCACCGCCAATTATGACAGAGCACTCCCTCTGCCAGACTCTAAATGAACCCCTTAATCTGTTTCCTGCCCCCAGACAGCCTGCACATGCTTTTTGTCCTGCTTCTTGTGTTAAGCAAGCCTGTCATTGGCCAAAGAATGAAATCGAAGGTTCTGCCTTGGCCAATAAAATCTAGGACATTGAATCAGGAAGCAGAGGAAGGGATGTGGGAAGTAAAGATTCTATTCTTTTTAGTTCTCCCGCTGTCCCCCACACCACACGCCATTGCCTACTTCAAGGTAGGCTGCCAGCTGCTACGTCCATTGATTTGCAGGGAGAGTTCCAGGGACTTTCCTACCCGACTCATTGTGCCTCCATAATCAAGGTAACTTATGATGTCACAGGAAAGTTGTAGACAAGATACTAAAGTCTGGACCTGTCCCTGAAAATTGGTGAGGTATGATGGCATTAGATGGATAAATTCCCCTACCACCACCATGTTTTGTATGGAGTAGAGGAAGGGATTTCTGCAACTGGTGGAAATAAACATCCTTTGGTATTTAGTATTTGAGAGTTTTGTGCATTCACTTTTGGTGGCAACAACAAGACAAATTAATTATTAATTTAAACAATATGAATTTCTAAGGGCATTTTATCCCAGATGAAGGAGCCACCTCATGCTTTGAAATGCACTAGCGGACCCGGTGTAGGCTGTGACCACTAGTAAAAATAAATGAAATAGAACTTGGGGTGGATTTAGACTTTTGGCAGATGTCCCATTGTCTATGTTTGGTGGGCATACAGGGCAATACATTTACAGCAGGGTGGATGGAGCAGCTGCCCATCTTTGGCAGATCGTTACAACAAACAAATGATGGACGGAATGCTGACAATGCATACATTCTCCCCCAGTCAAGAGATCTGGGTTAAATCCATCGTTCTTTTGCCCACTACACCACCCCAGTTCAGACATGGCCATATGCAAATCAGTCTTGACCCTGTGCCTCATGGGAACAGTCCAGCCCGAACTGCCAAGCCATGTCTTCCCTGGACCGGAATCAAGCATCCTAGGACCGGTTTCTGGCTATCAGCCGTCATCAGCCAGGATAGCTTGACTCCAGTGGCGTAGTGAGCACGGGTCCCACGTCTGGGAATACCCATCCCACTTAGGGCGAAAAGCGTTACAACAAACAAATGATGGACGGAATGCTGACAATGCATACATTCTCCCCCAGTCAAGAGATCTGGGTTAAATCCATCGTTCTTTTGCCCACTACACCACCCCAGTTCAGACATGGCCATATGCAAATCAGTCTTGACCCTGTGCCTCATGGGAACAGTCCAGCCCGAACTGCCAAGCCATGTCTTCCCTGGACCGGAATCAAGCATCCTAGGACCGGTTTCTGGCTATCAGCCGTCATCAGCCAGGATAGCTTGACTCCAGTGGCGTAGTGAGCACGGGTCCCACGTCTGGGAATACCCATCCCACTTAGGGCGAAAAGCGTTACAACAAACAAATGATGGACGGAATGCTGACAATGCATACATTCTCCCCCAGTCAAGAGATCTGGGTTAAATCCATCGTTCTTTTGCCCACTACACCACCCCAGTTCAGACATGGCCATATGCAAATCAGTCTTGACCCTGTGCCTCATGGGAACAGTCCAGCCCGAACTGCCAAGCCATGTCTTCCCTGGACCGGAATCAAGCATCCTAGGACCGGTTTCTGGCTATCAGCCGTCATCAGCCAGGATAGCTTGACTCCAGTGGCGTAGTGAGCACGGGTCCCACGTCTGGGAATACCCATCCCACTTAGGGCGAAAAGCGTTACAACAAACAAATGATGGACGGAATGCTGACAATGCATACATTCTCCCCCAGTCAAGAGATCTGGGTTAAATCCATCGTTCTTTTGCCCACTACACCACCCCAGTTCAGACATGGCCATATGCAAATCAGTCTTGACCCTGTGCCTCATGGGAACAGTCCAGCCCGAACTGCCAAGCCATGTCTTCCCTGGACCGGAATCAAGCATCCTAGGACCGGTTTCTGGCTATCAGCCGTCATCAGCCAGGATAGCTTGACTCCAGTGGCGTAGTGAGCACGGGTCCCACGTCTAGGAATACCCATCCCACTTAGGGCGAAAAGCGTTACAACAAACAAATGATGGACGGAATGCTGACAATGCATACATTCTCCCCCAGTCAAGAGATCTGGGTTAAATCCATCGTTCTTTTGCCCACTACACCACCCCAGTTCAGACATGGCCATATGCAAATCAGTCTTGACCCTGTGCCTCATGGGAACAGTCCAGCCCGAACTGCCAAGCCATGTCTTCCCTGGACCGGAATCAAGCATCCTAGGACCGGTTTCTGGCTATCAGCCGTCATCAGCCAGGATAGCTTGACTCCAGTGGCGTAGTGAGCACGGGTCCCACGTCTGGGAATACCCATCCCACTTGGGGCGAAAAGCGTTACAACAAACAAATGATGGACGGAATGCTGACAATGCATACATTCTCCCCCAGTCAAGAGATCTGGGTTAAATCCATCGTTCTTTTGCCCACTACACCACCCCAGTTCAGACATGGCCATATGCAAATCAGTCTTGACCCTGTGCCTCATGGGAACAGTCCAGCCCGAACTGCCAAGCCATGTCTTCCCTGGACCGGAATCAAGCATCCTAGGACCGGTTTCTGGCTATCAGCCGTCATCAGCCAGGATAGCTTGACTCCAGTGGCGTAGTGAGCACGGGTCCCACGTCTGGGAATACCCATCCCACTTAGGGCGAAAAGCGTTACAACAAACAAATGATGGACGGAATGCTGACAATGCATACATTCTCCCCCAGTCAAGAGATCTGGGTTAAATCCATCGTTCTTTTGCCCACTACACCACCCCAGTTCAGACATGGCCATATGCAAATCAGTCTTGACCCTGTGCCTCATGGGAACAGTCCAGCCCGAACTGCCAAGCCATGTCTTCCCTGGACCGGAATCAAGCATCCTAGGACCGGTTTCTGGCTATCAGCCGTCATCAGCCAGGATAGCTTGAATCCAGTGGCGTAGTGAGCACGGGTCCCACGTCTGGGAATCAAGCTATCCTGGCTGACGAGGGCTGAAAGCCCGAAACCGGTCCTAGGATGCTTGTTTCCAGTCCAGGGAGGACCTGGCTTGGCAGTTCGGGCTGGACTGTTCCCATGGGGCACAGGGTCAAGGCTATCATGTTTTCTAACCCACCAAACTCAAGCTATCAACCTTGGCTCCTCCGATCCCAAACTTCGGAGTTGGCCAAAGGAGTACCACTGGGATCCTGTCTCAGTCCCACATTGTCTAACATTTACGTGGCTCCTTTAGCGGACTTACTCAGGGAACGGGGCTTCATTCCGATCTCATACGCTGCTGACACCCAGCTTTTAATGGCTTTTGATAAAAATTCTCCTAACACCCAGGCAACCTTTTCAGAAGGCATGACAGTTGCTGCTGCTTGGATGAGGAATAACTTTCTGCAGTTAAATGCAGGGAAAACGGAGATCATGTTATTCAGAGAAGCTCCTCTGCTCTGATCCCCTGAATGGTGGCCCGCCAAACTGGGTGCCGCCCCGGGTCCTAACGCCGTGGTAAAAAACTTAGGCGTACGTCTGGACCAAAAACTCACAATGAAGGAGCATGTCACTACCACAGTAGGCTCCTGCTTCCATACGCTAAGTCTTTTACAGAGGGTTTTCCCTTTTCTCCCTCTGACAGTACGTAAATCACTCCTCCAAGTATTAGCAGTCAGCCGTCTAGACTATTGTAATGCTCTTCTGATCTCAGCTAATGAGTCTTGCCTCAATAAACTTCAGGTGGTCCAGAACACAGCGGCCCGCCTTGTTTCCAACACTCCTGACAGGACCACCTCTTCCCCGCTTCTTCAAGGATTACACTGGTTACCAATCAGCAAGCAGATCAGATTCAAGATCTGCTGCATTGTGCATAAGGCACTAAATGACAATGGCCCCAGCTACTTAGCAGATAGACTCACCCGATACCAGCCTTTCCAGAACACTTAGTTCAGGCTCTAAGTCTCTACTTTTGGTATCCCGTGTTAAGAAATCCCACACAGGTGGGAAAGCCTTCTATTACCTGGACCCTTTCTATTGGAACCAACTCCCCAGCCAACTCCGGAAATGCCCAGAATATTTACTATTCTGAAAATCCCTTCCTCTCTCTAACTGTAGCACCTTCGCAGCGCGGAGATACCCCTCGAGGGGTGATTCGGGCACTTTACAAGATACAAATAAGAAGAAGAAGAAGAAGAAGAAGAAAATGGAGCACTGAATGTGGGTCCGGCTAATTACTAGTGGCTAAGATTTAGTAGAGGATTTCCATCCATCAGATTTTGAATGGGTCCTAAAGCTCGTGAAGACACAATATTAGATGCCATCATCAGGTAGAATCTTATAGAGTACAGAAGAGTGCCCTAGATGCCTCGGTTCCTCAGAGGATGGTATCGGACGCTCCATATTTGTTGAACGAAAGAAGCACTGTAATACTCATGAAAACACGCCCATGGCATTGAGATATATCCTCATTTGACGCAAGTCTAAAACGTAATGGATTCCTGTATTGACCTAGGAGTGACCTTGTGAACAATCAACCAGAATTCTCAACCAACATGAATTCTTAGTTTTATATGCATTGTAATCAGCCTTCATTGAGGGGATCAGATTTTAGCATTAATAAAAGAAATACCAAGTCTGAGGGTCTGAAATCATTTAGACATCTCAAGTAGCCTGACGTCTGCCCACTCTGGTTTTTAGATTTGGACCTGTACCCCTGGTGGGACGGGACAACAGCTACACTGAAAATGACTATCAGGTGCCTCATGTGAATGGGACCAATAGTTCAAAACATGATCAAAAATCTGCAAGGCACGAGATTGAGTATCAGATGTAGCAGAGATACTTGATTCGTTGGGAAAGTACTGTCAGGTCATCTCCAGCACTAATCATTATTTTTTTAATTATACAAGCATCTGTCTACTTTTACTTCCAACTAAGTCTGGGCGGTGAACTCTGCTCCGCTCACGGAGTTTACAGAGTTTTCCGCACTCCGCGTTACGCAGAGATCGCGGAGTTCCGAAAAACTCCGCTTGTCGTTATGGAGCGGAGCTTTTTCCCTCGCTTGCGTTCGTCAATGTCATGTTGGTGAGCGCAAGTGAGAAAAATCCACCTCCCGGCGAGATTTTTCCTTGTCCGCGCTCGTCAACATCAATTGGCGAGCGCGGAAAATCAACCTCCCGGCGAGATTTCTCAACACGGGCTGCCAGATTTCTCATTGTGAGTGGTCGCATATGCTCGTGAACGCTCGCATTGAGAAACCATCCATTCACATTGAGAAAGCTGCCGCTCGAGTAAAAGTCTACTCGAGCGGCAGAAAGGAAGCAGCGAACGCTTTCGCTGTGCTTGGTTCCGTTCACGATGATTGCACAGTGCGGACAAGCATCTGGCACTGAAAAACACCGTGAACGCCATTTATCTAACGCGTAGTTTCGTGTAGCGCAGCTGAGTTTTTTTTGCACTTAGCTGAGTTCCGCTGTGTGGAACTTCGCGAACTCCATCCAGGCTTACTTCCCACACAAGACCCAGAGGAGCTTCACTAACCAAAAACACGGGAGTGGAGATCTCCATTGAGCAACTTAAGGTACCACTATCAGCTGTCATCCAAAGCAGAGATGATATCTCTGGGCACTTCCTGTGTGATCTCAGGAAATGGTAAGAGATGGATTGTAATGTGTGATGTTTTGCGGTCCTCTGGGCCGCATGGAGCATTGAGTAATGTTGGAAATCCCTTATAAATGACACTACCTTGTCCCTGAACAGAACCACTGGAGGTAAATTACCATTCCACAGATTTCAACTCAAGTGGGTGGTAATGTCAGCAGTAATGGAACTGAATAGAACCAATGGACATCACACTGTTAGTAAATACTGCCAGAGTCCTTCTGCAAGTGCGCTTCTGCGCCTAATCATACAAAGGATACATGTCAGGGGAAGCCGACTGGTACTGGTTCTAGTAGAACCCATAATGCGGTCTGTAGCGGGTGCAGTACTATTGGTGCACCTACTGTGCTCCCTCCCATCTCCTTCCCATGCTCCCCATCACACAGACGGTAACCACAGAAGACCTTTTACAACAAGCACTGGCAAAGCAAACAGGTTTGCCTTTCATTTAGGAAAGTATGCAAACAACATGTGCTTGTTTGTGTTGGCATATTAAAGCCAGACACAGTGGCTTTGTCAATGCTCATTTATCAACTACAAGAGTGCTCCAGTAGGCAAAATGTGAGTCCTGACTATAAACTAAATAAAAAATATCCTGCTACACTAAAAAGAAGACATAAAAAGTTGATCTTGAGTATGATGCATGTGTGAGATAAAAAGTGTAAAGTGTGATTGGTCAGTGTACTTACACGATGCAAAATTGCCCCATTTGTATTACATTGCAAACTCTCCATAGGATGCAGAATAATATAGCAATCAGCAAATAGCATGAGGTTAGAGAGAATACGTTTCTAGGCACAGCCAGACCTCATTCTATGTATAGTTTAAAGAACTGGTAACAATAGGTCTGGCATACAGCTGCGCAGTCATGTCATTGCAAAACTGGCTACATGCCAGTTTCAGCCTCCTCATAAGGAACATGGACAATCACAATCTTAGTGTAAACTAAAACTGGGCACCTATCTGAGCCCTACTCAGATAGGTGTACTGTAGAGCAATGAGAGGTTGAGATGCAAGCAGAGGTCAGAGAGGCTGATGGGCAGTCAGAGACAAACCAGTGACAGCAGTGAGCTTTGGGCTGTCTACAGTCGATTCCATCCCTGGAGACCTCAATATCTCCCCTCACCTTTGGCCTGAGGAAGCAATGAAACTCAGAATGGAGTGTATTTAGTCTACATATCCCCCAAAACAAATGTTGCTTCTCACTTTCATGGCTACTAGGACACATTGCACCAAGAGACATGGAAGCACATATAGGTAACTTATGTCACTTTACCTGACACCACAGACTTGGTTTCGCTTCCAGATTTTGCAGAGTTCACTACAGAGCGTGCCGCAGATGGACGCGACGAAATCCTTGTTCCTGGTGAAAAAAGTACAAACTAAATTTATTTTTGGAGAAAGGCTGCTCTGCCAAGAGGGAAAGGGGCAGATGGCAATGTTAAGGCATTAACAATGTTTAGCACGTAGTTGGCCCTGAACCACTGATCTTCTGTCACCGTTGCAGTTGTTCTCCACTTAGATGGCCAATATGGTTAGGCGATAGGGCCTCAGTGAGTTCAGTGAAAGGATCTATTCCACACCTCCATTCTATGGGGCCACAATCATTCAGCCAGGGTCTAAAGGGATCATCTATCGAACATACAATAATCTGGACCTCTCACTCAACCTTACATCATCATCAATCATGGTTGCAGAAAGTCCCTATCTTAATATATTTACTTTAGTTAAAAAAAACTGTTAGGACATAATTCATTCCATGGCCTCTTTAATATGATCGCATGGTTTGCAAGGAGTCGAGAAACAGGAAGAACATGATGGCGGCCATTTTCTGCCATCTATTTGAATCACAGTAGTAACATAATTTTCTACAAAAGTTCAATTTTCAATGCAAAATTCTCTACTGGAAGAACTGCCACCATGACAAGAGTAATTTACATAAAGGAGAATCCTGAAAAGGAATTTACACTCATGGGGACTATCATGTTGCTGCTGGTTTACATGAAATAATTTAGATTAATCTTTCTCTATATCAAGCCCTTTGTTTGAACCGAGATAAATCAGGACTGCAGCATGAAATGTATTGGTGCTTTAAAGGACGTGGGCATGAGAGGGGAACAGAACCCAGGAAAAGGAACAGTATCATTTTGAATGGCCCTGTGAGCATGTAGCACAGAGTGCCAATCCTCCCATCCGCGTAAGAGAATTTGCAGAAATATGTGCGCCCATTGGGTGCCCTGATCAGATGTGTAACTGTTCCTCCATCTTTAGAGAAGCATTTTTAAATACCCCTCATCCAACAAGAGTCTCTGTCATCCTACTATCACCAGTGGTATTTATGATGGCCTTGCATGTTCAGGCAAGCGCAGCACATCAGAGCCTTGGGTGCCATCCATGCTGTGGGTGATCTATTGGCATCCATGCTGTGAGTGATGTATTGGCATCCATGCTGTGGGTGATCTATTGGCATCCATGCTGTGGGTGATCTATTGGCATCCATGCTGTGGGTGATCTATTGACATCCATGCTGTGGGTGATCTATTGGCATTCATCCTGTGGGTATTGTATTGACATCCATGCTGTGGGTGATCTATTGGCATCCATGCTGTGGGTGATCTATTGGCATCCATGCTGTGAGTGATGTATTGGCATCCATGCTGTGAGTGATGTATTGGCATCCATGCTGTGGGTGATCTATTGGCATCCATGCTGTGGGTGATCTATTGGCATCCATGCTGTGAGTGATGTATTGGCATCCATGCTGTGAGTGATGTATTGGCATCCATGCTGTGAGTGATGTATTGGCATCCATGCTGTGGGTGATCTATTGGCATCCATGCTGTGGGTGATCTATTGGCATCCATGCCGTGGGTGATCTATTGGCATCCATGCTGTGAGTGATGTATTGGCATCCATGCTGTGGGTGATCTATTGGCATCCATGCTGTGGGTGATCTATTGGCATCCATGCTGTGGGTGATCTATTGACATCCATGATGTGGGTAATGTATTGACATCCATGCTGTGGGTGATGTATTGGCATCCATGCTGTGGGTAATCTATTGGCATCCATGCTGTGGGTGATCTATTGGCATCCATTCAGTGGATGATCTATTGCATGGGAGACTTCCGGGTATTTCTACTGCACTGTGCATATCACTGACAATTTTAGACAAGAGAAAAAAGGCATTCAAAGTGTTTTTAGAAATGCATTACGTCTCCTTCCCCCACAAAAAGACACCCACAGCCACACATGAGAGTCCCTTAAACAAGTGCACTGCTAATTTTTGGAGCGTGCCTGCAAAGAAAAAGCAATATTGCTTACAGTGCTTTGAAGGGGCAGGTTTACGTGCAGAAACTCACTACTGCAGAGGCCTGCTTCCTACTGAGGAATGCAGGTACACTTCCATGGGTAATGATGCATCCCTCCTGAGAAGTTATGGTTGCCTCCCTCTCTGAGACAACAGTACAAGCTTTGACACTCAAAGGTGTAGCTATGATTACTGCAGCACATGCAGTGGTAGTGATACTCATGGATGGGGGTGCCCCAATGCACCCTAATTGTAACTGTGCTTTACTATCTAACAGGAGCCCATTTTCCTATTTTTTCAGAATATTCTTGGGAACAACCTCACAAATCTTTCTCAAGGAAGATGGACTTAATTGCAACTCAGGTCAAGTAGATGGACTTACGTGCAACTTACAATCACCTTTGAGAGGCCTCAAGTTTGAAAGTAGGTAATGCAGAAGAAGAAGGGGGAGTTGCCAGAGGCAGGCGTGGGTATTGGCCTCTTAGGAAATATATTGAGTACCTGCACATATTTTTTTGTGATCTTATGCTTGTGTAATTTAATGTTGAAACAATTGGAAACAAATTACAATATTTCTTACTAGAAACAATGCCAGATCTTGATGTTTCTGGGGATGCAGACGATCGAACCATCGACATTGAAGACATTCTGCTAGAAATCATTTACGGAGATCCTGCTTGTTGCAGATTTTTCTTTCTTGAGAAGACAGATGAAGTTGGAACGACTAGACGATCTCACTGAATGGTGACCTTTCTTCTGGATTCTGGAGCAGATCAATTACCCTGAAGAAGAAGAGATTCAAGATCAATACAGTAGTAGTTACAATGAACAATAGTAGTAATGCAGTTTGCATTGCAGGCTGGATCACTCCTTTGGGGGTGGGGTCTGACTACGTTGCTTCCGATTGGTCCTCTTTCATGAGGGCGGGGAAGAGCACAATAAATCTGATGGGATGAAGCAGGGAGGGTATATCCACAGCCTTCTACAATCATAGGTGCAAACACTCACGTCACAACGTATTCACTCTGTTGCATCCCTAACAACAAATGTGTATCTAGACCTGGAATTGAATACTTGCTGTTCCCAGGTATTCAAGCATCAATTGTCTGATGAAGCACAAAGCAGCATCAGCATCTCTAAGGGCTGCGTTTGGTCTTCAGTGATAGGCTGTGGTCCAGCAGGTGAAGCTGGCCCACTCCTTTGGCCATGGTTGTTTCCACATAATCTATAGATCCTTCACCGCAAAGCCATAGTGCAGAGGAGAAACCGGCATGGAATGCTGCGTAGGGTATAAGCCTAAAGTAGCTCACAATGAAAAGCTATAAGCATCCCCAACACCACGTGTCAATCGACAGCAAACCCATTTTTCTTGAGCTGCCATCAAAATATTTGAAGAGGGTTGAGCATGAAATTAAATGGCATCTTTGTTAAAACGTTGCCAGTTTTTTTTAATGAAAACATTGAAACAGGCATAACATCAGCCACTAGGATCACATATTTACAGATTTGTTTATATCCGTTACCGTGAATGCTTAGCCTTAGGACTCGCTTGAATATGTCTGCAAACCCTCTACCAATTGCACAGTAATAAATCTGAGCAGCGTATACTTTCTGAAAACCAAAATTGATTTTGTGAGGTTCCAGTTGCTCTGATAATCAGCTCGGTGTCTCTGCTTATCTGCAAGAGATTAAGAAGATATAAGCAATGTTTATTTTGCTAAATAAATAAATAAGAGCAGGGGCCTAACATTTTTCTTAGGAGCCCTCCACTGCACTGCCGAACGCCATGATTGACGCACAGTATGGCTTGTCTCATTTTGATTCCCCCTCATGTCTCCTTCTTCCACAAGGCAACATTTCAATTCTCCTTTTTTCATCCCTGCTTTCTCCAGTTGGCACTGTTTCCCTGTCTTTCTGTTCCTCCTTCATTCTCCTTTTCTGGTGTTCTTTCTCTTGCATTGGGTCAAAGATATGATAAAAAAAAAAAGAGTTCCAGTGCCCAGAAATGGGTGCTGGTAGCAATCACCTGCAATGACAGGTAATATGAATGGAATTAGAAGGTGAGGCCTCTTGATGAGGGCTATTAGTGATCCATCCCCTGGGATCAGGATAAGGATTCAGGGCCAGATCTTGGGACTATTTTTTCAGTCACAAACATTTTGAAACGGAGCTGGTAAAGTTTTACCAACTCACAAAATGGGATTTGGAAGGGGCGTGCTGGGGACGTCCCTTACAAATACAGAATTAGCATGCAATGTGTCAATTGTCTGCAATGGTAATTCTGGTTGCAAACCACTGAAAAATCACCGCCTCCTCCCCCTAAATTGGGGTTATACTCAAATGCAAAATCCACTGTTTTTGTGAATATTGAAAAAAGTTTCAGGGCGAGTAGACAATGGTCCAGGAGACCACTGCTGACTCTCAGTGAAACTTTAAAAAGGAAAAAACTGTTTTATTAAGGAAAACCATTGTGGTTTATTAAGAAAAATGAGCTGCATTAAACAAATATTTTTTTATTTGAGAACAATCACAGACATGGGGTTCTGCTAAGCTTGCAGGCCACCATCCATCCGATTGTGACCAACCATACTGAGTCGCAATTTGCAACCTATCTAATGAGTATTAATGAGGGAGGCCAGATTGCATCCCACTCTAATTTGGAACTTTGTGAACTGACAAACTGGTAGATAGGTCAGTTTGCAAAACTACAAACTAGTCACAAAAATACTGATTAAAAATTGCAACTAGTTTTTGCGACCAGTGTAATAATAAATCTGACACTGAGAACCCAGTTTGTGCTGCTGAAATTCTTTTCCTTATTGTACTGTTTTTGAAGAGGCTTTTCGTCAAGGCCCCACATGTTGAATGCCTGTTTGTTCGATTTAGTCCTTGGACAACTTTGCTGTGTTGTTGCCTAAGACACTGAAATATTAACATATTATTTGACTCTCCCTTCTTGTGATCAACAAAAGCTCCAGCCTGCAGACTCAGTGCAGTTGCAAATCTCTTTCACCCAGAAGAATTTAGACAACATTTTGGCTTTTATCATTGTTCCAAGAAAATGATTTTCCACACTAGATGTTTCAGCACTCAGTTTGCTCCCAACCCGACTGACCATTGCTCAGCAGAGCTGAGCTCATTCCTCATAGCTGATTACACTGCCACTGAAGAGCCTTTCGTCTACTCTGTGGCATAGTATCCATCTAACAGCAGTCCTGCTTCTGGCAGCGGTCTGATTAAGGGGCAGCCATTCCAATGCAGGCGACTGCCCCACACCTATGGAGTGAGGGGGGTCAGTGTTTTACTTACGCTCCCCTGTTGTAATATTAATAATAATAATAATAATAATAATAATAATAATAATAATTATACCGAAGCTTATAGAGCGCGACAGCTACCCCAAACAGGGATGTCCCGGCGCTGACAGTAGAGGAAGCTAGATTGACCTAGAAAGGTGAAAAAAAGACCGGCCTCCGAAAACCCCTTAAGCTGAGCCGAAGAGCCATGTTTTCATGGCTTTACGAAAACAGGATTCTGAACTAGCCAACCGTAAGTGGCTAGGCAGATGGTTCCACAGTGTGGCAGTATTGACCGTGAAGGATCTTCCACCCAGACGTGCTTTTCTGAAGCGGGAGGGGTGTATCAGGTTGAGAGAGTTGGAGCGTAGCGTCCGATTCTGCTTGTAGGGGCAAATTCTGTCCATCAGGTAGCGTGGGCAATTCCTGTGCAGGGCCCTATAGGCCAGGGTCATTGCCTTAAAAATGATTCTTTTCTCGACCGGAAGCCAATGAAGCAACCAGAGGTGCGGAGAGACATGATGTCGGAAAGGGATCCGGCGAACCAGTCTTGCAGCCGCAACCAACTGGAGACGTTGGATGGCGTATTTGGGGAGACCTAGATTGAGGCCATTCGCGTAGTCCAGTCTAAATGTGACTGTGGCATGGACTACTATTTTTCTGCAGTCTTCCGGATGGAGATGCAGAATTTTCCGTAAGTTTTTTAGTTTTCTGAAACAGGTTGCGGAGACCTGCTGAATTTGGGCTAGGAGAGAGAGATCAGACTCCCACCTTACACCTAAGTTACGAATGCAGTTAGCGGGGGAAGGTGGGGGTCCCATTTCCTCTGGCCACCATAGATCCGCATCGGGGGCACCGCCCACACCGAAGAACATGACTTCGGTCTTTCCTGCGTTAAGCTTTAATTTATTAGCGTTCATCCAAATGGCTATGTCACGTAGGCAGCCTTTGAAGTTCATGAAAGCCTCAGCGGACTGCTCCTTAAAAGAGAAGAACAGCTGGGTGTCGTCGGCGTAGGAAATCGTTTTCACACCCCAGTTGTTGATCAATGAGAAGAGCGGTGCCAGATAAAGGTTGAAAAGTAATGGGCTCAGGGCGGAGCCCTGAGGGACTCCACACCATAGTGGAAGTGGAGAAGATTCAAATGGCTTGAGGGCGACCCTCTGCGTGCGTCCGCTCAGGAAGGAAGACAGCCAAGCCAGAGCCTTTCCTCCAAATCCTGCACCATGTAGTCTCTTGACCAGTATGGAGTGGGCCACGGTATCGGAGGCCACCGACAGATACAGGAGCACCAGTAGAGAGGAGGCTCCTAAATCCAGCGACCATCTTATCGACTCAGCTACCTCAAGGAGGGCGGTTTCTGTGCTGAAACCTGCCCTAAAATCCGATTGTGTATCATGTAGAACTCCGCTTTGCTCAATGAAAGTGGACATTTGTCGTTGCACTAGTTTCTCGAGCATTTTACCAGGGGCAGGGAGTAGGGAAATGGGTCTCAGGTTGCTGAGATCATCCGGATCCCCATTTGGTTTCTTTTTTAAAGGTAAAAGTGTAACATGTTTCCATGTATCAGGGAAAGTGCCAGTAGACAGTGAAGAGTTCCATAACTGGAGGAGCATGTCCACTAGGGGGGCGGATAGTATTTTCCACAGTTTGGGCGGGCAAGGGTCAGCTGGTGCACCGGAGTGGCAGTTCTGAATGGCCGCTAGCGCTTCTGTAGAGGATATAGGCGTGAAATAGCTAAATACCGGAGCCATTAACTTGGAAGGGGGTGTGTCTGATTCTTTAGTAGGTGCTGATGGGCTGAAAGAGTCATAGACCTTTAAAATGTTGCTATCGAAGTGGTGAGCGATCTTGTCGCATAAGGCGTGAGTAGGTGTCATATTGGACTCTATTGCCGTGGGATTAAAGAATGATTTAACTACTTTAAACACCTCGCTGCAGGAATTGTCAGCATTCACAATGCGGTTAACGAAGTAGTCTCTCCTAGCAGCTTTAATGTCTCTATGAAAAACTTTTAAAGCCTTTTTGTAAGATGTATTGGCTAGGGCGTCGTAGCTCACTCTCCACAAGCGTTCGAGTCTCTTGCATTTGCTTTTGGACTCTTTGAGGGTGTGGGAGAACCAGGGGGCAGTGGGGGATAGTCTTGTAGATTTAACTACTTTTAACGGGGCAGCAGAGTCTACTGCCGTTGCAATCCAATTGTGCACGGAGATTGCATCGGCATTCGGATCAGAAGACAGGCTGGGGGAGGCCGCCAGTAGAGTAGCGCATAAACCTGCCTCGTTCAGATTTTTCAAGTTTCTCTTGTGAATAAAGCGAGGGCCCTCGCTTAGTCTAAGAACAGGCAGGGTAACACTGAAAGGAATCAAATAATGATCCGTCCAGGTTAGGGGGGAGGGGGGTGCTATAGCAACATCAGCAAGGGTGGTAAACACAAGATCTAAGGTGTGACCTGCTATATGCGTAGGGGCAGACACCAGTTGAGTAAGATTGGCACCTGCTAAGGATGATACCAATTGGTCGGCTTGTAAACAGCCTCCATCATCAACATGTAGGTTGAAGTCGCCTAAAACCATAAAGTTGGTGTACTTTACAGATATTTGAGCAATGAGCCTGCATAGATTCTGAAGCGCCATTGTAGTGCAGTCTGGAGGTCTGTAAATGAGAATACCAGCAAGGGAGAAAGAGGGATTAAAATGGATACAGAAGCATAGGCCCTCAATGCCTTGCCCAAGCGATGGGACATAGGACACCAGATCCCAAGTATCTCTCAAGATAATGGCCACTCCGCCACCTCTTTTTTCCCCCTCGCGGTTAGCATGGCACATTTTGAAGCCAGATGGAATAGCTAGTGCGATGGAAATCACCGTGTCCCGGTTAAGCCAGGTTTCTGTGAGAAACATGGCAGCCCAGGACCCATCATTTAAGAGAGACCAGATCTCCGAGGCATGTTTAACCAGGGATCTGCAGTTGATGAGGCAGGCCCTGAATGTGGTCTTAATTTCCCTCTGCGGGCCAAGGCCGCAGATTGGTAGGTAGCCACATGAGCTGCATTTCAGAGGGGCCGGGATAGCAGCAAAGTCAAGCCTCTGAGGGCTGGCACAGGGGGGCCGCGAAGAGTTAGCAGCGCCTCGCGAGACCAGTGCAGGGGTTGTGCGTGCCTAGAGGCGGCAGTATGGCCGGGGCGCCGGACGCGGTCTGGGCGCGGACGGGCGCAGACGGGCTTGCCTTTGGCACGCCTCTGGCGTGCCGGCGGCGCGCCCGCTGCGCGCGGCCGGCAGGACATCGCCCTAAAGTACCCCATGACCGGAAATGAGGGCGAGAGTGGGTGGAGTCGCGAAGCGTCCCTCCGTACAATCGGCACGTGATTGCCGTGACTGACCGGGGACCGCAACCCAGCAGCTTAACTCACGAAAATGCCCGGTAAGACAAACAAATAAACAATGCAGAATTACACAGTGTGCCCACGTTGTTTTAAAAAGTCTTATTTCACTAATTAAAAATCAGAGCGCGAAAGCAGCAATTTGTGCAAACAAGGTCCAGACACAATCCTCTTTCTTGCAGATTCCTTACCCAGAGTTCTACCCTACTGCCCTCCTCCATCTCTCTCCAGATGTAGCCAGTGGGTAGAGTACACTCACCTATCTAGAGAGTCTACTGGGCGAAGTGTGGTGGAATCGCAAACAATGCAAGCACCAATAATTCTGCACATCTGTTTCCAACACCCCAACTCAAGCAACTTGGTGCATGGTTTAATGGAGGGACATAATTCTAAATCCATCCCAAAATAGTACATATATCCTCTGCTATTCTGCAGTCTAGCTACACTATTTTGTGTTTCCTAGATGGTAGGAATCCCCTCGGTGAAGTCTTGTCCAGCTCCAACATTGCACTTCCACAGAGGTGACCCCACCAACAACTGTGGCTGATTAAGTGCCTGATGCAACATGTTTGGTACAGTTACTTAAATCCATGAAAGACCGCTGTGGAAAGGGTCAGACTTCATGTTATGGTGTGTAGGTGTAGTGCTCCTAATATGCAGGGGACCACATCACACATACTACAGAGACTATGCATCCTTACTGCTAATGTAACCCTTATGCACCATATTTTGGGCTACGTTTCCATTGCCCACATGTTGCGGCTGAATTTCCACCATTTGATTCGTTAACTGGCAAAATGTCCACCTGACGATGACCCACCAAAGTGACTCCTCCTCAAGCTGAAATAGCCAGAAAGCTATGCTGTCTGGATATTTTTTAATTTAGCATGTATACCTGTGTCATTAGGAGTTAGGAGAGAAATCCACTGCAGTGGAGGACGGACAATCTGCCACCCACTATATAAATCAAGTATTATAGTCTTCCCTGCAGGCTCATCGCCCCCAAAGAGAGGCACAATCTAGACTACTGTCTGAAGTAAGCTCACAGAGGAGCACTTACCAAGTACTACGTAAATATTAAAAACTCCTCCGTAGCAGAATGGTCTAATCAAAAACTGAAGTCGCCTACAAACAACAAGTGTCCATAGAACAAGGATGTCTGATAACGAGTTGGTAATCAAGCTCTTTAAAGTAACATCATTATTAAAATGAAAATAATATATCATACTCCGGGAAACACATCGATATAAGCTCATTCTATCATTCCATTGGAACACTCACTATCCATGCAGATACCATTAATCAAATCCATACAGCACTCCTACAGAGTATAGGTAAATTAAAAGCAAATGCTTTTTTATTAGACAAAGTGCATAGTGCTTATGTGCCAGCGCTGCATATAGTACACCATCGCGTATTTTGAGCGTATCCCCGTCCTTTTTCAAAGCAAATGACAAATGCTCCAATTTAGAGAAAGGATTTAAATTCTCTATTCATATATACAATGGAAGGACAAGGTGATCTAAAACCTATTAAGGAGTCTTTTAAATTAAAAGTTAAATATGCAATCCAAAGAAATGTCCATGACATTATTACACAAATACATATAAAAACAAATGTCTTAAATTGGAATGGATCAATGTTGAACATTACCCCAAAAATATTCCATAGTCCAATATCCCATCTGATACAAAACCCCATAAGGAGTCACCACAGTAATAGCAAACACATACTCTCCGAATGCAACTTATTCTATCCAAAATATGGTTTATAATCCAGCTGATACAAACCCCCATATGGAGTCACCACAGTAATAGCAAAAACATACTCTTCGAGTGCAACTTATTCTATCCAAAATATGGTTTATAATCCAGCTGATACAAACCCCCATATGGAGTCACCAACCACAGTACTAGCAAAAACATACTCTTCGAGTGCAACTTATTCTATCCAAGGTAAGGTTTATAAAAAAGCTTTTACCTAGAAGTCCTTGCCCAATGGCCTGTTTCTTCTGAAATGCATTCAAACTAAGAGAGGAAACCATACATTATAGAGACACATGCAGTCCTTCTTCTGTATTTAAACCATTTGTTATTTTATTCCATACACGCAATATAGTTAATTATTAAAGGTGCTGATTAAATGTCATGTATTTAGCATCATCAGTATATTCCTGGAAGGTAGATTTTGATAAATTGGGGCAACTTTTAAAGATGATTTCTAAAACTCCCACTTGTTGTGTAAAACTATATTTTATGTCACACCCTCAAGCAGAGAGAGGTCGTGTACTTTTTACTCAATCAGGTTTCTATGACACATAAGCAGCCAAGATGACGGCAAATATAAAATTAGACATAGGATGCACACTTGCCACCGGAGAACCTGCATTGACAAGGGCTCAATTGACTTTGCTATAGTTATTATAAAATTCCTGCTTTTGGAGAGATGCAAAGGTGCCAGAAATACCGCTGTTCCATTCAAATATTTTATGCAAGCTTTGGTTGGGTAGATTTTCTTGTAAATTGAATATCTTTGAAGGTTTAGGGCCACGTGCCGCAATGGATCACCCGATAGACACAAGGAAGCTCCCTGGTATGCTAAGGGAGGGTGGTCCACCTTCAACCAAATGGTCTGAGCAATTCTCAGGGCATCAAACTCCAGCTCCGGTTGAAAGACCTCCCTGTTCAAAGTCATTTCAGACCTTCTATTCAGTCTTGATCTTTTCACCTACAAGTCTTTGTTTTCAGGTGTGTTTTGTAAGCAAAACAAGGCTATGGTGAGCAGAATGCGTTATGTTATCACACACAAGGCTTGGGCTGGAAACAGAGCCATTAATGACATGGATGATGATTTTTCATCTTAACCTCCAAAGCATCTTACATTAAAGGCACACAATTTTCTTATAGGTACATATGTGATTTGCTGATATGACAAAAATTGCCCCTTTGGTGAAAGACCCAGAGGAGCTGGAATTTTCTCTTAAGAACTGCCTGGGACATCTATGGCTTTCTTGATATCTTGGAAAACCTCAGAGCAGGCATGGGGACACTAATGAATCTAACAGCATTAAGTCTCCTAGTAGAGAAGGCGAAATGTAGAAAATCACTGCTATTTGCGTGCCTTGTAGACCTCAAGTCTGCTTTTGATCGGGTTCCTCGTGGACACCTATGCTCAAAATTGGATGAATAGGGCAATCGTAGCATTGCACACAGAAGTTAAAATAGGAGACGGTAGCAGAGTTATGATCACAATAGCCACAATAAACAGCCTTAAACACGGATGCGTTTTGGCCCCAAGTGTGTACAACTTATACCTTGAAGATCTTGTAGGAGCCCTCCCACAGGGCAACAGCCACCCTCCAATCATGGCTTCAGAGAAAGAAGGATGCCTGCAATATATGCACGATATTGTCCTATTGAGTCAAACACTAATAGGCCTGCAAAGCAGCATGAATACCCTAAAAAAGTACATGGATGAGCAAGGGCTAGAGCTAAACTTGAAAAAAAACAAAAGTGGTCCGGTTGGTGGATTCCAAATTCAAGTAATTTACCTGGTTTTTAGAAGGCAAAAAAGTTGAGGTGATTACCACATATAAATATGTAGGAGTCAATTTGGAACATCAAATGACTTTTAAACATCATCTGGCTGCCAATTTGGGGTTCAAACTATTATAGCCTTATAGCCCGCCGTAGAAGGCTATACCGGCTATTAAAGGCCCGCTGCATCGTTAAAGGCCCGAGCCGAAGGCAAGGGACTTTAACAAAGCAGAGGGACTTTAAAAGCCGGTATAGCCCTGCTACGAAGGGCTATAAGGCTATTAAAACATTCTGCCACTAGAGGGCAGAATGTTCTAGCAAATAAAACGAAGCCTTCAGGGAGCGCGAGGGGATTCAAATACCCGCAGGCTCCCTGAAGCCTTTGTTCACAGCCAGAGTTGTGAACAAAGAAACATTGGAATGTTGGAGCTCCGGGCTTATACCAGCCATTATAAGCCCGGAGCGCTCCATTGTTTTCAATGGAGCTTCCAACATTCCAATGTTCAAATATAGCCTTATAGCCCGCCGTAGCGGGCTATACCGGCTATTAAAGGCCCGCTGCAGCGTTAAAGGCCCGAGCCGAAGGCGAGGGACTTTAACAAAGCAGAAGGACTTTAATTGCCGGTATAGCCCTGCTACGAAGGGCTATAAGGCTATTAGAACACTCTGCCACTAGAGGGCAGAATGTTCAAACAATTTCAATAAAGCCTTCAGGGAGCGCGAGAGGATTGAAATCCCCTCGGGCTTCCTGAAGCCTTTGTTCACAGCCAGAGCTGTGAACAAAGAAACATTGGAATGTTGGAGCTCCGGGCTTATACCAGCCATTATAAGCCCGGAGCAGTCCATTGTTTTCAATGGAGCTTCCAACATTCCAATGTTCTAATAAAGAAGAAACTGAGTTGTCCGTAATTAAGCCATCTTCTTAGCGCAATGTTCACACAGCTAATGTCAACGGTGACCTATGGCACGGAAATTATGCAGGGTCGGAAATAGCCACTCTTAATAAGATCCAAATGAAATTATACAAAGGTGTGTTTAACGTGCCAAAATTAGCCTCATCAGCCCAGTTAGAGTTTGGTTTAAAAAAATCAAGCTTTTCAAAGCAAGAGTGTTTTTATCAAAGTTTGCTGGCGGCTGCGCGCTTCCGAGGTGGGTTCCTTCAACAATTTATGCTGGCTGAAAATTGAGGAGCAACAACACAGCAATGTAAAAGGTTCATGGGGATAATACTTAGGCCAGGCCATTAAGGAATTAGGCATCCAAGACGCCTGGGCCACTAGTATGGGAAAATCAGCGTTTAAGCAAGCAATGAACGCCTCCGCTCAGATCTCGTCCCATTTAACAGATAAAAATGCCCTTGTGTAAAGACGGCTTGGTTGGACTGTGATTAACTCATATACCAACTTGAGACACCAGGAATATCTCACTTTTCCCAGGCCTTAAAGCATCAATGTTATTTCGCTTCAGGATCATAGACACTAAAGATCTTATTTCAGCCTGGAAAAAGCATTGTCAGAATCAAAATTGCTGGCTTTGTAAATACGAGTAAGAGTCGTTAGTACACATTTTTGACTATGTCCAGTGCCCCTGGGTCAAAGGAAAAAACTGTTGAAACCAATGCTGGCAAACCTGCAAATTCGCTCTTGCAGGCAAGCGGTGATTACTTGGTCAAGTGGCACTTTAATCCTCTTAGCCTGTAGGGGGGTACAATTCCTAAAACTGCTCCTATAAGAACTGGACAAGTGAACAAGCAAGGTCTGACTTACTTAGAAGCCTTTTCCTGCACAAACGTTTTTGATCAACAGGTTTCAGAGCCACCAACAAGCACGGAGGAAACTCTCCTAGCTGTCTTAGACAACATAAGATCTCTTATTGATCAGGGGAAAGCCGCAGCCCTGATCGTACTGGACCTGTCGGCGACGTTCGATACGGTCTCACATGAACTACAACTGAAAATTCTATACGAAAATGGTATACATGCCAAAGCCCTTCAGTGGCTCAGCAAACGCAAACTGTACAAATGGGCACATTTTCCTCTAACCCTAAACCAATCAGAAACGGTGTCCCGCAGGGAGCCTCTCTGAGCCCCACACTCTTTAACGTCTATGTATCATCTTTGGCAAAAATCAGTTAAAAATGGGGATTTAGCATATGCTCCTATGCGGATGACACACAGCTGATGATTGCCCTCGAGGGAACGCATGAGAACACCAGGATTACGTTGAACGACTGCCTCTCAGAGATGGCCACCTGGATGTCAGGGAATTGCTTAAACTAAACGCCGACAAATCCGAAATCCAGCTCTTTGGAGGAGCCCATTTAATCTGGAATGCTACCTGGTGGCCCCAGTCATTGGGAGCCGCTCGTGCGCCCAAGCAGGGAGTAAAAAACCTGGGCATCCTGACTGACAACACCCTGACCCTGCAGAACCATGTTCAGACTCTGTGCAGAAGAGGTTTTGCCACCCTAAAGCTGCTAAAGAGACTATTTCCTTGGATTCCCATTGAATGCAGGAGAACGATTACACAAGCCCGACTCACTAGTCAACTGGACTATGGTAATGCACTGTTCGTTCGAATGGCTGACTAGCTCTTTACACGCCTGCAGGTGATACAGAATGCAGCCGCCAAATTGGTCTGCAATAAAAATAGGTACAGCTCAACATCTGACTGTATGAGAGAGCTACATCGGCTGCCCATGCATCAACGAGGCAGATTCAAGCTTCTGAGCCACGCACGTTAAGTTATACACTACAGCGGTCCCAGAATTCTTCAAAACAAAGTGCAATTCTACACCCATACAAGGTGTCTGAGGTTATGCCACCTGGCACAAGTCGTATCAAGAAAGCCAGAGCGGGAGGACGAACTTTCTCCCACCTGGCTGCAACACTTTGGAATGAACTACCGTTAGACTTACGGCTTACAGATGACTACATGGCGTTCAGAAAGAAACTAAAAACACATCTGTTCCCTAAAGCCTAAGCGCTGGATATAGCGGCATCAAACACTACCCCTGCCATTGCATCTCGCTTCTCTAGCACCGCGATATCCTTTTGGATGAATGTTGCGCTTTATAAATAAATAAATCAGGCAAGTCCTAAGAGCACAAGGAACAGGCACTTTATATCCGCTCTAAGAAAACCAACGAAGTAGCAAAGTATGGCTATTTTTAAGAATGCTGTTTTGCACAAGTCGTTACTTACCAAGACCTGGCTATTCTTCAGAATAACTAACTGTATAAGCAATCTGCACTTTATAATCTGCTGGGAGGGGGCAAATGAAACACCAAGGGGTGGGCTACTAGAAAGGTTTTGGCTATTTGCAAAATACTTGCATATTTATCTGTGAATTGAGCAATGACAGGCGTGAGATAGAACCCCACAATCTGCAGTCATGAAGAAGATGAAGCAGTAATGACTGGAGACGTGGAATAATGTTGGCCCAACAATCTGCGGTTAATAGGAAAATGAAGTAGTGTGGACTGGTGACTTGCTACATCATTGGTTTGCACAAGGCACTCGCACTTTACCTGAGAACTCAGCAAGGACAGGTGCAATATTGGGCTAATGAAAGACGTGGCCCGGCTGCTTGCACTTTATGTATTACAGCATCAATTAATTATAGGTCAAATTACACAATAATGAGATTTACAGTTTAACAGAATTTTTTTTTAGCTGTGGTTAAAGAAAGGTTTTATTAATTGTATTCTTTGTATTTTAAATCAATATATTAGATTTGGTTCTATATTTTTACAGAAATGGTATGCAATGGTTTTAATTAACTATGCAAATAAACTTGACTTGACGGCTTTGTACAATAAATTGTTTGCCATGTTTTTGTCAATAAAATTCCTGGGGGGAAACTCTGAACTCCTTCAAAAGGTTTGCTTTGTGCAAAATAGGAATGCTTTTACGACATTTTACAGTTTCAGCCCTGGCCATGTCGGATTGTTAATATAAAGAAAGATCCTGCTACCTGATAAAAGAATCTGACATCATCCTTCGCTGGCAGGAAATAAGAGGACGAGCCAGGAGGTAACCGTGGGAGATGAGGGAACAACACCAAGTCTTACCTGGTACAACCAGCGACTGTGTGAAAGATGCAGTTATGTCTATGAAACAAACATAGTGACTAGAGAAATGGGAAGTATAGTCAGGGAATGAAGACTATTTTGTTTCTTATGGTGGGCTAAGTTGGTAAACGTGGAAGTGATACAAAACGAACAAGCATTGATGAAGCCAATGGTTTTAGTCAATTTGCACAGCTTTCCTGATGCAGTGCAGCATAGCTATTAACAGAGAAAAAAACTACAAGGCCGGCTGCGTAATTTCATAGGCACATACACTGAACACATGTGCCTACTAAATGACGTTAGCATTTTTTTCCTTTTTGTTTACCGATCCAAGGGGCATATTATCAAGCACTGCGTTAAAATTATCGCCGCTTTAGCGGCAGAAAACTGCTGCTAAAACGGCGATAATGGGCTTGATAATATGCCGCAGAGAATTCCCATAGAAGCCCAGGTTGACACCAGAACATGGGCTTCTATTGGAATTCTCTGCGGCATATTATCAAGCCCATTATCGCCGCTTTAGCAGCAGTTTTCTGCCGCTAAAGCAGCGATAATTTTAACGCTGTTTGTTGATAATATGCCCCCCAAGTTCTTCTGGTAAAAAATAAAGTATCACTAACTCATGGGGGGACAAACGCGGGTGGAGGGAAAGAACGCGGGTGGGGGAAGCACCATAGAGGGTGGAATCACTGAGGACAGGAAAGCAACAGGAGGCCAGGGGGAAGCCACACAGGGATACGCAGAAGGGAAGCAACATGGAGGGCGTGGGTGGGGGAAGCAATATGGAGAATGCAGGGAGGGAAGCGAATAGAGACACAGCAATGTGGAAGTGGGTAGAAGCGAACAAACAAAAAAGAGTGCAACGTGGAGATAAAGTGCACTGGAGAGCAGCTCGAAGGGTGAAGATGTATAAAAGTGAAAGAGTACGAAGAGTGGCTCGAAGAACGAAGTTGTGGAAAACTACATTTTTATAATATTGTGAAAACAAATTTGATGGGAGAAGTGTGAAAACCCTTACCACTGGTGAAATGCATGCACCCCCATGGAGTGCTTTTAGAAAAAAAAAGTTCCTGCGAAGCAGACACTTGTGGAAGGATTAAAGGAGCCAATCAAAGAGATGGCAGGCTATTGCTCCATGGGAGGGACAAAGACTAGGTGGACAGGTTAAAACAAATATTACAATTGAATAGAAAGCAAGAAAATAAAAGTGATAAAAACAAAAGCAAGAAAATAAAAGTGATAAAAACAAAAGCCAATTGAAAGCAATTAGCGGAGATTCTTGCCAGGTCAGCTACCGACATACCCCCATAAGTCTTTTGCAACCAAATAGCTGCACTGTCTGGCAGGCTTTGACCTAAAAACAGCCATGGACGTCACTTAGGGGTTGCCAGGAGTCACAGCTGCGACCCCTGACTTGCTCCTTGTGACCCCTTGCACTGCCTCTGTGACCCCTTGGCTCACGGGTGACAAAATCAGTGCACAGGGACAACAGGTCCTTATGGACGTTGCTTGAGGCTCCGCTTTCCTTGTTTTCTATCATTTTTTTATTACACTAATAGTGAATAATAAATTATATTATTCATTATTAGTGTAATAAAAATGGATTACAATTAGCTGTAATATGACTCTCCCTGCCAGCTGTGATAAGCAAAAATTGCTTTTAAATGTATCTTGTGTGCGTGATTGCAGGTGAGAGTGTATTTTTTGAGAGTGTGTGTATGTGTGAACGTGTGCGTATGTGTAAGTGTTTGAGTGAAAGTAAAGGTCAAATGGTGTGTGATGTTGCTTCTGCTACCCCTGGCATTATGGTGAATTGACGCCCATGAAAACAGCCCTATCAAGTGCCACGCATCTCTGGTCAGAAGAATGCATTTAAACAATGTTTTCGCATCCCCACAAGGACCCATCAGGCAATGTGTGGCACTTGGCAGCGCTGTTCAAGATGAGGTGATTCATTTATACAGAGCGCTGGATTTCCCTCTCAGCAGGATAACCTTATCTTGTTTTCCTCCACTGCAGTAACAATGAAAAGGTGGCCCTGGTGATAAATAGTGCATATACCATGATAATAAATGGATGTCACATGCCCACATGTGCTGTCCATCGCATCTACCCTTCACAGGATTTAGTAGAAGCAGAGTTTAATATGAAAGTGACGTACCCAGCAGAACTCCTGTCACAAAAGAGCGATGGCCTTATTTACTATAAAATGACACAGCGTGTCGCCGCTAGCAGTTTAGCTGCACCCAGCTGTGTCATTTTAAAAGCACACGGATGAGTCGTATTAACAACAATATGGTGCATCAATGTGCTTTCCCCTGTGCTGGCACACAACTGGCTGCCATGTGCCAGCTTTGGCAACCTTGTGTCATGTTGCAAGGGTGCATGCATTGCAGGTATCCCTTCCTGCACAAAAACAATCATTGATGGCCCTTTCCTCATTCTATGCGTGCTGCAGAATTCAACACACATAGAAAGAGGAAAAAATGAGGAGAAATAAAAGTAATCTTCCTCATTGCGCCACTCCTGTGCCCCCCCCCCCCTGGGGAGTCGTAGGATTCTGACTCATTCCAAGGTTTAGGAAACTTTGTAAATCTGGGAATATGTCAGGTTCTATGCATGTTGCTGCAGAGTAATGCGTGAAAGGGGACAAATTTACAAGGACATGAACAGGCACGCACAGTCAGGCGCGCAACTCACATTGGGCTCAAAGGGCTTCAGACCCCCCCCCCCCCCCGTCGTGTGTGTCAACCCGGGCTGAGACATCTTCCCGGGCACACACTCAGCCGCAACGAGTACTTCACAGGTTTTTAAAAGACCTTTTGCTTGTTAATGAGGTTTTGTTGTTTTTCACCCCTTCTTAGAGCCCCTGCATCTCCACTATGCCTATGGTTGGAAGAATAAGCCCTCTACATGGCCTTGTAAATATGGGCAGGGACACTGCACCACTGGTACGTCAAATAAAGTGACACACTGGCGGCGCAGTGGCCTTGTAAATGAGGCTCCGAATGTGCAGAGTGTGGGACTATCTCGAGGGCTGACACAACACATCCCACTATGAAGAAGGGAAGTCCCGACTCGCATTTGATGTAAGCCTGCTCGATCCCTTCTAAAACTTGTTTTCCGTGTGGGTGCAGGAACAGGTCAACCAGTGCTGCGCTGCTGTTGCAAGTGAGCACTTAAGACTTTTATTTAAAAATATTAATTTCCCCCAATATTACATATTGTGTCCCAATGTGAATGGTTTCAGCATCCAAAGCTTGGCTGCGCACAACATTCCTTTCAGTTAATCGTGAGTCTCTTCTTGCATATAACATGGAGAGTTGCAGGGCTCGAGTCGGGGTACCACGCGGGTGGACGGCGTCCCCCCACTTATTTTACCGGGTGGACGCCGTCCACCCTGCCAAAAAGATGGAGCCGGTACCCGAGCCTGCGCGCGCGCTCAGCACTCACCAAACCTAACCTTCTATTGTCGAGAGAGGGCGAACAGAGCTCTTTAAGTTGTTTCACGTTGATGGAGCCGTTCAGTATGACAGACGGGCGCTCGTGGTCGTATATTAGAAAAGGTCAGTATGTGTTTATGCATTTCAGACGGAGACGGCAAATTTACTGTGGGCAATAAATACGCACCGAACAAGCGCATCTTTAATTTCCCCGCTCCTTTGAGTGTCAATACGGTGACTAATTCCAACGTAAACATTCTCCTTTTCCCTTTGAACCTGCCCCCATCGCCTTCTAACCTTTGTTAATTAGTGGGGACTCCATCTCGTGACGTCACTTCCGGCTGTGAGGTCACTTCCGGTGACACCACCTACTTGGAGCGTCCCACCCACTTCTTTTTTTAGTACTTGTGCCCTGGAGAGTTGTGTGTTGCATCGTGCAGCGCTGTCCTTAAACAGGATGTGAAAAATGGTCGTGGCACTAGAATAATAACTTGTTTTTTGTACAGTGATTAATACTGGAATCCTGTGATTCTGATGCTTTTTTCGCTTCGATATGGATTTGCAGCACCTGACACATAATTCTTCAACTGCTGCATAAGCCTTTCAGATCAGGGTGGAACAAAGAGCAATTTGTGAAATTTACATGGACATAACTTTTGTTCCACTCACAAAAGTGGTACTCAAAGTGTTGCATCTAAGGAATTTACATTTCACACAAATCATGCTGAAAACATGGAAGTCTCACATAAGCACAATGAAAAGTCGGCACCTATGTAAAAAACACTCATTCTGATACATGACCACGTGATATGAATTTAATCTTGAGAATGCACTATTCACACATATTGGCAACACTTAAGGGGGAGGGGCGGGGGCAAAAAGAGGGAGACGACGCAATTGCCGATTACTTTATGAGGATGAATATTTCATGAAGGAGAAATAAAATAAAAAAGTGTCAGTTTGACAAATATAGCGTCTGGTAATGAAACTTTAAACTCTTAGTAGAAATTGAAAGCACCGAATCGAACTTTTTGCAGCGAAAGTTAAAGAATAAATGGAAAGGCAGGATATTCTGAAAAGCGCGGAACCGTGACCTCAACCTGATGCACATTCCAATAAATCAATGTAGACCAAGAATCCGTTCGTGCGAGACCATTTCTTCACTGTTTTTTTTTTTGCATTAGCAACATTTTGTAATTCATGTATTAAATAAAACCCATTACGGTGGCGAGAGTAAAACTATGCTTGTCCCGTAGTCCATGGTACTCACCGAGTTCCTCTGCACGCTCGTCCATACGTGGATGCTGTGTTTACACTGGTTACACTGGTAACCATTAAGAAGCAGCAGCAGTAGAAACTTACTCACTGTTTCGCATTTTCATCTGTTTTGTCCCACGACGTACACCGTAACCTCGGAACGGTGCCCGGACAGGCTTGTTTGTGTTGCTGTGGGAACGGTAGTAAACGTTGTCCTAGCAACAGAACGTCACAAACCAGCGTCGTCGTGCATTTGAATTTCCCAGAGATGTGGATGAGGACGGGCGGTCGGTGCGAGTGGAGCCTCTCATCCAGCTAGGAAGGGAGTCTGTGGTACCCTGAGCTGGAGTTGGAAAAAATGTACCCTGGGAATCCATAAATTGGGGGTCAAGGTGTGGCAGAGGAGAGGGGGTGGAGTCACAAGAGCAGAGTTCGACAGTCATTTACTTTTAAAAGTCTTCCGCAAAGAAATTAGCAACGAGGACAGATGTTGCAATAAATGTGTTCTAGCTTAATTGTTTACAAAACGGCTGCATTTTAAATATATTACAGGGTTAAGAGGTGCTACAGCCATCTCAGGCATAAGGGAGGCTCCCGCAACCCAGTGATTAATTTGTGCTCGGTTTCTGGTGCTCAGCACTGGCACTTACATTCAACACCGGCTCCTATGGCAGTCGGCCCCTTGGGGTGCTATTTGCTACTTTTAAAATGAGCATAAGAACAGTTATATAATAATTTAATATGCATTAAAAAGGACAAATACATGCTGACTGAGCCATTCCTATAGCTTTTATGTCATGGACTGTACTGTCACACATTTAGGATTGAATAAATACAACATTTTCCAGCTATCGCGACAATAATTTCAGATTCTATTAAGGACACAGAGGCGAGGAGTATGCTTCTCAATTTCTTTGCTACTCCAACAGCAGCCAATAAAAACACAGTAAAACATGTAAAAAACTACATATCCCATGAGGCTTTGAACCACGCCTCCATTAACAGCCAATCAAACATGTCTTGCATACAAAAAATAACGACGCACCATCTTGACTGCCTATTTCTTTGCCAAAAGCAGTCACAAAAGTCTAATAAACATGATCAGCAACAGTGCTGACTCTCAACGGAGAGTAACATCACACAAGTCTCAGACAAGATAACTATCCACCAGGGACGCCAGAATCCTTGTCACGGGGAAAAGCAGATTCAACTCTTTTTGGAATCCAATCCTGAAAATAGAAACAATTTTGAAAATATGGAACCACCAAAATAGTATCAGGGTAGGGTAAAACATCATACATTTCGTGTATCATAACCACATGACAGTTGTAAATCTTACCTGTCCCAACGTGTGGGATAATCCTCGCCTCCGTGACCTTAATAGAAACTAAAAATCTTGTTGCGATAGCTGGAAAATGTTGTATTCTATGGCAGGACCGGAGGCTCAGATTATCCTGGTTCAAAGCTGACCAACAACAACAGAAGAAACATGAGTAATAGGCTTATAATAAAACATTAAAACATTGAGTCCATAGATCAATCTGCAGCTTTTAAAATATCTTCTAAACGAGAACCCATAATAAAAGCTTTAGAGGCCATAGCCCCTCTAGTGGAATGCGCACCATACACAGAAATATCAATACCCGCTTCAGCCATCACCCACCTAACCCAACGTGCCAAAGAGGCCGCCAAGACTGGGTGAAAAGGTTTCTGGATTGCCAATAGCAACTGACCCAGAGGGTCCAATCTGTTAGCTAAAGTGCGTTCCTCATACATTTTCACGCATTTCAAAACACATAATTTCTCATTATGAGGGAAAGCGGGATACTCAACCGAACGCGACATCGTCTTAGTTCTTCTTGAGATGATGAAAGAAACACCTTGGGGAGAAAAAACTCTTCCTGCCAAGTCTAAAGCATGAACATCAGGGACTCTTTTACAGGAAATAAGACACAACAACATAGTAAGTTTAGCAGATAATTGCTTTAAACATAAGTCTTTATTGTCAGGCCAGGATTCTAGCAAGGAAAGAACTTTAGAAACATCCCATAACCGAGTGTATCTGGGACGAGGCGGACGAGCAACTCTGATGCCTTTCAACAACTTACACACCAATGGGTGCATTCCACTGGTTTTCCATCAATGTGATTATTGCCGGCAGATAAAGCCGACCTGAAATTATTAAGAGACCTGTACAACAGACCTAATTCAGCACATTCAGACAACAAATTCAGTATTTCTTTCAAATCAGATCCCATGGGATCCACCTATTGTTGAAGGCACCAACCCATCCATCATTTCCAGGATGCAGAATATTGCTTGCGGGTGGATGGAGCCCAAGCCTGTTGTATAAACTCGGCAGCCGTCAATGAAAGACCCTCAATTCGTTCGTGTCTCCTGAGAGCGTCCACACCATGAGGCTAACTGATTCTGGAGGACCAGAGGATGTGGGGAGCCTACTGGGTCCTGGAGCAGCATCGGGAACACAGGTAGTTGGATTGGCAAGTCCACAGACAGTTCCAACAGAGTCAGAAACCACGATTGTGTCTTATCCACTTTACTAAATTGGTACACCTACATATTATAAAGTATCAGAAGTCCACAAAAAATAATTCCTAAAATAATGCAAAATCCAATCTTTAATCCTTGTACAATATGTCTGTAGCAGCCTTATCCTTTGGCAACTTCCTGTGTCAGGGTTATCGTTCCGCTTCTTCAGGACTGCAGGAACAATAGTTACATCTTTTGTTTTATTGATAACGGTGCCCAAAATAAAATCATCAACAATCATCATCAATAGTTGTAGACATATCTAATCATTTCAAATAGTTTGCACATAGACCTACACATCAAACATTATAACATTGTGGAACCAGCAATCTAGTGAAGTGTTTGTATTCCTGCATACTTTGCAATATGTTTAAAAATTCATCAATTTCATCAAATTGTCAAATTAACATTTAACTGAAAACGGTTTGCCCCTATGCTTTTCAGTCAAGCCGTACTTTCTTGCCCACAATCATAATAGTGAGTTATTGTTCACTTATAGAAAACATTTGCATGGCCCATACTATAAAACACAAAACTATTGAATAATTATCCAAAAACCTAATTTCCAAATGTATTTCAATACTGAATCCTAAAGGAATCGATGTGGACTGAGTGGTTCAAATCCCCCTCGTATTTAATGCAAATACCCTCCCCATAGCAACAAAAGTAAAATGTGAAATTAACTAAACCAAAAGGGATAACTTTCTCTTACCCAATAACACTCCTCATTCCTAAATCATGTCTGATAACTGGTCGAATAAGACAACACACAACTTCCATAAGTTCCTCAATGTGTACACTCTATAATTGGCCTGAAAATAAAAACACAGTATATATCTGGACCACTTTCCAGCCCATTGATAGCAAAAGTATTCAAAAGACCTAAAATATTTCATCCTTCTTACCTCATATTTCTCATCAGTAACGTCACAATCTATGGAATCCCTGCCAGTTTCTGCACTAGTATCTTTAAGATAAGATGCTAAGCTCGTAACCATAGGGGCTAGAAATAAATCTATATAAAGTATCTCCGTACAGGACACAATACCAGATATTATGGGTCTACGTGGTGGTATTTATACACCTCATGGATCTGGGGCAAAAAAAATATTATGGGTGTCATCGGATTGCTAACATCCAATTATCTAAATTTCTCCTGATCAAGATGACCTTCAATATACCAATTATTGAGAAAACAATGACATTTCTGTTGTATAGCCAAATACATATTTTGAGCACATTTCGCATAATTAGTGGACCCTTTAAGTTGTCTCATTGCCTCCAAGTTATAATTCACTAAATCCCAAATCACCACATTTCTTCCATTATCTTCTTGCCGTATAATAATTGATCAAACATTACATAAGTCATTCGATGCTTTCTTTTCTTTATTGTTCAAATTGTTGTTATTTGTAGTTGTTTTGAGTTTCGCAGATACTTTGGTAACCAAGTCAAAAAATACATCTATGACATTTTCCTTAGAGAGATTGGGAATACATTTTGATCTCAAGGCAAAACCACTCTCTTTAATTATTTCCATTCCTGAGCCGTTGGTTGCAGTGTACTATGTTTGTGACCCAGTAGTTGTGACCAGAACGTTTTATATGTGTCACTGAAATGGATGCTATTTGACCTACTTTTGTAAAAATCTGCCTCTATGTGCTAACCCGGATCCTAGTGCTAACATCCTAAGTGTATGTTGTGTATGTTTGTGTGTATGACCTGTATGGTACATGTGTGAACCAGTGTAATGTAGAGCTGTGGGATCATTTTGGAGATATCTACCCTGTTCCTGTGCACAAGAGGAAGGTAAGGTTGTTTTCCCAGACAGTGGAAGTGTTTTGCTGATATTCCTGAAGCTGGAGGGAGGAGACTTACACACTGAAGTGTGGAGAGAGGAGATAAGGTTGCTTTAGAAATTCAATGAGGCTTTTTGCTAAGAGGAGTCATTAGATATCCTTCTGTAGCACTGTCATTTGGTAGAGGATGGGGGTGAAGCGTGGGAAAGCAGTCTCTGCTCTTCATGGCGAGAAGGAATGACACCAGCCTTTTGTCTTTCCCCAATCACTGTTCAGTGTGGCTGATAACAGCTAGGTGCAGAAAGCTCTTACCTCTGTTGTAGGTAAACTAGGCTGAAGAATACCCTGCTGTAAAGAACATCACTTTACACAAAGGTTGTGTCTGGAAAGCAACATTGTTCTTCTGTCAACTTTGCAGCTGTGTTAAAATGTGCAACTATAGCCAATCTCACTGCTGTGCTTTGCTCCCGTGCAAGAATTGCATTGAGTTTAAGGTTTCATAGCATGGGATTATCCTGACAGCCAGTGGAATACAGTTCAACGTTTTGGGTGCACACACTGTAAAGGATTGTTTAAGTGTTTTTCCTAAAAAACGCATAGAATTTAATGAAGAAGGGTGCAAGAAATCCCAAGGTGCTGTTGACTACTGGGGATTACCAGTTTGTAGACAACATAGTGTGGAGTTCCAGAGTAGGGTGCTTTATAGGTCATGAAAACATTTCTTGCTTCTGTAGGGAGCCATTTAGGAGTGATCAGAATTGCAGTGATTGGATCATAATTTTCTGAACCAGTGGCAATCTTAGCAGCTATTTGAAGTGATGCAGTGAGAGGGGCCAGGTGTAACTTGGGAATCCCTACGAAGGATGAGTTACCATAGTCCAATCCAGAAATCACGAGGGGTTGAATCAATTGCTTGTAATCCACTGATGGGAACCTCTGTGTGACATCCTCTATATTCTCATTGGCCCATGTAATTACCTACTCAAAAAGTAGGATTATTTAGCTGAGTCGATAAATCAGACTCACAGGTAGAGAATTGTTCCTATGCATTTTTTTTTCTTTTTTCATTTTATGAATTTAGGTGTGATTGGAATAAAGCTCAGCTTTATTCTTGTGAATGTAGATTGTGCCACTATAAATTTGAGTCCTTTAAATGTATTCTAAGGTGCCTTCTAGCTTTAATGAGACTGTTTTTCTTATCAATAGCAATGTACTTTTAATAAGCTGTGCTGCAAATTTTGTTAATGTAGAGTCAACAAAACTGAGTAGAGTTAACATTCAGGAATGATTTATGGTCATGCATAAAGGTTGTAAATGGAATGTTTTTTATTATTTTTGCAATAAGTTTATACAGTTGACCAACAAATATTTTGAGTTTTTGCCAAAGAAATCATGGTAGCCCACAAATATTCATTTATCAACGGGGCTCCAAAATCCTATCAAGCCCATGACGCGGGATTCAGTAAACTCTCAAACTGCCATTTTAAACCAATCATTGGAGTGCTGGATTTTGTAGTCCTGCAAGATAGGATAGATGTGTGTCTATGAGTGTAGATATATCTGCCTTCAGTACAAGACTGGAATCTGCAGAAAGAAGGCTGGTGTGACCCTCAGATTGTGTTATACAAGCACATGCATCAAGAAAAGCTTTTGCGAGTCCTTAATTGCGATTATTAGACAATCGCAATTAAGGACTCTCAAAAGCATATGCATGTAGGATTTGCTATTAATATAGCGAATCCTAAACATTCCTTAATTGGGACTCGCAAATTGCAAGTCGCAATTAAGGAATGGTGTCCCATAGGAATCAATGGGAAAGTGCATGCGCAATTTGCGAGTACCAAGAGGTACTCGCAAATTGCGCATGCAATTTCAAGGGTGCAAAGGTGTCAAAATGATACCCTGTTGCACCCCTGAAATTGTGATGTGCACCCATGTTGCGCACATATATTCCCCAAGGGCATGTGTGTGTGTAACCAGAAACCTTGAAAAATGCACTTTAGTGCATTTTTCAAGGCTTTTGCAAAATACAGACCAGAGAAATTTCTCTGTATATTGCGGCCCCAGATATCGAAATTGCTATTTGGAAGTGCTTCTTGCATTGCATTTAAGGAATCGCAAATTGCGATTCCTTAAATGCAATCGCAATTTAAGAAATTGCAATAAATTGCGATTTCTTAAATTGCAAGTGCCTAACACTTTCATGCATCGCAAAAAGCCTTTTTGTGGGCGCAAACGGGCGATTTTTGCGAATTACACCGTTTGCACTCGAAAAAACGTTTGATGCATGTGCCCCTTAGTTCTTTAAGGTTACCTCTAAAGAATATATTTAGTGTGTGGCCATATTTGTGGATCCAACTCTCTTAAGGTAAATGTGCTACTTTACGCCAGCCTATCTCCAGATTTGAAGAATCTATAACACTTTCTAAAAATGTTCTTCATGAAGTTGAAGCTATCATGTGTTTACCATTGAATCCGCATTTAATTCAAATTCATGCTCCATATACCTATAGTTTGTTGTATAATCACCCTGCTGTTTCCACACACCTCTGTTGGTGCTTTAAGGGCACTACCATTTAAAGTGTTGACCATATTCACTCTTCACTCTCTTAATAACCTAAAAATTAAAGCATTAAACAAACAGCATGATCAAAAGGTATAAGTGAGCAAAGCCATTCATAGTTAGTATAATTTCAGGTTGAATTGGATTTCCTTCTGGGATTCCAAGGCCCCATCTGTAGAGAGTGATGCATGTTGACTAACCTTTCTTCTTTACCATCATACTTTTGTTCTACAAGTTGCAACTAATTAATTCCCCATAAAGAATCTATTATGTTCTTGTGTTCATCTTGAATCAAATATGTCATCAAGTTTAGGAAAAAACATCAGTAATTATAACATCTTTGCTCTTATAAGAAGTCACTAATAATTCTATATCATTACAAAATGATTTGCTTACTTAATCCCAATTTGAACCATGGACGTTCAAATAAGAGTTTATTAGTAAAATGGAGACAGCTTCCTTTCCCTCAGTAAGTTTCAAAAATAATTGCCTGATATGAAGATGAAGTGTGAGGTAGATATGGCACTTTTATACTGAGAGCTGGTGTTTTATAAATTGAAGATCCACCAGCCAGTCTGCCCAATCTAGTGTCCTTATTTGCTGAAACAAAATACTCAGTGTAACCACTCTGCATGGACTGGGTCTTACTTCTCTTGTATACAACAAATATCCCATTTTACCAGTAAAGATGCTGTTGCCTCCTTTGGAACAATTTACTCAGACAGGCCACTTTCAATGATAATAAAGTGTGCCCGCTTGGATCTTGACATTTAGATCTTTATTATTATGTGACAAATGAGGCTGCTTGGAAGGATATCTACTGTTAGGGCCTTAATGTAAGTTTGGCGGTCCAACCCATGGTGGTGGTCGACCACCCTATAACAAGTTGGATTTTCAGACTGCCATGGGACAGCTGCTGCCGTCAGGGATCCGCGATCCCTGGTGGTCTTGCAGCGGTCTGAGGCCCCTAATAGGCTGGTAGTGCCGCTGTGGCACTGCCCAGCATATTAGGAGTTTCTTCTCCGCCACAGTTTTCATGTCAGAGAGCCCGCGATGAAAAGTGTGACAGTGAGGAATCAAAGGGGGCCCTACAGCCCCCCGGTGGCCTCTGCACCAGGGGATGGACGCACAGGGTCTCACGTATGAGCCTTAGCACTGCACTGCCACCGGCCAGCCGTTGCAGGACCGCCCGACCTGGATTCCAGTCGTAATCCGGCAGGCGGTTGCATTATGGCTTTGGTGGTGTGGCAGCGGGGCGCTGGCAAGGCAGCCCACTGGCACAGTGCCAAAGTCATTATAAGGCATTATGACACTAACACGTTAACCAGCCAGCTCCATTCTTGAAGTTGTCTGTGGTTAACAAAAGGCAAAATACTACATTGCCTGTTCCTGTCTTGGTCATAAGATCTCTATCTATGGCAATACGTTTATATCAAAATATTTCATCAAAAATATCATCTGACCATAATATTATGGTCAAAATATTTTGACAACAAAAATATGATGGACAAAAATATAAAAGATAATCATTTGATATATTTTTTAATATAATCTTGAAGTTTGAAATCTTGCCTATTTAAAAAAAATATTATTGTGTTTTACTGTATTATTTATGTCTTTTATATTTTAAATGCTATCTTTAAATGTAGTATTTTAAATATTATTGTAATGCATATATATTTGTTTTGGGTTACTGGTTTATTGGGAGACTGGATGCATAATGTTTTTTAATATTTAATAATGTTCATTCAAACTAAATATTATAGTTTTTAATTTTGACTAGCACATTAACCAGCCAGTCCCAATCATTATTAAAGGTACTTGGTATTTATTTTAATTGTTGTGGATCTCCTTCTTGAGTTTTGTTGTCATTTATTAATCATTGTGTGTATTTGGCAAATGTCCTGCACTTTTCTGTGTTAAGCCTAAGGCTACTCAACCGTACTACCCCCTAACAGAGCACTTTGCAATTGCATAGCAAGCTCCTGTCCACCCATGAGGAAACCCTTCGACTCTTTACACAGTATATTAACTTGTTGATATATCACATAAAGAGCAAGGTTCCTACAACAGTTTACTTCAATGTGGTGTTGAGGCAGCAGAATCCCTGTAGCCTGTTTTAAGTCCAATAGAGAGAATACCAAGAACATTACTATTATTCATGCGACACTAAAGTGTGATTGCCAAATAGGTCGATCAAATCTTACCTATCACAGCCCTAAAGAGTGTCTAGGACCACAGGATGCTCTATCAGCATTATCTCCTGAAGGGATTGAACACAGAGGTTTCTCTGGTGGAAGAGGTCCTGCATATTCAATTGCCATTTTGGGAGTCGCTGAAGAAGTGTCTCTTGTTGTCAAAGATTACTAACTGTTTAGTTGGGGACAACTTAGAGTAAAGATATTCTCTCACTGTAGGAGTTGTAAGCCTCAGTGAAAGAATATGTCTATCTTATGTATAGCAGGGGAACGGTTAAGGAAGAGCATGAGAATAGTGTTTATGTACTTAATATCCCCCATCTCCATAGCTGGGAAAAAATGTAATCTCTGTCATGATACTTTATGGGTCTAGCTATGAATAAGCAAAGGGGATCTCTAGGAGCAGCGCTTGGACACAGTGGGAGTTCTGCCAGTTAACCCAGAGGGTGCGCTCACAAGTTAAGTTTATATAGAGCTATGTAAATCAGCTATTTGAAAAAGTTCTGCATCTATGTCAATTTAGCTCCTTCTCTGAGGCAAATAATGCAAACATTATTCCTCCACGATCTCCCTTCCAGTTTTTAAGATGTTTATTTTTAATGGGGCATCATCAGCTTATGGATCCTGATTAAGTCAGTCTTCAGCACACCTTTCCCATACTCTCCCTCACGGATAGTTCTCCTAGCCTGATCTGGAGATGGACCTCGGATATGGCTAAGGTACAGAATATATTTGCTATAGTCATCTCGCCTCCAGTCACTGGGTCAGAAGTCATAGTCCGAGAACTTGGGGCAGTGATGTCAGAATTTGCAGCTGGATGAAATGCGAGTGCATCTAAATTAATTGTCGCTTATCATAGGCGGTGCAATTTCACATCAGTAGGCAGAGTTTTACATAGGCGTCAAGCAGCAAACCAGCAAGCAGAGCACCTGAGATGAATGGCAGGTAATAAGAATATCAATAAGCACAGATGAGGACAATCCAGGGATGTTGGCCATATCAATAGGTGACCCAGGTATTGCTGTTTTTCTGAGGGATATAACTGCATGTCAGAATGATGTTGCTGTGCTTACTATGCAGTAGCTGGACATGGCCTCTCCAAAAGAACAGAATAGACAAAGATGATTTGTGGGGGAGGCGTGGCCCCGGGCACCAAGAGAGGTCAACAATGAAGAAGGCAAGAACAGATGGCCCAGAAAGGAGTTATAGATCATCATTCACCCAGGTAGACAGAGGTCCAACATCAGTCATCATCAAAGGCTGGTTTCTTTGCACATGCTCACAGCAGATCAGTCAAGTATCACAGCAATGGAGATGCAGAAGTGGCAGAAAGGCAAGGATATTGGCTGTAGAGCACCCTTCACATCGATCGTCCACCACGATACTGCCGCATAGCGTCACAATGATATCTGTGTTTTCTGCACATATTTTGAAAGGTCATTTTTCACCAAGGTCTAATTCCCTGTGATTCTCCAGCTCCTTTTCGTCCATGTAGAGCACTTGTGTACTTAGATGCCACTAAGATCTCCCTTGGAGGTTTAAACAGAAGGATGTACTATGGCGGCTGGTTTAGAACACCATCTTACGAGCGCAATGTTCTCCTTTGGAGGCAGTGTGACGGATACTCGAGTTTATATTGGTTATGATTACGCTTTCCTGTTTTCAGTTTTTAATTTTGGTAAATTCTGGTGGGTTTTATTTCAGTTTTTTCAATACCTTAAAAAAAAGTGGTTATCAGTGGATACACATTTTTGTGCCATCAAAAACAACAGAAACAGTGTTTTTACGGTGTTTATGGAATGTTTGACTCTTAATTATTGCTTGCTTTCTGCACTGATAGTGCATGTGTATAGATAGCTTGTGTACAGGGTATATGAGGTCCAAATACATTTTTACAAATCAAACTAATTGTAGTACACCATGCAATACTTTAGTGATTCTTTGGTCATGCGCGCCAGCTCTTTCCTTCCTATGTAAGCGTTTATCTGTGAAAAGGCCCTCTCAACATTTGCACTTGAGCCAAAACAGCCAGTACACAATTTGCTAACTCTGGCCAATGACATAGCTTTCCATGCCAGTACCGGTGCACCTGAAGGTTGTGTTTGTCTAGGATATGTTCTGCAACATATGCATTGAATTGGGCACATATGCCCTCAGTTATTGAAGCAGTCAAAAATGAAGCAGTACTTTTCAAAGCCAGGAGAAAATTCAGAAGGGACCTAGAACTTGTGCAGAGTACCTCAGTGAGGCTTCATTGACTTCAAATGCCATGGTTGGTTAAGGGACACTTCTATGCATCATTGCAAGCCATTTCCCATAGACTGTAAAATACAATTTCCTGAATTGCTCCTTAACATTTCTTTGCTTACCAAGTGGCATGAATTCTAACATGGATCATGTTCCAGTGCCAAAGTCACTAAAAGTGTCGCCCAGCCTACTGTCAAGGAGACATGGTTGGAAAAGGGTGTTTTTTCAGACTCTAGTATTTTGATTAAGTCCACTACAGCAGTCATGTTTTCCTGTAAAAACCTAAGCATGCAGTAAACTGTACTATTTTCACATCACTATCAATATGTGACCAAAGATCATCACATATAATGCCTTTGGCATCATTACTAAGCAAAAATTGCATAAACGGTCACCACATGGAGAATATGGCATTCACAGCCTCCAGGACTGAGAACCACCGGCTAAATGACACAGTTAGGATGACTCTTTCTTTTATGCCACACAAAGCACAAAATGAGAATTATTTGCATTTTAGTTCCCGGGCATAACAAAACAGTGTACCAGAATAGACTACAAAGTCAATCGAATTATTAATTAACTCTGAAGATTGTATAGATGCTTTTACCATCTAGCAAGTGACAAGGATCTCTTACAGGGAAGCACTTCAGGTCAGGTAGCGATTTGGACAGATCATCATACAACTTTTTCATCTACGTAGCTGAATCACTGCAAATACAAACAATATCACTCCAATCTTTATTGAACTTGGTAGGAACTTTTTCCAGGAGCATTCCAAGTGACACTGCGTTCCATGTTTACCAACGTCTGGTGTCATGTTTTCACCACTATCTCAGATGCTTGGAGACAACATTCTTTTCACACTACACCTTACATTGAATGTTTAAAGCCCGGGGTGTTTGGCAATTCACCTACAATCAATACTGACTCGCTAGAAAAGGGGGCTGATGTATCAAAGAATTTCACACATTCTCTGTCTGTGGGTAAATGTGATGGTACATACTGGGAAAGATTCTTATGAAACCAGCCATTTTACCTATCAGTGAAATCAAATGTAGCCAAAATATCAAATTTGATTTTGATATTTCCTGATTCTCTACAGCTTTCAAAGTAACTAAATAAGACCTAAAACATGCTTTGAAACACTGCATTTTTAGACCAAAGACCACAAACCTGAAAAAAGCAGAAGTAAGAAGAGACAATATTTTAGTGACATCCCTAATGTTAGCCCAGTCTTTCTTGCTGCTGCCTTGTATAACAGAATTGCATTGTATTGGCCCCTTCAGGAAGAAATAAAAACGACTCTTTCACTCAACTTTTCCTTTCTTTGAATGGAACTTAGTTTATGGGTACGCCGAGATCAACTCCCTGCTCAAAAAACCCACACCGGAACCGAGAGACCTTAAGAACTTCCGGCCCATCTCCCTGCTTCCTTTCCCAGCCAAGGTCATCGAGAAGATCGTCAACAGACAGCTAACCCGATACCTCGAAGAAAACAGCATCCTGGACCCATCCCAGTCAGGGTTCCGCAGCAACCACAGCACCGAGACTGCCCTCATCGCCGCCACCGACGACATCAGGACCCTGCTGGACAATGGTGAGACCACAGCCCTCATCCTGCTGGACCTCTCCGCCGCCTTCGACACTGTCTGCCACCGCACTCTACGCGCACACCTCCACGATGCAGGAATCCGAGACAAGGCCCTGGAATGGACCACCTCCTTCCACTCCAGCAGAACCCAGAGCATCTGCCTCCCCCCGTTCTGATCCGAAGTCTCCGAGATCATCTGCGGCATACCCCAGGGATCATCCCTCAGCCCGACACTGTTCAACATCTACATGGCCCCGCTCGCACGCATCGCCCGACAGCACGACCTCAACATAATCTCCTATGCTGATGACACTCAACTGATCCTCTCCCTCCCCAAGAACACCCTCACCGCCAAATCCAACCTCCACGAAGGAATGAAGGCCGTCGCCGATTGGATGAAGCGCAGCCGACTAAAGCTGAACACGGACAAGACGGAGGTCCTCATCCTCTGCTCCAACCCTTCAGCCTGGGACGACTCCTGGTGGCCTACGACACTGGGGGCAGCCCCGACACCCACCAACCACGCACGCAACCTGGGAGTCATCCTCGACTCAACGCTCCCCATGGCCAAGCAAGTCAACGCAGTCTCCTCCTCCTGCTTCAACACCCTCCGCATGCTCCGCAAGATCTACAGGTGGATCCCGACAGATACAAGAAGAACAGTCACCCAGGCCCTCGTCAGTAGCAGACTCGACTATGGAAACGTCCTCCACGCGGGAGCCCCGGCCAAGCTCATCAAACGACTGTAACGCATTCAAAACACCTCGGCACGCCTGATGCTCGATGTACCACGCCAAAGCAACATCACCCCCCAGCTGAGAAACCTGCACTGGCTCCCCGTCGACAGGAGAATCTCCTTTAAACTCCTCATCCACGCACACAAGGCACTTCACAAGACTGGCCCAGCCTACCTCAACAGACGGCTCTTCTTCTATGTCCCCAACCACCAGCTCCACTCCGCCGACCTCTCCCTCGCCACCGTCCCCCGCATCCGAAGAACCACCGCATGCGGCAGATCCTTCTCCCATCTCACCGCCAAGACCTGGATCGCCCTTCCACTCAGCCTACGACAGACCCAAGACCTGCTGACCTTCAGGAGGCTACTCAAGACCTGGCTGTTCGACCAGTAGCGGCAAACCCCACTCCTCTCTTCCCTTTTTTTTCCTTCCTCACTGCCATGAGACCCTCGCGGGTAAGTAGTGAGCTCTACAAATTCCGTGATTGATTGATTGATTGGTTGCGAAGGTGTTTTTTTCAGTTTTTATATGTTTACACCGGTGATCTCTATTTTGTTTTCGGTGGGGCTTTATCATTTGTTATAGGTTTAAACCTAAAACCAGATAGTCTAGTTATGATACAGTTCTAAACAAAAGGATTAGGAGGTAAGGCAGGGATCCAGCTTAATTACTCAATTTAAGATATTTATGATAGTTTTTTTCTTGGCAGCAGAATATAATCCTCTTTCATAGAGGGTACTATATAGGTGGCGCTAGAGACATTTGTTGTCAATGCCTTCTAACTTTTGTATTTTGGTGTTTTGTATAGATCAATCATCATTATTATTGATACATAAATTGAAATCCAGGATGAGTGATACAGTTGTTATACTTCAGTACACACAGTTACATCTAAGAATGGGAGCCATGCATTGTGTGAACAAAGATGTTTGGAGATTGGAAGCTGAAGACACCAAATTGAAATAATCCCATCTTCACGTAAGCACTGAAGGTTCCAATCTTTGCTTTTCAGAGGTGAAGAAGTTGCAAAACCTTCTGAATCCCTGCCACTGGAAAGTAATGCTAGCCTGCATCCCTCCATGTTTTGAATGCAAGAATTAAAGAGTGTCAGATAGACTCTAGTGTGTCATGAATACCATTACATGACCGGTAGGTCAACTAGATTGAAGGACCCATATCTCACCTGCCTTATGTACATGTCACAGCCAGCCTCAGTGTGTCAACAAGCAAAATATCTCTTATGGCTTCTCTTCTTCCTCCTAACAATAGATTTTTTTTTACTCTCCTCAGATTCCCTACAGCAGTGTTTCAGGACTTCCAGTGTTCTGTTGCTGTTGGGTGTTCCTTCTAGGTCATTAGCCCTGCTACTGAAAACGCCACACCACTGGGTGTCAGGGGTCACGGCAGCCCCGTTCACACAGGCAGGCGCTGAGGATGGGAAAGACTACATTTCCCAGCAGCCTCTGCACGCCGCCTGACGTCGGACGCCGCGTCGATCACTGCGTGCCACGTGATGCAGAAGCAGTGATATGGCAAGGCAGTGGGAAGAAACGCTGCTGATTATTCCGCCGGATTCTGGATCCTAGCTGGCCGTTTCCTTGTTCCTTGGGTCGGGTAAGGGTGCCTGTGGCACCGCTCGTTCCACTCATTGTATTTACTGGAGTTCTGAGAGTTCGTTGGCAGCCTTTTCTCTTCCGCTTTGGATGTCCTTTATGAAGAGAAGCGCGCTGTGTATTCCTTGTCCTTTTATATAAGAGCTCTTATCATTCCTTGCCAGAAGCTCTTGGGAGGGATCAGGGATTTTGTCTCGCCCTTTGGTTCATATTCACTGTGAGAATCTCCATACTTATCCACAGAGTGCTCTGTTTACCTCGTGAAGGACTACTTGGGGGCATATGGTGTGTCTTTCCCTGCGTTGGCAAACTCTTCCCTGAATCTTATTACAGAGTTCATGCGAGGGAAAAACTACCAAATCCTTTACGAATTAGGGGTTGCCCTCAACCCCAGTTATCTCATGTGGCATTGCAGTCTGTATGAGTGACGTAACTCTAAGCAGTATTGTACCTGTTTCTACTGGATGGCATTGGCGAACTGTTATTGTTAGACACTGTGTGCATCGCTGTACAACTTGCCTTATAGTGACTATTGCAGCTAAACACACATTTGTTTGTTATTTTCTTTTGTTCTCCACAGGGGTGTCATATAGAGCTGAGGTGTTTCCCTCGCATTCTCAGGTATAGACCTGGAGCATGAAATGTATAGGTCTAGGTGTTATACAGCAGGATAGGTGTGTTCAAATGTACCTTTGTGTTTTTGCAGCGTATCAAATGCGTAGAGGTTACATGCTCAGCACCCCTGTTGGCTGGTCATCGTTATTTTTCTTTACAGGTTAGTGGAAGTATGGGTACTAAGGGACCATAGAAAGAGAGAGAAGAGGTGAAAGGTTCTCGTAGTAATTCTTGTTCATCTTTGTGTCTTACTACAGGTCTCCCTCCCTGCTGTCCCCTTCCTTCCCTTCCCCCGCTTAACCACCCTTTAGTCTGTGTATTATTTGTATCCAGACTTGGGGCTGTTGAGAGGTGGACCACTAGAGCATCGATTCGATCCTGAGGATACATTCAGGCCTGAGACACTAGGGCTCAGCAACTAAGAGATATGACCTGGCTTTAATTAATGACTAGAAGAACGGCTGTTCAAAGGAACTGCTTTTTCTTTCATTGTGGTCATTCTACTATGCCTTATGTACTTAAACTTTTTTCAAGGCGCCAAGAAGTCCTAGAACATAAGCACTATGGGATATATTTACAAGGAAGTAGCGCAGCACGGTGCCGCAAGCCATCTGGCTGCACTGTATTACTTCTGAAGCAAAGGGATGCATCATATTTACAATAATATGACGTATCCCTGAGCTCTCCCCTGTGCTGGCGCACAATTGGATGCCATGCGCCAACACAGGCACCCTTGCACTATGGTGCAAGGGTGCCTGCTTTGCAGCGCAGATTGTTTTTGTGCAGGAAGGGACACCTTCCTACACAAAAACAATCATGATAGGTGTTTTCTTCTTTCTATATGGGTTGCAGAATGAAGCACGCATAGAAAGAGGAAGAAACGGGGAGAAATACAAGTATTTCTCCACGTTGCGCCTCCCTATTCCTCCCCTGGGAGGAGTAGGATTCTGACGCATTCCCAGGTTTACGAAACATTGTAAATCTGGGAATGTGGCAGAATTCATGGTTGTTGTATGGGAACACCCACAGCAACACCCATGGAACACCCCTATCATGAAAGTGCTGCTTGAAAAGATTTGTCATAACTGAAACTTGACTGAACAACAACATCCTTCTTCCTTTACAACTCAGATGTTTATCTGCTATCCTCCGGAACTGATGGGATCTCCCCTCAGTCTTCTCAAATAGCCTTATAGCCCACCTCAGCGGGCTGCACCAGCCATTAAAGGCCCTCTCCAGTGTTAAGGGCCCGAGCCGAAGGGAAGGACCTTTAACAAGGAAGCAGGACTTTAATGCCAGTAAAGCCCAGCTACGGAAGGCTTAGAACATTTCGCCGAAATACGGAAAATATTTCTAAGAAATTAAACAAAGGCCTCATGGAGCCCGAGGGGATTGAAACCCCCTCCGGCTCCATGAGGCCTTTGTTGACAGCAAGAGCCATGAATGACAACATTGGAATGTTGGAGCTTCGGGCTGCTAGCAGCCGTTTGAAGCCCGGAGCACTCAATTTTCTTCAATGGAGTTCCCAACATTCCAATATCCTAATATATGGTGGGTTTCAGTTGATATAGAGGAGTAACTTCATCTAATGGCTCAGTGGACTATCTCTGTTTGCCCTCATAGACCTTTCAAGGTTGGCAAAATGAGTTGGGTAACATTCAACATCCTTTATCTGTTTATAGTTTCAAGAGACCCACCAGGCTCAGTATTGTTAACATTAACATTTGTGCCGTAGCTTTTTCATGTACACATTGTGTGGTTCCACAGGACTCACCCCAGTCCACTGACCTACTTAACATCTATAGGTAACCACGGCCCTACTAGTACAATGCCACAGTCCCTGTTTTATATGTATACTTACAAATTTTAGCTACTTTTATGGATGGTGGGGAGCGACGCTTTGATTGTGAACAGATTCTGTGACACTATTTGTGACATCAGCATGTTGATAGGGCTTAACTGTCTCAACTTAAATTCCAACAAGACTAATGTGATGCATGAAGGGCCATGAGAACCTTTGGTCCCAGGTTTTCTGGCCACAAGATCCAGGAGCATTCCTTGTTCCACGGCTGTGTACTTACTTTTGGCTCTGAATTGGATCACAGTCCTTCTCTAGCATCCCAGTTGGGACCTTTTACTTCGTCCTGCTCCACCACCTGTCTCTGGTAAAAATAACTTTGCCATTTTTTACTCCCAAAGGATGTCTTACAGTAGAATGTCCACACTGATCTGCTAGGTTAAGCATAGTGGTGCTTTACCTGTAGAAGGAACTTCCAGATTTCATTGCTATCGGCTTTGAGTATCTTTATGGCATGGTCTTGAGGGTTTGGTCACAGACCAGAGCCTGTTTTCTCTTTACTTGATCCCAGCTGTATCACAGCAATACACTTTACTTTGATGATTTTTGAAGGCTGTAATGGTTCGTATCCAGGCTACTAAAAATGTGGCAGACAGTTTCCTCTATGTTTTACCATGCAACTCCTTTGTGGACATTGCATTGGATGCCACTCAATCAAAGATGCACATTTACCAATCTGTGAATCGAATATCTTTTTGTTCATGGGGCAACCACTGTTTTCCTGAAATTGAACTCTATCAGATGCTCCCTGGACAATCTCTTTGCTCAGCTTATTAACTGCTTTTCCAGGTTCTTGATGTCCGGTAACAAGAAAAGTGGGTTGGTTGAGCGTTCTCGGTCCTCAACCCCAAGACTCACTTATCGCCGTACTTGCTATTGCTATGTTGGTGTTTGTTAAGTGGAGCAGTTGGAACCACTGGCATGTTCTTTGGTACCCCAGGACCTGCTCTTGCTACCTCCTCTCTCTGGAGGCCATGAAAACAGTGGCAAGAACAGAGCTGAAGTAAGACTGTAAAGCAACATCAGCTAGGTGTCCACCTTCCCTTAGCCCCTCAGCAGCTAACAAGAGGCTGTGTAGCTTCTAAGCATGTTATAAGGGCTCATTCATATGATGTAATGGGAAGTCAACAGGTGCATGATGCTGATTCTGTTATCACTGTAATTTTGGTGAATTGACCAGTGCATCAGTCTAGTGGGACTGGACAGCTCTGTTTCCTATTATGCAAGGAAACCATTAATTGAGTGAAGCCAATGTAGAAAGGGTGACATAAGCAAGCTTGAATATGACTGACGTGTAGTACAGGTCACAGATATTTGAGCTGATGTAATTGAATGTGAGAGGCTGGGATCAAGGAATGTACACAGTTGAGTGTTTGAGCTTTTTAAAATGCTCTCACCCTATGAGTTGCTCTTTGGTGTTTGAGACTCTGACATCCTAGATGAGGAAATACATTCTGGATCCCTGAAGAAGGAACACTGTGCGGGCGACATTGCATCTGGAAACACTTGCACTATTTTAAAGCTGGTAGAGAAGCCATCTCACCAGAGAATAATAAAGTGGGTGACTAGCCCACCCTAGTCCTACTGCTTTTTATATTATTTCTGTTTACATCTACATGCACATATCCAGGGAGGTAATTTGAGTGTAGTTAAGTAGAGCAAACAAGGCTTAAATTGGGAAATATGTCCACATAGGGAGCTTTGTAAGATAACCTAAGGAACCAAGAGAATTAAAAAAAATAGTATAAAAAGGTGAAAATGAAGTTGAGGGCATTTTCTCCATTGTCTCATTTCCAAGAGTCAGGAAAAGGAAAGCCTTAGTCTGCAGAATGTATCCTTGATGCCAGTTAAAGAGTGACCAGCTGTTGGACGTCACTCGGACATATTAGTACATCATGCCAGAGATTGCCTAAGACTTGGACAATATACAGCACACAGAGCAGCCAGACTGTTGGGCAACCACATGCCCTGTGCTACCACAAGAAGCACTGACACAGCGCTTCTGTCACTGACCAACATTCTGTTATATCAACTTCTTGTGTCTCCTGGTACCCAGGCACCAGCTGCTCATGTGGCTGCATTTATTAATCTGCAGTCATTTCCGCAGAACAGATGAACCTCAACTAGCCACTGTTATGGTTCTCAGTACCCCACCAAAGCCTGTTGCATGGAGAGCAACTACCACAGGTGTGTTAGTGCTTCCACCCAGGTGAAAATAGCAGCTTAATGGTATGTGTATATAAACATTACATACATCATAACAACCACTTTCCTTTAAAGACTTGGGAAGGTCAAACTCAATACATAATTTCAGACATTGTCATAGAAAGTGTATCAATTCACATAAAATAAGAGACAAGAGAGTGAGCCTTCCCTAGCTCTCCAAACTCAAACTGTAAGCCTCACAAGATGAGAAGGAAAAAGAACAGCTGTATAAGAAGGACAGCTAAAGAACGGATACTATCCAAATGAATACATACACTGGGTGTACATCATAGGGAGTTCACATAAAAGTGCAATGTACATGTGAATACCAGAAATTTAGGGGAAAACCCTGGGGTTTCTTAAGACTGCACTCACCCACTATGTAGCGGTATACTTCATCATAGGGCCGCTACCAACACCCTGGTGCAGACCAACACACACAGGGTGGCGCGCTGGTTTTTTTTTAAAGGAAAAAGAGAATAAGAGAGAAGGAGAAAGATCTCCAAATTAAGGATTCCTAGTGCAGAAAGCAATTTATTAAAACTGTCTAAGTGGGTACCTATATACTTATCTTATTTATTTATCTTATTTATTAGTGGTCCCACTTGGCAGGATTAAGAATAAGTGTTGGGTGTGTAGGAAGAGTCACATCTCCATTACCCCATCTGTTTCTACCGACATGTTTCAGCCAATATCTACTGCCCTAATGGGTCACTGGCCTTCCTCAGGGGCGTGATCCCTCGTGGCTTTTCAAACTCCTCCCGGTTATACTTTAACAAATATCAAAAGGATAGGACTTACTTCATTCTTTTAAGTAACCACAGTCGCCTTTCATATGCAAGTTTCATTATATTTCCCCCAACTCAGGGTTATAGAAGGTGTATCAACAGGAGAGAATACCATTCGTTTCACAATACCACAGCACTTTGAGGGGAATAATAATGGGGCTGCTATGGGTTCATTCAGAATTAAAGAAAATTGCTTTTCCGTAGTGTACTAAAAGGCATCCATAATTAGGGTACAGTAGGCCCCGCCCACTCAGGGGCTCTAGCAGGACTGCATTTGATGAAAATATGACAGCTTCACCTCAGGATACAATTCTGTTTGCAATGACTCTGAGTTGCTGTTATCTAATAGGTCCGGGCAAAATTTAGATTACGCTGTCCTAATGTTGCATAATTTTGGTAATCTAACATTATGCGAAATTACAGAAATTATGCTATTACGCTACATTGCATAATTGCTAGGGCTGGGCGAAAAATTCTGCTGCACCTGCGAAAGTTTGTGGAGTTTTGCCCAGTTCCAGAAAAACTCTGCCAACTGCCGCATGGCAGAGATTTTTCTGACGCGTGGCTAAGAGCCTGTGAGAATTTGCGTCCCCTTGCATGATTTTCGGGTGCTGGAACACTTCCCAATCGAGATCTCTTAATGCGTGCAGTCACAGCAGGTCGCAACCGTTCGCGTTGAGAAAGCTGCCATTCGTGTAGAAAATTTACTCGAGCGGCAGACAGAATCATCGCCCTCTGGCATGCCGTGTAGTGCTTTTAAGCTGATATTACAACATGGAATAAACTCCCAGCGCTAAAAATCAGCACAAACAGCGCCACATGCCGAATTCCACCTGCCTGCCGAATCTCGCAGAGTTTTTATGTAACTGCGCGGAATTCAGAGTGAAACTCCTTGAGTTCTGTCCACCATGTGCTATTCACAGCAAAAATGTAGTGCAAGTGCATAGGAACCAAGCCACCAATCAGAATATGAGCAGCTGCAGTTTGCAGTGCTTGTGCGGTTTGCACTTTTTGGTTACAGCAAAATGTGTCTTTCCATCCAAAATGACCCAGAGGACACATTTCATTCGCATTTGTAGCATTAAATGCAGGTTTTTTTATTTTTATGTAATTATGCGTGATATTGATTCCCAATTGGCCTGCATATCCTGTACCTAGGTCTGACCACTGGCTTCCACGCAAGGGAGGAAGAGAGCCTGCACATGTTAGCTCACTGATTCCACATCTACGTAAAAGAGGGCATGACCTCGAAAGCTGTTTACAAGCGCTTTGAATCTATTTGAAGTAAACCTTATCCAAGGCTTAGTGACAGGAAACAAGTGCCAACTCACTGTACTCAGTACAATTGAACCTTTACTGAGCTCTCATGATTCCAGTTCCATGTGTGAGTAGCTAGTCCAGTCCCAGGACCTTCTTTACATTCTGAAACATGTAGTCCTGATTTTATTAATGAAGAAACAAGACTACAAAGACTACAAGTCCCACAATGCAAAGAGAAACCTCTGCTGGATGAGCTACTCATGTGTGAACATGGGACACATAAGAGCTCTCCCTTTATCCAGTCGATGATGAGCGCTGCAAACATGTAATGTTGCAGTAGAGCCTCGCCCGGGAAATACAGCACCCTACAATTTTGGGATTTTTAGGTGTGGGAGTACTGCATCTGGAATCCCTCAAAAGCTAGAGTGAGTGCCCAAGTTTTCCGGCAACTACTAGTATTTCCCTACATGAGTAGACATTTAGGCTTGGATTTACTAACGCTTTGCAATGGGTTTGCACTACTTTTAGTCGCAAGCCTGACCGCTAATTGTTATGCTAGTAAATACCGTAGAAATTATCGGGATGGGCTCGTTTTGATAGAATGTCCCGTTCTTGAGTTGGTTTCGGCGTGATTTACTCATTGCATAAGGCATTTTGGCTGTGCCTTCCTGCGGGCAAGATATACTTTGGAGACAAGTATTTGCAGGATTGATTTCTTCCCAACACTGAGTCCTGATGAGGGTCTTGTAGACCTTTTTGGCCACCTGTGACCGAAACATCGATAGTTTATCCTCTTTAGCTTCATCGATTACACCGTGTGGTACTCCAGGCCTTTTCGACCAAGTTAAAAAAGCAGGATTTAACTACTGGGACTGTGGATTTATCTATCTCCCCTGTTAAGAGGATTTTGTGTTTCCTGATATCCCTGCAATGAATGCATACTAGTAACTTTTTAGGGATCTTGTGGTGGCGCCAGGGTTGATATACTGATGTAATGCTGTGTATATATTGCTGTACATAATGTTTTTGTACCACATGTATTTACAATTTATATGAACAATCGATGCAGTCATATAATAATGTCCTTTTGTTAAAAACAATAAGCCAGTGGCTTTGAATACAGGAGTGACTGATTTATGATATATAATAAGATCATTGACCAGTTTAACTACTGAATGATGTGTAAATAGTTCCTCTGGGAACAATTTCATATGTAAAAAAAAAGTAAATACAATCCAACGCTAATCAGGAATCAAGTTGGATAATTTCCCCAAAGTAACGTAAAGTTGCCCTATGTGCTGCTTTATGTTATGTTGTGTCAAAGGGGCATTCTGGGTAATGCCTTGATGTTGCTATGCAACCACCCATGGGTTTTGATGCAAATTTGCTTCTACAAAAATTCATAGACAGGGATTTGTGCTAACATTGGACGTGTTTTTGAGGCAGGCATAAAGCGGAGATCAGTTTTCATTTCCCATCATTTTCTTCTACTTTGTATGCCTGCTGCATTGTACAGCACACATATGAAACAAGGAAAGTGCTGTAAGGATTGTTTTTGTACTGGAAAGATCCCCTCCGGGTACAAAACCTATTCCTTACAGAACGCAAACACCCTGGCACTACGGAGAGAGGAAAGTGGTGCTCTATTTTAGTAGATATGGAGCTGTTCTACTCTCTCCCTTTCACACAGCGTCACAACTTTAGTTGCGGTGCTGCTTCGATTTTCATAAATCTGAGCCTTAGATCCCTCGAATATCCTCTGGTTTTCCTTTTTACTTGCTTTCCTCTAGGAAACACATTCCCCGGGTGCAGCCAAAGGACCTTACTCGCTGTGGATATGTCTTCCTAGAGTGCTCTTTGAGAAGCCGCATTACAGAAGAGGCAAGTGTAAAACCTCTCGGGCTACCCTCACTACACCCAACTCTGCTCGTCTGCGGATAACCTAGAGTAATAGTCAATGCTGTCAGTATGTGTTGGCGCACAGTGGCCTAACATTAGCCCCCAAAGCCCCCGAGGTGCAGAGGGGCCCTGACCTCTAGGGGGCCCTCTCAGCACAATGCATTGGGTCTGGGACCAAAGTTGTAGGTGGTGGGCCGGGGGAGATCCCCTCCATGTACTTTGCAGGAGGGTCCCCTCAAGTTTCGCTACACCACTGCCGGCGCACTTCTCATAAAGTCATGTGACTGATTGCAGATATGTTTGTAATATTTCACCAGATTTTGACATAGTAGGACCAATAGTTGCATCTCATTTAGAATAGGGAGAGCATTGGTAGGGCTGATCTCTGATGAGGCAGGGACAGAGCTAGGAGTTAGCTGTAGAGGTGGTGACTAGCCTACAGTAGGAGGCTCTCCTTCTGTTCCCTTGTAATACACCAGTCATGAGAAGTCTGGGAGAATATTCATTCACTACCGTTCCCTTCCTTGGTGCTCCTTTAGGGTGTTTTACACTTTTAAGTGAGCTTGCACTCCTTTACACTTTTGCAAACATAGAATACTGTAATAAGAGAAGATCAGTCGTGTAGTTTACCCTGAATCTTGAAGGTTACACTTTAGGGCGTGTAGTCTATCTAAACATAGAATAACGTTGCCTATGTGTGAATGCTTTTGTGTATGGTGTTTGAGAAGCTTTTGCACGAAGAACATGAAATCGGTTGCGGCTAATCATTTTCACGAACATCATCATAACATCAGTCAATTAAAATTCTTGATCCTAGAAGTGGTTGCTAGAAAAGAGGGTCGTGATAACAGAAAATACCTCCTCCAGCGAGAGAATTATTGGATAAAAACACTGGACTGCTTGAAACCATATGGGATGAACGATCGCATAGAATACTTATGTTATTTATGATTTTGATTATTGTAACCATGTGTGTAGTTTGAAACATTCACACTGTCGTTGATGAGCTAACAGTGAGTCATTATTAATGGGTCTGTCACCATTATTATTGTCCATTAGTTGATTTAATTTTTGCTTCCTGATGTGCTAGAATTGTTTTCTTCATCGTTATAGTCCACCCGCAATTCAGGTCAACCTTACCAATTTGTTTTTTATCGTCATATGTTGCTGAGCCAGATCGATATTACTCTTTTGTAACACGGCTGATACCACTGATTGCATAGGAATCACGGATTAAGATATACATAGCCACCCACATTCGTTGTTATACTAGTATACATCACTCCAAGATGGCCGCCAAGAAAAATTGATGTTTCATAGTCCTACGTCGATTACTAACACACTCGGTTTAAACACCAACATACCAACACTAACTATTTAACCACTCTGAACTGGGGATAGCTGACGAAAAAAGCCTGATGACTGAATCGGAAGTTTTTATTATATTGCTGAACAGCATGATTTTCTAGTTTTGTCTTCACTGGCAAATTACAAACGCATAGCACGTTTGATCACATTGCCGAACAGCATGCTTCCTTAGCTTTGGCTTCATTCACAAACCGGAATAAGCGAGCACGATTTAACAACCAACACCGTCACATTGTGGAAATAAGGATTTTTATGATCAGTTATGTCCCCTATCTTGGACCCCAACGGTTTCATGTATAAATCACAAGTACATGTATGTTCCCTCCAGTTCCAGTTATGAAGACGCAAACACATGTGCGTCCACCGTCAACATGTCCTCTTTCAGATCCGCCATGAATGGGCCGGATATTCTATTCCTAAGTATGAAAGGCCACCGGTTTTATATGGTTCATTTATGCCATTTTACAGTCTAGGCGAGTAGGCCCTGATTCTGCCATCAAGCCTTTTCTTGCCTTCTGCCTCTGAAAGCTCCAGTTTGAGCTCGCATCTGTATCCATGAACTTTGTCCTACTCCCTGCACGGCTAACGGTGCCTGACTCCAGCCTGTTGCCTGCCAAAAACTGTATTTCACCTTCAAGATTATCTGCTCTGCTCCGCTCCTCATCCAATGCATTCCTGTCTAGTAGTTTAAGTAAACATTCTTTCAGCTACCGAGCAAAAGGCCCGGCTTCTCTGTCTTTATGCAAGTAATTCATAGCCCTGTTACTATGGAAGATTTCTGCCCTCGCATCTAGTGTAGACATTTAGACGCTTGTACACGCACTAACAGTCAGTATAGTCAGTATAGAATAGGATTCTATCCTAAGAGACCTTTCTTTTTGGATAACACAGTTCTTTAAACATAGGATGTTAGATATGATTTGGGATTAGGTTGACATAACCCCAGACTTCTGTCTCCACATGTAGAGCTAAATGTCAAGTCCCCTTCACCCCCTAGTCGCACGTCAATCACACGTCATGCTGCTGCGCGCGCATCTCTGCCAAGTATTTCTGCTGACATTGCGAAATTCTTTCATGGAACCACCCTATTGTGACATCATACCTGATGACGTTCTTTAAGTTACACCCAGTTACACCCATTCTAGTTACGCATGTATGTTCTTATCTTTGTTATCAACTGTTACGCCTCCTGCATCTGTTTCACTGTAATGCCTATTGTATAAAAATGATTACTTGTCAATAAAGTTTGTTCTTCACTTCCTGAACCTTCGTGGTGATGGAATATGGAGTCCTCAATTCGAATTGATTTTGGAATAAAGCCCGTTCCGAACCTCTAATACCACGGATTCTGCCTCTTATTTTACTGAGCTATTATTATAGATATTCCGCATCAAATTAAGTTCCGGTAATTAAATTATTTACCACATATATGGCGCCCGAATAGGGACACTTTCTCATCTCACGCGCCGGAGGTGCGTTGCAGGCCCGGTCTCCTGTCACAGCTGGACGGACAACAACGCGTACCCACAGGATTTCCTGTATCTCCCTCCTGCCGAGCGGGGGTAACTGAGGCTGCGATCAACACCAAGACGAGGCGGTGAGAAGTGCGAAGTATCCCGACCAGAGCCTAGCTGAGAGAGCAAGATCCGAGGTATACAGAGGCCCACCAGGTTCCGAAGTTCCGAGTCGAGTCCAGTTCAGTTCAGTTCCGAGGCCTTCCGTTCCGAGCTACCCGGTGAGTACCATTGTCGGGGAGGCGTTCTGACGTGCACATAGGTTGTGCCGGTCAAGACGGGTTTGGGTACACAAATCCGGTCTGCACTGTTTCAGCAGTGTATCTGTACTGTTTAGCAGTATATCAAGTATGTCTAGCATATAATCCAGAATTACCTAGTTAATGCCGAGTATCATGTTTAGTGACTAGTTCCCCAAATGGCCATCATTGTTATTCATTAAAGGTTAAATGTTAAAATGTTTTAGATACGTTCTGCATATTGTGGTGTGAATGACTGTTCATTATTGTGTTTCGTTGTATTAAACGTGTTCAAAATTAGGTATCAGATCAGTTTTCAATATGCCGCTCTTTTCGAAATTAAGACAGATAAAAACCAGAAAAGGGGTACTCGAAGAAGCTGTTCCCATTCCTCCTAGGGACACTCCAGGGTACTTCATGTATCATAAACATGGCCTAGACGCCATATTATTTCTTGTTTTATGGGTAGACTACACCAAGGAATTACCAGAAAGTCAGAGGTGGCCCGCAGCTGGGACCTGGGATGCAGATTGCATCGTGAAAGTAGAGGAAGAATTATGGAAAAAGAAAGCTAGACAGTCACAGAAAGATGCCATTGAATTATGGCGTAAAGAATCGTATCGACGTACAGAAAAAGCACGTAGACAGGAAGAGAAGAGTAAGGAGAATTCAAATAAAGTTCGAGAAAATATATTAATTGAAGAAGGTACTCGAGTAAAATCAGAACAAGTAGACAGACAACGAAATGCCCTTATGAATGGTATGTATCCTCTCCTGGCCGAAGGATTACCTAAGGCTACTCCGGAGATACCAAAAGACTTGCCACCCCCATTGTTTCCGATAAAAGTACATCCCAAAGGGCATCCCAGATCCGCAGAAGATGTTTTTCTTTCCTCTTATTTAGACGACGCAGCTCCCGAGTATGCTAATGCTGCGCCACATAGACCGCCTGCAGAGGGGGTTCAACGCCAAGACCCTCTTCCGTCTGTACCTCCGCAACAGCAAACTCCGACACAAGTTCCGGCAAGCACATCTGCTTCGACATCTGTATCCACACCTATAGTTGCTATATCACGTTCAACGAATCCTTTCACATCCAGCACCCCAGGTGGGGCTACCGGAGGTACATCAAACATTTTTTCCACGCCACCCAGAGTAAATAAACTTTCCTTTCAAGAATTAGCCCACCAACGTACGCCCAAACTAGTAACTCCCAACACGCTCAAGGAACTTCTAATAGATTGTAGATATGATCCTGTGCCCGGAAAAGGGGACGAAATGATGCTGGCATCATAACGTATCCGACGAGCTGCAATATATTTAGGGAAGTTACCAGGAATGACTACACATTTAGAAAATATATATCACTTTGTCCAGTCAGGGCGAGATTCTGAGAGTATTAACAGAGCCATGGAGTACCAAAAAGTGGAAATACAGGGGGAACTGTTACGTTTCCTCATAAACTGTGTGATCAGAAATCAAGACCGACCAGGGGTAAATCCGGAAGAAATGCAAATCCTTACCACGTGGAGTCAGAATATATCAGAGGGGAGACATGATAAACGATCATGTATAGTAGCTATGTGCCGAAAGATCCGCAAAGAAATAGAACGAATACACGAAGAAAGATTAGCAGTAGACGAACCTGAACAAACCGAGGACGAGGAAGAATTAGAACTGCCCACAGGACAGTTAGAAACCATGGCCTACGTAGGTAGAGGAAGATCTTGCAATAATACTAGATGCCTTACTGATCCGATACGTCCGATACGTCCAGATAATAGCAGAATTTTCCAAACTCCTATAATAAATATAAGGTCCCCCGAACATTCGTTCCAAGCCGCTGACAAATTACTCCGAGAACGAAGGGGTTATCATATACTCGATTCTATGGACGAGCAAGAATTAGCCAGGTCAGCCGTTCAGTGGGTTGATAGTCCCGGAAAATATAGTGATGATACATTAGCGCACACGTTTTTGAACCTCGCCCCAGATGAACAGCGTTTGGCTGGTATCTATATGATTCAACAACTCCTTATATTATATAAAAGCCAACACTCCGATCCTGGCCCCTTACCTGATATATTGACTAAATTACTCACGAATAAATGGAGAGGTTCAGGTACCGAGTTAATTAGAGAAATACTAGAATCCAGAAAGCAGTACATTCTTTTTGTATGTCCCGAACATGTCTCACTGCCCATCAAGGAAAGAACGACGTATTATATGGATAGACAGAATCCCTTATGCGAAGTGCACCCGATAAAAGGTGAGGACAATCAGTTTAAACGTGTGTTTGTATACACACCCATATCCAAAATAGAACTATTAGAAATGAAGAAAGTGGTACCCAGTCATGACAAAGACCCAGCGGGTTTCCACCGTGAAATTAAAGATATGTTACTCATGGGAGAATATACCTACCCCGACATTATGACAATATTGAAGGTATTAATGCCTGCGGGCATTTACGAAAAACTCAAGGAAAAGGATTGGGAGGTGGGAGACCAAAAGATAGATTGGACAGCATTAGAAAACGAAGAAAAAGCTCGAGGTCCAGGTGCAGGGCTTGGGGAAAAGACCAAAACACTACCAGGTTTGCTAGTACAGGTACTGCCACGTTTATTAACTACGAAAAAGGAAGACTGGGGTGCAATATCAGCCTGTAAACAAAAACCAGATGAGGACACTAGTGATTTCTATGCTCGATTCGAAAAATGTTTTGGTATAAATAGTGGCATAAAAGCAAGTAGCGAATCGTATCCACATCTATTTGTGACAAAATTAGTTGAAAATTCCTTGCCCCAAGTTAAGAATAGAGTATTGAAATTCGAGAGTACCTGGCAAGGTAACACTCCGTCACAGATGTTACAGATGCTACAGTACCATCACAATAGAATTAGAGAGGAACAAGAACATGAACAAAGACGCATGAAAGACACGAAAATGAAAATGCTAGTTTCCCAGACAGTTCCAGCTGACGGTCATAAAAAGGGTATGACACAGTCCAGTGTTTCAACAGGTCCTGTAAAAGGGACATGCAACTATTGTAAACAGCCAGGTCATTATGTACACGATTGTCCAGTTTTAAAACATAATATCGCCACAGGTAATACAAAAGAAAGACCACGGCCACTTAGACAGGATCAGAACTAACAAGGAGCTCCGCAGCATGCACAGTCCATGCCAGCTCCGCAACAGTCTCTGCCAGCTCCACCACCGCAGCCTATTGCTGCCACACAAACAACGACACGACAGATGTACCAGACCGCACAGTATGACTATCCTGATTATCAACGATACTCATGAAACAGCCTAGAGAGGGAAGTTGGCTTACCCCTTATCGAGGTCCCTGTAGATCAAGAAGGACCTTATGTACACAGTGAACTATTAGGCCAAGATAGAAAATTTTTACTTGATACAGGGGCAAGCCGAACAACTATAAAACGAAGTGAAGTTCCAGGGGCACCTCTCTCAGGCTCACAGAATATTTCCCTTGGTTTTTCAGAAAAACCTATCATTAACGAAGTATCACAGCCTCTTCCCCTTACGATTGGTCCCTTGACACGAACTACAGATTTATTGCTTACTAAATCATGTCCAGAAAACTTGTTAGGTATAAAAACATTGAAAGCTCTAGGAGCTATAATATGTTGTTCTCCGGAAGGAGTAAGATTGTTTTTACGTGATTTCAAAGGGCACTATGTGTCCCGAGATATGGATCACCGACTGCAGACTTTACCCACACATTTATGGGCACAAGGCCCTACAGATGTTGGTTGCATGAACATTACACCATATCGAGTCACACTAAAGACAGGAGTGGTACTACCACGAATGCGACAATACAAGTTACCCCCAGATGCTGTAGTGGCTTTACTGCAAATCATTGACGAGCTCATTGGCCAAGGAGTGGTTGTGGAAACCGACTCCAATGTATGTAATTCACCGATAATTCCGATTCTTAAACGAACTGATCCAACAGCCCCGCCAGTATATCGATTGGTTATTGATCTGCGCGAATTAAATAAATGTATTGTACCACAATACCCCGTAGTCCCAG